>NC_047042.1:92718755-93918755 GCF_011762595.2 Tursiops truncatus
TACCACGTTTCCCTCCCTGACCCCGCACGCCACCCTCCAGCCTGTTTCCCACAGGCATCCCTTGATCATTCAGCTGCCCTCCCCACGTGGTCCTGCTGCCTTTGGAGGTTCAAGTGTCTTGGGAGCCAGAATGATCTTCAGGGCTCGCCTGGTCTGGGCCTCTCACGTGACAGAGAAGAAAACAGAGCATCAGAAAGATGCAGGTGACAGAGTGGGGCCGTTAAAGATTTCACCAGCACTCAGGCGAGCACTGTCTTCCTCTCCTCTTCATCATACCTGTATCTGTCCAGAGGCAAGAAGCCACTCCAGATGTGGCCTTAAAGAAGAGAAGATGGGGACAAGGCTCAGGGTACAAGGTTTTTTTTTTTTTGCGGTACGCGGGCCTCTCACTGCTGTGGCCTCTCCCGTTGCGGAGCACAGGCTCCAGACGCGCAGGCTCAGCGGCCTATGGCTCATGGGCCCAGCCGCTCCGTGGCATGTGGGATCTTCCCGGACCGGGGCACGAACCCGCGTCCCCTGCATCGGCAGGTGGACTCTCAACCACTGCGCCACCAGGGAAGCCCAAGGTATTTTTTTTTAACACTGAGAGTTGGCATGTCTCCTAGGAGTCCACATGATACCAAGAGAAAGATCATAAAGAAGGTCACTGTCACAGAGTGACAGTGAGGGATGAACTACTGGTGGACTAGGAAAGAGCACTTCAGTGGCCGCCGCCCTTTAGGTGGTGGTGAAATCCCTCCATCAGTTCAGTGTGGGGACCATAACACCCTAAGACATTTGTGATTGTTGTCATTCATGGGAGAAAAAGAGAGCCAAGGGGACAAAATATCTTCCAGATTGCACTTTTTTTTGTCCCATGAACATCATTGAGCACTGAGCACAGACATTGTTTTAGCACCTCGGCCACCATCACCCCCAGGGGACCACGTGTCAGCTTCCCTTCATTGAAGGTTAATGGTTGCAAGAAAGATGAACTTCGATTGGTGCTTGAAGTAATGAGATCATGGAATTTTTATCTCCATAAAAAATCATAGTGATTGTTTCGTTCATTCCTTTCCCTTAGAAATAGTGCAGTGAGAAGAAAACTTAAGCATGGTCTTGGGAGACTAGAAGAGGTTCCCTCCCCAGTGGTTTTTGGACTCCCTTTAACACTGAGTCCTGAGGGCACTTTGCACCATGATGATCCTTCTGTGGGCAGCTCAGTCCAGGAGTAACATCATTTCCTTGAGTCTGACCCCTTCTGTAAGCCCTAATACAGACAGACCCTATACGGAATTGGTGGTCTCCAACTTAGAATGAGCCCTGTTCCAGATTTTCCCTACGATATGGTGATTGGGAACTCAGAACACAGTTTCTGATAGAAACCGTGCCATAAACAGTAGGCAGGTTTCCACGCCAAAGAGTAAAAGCCCATCTGTAACTGAACTGGGAGTTAGGAGCCCTGGGTTTCAGTGCTACCCTGTCGCTAGCTGCCTCTGTGACCATGGGCAAGTCATCTAGTCACTGCTTCTGATTTTCTCACTTGAATACTGATTATCTTTCTATATTGAATAATATAGAATTTAATCACCATTATAAATCCTTCCCTGAGAAGTTAGATTCCAATTTCTAATTTGCAATGCCAGGAATGAGTCTGCTCAGTCGGGGGCAGAAGCAGAGATGTCCTACACCTGTGCCTTCCAGTAAGCTCTTGGGCAAGTGGGACTCAGATGGGAAGGGCCCCAGCTCCAGCTGTACTAGGGGCTGAGTCAGGGTCATCTGCAGGGTCAGGAGACTGGGGGGGTGGGGGGGGTGGGTAGGTGAGAAGTCACCAATGCAAGATTGGGGGAGGGGTGCCACAGTGTATATCGGTGGACTTTCTAACACGCTGGGGACTCAGTAAGGAACCTTTGACTGGGGCTAAGGGTTGTATCAAAGACCAACTTTAGGATATTTGAGACCTTTGCTTGGCTTTGGTCCTAGGCTTGGACCTTTGTGAGAACTTTGTAGCAACTCTTGGAGTTTAACCAGAGGGGTAGATTGAAGTTCTGGATTCCCATTTTGAAAAGGAGGAGACCTCTTCATGACTTGCTTCTGAAAAGTCTTCGTCATCTAGATACACTGAAGCTGCAGGGACCCCTGGTTTTGCTACACGGCTCGAGGAGCAGCTGTGACCCAGCCCCTTGCCTTGGAGCGTGGGAACACCCCAAGGAGGCATGGCGCTAATACATAGGGAGCTGGACTGACCAGCCTTCTCTACACCGCCCCCCCCAACTCCCCTTCCCCACCACAGTGGGGTTTCTTTTCTATCCAAGGCTTGGAGCCTCAGACACCAGTGTGGACTTTCCTCTGGGCCATCTGCAGGAGCACATGGGGGGCAAGTTAGACTGTTAGGCAGGGAGCAGAAAATATTCTTTGCTAGAATGGTTTGAAGGAGAATCCTGGGCTTCCTGGAAGCAGCAGGAGGGGCTGCAGAGGGCTCCAACGAGCTATGTGCTACCGGCCTGGGGCAGGAGATCCCAGAGCTGGCAGGTGAGGCAGGCAGCTCTTCTCCACCCCTCTCTGTGTACAGATGAGGAATCTGAGGCCCAGGAAGGTGAACTGACTTCTCCGAGATCACAAAGCTAGGAGGCGACAGAGGCAAGAAATGGCTCCACTGTCTGTCATTGTTGAAGCTCCTCGTACATCTCCCGAGAAGGGACGTTAAGGACAGAGGCTCCAAAGGGCATTTTCATCAGTAGAAAAGCACACCAGCTCCCCAGTCATCCCAAATTAGCAAGCATCACGCTGTAGCCAGTGTTCGGTGAATATTCGGACAGCCCAGATTCAGCACCTGTTCGCTTCCTTTGCTTTTTTAATCTTGGAAAGGTTTCCTATCAACGCAAATTCAGACCAGATTTATCTCCCCCATCCTGACTTCCCTCCCGTTTTCTTGTTTCTTATCCTCAGTTGCAGCACCACTTGGGCCTTTATCTCAGAGCCAGTTTAAGTGTTTTCCTTATTACTCCTGGATTGTGGCTGCTGCCATCTAACGGGATCCCTGGACCTCAGTTTGTCCCTGATTCGGGCAACACCCCGCTTGACAGAACAAGCATTTGGGGAAGGTAGCGGGAAGTATGGGATGTGGTGGAATCACATTTTAACGTATTAGCTGATATATGGTCAAGGCAGAATCATGATTAAAAACTCAGGCCTTCTGACTCCTCTTTCCAGGTTATGGTAATAAAATGTTCTCTATACTCACACATGTCCTAAGAAGGTAACTGGCCCTTCCTGGGTTAGCTAGATATGCCTGAGCCTCTGCCCAGGAGATCAGTTTCACACTTGTTGTCCACGTACATGTCTTTGCTGTTTCTTGTAAGGTTTATAGGGGTCATTTGTTAGCCTTCTTTGCCTGCATATCGAACCGTATTAGAGGGAGAGTCAGATGACTTCCAGATTGCTGAATCATCAAGGGCATATCTACAACTCTATGAATTCTTTTCTTCTGCTGGTCCCAGAGATTTTCCATTTTACTTTCCTTTTTAAATTGGTGTCTTACTTTGGGTCTTGGGATTTTCACTGCCTCTTCTTTGCTCTTTTTGAAAATAAATGCACAGGTATTCTCCACTTGTAAAGAAAACTCAATGAGGAGCAAAATACATATTCAGGAACTTTTAAAATAGTCTCCCATACAGCAAACTCTGTGTTGGGATCTGGGAACACAAAGATGAACTCAACCTGGTATCTGTTCCCAGTGAGTCCACGGTCAAGTGGAAACTACAGGCATAGACACAAATCATTATAACACGACATCCAAGGGTTATAGGTGCTCATGCACCCACTGGTAGGGGTTCTCCTGGTAGCAGGCCACCCTGACACAGTGGGAGTTCTAAAGTTTTGGACCAAGCTTGGTTGAGTTCACTGCTTCTGTTTTTTATCTTTCATGCATCTATTCACCAGATAAGAACAAAGATATGTGCAAATTAACTCAGACTGACTTTCGGAAGCACAGAGATTTCTATATCCCCTCCCTCTCCTTTTTTCAGTTCCCTCTGCCCTGAACTCCCAGAAGCCTTCACGCCTGGCTGCTCAAACACACCTGCATTTTTCTGCCTTATTCCGCTGCTTCAGCGCGGGCCCTGAGATGTCGCTTTAGCTTGTATCAGTTTTGCCCTTCCTTTCCCAAGTCTGTTTCATCTTTCCTAGAACCTCCTTTCTCCTCTTCTTTGTTCCAAGCTGGGAATACACCCACCCATTCCAGGAATAGTCTTTTACCCATACTCTTGTTTAAGGCAGCCGGCAGCTTTACATTGGAGCTAAGTTTCCTGCAATTCTGAGAAAAGATATTTAAGTTCTCTTGTAAAGCGAGGGCCTCTGTAACCCTCTCACAAAGAAGACTGCAGCTTATTCTCCCTGGGCACCGGGGTGAGGGGTGGTCAGGGAGGGCTTCAGGAGACAGTAGCCTTTGAGCTGGGGCTAGAGCGGGGGAGGTATTCTTTGCACGGAGGGTCACTGGTGGGACAGCATGAAAGCTGTGGAAGGACGTGGTGTGTCTTTGCCTCTGGCCTGTTCTCTCTGCCTCCAGATTAGATGGTGACCAGTTGTCCCAGTGTCCTACTTTTATTCTCATTTATTCTCTGAAACCTCTGAAGGCCTGAGAAGCACTTCCTCCTGAAAGACCCCCTAGAAGGACTATTAGGGGGAACAAGAGTGAGCCGGTGACCATTAACAATACAAGACTCAGATGGCTAACTAATTATCTCAGGAAGCTACAGCCTGGGAGCCCAGCGCTCCTGATTCTATCCAGTGCCAAAGAGTAATTTTCAAAAAGTTAAAGACATGACTCCCATACAAAATAGAATGGACTTGTCTCAAAAATTTATTCAGGGCTTCCCTGGTGGCGCAGTGGTTGAGAATCTGCCTGCTAATGCAGGGGACACAGGTTTGAGCCCTGCTCTGGGAGGATCCCACATGCCGCGGAGCAACTAGGCCTGTGAGCCACAACTACTGAGCCTGCGCCTCTGGAGCCTGTGCTCCGCAACAAGAGAGGCTGCGATAGTGAGAGGCCCACGCACCGCGATGAAGAGTGGCCCCCGCTTGCCACAACTGGAGAAAGCCCTCGCACAGAAATGAAGACGCAACACAGCAAAAATAAATAAATTAATTAATAAACTCCTACCCCCACCATCTTCTGTAAAAAAAAAATTATTCAGCTTACCAATTGATGAGGGAACCAGTAAGATGGTAAAGCTGGTTCGAAGACCATTGAAGAGCAGGGGGTTTTATGTTCTGTAGGGAAAGGCATTTAAAATATCCTAGAATAAGAAATAAGATTGCTAGGTTAGATACAAAACTGGTTATGAACCACAGGACAATAAACAGTAAGCACTGACTGGGCCTATCTTTTCTTCAGGCTAGAAATCATTTGCATCTCTACAGGACAATATTCATTTGCGTTACCGTTGGCTGGAATCATTTGCTTTGCCATCAATTTTCTAAGTTAACATCTACCCTGCCAGAGTTGTAAATATCTTAATCAATAGTAAATAGCAAATCAAACTAAGGCACACGTTTCTAAAGAATCAGCTCTAGGCAGCCAGCTGCCTGGTAAGTCCGTAAACGAACCCACAGTAAATCCTTTGTTCCATTTCCAAATCTTCCAGATTTTTTCTAACCCAAGGAAAGGTGGCCTTAGGAATATCCTCATAGTAGTTTTGCTCTTTTTTTCCTTCATTAATAACAACAGCAAACACGTATTGAGCATCTTCAATGTGCAAGGTATTCTGCTGTGCCACGGCGGTCACAGTCACAGGCGAAGCGTAAGGGTGAGCCCCACCCTTGAGGACTTCTCTGCACTGACAGGCGCCACAAGAAAGGGTTAAAAAGAGAAGCAGCACAGGCCATAGATATTATTTCAGTTCTGGGGAGAGAAAACTGCATTCTGGCATGGAAGGGCAGGAAGGCTTGTGGAGGAAGCTCCATGATGCCTGTGCATTGAGCTAACCTGGTTTCCCCTCGTCTGGAGCGTGGGAGTCTGCCTGTCTGCCCGCGTGGGTGTGGGTGTCTGTCTTCGCATGTTCTGCGGGGCAGGGAGTCGGGGCTGTGCAGCGATTGATTTCCTCCCTCCCACCGGTGCCTGTCATTGTTGCCGACGTTTCCTCTGTTGGAGCTGCATCGTGGTGGATCGAACGATGCGCTGTGTCTGCTCGCTGCCGCCAGCGCAGGATCAAGCGAGTCGATGCTCCGGTGTAAAGACAAAACCGAGCCAGGGGAGGACAGGAGAGCTGAGAAACAGGGGCAGAGTCAACGTCTGAGCAGTGGCCTGGAGATGGGTGGACAGGTGTGGACTGAGCTAGATGGACAGACTGGAGGAGACAAATGTAACAACCTCGGCTAGTTTGGGGCTGGAATTAGCCGAGCTCCCACCAACCCATTATTATAGGCACTTAGCCGAGCTGAGGAGAGGCCCGAGGCGCCAAGCACTCAGTGGCCTGAGTGTTGACAGCAGCTGCACATCTGGGGAGGGCTCTGGGTCAGAAGCAAAAGAAGGGGTAGAACCCAGAAACAAAGGTATCTACTTTCCTTTGTTTTTCATTTAACCCCCTTAAGGAGGAAGCTACCACCCTTGGCAGGGCTCTGTCGAGTGCTGTTTTATGGTATCAGATGAAGGAAGGCTCAAACCAGAGCAGAGGTGGCCTTCCCCACGTGCTTGTATAAATTACATTTGCCCTCGGCTTGTGGTTGTTTGAAAGACTGGCCCGAATCCGCATGCAGTTGTCACCCAGGGCATTCTCTAGGCCAACATGGGCCAATAGGAACAGAATAGGAGCCACATACGTAATTCTTCCTTTCCTAGTTGCCACGTTAAAAATAGTCTAAAATCAGGGCTTCCCTGGTGGCGCAGTGTTTGGGAGTCCGCCTGCCGATGCGAGGGACGCGGGTTCGTGCCCCGGTCCGTGAGGATCCCACATGCCGCGGAGCGGCTGGGCCTGTGAGCCATGGCCGCTGGGCATGCGCGTCCGGAGCCTGTGCTCCACGGCGGGAGAGGCCACAGCAGTGAGAGGCCCGCGTACCACCAAAAAAAAAAAAATAGTCTAAAATCAGGGCTTCCCTGGTGGCGCAGTGGTTGAGAATCTGCCTGCCGATGCAGGGGACACGGGTTCGAGCCCTGGTCTGGGAAGATCCCACATGCCGCGGAGCAACTGGGCCCGTGAGCCACAATTACTGCGCCTGCGGGTCTGGAGCCTGTGCTCCGCAACAAGAGAGGCTGCGACAGTGAGAGACCCGCGCACCTCGATGAAGAGTGGCCCCCGCTCGCCACAACTAGAGAAAGCCCTCGCGCAGAAACGAAGACCCAACACAGCCATAAATAAATAAAATTTAAAATAGTCTAAAATCAAACAGGTGAAATTAATTGTAATAATATGTCTTATTGAACTCAGTCGGTCCAAAGTACCATTTCAACATGTAATCAAAATAGGAAATAGTAGTGAGATAATCTACACTCCTTCGACTTGGTGGCCCATCTCCATTTGGCCCAGGCACGTCCTAGTACTCAGTGGCCACACTCGGCGCGTGTCAGCCGTCCTGGACAGCACACACCTGGGCAGGACAACGCAGGTGCTTGTGACCTGTGACATCAGGGCCGTGGCTCAGTTGGTCTTTACAGCGAGCCCCAGGAGGAGGGCAGGATGAGCTGTGTATCCCCAGCTCTGTTAGTTTCCTACGGCTGCCGTAACAATATCCCGTAGGCTCGACGGCGTTAACACGACAGGAATTTATTGTCTCAGTTCTCCAGGCCAGGAGTCCAAGATCAAGGCATCAGCGGGCTCTAGGGGAGACTCCTTTCTACCTCTTCCAGCCTCTGGTGGCTTCAGGCATCCTCTGATTGTGGCAGCATCCCTCCAATCTCTGCCTCACTTGTCACATGACCTTCTCCCCTGTGTCTCTGTGTGTCACATCTTCCTGTCCTTTCTCTTCTAAGGACACCAGTCGTTGGATTTCAGGTCCGACCTAAATCCAGGATGATCTCATTTTCAGATTCTTAATTTCATCTGCAAAGAGCCTATTTCAAAATGAGGTCATATTCACAGGTACTGGGGGTTAGGACTTGGGCATACCTTTTGGGGCGGGGGGACACAATGCAACCCACTCTGCCCATTTTACATATAAGGATATTGGGGCTCCTGTCTTTTCCAGGGTTGTGTGGTTGCTTAGCGACACAGCTGTGATGAGGACCTAGACCTTCTGTGTCCGGTCCAGTGTCCTGTCCGCTACTCCGAGCAGCCCTCTGACCACACCCAACGCCCCAAGGGCAGGGCTACGGGCGATGTTCCCCTGGGCAGCCTCTCCTGCGGCACGTGGGCACATGGTGCTTCTGCTTTGGGCCTTTCCAACCATCCTTCTTTCCTCTCACATCCAGGCTTTCCTCTGTGACCTGCCGGGGTGGCTGCTTCCTGCTAATGCCTTACAGTGGAAACCGACATGTTTCTGTGACCCTCCCCAGTCTCACTGGGGCACTTGAGCATAGCCAGATCTGGAGGCCTGGAGTCTTAACCCCGTGAAGGGAATTTGGACACAGGAATTGCAGTTCCTCTGACAGTCTGGTGCCATTTGGGCAGTTGGGCCTTCGGGTACCTTGCATTGTACCATGGGCAGGTGCACACTGGTATCCACACCAGGCCAGACTAGGGCAGTGCCGTTGACCTCATGTCCCTGGGACAGGGGAGGGACCTCCTCCTCCTGGAGGCCTTTCCTCAAGCCCAGAGACAAGGTCATGGTCCCTCTATACAACTTTCTTGACATTACCTAACCTTGACCATGGGACCCATTTCCCTATCTCGCAGGCTGAGGAGCAAATGAACTAAGTTATATAAAAGTACTTTAGGCCTTCCCTGGTAGCACAGTGGTTGAGAGTCCGCCTGCCGATGCAGGGGACATGGGTTTGTGTCCCGGTCGAGGAAGATCCCACATGCCGCGGAGCGGCTGGGCCCGTGAGCCATGGCCGCTGAGCCTGCGCGTCTGGAGCCTGTGCTCCGCAACGGGAGACACCACAACAGTGAGACGCCCACGTACCGCAAAGCAAAACAAAACAGAAGTATTTTAACGCAAGTGGTGAGGATTAATCGTATTATTATCCTTCCACTTCCCTCTACCCCACCTGCAAACTGAAACCCAGACCCCAGGGCATACCCGCCCCTCTGCCCAGAGGTGGAACCAGCAACCCAGACCTTTCAGGAGCCGCCCTCCTGGGGCCTGGGATCCAGCCTAAAGGAGGAGACATGTGCCATGACAACGGCATTGGGCTCCTTCCCCCACTGCGTGGAAACCTCTGGGCCTCTTCGGAGTAGGGTAGGGATTGGGCTTCCTGGTGTCCTGAAGCAGCTGTGACAGGCTCTACAGACAGATTTCCATTTTAATGGATGTGTCAGGGTGTCAAAATGTCTATGTTGCCTTCAATCCTCATTAAAATGGAAGCCCACTGCCACCAGCTACAGAGAAGGTGTGCTGCATTATTTGTTTTTTACCTGTTTTCCTAAAACTGGGCTGTTCAGGTTCAAATGGCAGATAAAATTGCCACCCACTTCTCTCCAGCCTGTCATTTTCCAGCTCACATCTCTTCAGTGCACATTGTATGTTAAATGTTACGTTACCGGCCTGTCAGAAGCCCCGAGTGGTACCCTCCGAAATCTTATTTGTTTAGCTTCCTGGCAAGTTGTAGGGGTTATTTCTGCGCCATCCTTTCTCCGCAAGGTCCCTGGCTCTGGTTTCCAGCTCTCTGCATTCGGGCCTCCTCTCCATCTTGTGCCCTGCGAGGCCCCTGCCCTACGCTGTTGGGAAGTTTCTACTGTTCTCTATTCATTGCCTTGTCCCCCATTTTCTGTCTTAACCCTCTACTTGACCCAGCCCCTCATCCTACTCCCACATTACACCAGAGTGGGATGTAAAAATGAGAACTTCCACCACCACTCATGAATCCGAAGGACTTTTTTATTTTTAATTAATTAATTAATTTTTGCCTTGCGTTGGGTATTCGTTGCTGCGCACAGGCTTTCTCTAGTTGCTGCGAGCGGGGACTGCTCTTCGTTGCGGTGCGTGGGCTTCTCATTGTGGTGGCTTCTCTTGTTGTGGAGCACGGGTTCTAGGCGTGTGGGCTTCAGTAGTTGTGGCTCACGGGCTTAGTTGTTCCACGGCATGGGGGATCTTCCCGGACCAGGGATCGAACCCGTGTCCCTTGCATTGGCAGGCGGATTCTTAACCACTGCGCCACCAGGGGAGGGGAGTCCCCCTAAGGACTTTTAACAAAACAAAACTACTAATCCAACCCCACATCACTTAGAGATCGATGTCTAAGTGTATTAAGATTACTTATCACAGCACTGATGCTCTTACACTATTACTGTACACATACCCTGGGTCAAAAGGACGGACTGTCTTTCTATAACTTTGATCAGCTCCTAGGAAAACACAGATTGGCTGCAATGCATGTAGTATACTAAAGTTTTCACTTAATAAAATGCATCATATTCGAATTAGGATGAGAGAGAGGCAGACTGTGTGGGCAGACATGGAAATAGGGTTTGTTTTTTTTTTAATAACTCTGGACCTTCAATGTCATTTGTTGAGATAAAAATCCCATAATGAAATGAACTCTGTGTAACTCAAATTCTGAAGTTGAAGTGGGATTTTGCTACAATTTATACATTTCTAGAATTCATACCCTGGGGCTGCATGAACTCGAGATAAAATGGAGTTGATAGCCAGTTTCTCTGTAATGAATTAGCAAAGAAAATGAAGTGTTTTGAATGGGGCTGAGGAAAGGAGGGACCATGATTCTATCACGTCTAGTTTCTTGGTTCTCTAAGCCAGAGGTTGGCAAACTATGGCCCGTGGGCCAAATCCAGCCCACCTACTTGGTTTGCGTGTCATCTACTGTGCCTTTGTACTTCAGCGGCAGAGTTGAGTAGCAGTGGCAACAAAGACCCCATGGCCTGTAAAGCCTGAAATATTTACTCTCTGACCCTTTAAAGAAAAAGTTCACTGACCCCTGTCTTAAGTTATTGGACACTCTGTGCTGTTTAGCGTCCATGGGTGGACTTCTTGGCAAGGATGGTCCCTGAAATAGTCAAAAGGTTTTGAAAGGCTGCCCTGTTTGATGTCTGAACCAACCAAATAAGACCAAAACAAACCAAAACCAATGAAACAGTACTCTGTAGCCTGGAGCACAAAAAAAATATACAATTCAGTGTCACATAATCAGAAGATTGTATTGACTAAGACTCTTCTTTATAGATTGTGTAGCACCAGATGATCTCTTATTTTGTGCTGTTCCCCTCAGGAATGAACATAGCGCCATTAAATACAGCAATAGTGCATTAGTAACAAGAGTCCCCAACGTTTTTGAATGCTTCCAGTACACTGCCAGCATCTTACATATATTCAAACAACCCTGTGAGGTGAGTGGGAGTAATGACCCATTTTACAGATGAGGAAACTGCAGGAAGGGTAAGTCACTTTTCCATGTCACACACTTTCGGAAGCATCAGAGCTGGTTAGAGCCCAAGCTTGATGCCTCAGCCTGCATCATGACCCACCGCTCTCTCCTCATGGACCCTGTCTTTTCTTAGTGTTTGTTGAAGTGGGATTTTGTTGAAGTGGGATTTCACAGAATCAGAGAATTTTAGAGCTGGAGCACTTTTGCACTCATCTAGCCCAGTGTATCTCATTTTGTCATGAGGGACGAACGCTTCGAGGATGCTTTAGAATTGAGGAGGCACATTCACAAAGAATCTCTTACTTGACGTTTATGCCAATCCCCTGAGGTAGGCAGGTTTCCTTTTCAGAAAAAGAAGGGAGGACCAGAGAGCACACGTGTTACCCAGGAAGAGCCAGAGCTGGCCTGGTCCCTGAGTTTCACTATATTTCCAAAAGGCTACGTGACCTGAAGATTGATTCGTTTTGTTCCAGTCGCCTCTCTAGTTGTCAGCTGCACCAGCGCTAGAACAGGATTGAAAATACGGTGATCCCAGCATCACTGGGCAAGACAGGGAAGCTCACAAAGAAAGTCTCATCCCCTCCCCAGGGGAGGATGGAGCAACCCTGAGGCCACCAGAGGCTCCAGGATAGCTGGTTTCTATCAGCTATCCCATTTATTGTGACAGTCCACAGTTATTGAGTACGATATGCCAGGCGTTGGTTCCCAAACTGGATGGCTTACTAAAACAGAGACTCCATTCAGTAGGTCTGTGGTGAGACCTGAGAATTTGCATTTCTAACAAGTCCCCAGGCTGACCAGGCTGCTACCCGGGACCACACTTAGAGAACCACTTTACTCAAGGCTGGAGACGCAGTGCTTACACCAGAGGTGGTTGTAGTTCCTTCCCTCAGTGGAGCTTACATGTGTGAGTGGATGAGTGGATGAATACATGAATGAATGAATGAGTCTCATGGGGGAGAGGGGGTAGTGAGGAAAGATACCATCGAAATGCAATGTGGGAAGAGCTATAGCAGGATCAGGATGGAAGGTGCAGGGAGCAGAGAGAAGCCAGCACAGTCTGGCTGGGCACAGGAAGCTCGGTGGAGGAGGTGGCCTCGGCCGACTCTGAAGGTCCAGGAGGGGGACCGGGCAGAAGGGGGAAGCGATTTTACACCCAAGGAGCAGCAGGGGAAAAGGCCCAGGGTTAGGAGAGCAGGAAGCCGGAGAGCCCAGGATGAGTTGGGGGGGGTCCCTGTTCATCAGCATGAAAGGTTCACTCATGGGCTACAGATGCTGGGGTTGGGGCCAGGAATGGAGGAGATGAGGCTGGAGAGGCAGGGAGGAGCCAGACCACAAGAGGCCTTGCGTGGCATGTGGAAGAGCTGGGATTTCATTCTAAAGGCGGGGGGAGCCACTGAAGGACTTTCAGCTGTGGGGTGGCAAGATGCGACGTGCATTGGGGGAAGCTGCAGAGACTCCCAAGCGGGAATTGGGCCACCACGTAACACTGCCAGGAGCGATGGCGGAAAGCCTGTGAGAGATGGGGGCAAAGCCACTACAGAGAAGAGGGGCAAGAAACTCTTCTCAGCTGCGTCTTATTGGGGACCCTCGCTAACTCCTTTTTAGGATGTTTTTTTTTTAAAAAACATTATGAGATAGCTATTGAGTGTCTCTGGAAGGAAGATGAAGTGTTTGTTTTGATTCCATTTTGTTGTGTGACCTTGGGCAAGTTAGTTATTTACTTAACCTCTCTGCGCGTCTGTTTCCACATCTGTGAAATGAGGATGGTGGATTTTTGTGAGGATTTTATGGGATACTGTTTAAGTAAAATGTGCCCCCCACGGGTTTGGTATTTTTATTAATTTATTTGAGTTAGTATTTTCTGCTTTCCTAGGAGAGATGATAAGGTTGGATATTTCTGTTTTATCTCTGGTCTCTGTAATTAGCCTGTTTCCTTCAAGAAAGAGAACAAAAGTCTCCCCAGTACACAAACGTAAGTGACTGTCTTTGTCTTTTTATTTGTTTTAGAAGTAATTTCATGGCTCTGTGCACTTGAGAATCCATCAGGAAAGCAGGCCTTCTCTATCAGGCAGATGATCGCTCCTGCTGGGCGCTCATTGGCAAATCATAGCTCTGTTAATTAACACAACGTGGGATTCAAGCTCTCAGCTCCTTTCACACTCGCCTTTTCTCGCTTGGGGTTTGGTCGTGGGCTCTCCTGAGCCCTGGGGACCTGCGTGCCTTGGGGCCATCCCTGTGTCCTTGCTCCGTCCTGGGCGCTGCAGCCAGGAGCACGGGGCCACGTGCTCCCCCACACCCACAAGACGTCTTAGGCGTCTTGTTCTGCTGCTTCCTTCTTCTAACACCAACATCCCCATCACCTACTTTCCGGAAAATTTCCTGATTTCTCCCCGGTGTCAAAAGGGACTACGTTTCTATTCTGAGCACTTTGTTTGACTGGGCATGCCTTCCTGGTGTTCAGCGAGGCGCCTGGTCTGTGTAATGAGCCTCTCTCTGAGCCTCAGCTGACAGCCCGTAGTAGCGCTGCTTTGCTGTTGCACTTGCAGCAAATTCCCCCAGGTGGAACCCCCTTAACAGATGCGTTCACAGGTCAGGTCTCCAGCTCTGTTATCACTCTCGTACTTCCCTTGAGACTGTATCCTTGGGCATTTTTCTCTTATGAATATTAACCAGAGCTAGTAATGGGTTGTAATAATCCCCCCTGACGACTCTGACCTGGGACCATCACCAGAGACCTAAAAATAGCCGGCTCAGGAGATGGGCGACTTGTGAAGTTCTCAGCACAGCCAGGTTCTAATCCAGACCTCCTGACCTCTCTTCTGATACCAGCTCTGAAAGAAATTTGAAAAGTGAGGAGGGCTGTACAGTGCAGTCTGTTGTCGCTGTTGCTACACCTATCGTATTACAAATGAACCACCGTGACCACTGAACTGGATCCTTAAAAATGGTCACAATGGTAAACTTTATATTGTGTATATTCTGCCGCAGTTCTTAAAAAAAGGCATGAAATCCTCACGCCTGCTACAACGTGGCTGGACCTTGAAAATATTATGCTAAGTGAAATAAGCCAGACACGAGAGGACAGATGTTGTATGGTGCCACATATATGAGTTTCCTAGGTCATCAAATTCATAGAGGCAGAAAGTAGAAGGGGGTTGCCAGGGGGAGGGGGGAGGGAAGAACAGGGAGTTAGTGTTTACCAAGTGCAGAGTTTCAGTTGGGAGGATGAAAAAGTTCTGGAGACGGAGGGTGGTGACGGTTGCACAACAATGTGGATGTACTTAATCTCACCAAACTATACGCTTAAAAACAGTTTACATGGTAAACTTTATGTATCCACACAATTTTGAGAGGTGGGGGAGGGAACCACCGTGAAAACATTTTTTTTTTTTTTTTTTTTTTTTTGCGGTACGCGGACCTCTCACTGTTGTGGCCTCTCCCGTTGCGGAGCACAGGCTCCGGACGCGCAGGCTCAGCGGCCATGGCTCACGGGCCGAGCCGCTCCGCGACATGTGGGATCCTCCCGGACCGGGGCACGAACCCGCGTCCCCTGCATCAGCAGGCGGACCCTCAACCACTGCGCCACCAGGGAAGCCCTTATTTGTTGTTGTTGTTTTTTTTTTTTTAAAACATTTTTAAAGCACAAAATGCACATTGGTGGGAAAACAAAAATATAAAAGTAACTTTTTTGAAAGCCCCGTTTATTGATTCAAAGACACTTGCTTAGCTTTGGGACATACAGCTCATCCGTGTATTCAGTGCATTTCTGGAGCCTTTGTGGGGGCACAGTGCTCAGCGCCGAAGAAAACAATCAGTGCAAACTCACTGATTGAATTTATTTTTTTATAACTTTTTAAAAATTAATTTATTTATGTATCTTTGGCTGCGTTGGGTCTTCGTTGCTGCACGCAGGCTTTCTCTAGTTGCAGCGAGCGGGGGCTACTCTTTTTTTTTTTTAACTTTATTTATTTATTTTTGGCTGTGTTGGGTCTTCGTTTCTGTGCGAGGGCTTTCTCTAGTTGCGGCGAGCGGGGGCCCCTCTTCATCGCGGTATGCAGGCCTCTCACTGTCGCGGCCTCTCTTGTTGCGGAGCACAGGCTCCAGACGCGCAGGCTCAGTAGTTGTGGCTCATGGGCCTAGTTGCTCCGCGGCATGTGGGACCTTCCCAGACCAGGGCTCGAACCCGTGTCCCCTGCATTGGCAGGCGGATTCTCAACCTCTTCGCCACCAGGGAAGCCCAGCGGGGGCTACTCTTCGTTGCAGTGCACGGGCTTCTCATTGCAGTGGCTTCTCTTGTTGCAGGGCATGGGCTCTAGGCGCACGGGCTTCAGTAGTTGTGGAGCGCAAGCTCAGTAGTTGTGGCGCGCAGGCTCTAGAGCGCAGGCTCAGTAGTTGTAGCGCACAGCCTTAGTTGCTCCGCGGCGTGTGGGATCTTTCCGGACCAGGGCTCGAACCCATGTCCCTTGCATTGGCAGGAGGATTCTTAACCACCGCGCCACCAGGGAAGCCTCTCTAGTTGAATTTAATGTAAAACGGTCGACCTTTTTCTTACACGTAGCTCAACAAGCTGCTGAACTTTTGGAATCTAGCAACTCTTGGCTTTTGTGGATTTTACTGGTGAGTCTCCTTCACGTCGCAGCAGAGAGGCAAGCCCAGGTTGTGTTTGCTGACAGGCTTGTGTTGCAGAGATACAAGGAAATGAAGTGGGGGGAGCTGGCGGGGTAGCGGGGGAACCATGTCCTTAGCCCCACCACTTCCCTGGGTCCCAGCGCTTCCAAGGCTGGGCTCTATGGCAACAGTGACTCCACGGTTTTGGATTTCAGGCTGAGCTCGAGTGACCTGTCCTTTCTGTATGCCCCTCACATCCCTGTCTCTCCAAAGACGATCTGTCTGAGCCAGCTTGTCATTTTTTTCAGTAAGAAGTGACCCCCCCCACATGGGGCAGGATGTTCGTCTGAGTCATCTCCAAAGCATCAGGTTGTTATGACAATTAAATGACTTAATAAGTGCACAGTTTTTAGGACAGTGCTTTATTCAGTACACGGCAAGTGCCAGGAATATGCTGTCCGTATTATGAAGCAAGGCATGGTGTCAGAACCTAAGGATGAGAGCGGGGAAGGCAGAGACTAGGTATCAAATCTGACCAACGTTTGGATGCTCTGACTCGACCTCATTCAAATAGAAATTGTCCGACAGTCCTGCTCTAGATTCTGCTGCTCTAAATGTGCCCTAGGCTTTCGAATCGAGGCAAGTGCAGAAGCAGCTGGATCTTCTCTTATATTTCTGCTTTGGAATCACGAGCCCAAGAGATTTGCAGCAGCGTGAGTTGGTTGACAACAAGATTTATGCTGTTCATTGACAGAAAAACTTTCACTTAACTTCTGCATTTAGCTTCTGCAACAGGTTGGGTTTTACTTTATCTAAGCCATTTGCAGAAGAGTATTTGGACAGAGTCAGATGAGGGAGTGGAAAGGAACCACTTTGCCAACCACATGGAGTGTTCAGTGGAACTTGGAGTGAAGCTCAGTCAGTGTCCAGTGCCCCAAATAGCTCCCTTTCATGGAGCATCTAATAGGTATCATGCGTGATCCCCCCTAACCCTCAGGTTCTAAAGGAGACACTGTTATTAACCCCATTTTACAGGTGGGAAACTGAGACTGAGAGATGCCCAAAGTCTCATGGCTGGCAAGAGCCAATGCTTAAACCCAGGCAGTCTGACTCCAGACCCTGAGTCTCAAGATTTAACGTTTCCACTCTTAATGAAAAAGCATCACTGTCATTGGTAAACTCTTGTGCTCTCTTTGGATCTTTGGAAGAACACTCAGCTTCATGATGTCACAAAGAAGCACAGATGGTAGCACTCTACTGCCATGTCATGATGATCTTTCACATTGGAAAAATTGTCAGTGGGTCAACCAAGAATATTGCCTGAGCACTTTCTATGTGCCAAGCATGGTGCCAAGTTCAAAGCACTTTTCTGCTGGCCCATCCTCTGCCTGACATTCAGGATTTTACAGCTGATACGTTCCTCAGGGCTTATATCTCCTTGTGTGTAGAAAACTGATTTCATATCACTGTGTTTTTCCCGCCCCAGTCACAGCACGTGTCCATCAATCTGTAATCATTTCAAGTCTCACTGGCGCTTTCGGAGATCCCTGTGCATGTTCTGATCCTTGAAAGAGACCTACAGAGAGATTGCTTAGTGCACAGATGCATAATCGTCTTAAGAATCTGAACAACTCAATAAATAAAATAATGCCTTCTACCAGTATGCATCGTCAGTCACGGACAGAGGTGTTACAGAAAAAAAAAAAAAAAAAGGTCTGTCCTTTTGCGAGACCTTGACTCCTTTGCCTGGCATTCTTGGGTCATCTTACCTGTAGGTGAAGTCACTCCTTAGTGTGCAGCTGGTCACAGGATTTGGTTCAGAGGCTGTTGATGAGGAAACCTTTGTGATTAGGCTGTGGAAACCAAATGCCTCCAGGGGGCGACAGCTTCTGGCTAGAGGATGCTGAAAGGGCTGCTTGAACTTCCTCTATCCTGCCTTATATTGCCTCATCTAAGCCCAAGGACATTTTTTTGTTGCTGTATTTGTTTTCGAATCATGCTTTGAATATTTTCCTCTCTGACTGTAAAAGCAACACATGCTTATTATTGAGAATTTGGAAACTACAGAAAAGGATAAAGGATATAAAAAACAACCGTAATCTTCTTCCTGCACAATTAACCTTTTGGTATATTTTCTTTTGGTCTTTTTTTCTTGCTTACTATTGTTATCATTTTCGATTATATTCGTCATTATTATATGTCCAGGAGCAGACAGAATATACAATTTCTTATCTTGCATTTTTCAACATCATTTAATTTCTTCAAAAACGTCATTTTTACGGCTGCATAATAGCCTCTAATGTGAGCATACCATAATTTATTTAACTGTGTCCCAATTATTGGAGTAGTTTAAGTTGTTTTCAGTTTTCACAGCTGGGTTTTTAACGTCTGCAACACTTCTTACATAGAAGGATATGCCTGCTCAGCTTATAACGTTCGGGAATTAATAATACTTCACTAGAGAATATCTGCAAATGACTTTTATTTCTCAAACTAATTTACTATCTAGAAATATGGAAATCTCTATACCGAAAGCTAGTGTCTTAGCTTTCATCTCTGTCTATCCCCCCCACACCCACAAAACACACTAAGCTACTGTAAATTTATATACTTAGTAATGGCATCTCCTTAACATAAACATTATTTAACTTTGACAATTAAATGATCCCTGCAGAGTGCTAAAAGTTGGGTAAATGACGTGTGCGTTATTATTTATTTTGGTTTTTGCCACAAATCAGGTATCAGGAAGACTTTCCCAAGGGTTGAGCTGAGCTGGATGGGTCAGAACTGGACACATAGACACGGAGCAGGTGCCTTCTCTCCAGCATCAGGAGAGGAAAGAGGCTAGGAGAGCAGAGGGCAATCTCGGAGATGCGTCAGCCATCCAGGTGGCCACAGCACAGGGGATGTGAAGGAGAGAAGACAGAAAAGTGATTGTGCTGGTAGTGAGGGTCAGATATGAAGGGCCTAAACTAGGCCCTCGGTGTGGACTTTACTCCGAGACACAGTGGGGAGCAGTTCAAGGTTTTGAGCACAGAGGTGAGAAAGTGAGTTTTGCGTTTGAAGAATTAATCTGGCAGCAGAGAATGAAATGGATCGGAGCAGAGAAACGCTGGGAGGAAGGACTCTGGGGGGCAGAGCAGCAAGTAGAAAAGGAACTGCTGCTCCCTGGGCTCCAACTAGGGGCCGGATGCTGTGCACACATTTCATGTAAATTCTCTCATTTTATCTCCTGTCCTTAGAGGTGGGGAAACTGAGACTTGCTGAAGGTCGTGGGGCCGGAAGTTATGGAGCCAGTAGTTAACCCTAATAACGAAGTGCAGGCTCCTTTGACTGCACCAGGGGTGGGGTGAGGTGGGCTGGACCAGACAGTCAGGAGGAGAGGGGAATCACGTGGGTTAATTATCATGGAAGCGAAATCCGGGGAACTTGGCAACTGTTCAGAAAGGAAGGTGGCAAAAAAGGGGATTCAGAATGCTGCTGGAGTATGGGGGACAGAAGGTTATGAGGTTGGTGATGCCATTGGCATCGGTAGAGGAGGAGCCCTTTGACAGTGAAGATGAGGAATTGGGGGTTAGAGGTTCAGAATTAGAAGCACAGGCAGACCACCCTTGACGAGGTGTCCAGAAAGCCCAGGGGAAAGGTCTGCACCTTCAGGTAGCATTAATAGATATCAGACATTTAGCTCTCATTTAGGCAGGTTACAAGTATATTGGAATGCAGCCTAAGTACAGTTTAATATAAATTCAGATACACTCTAACTTTACAATAAAGGGGAATGCTCTCTTTTAAATTCTTTGGTGGGTCATAAGGTCCCAGAGCCTGAAGGAGCCAGGTTTCAACCTCCTTCCTGTTCTAAAACCTTAAGTCTTCTTGCCCTGTGCTCTCTGGAGCCTTCTAAGCAAGCAGGACAATGAATTCTTTGTTTTTAACCTGCCCAAGCACATCTAGGTGACTCTGCCAGCAGAGTTCATTCTACCCACAGACCCATGAGTTCCAGTCCAGGGGGATGTTCCCCCCACCCCTGCATCCAAATGCTACAAGGCCAGAAGCCCCTGACTCTTTTTTCCCTTTTCCAGTGCCAAGGACAGTGTCCCCAGAAGGCCAAAATGAATCTTGAACTTGAGAATTGCTTTGTGCTGCTGGGCGGGAGGACATGGGAAGCGTAAAGACCTGATGAGCTAGCGTAGGCTACACAACTTGGTTATTGTTCCTTTAGAAGTCATTGGAGGGGTAGAAAAGATGGGCTACCAATATATAAACATCTTGCCTTCAATATTTTGGCCATCATGATTTAAAAAAAAAAAAAAATCCGGGCCTCCCTGGTGGCACAGTGGTTGAGAGTCCGCCTGCCAATGCAGGGGACACGGGTTCGTGCCCCGGTCCGGGAAGATCCCACATGCCGCGGAGCGGCTGGGCCCGTGAGCCATGGCCGCTGAGCCTGCGCGTCCGGAGCCTGTGCTCCACAACGGAAGAGGCCAGAGCAGTGAGAGGCCCGCGTATCGCAAAAAAAAAAAAAAAAAAAAAAAAAAATCCGTGATCCATTTATTTATTTATTTTTTCTAACTTGGAGGTAAACCAAACACACTAGTTCTCCTGGAAGAACCGAAAAAAAATGTTTTTGCCCAATGGTTCCTGTTTGGTTCTGGGTTTTCACTCATCTGCCGATGACCCTGGCCTTACTAATAGGCACATTGCTGGAACGGGCTTTGATAGGCTGCCACAGAACAAAGATAACGTCGAGGGCAGAGGGAGAGAGTGTGCACACGGGGCCAGAGGGGTGGGCTTGCTCTTCTCTTGCAGAACCAAAGTACATAACAAGCATTTACTTAACAAAAGACCCAACAACCAAACACTGGCAGAATCCCAAAGCGACTGACTACACGTGAAGCATGAAAAATGTTTCCAGTCACGTGAGCCATTTCAAGCATGGAAAGCAAACCACACATAATGGAAAACATTTGAAAACATAAGAATGAAGCCATTAGGCATCAGTTTTCAACAAAAGGAGTAGGAAAGGCTTTTTCTCACCCACTGGCTGTAAGTGAGTAGTGTACTGTCAACGGTGCGTGGCACGTAGTAAGGGACAAAGAAGCGTCAGCTCCTTTCTCCCTTGATAACTCATCTTCTGGGAGACGGTGTGGGCTCCTACTCATTCGGGTGCCTACAGAATGGAATAGACGTTCATTCCTTCATCCTGTGGGGTTTTGGCGCTCCTACTCTGTATTAGATGCTATGAGAGACACAGAGAAGAAATGATGCTGTCCCAGTTCCTGAGCGATTGAATGACCGCACCACACATGGCAGACAGCAGGAGAGAAGACCCAAGGCTTTCTGGACCAGCAGCCTTCTCGAGGGAAGGGCTAGTGTCTTACCCATCTTTGTAGAACGATACCTGGACGAGGGATGGAGCTCTGTGGGTGATGAACAAATGAATGAGTCAGTGAATGGATGAATGTGCCCTAAGTAAGAGGTCGGTCCACAGGTATGCTCCATGCTGGGTACTTCCTACAGAATGTGTCATTCTGGGTCGAACTCCCCAAGAGAGTTTCAGAGAAGGCGGGGTTCTGAGCTGAGCGCTGCATGGCTTTGGAAGAAGAAAGATATATGCTCACCCGTGTGCTCACCCATTTTCTAACCCTCCTCCCATCTACCAAGCTTCGTATGTGTAAATCGTGTGTCTGTTTCTAGACTTTACTTTCCCAACACTTGCATAGCACTTACTTTGGGCCAGCCTCTAAGTGATATAAAAATATCATCGTCATAACAGTCTTTGAGAATAACTGTTATTATCCCTGCTCGCAGATGGGGAAACTGAGGCACGGAGCCGTGAAGGTCACATGGCTAGTAAGTGGTAGATCTGGAATTCAAGCCCAGATCGTCTGACCCTCAGGCTCAGCGTTTCTCACCGCCAGGCTCTGCTGCCCTCGTTTGTCAAGTGGAAGCAGGGACTTGGCTGCCTTTGGGTGCGAGTCTGCTCTTTGGATCTGGATAAGACTCAGAGCACATGAATGGGTGTTGCCTCTGATACCTTCGGGTTCATCCTCTCTGCTAATTCTTTCTCCTCTGCATAGAAATACAGGCAAGTCTTAAAGACTTTAGGAAAAGAAAAGTCCCCCTCGCTCCACATTCCATCCTAAGCGTCTCTCCGTTTCCCTCCTCTTCACTAGAGTCAGGCCACCTGAAAGCAGAGTGTCAAAGAGTGACTTTTATTTCCTTACCTCCTATTCGTTCCTAGGAACTCAGTGAGGTCGACTTCCACTCAAGGAGCCTATGCCAAGGTCGCGGGGACCTCCTAGCTGTGAACCTAGTGAGCTCTGTGTGGAAGAGACCATGCCAATCTTGTGAATTGCAGTGTTCCGTGTGGCTGGCACAATGCCTGGCACACAGTCAGTGCTCGGCAAGCCTTTCTGACTGTTTTCTAACATAAGGTCTTATTTGATCTCAGCATCATTAGCCATCGTTGAAACCTTTCTTCCTTTCCCTCCCGGGATGACCCTTATGCTGGATTTTGCCCCGCCCTTCTTAGGCACCCATTCTCATTCTTCTTCTCTTCCTCTTCTCATCCCTTAAATCTTGATGTTCAAATTCTGTCCTTCACTTTTGTGTCTTCTCACTTTTATGAGAAGTACCATAAGGGACATCTCCAGTTAGATGTCTGTTAAATGCTTAACAAACTGACCTTAGCATCCTCTCTTCTCCTACAAGACCTGCCCTTCACATTCTTTCTCCCATCCCCCTCCAAAAAGTGAATAAAAATAAAACTGAATTCAAACAGAGGAGCAACACTCTCTGCTTCTTCTTTTACTCTGTATCTGGGTCAATGACATCATTATTTCCCCCCTTATCTAAGCCAGAGACCTGGGGATCATCAGTGATGTGTCTCCTTCATCTCTCATATTTAGCTAGTCACCAATTCCTATCAATTCTACTGCTTTTCTTTCCCTAAGTTGAAAGAGAACTTAGCTGGTTATACCAAGTACTTCTTTGCTTCCAAACAATCACTAGGATTATCACGTGGCTCTAAGTCAGTGTGTTACACTAATAATTGGGAAGAGAAAGATATCCTACAGGATTATGTAGAATGTGTCGTCTACCTGCTGTTCCTCAAGTGTGCTAAGCAGATTCCTGCCTGAGTGCTTTTGCTTCTCCTATTCCCTCTTCCTGGAATGCCTTTCCCTCAGATATCCACCTGTCTGTTCCCGCACTTCCTCAGGTATCTGCTGAAGTGTCACTTTATTAAGATCATTTCTAACCTCCCTCTGTTAATTAGCAACTCCCCCACTTCTGCCCCATTACATTTCATCCCTGTCACCTACTTTATTTTTCTTTCTAGCATTTATCACCACCTGCCATGGTGTGATACGTATGCGTATATGGAAATCGTTTGTCTCTCTCCCTGGAAAGTACCTTTCATTGAAGCCAGGGACCCAGTTTTGTTGTTGAACATAGCTGCTGCTTGCTAAACATGCAATGAATGAATAAATGAGTATAAGTTGACCCCAGAGAGGGAATTTCTGTTGATGAATTGTTTTTAGGTGGAGGGTATGATATACTTTTAGTTTCCTTATAGAGGCCCTTTTCTTGGCAAGATCTTTATTTGAATGAGATTTAACCATTTGCCAAAGAAGCCTGGGTCACAGGAAGCCTCCAAAAACAAGCCAGGGGAGCCACAGAGGAAGGCATAAGGGGAAAGGGAGGTAGGTCATCCAAGTCCACTCACTCACTACTGATCGCTACCGAGCGTCCCCTTACCAGGGAGAGACCCGGAGTGGGGGATGGGAGGTTGACCACACAGAGGAGGCGGCTCTGTGTCTCATGCCCGGGACGCCCAGCCTTGTGGGAGGCGTACAGCCTCCCTTGATTTATGTTACCTGCTTGAGTTATGATCATTCAGCACTCCTCAGAAATGGCCCCAGGATGTAGTGTTAGTGTTTTAGTAATGTACCCATTGTTTCTGAATTGTGCTCCGTGTCTTGAGCTAAAGACAGGCTGGCATATTGCAAAAATGGGGCTGAGTATCACAGCTGCTAGAGCAGAATCATCTGGTCTACCCCAGACCTCCAGGCAGGAAAGGTATGATTATCCCCATTTCAGAACGTAGAGGAACCCTGCAATTATAGGACTTACCTAAAGTAATAGAACTAGTAGCAGGGGTCAAAGACCAGATATCCTGTTGCCCGGGGCAGTGCGCACCCACTATTCCATGGTCCTTACTACTACAAAGCACCCTTTTTTTTTTTTCTGTCACACTGCCTGTTCCTGCCACCCCATGCACATGGGCTTTGGAAAACCTCTCTGCTTATATGTGGCCAGAGGCAAGCACACACTTCTTAGGCCCTTCATTATCATACTTCTAAATTAGAAAACAAAATTTGCCTGGATTGCAAATTTAAAGACTTGGGGAAGGGCCAGGGAGGGGGAGAAGTTATTTGTCTTGGATTTCCCGTGTTGTTTGTAATGACCAGTGTGTCCTGAGACTGCTAACTACACATTAGAGGATACCAGTAACGCCCCCTGGGTGCCCTGTGTTTGTTCCTCTGCCTTGCAGCCTGCCAGTGAACATAAATGATCACTGGTATTTGTGGTGGTACTTTACAGTTTGCAAAGGGCTGTTGTCACAGATGTCACTTGGTCAATGACTCCAAGAGACTGCAGAGCAAAGTGACTAAAAGCCTGGGTTTTGGAGTCTCCTACTTGCAAGCTGCCTGACTTGGGGCAAGTTACTTTTTATCTCATCAATAAAAGGAGCATTATAAACTCTTCAATTTGTTGGGAAGATTAAATGGGATAAGGTATAGGAAGTGCTTAGGACACGCCTGACTCATGAAAAAGGCTGGCTGTATTGTGATCATTCTTGTTTCAGATATGACTTGTATAAGATCATTTTTAACCAATTTATTGAAAAGGCTGCATCTACAACTTTTATTCTCACTACCACCCTTTAGCCCCATTCTGTCTGATCTCCCGTTCTTAGTTGACATCTATAGGAGATCCCACAGTTTCTTTGGGTAACCTTCAGGTATTAGTAAACTTGCATTTGTAGATGTTAACATTTGAGTCGGATCTAGTATCAGAATGTCGGTCTTGTATCTGGTTTAAATCTTCTCCCTTCCCCAGGGCATGGGCTTGACCCCCTCCTGGAAACGTGCAGTAAGAAAGAAGGTCTGTTCTGCTCCTTCTTCAGCATTGTTCCACCTGCCCCCCTTTAGCTATACTACTACTGCTTCCTCTAGGGTTGGGGCAGGCCGGGGGGGGGGGGGGTCGAGAGAACGATGGGTAAAAGGCCCGCGGGGTCTTGTTTGCCTGGTGGCGTTGCTGTCTCTTGGTGCCCTGCATGCAGCAAGGCCCAAGTGCTCATCTGTCTCTTGCAGGGCACCTTTGTGATTCCTTTGGAAAAGCTTCTCAGTGACTGACCACACCTCATCGTCTCCTGATGTGGGCAGTGCACCTTCCAGCTGACCTGGTCCCACTCCTTCCTCAGCCCCCAATTTTGACGCTACCCCTCATAGGACTCTGTGACAGTCATCACACCCTACCAGGTGAAGCTCTTGGGTCGCGTCTTTTCTAGGAACCTTTAGTCTTCGTTGGCCTCCGCTTGGCCCGTGGAGAAAGCACAGGATCGTTCCCCAGCCAGACTCTGGATGTGTAGCTTCGTCTTTGCTTTCATGGGCAACTCTAACTGGCTTCTCGCCTCATCTTTTCGGGCCACACGTAGGTACCATGCCCTGTGTCCTCTAAACTCTAGGGTACCTGTGTGCCGCTCTCCAAATGGTTCTCTCAAGGGCCCTTTTCTTGGCTTGAGGAGGTGGTGCTGGGAGTGGGGAAGCTATCGTGGGAGGAAGGGAAACACGCAGCCCTTTGCTGACTCTCTTCTAAGAACCCTCCCTCTTCAGTCTCTGCCCCCTAATCTCCTTCTGTGTGTAAACTGAAGGTGGAGAGTACACTTCAAGTTGCAAAACCCTCGTAGCAAGTTCTGCCCAATGTCTTACCCTTCTCTTTAGAAAATACTGGGCTTCCCTGGTGGCGCAGTGGTTGAGGGTCCGCCTGCCGATGCAGGGGACACAGGTTCGTGCCCCGGTCCGGGAGGATCCCACATGCCGCGGAGCAGCTGGGCCCGTGAGCCATGGCCGCTGAGCCTGCGCGTCCGGAGCCTGTGCTCCGCAACGGGAGAGGCCACAACAGTGAGAGGCCCGCGTACCGCAAAAAAAAGAAAAAAAAACCGAAAAAACAGAAAGTGCTGTCCAGTATATGCACTACCAAATGTAAAATAGATACCTCGTGGGAAGCAGCCGCATCGCACAGGGAGACCAGCTTGGTCTTTTGCATCCACCTAGAGGGGTGGGATAGGGACGGTGGGAGGGAGACGCAAGAGGGAAGGGATATGGGGATATACGTATGCATATGGCTGGTTCACTTTGTTATACAGCAGCAACTAACACCATTGTAAAGCAATTATACACCAGTAAAGATGTTAAATAAATAAATGCTGTGTTGCCAACACAGCAAATTCAAAAAAAAAAAAAGTGCTGTCCATTGAAATATCATGCAAACTGTAATCCAATTTAGAATGTTCTACTAGCCCATTAACTGTGTAAAAAGAAATAATAACACTAATTTTCATCACATATTTTATCTACTCCAGTATATCCCAAATACTGTCACATCAGCATGTAATCAGTGTACAGATTATTCCGGTATTTCATGAAAACTCATACCGTCTTGGACAGCTGGTGTGTATTGTACATGTACGTGTCTCAGCCCAGGTGCTTGATGACGATTTCAAGTCCTCAGCTCCCACGTGTAGCCCTGGCTGCCGTACGGCCCACGCAGCTGGAGAACGTGGAGGGAGCAGGGCGCTCGCCATCCACTGTTCTCTGCCCCATTGTTGTTCTCTCTGTATCGTTCTTAGGCCTCAGAACTAAGAGTTTGGTGTGACCTGTACGCTGCATCCCAGCCAACACGGGGAGAACTGGGCCTCAGAGGCAGGTCTTCTGACATCAAGTTCAGTGTTTTGTTTATCTCTACACCATCGTGTCATTCAAACAGAAATTGCTGTGCTTGTTCCTGGGAACCTCATTAGTGGAAGGGACGTTTGAGGGTGAGAAGATTGCTATAGAGACATCCGTGTGAGCCGTCTGAGGTTCTCGGGTATCTGCAAGGTGCCTAGCCCCTAAAGCACGGGATCTAGTCAGACAGAGAGTACTGAGGGGCCCCGCACACCTCCCTGACGGCATCCCATGTGGAAAGAATGGCAGCGGAGGGCAGCGACATCTTAGAGCCCCGTTCCTGTGCTGGCCTGAGCTGGAGCTGCCAGCTAAAGGAAGCACTGCCCTCTGATGGCAAGTATTCCACAGTCCATACTGTTGGCCAAAGAGCAGCTTGGCAAGTCTTGCTTTCACTGTTGAAAAGACTGAAGAAACTACTGAGTGGCAGTGTGTCTTTAAGAAGGGGGTACTCATGAGAAGGAATCTGCGGCCAGGCCTGAGATCAACGTCTCCTATCAGTTCGGTGTGCCTCATTATTTGTACTTAGAACTTTAAAAAGCAGTAAAGCTCACATCTCCCAGAGAACTCAGCGTTTCATTGTTAAAGGAATTCATTCTCATTGGAGAAAAGAACAAACAAAACCCCAAACATCACAACCCGGAAAGGCTCCCTGTTAGCATCTGGGGTACTTCTCCCTTGCGTCTCCCACGTGGGTGTACGTGCGTGGATGCACGTACGTACACCCGCAGCCTAGGGGTTGTATGGAATAGATAGGCTTGTGCATTATTTTTCATTTAATATTCTGTTGTGAACTTTTCCCTGGTCATTGACATTCTCCACGAGAGTAATTTTAACAGCTGAATAATATTCCATTACATTTTACTGAATGTTAAATTCTCTTCTGGGGTTTGAAGCAGCACGGAATCGAATGGAAAGGGCATGGGCAGAGGGAGGCCGTTTCCCAGGCCTGCCTCTGCCTGGCTGTGTGACCTTGATCGACTGAAATTCCATTGTCTCCATAGCTAAGTCTACAAAATGAGAGAAATAGTATCTTCCTTATAGAGCCATTGCGAGGCTTCACAGGCGTGTCCCGTGTAAATTGCCCAGCCCAGCGCCTTGCGCATAGTAGATGCACAATAAACGCTCATTCCTATTTATCTTCCTCTTCCCCAGGCCTTTCACATTCTTTGCAATCAACCGATTCTCAGGCGCCTGCAGCATGTTACTGGAAAGCATAGTGCTCTCTAGGGTGCCCACGTGTCTTAAAGCTCCTATCTTCTCATTGCCTTGTGGGGACCCTCTGGGGACACATTCTTGCCACCCCGATTTCTGTCCTCTGCACTCAGAGCAGCTGTCAGTGACACGTGATCTAGAGGAGGAGAGTTGGGAGCTTCTCTAGGGTGGAATAGCGACTGTATTGGTTTAGCTCGTCGTTCCCGGCTGGAAGACCCCCGAGGACAGAGAACTGGGCACCCAGTGGGTCTACTCGCGTGTATCTGGCTGGCTGCGCTGTAGTTTCCTTCTCATCATTCCTGTCTGCAGTTTCTGCTGTTGGCTCAGCAGTGTGGCAGCAGGGAGGAGGGAGTCATTCTTGAGGGTTTTTTTTGTTTGGGACTCTGCCTCTCGGTTCTGGTTTTTTCCCCCATTCTTTCTTCTCTCCAGGCACTTGCTTTAGCTGCTGACCTAGCTTTCTTTCATCAGGCGGGTACAAATGTTGCAATTTGCCTTCCCTTGTCTTGACAATGGATGTGATTTGTATATGCTATATCACATAATGTCCCTATTTATGGCAGCTCTCTAATCCGGAGGTAGGGTTGAGGAGCAGGAAGCGCCAAGCCCGTCTTCTGACCCAGAAACCACTTCTCGTTTCTACAGCAACTACCTTCCCCCACGATCTCTTCCTGACTTGTGGGGACAGCACAGAAAGGTCTGTTGGGATCGTGATCTGTGGGGTTTCACATGTGCTCATTAAACTTTATGGTAAGGAGTCCCCATGTTGCATGGCTCTGTGCGATCGGAAACCTAACCTATGTTGATGATGTTTCTTTTCTTTGTGTACACAAAAAAAAAAGCAAAAAATTACGTTGAATTGTTAAGCAATAATTAATGCTGACTTTTAAAAAATAAGGTTGGAGGAGAGAGAAGTTGGCTTCAAGTCACAATGACGTTTGAGTCACTGGAGTGGGTTGAGTTGGGTGAGCGCGTCCTCTTCATTCTGCTTTAGTCCATGGTGCATACAGTTTTAGCAATCATCACAGGGTGGGATGGTGATCTCACTTAGCAGACATTTATTGAGCACCTGCTTTTGCCGGGCAACGCGCTGGGGACTGGGAAGGCAAAATAAACCGGACACGACCACAGCCCTGAACAAGCTCACATTTGCTGGAGGAAGGGAGACATAAATAATTACAGTAAGACGTGGTAAGTGTTGGAGGAATGATTATCAGCCACGTGCTACAGGAGCCTGGAGCACTGGACGCCAGTGTCGGCTAAAGCACCTTAGAAGCCTCCCAGACATTTACTTTTTAGGGAAATTTTAAGGATGATGAGAAGCTTGTCCGGTGGAACGTGTGGGCAGCCATGTTGGCAGAGAGCACAGCGTCATCAAGGAAAGGGAGGAAAATGCCAAGCCTTTCAGAGAACTGCAGTGTTTTCATGACTGGAACACGGGGCTCTTGGAGAAAGGTGGAGGCACAGGGATGGGCAGAGGACACTTTCTTATGGAAACCCAAGAACTATTTTGTTTTCACATAAAAATGGTTTCTTAACTACAACTACATCACGATGCTGAACCGACTTATACTCTGGAAGAAAGCCATAGGCAAAAACCTTTTAATCACATATACAAAGAAGACATCAACATAGGTTCCTACTCCAGATTTGTGCGCTACTTCTCTGTTTCACTGTTAACTAATTAGATCACTGAAAAGTTAGGGTCTTGCCCCATGCCTCTTCCTTTTAGATCAGTACAGTGCTCAATGCTAGAGCCCAGGTTTCAAGCAGCCTCTATGGCCCCCGGCACCTCTGCTATTAGCTGCCATGGCCTCTAGCTGTTTTGGGTCCCCCAAGGATAAGGAGCATCACCACTCCAGGGTGGATGCATCTCAATATTAACAAATAGATGCATAAAGCCTTCACCTCAGCCTCTCCTGGTACCCGAGAGAGGTACAAGAACAGACCCCAGAAACCTGTTCCCTCTGGGTACCAATCCTTAATTAGGGGCTAACCCCAACATGCCGCTTAGCTCTTGTGTGCTCTTGCACAACACGTGTGAGAGATGTGGTGTATGAAAAAAGAGAACAGCTTTAATTTAAGTGTCTTCCATTTCTATTTACATCTGTATAGCTCTCGCTTTGTGCCAGGTACTATTCTAAGCAGTTTATACATAATAACTTATTTAATCCTCTTAATAACCCTTTGAAGTAGGCACTGTTATAACCTCCCATTATAGATGTGGAAACTGAGATCCAGAGAGAGGGACTAACGTGCTCAAGTTCACGCAGCCAGTACACGGCAGAGCCAGGATTTGAATCAGGGCAGCCTGATTCCAAGAATCCGTGCTTGCATCCGCATCTGTTGAATCTCTGTGTGGTTACCCAGAATCAAGCCCCCACTTCCTTCAGAGATGGGTGCTGTGCAGTAATTGGTTCCTGGAATATTCCTTCCCCTGTGAATCAGTTTGTCCTGAGTTGATCCCACGGCTAACATGTTCATCGCCCAACTATCTCTCTCCACTTCTAACCTTCCAGACTGATCCCTTGGGGCCAAAGCACTGAGTTCTGTCCTCACCACCTTGCTCTGCCCTCCAATTCTTGTGACCTTGAACCCCAAAGGGACTGATTAATTTGTGAATGCATGTCCAGCTACCAGGGCAGCTGACACTCTTCCATCCTTATAGCCAAGGCAGTGCTCATCTCAGGCAGAGGTGCCTCGCGTGGCCAGCAGAAGAGGACCATGACCTTGTTGGTTTCGCCATACTCTTCACCCTGGACCGTTAATACAGTGTCTGCCCTCCCCATCACCTGTCTTTACTGACACAGCAAGGTCTAACCCATACTTATCCCGACCATCTCTGTTTTTTTAATGAGAAGAAAATCCCAGCCCTCATCAGTTTTTTTGTACTGAGTTCTTTAAAGAGCAAATAGAAAGAAATTCAGAGCCCATATATATTTTCCTTCTCTGAATGGTGTTTATTTAAATGCAGATATCCTGGTTTCCTAGGTAGAGTTGCAAGCAATACCTTTCAATTTAAATGTTAATAGGAGCGTAAACTTCAAAATAAAAATTTTTCCACGAGGGAGAACGGCTTTTTTCTGCTTCTGTTTAATGGTTCTCCTGGTTTTCCTCCTCCTCTGTCCTCATCATCCACCCGCTTCTGCCCGCTCCTTTCCACTGCACTGAGCTAAATTCTTTTTCTAGAAAGTTTAGAATGCACCTTTCTCATTTCGAACATTAGAATGTCAAACATTACGGTCGTGGAATACAGATATTAGACTCAAACCCAACACAATTCATGAGAAGATTTTTCTTTATCTCAGCCTTTGCCTGCCCAACTCACTATTCCAAGTTCTTTCCAAGGGGATTATTCTTAGGCTGACCCTGCAGAATATTTTCCCATGGCTTCAGATAGTTGAGTTAGGTTTTCTTTTTCCTTTTCTTTTTCCTTTCCTCCCCCCACCTCACCTCCTTCCCTCCCTCCCTCCTTGCCTCCTTCCTTCTTTCTACAAAAAGGCAGGAAAAGACGGGGAAAGAAATAACAGTTGACCCTTGAACAACACAGTTTTGAACTACATGGGTCCACTTATTCGCGGGTGTTTTTCAAGAGTACATACTACAGCAGCACAACATGCGTGGTTGACTAAATCCACGGATGCAGAACCGTGGATTCAGAGAAGCTAAGTGTACAGAGGGCCGACGATAAGTTATACGTGGATTTTCCACTGTGCGGGGCGTCGGTGCCCCAACTCCCCTCTTTGTTCAAGGGTTAACTGTACAAGCTATGTAAACTCCTGGGTGCAAAGTACTGCTGTGAGCACAGTGAGAAATCACAAAGAGTAAAAAAGGCAGATTCTTACTCCTAAAGAAATGAAATTGACACATGGGCTAATGCAGGTGGGCAGGAATGGGGCCATCTATATGTGGGTCATTCCATAGGCAGAGTGGCCTTCGGGATTTTCTCAAATGCAAATAAAAAACAACAAAGATGTAAAGATAATCAAAATAATATCTAATGCCTTAAATCCAAATATGGTGACTATAATAACCTTTCTAAAGACATCGTGGACCAAATTTTGTGTGTGAATGTGATATCTGGCTTCATCTTCTTTTTTTTTTTATTTTCTCTTTCCTTCATTTCCTTGTTGATTATTTTTATCCTGTTATACTGTGTGCATTTTGTAAGACTCCTAAATATTTTAGAACAAGATAGGACTGTTAATCCATAAATTAGAATTGATTTTATAATATTAATTTCAGTGATTTTGATTCCATTATTATAAGGTATTATTTTTGTTCTTCAGAGAGTTCTTTTCAATAGTATCCTGTTCGTATTTCATGGAGGCAAACTGTGTTTCTTCTCTTGTCTCTTGGGGATATTAATAATTTAATTTATTTAAAAAAATTTTTATACAACTTTTAAAGATTACTTTCCATTTACAGTTATTGTTAAATTTTGGCTATATTCCCCATGTTGTACAGTACATCCTTGAGCTTATCTTACACCCAGTAGTTTGTTTCTCCCACCCTCACCCCTGTATTCCCCCTGCCATCCCCCCACTGGTAAGCACTAGTTTGTTCTCTGTATCTGTGAGTCTGCTTCTTTTTTGTTATATTCACTAGTTTGTTGTATTTTTTAGATTCCACATATAAGTGATGTCATACAGTATTTGTCTTTCTCTGTCTGGCTTGTTTCACTTAGCATAATGCCCTCCAAGTCCATCCATGTTGCTGCAAATGGCAAAATTTTGTTATTTTTTTTATAGAATACTGAGTAGTATTCCATTGTGTGTGTGTGTATAAATATATTTATCACATTTTCTTTATTCATCTGTTGATGGACATTTAGGTTGCTTCCATATCTTGACGATTGTAAATAATGCTGCTCTGAACACTGGGGTGCATGTATCTTTTCAAATTAGTGCTTTTGTTCTTTTCGGATATATACCCAGGAGTGGATTTGCTGGGTCATAGGGTAGTTCTAGTTTTAGTTTTTTGAGAACCCTCCATACCGTTTTCCACAGTGGCTGCACAAATCTGCATTGCCACCAACAGTGCACAAGGGTTCCCTTTTCTCCACATCCTCACCAACATTTGTTATTTGTGGTCTTTTTGACGATGGCCATTCTGACGGGTATGAGGTGGTATCTCATTGTGGTTTTGATTTGCATTTCCCAGGAATAATTTTTAATTATTGTTTCTTTTCCCTGCAGTTTGTTTCCTCAAGCTCTTCTCCCAGCTTATAGCTTTTCTCAGGTATTTGGGGCTGCCTGGAAGCCCTGAGTCGGGGGTGGGCTTGCCAATGGGAAGCTTCGCTGTGGCTGCTGGGAGTGGCTGCTTATGCCTCCCTTGCGACACACGGCGGCAATGTGTCTAGATATTTTCTCTTGTGCTGGTCATCACCAGAAAGGTCTCTCCCAGCTTCCAGGCTATAGGGCAAAGGCAGGGCAGTCTGCTTCTGAGAGCCAGGCAGAAGAGGTCTGGGGTCTCAAGGGTAAGCATTCAACGTTCTGTATGTGCACAGACACCTGCTCTGTGCATAATGACCCTCAGCTGTGCCGGCCAGCCCTCACCTGAGCTTGTCAGCCCCCAGTCCTAAGTATGCCCACTCCACCCTGGGGGGTGCGGGAAAGGGGGTAGCCCCAGAGGTGTAGAGTGGGTGAGGGGAGCTAGGGTTCTAGTTCCAGCTCAGACAACTTGTACCAAATCCTTGTTTTATCTCCCTCCCCTCTGCTTAACTTCCTGATGCCAGTTCCTGAGCCTTTTGGGGATTTGGCAAGATGGTTTCCAGCTTCCCCCCTGCTGGCTCTCGCCTTAGCTCTGTAGTTCTGCTGAGGCGATTATACTGTCTCTCAGCTTTACGGTTTCCAATCTTCTGTTGCCGCTGTCTCCTTTCCTAGTTTCCCCTTCTGTGTGAATTTCTGTCTTAAAAAAAAAAAAATCTTGTAACTATAATCCTGGCTTAATTTGGGAGGAAGAAATACTAGATACATTAATTACATTTTAACTTTACTTTCCCACACAACTCAATAACCCAACTCACTCCTTTTTTTAGTTCACGGGTTTGAGACTGTTAATAAATTATGTAACTTCTTTAAATCCTGCAAAATAGGAATATTTCTTGTCCTGCCTACCTTATAAGTTGTTGCTGCAGCTGCCCTGAGTTACCACGTGGGTCTGAGGGCAAAATAACCAGCCGTACTTGCATGGCTCTAGCAAAATCAGGCTCATAGGGTGATGGTGAATATCCTCCCAGGTCAGTGAAAATACTCAGACCTGATCTCTGGTTTTCATCCTTCTTTCCAGATCAACAACTTAACGTGACCCTCAGCTTTTGTTGACCAAGCCTTTGGGAGACAGCAGAGTGTACCTAGTCTGTGTTGGAGACACAGCCCTCCCTGACCTGGGACACAGATGACTATTATCTGTCTCAGGACTTTTGGAAGAGGAATTATTCTCTCCATTTCCCTTCCTGCCTTTTGCTCTGTTTTCTTCTAAGTAAAGCACTCTGCTTTCGTCCACCAACAGCAATACACTTCCCTCTTTTAATGATTTGCATTTCTCTTTTCCTGCCCAGCGCGCTTTTCCATCCCTGGCCCAAGTGCACACACCTTACAGGACCCCGTCTCCATTCAGTCCCCCAGGCAGTACCTTTGCTCCCATGGGTCTGCACAGCCCAGGGGCCGGTACCGGCCAAGTGCAGCTGGAAGGGGCTCTGGGGCTTCCGCAGGTTGGTCCTCTCTAGTGCTGGCAGAGGGGCCGAGATTTTTCCTGGAAACCCTCCAGTTACTGAAAAGGGAACCATTGGTTTCACAGGGGTATAGAAGAAAAATTTCCTGACCTGTTTAAGGGAATATAAATCTCCTTTAGACTGAAAATACCCTGACCTCTCTTTTCCCATTCCCATCACCTGCTTGCCCTTGACTACAGTGGAGAGTGGAGGGAGCCCCCAGAGCAAAGAGTAACGGATGTGACTGCTGCCTGGCTGCGGCGGGCACTCCGGGTCGGCAGGGGTGGGGAGGACCAAGGAGAACTCAGTAAAGCAGGAACGGGCTCTCTGTGGATTTCTGCCTCTGTGACAGGGCCCTGTCAGGTCCCCCCGCCTCCTCGGGGAGGCTCTGCTGCTGTTCTCCTTCCCACCCACCCCCACCCCCCAACCAGCTTCCTCCCTGGAGGGCGGGGAGGCGGCTTCCAGTGTCTGATATTCAGTGTCAGGGCAAGGCTCGTGGACCACATCCATCTCCAGCGTGAGGGTGGCGGCAGGGAGGGCAGGAGGCCTCAAGCCAAACTGTGCCAGGGATCCTCTGTTTGCTCTGCACTGGAGTGGGAGAGAGGCAGAGAAGGGACGTGATGCCTGTGAGGTGCTCCCCATGGAAACCTGGGTGTTCGTTTCCCGGGGGTGAGAAGAGACCGTCCGTGCTTGCTTGGATGCGGGGGGTTGGGGGGGTGGGGATTGGTGTAGTTTGCTGTCCGGTCCTCAGCGTCACACACACACATTCCTCCCTCCCTTCCTCCAAGAGAAGGGAACGCCCAGGGGATCTCCAGGCTGCTCTGAAATCCCCACCTCCCACCCCTTAGGGCAGAGGCCCAGACAAACGGCTCCTGTTGGGAGCCCCGTTGTGGTGTGTTACCCAGGAGGGCGGTAAGAAGGCCGGGCTCCAGGGGAGGCAGGTGCAGGGGGAGGAGGCACTGGAGGGCGGGGCTGGAACTGGGAGGAAGCCAGGCCGAGCCAGTTGCTGAATGAGGCTGACATGGCAGCAGCTCTGCCCTCTCCCTTCTGCTAAAAATACCACCTTTCCAGACGGCCCTCCTCCCCTCTGTGCCTACGCCAGGCTTTGTCTGGCGGGTCAGTGGGGCGCAGAGCGGAGAAGGGCCTGATCTGGAAAACCGGGTTGACCTGAGGAGGCCTCCTCGGGGGTACAGTCTGAGAGCAGGAAGCATGGTGCCCACCCTGCGGCCTCACGTGCACAGGGAGCTGAGACCCTGGGGGCCGGACTGGAGAAGGAGGAAAGCGATGCCGCCGGCAGCTTCATGCTCACTCCTGACCTCCTGGGAGACCAGCAAACCCTGGAGGGAAGGGAGGGAGTCCTTTGGCAGGTGCAGCCAGACTGCCAGGACCTGACCCAGCCCAGCTCTAACGGTCCATTCGTCTGGTTCTCCCTGCCCGGAGAGGTGACTAATGCTGGATTATGACTGGGGAGCCGCACAGATCTGGGCTTGTCGCCCTGTCCTACCACTCACTGTATGGCTTTCCGCAACTTGCTGCATTTTTCAGATAGGGATAAAGACAGTACATATCTTAGAAGGTTGAGAGAGAAGCCTGGGGAAGAACAGTGCTGTGCCTGGCACAAAGGAGATTTAAAAGAAATGACAGCTATGATGATGATCTCTCCCTGTGCGAATGGACCACGCGGCCCCAGCATGTGTTTGCACGCGAGGAGACAGTCACCACTGGGGGCTCTGTCCTCTGCAGAGGAAGCTTGGTTGTACCAACCTGTCTGTAAGGGCAGGTGGCCTCCCTGCCCCCTCGCCCGGGGCCGGGGTGCACTGGACCCTGAGTTCCGGGCTCTGATGCTAACTGTTGTCTGCCTGCTTCCCCGCAGACCTGCGTAGGATGACGGCCGGCTTCATGGGCATGGCGGTGGCCATCATCCTCTTCGGCTGGATCATCGGCGTGCTGGGCTGCTGCTGGGACCGAGGCCTTATGCAGTATGTGGCAGGGCTTCTCTTCCTCATGGGAGGTAAGACTTGGGGACTGCGGGATTGGGGGGGGGCGGGGGCTCCTGGTTACTGGGATTCCGAGAGAATGGATGGTGGGCGTGTGGGCGAAGGCCCAGGCTCGGCGGGGCCCTTTCATTCACTCAATCAGCGAACATGTTTTGAGCTCCTCTTAGCCACTCTCCACTGCTGGTCTTTACACTCGGGCGTCTGCCCACCTGGTGTGGGAAAGACTGTGGCGATGGCGTTGAGCGAGGTGTCAGATCTGGGGCAAGTGAGAACCCACGTGATACTCGGGCGTTTTATGCACATACTATACTTTGGGGTGGGCGGCAGGTGCTATCTGGGCAGTTTCCCCTTCAAAAGCGTACCTTTACCCTTGATTTATGGGTCTTAATGCCGCTCCGTTTCCCAACGAGGCTCTAAAGGTGGTAAGACGGGGCTAGACCTTCGTCACACGTCTCCCTTACCCTCTATTACTGTCAGGGCCATAGAACCGACTGCACCCTTATAAAGGGCTGTATATGAGAGAACTGTGTAGCTATGAGGGAATAGGTTCCAGTCCACGGGAAGTAAAGGTTAATCCACTATCTGCACGTGCCTCTTTTCCCCTGAGGAGCTGAGATGTGCTTTTTGGTCTCCTGGTTTGAGTCTCAGTCTGAAGCCAAAGCTAACGGGCGGCATGCCCATCACAGTACACTCCTCGGGGAGAAGTGGCCCATCACAGTACACTCCTCGGGGAGAAGTGGGTGAATGACTTGCATGGAGTTAGGAAGAGGGGGAATTGGGCTTGGACAGAGGGAGTTAGAAATATGTGTGGGGAAAAAGGACAGTGAGTCCCATGCGTGGAAACCACCATCAGGTAGATGGTAGACACCACGTGAATGGCCCGACTCAGGGTCTCAGCAGGGGCAGGCGGTGGAGGGGTGGGTCTGGCTGGAGAAAGGAGGCGGCTATCCTTCTAGGTGGACGGAGAGATCTGGGGTTCAGTGAGTGAGCTGTGGGTTGGGAGAGGAGGAGAGTTGCAGGATTCCACCTCGTGCCTGACTGCTTATCCTTGTTCCCCCAAAGCACAGACACCCTGTGCCTCCCGGATCCTCTGCCGTCAGGGTCAGCTGCCCCTGCCCAGCACTGCCTCCCTGTGGGTCCCACAGCGGCACTTAGGGCAGAGGCTGGGGAGGGAGGGGCACGGTGGCTCCTTCACCCCTCCTTCCGGTCTCCCGCTGAGACGGGGGCCCCCAAAACCAGCCGCACCACCTTTTCTGCACCCGGGTGTCCTCCTCACTGAAGCGAGGGTCACACTTGGCCCGGGATTTCCATACTTGGTGTTAGCAGCACGGAGTCTTTTTTGTTTCCACCTTCCAGTCAGAATCTTCCGTGGACCCCAAAAAGTGAAAAGCTAAAAGTGGAGTGGCTGTGTTTGTAGTGAATGTTCTCTCTAAGACTCTTGTGGTTGTACAAAGATGGGCTCCAGTAAAACGGGGCTTTTCTAAGGCTCTAGAGAGGGCTCCCAGGGATCCGAGAAAAGCTGAGCAAACAGGCCTCGGGCAGAGCAGAAATCCAGGAGCCCTGGGAGCCGATACTCTTTCTCTTCCGAGGCGATCGTCATCCCCTGCACGTTCCCCTCGCCAGGCCGGCACTTGGCTCACATCCTTCCCAGGTGCTAAGTAAGCCTTCCAACTCTGACAGCTTCCAGAGAACGAGTGATGGGCCCAGTGATCCTCCCAGGCCAGGCCACACATCACTGTGACCTGAAGAGGGGGTGGTCCCTGAGACACTTCCCACTCACCTGAGACCCCGGGTAGGAACTCTCCCAGAAGAGGGTGTGGGGCAGACAGTGGGGGGCAGGAGGGTGCCTGGAAGCCCTGTCTCCCATTTGCTAAGGTACCGCCCAGGAGCCCTAGGGCTCTGGGGACGCCAGGAAAGCCCTTAGGCTGGACTGGGGACCTGAGGCCCCTCCCCACGGGGAATGAGTGAGGGTGTTGCTTCCCTTCTGCCTGGTTAGTGGTTCTTAATCACCACACAGTCGAATCACCTGCAGAACTTTTAAAAGTACTGATGCTAGGGCCTCACCCCAGACCGATCCAAGCCGAACTTCTGGGGGTGACGCTCAATAAGGGGTGAGAGCTGGGGGAATAGGTGACCTTTAAATTTCCCTCCAGCTCTGAAATGTTATGTTCTGGGGATGAATCCGTTGGGCAAGACCTCTCGTGATTTGTTTTCTTCCTTCCCCCGATGCCCCCCAGCCGCCCCATTTTATGACTACCTTAGGCAGCATCAGACAGGGAAGTGCTGTCACAGGGCTTCGATTATGACTGTGGAGGCCTGTCCGAGCCCTGATCACCGAGGGTCCCAGCTAAACCCACTTCCCCAGCACACGCACTCCCTTTCTTTTTTTTTTAATGGAAAAACCATAGTTCATAATAAAATGTTAGCGTCCAGAAGAACTCTGGGGAAGCTTGCTGTCCTAAGAGCTGTTTCTTCCTGACGGGAGTCTTGTCCTGGTTGGAGTGGGGACATCCATCCACCATGGGGCTTGTGTCCATAGGTAGAACTGTCCTCTCCCCAGAGAGGCTGGGGAGGAAAGTGGTGTCCACACACCTCATGGGTACCGTCAGAGAGGCCCCAGTAGGAGAGGAAGAAGGACAAAGCCGCTAAGAGCTGACCCCTTGAACCCTGGTCTTTTGGGGAAGATAAAGCTCTACGCGGGGGAAGGCACCCTCTTCCTTTTCAAATTAGTGCCCTTTCCAAGGAGGCCCGACACAGCTTCAGGGGGTCCCAATGCCCAGGGCAGCTGCAGCCTGCTGACCCCATGAGTGTGGTTTAGTTGGAGGCTGGGAGGAAGCAGACTCAGTGTAGAGGCTGTGCCTCCCCCCATCCCCGCTCAGCACCGAGAGCTGCTGAGAGGTTGGGAGCCAAACCCCAAAATGAAGTCTTGTCCTGTAGAGCCCTGTGTGTCAGAGAGACATGTCAGCATCAACCCCTCCCAGAGCCCGACCGGTGCCTGCCGTCCAGGGCAGCCCCTCTAGGGCTGATCTTTGAAGGGCTTGGAGAGTCAGCTGCCTGTGACAGGAACCTCCTGAGCACAGCAGAGCAGTCACTCCAACTGTAGATATTTGTGACCAAAAGGCCCCACGGCCTTAGCTTTCACCCAGATTGGCATTTCAGGCACCCGGAACTGAGCACAGACTAGGGCCCAGGGGGTTAGACTGGGCAGCAAGTGAGAAAGGTGGTGGGCACCAGCTGTCGCAGTGCTGGCCGGGTGTGGGTGTGGTGAGCAGCTGGAAAAGGAGGGGTTGGCAAGAGTGGAAAAGGTGAATTTCAAGTCGGGAGTCTGAAGATGGAATTGCAGTTGACTGCAGATGAACCGGCCGAGGCCGCAATACAAACAGAAGAGTTCTCTTCACAACCTCTTCTCTGTTCCCACACGAAAGGAGGTGGCCCACACTGGGTGCTTCTCTTCTCGATTTAACTGTTTCCGGGGTTAAAGAGAGGGCACCCCACACCTCGTGAGATGACTAGCAACAAAGTGTTCAATTAACGCTCAGCCCAGAGGAGGCGCTTAGTTAAGTACGGCAGCTCTGTGGGGCCAGGAGGCTGCGGGTGGTGAGTGGGATCCAGTTTCCCCTTTGGCGTGGCCTCCAGGGGAGAATCTAGTCCAGACTGGCACAACGGCGTTTGGGTGCAACTGCCGGAAACAAGTGTCTGGATTCGTCATCAGTGAGATTCAGAAGCACAGGGACAGGATGACATGGGGGGTGGGGCCGTGTGGCAGGGAGCGTGTGACTCCTACGATTACTTGTAATTCGCTCGCCGGGCGAACCTAGACCCACCTCGTGGGCACAGATCCACAAGATGGGTGTGAACATCCAACACCCGTGCCCCGCCCCTCAGCACCCGCTCACATGTCCTCGTCCTCCCACTCTTGGGAGGCGTCCATCATCTCTGCCGTGAGCTTTCACCTAGGCTAATGCTGGAGCCGCCTATCTAGACTGTCACCGGGCAGTCAGCCCTTCACAGGGCAGTTGGCATAATATTTTTGAAACTATAAATCAGATATTCACTTATCTACCACTGCTCAAAAAGCTTACACTTGAACTTAAAATCCAAACTCCTTACCCTTCTTTAGAAGCTGTGTTAGTTAGCTTGGGCTGCTATAACAAAATACCAGACACTGGGCGGCTTAGAACAGAAGTTTATTTCTTGCTGTCCTGGAGTCTGGAAAGTCCAAGATCAAGGCACTGGCAGACTCGGTGTCTGGTGAGAACCTGCCTTCTGGGTCATAGATGTCATAGATGGTACCTTCTTGTGTGTTCTCATACGGTGGCAGGGCCAAGGGAACTCTCTGGGGCCTCTTTTATTTATTTTAAAGTTATTTATTTTTGGCTGTGTTGGGTCTTTGTTGCTGTGTGCAGGCTTTCTTTAGTTGCGGCGAGTGGGGGCTACTCTGTTGCGGTGCGCGGGCTTCTCATTGCGGTGGTTTCTCTTGTTGTGGAGCACGGGCTCTAGGCACGCGGGCTTTAGTAGTTGCAGCACGCAGGCTCAGTAGTTGTGGCACGTGGGCCTTAGAGCACGTGGGCTTCAGTAGTTGTGGCACGCAGGCTCAGTAGTTGTGTCTCATGGGTTCTAGAGTGCAGGCTCAGTAGTTGTGGCTCACGGGCTTAGTTGCTCTGCGGCATGTGGGATCCTCCCGGACCAGGGCTTGAACCCGTGTCCCCTGCATTGGCAGGCAGGTTCCTAACCACTGCGTCACCAGGGAAGCCCTGGGGCCTCTTTTATAAGGTCACTAATGCCATTCACGGGGGCACCACCCTCATGACCTAATCACCTCCCAAAGGCCCCTCCATTTAATACCAGCGTCTCGGGGGTTAGCATTTCAACATATGAATCTGGGGGCATGCAAACATTCAGTCCACGGTGGAAACCCTGTGTAATCTGGCTCATTCTGCCTCCCCCACCTCCTTTCCTGTTCCTTCCCCTATGCTCATGTCACTCCAGCCACACAGGCTGCCTCTCTCCCGGTACACGCACAGTTTTACTTCAAGGCCGTGCAGTGGCCTGATAGCTTTGCCCACCGTGCTTTCCCCGCCAATACCTCATGACTGGCTCCGCTTAGGATTCAGATTCCAACTGAAAAGTCACCCCCTCGGAGAGGGCTTCCTCAACCACCCAATTTAACAGAGCTACCCAGTTGCTCTCTACATTTTAATTAATTTAATTTTCTGCAGCACACCCACCACTTTATGACATGTTTATTGTTGTTGTGTTTTGGTTGCTTTTTTTTTTTTTTTTTAAGCAGCTTAAAACAAACATTTGTTACGTCACAGTTTCCATGAATCAGAATTCCAGGCAGGCTTAACTGGGTTCTCTGCTCAGGCTCTCACAAAACTGCAGTCCAGGTATCATCTAGCACTGGGGTCTCGTCTGAGGCCGGGATCCTCTTCCAAGATCATGATGCCGTTGGCAGAATTCGTTCCCTGCAGCTGTAGGACTCAGGGAAGCTTGCTTACGCAAAGCCAGCAGGAGAAGAGGGTCTCTGACTTCTTCCATCTCTGACCTCCAGATTCTTTTTTTTAAATCGACTTTCTTTTTTGGAACAGTTTCAGGTTTACAGAAAAACTGAGCAGATAGTACAGAGAATTCCCATATTACCCTTTGCCCTTGCACACAGTTTTCCCTATTATTAACATCTTACATTAGTACAGTACATTTATTGCAATTCATGAATAAATATTGGTACATTGTTATTAATTAGTGTCCGTAGTTATTTAGCTTCTAAGTTTTACCTGATATCCTTTTTCTGTTCCTGGACCATCCAGGATCCCCCGTTACATTTAGTTGTCATGTTTCCTCGGTCTCCTCTTTCTGTGACACTTTCTCAGACTTTCCTTGTTTTTAGTGACCTTGACAGTTGAGTACTTGAAGAGTACTGGCCATCCATACTGTAGGATGCTCCTCTGTGGGAACTTGTCTGATGTTCTTCTCGTGATTAGACTGGGTTATGGGTTTGGAGAGGAAGATCACACAGGTAACGTGCCATGTTCATCACGTCATTTCAAGGATACATACTATCACCATGACCTCTGACTGTGGCTACTACCCTTCATCCCCTGGCTGAAGGAGTATGTGTCAAGTTTCTCTGCTGTAACATTACTCTTTTTGCCCCTGTTTCCATACTGTCCTCTTTGGAAGGAAGTCGCTAGGCACAGCCCACACCTAAGGAGTCGGGGGTTACGTTTCTCCTCCTTTAGGGTAGAGCAGCTACATAAATTATTTGGAATTCTTCTGCACGGGAGATTCGTCTCTTCTTCCCTGTTTATTAATTGATTCAATCATTTATTTATATCAGTGTGGACTCGTGAATGTTTATTTTATACTTCGGGTCATAATTCAATACTATATTTGTTGTCCAGTTCTGGCTTTGGCCACTGGGAGCTCTTTTGGTTGGCCCCTGTGCCCCTTTGGTGGACTCTTATCAATGTGGGGTTTTGCTTTTGCTTTTTTGTGAGTACTTCCTTCGTTTGGGGCACTACAAGGTGTTCCAGGCTCATCTCGTGTATTTCCTGCCCTACTCTTAGAACCGGCCACTTCTTCTAGGAACCTGGTTCCTTTTATTGGAGAATGGTATTAGAAACCGAGATCTGGACACTAGGTGTCTGCAGTGTTTCTAACATTTGGTATGTTTTCATTGCCTCCCACCACCAACATAGATATCAGCTCCATGAGCTCCAGAACTTTGCCTTATTCTCCAAGGCACCCCCTGTGTCTGGAACAGTGTCTGCAGCCTCAAATATCTGTTGAATGCATGTATCAGAAAAGGGAATTATGTACAACAGAGGAAGTGTTTTGTTTTTTCTTGATAGAGCAGCAGTCCTTCAAGAAATTAGCCTGTCTTCTGTTCTTGGTCTGAGCTTTTCTTCCATGGGGCTCCTTATTCTCTTTTCATCTTTATTTGAATAGTCCTGGGGTCTGTCCCAAATTCCTTTTGGATGTAGGGTATGAATTATACATGACCTCATGAAGAACGTTCTGCCTTTAATTGGGACTCCTAGAATGTTAGAAATGGCAGGGGCCTTAGAGACCATCCAGTTCAACCTTCTTGTGTTTCCAGATAAGAGTAGTGTGTCAGTTGTCCGAGGTCATCCAGTCTAGTGAGTGGCAGAACTGGAGCCAGAGCCCAGCCCGTGACACCAGCCTGGTGTCCTCGTAGCCCATCCTGCTGCCTCTGCTTTCAGCTCCCTGTGATGGAGATCCCCCTGACCCCCTGCACCACACACGTCTTCCCACGATAGCATACCTCCAATTCTGTGCTTCTAAGCAGGTGCCAGTCCCAGAATCTTGCTCTATTCCCTTTCTGTTCCTCCCTTCTCAAAGCACGAAGGGACATATGGAGGAGACAGCGGCCAGAATTGAGGGCACAGGTGGTAAGGTCCTTTTCCTCCCACCTGTGATCAGTGTAACATTTTCTGCCTTCCCAGTCAGTCAGGAGAGCAAAGAGAGTGCCCCAAAGAAGCTCAAGCTATCCACTTGGAGTGATTGCAGTCATTTGCAAACCAGTGATGCCAAATGGCTCCCCCTCCGCCAGGCTCACCAGAGAGCAGTTCAGCTGTGTGCTGAACCCCCAGATACCCCTCTTCTGGTAGACAAAGACCTTGATAAAGGCCCAGCGATTATGAAAACTTACAAACCTAAAATGAAAAGGCCAAGGCATGGATGTCTTGACTGGGTGACTGTTTCTTCCAGGCAGTAGAGTGATTTTAGGGATGCTGTAAAGTAGGGCAACATCCATCAGCTTCTCCTTACCGTCCTTCCGAGCTCCAGCAGTGCTCAGTGACTAGGGCTGCATTTCTGAAGGTCCAGTAGGGACTGTGCCTCGAAATTCATGACTCGTGGGTAAGAGTCATGTGGGCAACCACCTAAGTTAGATACTATTCTAGGGAGGGAAGGTAGAATCAGTAAGCCAATGACTTAACATGATGCAAGCTTAGAAGAAACCCTCAGTAAATCATAGCTATTACTATTATATGTAAATGGTAGTAAAGTGGTAGTGAGTATGACACATGTACCCCAAGTGAAATCCATTCCAATAGGCAGAAGAGAGTCCATAATCTATCGTGACCAAACTATAAAACCCGCTAAACGGCTTTTATAGTTTCATGTGGGATTTCACTAGAACATCACAACTCTTCTCTTGACTTTTTTGTCTCACAGTCTTTCTTTCAAAATCCTAAGCGGAAATTCACAGACTACTTCCGGCCCTGGGGTATGTCTCGCCCTTTGGAAGGTGCATGTTTGAATATGTATTAGCGTTTGATAATTACATTCAAAACAAAGACCTTTGGGGGAGGAGACACATCGTCAGGAGGAATAGGAAATAACATCCATGCTTGCCTAATGTAGAACCAGTGGCCAGGACCGATCACTCCAGCAACCCGGACAGCAGGGGTGGGGCTTCATTTCTGTCTTAAGAGCCGAAATAGACCTCAAAGCGGTTTCGCCCTTGCCACCCAGTGGGACCTGCCTCTGTTATAGATGTGCACTTTGGAGGAAAATAGTAAGCAGCCCTGGCCCTGTAAACCCCAGTGTGGTCAGTGAAGGCCATGCCAGAATGACTTATAACCTGTCCACCAAACACTCAACAAAGCCACACTGCTTACATATTCTCCAGGGCAGAGGCTATGACAGAGCAGACTCTGGAAAGAAATGGAAGGTGGGGGGAGGGTGGTCGGTGGTTTGGGAAGAACCAACTCTCGTCTCGGATGTCCCTGCCCACACTTGCCCTGAGCCACCTTCCATTCCCTGCTACCTGACTGGGGGTTAAAGTCCTTCTTCAGGAAGTAGAATCATCCAGCTAAAAGGGAGAGTTACGGTTTTGTCATGGAGAACCTGTCGAGGACCAAAGGAGTCTTGGACTAGCCCTGTGACACTGGGAATGTTACTTAACTGCCTTTCATGTGTTGCTTCAATTTTCTCACCTGTAACACAGGACTAATAATAGTACCCACTTGAGACCTAGTAGTGAAAATTATAGTTCACTCATGTAAAAGGATGAGAACAATGCCTGCCAATGTTCTCAATAAATTTCTCGATGTTATTATTTTTACTACTGAGATGCTTCTTTTTTTAAACAACCACCTTCAGGGACACGTTAAGCAGCCCCGTACCACGACCACCAACACCACGCAGACACACACGCTACGGGGTGATGAAGACGGAATTGCTCGAACAGATATTGTTTCTCTGGCTAATCGCCACCCTACCCATTCATTCATTCATCCATTCATTCAATATTGATAGCCTATTAGGTTCCAGACACTGTTTAAGCACTTGGGCTATAGTAGGGAATAGAATCAAGTCCTCACGAAGCTTACATTCTAGCTGGAGAAACAGACAAGAAGCAAGTATCATAAACACATGATCTGATGTCAGGGGATGAGAACTATGGAGAAAAATTAAGCTAGGCGGAAGATAGGGAGTTCTGGGGGGCCTTATTGTAGATGAGGGACCACTGGGTGGGCACGGAGGCCTCTCAGAAGTGGTAACAGTGAACAGAGGCTTGAATGAAGGGAGGTGGTGAGCTGTGGGAGGACTCGGGCAAGATGAGTCCCTGCAGAAAGAACAGCAAACGCAGGGGACCTGGGATGGGAATGAGCTTGTTGAGTCTGAAGAAGTTGCGCAACAGGAAGCTTGTGACAGGAGCGGAGTGAGATGGCGGTATGCCCGAAGCTGGGTAGATTGCGTAGGACCTTGGAGGCCATGGGCTGGGTTCGACTGATTCTGCCCTGCCCTCTCTCTGTTTCCACATTGCTCTGGGGTTCTCCCCTGGGTGATCCTTTGATATCGTGTGGCTTTTATCAGCCGTCTGGCTCCCTTCAGGGGTACCTATAGCTGGGGCTTCTTCAACCTGCCATGCCCAGTTCCAGTGAGTGAGGGCATGGTATCTATGCCTGGGGTGGCCGGGTGAGGGTAGGGGGACTGCCACGCGCCCCCTGAAGGTGTTGCATTGCCACACACCCGGTAGCATCCTTCCCCTCCAGTCAAGACCAGCAACATAATTGGTGGGGCCCAGTGTAAAATGAAAACTTGGACTCCTCATTCAAACATTATTAAGAATTTCAGGGGGACAACAGCAGAGCCTTAGAGTAAGCACACGGCTGCTCAGGTGGCATGCCCACGAAGCCGCCTCTGCCTCCAGAATCGTTCCACACCCAGACTCCCCGATCCCAGGGCACCACAGCCTTTTGCCACAGGGGCTCGCGGAGAGCTTGAGAACTCAGGTCTTCTCCCTATTCTGCATGCAGCTCTCCTTCTCCCTAACTCAGGCTGAGTCTGCTGTGTTTAAAATCACCCCTCGTCTTGGATGACTGAATAATCACACAGAACGTGTGTTCCCGCATGCCTCAGGTCAAAAGCTGGCTCCGCAGACATTGCCAACACAACTCGCTAATAAGACTAGACTGAGTTCATCGCTTACTGCCATCAGGGAGAACAGCAGCTTCCAAAACTGGCGGGGTTTGAGAGGGGGCAGGTTAAGGGTGGGAGTTATTGAGAATTGGAACCTTGGTTTAAGCCCTTTGTTTCTATGCAGGTCTTTGATTAAGACTGGGTGAGAATACTGAGATTATCCAAGGTCGATGGAAACAGCAGGACCGAAGAAGTCTTAGAGCTCACACTGTCTCCTCATGCTCTCAATGGGCGAGTTGATGGCTCTCGCAGGAAGTTCCTGTAATGCAGTCAAACCACTTGCGTGGGCAGGGCAGACCCAGAAGTGTAAAGGTGTAAAGGAGGGAATAGCAGAGTTAGGTTACTATAGATGGTAAGGTATGGTTATGGTTCTGCGTCTAGGCTGGGTGTGAGTGGGTGATTTGGTGTCCACTCAGGATGAGTGATTTCTCCACAGCCTCGGTGCATTCCTGGCTGGCCTGTCTCCACCAGGACAGATACGCTCAGACATAGTCGAGACTCAGGCTGGGCTGCTGACAACCTGAGGTCTCCTCCTGTCTTTCCTAGAAATACTAACATCGCTGCCCTAAGTTGGGGCCTCTTGCTTCCGGACAGTAGACTATCGGCAAGAATGGGATGGGGAAGGGCAGCCAGGAGAAGGGAGAGGGGGCAGGGTAGCCAGAAGCCCATCTCCATTCTTGGAGTGGTTGAGAAAACAGATTTCTCCAACAGCCTTTTCACTGGAAACAGAAAGACCCAGACGGTGGTGGTGACTCCACAGTGCTTGACTGCCATGGAAATTTAGGTAATTTCTAAAGCACCTTCAAAATCCTCCCTCCCTGTGGCTCTTCTAGGATGTCCTTACAGAGGTGAGCAAGCTTCAGAGGAAAGGAACTTGTTTGGCAAGTTCTTGGCCTCTTGAAACAAGTCATACATCAAAGAAAAACGCTCATTCCTGAAGTAAATGCAAAGACCCCTCCGATGGGGCTTAAAACCTGCTCCTGGGGGCTTCCCTGGTGGCGCAGTGGTTGAGAGTCCGCCTGCCGATGCAGGGGACGCGGGTTTGTGCCCCGGTCCGGGAGGATCCCACATGCCGCGGAGCGGCTGGGCCCGTGAGCCATGGCCGCTGAGCCTGCGCGTCCGGAGCCTGTGCTCCGCAACGGGAGGGGCCACAACAGTGAGAGGCCCGCGTACTGCAAAAAAAAAAAAAAAAAAAAAAAGCTGCTCCTGGGAAAAACTTAAGAGGGAGGAGCTGGTGGAAGTGAGGAGGAATTGCCTCTCTCCTGCCCTGGGTGCAGAGAGGAGTCTGAGGAAGGGGAAAAGTGGCATCAGAAATAGGCACGCCCAGGGAAGGGGAACAGGGGGTTCTGCTCTCAAGAGGCTCCTGTCACCCTCACTGCTTGGATGGCTGGGATGTGCTGTGTGTCCAGGGACTGAAGCCAGAGTACCCGACACCAAGGAAAATGGCCCAGACCAGACACAAGGGCCCCCTGGATAGACTCAGAGGACATCACCAGCAGATGAGTTGGGGTATGTGCACGGGCGCAGGGCCCCAGCTCCCCCTGGGGACCAGAGAGCTGATTTGGAGAGGCAGCCCAGATCAGAGAGCGGGGGTGAGGGAGGGTGGGCAGCCGGCCCCCACAGTGTGCAGTCAAGCACACCCTGGGCCCAGGTCTGCCCCCCACCCCGCCCCTGGACCTCATTGTGGACGATGCCCACTGTGGGCAGAGGTAGAGAGGCGCTTAGCAAGCCTGTACCGATTGCTGTGTACACCATCCGGGGTCTGGTGGTGATGGCCTTGAAGGCCTAGGAGGTGCTGGTGGGGAATGATTCTGGGGAGACCTTAAAGCATTACACCGGAGAGGGTTTATGAAGACAGCCCCAGAGGTGTACGTGAATTCTGCTCTCGTGGACGTGCCTCTTCATCCCAACAGAACTTGGGCTTTTGGGACAGATGGGGAGTCACTTGCATTTTACCTCCTGGTATAAAATAATTAGAGAATGAGTGCCTGTGTAGAGCTGTTCTTTCCCTGACATTCTAGAAGTCTCCTGATTTCAAATACACTTAACCTCTTATTAGATCATGTCTCATTCCATGTGCCTTGATTTGGGGTTTGAAAACTACACTCACCCTATCTATAGAAGCCATCAGAACATCTAGGATGTCCAAGACGTGGCTGTGAGAGACAAGAGCCCATCCCCACGTTAGTAAACCATTAGAATCTGCCCAATGCTTATAATTTACTCAATAAACAGCCGGTTAAGTACCGGCCAAGTACTAGGTGGTCGGAGGATAAAATAAAATAAAACTCGTCGCTGCCTCGGTGTTGCCCACAATCTTAGAGGAGAGTCAGACACCTCGACCAATTAGCGTGATAAATGAGCCGTTTTCCTTTTAATGACTGACACCTTTAAAATGCAAGATATTAAAAACAAAAGAATTCCGTGTCATTGCAGCAGTCGGGAGGATGAGGATGTCTTCAATCTACCTGTCTACCATTCCTGGGGAAGGAAGGTGCTGTTCATCCAGAAAGGATTTTAAAAGGGTCAATTACGATTTAGCTGACAGTTTTTAGTTCACAGAGCTCCAAAGGGGGGGTAAGGGCGTATTTGACCTTCACACCCCCTGAGAAGGCAGGTGGAAGAGGCAGGCAGGAAGGTAAGAGCTCACTTTTTGGAGTATCAATGCTGTGTCAATGGTAGATGCTCTTCAAACGGTATTTCCTTTCATCTTCCCAGCAGCCCTTAAGGTCGCCATTACCACCCTGATTTTGTGGATAACGAACTAGACCCAGAGAGCCATGAAACAAGCTTAGAGTCATGCAGTTAAGTAAATGGTGGAGCCTTAATCTAAGGCCTTCAGATTAACCCCCGACCCCTTTCTTCTCTGTTCCTAGAAACTGTGGGAGGAAAGAGAAAAGGGTACTGGGCAAGGCCACCTGGGATAAAGAAGGAGGCGTGAGAACCGAACCAGAAGTCAGATGCAGGCTTACCCACCAGCTTCCGTTAGTATTCGTAGGCCAGAGGGGTCCGCCTCTGCCCCCACCAGCAAGGGGCAGGTAGATGTCTCTTTGGGGCAGGACAGGAGGAAGACAGGCAGAGAAGACCCAGAGGGGCCACCTCTCCTACATTAGGTCTAGATGTGTGGAGATCAACCCTGGAGTCAGGTCTGAATCTAAGCTCTACAAACTTAGGCAAATGTAGCCTTTATATACCTCAGTTTCACCAGCTGTAAAATAGTACCTACCTTGTAGGGTTGTCGCGGGAATTAAATAAGCCAAGATGTGTAACATGCTTAGTACCGTGCCAGGCACGGAATGAGCACTTACTACATTCTCGTTCATGGGTGCTCCGTTTATCACTGGCTATTCCCTCCTTTGCAGTTCCTAGCTCTTGCTTAGAAAGTTTTAAGTACCTTGCCCGAGGTCACATAGTTCCCAGATCAACTCAAATCTATTTAACTCTGAAGGCTGGGTTTTTAATCACCAGGCAGCGGTATCTCCCAAATAATAATGAACTTGCTGACATCTTTATGAATCTCAAGCAGCTTCGTGACCTGATAGGGTAAGAGACGACCCCACACGGACGTGTCATCATAGTGGACAAATGGCATTGTTCTCGGGGTGGCAGAGAACATGAGGCTGATTCTGTTCAAGGAGTGTTTCCTAGAGAAATGGGAAAATGAGGACCTTATCTTTCCACATGCTCTGAGACAAAAGACGAAGCTTGCGACTCATGTAGCAAAAAGAATAATCCTTACTTATTACTTCTGTGGCTCGGCTACCAACCCACTTCGCCTCTTGAAGTCTGGATTCTGTTCCCACCACGTCACAGAAGCTGCTTGGAGACCTGCTAACTTCCGGCTGCTCACCTGTCCTTGAACCCTCTCTTCCTGAGCTCCCTCAGATTTACCTATCTCCATCTTTCCTGAACTCTCATCACTTGTCTTCCATGATAATACACTCATGATTTTTGCTTTTCTCTGTGCCCTTCGATTTTCTTTGCTCTTGTCTCCACCTGTAGATATGGTCTTCAATACTCTTCTTTTTCCCTATAAACATGCCCCCCTTGTCAACAACACCTACCTTCACAGTGATCACTGTCTCTGCACAGATGAGTCTGGAACCTGTGCATGGAACAGTCTTTTCTGAGCTCCAGCCTCATGTTTTTCATTGTTCACTAGACATCTCCCCCTTCTGGAACCTCAAGCATGCCTTGAACTAGGCTTGTCCTTTCTCTACATACATGTGCTTTATGTTTTTTGCATACATACCAAACACCTGGCTTACTCTGGACACCATCCTTTCCCTTCCCCCAATGAAATGAGCTGCGTTTCTTGACTTCCTCAGCACGTGTGTCTGTCAGTTACCCCTGGATCATTTTTCACTTTTCCAGTTTCATCCCATACCTTTCCATCAATTATCAACATCTGCCAATATTCCCTTTGCAATAATCTTTGGGGCCCATTCACTTGTTTCCAACCCCTGAGCACCACGTGGGCCTCTATTACTATTGTAGAGCCCCTAGTGGAACTCTCTGTCCCACCACTTAGTTGCTAACCTCTGAGCCTCTATTTTCTCATCTGTAAAATTGAGATGTTGCTGTAAAGATGAAATAATACATAGGAAAAACATCTGGCCGAGGATAAACATTCCTTAAGTATTCACTTCCCTGCTTTCCACTAAATTCCATCTTTGCACCATACCACCTTTCTAAAATACACTTATTACCATGTCATTTGTCTGATGAGAAACATTCTGTGGTTCCGTATGGTCTGTAAAAGCCCATGTCCCTGGCCTGGAGCTTAATGTCGGCCACAGTCCCATCTTCAGCCGTACATCCTGTGTTCCCTCCCCTTCAGACCACCTGTCATTGTCTGCCACCATGCCACCTTTCTCTGCCTGTTGAAGCCCTGTGCTTTCCTCAAGGTTCAATTTATAGTCAGTGTCTTCCAGAAACCTTTCTGAATCAGCTTAACTAAAACCAGACTCTTCCTCTGGACTCAGACATCCCTTTGTAACATTTTGATGGTACTTACCTCATTGTGAAGACCTTGGAGAGCAGAAATCTAGATCACTTCCTGCCTCCCCTCTGGGTCAAAGCCTCTGTGGTGGCAGGGGGCCTCCTTCTTGCTGACTTTGCCAGTTGTCATTTTGCTCTTTTCTATTTTTAAACCTTAATATGGGGATTTCCCCAGTGGTCCACTGGTTAAGGCTTTGCAGTTCCACCACAGGGAGTTTGATCCCTGGTCGGGGAACTAAGATCCCACACGCCACGTGATGTGGCCAAAAATTTTTTTTCAAAGATTAAAAAAAACAAAACCAACCTTAATATGGCTTCTGGTAACTGACTTATTGGACTTGGGTCCTCTCTGCTAAAGTAAGATCAATTAAAGTCATTACTTTCTTCCTCCAATGATCCTTAAAGTATTTGGAGACAATCCTATTGCACTTGCTAATTATTTGCTTTACAAACTAAATTCAACTCAATAAACATTGATTGGTGCCCACTGTGTGCTAGGCATTGTGCTAGTACCCAGGACACACATGGTCCCTGCCTTAAGGACACCCAGGCAGAGTGATCGGTGCTGTAACAGAGGGGACTGTGGGTGCAGCAGAGAAAGGGAGCGTCTCTCTGCTGGGTATCAGGAGCAGCCTCGCAGGGGAGCTTATGATTGAGGCTAAAGGGAGAATTGAGTAAACTTGCCCGGTTCTTATTGTTGCCCCTTAAAGGCCTTTTAATGTTCATTTATCCAATGAAACTGCTCCTAGACTTGGAGTTGGCCACTCTTCAGAAGAAGCATGCCAAGTCCTTATTTATTCATTCTCGTTTAGGATTTCACATGTCATTAATACATATCCGTTTTTATACATCTCTGTGTAACTAAACTCTATTGTGAATGAGGAAAAAAATCCATTTCATCTTTTATTTTATTTTTTTTTATTTTTCCAAAACCCATCTTTAATATTTTACATTATTTGCCAGTGATCCCTGATTTCAAATATTTTCCCCCATGTACACTCACTTCATTTTTTTTCTTTTTTTTTAATTTTTAAATTTTATTTTATTTATTTTTTTTATACAGCAGGTTCTTATTAGTCATCAATTTTATACACATCAGTGTATACATGTCAATCCCAATCTCCCAATTCATCACACCACCATTCCCACAACCCCGCGGCTTTCCCGCCTTGGTGTCCATATGTTTGTTCTCTACATCTGTGTCTCAACTTCTGCCCTGAAAACTGGTTCATCTGTACCATTTTTCTAGGTTTCACATACAAGCGTTAATATACGATATTTCTTTTTCTCTTTCTGACTTACTTCACTCTGTATGACAGTCTCTAGATCCATCCACAACTCAACAAATGACCCAGTTTCGTTCCTTTTTATGGCTGAGCAATATTCCATTGTATATATGTGCCACATCTTCTTTATCCATTTCATCTGTCAATGGGCATTTAGGTTGCTTCCATGACCTGGCTATTGTAAATAGTGCTGCAATGAACATTGGGGTGCATGTGTCTTTTTGAATTGTGCTTTTCTCTGGGTATATGCCCAGTAGTGGGATTGCTGGATCATATGGTAATTCTATTTTTAGTTTTTTAGGGAACCTCCATCCTGTTCTTCATAGTGGCTGTATCAATTTAAATTCCCACCAAGAGTGCAAGAGGGTTCCCTTTTCTCCACACCCTCTCCAGCATTTGTTGTTTGTAGATTTTCTGATGATGCCCATTCTAACTGGTATGAGGTGATACCCCATTGTAGTTTTGATTTGCATTTCTCTAATAATTAGGGATGTTGAGCAGCTTTTCATGTGCTTCTTGGCCATCTGTATGTCTTCTTTGGAGAAATGTCTATTTAGGTCTTCTGCCCATTTTTTGATTGGGTTGTTTTTTCTTGACATAGAGCTACATGAACTGTTTGTATATATTGGAGATTAATCAATCCTTTGTCCGTTGATTCGTTTGCAAATATTTTCTCCCATTCTAAGGGTTGTCTTTTCGTCTTGTTTATGGTTTCCTTTGCTGTGCAAAAGCTTTGAAGTTTCATTAGGTCCCATTTGTTTATTTTTGTTTTTATTTCCATTACTCTAGGAGGTGGATCAAAAAAAATCTTGCTGTGATTTATGTCAAAGAGTGTTCTTCCTATGTTTTCCTCTAAGAGTTTTATAGTCTCCGGTCTTATAGTTAGCTCTCTAATCCATTTTGAGTTTATTTTTGGGTATGAGGTTAGGGAGTGTTCTAATTTCATTTTTTTACATGTAGCTGTCCAGTTTTCCCAGCATCACTTATTGAACAGACTGTCTTTTCTCCATTGTATATCCTTGCCTCCTTCGTCATAGATTAGTTGACCATAGGTGTGTGGGTTTATCTCTGAGATTTCTATCTTGTTCCATTGATCTATGTTTCTGTTTTTGTGCCAGTACCATATTGTCTTGATTACTGTAGCTTTGTAGTATAGTCTGAAGTCAGGGAGTCTGATTCCTCCAGCTCTGCTTTTTTCCCTCAAGACTGCTTTGGCTATTTGGGGTCTTTTGTGTCTCCATACAAATTTTAAGATTTTTTATTCTAGTTCTGTAAAAAATGCCATTGGTAATTTAATGGCATTAAATTACCATTTAATTGGTAATTTAATTGGTACTTTATTTTAATTAAGAGGGATTGCATTGAATCTGTAGATTGCTTTGGGTAGTATAGTCATTTTCACAATATTGATTCTTCCAATCCAAAAACATGGTATATCTCTCCATCTGTTGGTATCATCTTTAATTTCTTTCATCACTGTCTTATAGTTTTCTGCAAACAGGTTTTTGTCTCCCTAGGTAAGTTTATTCCTAGGTATTTTATTCTTTTTGTTTCAATGGTAAATGGGAGTGTTTCCTTAATTTCTCTTTCAAATTTTCATCATTAGTGTATAGGAATGCAAGAAATTTCTGTGCATTAATTTTGTATCCTGCAACTTTACCAAATTCATTGATTAGCTCTAGTGGTCTTCTGGTGGCATTTTTAGGATTCTCTATGTATAGTATCATGTCATCAGCAAACAGTGGCAGTTTTACTACTTCTTTTCCAATTTATATTCCTTTTATTTCTTTTTCTTCTCTGATTCTCATGGCTAGGACTTCCAAAACTATGTTGAATAATAGTGGTGAGAGTGGACATCCTTGTCTTGTTCCTGATCTGAGAGGAAATGCTTTCAGTTTTTCACCATTGAGGATGATGTTTGCTGTGGGTTTGTCGTATATGGCCTTTATTATGTTGAGGTAGTTTCCCTCTGTGCCCACTTTTTGGAGAGTTTTTATCATAAACGGGTGTTGGATTTTGTCAGAAGCTTTTTCTACATCTATTGAGATGATCATATGGTTTTCATCCTTCAGTTTGTTAATATGGTGTATCACATTGATTGATGCGTATATTGAAGAATCCTTGCATCCCTATGATAAATCCCACTTGATCATGGTGTATGATCCTTTTAATGTGTTGTTGGATTCTGTTTGCTAGTATTTTGTTGAGGATTTTTGCATCTATATTTGTCAGTGATATTGGTCTGTCATTTTCTGTTTTGGGAGTATCTTTGTCTGGTTTTGGTATCAGGGTGATGGTGGCCTCATAGAATGAGTTTGGGAGTGTTCCTTTGCAGTTTTTTGGAAGAGTTTGAGAAGGATGGGTGTTAGCTCTTCTCTAAATGTTTGACAGAATTTACCTGTGAAGCCATCTGGTCCTGGACTTTTGTTTGTTGGAAGATTTTTAATCACAGTTTCAATTTCATTACTTGTGATTGATCTGTTCATATTTTCTATTTCTTCCTGGTTCAGTCTTGGAAGGTTATACCTTTCTACGAATTTGTCCCTTTCTTCCAGGTTGTCCATTTGATTGGCATAGAGTTGCTTGTCGTAGTCTCTTAGGATGCTTTGTATTTCTGTGGTGTCTGTTGTAACTTCTCCTTTTTCATTTCTAATTTTATTGATTTGAGTCCTCTCTCTCTTTTTCTTGATGAGTCTGGCTAATGGTTTATCAGTTTTGTTTATCTTCTCAAAGAACCAGCTTTTAGTTTTATTGATCTTTGCTATTGTTTTCTTTGTTTCTATTTCATTTATTTCTGCTCTGATCTTTATGATTTCTTTCCTTCTGCTAACTTTGGGTTTTGTTTGTTCTTCTTTCTCTAGTTCCTTTAAGTGTAAGGTTAGATTGTTCATTTGAGATTTTTCTTTTTTCTTGAGGTAGACTTGTATAGCTATAAACTTCCCTCTTAGAACTGCTTTTGCTGCATCCTATAGGTTTTGGATCGTTGTGTTTTCATTGTCATTTGTCTCTAGGTATTTTTTGATTTCCTCTTTGATTTCTTCAGTGATCTCTTGGTTATTTAGTAATGTATTGTTTAGCCTCCATGTGTTTGTGTTTTTTACGTTTTTTACCCTGTGACTTATTTCTAATCTCATAGCGTTGTGGTCAGAAAAAGATGCTTGATATGATTTCAATTTTCTTAAATTTACTGAGGCTTGATTTGTGGCCCAAATTGTGATCTGTCCTGGAGAATGTTCCATGCACACTTGAGAAGAAAGTGTAATCTGCTGTTTTTCGATGGAATGTCCTATAAATATAAATTAAATATATCTGGTCTATTGTGTCATTTAAAGCTTCTGTTTCCTTATTTTTTTTTCATTTTGGATGATCTGTCCATCGGTGTAAGTGAGGTGTTAAAATCCCCCACTATTTTTGTGTTACTGTTGATTTCCTCTTTTATAGCTGTTAGCAGTTGCCTTATGTATTGAGGTGCTCCTATGTTGGGTGCATATATATTTATAATTGTTATGTCTTCTTTCTGGATTGATCCCTTGATCATTATATAGTGTCCTTCCTTGTCCCTTGTAACATTCTTTATTTTAAAGTCTATTTTATCTGATGTGAGTATTGCTACTCCAGCTTTCTTTTGATTTCCATTTGCATGGAATATCTTTTTCCATCCCCTCACTTTCAGTCTGTATGTGTCCCTAGGTCTGAAGTGGGTCTCTTGTAGACAGCATATAGATGGGTCTTGTTTTTGTATCCATTCAGCAAGCCTGTGTCTTTTGGTTGGAGCATTTAATCTATTCACATTTAAGGTAATTATCGATATGTATGTTCCTTTGACCATTTTCTTAATTGTTTTGGGTTTGTTTTTGCAGGTCCTTTTCTTCTGTTGTGTTTCCCACTTAGAGAAGTTCCTTTAGCATTTGTTGTAGAGCTGGTTTGGTGGTGCTGAATTCTCTTAGCTTTTGCTTGTCTGTAAAGCTTTTGATTTTCCATCGAATCTGAATGAGATCCTTGCAGGGTAGAGCAATCTTGGTTGTAGGTACTTCCCTTTCATCACTTTAAGTGTCTCATACCACTCCCTTCTGGCTTGTGGAGTTTCTGCTGAGAAATCAGCTGTTAACCTTATGGGAGTTCCCTTGTATGTTATTTGTCATTTTTCCCTTGCTGCTTTCAATAATTTTTCTTTGTCTTTAATTTTTGCCAATTTGATTACTATGTGGCTCAGTGTGTTTCTCCTTAGGTTTATCCTGTATGGGACTCGCTGTGCTTCCTGGACTTGGGTGGCTATTTCCTTCCCCATGTTAGGGACATTTTCGACTATAATCTCTTTAAATGTTTTCTCTGGTCCTTTCTCTCTCTCCTCTCCTCCTGGGACCCCTATAATTCGAATATTGTTACGTTTAATGTTGTCCCAGAGGTCTCTTATGCTCTCTTCATTTCTTTTCATTCTTTTTTCTTTATTCCGTTCTGCAGCAGTGAATTCCACCATTCTGTCTTCCAGGTCACTTATCCGTTTTTCTGCCTCCGTTATTCTGCTATTGATTCCTTGTAGTGTAGTTTTCATTTCAGTTATTGTATTGTTCATCTTTGTTTGTTTGTTCTTTAATTCTTCTAGGTGTTTGTTAAACATTTCTTGCATCTTCTCCATCTTTGCCTCCATTGTTTTTCTGAGGTCCTGGATCATCTTCACTATCATTATTCTGAATTCTTTTTCTGGAAGTTTGCCTAGCTCCACTTCATTCAGTTGTTTTTCTGGGGTTTTATCTTTTTCCTTCATCTGGTACATAACCCTCTGCCTTTTCATCTTGTCTGTCTTTCTGTGAATGTGGTTTTTGTTCCACAGGCTGCAGGATTGTAGTTCTTCCTGTTTCTGCCATCTGCCCTCTCCCCTTTCACCTTAAAAAAAAAAAAAAGCTTAAGCAGCTTTGTGTCAAGTTAAATGTAAATTTAGTATGATATTTGACCCCGTAATTTTGGCCCTGGGTAGGAAGAAATGCCAATAGCTGTGTCCTTCCTACTGCCCATGTAACAAAACCTAGGAATCCCTTAAACATTCCACCACACTCCCAGGCTACAGTTTATTTAAAATGATAATTAATTAAAATATCCCTTCCAATTCAGCTCTCAACATTTTCAGACAAGTTCTCCTGAAATCACATTTCCAGGAAGCCTCTGGGTCACAGCCCTTTAGGGTCCCTGAGTTAGTATAGCCAAGGGAAATTGGATTGCATTTTCTCTTTATCTCAGCATTCCCATCTGGGCCCATAAAGTAGGAAACTTCTCTCCTCTCTTTAGAAGGGTACCAAGTCTACCTTTTAAGGCCCTACTTCTTTTTTTTTTTTAATTTATTTAATGTATTTATTTTTGGTTGTGTTGGGTCTTCATTGCTGTGCACAGGCTTTCTCTAGTTGCAGCGGGCGGGGGCTACTCTTTGTTGCGGTGCACAGGCTTCTCATTGTGGTGGCCTCTTTTTTCAGAGCACGGGCTCTAGGCGCATGGGCCTCAGTAGTTGTGGCATGCAGGCTCAGCTGTTGTGGCTCGCGGCTCTAGGGCACAGGCTCTAGCAGCTGTGGTGCACAGGCTCAGTTGCTCCGCGGCATGTGGGATCTTCCCAGACCAGGGCTCGAACCTGTGTCGCCTGCATTGGCATGCAGATTCTTAACCACTGCGCCACCAGGGAAGCCCTAAGGCCCTGCTTCTACAGGAGAAGAGGTGACTGACTTCTCCGATTGGTGAGGTTGCCAGAGGAGGCCAAGCCTGGGGAGTCCAGCAACATCTGGGTCTTCTGCCCATGCTTTGCTCCTCCGGGTGGCCAGTATTCCCAGGGTCAAGGCTCAGGCCAGCATCAGGAGGCCAGATTGGAGGCCTATTTCCCTTTCTTCTTCTGGCCTACCAGTGTGAGTCACTTCTGGGTGAGTGTATCTGCCCTGCAGGCCCAAACATTCCCTTGGGGAAACCATCCTAAAATGTCAGCCTTGCGGGGCAAGTGTTACTCAGCTTGATTGTGGCCAGGGGCCAAGCCACAGTTGCCACACTTGCCTCAACAGTAAGAAAGCTGGTATTTCCCATCCTGTCTACCTCCTTTCTGGGACTCTCTTCTCATCAGAGTTTGAATTCAGAAAGTGAAGAGCAGTGAATAGTGATCATTCCCTAAATCTCCCAGACAAAAGTGGAGCTAAAAGGGTTGTTAGGCGGAGGCCCACTGACGAGCCAGGAGCACTGTGGGGAGGAGCCCTCTGATGGGCTGCAGTCCGTACCGAGCTCCTTTGGGTCTTCTGACCACCAGCTTACTCTGCCCACTGGGGTTGGTGTCTGACCTCCTGGGAAGCTACTAACTGCCTTACTGTAAGAGAGTTAATGCTCTGATCTTGACTCCTTTCCTTCCTCAGCCACACCATCCTGCTCCTCATAGGAAACTCATGTCCCTCTACAGGAAGCCACCCTTTTACCCAACACAAATAGGAGTGAGGTTACATACGGTTGTGATAGGGTTTCCTAGTTCTCTGGAGAATTCAGCAACGAGATTTTATTAATTGAGCCTTGAGTCTGAGGGGCACCCAGAACCTCCTCTGGACCATGTTTGATAACAATAGGGCCTCTTCTCCCAATCTCACCATCTAGTGGATAATTTTTTTTTTTTTTAGCGGTACGCGGGCCTCTCACTGTTGTGGCCTCTCCCGTTGCGGAGCACAGGCTACGGACGCGCAGGCTCAGCGGCCATGGCTCACGGGCCCAGCCGCTCCGCAGCATGTGGGATCTTCCCGGACTGGGGCATGAACCCGCATCCCCTGCATCGGCAGGCGGACTCTCAACCACTGCGCCACCAGGGAAGCCCAGTAAATCTTACTTAAACACCACTGGGTATAGGGCCCTATTGGGGAAAAGAGCTTCTCTGCTTACATTGCTTACAGTCCAGCTCTAGAGATAATACGCATGCACGTGAAATAACTGGAATGAGAGAAAACAAGTGGCGAAAACATGGATTTGAATCCTGGCTCCAGTACAGAGCAGCTGGTGATCTTGGGCAATTTACTTAACCTCTCTGTGTCTTTCCCCATCTAAATCTCATAAGGTTGCTTTGAGGATTCAAAGAACTACCATTTTATTGGTAAAGCATTTGGGACAATGCCTATCCTATTAAAAATAGTATATATAAGCGCTTGATCCATCTAAATCTATATATGTGTCCAGTGACCCAGTGGTGAGGTGACAGCACGCCAGAATCACTTGGGTCCGGGTTCTCATCTCAAAGAAAGGCCAGGCCAAGCTGACGAATGTGCCAGGCATATGGAAACATAAGCCAAACCAGGCGGTAGACTCTCCTGATCTTCTGGCTACCACCCCAAGCATCTTCCTCTGCTAATGAACATGGCATTGGCTTGGATCACATAGGGCAGAAGCCAGAGAGATTTCTTACAGGAGCCAAGTTCTTCCAGACACTTAAACAGCTGGGTCCCAATCCTTCCATGTTTCAAATCAGGGCAGTTTTGAGCTGAGCCTCCTAGGCACGTTGATGGCAAATAATGACATCTAATGGTCCCATTCACCAGCCCTTCTGTGCGCGTCAGGAGGTGAGAAGCAGTATCTTCTCTCCAGGCAGCTCACGTCTGACGAAATAACTGACAGCAAGTCCTAGAACAATTCAGAGAGAATGGTACCTTTTTGTCCCAATACCTAGAGTCACAGGATCATTTAATTGGAAGGATCTCAGAGATCTGGTCCTACTCCCTGTATTTCATGGTTGATCATAGCCAAGAGAGATGAGGTGGTTTATCCACTTAATGGGAAAGAATGGGACCAGAACCTGGATTTTCTGATTCTTGGTGGAGTTGTCTCTCCACTAAGCCACATCCCCATTGGTAGCAGCTCTCCTCCCAGGAAGCTGTTGCAGGCTGACTTGGTGGACCTCTGGGCGGGCCAGGAGAGCCTTATGATGACCAAGACAGGAATTCAAACATAATGATAGATTTACTTGTATTGGGCTTCATGCTGGCTTTGGGGGGTGGGGGTGGCATTGGTGACGTGGCTTTCTCTGCAAAACCCTTGTATCTACTTAGGAAGATGAATGTTAGACCAAACAGAGAGCTGTAGTATCTGAGATGGTCTGCAGGAGGTTTTGTATGACTTCAAACATTGTCCCTAGCAAGAAACCCAGGGCAAGATTGCCCTCTGCCCTAAAGGTTCTCAAAGTTTGCTCCATGGACCCTTGTCCACCAGAAAGTGCTGGCCTAGAAAGAGAAGGAGAGAAAAGAGAAGCCGGGGCAGGAATATGGCATGCTCTAAGTGGCCTTACGCTTGGAAGCTCGCTCTTCACAGCTTCAGAACGTTCCTTTCTACACAGCTGTAGATGCCACACTTGGTCTAGTTAAGAAGCCAGTTGGATCCACTAACTCTCAGCTCTGAACCAAGGCCCAGATGGATAGAAAACTGCAAAAGTTCGCATTGAGAAAAATGTGATGCTGCAGTCTTGATTCATTTCCTCTCTAGAACTCTCTTTCCTGCCCTATTTGGAAAGGTCTTAGCTCACCACAGACCACCAGGCTCAGATGTTCGCAACTTTTCATTCCCTGAAATATCCAAGACCCGGTGGGCAAGAGTGGAGTGGGCCAGTGGTTGCTTCCCCTGGGGTATATTGTGTTTTAATGGGGCCAGTGGAGGCAAGTGTGATGCGTAGTTCTCATGTGTTTCCACAGTCAAATAGTTTGAGGCTTTACAGCGACATCAAATATTTGCTCTGTTCCTTATACTTTGGGACCTTCAGCAAATTATTTAATTTGGGATTATGATGTGAATTATATAATTTATAGGATGTGTGTATATATATAGATTAATGCATAGACATAGATGATTTACGTAAATGTATGTAATCTCACAGCAACCTCAAGAGGTACAGAAGAGACAGAAACTGAGGCTTGGCTTGAGTCAACTGCCCCTGCCTGAATTAATCCTTGTGGTCACAGAATGGCTTTCCTGGGAGAAAGAATGGTGGTGGTGCTTTAACAAAAGAAGAAAGAAGGGAAAGTGTATTGTGTAGACTGAAAACAAAACAAAACATTATAAAGCAGAAACTAACACACATTGTAAAGCAATTATACCCCAATAAAGATGTTAAACAAAACAAAAAAATAGCTCTCACAGTCCACTAGGCAATAGGTGTTTAATAAATGAATTTTATAATAATTTAATAAATGCCGCCTCTACATTCCAGGGGAGTCACGGTCAGAGCCTCTACAGCACTTATAAAAGGTCCCCAACTCATGTCACCTAGCTATTCCCAACCCTTCTCTTAGAGCTGCTTCCTTTTACCCGTCCCAGTTGAGCCACAGGCTTCTTTGCAAACCCAGCGATGTCATGATGTGACTAACCCCCACGGGATGCTGCAACCTGAGCCCAAAGATAGGTTCCCTTACTAAGGAGGGTCTCAGAAGTGTATTCGGAGATCTTCCAAATTCCATGGTTGGAGTGCCAACAAAGCCCACAGAACGAAGGGTCCTGAGGGAGCACTGTCTCTGGTCCCTGCTGAGAGCAAGTGCTTCCTGGTTTGGCACTTGCCCTGCGACGGGGCCGGGAGAGAATGGAGCGGGTGATGGAGGTGAAAAGCAACAAGCACAATTTTTCTTGTCCTCCGGAACAATTTGTCTTCACCCTCGCTTAAAGCTTTCCATTTCTAATATCATACCTTACATATAGAAAGCAATCTTAACTTCTCTCAGCCTTTTCACACTTATTATTATCGCTCTTCAAAATAATCCTGCGGAGAGGGTATTATCCTGATGCTGAATTTCCCTAAAAATAAAAATGCTTCCTGAAATCCAGGGCACCCATTGAAACACAAGGTAGGTAGGCATGTACCTGTGTGGGCACACGCGTGAACGCACGCAAAAACACCTCAGCAACCGCAAAACGATTTAGGAGAAAGGAGGGTGAGAGGGCCAGCCGTGATATCGCCTTCATTCCCTTCTGGGTTTCAAAGCCCATATTTTCATTTAAAAGCTCCACAGCCCAGAAATCCATTTCCTCCAGTGATATAGATTTACTGGGCAGTGCTGTATCTAATATGAAGGGAGACACCACTACTGTAACCAATTCTGGAGAAAATTACAGTCTAGCTGAACACAAACTAAAACAGAGAACAAGAGAAGGTTCCTATAGCTCATTGTGAGATTGCCTGTTCCAGACCAGAAAGTTTTAGGGCTTCTGAAAAAAAATGTGGATTATCTGGTGCTGGGCACACTCAGAGAAGACTTCTTGGGCCATTCGGGGCTTGGACTGGGCCGTAAAGGTTAACTGCCAGGATAGCTGCAGGGACCCTGTGTAGACCGGGTAAAGGATGGAAACGGCAGAGTCCAGTTAAGGAGACTGGACAGTGGCGCTTTGACCTTAGTAAATTCCCATGACAACATTTGAACCCACTGATGCTCTCTTCCATTGGCTCAGCCCTTTAGGTGTTTCCCCGAGTTTGAAAAGGCTCAGTCTTGGGTGTAGAGGTCACCAGGGCCAGTGATCTTGTGATCAAATCTAACATACACCCAGAAGAATAAGTATCGTGATGGGGCTTGAGGGGGAGTGAGCGTAGATGCGTTGATGAGACGGAGAAAAACCCACACGATGCCCGGCAGCTACGTTTTGTACGGCTGTGTTCAGATGCCTGTTTCAGTTACCGGTAGCCATAAAGTCTGGAAACAGAGCCGTATTTTATCATGTATTGTAACGTTCTGTTAATAAGCCAGTTATCATATATCCACCTGTTGTATCAGATTGCATTGGCTGCCAAAACAAAATACGACACACTGGGCGGCTTAAACAAGAGAAATTCATTTTCTCACAGTGCTGGAAGTCCAAGATGAAGGTGTCATCAGGGTTGCTTCCTCTGAGGCCTCTCTCGCAGCCTTGCAGATGGCCTCCCTCTTGCTGCCTTTTCATGTGGTCTTTCCTCTGTGCGTGCAGCTGTCTCATATCTCTTTGTATGTCCTAATCTCCTCTTCTTACAAAGACACCAGTCACATTGGATTAGGGCCCACCCTAAGAGCCTCATTTTCACTTAATTAGCTCTCTAACAGCCCTATCTCCAAATACAGTCACATTCTGAAATATTGGGGGATTAGGGCTTCAATTTAGGAATTTTGTGAGGAGATATGGAAAACCAAGGGATGAGACTCCATGTGCTATGATAGGAACGCAGAGGTTTCTTCTTTAGAGTCAATGCCAAGCTATTTGAACCAGCCAGTCCCTTTCGTCGCTTGAGTTGAGGATGTGGCATTACTGTGGCGTAATCATGCCCGGACGTAGACCAGCCTTGCAGTGTGCAGACACAGGCTCGGGGATACAAAAGCCGCTTGCCTTGGGGGTGAGGTGGCATTTATGCAATGACTGCCTAGAGCATCTGCAGAGTTTGCAGAATGATGGATGGTTTTGTCTTAGCTCAGGGCCCCATCCCCTGCAGTGTGTTCTCCCCCAGAGCCTGTCACCACCCCCTGCCTCATCCCAGTGAACCCCTAAGGCACCTTGGCTGTAAAGCCCCACGTGACCTGCCTGCTGGCTGCCGCTGATGCAATGGTGTATAATTCAACAGTAATTTATATTCCATGCAGGTCTGAGCAAAGCTATAAAGTGCTATCAAGAGCTAAATGCTGCTGAGGCATTTAATCTAAGCAAAGGATGGGTTTGTATACATCAGCTTCCTGGGGTGCATACCACTGTTAAAGGAGGAGGGATCCTTTTTCTGCTTGCCGATTTGCTTCTTTACGGTTTTAAAGATCAGAGGGGGCGCAAGGGAGAGAGTCTTAGAGAGAGGATTGGGCTGCTTCCTGACCTCCCTGACACACACGTCCACCAGGGCACTTCTGCAGAAACAGCTTTGCAGCGACCTGTGGGGCTGGGGTCAGGACAGAGGCCCTCTGGCCACCATAGCAACAAGGCACCACGTGAGGGTCAGGGATAAGCAGGCGTCACTCCTTATTCCCAAGAGCAGAAAATGTCACACAGATGGATTTCTGGCCCTGGAAAGCTGCAGAAATTATACTCCAGTGAAGTTTTGGGTACAACCTGGTCACAGAAGGAATAGCTATTTGGGAAAATGCCTCTGCACACAATATGTGACCGCCCTGGATTCCCGTGAGAACCTTCTCGAGGCCCTCGGTTGCCTAGGCAATGAATTAGTAAGAGCCCTTCGCTGCCTTGCCTGAGGCCACAATTTTGATGCTGTTTCTCCACAGGGTCTGTGGCTGCGGTGTTACTGCGTGGCTTCTCCAACAGTCCCTGAAAGAAGTGGAGACGTGTTCTCCCCTCCCCTCCTGTGGGCGCTAAAGCAGCAGCCACGTGGGAGACCCCATCTCGCCCGCCTTACGTACCTGCAGTCACTGCTCGGAAGCGGGCTGAGCAGAGGTTAACGCCAAAACTCTGAATATCAGCTTAAACATACCTTGGTAATCAACCTACCAGGTGGTACTGGGATAGAACCATTTGGGGTTGCAGAGTAAGTGCTCCCTGGTGACACTTCAAGGTTGCAGAAGAATTAACTACCCCAAAACAGTGCTCTCCTGGCCAGGCATTTCTTAACATGGCAACAGACCCAGGGATCCAAGTTTCTGTGCTTCCACTGGGTTAAGGCTTTAGGTTTTCTGTAACTTACAAGCGAGGATTCATTTCTGTAGTCATTGCAATGTCACCGATTGGCCCCAGAGTGCAGGGCAGGAGGGGACGTGTAGGAAGGGTGACCAATGTGTACTCCTTAGCCCACATCTTTCTAGTTTTAGGACCAAAAGTCACCCTTACCAGGGACACACCCTCTACCCTCACCAGCTCCCAGGCAACCTGGGATGGTTAATCACCCTTCTAGGGAAGGAAGACTTTGAAAGAAAAAAAAGTCAGAAACTGAAGGGAATTGGGGATTATGGGGGAAGCAGTGGAAATCCTGTGTGTAGCCAGGGAGTACCTCAAACATACCGTGTCCCTGGGGATGGGGACGCAGAATTACATAACATGTGATAGCGCACACTATCATACAATCCTATGAAGCGCTTATGTTCTGGTGGTAGTTCAAATCAGAGGAGAGGGTGAAGTGGCCAGAAAGAGTATGGAATGTGGTTTCAGAGGAAGACTGACAAGCCCCAAGTCTGAAAAGACAAAGGAGGAGACAGACAGGGACATCTAGGGAGGGGGACCAAGCCTGGATCAAGGGGCAGCTTGGAAACTCAGGGAAGAGATAGCCAAGCAGGAGGAAGTTGTCAGACAGCCCAGAAACTAAAAGTGGGGAGAAAACTAGAATCTAATATCGGCACCAGAGAAACGTTAATTAGAAACGGCAGCAATGAGAGGAGCTTGGTGAGGGGGCTGTATTTGGCGCTGGGACAAGAAGTCGGCCGGCTGGGCATGGAAACCCTTCTCTCGGTCTCACCCTCACTCAAGCCTCAGCGGTGCCTGGAGCGGAGGGGTGGGGGGCGGCCGGTGGGCGTGCGGCCAGTGATCCCAGAACCCCACGCAGCCCTCGCCCCTTCCAGCTAGGCGCTGACGGGACACTCAGACACCGGTGACTGGGGCTGGCCCATGGGTTGCCAGGTGACATCATGGGTTTGATTCCTGAAAGAGCTCCAGGTGGGGTTGGTCATCCAAGGAAGCAGGTGCTGTGTTGGAATCAAAAGGAAGCATTTATGTTTGCAGAGTACGTTCCACTCCTTGGCCATGCCTTCCCGCTCACAGGTGGAGTTTGCAAATGGGGACACCAGAGGGTTCTGGACGACACTGTTCCCTCTGTGCCAGTGGGTCTTGTTAGCACTGGCTCTCAGGCTGCGGGCACATGGGATGGTGTGGTCTCATCTAACTGGACTTCCTGAGCTGAGAGTCCTGGCACGGAAAGGGTAACTAGGTGTCATTTCTCCTTGCAACCCGCTGCAACTGACTAGTTGCGGCTGGCTGCTGGGGAGGGCTGGGCTGAGTCGGAGTCTGAGGCCAGCAGGAATAAGGGTTGAGATTGATTAGCTATTTCGGCCAAAGGCATGGACTTGAAACTAATAGAAGAGCCATTGCACTTTGCTGTCCAGAGCTTTACAGTTCCTGCAATGACAGGCCTTACGGTCCCCTTGTGAATGGACAAGGCTGGTGCTTTTCAAAAATGTTTAGATCAAGTGAAAGTTCACGTGGAAACAGATCAAAGCAGGGCTCTTCTGGCCACAGAGAGGAGGGAGGGCTGGGAGGCTCTTTTACTCCCTCTTCCTTTCCCAGTGGGAGCTCCTGAGGCACCTCCATGGAACGGGGTTTGAAAACCACTGGAGGAGGGACTGCTTTAGGAGAGGGTCAGGAAGGGTCTCTGAGAGGATAGCGTTTGAATTGAGATCCCAGAAGATCTCAAGAAGGAGGCCATTCTTCTTAGCTAGAGTACAGGGAGTATGGGGGTCAAGGTGAGAAATGAGGTCAGATCGGTAGGAAGCGTCCACTCAGGTAAGCCCATACAGGCAGGGTAAGGAAGGTGGGATTTAAATTTGTTTAAATGTCACTGGAAGAAGGCAGGGAACCCGTGCTCTGTTACCAGAGGTTCTGTGGGAGATGATGGAAGCCTGACCAGGATGGCAGCGGTGAGCGTTTCAGAAGTTAGAGGCACGATGGGAGTGGGATGTGGACATGCCTTCTCTACTCAGGCTTAGAGACCTAGGACACTGGGGCACTGGGGTTGAAGGAGGGATGCTCTCCAGGCCAGGTGCGGACCCCCTTCTCTTTATTGCCTGCGGACACCCTGCTTCCTCTGGGAAACCTTCCCTGGCCCAGCATAGTTGTCTCTTACCATTTACCTCTGGGTATTAGCCCTTCTTTTCCTAAAAATGGCTAGATATAGGAGCCACCTTAGAGCTGTCTGGTCCAGCGCCCTGATTTTACAGATGAGGGGACCAAAGATTCAGAGCTGATACTAAACTCAGGTCTCTTAATCCCCAGTCTGGTGCTATTTTCACTTCATCCTCAGCTTTTCAGTTATATCTGTCTCATATCCCCAGCGAGATTATAAGATTTTTTTTCATCTTTTTATTTTAGACTTTCTTAAAAATTCTTAAGAACAGTGATCCTATCTTATTCTCCTTTTTATCCCCCTAGCATCTAGCATAATGCTTGGCACAAACATAGAAGTTCAACAAATATTTGCTGATTGGCCGTTGGGTACACCGTGGAGCCTGCGGCCACAGGAATGTCCCCTTCCACCTGCCCCATTGCAGTTAACCTGCCTCCCCAGACCTGACGTCACTTAGGTCTGACAGCCGCGCTGCTGCTGTCCCTACTTGCCTAGCCAGTGTTACAGCCAGTTCTGGCCACACAGCAGAGCCTTGCTCCAAAGGGAAGGGCTTGGGTAGTTCATTTCACTTAATTGCCAACTGTGACTACAGTTAGTCTTGGAGTCTGATTGGAGTGAGGCTCAAATCCCAAGCCATGGGGGGGAATTACTGAGAAGATGTGACCACGCATTATTACGTTTGCCTTTCTGGATCCTCACTCACCAGTCGATAAGTGCTCCCGAGAAATAAAATGACCCAGGCCACGTCCTGTTCCTGGAGGGGAGAGGAGAGCCTTATACTTGCCCAAAGGACCACTGTACTTTTGGGTGAACGGAAGGAGGCTGCAATCCCCCGTGCTGTAATATCTATTACCGCCCTTTAATTGAGGATGTTTTCTAGCAGAAACATTTAGAATCTCTATTAGTTCCCCAGAGAACCCCTCAGAGTTGGTGGTGGTAGGGGGAGTTCTGCACCCCACCCTTCCCGGTTGGTCACCAGTCCACAGGTCTGAGAGCTGGGCTCATCACCTGAGACAGAAAGCTGGGTCAGGTAGGGTCCTTGCGTGCCTGTGCCCCTCGTCCTCCCACACTCCGGTACTCCTGCCGTGTGTATTTCCAGTTATTAATGCACATTTCCAAACTTGAATTTATAAGTGCAGAAGTACATAAAAATATATAAATCCTTGCTCCGAATGGAAAACAGCCGTGTCTATGGTAGCTGGCAGAAGCTGCTTCAACTCTTCTCTCTCTGTCACAACGGGCTTTCCTGACATGTTGTACAGATGACCTGCGTAACGCGCCGTCTTAAGTGAGAGCCCTCAGAGTTTTTTCCCATCTACGGGGATATTGACGGGAGCTAACAAACTACAGAAATCTTTAAAGGTTCCAGAGTCACAGAACAACTGACAGGAAGTGGAGGCAGGAAGATATCCCAACTAACCCTATTAACATGACAACAAGATGGATGTTACCAACAAGCTGGGCCACTTCCAATTGGTAGCTAATTAAGTCCGTATGGTAATTAAGTAATTAGGTCTTGATTTATCAACCACATCTTTGTGTCCTGTCTGCTCTGCTTGCAGAACACCCTTAAAATAGTGTCTGTCAAGCTTTTTCAGCTACTGGTAACTTAGGAAGATCAAAACTTCCTTGAGATCGACCTTCTCTCCCGGAACAAATCACTGTGCACAATTTGATGAGAAGAAACGTCTCCATTTTTAAAAGTATCCTATGTGGATACAGTTTATAGAGAGCCCTTGGGTGACCTCAGTCCCATCCAGAGCTTCAATCTATAAGATGATGACTCAGTCCACATCTCTAGCTCAGAAATTACTACCAGGCTCCAGACCCACAGTGCCAAGTGCCTTAACATCCCAGGGGCAGCTCAGATTTGAACTCAGCACGCATGCACACGTGTGCGCGCTCTCTCTCCCTCTTCCTGTCCTAAATCTAAATTTTAGTAGATGACGTCATCGCACACTCAGGTTTCTGAACCAGAAATTGAAAGCGTACTTGAGGCACGAGCAGGCCAGCTCTCGTTTGTTGGAGTTTGGAGTCTTTGAAACTGGTGTCAATACGAAGCTTTCTTCAGTTCAGTGATGGCCAAGCCATCACGCTGTCCTTGGCCAGGGTCCCACCGGCTGCCTCCTTCCCTGTGGCCCCCCCTCTGCTTCTTCCCTCACCTGAATCTGTGCCTCAAGGTTATACAAAGAACCTCTGCCCTAACACAGGGTCTCACCAAGAAATCATCTGAGGAACTTTTAAAAAGCAGAGATTCCGTCCTCTCCCTAAGATTCCGATTAAGAAAGTCTGGGATGAGACCTAATCCACCCTGGGTGCCGTCTTAGAATTCCGTCTGAACCCCAGGGCACAGCAGGAGAGACTCGGGGTGCTTTGTAACCCCCCACTGTTTTCCCAGGTAATGATGGTACCATATCTGTTTGTACACGATGACTGTCGCTGCACGCACATGCACAAGCATGTACACGCACACATGTGCACACACACACACACACACGTACACCTACATGCTTCCCACCCACACAATTTTATTTATGCGGCACCTGTGCCCAGGTCACCCCTGACTCGCTGCTTTCCATTGCCTCTACCAGCCATCATTCACTAACATTCATTCAGCCCTGCCCTGCTCCCTCCTCGCCAGACCCCTCCTTCCTTCTCCCCTTGACTACAGCTCCTAACTGGTCTCCTGCCTCTGGACCGCCCTCTGCTCTGCTCCTGAATTAGTGGTCTTTGGAAACACAGATCACAGCCCCTGAAGTGCCTGGACCCCTGCAGTACTATCGACCCCACCCAGCCTTTTCCAGACTTTACTTCTTCAGGCCATTGCTCTCCTATCTGCAGTGACAGAGGAAACATTAGACACAGCAAATATCGAGAAAAGGTCTTAAACTCATTTTAGGTACATCAAATATCCGTTGGCTAAAAGTGGACTTATAATTCTGTTCTATTTGATAACATTGTATCTCTTGTAGCAGCCTTCTCATTGGAGGTTAATTTGAGCAATGGTTTTTTTTTAAAGGAGCATCATTGAATAAGTTTGTGAAATACTTCGTAAGACTAGGCTGGACAAGTTAACTTATGTTACTGTGGATGATGAATCTTAGTGGGTGAGAAGTGACGTACAGAGTTCCCCAGAGTTATCGACTCTGCTGCCGCGTCGTGAAGGAGTTATCTCCTAGGCTTAGTTTTCCACAGAAAACGCTGGGAAATGTCTTACGGGAAAAGGCTTCCAGGATTTGGATGGCTGGTTGGTAAATGGATTAAAGGAAAACCTAATATCGTATGAGACATTGTGTATGGAAAAGAAAAGAGTAAAAATGTTTCTCTCTTTAAGGAAGTAGCAGTGGGGGGTGTTTTCTGCGTCTCCAAGGAAAGACTGAATTTTAAAGGCTTTCGAAAAATGAGCTGAATACTCTCCTGCTTCACTGCTCCCTACACAAACTTTCATGTGATATATTTTTAGTATTTCCCCAAAGGAGAGACTCCCCGAGTTTATCCAAGACTGGGTCGTTATTGAAGCATGAGGAAGCCTTGATACTATTCCCTTCTCCGTGAATCCTTCCAAATATTGATCTCGTTAGCAGGTTACTCTTACCTGGATCTCCTCATTGTTTCTACTCAAGAAAATCGAAAATGTAGTAAACCTCACTTCTCTCTTTCTCTCTCCCTCTCCTCTTCCCTTTCCTTCTCTGTTACCCCACCCCTGTTTCTTCCCTTCTCCTCCAGGAACTTTCTGCATCATTTCACTGTGCACCTGTGTGGCCGGGATCAACTTTGAGCTGTCACGCTACCCACGCTACCTGTATGGACTCCCCGACGACATCAGCCATGGCTACGGATGGTCCATGTTCTGTGCTTGGGGGGGCCTGGGCCTCACGCTAATCTCGGGATTCTTCTGTACCTTGGCCCCTTCTGTCCAACCTGTCCCGAGGACCAACTGCCCCAAATCCAGACCCGAGAATGGGACAGTGTGCTAAAAAAACAAACCCATACATATATATATATATAAATATATATATAATATGCATATATACAACAGAACTCAATCAAGATGGCGCCAGTGCCGAGGCAGAGTGCGGCTGGCTTAGGCACCTGCATCTCGTCGGACTTTGTGTTGCCTCATCACCGAGATGGGGAAAGCGTTCCCATCACGTGGCTCTTCCATCAGTTCTTAACTTTTGGCTCCGTGGTTTCTTGAAGACATCACCACTCGAGACAGTCCCGATTCCCGCCCGTCACTCACGAGGATGGGGTGGTGGGCTGGGAAGGGACGGTGCCCGTGGTCTGGGGCGGCACGGGTGTAGACAAGGAAGCACCCTCCGCTGGGCTGGCAGAAGGGGACGATACCCCGACACCGATCACATCAGAGGAACGACGCCCTTAGTTCATAGAATGGAACCAGATCTTTGAGGCCATTTCCAGAAGCATTTTCTTCTCCTGCTCTTCCCGTCTGATTTCCTTCCTGGCCGACCAGTGACGCACAAGAAGTGGAAGAGAAGACACACCGAGAAGGGAGTTTTCTCTTTGCTGCCGAACTTTGGGACAAAGTTTCGGAGGTGGGGAGGGGGAGAGCACGACACGCTGAGAGACAAGGTCCGCCTCGATGAGAGGACACTTCAGTGGATGCTCAGAAAACCCAGTCTTACCTTCCAGCTGCCTTACACCCAGTTAAGCAAGAGGCCGCCCTGCCCCGAGCCCCATCTGCACTCCCCGGGAAGATCGGAGCCTTGGAGTAACGCTGTAATGTGTGTGTGTGTGTGCGTGCGCGTGTGTGTGCAACAACTTCAGGCAGTTTCCTTTTTTTTCTTTTCCCCTTTTTAAATGGCAATACTGGGTTATGACTGTTGTCTGTCATTTGGGGTGGTTTCATGGCCCAGGATGGAGGGCCCAAGACCTAGGAAGCACCATGAGGGGGGGGCTTCTATGGGGGCCAGTTTTGCAGCTTCAGATCCCTGGAGTGTGTGTGCGTGCGTGTGTGTGTGTATGTTTTCTGAGTGTGGGGTTTTATCATTTGTGTTGCATTTTTCTGTTATTTTTAGTGCACCTGAAATTCCCAGAGGGCAGAACCAAGGACAAAACCACTGGGCAGAGGACCTGTGGTACTTCACATCCTAGTTCTGGGATGCCACAGGATTTAGTCCTCTAATTTTGGAAGTTCAAGACACAGCTGGGTACACGAGCCATGCGTGAAGAGGGGGAACACGGTTCAAGAGGGAGAAGGAAAGTGGCCTCTGTTGCTGTTGGAAAGTCCACATACCAGACAAGACCTTTCACTTCCCATCACAGAAGCTGTCCTTTGTCACTGGACATCCACCCCTTTTGTAGGGTTGACCTCTGTACAGACGAAAGAAAATGGGTCACCTGCAGAGAGCCGCCATGTCCCATGGACTCCAGTTTGTATGATATTGTGTAAATTCATGGAGAACTCTTGACGCTTGCCCTCTTCCTGTTCCTCTTGGTATTCAAGGCCATGAATCCCCAAGTAGCCATCCTGGTGGCTAGCACCCAAACGGAAGTGGCCTCAATCCAGCCCGGTGTCTCAGGCTCGGTTGAGCGCATTGGCACTGCGGGGGTTGGCGAGCTATGGAGTCAGCCAGCGGGTTGTGAAAGCTGGGGGGACAGGAGTCTGCCAGCAAGAGTGGGCAGCAGCAGCTGACCGTCACCTCAGTGACCCCGCGGGGGCCGAGCAGCCCTGGGGAGGCAAAGAGAGAATTCCCCGAGCCGTCCAGCCGTGGGTCACCCGTGTAGCCGAGAATTCAGTTGCTTCATAACTGAATGTGCTCTGGGAACTTTGCCACCCACTCAGCAGCCTTCCTTCCCAGCCATGCCCTCTGTTTCATCTACCTGTCCTCTACCCTGCCTCCCCTCCAGCTCCCCCCTTTTCTCACCTGTGAACCATTTCCCTTCTCCCTCTTCCATCCACCAGGCTCCAAGTCCCGCCTCTCTCCTCATCTGCTCTTTTTGACTGTGTGTGTGTGTGTAATTCACAACCACATAGGACATCTGATGTGCGTGGACGGGTCTGAGTGTGGGGCTCTGTGTGTGTGTATCTCTCTGGTGCATTTTGTGTACATTTGTGTCAGTATGTACCTGGACGCAGGTGTGGGTGTGTACTACTCAAGACTTCCTTGCTGGCGACACGGATTAGCTTCTGCAGATAGGCTCACGTGTGAGTGAGTGCCCTGTGCATGGGGAGCTAGGAGACGACGGGGCAGGAAATGCTGTTAGCTCCTAATTGCACTTCTAAGGATGGTTTTTAAAACAAAGGATGTATTCTGTGAGAAGGGAGATAATTTTCAGGAAAACCCAGTGTTTCAATTGTACAGGGAATTAAAAAAATAATAATTTGCTTTGAAAAGTTAGATTTCCCACTTCAGGGGAAGGGCATACTTGGGCTTGAGGAAAAGTGAGAAGTATCTCAGATTGTGTCTTCCTTCCAAGCATCTCGACTGGGCTCCGCCTAGCAGGGAGAGCTGGGCGTCCACCAGCATCTGTTTGGGGCGGGAGGCTTGTCTGTGACCACATCCAAATTTCAGCTGTTTCCCAATTGTAGGAAAATGCGGAAAGAAATTCCAAATGGGGCAATTTGTAATCAATCATTTAAACTTTTCCTAAGGAACCGGTACTGTTCACCAACCTGTAATTTATACCCTCTTTTTTAATCCCATGCTTGCCATAAATAGATCATCCACTCTCTCCAACTACTAATCTTCATCATAGACCTTCATCACAGATTGCTGCATCCCTTTGAAATGTTCCTAAATGCTAGGAGGACCCCTAGGAAAGAAGTAAACCACCTGGGCCCAACTCACCATCAGCAGAGCAGGAGCTTAGAGCCGCTTTCTTTGGTAATGGGGCCAGAAATGTACAGACACGCACACTCTGGGTCTGACCCTGCTCGGGGCCAATAAAAGCCCAGCCACGTGGCCAGGACGGAAGCCCTGTACAGATGGCAAGTGGGAGAACTGCTCTGGTCACCTTGATCCCTCCGGCCTAGGGACTTGACCGCAGATGAAGACGTGTCACTCCAAGCTGTCACTGAAGCTTTCGTGCTGTGAGGGCTGAGGAAGAAAAGGCAGAGAGGGAGGAGAAGGAAGGAGGAGGCTCAACCTTCGGGACTCTTTACATCAGACTCTGCTAACCCCAGATCCGAGTAGAACCCAGCCTTCCGACGGGAGTTAGGGTCCACGGCCTCACCCACCAGCCCCCACCCCGGGTCAAGTTCAAATCTACAGGTGTGCAGGCGAGGCCTGTGACCGTGTATGTGTTTTGAGCTGCGTGAAAGTCGACCTTGAGCACGGGCCCTTTTATTTCCTTCCCTGCCCTAGGACCCTGGGGATTCAGGAAAGTGGGGTGTCTGCCTTAGAAAGAGGTCCTATTTCTTCCCCCATCTGGAGAGTTTTGGTTTCTTCTTCTGATTTCTGTTCCTTTCTGTGCACTCACTTCCACCTTCTCCCTGCATCAACTACGACCCATTAAAATAGTTAAGGAATCTGTCTTTAGAGACGCTCATCCGCTCCAAGCAGCCCCCTTCCTTGTTCGTTGTGGCTGTAGGTTTCATAAGCAGTTCTGTGACTCCCTGCCATCAAAGCGTAAACCAACTTCAGATGTGCCTGTTCCAGCTTCAATCCTCCTCCAAGTCCCAGCCTTTCAACGATAACACCCTTTCGATTTCAGGGATCACAAGGTCACAAACACTGGACAACTCCACCAAATCAAGACAAAGCCTCCCTCAATCACACGTCCCTGTGCGGCACCCTGGGCCCTGGCGCCATCTGGGGATGTTCTCTTGTTGGGAGTGAGTGGTTTCACCTCGCAATGCTTGCCTTTCTTTCGATAAGGGAAGAAGATGTCCTGAGACTCTTCCGTCGGTGCCCCACGTCTTAGTGTTCATCCACTGTCACCATGAGAGGTCTGAAATGAAAGAACCACGTGTAGTTGTCCTGCTTTAATGGGAGGATGTGCTGCTTACGTCTCCAAAGCTGCCCACCTGAGTCGGAGGCGTTTAGAATTGACTCTGTCTTCACCTGGCTTATTCTGAGAGCATTAACGAACTGATTTTCAAGTATCGTGGGGGAAGGAGTGGGAAGAAATACACTCTGGTCATCTTTGGTGTGATGCGTGGGGGATGTTTGCTTGATTCTTGTAGCTAAAGGGAAGCTGCTCTTCTGAAAAGGTCCCCTCTGCTCTAGGGACGAACCTTTCCCGTGGACATATCCAGCCCTTTCCAGGGAAAGGTGATGAGTCATGGAGTGATTTCACCACAGATAGAAATAGTTCGTGCATTAACGGCCGGGTTGGCTTCTGTGCTGTCTTCCAGCTGTTATACAATAGGGTAAGGGGACAGATTTTTAAACAAGACCCCCTGAGTTGATGGTCACAAAAGTTTCTGGTTTCCCTCAACGTGGTCACCTTGGTGGGCTGGGTTTTCCCTCTTTTCATCAATGTCTCCATGGTGCAAAATATTTCTTAAACATTATGGTTAGTTCTTAGACTGCATTATTATTGGCTATTTGATTTTTTTTCCTGAATAATACATGTTCATTGTAGAAAACTAGAAAAATAAAATACAAAAGAAAAAAAACCTTAGAAGATTGTTCATAATCCCGTGGCTCTGGGCATCACAACGATCATAGCCCCAACACTTCATCAGTGGTTGTCTCTGGGTTGGCAGTTGGGGCCAGGGGTGCAGCCCATGACCACAGAACTACATTGGTCTGCGTGGAGTCAACCCCATGTTCGTGGCAGTGAGAGCACAGAGCCCTGAGCCCCCAGAGGTAGCAAACAGCCCTTTGAAGAGGCCAGAGCTTAGGGGCAGGGTGGAACAGAGCTAAAAGATTCCAACTTTGGGATTTCTTTCCTTTTTCTGTTTCTCCTTCCTTCCTTCCTTCTTTCCTTCCTTCCTTCCTTCCTTCCTCTCTTTTTTTTTTTGTGAGTGCCATCTCAGTCTAATGATAGGTGTGAGAGCACTGAAGCCAGAGTAACTCACTAATTCAGCTACACCTGTATAATGCAATTACCGTACATTTCATTTCAGCTCTGCACTAAAATGATTTGTGACTCTGGGCACTGTGTATTCTCCATACTTGAACTTCCTCATCCACAAAATGAGGATAGAGATAACACTTTACCTCATGGTATATTAAGGGTGACAAAGAAATTGCAAAGCGATTTGCAAACATGAAGCGTCGTATGAATTATGCGCTGTTCAAATCCTCCTGCAGCAGCCGAGCCCCCACCGAATGGAATTTTTCCACGTGATTTCTCAGTCTCACCGCGGAAAGGATAATCTAGAAACGAGGGGTCATCTTGGCCACTGAACAGGACTGTCCTCTCCAACTTAGGCACGTAGATTTTATTTGATCATCCAGGTTCCTCAGAGAAGTCGGCTCCTTAATTTACCCATCCCCAGCCTTCCTTCCTTATGTCCAAGGCCAGTGCAAGAGCACTCTTAATCGTCTTTATTATTCCCAGAGGTGATGGAATAAGTAAACCATACGTGGCAAATGGCATAAGTGAGCTAAAACAGTTAACTGTTAAGGCACAGAGTCGAGGCCTCAGTTATTTACTGTTTTACCATTCTCCTAACATCGTTTCTAGCTGTCCGTGCCCAAGTGGTGGGGCAAGTCAGATTCTGAAGCATTTTAATGGTCTTATAAATTTACGATGGGAACGAGCTTCAAGGAACTGGGATCTTCTTTCCCTTGGCCGTTGGTGAAGCGGATGGCTTCATCAAAAGCACGTGGGTTCTTATAGGAAGGCCTTTGGAGGGTGCATTCACTAGGAGTTGTTCTGGGCATGATCCTGTTTGGGAAAAGCTGAATTCTAGGTTCTAAACAAGACAAGAAAGCATTTCCCAAAGGGTCTGCACGCTTTCCACTTTGCAGTGGATCAGCTTAAGTGGTATGGCGAGACCTTCTCTAAGGGAAATCCAGGTCACTACTCCCGGTATGGTTGGAGCCCAGCCAGGGATGGGGCAACCACCCAACCGCAGAGGGTGGTTGTTCACTATTGAAAAACAGAAAACTGGGTGTAAGTTACACGGCAGTAACTCAAACCTGGCCTCGCTTTGACAGACAGCAACCTCAGCCATTGCAGCTCTCTTCACTTCCAAGGACCGGGTGTCTGTTCCTGGAGGAACTCTGTGTCCCGCTGTCCTCTCCTGGCTACGCATTTCCCTTCCTTTCCGGGTGGCCCGTAGACCCTTTCTAGGCTGAACGTATGTGTGTGTCTGTGTCGCTGTGACTGTAATGATGTCTTTCACATGAAGAGCTTTCACCAACTCCATCTCCTCCTTTCCCCTTTCCACCCATGGTGTGACCGTTTTGCCAGTCAAGACTATCTGTAAAAATGTACAAATAAAAGTGGAAACTGAAAATAAGGGGGAGGGAATTGAGACTAAACAAATGCATTGCTGTAGCCCTCGGTTTTCTGAGGACTTACGTGGACTGCCCTAAAATCCCAACTCTGGGTGGGATTTGAAGGGAGGGAGGCCATTGGCACAGGAATTTTGTTGGGTTTTTCTTTCTGGTTGTTTCTCTGACAGTCAACGAGTGTCTGCTTGGAACTCTCTTTTCTAAAGGTTTGGGCCTTTAAAGTATATTTTCCAAAAAGTAAAAGCAAGTCATCCAAGTGTGAAGGGTGAAGGTCATCGTGAAGGTCAACACAGAGACCCGATCTGGGGGCGGTAGTAATAGCTTTGTCACCGGCTCGCTCGGGGCCTTGGGCGAATGTGGTTACCTCACCAGGTCTCTGCGTCCTCTCAGCCAGACGGGGCTGGGGGCTCCTGGGGCTCCCAGTCTCCTTGGCCATTCTGCTGCTACTTTGGGAGAGGCTTCAAGCCCGTGCTGGTACGTGTTTACTGCAGGAGGTGCGTTCGGAGAGTCCCTCCTGGCTGCTCTCACCCCACGCTTTCACTCCTCGGAAAGTAACCTCGAGCTAACAGCCATTCTGTGCTCAGAGTCCAAAGCCTTTTATCTACCTTTTCATTCTCGGATGCCTTTCCACCCACTTTGATGATGTCATTTTACTGTGGTTACGGACAGAGCTTTGCTGTGCTGGGGTAGGAGGTAGAGTTTCAAAGGAGATGATGTATGTGAATTGCTTTGGAATCTGTGACTTACTCTGCCACCCCAGCTTGTACTATCAGAAGCAGGGAGTCTGGCCCAGGGATGCGACCGAATCAGAATGAAGAAAGCCTTGGTGGGGTGTGGGGGTAGATGCAGTCGAGGTAAGGTAAAGAAAGCTTTCGGAAGGGGAAGTGGCAGAATCACAGGGCATCCTCAGCATGGCAGCAGAGAAGGATCCCCAAAAGGCGGGGCACCCAGAAGAGGAAGTAGAAAAGAGAAACGGGGGCAGGTAATCCTATAGCACAAGGAGCTGCCTCCCCACAGGATAGAGAAGACTAGCTGCTCCAGGGGCAGATTCACACCAAGCTTGGCCAGTGACCTAAGCCCTCCTCCTTCATGGCACCTTCAATCCAAACCTTTCTCCTCTCTGATGGTCCACAGTGATCATCTCTAGGGTCAGCTTCAGGAAGGCAATTCAGAACAGTGCTGTCCAGTAGATACAATGCAAGCCACATATGCAATTTTAAATATCCTAGTAGCCCCCTTTTTAAAAGTCCAAAGAAATAGGTGAGATTAATTTTAATACCTATTTTGACCCAACATATCAAAAATATTATCATTTCAACATAGAACCAGTATAAAAATTACTGAGCTACTTACGTTCTTTTTTTTTTTTTTAAATGAAATCTTCGAAATCCAATGTGAATTTTACTCTTAGAAAACACCTCAGTTTGGACCAGCCACATTTCCAGTGTTCAGTAACCACACGCAGCCACTGGCTGACGTGTAGGACAGCAAAGATTTAGTCTCTTCATTAGGGGATGGAATGGAATCACCCTTACCTGTGAGTCACACAGATCTCACGGCAGGCAGATGCTGGAGGTCGGTGTTGGCCCCGGGTAGAAAACACAGGAGCAATGTCCAGGCTGCCATCCTGGCGTCTGGAAGTTGCTCACCTGCTTAGAGGAGAGGACCGCTGCTTGTCAAATACATAGCACATCTGCCCCAGAGGGTCAGTGCTGCCCCTGGGCATGGCCCCGATGACCTGTCAAAGTTCTAGAGGCCAAAGCAAGTCACTTTCTTCAGCTGTAGGAACACCAGCTTATCCCTTATCCAGACGTCCTTTATCTTAGGATGGAAAGGGGCGGACGGACCTTCTCTTCGTCAAGAATAAAGATCTACACAACTTCTCGTCCCCTGGTCCAGTCACCTGCTAATAGCATCTCACCAATATTTGGAGCTGTTTTCTCAATCCCTTACTTTCCTTAAATGCTAAAAGGGGCTATGCTGTAAAGAGCAGTGGCCACAGGCAGACTGGGTCTCCTAGGAGGTGGCAGTGACAAGCTCTGTCCCTTACACTAGGACTCAGTCCACTATTGCCCACCACTCCTTCCTGCCCCAAGGCTTTCCTTAGATTTGAAGAAACCTCTTTCAGCAGGGCAGGGACAGAAGCAGGGTGGAGACAAGAAGTGAGGTCTTAGTGCAGAGAACAGAATAAAATGCAAGCAAACAACCCCTGGGCATTCTCAAAGCATTTCAAAGAGCCAATATGACAAGGTTGGATTCATTTAAAATATTGCATTCTGAGCCCTGTGTTACGGAGCAAAAGAGAATGAGCTGATTTGGTGAGTACATTTTATATATGGTCATTAGACAGGGGCTGTAGCCATAAAAACTCAGTTTATGGTCCACCAGATTATTATTGCTCAGTCAATATAAATTGATTTACCTTTAATTTGCATAGTGCGTTCTGATTGGTTAGACAAGGAGTGATGTGTACTGCAGGGTTCCAACACCGCCTCTGCCCTGAGAGGTAGCAATTCCTGTGGTTATTGGTGCTAAAATAAGATTAAATGTTATGTTAATTTGTTCTGATACGATGTGAATAAATGTGTTGTTTAATCTTAACAAGAATGCTACATCTTATCAGATCTATTGTACTGTCTGTTCCTTCTCATAGTTAATTACAGGAAAGGTGATCCAAACCAGATCTTGAAACTATTGTGCTATTCTGAGAGGTGAATTTAACAGGGAAGTGGGAGGGGGGGATGAAAAGGGAAATTGCCAGGTTCCTGTGACTTTGCAAGGACTGAGGAAGCAGAGAGCATTTGGGGGCTTCACTGACACTGACTGCATCTTGCAATTTTCTTTTTCAAATTGGCAGAAATATTGTATTTCCATCGATTGAAGAAATAAAGTGTCTGGTAATTAAATGACTTGTTCATGGAAAAAATAAAAATAAATAATCTGTCAGTTGTGGAATGTAAACTGATTAAAAATTAAATAAAGAAGATCATGTTGTGTGTTTTAAGTAATTGTATCTACTTGGGGAAGAGGGGTACACCCTGCAGTATTTGATGGAGAACTATAGTTTTCCCTCAGGCTTTGTACAGAAGAAAAACAGAACAACTTTTATGTAGATAACAGACTGAAAACTCTAATCCTGAGGGAAATAGACAGTAAACATTTCAAGCATGTGTAAGCCGAAGGTAAATGCTTTTAAAGTTGCAGGGCCGGGTGGGGTGGGGATGGAGAGGGACTCCGAAGAGAAAAACAAGGAAACTATTGTTCTTTTTCTCCTAGTGTTGGCATTCATAACATTTTTTAAAATGCTTTATAAGAGGCTGAAATTACTGGTTACATTCTAACCTCCCACCCTATTTCTTAGCTATCAGTAAGGAGAGACACTTCTCTCACAGTCTTCATCATCTCTATCCCTACCTTAGAATCCCAGTTCCTTTCCACCCATGTGCCTTTTAAACATTTCTGGCTCATGCCTGGGTAGGACATCTAGGGAAGAAGTGAAGATGACAGGAGGTAGGTGCTTTTTTTTTTTTTTTAATTTTATTTATTTATTTATGGCTGTGTTGGGTCTTCGTTTCTGTGCATGGGCTTTCTCTAGTTGTGGCGAGCGGGGGCCACTCTTCATCGCGGTGCGTGGGCCTTTCACTGTTGCGGCCTCTCTTGTTGCGGAGCACAAGCTCCAGTCGCGCAGCTCAGTACTTGTGGCTCATGCGCCTAGTTGCTCTGTGGCATGTGGGATCTTCCCAGACCAGGGCTCGAACCCGTGTCCCCTGAATTGGCAGGCAGATTCTCAACCACTGCGCCAGCAGGGAAGCCCAGGTAGGTGCTTTTTAAGGATAGTGTCAGTCAGCATCTTGGGTTTTAAGCCAAAGAAACCGGCTCTGTCTGGTCTAAGTGGGAAAGTCATTTACTGAAAAGACATGGGCAGCTGGAAGCCCGCAGCGCAGGCAGGAAAAAATGAGCAGCTAGCTAGCCAGAATCACACCCAGTCCAGTCTGGACTCTCCATCACAGTTGCCTGGTTGCCACTGTCACCATGGAGACCATATGTTGCTGCGCTGCCACTGTCAACGGGATGAATCTCCAGGTACCCGCTTCTTTCAGTCGGTATCCCCAGAATCCCAGGGGTGTGCACCATCTGAGGGGGACAGGCAAACAGGTCTAGAGCCCTTAGCTTCTCTCTTGAATGGTGAACCCTGTCTCCCGCCAAGATTCATAGAGTAGGCAATTCCCCAAGCACTGGAAGAGGCATAGGTCCTGGGCAGGCAAAAAAGGGGAAATGTTCATTAGAGGTGGGATATCTGAGCGAGAGGAAGGATCCCTGAATGAGAGGCACGTTGCTGCATCTCTTTATGGTGCATCTGAATAGTGTCCAGTGGGTCTGTGTAGGATCTTCATGACAGTGATTAGCACCATGGCTGGCAGCCTGTGTTCCAAGATATGCACAAGTGTTAGGCATTGTACAAGAAGACCTGCCTAGATTTAGTTGGAGAAAGGGGCACTAATAAAACCAGTGCCTGGTGAGTGTTATCCAACACCACCAAGCAGTTCTCCAAGTCTCAGAGGATACTGACCGGATGTCCTACAGTTCAACTCAGTTCTGACACTGTCAGCCTGGAGATAGTGTCAGATCTCATAGGTTAAGGACTCAGTCCCACAAGGCTGTCCCCATTTTGGACACAATCAGAAGTCCAAGTTATCACCTGTGCTTCTGATCGACTGGATACAAATTGGAGGTTTCCACGACCCCTCCTAGGGTTCAGTTAATTTGCTAGAGCAGCTCATAGGACTCAGGAAAACAATTTACTTACTAGATGAAGAGTTTATTATAAAAGGATATAACTCAGGAAGAGACCCTTGGGAGAGCTGCATAGGGCACGGTATGGGGAAGGAGGCGTGGAGCTTCTGTGCCCGCTCCAGGCACCAGTTTCCCCGAATCTCTGCATGTTCACCAACGCTGAAGCTCTCCAAACCACATCCTTTGGGTTTTTTATGAAAGCTTCATTACCTAAGTACGTTTGATTAAATCGTTGGCCATTGGTGATTGAACTTGATCTCCAGCCCCTCCCCCCTCCCCGGAAGGCTGGGGGATGGGACCGAAAGTTCCAACCATCCAATCACCTGGTTGATCCCCTTGACAACCAGCCCCCCATCCTTAGTGACTTTCCAAAACGACCTCATTAACATAAACTCTGGTGTGGTTGAAAAGGGCTTGTTATGAATTACAAGACACTCCTTCCACCTTTACGGAACTGGAGCTCTTTCAGGATTTCAGAAACTTAGGACAAAAGAACAAATATTAGAACAAAAGATGCTCCCCTTGTTCTTTCTGCTTAGGAAATCCCAATGGCTTTAGAAGCTCTGTGCCAGCAATAGGGATGAAGACCTAATGTATATCTCTTATTATAAATAACAGTATCACAAGCGGAAATTTTTTTTTTAAAGAGGAATCCTGGAATTAATGGAAATAAACAGTAAAATACTTCAAAAGTAAGTACAGGCCAAGGTAAGTGCCTTACAGAATGGGCAAGGGGATGTTTAACTTGAAGAAGTGGGAGACCAGAATCCTAAGGGTCCCCTGCCCTCCTTGTTGGTGATGTCCCTTGGAAGAGAGAAAGTGGAAGCACCACTGATCCTAAGAAATGAGCAAGGCCTTTCAGCCCAGGTACCTTCAGGGTCAGGTGAGGAGCATTGGGAGGAGGCTTCTGGGATGAGGCTCCCAGAAGTTCCTATGAGTTTGTGCCGCAGTGTTCCGACCTGAAGGGTGGGCAGGGTCACCAGCAACTATCTGAGGCATAATACAGATGCCCTGGAGACAGCCTGGGCTGAACCACAAAGAGGTAAACAGCCTGCTTCTCCTTTTTCCAAGGAAGAAGCACAACTTTGATCTCTGTGTCTGTGATGAATTATGCAGTCCACTGGGTATGTAGGAAACACACTTACTTCATTTCAGCACCTGTGCCTCCAGGCACAAAAATCTGCACAGCGAGAGCTGTTAAATAAGGAAAAGCAGCACCAGAAACTGTGACCAGGTCCCCCCAGTAGCTGGGATGTCCACAGAGGGGTGCCCTCCTCTAGGAAGCCTTCCTTTCCCGAGTGCCCATGCTGCTAAGTGCCCTTCTTCAGCCCCATGGCATCACGTTGTGTCTCTCTCATAGCACTTACACTTCCAGATGAAATGAGTGTTTTCCTTTGGACCCCCTCAGGAACTGGGTTGTCTTGAGGAGCAGGGCTTCTGACTTACTCATCTTCGTATTCCAATGACTAGTAGTGGCTGGTGTGTAGTAAGTGCTCAGTAAACACTTACTGATCTGAATCCATCTAAAGTCTTCCCCCATCCACTCACTCAAGTTGGTCCTTAATGCTGGTGTTAAATTCCTGTTTAGGTAAGTGTTGTTGGGGGTTCTCAAGACCGCCCTCAGATTCAGTGATTTGCTAGAAGGACGGACAGAACTCAGAAAAGCTGTTATACTCAGGATTATGGTTTATTACACTGAAAGGATATAGATTAAAATCAACAAAGGTAAAAGGCAGGTAGGACAGAGTTCAGGAGAGATGAGACAGCTTCCAGCTGTCCTCCCGCCGTGGATTTGTACAGACAGTGCTTAATTCTCCCAGCAAAGCTGTGTGACAACAGGAGTATTGCTAACCAGGGGAGCTCCCCTGAGCCTTAGTGCCCAGGCAGGGACTTGGGGGAGGTCAGTAGGGTGGGCACGGAACACCCATATAGCTGACCTTAGTTACCCAACCTCCAAAGGTCAAACAAGGTCTCCACCATACATCACATTGTTAGCATAAATTATCCAACATGGCCCAAGGAAAACCAGGTAAACAAAGACACTGATCAGACAGATATACCAAGGGCTTGAAGGTTATCTCCCAGGAGCCACGCAAAGGCCACATCTTTCTTTGGAATGTGCAGAGTTTGGGCACCCCAGCCCTGCCGAGTGAACCCTTTACTGTGCACTGTGCTACATCTTAAGTTAGATCAAACAAGACATAGTTCCTCTCCACGTTGAAGCCCTCCCCCAGGTATCCTAGCTTCCCTCCCCTCCCCCTGATCCACTACAGACAAGCCCAGCCCTGGCCTTCTTCTCAGGTCATTGGCTAAAGTTCTCTGTCTAGTGGACTCCTTTCCATACATGCTTCTTCTCAAGCAGCTCACATGCCCTTCACGAGAGATGGGTGTGGGTGTGGGGTGGAAGGAGCACAGATCTGTATTCGTATCTTTCTATATACAGGTTGTGTCACTTGGCCCCCTCAACCTGTGTGCCTGTGTGTTATGTAAGTGGGTTTCCACCATCTGCCTTCCAGACTGCTGTGGAAGATGAGAGAGTTGCCCCCCACGAAAGGGCCTGCCCAGAACTGTGATCAGTGCTCATCAGGCTCCCTTCCCTGCTCTGCACAGTTTGTCCTCTTCCGTTAGTAAGCAGGCTCTACCTCTTACCCTCTAAGACGGGTGTCTGAGCAGAAGCCCACCCAGGTGTTAGAGTCCCACAGGCACCCTGCTCACTCACCACACCCAAAGCTCCGTGGACGCATTGACAATTTAAATGCAAACTCGCATGTATTGTATTCACCATTCTTCAGTCAATACAGCTACCCTGTAAAGGTATATGTGTGTGTGTGTGTGTGTGTGTGTGTGTAATAAAATCATGCTTTGAAATACTTTTATTTCAGGAGAGGGGAAAACCTGGGAATGAAAATACTCTTTCCCTTTGCAGAACTCTTCCTTTTCTAGGAGAGAGAGACATGCTCTAGAACCTTGCTACTCACTGTGTGGTCCAAGGGCCAAGCAGCCTCCACATCACCTGGGATCTTGCTAGACATGCAGAGTCTTTGGTCCAACCCCAGAGCCACTGAATCGGAGTCTGCATTTTAACATGAGCTCCAGGTGATTCGTATGCACTGATCTGGAAGGGTCACTTACTAGCTGTGTGGTTTGAGCGTTCGTTTCAATGCTTCTGCTAATATCTTTTATCTAGGATCATGATCACAGGAGGATTTCAAAGGACAATGAAAACAGTTGTCCCCATCTGAGGTCTCAAAGCCAATTGGAACAGGTATCATTTTTTAAAAATTTATTTTATTGAAGTATAGTTGATTTACAATGTTGTGTTAATTTCTGCTGTACAGCAAAGTGATTCAATTATATATTCTTTTTCATATTCTTTTCCATTATGCTTTATTACAGGATAGTGAATAGAGTTCCCTGTGCTATACAGTAGGACTTGCTTATCCATTCTATATATAATAGTTTGCCTCTGCTAACCCCAAACTCCCAATCTACCCCTTCCTCACCCCCTTCCCCCTTAGCAACCACAAGTCTGTTCTCTATGTCTGTGAGTCGGAACAGGTATTGTTTTTAACTAACATGCCAAGAAAGATCCCTTCTGCTGGGTGTAACGCTGGTTTTTAGGGTCACCACTGGGAGAACAAGGCCAAGTAATTAGGTTTTGTTTCTCCCAGTGAGCAGGTTTGAACTCTGCATCAGCTGCCCCGGAGCAGGTGTGTGTGAGACCACGAGGTTTCAGCCACTGTGGGAAAGTAGACATGGGGTGGCTCTAGGGGGAAGAGTTCACTTTTGCCTCTTCCTGAAAAAGTCTAGACCACAAGACAGAGTAGATCTGGAGTGAGGGGACTTGGAGGCCCTTCACCCTGATATCCCTTCTTTTGTGTTTTTTGTGAGCTAGATGCAAAGCTTTCGTTCATGACAGTATACCTTCCTGGTTATAAGCAAGGACTCTAGGGTCAGATGGCCTGCGTTCAAATTTGGCCCCTTCTACTAGCGGTGTAACCTTAGGCAAGATGTTTACCCTTTCCATGCTTCACTTTCCCCCTCAGCGAATGAGGATGGTACCAATAATATCTACCTTGTAGGGCTGTTGTGAGGATAAAATGGGTTCATATTGGCCAGGTACTTAAAAGGGCGCCTGGCGTATACTAGCTGTTATATACGTATTTATCATTAAATAATTCAAACTTTAAATGGTCTATGCGAAGTTCCACGGACTAATGAGACATGATCAGAAGGTGTGACTGGTACTAAATTGTGGAACGGAGCCTTTGTAAAGAACGGTAATGGAAAAGGATTTTCTGCAAGGCGTCACTTTGAAGGTGATGGTGATTCCAGCCGTCTGGACACAACAGAAGGCCTGTCTCCGTGAGCATCTGTTGGCATCACTGGTTGCAGCCTGACCCTTTCCATGTCCGGGTGTTGCGACACCGATTGGGCTGTGGCCCCTACAGCAGTGATGTCCACAGTTCTACCTCCTGCTCCGTGGCAGGGACTACAGCGGCCCCTCTGTATTTTCTCTGGGCCGCCATCTCTCTACTACTTGATGGGGAGGGTACAGAGCCCTGCCTCGGGAACCCCCTTCCTCCCACCGATGAGGTGGAAATGATGTGAAAAGAGTCTTCCATATGTCTTCAGCACCCTCCTTATCACTGAGGTTTGTGACAAGGGGGTTTACCTTGGGAGTGGAGGGTCATCCTTAGCTTTTCCTCCCTTATGTCCCTAAACTACTCTTTAAATTTTGGCAGTGTGCCATATAAGACTGAAGACCTTTTTTTTTTTTTCTTTTTAAAATATAAACTGGGGACTTCCCTGGTGGCACAGTGCTTAAGAATCCGCCTGCCAATGCAGGGGACACGGGTTTGATCCCTGGTCCGGGAAGATCCCACATGCTGAGGAGCAGCTAAGCCCATGTGCCACAACTACTGAAGCCCACATGCCTAGATCCCATGCTCTGCAACAAGACAAGCCACCGCAGTGAGAAGCCCGTGCACCGCAACAAAGAGTAGCCCCTGCTCACCGCAACTAGAGAAATCCCACACGCAGCAGCAAAGACCCAACGCAGCAAAAAAAAAAAAATAATAAATATATATATATATATAAACTATTTTTAGAACACGTTTAGATTTACAGAAAAATTGCAAATATACTTCAGAGAATTCCCATGTATCTCTCAGTTTCCTCCATTGTTAACATGTTACATAAGTGTGGTATATTTAGTACAAGTAATGAACCAAGATTGACACACTATTATTAATAAAAGTCCATTCTGGATTCAGCTTTCCCTCGCTTTTACCTGATGTCCTTTTTGTGTTCCAGGATCTCATCTTATCCAGGATGCCACATCACATTTAGTTGTCGCATCTCTTTAGGCTCCTCTTGGCTAGGACAGTTTCTTCAACTTTCTTTGTTTTTGATGACCTTGACAATTTTGAGGCATACAAGTCAGGTATTTGGTAGGCTGTTTCTCCACTGCACTGGGATTTGTCTCATGTTTTTCTCATGATTGGACTGGTTTTTAGGAGGAAGACCACAGAGGAGAATTGCCATTTTCTTCATATCATATCAAGGGTACGTACTATCACCTTGATTTATCACTTCTTGATGTTGACCTTGATCACCTGGCTGAGGTCATGTTTGTCAGATTTCTCTTCTCTGAAGTTGACTCTCTGTCCTCCTTTCCATACTGTACTCTCTGAAAATAAGTCACTATATGTAGCTCACACTTTAGTGGGGAATTATGGGCCCCTTCCCTGAAGAACTAATTTTTCCCCGGGCCTCTGATCTACAGGAAAAAAAAAAAAAAAAACAACCAACACAATACTACTAATAACTAAAACCAATTAATTTTACTGTTCTCAGTATACTACACACCTAACTTTAAAAAGTAAACACTTGAAATTGCTTAAGTAAATACAGTAAATAAACATTAAAAATTACTTTGGATCAGCTCCAACAGAGGTGGTAACCATTTTTCTCAAATTTTAGAGTGCACCACAGTCACTTGGAGGGTTGTTTTTTTTTTTTTTAACTTCTTTATTGAAATATAATTGCTTTATAGAGTTGGGTTAGTTTCTGCTTTATAACAAAGTGAATCAGCTATATGTATACGTATATTCCCATACCCTCTCCCTCGAGCATCTCTCTCCCACCCTCTCTATCCCACTGCTCTAGGTGGTCACAAAGCACCGAGCTGATTTCACTGTGCTATGCAGCCGCTTCCCACTAGCTCTCTATTTTACATTTGGTAGTGTATATATGTCAATGCTACTCTCTCACTTTGTCCCAGCTTACCCTTCTCCCTCCCTGTGTCCACAAGTCCATTCTCTACGTCTGCCTCTTTATTCCTGTCCTGCCCCCAGGTTCATCAGAACCACTTTTTTTTTTAGATTCCATATATATATATGTTAGCATACAATATTTGTTTTTCTTGTTGTGACTTACTTCACTCTGTATGACGGACTCTGGGTCCATCCACCTCACTACAAATAGTTCAATTTCATTTCATTTTATGGCTGAGTAATATTCCATTGTATATACGTGCCACATCTTCTTTATCCATTCATCTGCTGATGGACACTTAGGTTGCTTCCAGGTCCTGGCTATTGTAAATAGAGCTGCAATGAACATTGTGGTACATGTCTCTTTTTGAATTTTGCTTTTCTTAGGGTATATGCCCAGTAGTGGGATTGCTGGGTCGTATGGTAGTTCTATTTTTAGTTTTTTAAGGAACCTCCGTACTGTTCTCCATAGTGGCTGTATCAATTTACATTCCCACCTACAGTGCAAGAGGGTTCCCTTTTCTCCACACCCTCTCCAGCACTTATTGTTTGTAGATTTTTTTGTTGATGGCCATTCTGACCAGTGTGAAGTGATAATTCACTGTAGTTTGATTTGCATTTCTCTAATGATCACTGATGTTGAGCATCCTTTCATGTGTTTGTTGGCCATCTGTATATCTTCTTTGGAGAAATGTCTATTTAGGTCTTCTGCCCATTTTTGGATTGGGTTGTTTGTTTTTCTGATATTGAGCTGCATGAGCTGCTTGTATATTTTGGAGATTAATCCTTTGTCAGTTGCTTCATTTGAAAATATTTTGTCCCATTCTGAGGGTTGTCTTTTGGTCTTGTTTATGGTTTCCTTTGCTGTGCAAAAGCTTTTAAGTTTCATTAGGTCCCATTTGTTTATTTTTGTTTTTATTTCTATTCCTCTAGGAGGTGGGTCAAAAAGGATCTTGCTGTGGTTTATGTCATGGAGTGTTCTGCCTATGTTTTTTTTGTTTTGGTTTGGTTTTTTTTGCGGTACGCGGGCCTCTCACTGTTGTGGCCTCTCCCGTTGCAGAGCACAGGCTCTGGACGCACAGGCTCAATGGCCATAGCTCACGGGCCCAGCTGCTCCGCGGCCTGTGGGATCTTTCCGGACCGGGGCACGAACCCGTGTCCCCCGCATCGGCAGGCGCACTCTCAACCACCGCGCCACCAGGGAAGCCCCAAAGATACTTTTGAATGGAGTTAACATATCTGGCACTGTGGATCCCAGACCAACAAAGATCTTCACCATCCATATTATAACATAAGGTTCTCCATCTATGGCAATATATTTCCACTGTTGTGTCCGTTGAGGGGGTCAAAAATCATTTTAGTGGTTTAATAGACTTGGGGTCATCGAGACCTCTCTAAAATTTTATAGAGTCATCAGTTGCCTTCTGAGGCTCTTTTTCACCCGAAGAATTATCTCTTCTTTTAGAAGAAAAAAGAAACATTCCAAAAGCTGTGAAAATATGAGGATTCAACCAAGACACAGAGCTTTTCTTGTCCCGTGTGCCCCTTCCCCCCAGTGGAATATTTGAAGTTGGTTTTCTTAACTCCTCCAACAGTCTCTAAATTCCTTGGGTATTTAATACCATAATTGGTGGCTTTAATAACTTGATAAATGTTCTAAAATTGTGGGCCTTAAAAGATAATTATCTCTGAGGTTCATAGACTAGCACAGTAATGGTTTGGGAACAGAAAAAAAAAATCTACTTTGATAATCTATATCTACAAGGTGAGTGGAAGAATCCCCAAAAGGTACTGTTTAGAATATAAAATGATATCTATGCAAAGTAGTTCTCATTAATTCTGAACCAAATGGTCATAAAAACAAATTGGCCTTCAGAAAGGACTCTAGCTATCCAAGCTTGAGAATTTGGGTTCTAGCCCCTAGAGGTCTGCCTTTTAATATAACTTTCAAGTGTTGAAGGATTGAGCTTCATCTACAGTAAAATTAGGACTAAGTAAAAATAAAATCTGTCCTTAGCTATTTTGAAGGCCAAGTGTGGATTCATCTTACTGAATATTGCATATCCAGGCATATATATTTTCTTCTAGAATACCCCAGTTCCTCCGACACTGAACACTTTTCTGGAACTAAAATACGCAATGGCTTTTAGCCATTGTAGAGGAAAAATTTTTGAATCGCCACCGTGTCTGCACCAAGAACTTAAAGTTTAAAAAGGGGATTCTTACCCTTAAGAAATTGTTTTCATTGAGAAAAATGCAAATAAGGAAAACAAAACGAACAAACAACAAGAAGTAGGAGGAGATCTACTACATCCCACCAGCCAAAGAAGACCATCACCAATAACATCTGACATACTTACTTTCTAGCTGTTATTTGCTAAAATCATGGTAAGCCTGCTGGTTATGCAGCACAAGTGACATAGCAGCTTATAAAAATCAGGAACATTTTCTCCCGTGCACTGAAGCTTCATTCTTCAATCCTTCATCATCTTCTGCTTCAACATCAAAATGCTGTTGAAATGAGGCCAGACTTCAAGCACCAGCTCCAGACTTGATCTGAAAATCTGTCTCAGTTTTAAGTCTTACACATGGCCTTCAAGTACATGACAGTGAAGCTCTGCTTTTCATTTTGCCCCTCTTTTATCCCTTAATAATTAGCACAATGGTTCTGCCAATTGCTAAGCTACTGGTTGAATTGTTCTCCATAATTTAATGGATTTTCTTATAAGAACTATCAGAACTTAGAGTATTATTTTTCTTGTTATTAGCCTTTTGAAGGATTATACACAGAATATTTTATTGTGGTCTGTTGCATCCCTCATTTCTCTTCTCTTCCTCCCTCCAGTCTGTCTTTCTGTCTCTCCCCTCCTCTCCCTCTTCCTCTCCTTCTCTCCTTTCTTCTCCCCTTCTCTAAACACATACACACATGTGCGCGTGCACGTGCGCGCGCACACACACACACACACAGACACACACACACACATTGTTGAGTCCCACCACTAAGCCCGAATACATAGCTGGAGATGGGGAAAAACAGTTGAGAAGAACAACTAGAGTGTAGGAATTGGATGTGGTCTCAGGGTTTCTGCATATTTTTGTACAAAATAGACTATAATGTAAATGGCATCCTCTAGATTTGTGCAGTGCACACCTGGACAATATTCACGGCGGCCCAATCGTGCAATATCAAGGCTGACTCATGACAAAAGTTGAGACATAGCATGTAGAAAGCAGGGTGGATGCTTGCTTATTTGTATAGGGGCTGCTACGAATTTTATAGAGGAGATATGGGTGTGATTGTTGGGTTGACTGTAAGCAAACTGCTGCTGCCTGTTTGGGAACATTTGACGTAGTGAGAAGGGGCCTCCCAGGTAGTATGATTGGCAGAGGCTGTCTCTGAAGAATCAGCTCCCTTCCCGCCTTCGCAATCTTCATACTAGCTGTGGAGGCTTAGTCTCTTAATCTGATATGGTGTTGGTATACTGACTGTTGTGAGTTGAACTGTGTCCCCACCAAAAAGATATTGAAGTCCTAAACCCCAGTACCTGTGACTGGAACCTTATTTGGAAACAGTCTTTGCAGATGATCAAGTTAAGATGAGGTCATTAGGATGGCCCCCTAATCCAGTTTGACGGGTGTCCTTAGAGGAAATTTGGATGCAGAGACACGAACACGTGAAGATGAAGACACAAGCCAAGGAAGATCACTCATCTGCAAGCCAAGGAGCAACAAAGATTGCCAGCAAGTCACCAGAGCTAGGGGAGAGGCGGGAACAGATTCTCCCTCAGCCTCAGAAGGAACCAACCCTGCCAACACCTTGATCTCAGACTTCTAGCCTCAAGAACTGTGAGAAGATACATTTCTGTTCTTTAAAGCACCTCATTTGTGGAATCAGCACAGTAATAGTCCTACTGAGGGTCAGAGAAGCACAGTGGAAATAGACTCTCATTTTCCAGTGACGTCCTTGTCATTGCAAAGGAGCATTACCTTCTTTGGACATGGATCTTCTGACCCCCAACACATTAGCATAAATTCATCCCTTTCTGCAGCAGCTTCCATTGATCAAGTTCTTGCTAGGTCCTAGGCGTCATGCCAAGCAAGCCTTTTAATGTATTCACTCCTCACCATGACCCTGGACAGACAGCATGGCCATTCGCCACCTTTGTATTAGAAATGGGCTCAGAGAGGTTAGGTGACATCCCCGAGGTTCACACAGCTAGGGTTCAAAATCTAGATCCAAAACTCATATTCTTTTTTTTTTTTTAATGCTTTTCTGAGCTAGGGAGAAGGTGGTAGTGGTCTGGGACTTCAAAGGGGAGAAAGACAATTCCCAGGGAGATGGGAAGAGCAAACGTTTGGTAAACGAACATTTGCCTTGCCAATCTGAGAAGTCTTCCTTATAGAAAACAAAGTTATCTTGGGTGATGGTGCAGGCTCCCTATCTAAATTCTTTTTTTAACTTTTTTGTAATTGAAGTAAAGTTAATTTACAATGCTGTGTTAGTTTTAGGTGTACAGCAAAGTGATTTAGTTTTATATATATGTAAACTTTCAGATTCTTTTCCATTATAGGTTATTACAAGACATTGAATATAGTTCCCTGTGCTATACAGTAGGTTGTTGTTGGTTATCTATTTTATATATAGTAGTATATATCTGTTAATCCCAAACTCCTAATTTATCCCTGCCCCCCCCACTATCCCCTTTGGTAACCATACATTTGTTTTCTATGTCTGTGAGTCTATTTTTGTTTTGTAAATAAGTTCATTTATATCATTTTTTTAAGATTCCACATACAAGTGATATCATATGATACATATGATAATTTGTCTTTCTCTGTTTGACTTACTTCACTTAATATGATAATCTCTAGGTCCACCCATGTTGCTGCAAATGGCATTATTCCATTCTTTTCTATGGCTGAGAAATAAAGAAGATGTGATATACACATGCATTGGAATATTACTCGGCCAAAACTCATATTCTTAATGACCGTTATGTACTTTCTTTCTGCCATGTAGCTTGTATCTCCAAACGCTTAAACATCCTGCATTATCAGTCCCCTCTTGCCGTAAGTGCACATCTTCTTCCTATTTTGTTACAGGTTCATAGTTTGAGTTGAAGGAAAGCACTCCCTATTCTCGCCCCCATGATAATTTTACTTGACCAGAAATTAGGCTGCTTGGTTTGGAGTTTTCAATGACCACTAACATTAGCTTCCAATTTTTGAGCATTTTGTGTACCTGGCGTCATACTTATCACTTTACATTAATTATCTTATTCAGTCTTTATAAGAACTCTCATCTTCCATACGTGAGTTTGGGCAACTTGCCAAGGTCACGCAGGAAGTAGGTGTCAGGACATAATTACAGAGCCTGCCTCTTCACTACTTTGTTTTATTGTATATTGTGTTTTTCCTCCTAAAGGGATAAACAAAGTGCAAAAGAACTTAAAACCTGGGTCCTGTTTTAGGAATACATACTGTATTCTTTCACCTGGCCCCCATCATCTCTCACCTGGATCAGCTCAATAATCTACCTAGGGGTCCATGTCCCTCCTCTCTGGTGCCCTCCCATCTGGTCTGTACCGGGCAGGCCTACTGAAATGAAAATGGACATCTGATCACGCCACTCTCAAGCTTAAACCCATTCAGTGGCCTGCTGTAGAACTAGGAATAATATCCAAACACCTTCCATGGCCTCCGAAGCCCTAGTTCATCTGACTTCTCTATTGATCCCCATCTGCCTAACTTACACACTAATCTGAAGCCATGCTGGTCTAATTCCAGTTCCTCCAGCAATGCCCAGGTGTCCCTGTCTTTACAGCATCCCCGGAGGTTCCCCTGCTGAGGACAATCTCCACCTCTTTCCCTTACTCCCAATCACCCTTCAGGTCTTGGTTTACATGACACCTCTTCATAAAGGCCTTCCCTGACCATCTAATTAAAAGTAATCTTAGTACTGTTTTTGCTGCATCCCCTAAGTTTTAGTATGTACACTGCAGCACTATTCACAATAGACACGATGTAGAAACAACTCAAATGTCCATCGATGGATGAATGGATAAAGAAAATGTGATATGTATATACTAAGGACTATTATTCAGTCTTAAAAAGGAAAGAAATCCTGCCACTTGCAATAACATGGATGGGCCTGGAAGATATTTTGGTAAATGAATAAACCAGTCACAGGACCAGTGCTGCCTGATTCCACTTATTGAAAATAATCAAACTCATAGAAGCAGGTGATACCATAGTGGTTGCCAGGACTTGGAGGGTGAGGGAAATGAGGAGTTATTATTCAATGGGTACAAAGTTTCAGTTTTGCTAGATGAATAAATTCTAGAGATCCGCTCTAGGACAAAGTGGCCGTAGTTAACAATCCAGGATTGTGCACTTCAGAATAAATTTGTTAAGAGGGTAGATCTCACGGTAAGTGTTCTTACCACACACACAAAAGGGACACAGGGAAATTCTGGAAGGTGGTGGGTATATCTGTTATCTTAATTGGGGTGACGATATCACAGGTGTTTGCAGATGTCCAGACCCTCAAATTGTTAAATGTGTGCACGTCTTTATAGATCTATTATACTTCCATAAAACTATTATAAAGAACACGAGGGGAAGCTGGTATATATAAGAACTCAACTCTTCTGCCCAAAAATATTTCAAAATAAAATTTTCGAAAAATAAAAAACAAACGAACAAAAAGTAAGTCCCTTCCTCTTAGGCTTAACCTCAAGCCTTTGCTTTGCGTTCGCTCTTGTTTCCCATCACTGCATTTTTATTCTAATTTTCAATTATTTTGTGAGTCTGCTTGTTTTGGTCAGTCCCCTCTGCTAAACACTTTAAGTTCCAAGAGAACAGAGATAATGTCTGTCTTTAATTTTGCAGCCTCAGAGCCCAGCACGATGCCTGACCCATAGTTAGGCACAAAATGATGTGTGTGGAATGAATGAATGAAAGAAAGGAGGCCAGTGCCCACCGGATAGGAACCCGATGGGCTTAAAGGCAAGTTTCTATGATAAGACCTCCGAAAGGAGACGGGGAGGGGCAGAAAGGGAAATGGGAATGGGAATAAACTCTCCCCTCTAATTTTGCTCAGTTTTCATGGTCTCTGGAATCAATGAGCAAATAAACTGCCTGATATTCTAGCTTTGCTGTTCGCCACCCCATGTCCCTCTTCTCCCTGACCCCGGTCCCATCCCTCTCTCTCCAGTCACCAGTGGGAGGAGGTCATTCAAACTGCATCCTCCCACCTGCACTTAGAAAATGTTTTCTCTTTCCCGACGTCTTGGATCTCTGTTTTCCTCTTGTCCCCTCGTTTCCTCGCGTACAAAGAATCTCGTGATCTTCGAGGCATAGCAAAGTGGAGAAAGAGTGTGTGAGCTGCACTGGGAGAAACAGAGAGTGTAGCGGGGAGGGGAGGAGGGGTCTAGGGGGATTGCCAGGTAACAGCTTGGCCTGTGATCTGGTTGCCTAGGTAATTGTGAATCTTCCTCGGGTTGCTTGGATCAGTTCTGGGCAGCCGAGGATAGTGGCCCTGCACCTAGCCGCAGAAGCCACCTGGCTTCTCCCAGGCTCGCCTCTGTGACGACCCCCCGCCCCAGCTCCCCCGTATGCAATCTCTCTCTCCCTCCCTGACCCGACAGTAAGGGGCACACTCTTCACCTTTCAACAGAAGGGTGGCTGGTCAGGGTCCCCTGTATGTTTAGGGGAAGCAGGTATCACAACTACATGTGTGGGCGTGTGTGTTCAGGTGAAGGACAGAGATTGTACCCCGCAGACGTTCAAATAGCAGAAATGCAGCCTCTTCAAACCCTAAGTGCTGTTGTCTTTGAAAGAGAGAAAAGATGTCCGCCCCTCATCCTTGCCAAGCCGTTTTGCTGCTAAACGATCCCTCTCGTTGAGAAGATAGACGCACACAGCTTTCCTGGCAGCCACGGTCCACCAGCTCGGGAAGGAGTTCTCCGCTCTGCCTTCACCAAACCATGATGAGAAATGCAGATTCTTCTTTTGTTCGTTTCTCTTTCCCTCCCTTTACACCACAGGCTCCATCACCTCCCGTGCCCCCGCACATACACAGAGCGAGGAGAAGGTACGTGCAATGGTCTAAAAAAAGACCTTCAAGAGTTTTTAGCAATATTTTCAGTGTCCTGTCAATCTATGTCTTTATTTGGCTACTTCCCTTTCCTAGATTTTATAGAGAATTTTTCTCTGGAAGAGAAAACCGATTGCTGCTAATAGAAATTCAAAGGGGAAAATGCTAGGAGCGATTCAGGACCATCTGGAGACCCTCATTTTTCTAATCACAGATTTATGACGCTTTCTAATTTATATAGGCATACATTATCTGACTGGATAAGAGAGTTCCCAGTGGCATTGCTTGACGTCCAGAACCACCGACAAATCTATCTTCTTTCTTCCTCTCCCCTTGCCCTATTTCCAGACTCCTAAAAGCAGGGGGATAGTTTAGAGGAATATCTGTGGGTTTAAACAAATACTGTATTAAGATTATGTGCTTTAAAATGAAAGCAGCTCCTATATCTACTTCATTTTGAAAAGCACTTCTCTGGCAAGAGGAAAAGATGAGGCCCTCCTGACCCTAACATCTCTTTCATGGGATAAGAGTAGACAGATTTTGTAAATTTTATTGAATTTAGCAGACATTTATTGATCTGGTCACTATTATATAGAAATTCAAACTTGACTCTAGTTTCAATTTTTACCATTTTTTCTGGTTCCTTTCCTCAAATCATCAGCATCATCTGAAAGTGGTGAGATTTGTATTTTCCAGCCCCCAAAGTCCAAGAAACAGAGGCAGTGGCAGTCAGGAGAATTATCTAAAGTCACCCAAGGAGAGAGGGACAGATCTAAGACTTGAACTCAGATCTCCTGGTCCTCAGTGTTTGCTTTTCTAACATTTAAAAATCCTGTTTAAATCATTTTATGAGGCATTTGGAAATCTGAACACCGACTGGGTTATTTGTGTATATTTTAATATATTGTTAGTCATTTTAGGTGTAACAGTAGTACGTTTTTTTTAAGTTCTTACATTTCAGGGGTGGACACTGAAACAGTTATGAATGAAATGATAAAATGTCTTGGATTTGCTTGAAAATGATACAGGAGGTGGGGAATTGGTTGGTGTATACATAAACAAGATGGTCATGAATTGATCACTGAAGCCGAGTGGTAGGTATATAGGGGTTCATCACACTATTTTCTCTACTTTTGTATATGTCTGCAATTTCCCATAATAAAAGTTTGAAAATTAAATAATAAAAATAAAAACAGGTTTTACCCATGAATGCTTCCCAGACAAATAACGGAGTGTAAGACTCTATTTTGGGGTTTGCATCCACAGTGTTTGCTGGACAACAACCTATCAAATCTCAAAATAGGCTGTAGACCAGACATCAGGATTGAGAGAACAGCTAAATATTCAGCCACAAATAGGTCATTGTTGAGGGAAGCCAAGAATCCCCTGGAAATGCAGGGAGCGTGTCACCCAGTTGCCAAAAATAAGCCTGGTTTCTGGCAGATGTCCCCTCTGGGAAAAGCACAACTGGGTTCTCATCTTCCATGGAGTCAATGGCCAAGGACCCCCCAAATAGTAGCAACAACGCTTTGTTGGAGAGTAGAAGAATAACAAAAGACATTGTTAGTTCATTCACCCTCATGCCCATTGTCCCACCTTCAGAAAGAAGACTTCTTGGGCAGCATCAGTGGAGGCACTGTAGAGGACAATTTGACAATATCAAAATTGTAAAGACATTTGCAGCAATTCTCTTTCTGGGGATTTTCCTCCAGCTGTATTCGTGTACAAATATTTGTAGAAGGATATTCGTTGCAGTATTGTTTGCTGTAGCAAAAATCAGAAACACATTGACTTTAATTCTTGGGAAATGACAAAAGTGAACATGGCCATAGAGTGGTATGCCATACAGCCAAGAAAGCGATCGAGGTCAGTCTTGGTGGGTTGGTATAGAAAGAGGTACAAGATAAAGCATTAAATGAAAAACACCAGACATGTGGTTTAATCCTATAGGAGACCAGCAGTTTCTGGAAGGTGTGTGGGTTTGTCCTTGGACACAGTTGAGACTCACCCTGTGCTGGGAGAAGGGATTGATATTCAATCCCAGGTCTGTCTGACCACAAAGCCTATGTCTCCAACCTTTCGTGGCCTCTCTATGTTGGCACACTTGGTCTTCTGCGAGTCAGGTGACATGTACTTGAGGACTAGGCCACTTTCTGTTACACTCCCCACTTCCTTGGCCCCTCTCACTAAAAGAGAGAGGACCCCTGAGCCTTGGGACCACAAAGAGCAAGCAGGGCCCACGTTCCTATGGAGAAGCAAGGACCATCTGGCCCACAGCATCAGCCACAGGGGACTTGGCTTCTCGAGTTCTTCCATTGCAGGTGGGAAGCAGTGGCCTTTTATTTTTTTTTTCAATGGAAATTTCTTTTGGGAAGTGATGGGGAAAGCCAGCACAAGGACTTTTCTACTTGTATTCTTTGGCCTGCAAGAACCTAGTATGTGATATCTACAAGGGTCTTTCTCCATCGTGTGCCTTTCTTTTTCTTTTCTTTTTTTTTTTTTTAAGGAGAGATTAAATGAAGCTTAAAATCTCTGTAGAAGGGCAAAGGAGACATGACAGAGGATTGTTTTAAAGACATCACCACCTTTCTCCAAAATATGGAATTACTGCATAAGATATGTCTGAAACCAGAAGAATCCTATGTTTTTAACTTCAGGAAGTCAGGTTGAGGCTCTGAGGTTGACCTGTCTATTCCATCACACTCAACATGCTGTTACATAAAGCAGTTCTTGTACAGAGGAAAGGCAGTAGTGATGTAGATGCCCACAGCTTCAGATTTGCTTAAGACTGAGTGAGAATACACACTACTGTATATAAAATAGATAAACAACAAGGACCTACTATGTAGGGACACAGGGAACTATACTCAATACCTTTTAGAAACCTATAATGGAAAAGTATCTGAAAAAGAATGTATACGTATAACTGAATCACTTTGCTGTACACCAGAAACTAACACAACATTGTAAACCAACTATACTTCTATTTTTATAAACTTCTTTTTGAAAGAGAAAATCTTTCACATACAGGCTGAGAACTAGTCCGAAATCAGGTGGAGGCCACGAGGCTGCTGTGGTCAGCGTGGGGTTCCAGTGATGGGCCTGAGTCTCCTCAAGCACTTTGCTCTTGAAGTTCCTGTAACCAGCATGTGGAAGTGGTGACTTACTCGGTGAGGGCTCTGTGCTGGTAAGGAAGGCATCTTTAATCCATAAGAGCTGATGATGCTAGGCCTTCAGCTCTTTGCAGAGAGAGACCTCAGGCAGGGGATCTTAACCTTGACTGGAAGGAAAGGAGACAGAATCAGCCTCTAAAATTCTATGCCGAGAGACCAGCAGTTTAGAGGGAAATTTCTGGCTGACTCTCCTTCCCCTTCCCTCTCTGTCCCCCTACCTGCTTGAGCAATCAGGCAATGGGTGGGATGGGAGCAGGGGTTGCTTTCAGCAATCCAGATTCCTTCACTTTTACTCTAAGTAATGATTTCCTGTCCCTTTTTATACCCCCGCTACACCAGGCTCTCACATTTCAAAGTGTGACAAAATGGGCATCATATTCAATAGAGATCTGACTAATGTAGATTGTAGCCTAATGATTGCTTCCTGGGCTTTGCATGTCATCCTTCTATAAATACATCCCAGTATCACTTTGGCTTCTCAGCAGTAGCACTCCGCTGCTGCCTGCCTCCATCTGTGGTCAGCCATGACCTCCCTGGTCTCTTTGTGTTACACCTGTGCCTCCTCATTCCCTACCAACCCTGTTTTTCCATTACTGGCTTATCTGTCTCTACATTTACCACCTTCCACATTCTCACTCTCAGAAAATGCCGCATGATATTAGCAGAAGCCAGAACTATTCAAACTCTGCTCTCTTTAGCTCTTGTCTAGGAAAAAAAAACATTTTCGAATTGAAAAGAGCAGAAATAAAGGGTAACAGAGAAACTACAACTCGTGTGCAAGAGGGCGTCAGCAAGTTGCCCTAAAGGGAGCCCTGAGCTGCAAAGCGCTGGGTTCAAGGGCCAGCTCCATCTTTTGTAACTTTGTGACCTTCGGCAAGTCATTGAACCTCTCTGGACTTCAGTGTCCTTACCTATAAAAGGAGACAGTTTGACTACTTTATTTCTAAGCTACCTTTTAAAAACCTAAACTTTAATACTCTTCCATAAAATGAGTTTGTTACTGGGTCACTTTTTGAAAGCTTATGGCTTTTTGGAGTTCCAGAGTCAGGTGGAAAAGACAAAACCTGGCGTATCCTAAACCTTAGGATATTTATTGATCTCATTGTTTGACATATTATGGAAGCAAGAACATGGATATCCCCCACCTCATTTCAAAGCTTATAATCTGAACAAGGAGAATAGGAGCGAGAGGAAAACTCCTGCTCCCATCAGGATGGTTTCCTGTTACCTCTTGGTTCTGTCATCTTCTACTCATGAGAGCAACCTGAGGTCTTATCAGGGAAGGAGTGAGCCTGCCCTGTGACCTCCATCTCAAATTCTGACATCTTTTTTCCTAGAAGATCTTCTAAGTTCCTGGCATCTTGTGCCAATCAGCTTGGCCTCTTGATACTGTGGGTACCACTCACGGCTTTCATGTGTTCAGCATTACAAGATCAGAAGCTGAAACTAATACGAGATTGTAAATCAGCTATAGTTAAAAAAAAAAAAAAGACCAGAAGAATACCAACACATATAGATTCTTCATATCAACTAGGGAAAAGATGTAAAGTGTCCTGAGATGCGGAAGAGCAGCTTCTCAGCAGGTGGTTGTGTATAATAGTGGAAGATGTTCAGGGTGACAAAGGTCTGTGCCATTGCCTCGCCCTGCAGCATCAGGTGAAAATCAGAAGGAATAATCATCGATCTCTTTGGCTGAAGACGCTTGTCACTTAAAAGTGAAGGATAGTTCCGCACATGTGTTAAGGCCACCCTCCACAAGGTTTGTTTTCAAGTCTAAGTAACCCTGTCCTAGGATGTGCAAAGAACTTGTACTCTGATCTCATAGTCACAGTGGGTAATTTTTGAGGACTCATGGAAGATTGGATGTGCCGTCAGATGGGATCCCAACCATGGAAACTCAGCTCAGCGTCAATGCCAGGCCATAGTCGAAATTAGATTTACTTAAAAGGGGCGGGGATTGTGAGACTTAGAAAAGAGCGCCATTGGCACCAGGGCCAGCACATGTGTGCTAAGGAGTTGTGCCATACGAGCTGTGTTTTATTTATTTTAATGGGTTACTTGGCTGGCAAATTTCAGAAGCTGTAGATAAAGTATGTGTGTACCTTAGAAAACCTTTTTAAAATGGCAACCTCAAGATTTTTGTGGATAAGATGGAGAAATAATGGCGCTTCCCTGGTGGCGCAGTGGTTGAGAATCCGCCTGCCGATGCAGGGGACACGGGTTTGTGCCCCGGTCGGGGAGGATCCCACATGCCACGGAGCGGCTGGGCCCGTGAGCCATGGCTGCTGAGTCTGCGCGTCCGGAGCCTGTGCTCCGCAACGGGAGAGGCCACAACAGCGAGAGGCCCTAGTACCGCAAAAAAAAAAAAAGATGGAGAAATCAGGTATGTCTGGCAGTGTTTTGGAGTGCATTTATCAGTTTATGGTTGATTGCTCATAAGTTTCAGTGATTCTGGATCAACGTGGAAGCGGGTGGTTACTACTGGGGCTCTTGTCCTAGCCCCAATCCTTTCAACATTGTTGTCACACAGTGGGATAAAGGCAGAAAAGATCTGCATGTCGGATTTGCCAGTGACCCGAATCCAGGAAGGATTGCTAATGTAGACACCGATAGCATCAAATCCAAAGTGATTTTGATTGGATTTAACCTTGAGCCAAAACCAAAAAATGTCAAGTCCTACATTGGGGTTCAAGATCAATTGCGCACGTGCAGAATATGAGCGCTGCAGCGTGGCAGAAATCCATGGGAAAACATCATGGTATTTCAGCTGACCACAAGCTTAATGTGATGTAGCTTTAAAAATAAGCCAATGCAGTCTTCAGTTTCTCTTATCAGAAGTAAAATGTCCAGGTATACAATGTATGTTTTTCTCCCTATATTTTGTGCTGGTCAAAAATGTGGTGAGTTGTGTTCAATTTTTGACCTTTACAATATTAAGAGAGTCACTGAATTAGGCTGTGTATAAAGGAGAGCATCAGAGGTGAGAAAATATGATAACCATAATACATGAGCAAATGTGCTGTTTCTTTTCATTATTATTCAGCCAAAATTTATTGATCATTAACTATGTGCCAGGCACCATGATAGACCTTGGAAATGCAGAGATACACAAGACATGATCGCATTGTCAAGATGCTGATAATCTAGCCTGGGAATCAGGAAGGTAAACCACCTGAGGCATCTGAAGGAGGTACTATAGGGTGCTGAGCATGGCCCTGTGGAACTGGAGGAGCAGGGGCAAGGGATTCTGATGGAGAGGATGGGAAACTGGATCAGGGGAGCTCAGAAGACATGAACTTGGAGAACCATAACCTTTCAAAGTTGGGAGAAACCTTTTTGTCTGATGCATATAAAATGGGGGGGGGGGGTGGTGGATGACTTCTCAAAGGTCCCTTTGGCTCCAAAACTCTTTGGTGTGGCACAACTCATATCTGAGGCTTGGTCTCTGAACTACAAGTTTATGATATAGCTAGTTGCAGTCCCAGAGTTAGAATTCTAGGCCCGTGTAGTCCTACTGAATTTCATCCAATTGTCTTCCCTGTGGGCCAATTTTCCCCCAATTGCTAGACATTATTTTGCATGATTTTCTGCTAGAATTCAGCTGGCCCACCAAATTTAGTATCGCCTGACAATTGGACAGGCACATACTCAATTCCTTTGTCCAGATCACAAAGCCTATGACCAGAATAGATCCACGCTCAGTCCAGGGCAGGTGGCTTCCCACTAGGTATGTCTCCAAGGCTACTCTCCAAGGATTCTTGCCAAGGACAGGATATGAAAAGACCTCAGGCTTATGAATGAGGGAAAGAATAAGCTCAACTAGAAATTCTATTGAGAAAAGGCAGCCTTGAAAATAAATAATCACACTGATCTCAATGAAATAAATATATATACCTTTGACCCATGGTGAAAATAGAAGAAGGAGAATGAACGAAAAGGTAACTCCTATATTTTGTTATCTTGAAAGCACCTGTGTCCTGGGGCTAGTGTGACAGGAGAGGAGTCCTCAGCAGTTACTGACTGGGACTTACAGATCAGAATTTGCATATAGAAAGTTTGCTTTCACAGGGTCTATCCTTCTATGCCGAGATGGCGTCTCTCCTCGAAGGTGGGGTGGGTGGATTGTCCCCCATGACTCTTCTGTGTTGTCATCTTCAGCTCTGGCTCCATCAGAAACCCTGGGGTCCGTAGAGCACCTACTGACAATAAGAACCTCCTAGAATCCGGAGGATTCTCTCCACATTCTACAGTCTTCTCCTTATCTACATCGCCTCATGGTTTTGCTATGGATATAAATGAGATCATTAATACTACTTGCAATGGTTAATTTTATGTGTCAACTTGGCTCGGCCACAGAACCCAGATATTTGGTCAAACATCAGTCTGGATGTTGCTCTGAATGTATTTTTTTTTAGATGATATTAACATTGAAATCAGTAGACTGTGAGTGAAGCAAATTACCCTCTGTAATATAGGTGGGCCTCATCCAATCAGTTGAAGGCTTTAAGAGAAAAGAGAATGAGGTCCCCAGAAGGAAGTGGGAATTCTGCCTTATACCACCTTTGGACTTGAGCTGTCACATCAACCCTTCCCTGGGTCTTCAGCGTGCCAGCCTACCCTGCGGATTTTGGACTTGCCAGCCTCTATAATCATGTGAGTCAATTCCTTAAAGTCTCTCTCTCCTCTCTCTCTTTCTCTCTCTCAATAGGTATATATACATCTTGTTGGTCCTGGTTCTCTGGAGAACGCTAATACACTCTTTGAACTGGAGAACCAGTAGTTCAAGCCTGCACTCACTTTTTCTCTTGGCCACAGATATAACTTCACCCCTTACTTGTCAAAGGAAAATCAGGCTTCAGACATGAAATCCTTCCACTTTCCACTCTTCTACCCAAGAAAGTTCCTGGGCTTGGATATGCCCTCACCTTCTACCCTCAAACTAAGAAAAGTTGACCCTTTTCCTCTTCTGGGTTAGATCTCCCACCTGTGCTCTTCACCGGAACACTCTTCATATTCCCCAAACCGGGACCTTGATCCATCTACTGTCACCCCCCTGCAGTACTTACCAGCATCCAGCTCCTTCCCCAGTGTCTAAAAATCTGTTCTAATGTCTCCCATGTTTTACAAAAGAATGCGAAACAAATCTCCCTGAAACTTAACTCTCTCCTTTACAGCCAAGCTCCTCAACGCTGTTTCCACAGTGTCATCTCCCATTGACGGTTCAAGTGCTGCATTCTGCCTCTCGGCCCTCACTGTGCCATTAAATCCCCTCCGCCAAAGACACCAGTGAGCCCTGGTTGCCAGGTTCAGAGGGAGCTTTTCAGTCCTGACTTTGCTGATCCTTTCGCAGCCTCTGAAAACTAACCACTCCCTGGACCTTTCCACCCCTGGAGGCCATGACTCCACCTCTCCCGGTTTTCCCAAAGGGAGGGATTCATACCACTGATGGCAGAGGGATAATTTTAGGTGGTACAAGGTCACAACCAGGGCTTTCTACACCATGTAAGATGGCCCCCTCTGGATTTGAGCCCTGCCTCAAATGTGAGTTGTGTAGTGAGAGAGTAGATTCTCTCTTAATTCTCTTTCAATTCTTCTGAGTTAAACAGAGAGTCTCAGTTTGGAATCAGTACGTCTTTAACACCTCTCTAATGATAGCTAATTTTCCTCTTCTAAAAAAATAAAAGGAAAGCCCTCTCAGGCATACAGCCTTTTCCAGCTGATAGTCACCAGCTAAACAGGCTTTTGTTTATCTCCATTCTTACTTATTTTTAGGAGGACTTGCTACTGGTGACAAGTGATACTACTCTCTCATTTATTACAGTGCAAATATGTTTCCTTTCTAAATAATCTCTAAAAATTAAAGTTGAGTTAAAGTGAGAAAAAGTCTAAGAAAAATCACAGTCCGGGTGACACAAGCCTGGGGTACACAGATGCCTGCGGTTTGGGAAACACTGTCTTCCACGTTGGTGTTTCTCAGGACTGACCTCGGTCCTCACTCCTTTCATATTACGCATTCTTCGTGCCATTTCTCACTAGTCACGTAGGTTCAGTCACCGCTGACACGATGTTGACTCTGCCTTCTCTGTCTGGAGCTCTCTCCTGAGCTGCTATCCTACCTACACCCTCGCATCCCACTGGTTTTACAGTGGCCAGTGTGTTCAGAGAAGATGCCGGGGTTGGTGTCCACAGAACAGAGTCAGACCTAATGCTTGAAGGTTCCCAAGAGTTACAGAGAGACTCCCCAAGGCATCACAAATCCAAGGTCAGGCTACATCTGAGGGAATTCCGAAGGGAAAGGTTAAGAGAGCTGGACCAGAGGCATCAAGAAGACATGGAAGGGAATGTAGCCAGAGCTAGTGCCATAGCAATGCTAATAATCACTACCATTTACTGAGCACTTACTGTGTACCAGCTACCAAACCGAGGAATTTACGTTTAAGCCTCTCAACTATGGAAGAGACCAGATTCTTTTATTTTTTCCTCCTGGACACACAGACCCTATTTCTTGCCTGCCTTACAATTGGAGTAGCCACGTGACTGGTTTCTGGGTATTTCAGTAGAATGTGTGTTGCTTCTAGGTCTGGTCCATAACCCGTCTCTTCTCCCACCCAGCCCACCCCCAATTCATACCTGTCTTCCTAGCAGTTTGCACAGTCACAAAATAGAAGAAACATGAGTCCCTACATTTCCACGTGGAAGGCTGCCCATCAAACACGCACTTGGACTATTACCGTTGTGGAGGAAACCTTTATTAAGTTAAGCCACTAAGATTTGAGGGCTTATCTGGTCTAATAGCAGCTACAGTTCCCTACCTAATTCCACAAGCCCATGACTAGTGCTATTACTATCATTATTTTCAAATGAGGATCTTCAAACAGATAAGTAACTCTCCCAAGGCCACAAGTGGTAAGTGCTGGCGTCAGGGTTCAAACTTAAGCCATTCAGCCCCAGAACCCATGCTGGCAGCACCAGTGCTTTCCTATGAAGGCTTGTGGGAATTAAATGAGACAATGCGTACACACTTCTAGCTCGTTACTGATGCCGGGTCAATGCTCACTAAAGGCAGCTGTTCTTACTCTTCATGATTGTGATGAGTATGCTGGGAGCCCACTTTCAGTCCCACCCTGCCACCCTCCTACTGCCCCATCCCACGTTGACCCTAACTCACACCCGCTATGTGTCTCTGACAGTGTGTAACAAATGTATTTGCTCCCTTTCTGCCCTCTTTTTTGGTGCAATTACAGGTGTCCATTGTAAGCCAGGGCAGTGTACCCATCACCCGTGAAATAAGTCTGATGGTGATGCAGCCAAGTTACGGGTCTGTCCCGGTCCAGGCTTTTCTCACCAGCTTCAAAGAACCTCTTCACAGGTACGTGAATCAAACTGGAGGGGGAATCAAAATTGGGGGAATCACTAGGATGCTAGAAGATAAAACCAAGCCCCTAAATGTTCTCAGCAGGCTGAAACAGTGAGCCAAAGCGAAGAATAAATTTAATAGAGAAAAACAAATGGCAGAATCTCAGAGGAAAAGGATCTGAAAGGTCACTGACCGCAGCCTCGGATTAAATCCTTGGCCGGCTAGATTCCCTCCCTCCTGGTTTCTACTATTCTAGTCACACCTGTTTCTATCTGATTAGCTCTGGATGTGTGAAGAAATTACCGTATCTATTTAAAAATCTTGTTAAATTCCAATTAAATGGACTGGGCTAGCTTAGATTTTTAAACCCCAAGCTCTTAAACTGACTTGTCTCTAATCCTGAGTGTGTGATCTTGGCTTGGAAACTGTTTAGTGAATAAACTTCAGAGGTGTTTGCGATTGACTGGGGCAGTGGTTCTGATGGGGAAACCACTGCGAATCTACGGTCTAACTGGCCATTTTGTTTGTTTCCGTCACCCAAAGAGAAGGGCGGCCAAAAGGGCAAATATATATTCCAGGAGGTAAACTAGGAGGCAGGTAATTAGAATCAATTTACTAGTTTTCCATACAAGAGAAATGCTAGTAGGTTTGACATTTGGCGAAGTTGTTAAAGCCTACGGCCTCCAAAATGTTAAAACTTTACATTAAAAGATTCTGGGTAAACTAATAGTTCCACTCGTGTCTAGGGAAGAACAAAAGGTTAGGTTAAGTAACGAGTGGCAGTAGATCGCAACTAATTAAAACAATGTCTTAAGTTGCGATAGGCTTCAGAGTCGCTAGGAAGGCTTATTAAAATGCAGATTCTCTGGTCCTGCCCCGGGTAGGACAGGGCCTGGGAGTCTGCATTTTAACAAGGTCCTAAAATGGTTCGTATGCACACGTGAGTCTCTGGATTAGAAAGAAAATATCTAGATATTCCTATTTCTTTATAGAAATAGATGATTCATCTGTTGAAACAATGATGTTCTACTAATACTAGTTTATGCTGATCTGGTTTTATTAAAGATTTCTATTTTTATGTAAAAAGTATAACTGAGCAGAAAAGCATGTTCTTCATGACTCTATGGAAAGCCTAGTGGTTTGGATTATAAACCCATGATCAAGTCATCTCCTCCCATCCCGCTTCATCGGGTGGCCGGGTACCTAATGGAAGACACGTACCTGGAAGAAAATAAGAGAATCATCGTCACTGCTGGGGGTGTGAGCCCAACCTCCATCCATGAGAAGCATCATAGTGGGAATGACCAAGTCAAAATATATACGAGGTCCACATCCTTCCTGAGTATTCTTACTGTAGGTCAAGTAATGGTTGGATATATCCTTATCTGTTCAACTGTCATCCTTGTCTGGGTGCCAGGATGTGTGCTCATTACGCTGAACGAGAGGGACTCAATTCCTCTTGTGCCCCTTTGCTCTGTGGACTAGCTTTTGCCTTGGGGGAAGTCCTGGGCAGGTCTGAAGTTTTCCCCGGTCCTTGTAATCACAAGAACAGATTTCTTTTGGTAGTGAATATGTCCAGTCCCACATAATAATTTACACCATCTAGGGCTTTGCCCCTCCCGCAGGTCTGTTGCCTGCAGTACAGGAGGGGTCAGGATGGCTGCTTTTCTCTTTTCTCCACTGGCTCCTTGCAAGCTGCTATGTCTGGTCCTGGGGAGGGTTAGGAAAAAGGAACAGTTTCTGGCTGCCGTAATGTTGGTGGTCTCTGGCTCTGGCAGAATTTCAAAGCTGACTTCTTACTCGAGGTTTCCTTCTCTGGTTTCTCTGACATTCCCCACTAGAACCTCCCAGTGCTGTTCCAATGAATCAGGCAATAGCTCCCCCCACGGCCGCTTAAACCTCCAACACTCAGGCTCTCAACTCCAGGGATCCACCCTTCTGCTGGGTCAGTTCATCCTCCCAGGCAGTGCTCACGGGCGAGGTTCCTGGGAAACGGCCCCAGGTCATTTCCTTCCAGCACGTGACACATTTGGCCAGGACAGGAAACATCACTGCTCTACTGTTACTTGTGCAAATGCCATTGCTTCTAAGGCACCTCTCTTTCTCTCTCTCCCATCACCTCAAGCCTTTTCCCCTTGTATTTTTTAGGTTCATATTACGTACTAATTCCCAGTATGCCCCCAGAGACATGCCAGCCTCTCCGAGGAACCCCAGCAGTCCATGATGATTTGAGAGGAGGGCAAAGCATCAGAAATTTCTCCAAAGGAATGGTCTCTCCTTGGTTCTCTGTCATAGGACGCAGGCGGGTAGTGGACTAACTCTGACTACACTGGTTTCTCAACCTTACAAGGTGTCCTGCAAGTGGTCTGACACCCATTAGGATGTAAGAGGCATGACACCTGTTATACTGTTCTCCACCTTTGGGGATTCCCTCTGAACACAGAGGCCTCAGGAAGAGCAGGATTAAACGTCCTGTTATGTGTGTGTTTGTACAGATGGGTCTGTGTTTGCCAACTGGGCACAGGATCGAAGGAGAACTGATCGGGATGGTGTTTTCTTTAGGAGAAATGAACAGGAATAGGTATGAAGGCAGGTGGTAAATATAAAGTGATAAGAATGTCCACACTCTTCTGTGGTGTTTGTGTGGGACTCAAGTTGGTGGGTGGAGAAGCAGAGGATCTTAGGAAATACATTGAAGAGGAAGGAGAAAACCGCCGAAGGTGTAGTAGGGTGGATGGAAAATGTCACAAGAACAGGTGGACAAACTGTTTCAAGAAATTAACATTTTAAAGAAACCCAGGGGAGAAGGAAGCCTGTGCCCAGCAGAAAGGGCCCAGCTCAGCGCCTCTGTGATCCTCGTGGTCAGCCAGGCTTGGAGCCCATTTCCCAGTGGAGCTGCCCGGATGCCACAGCTGCTTGGGTGCAGTGTTTCCTGCCACTGGCAAGTTTCAGCTCTCTTCATCCTTCCCAGCTCCTCTGGGAATCACCGGACTAGGTGATGTCTAAGGCCCAGTCCAGCTCTGAGGGTCTAAAAGGCACTTTATTATTTAAAGACATCCCAGCTGCCTAGCCTTCTTCCACAGTGGCTCTGTCCTGAGTGGAATCTGAGATGGAGGAGAGAAATGGGGCCGTGTCTCTGAGAAAGCAAACGGATGCAACTTCTTAGGAGTGTTTATTTGCAAGGCAGAACGCAGCTGGGACTTGTGAACTCTGCGGCCTGCCGATCCGTATCAGTCAAGGTAAAGCGGAACATCTGTGTCGGCCGGGATTGCCAAGGCCGGGCCTGGAGCTGCGGCAAGCTGAGGGAACTTTCTAGTGTAACTGCTCCAGACGCAGGCTAAAGAGTCACTAACATAAGCCGAATCCGAGCGAAGGGAGGGCCAGGGAACCCTGGGAGCAAGGACACAAGGAAACAGAGGGAGAACTGAAAAGGACAGATCTGTAAGAATGGAACACAAACGTGCATGGTAGTCCCAGGCAGCTCGGAGAACCTACAAGCCTTGGTTTTGAAGCCTTGGAGAGACAGGCAGTAGAAACAGCAACCAGCCATCACCTTCCCCCAGATCCAGTGAATCTCGCCAAAAGGACCCAAGAGAGGGGTGATAAGGGATTCCTGGGAAGGGCGTTAACCCACGTGGAGATAACTGAGTGAAGCAAGATGGCGCCGTTACCACCACAGTTCAGATGTAACTGAAGTGATGACGTGGGATTCCTATGTGGCCTGTAGCCTCAACGTGATTACTTTCAAACCGCACTGTGTATATGAGCAGTTCCTTTCCGTTACTTAAACAGCCATAAAGTTAATCGTGCGCTTTAACTGACAGGCTTGGGTGGAGCTTGGCAGCGAGGGGGCTTGGTGGAAATGCAAGCAAGTTCCCCAAGGTGCCTGGAGGAAAAAAAAAACCTTCATATGGGGGTGGCCTTGGGTTGCCCTCTTATTAAGTGCCCTGTAGACTCAGTAACGTCCACGAGAAGTCTCAGGTGTGACCCACAACGAAGGAAAGGAAGAGACAGGAAACGCAACGGAGAAAACAAAAGGAGAGAGCAAAAAACAAAATCCAAGCAGATCTGATGGAGTGAAACCAATGAGGGAAGGTGCAGGTTGCCCAGCTGTGGGCAATTGCCCCGAGGGGCGCGACCTGCCCACCTGCGCCTGGAGTTGAGCGGGACCTTTTCTGCGCATGCTCTGCCTGCTAATAGCCGGCAGTCTGAAAAGTATTGCCGAGCGAAGGACAGAGGCCAACGTTCAGAGAGGAAGCGGGGCCAGTTCGATCCTTTACGGCTGATTCTGTGGCTGTTTCTGCGCCTCGGGCCGGCCGCCCCCTCGAGTACCGTAATTACAGCCCACGCACCCGCACCCCACGTCGCACTTCTTGACCTCAGGCCCCAGCCCTGAGATTTTCCTGCAGAGCAGTAGAAAGTCCCAGAGGCAGCCTGCACTCCCGGCGAGAAGCATACAAGTGCGGCCAGGTAAGGCCCAGGCACGGGCAGCTCGGATGGGTGGGAGGCACCAGCCTCAGTCCCTTCGTCTAGGTGGGCAAGTGTGTTTATTTCAAACTGAGACTGAGAAGCGGGAGCTTTGAGTGTCAGCGGGAGGTAAAAAGCTAGCCTACCAAGCACAGGGCACTTACTTGTTCTTTCCAGCAGGGGCAGCATTCCCCGTCCGTCTGGCATGTCTCTGCCTGCGCTCAGATCCATCCTTACCCGCCCCTGCACCTCCCCCTCCTTCCTGCTTCCCGCTCCCCCATTCCCGGGGGAGCAGGTTCTGCTCCCAAAGGGGATGCTCGTGCTCCTTGGAGCCCAAAGGGCTTCGCCGCTGCCGTAGTAACAGCTGCACTCGGTTCCCAGGCTGCCGCCCCAGGGTCTCTTAAGGGCGCCCTTCCCTGCGTCCGCCTGCCTTTCCCTGTCCTCAGGCTCCTGCAGCTCTCGCCCTCTTGCCGGGTGGCCCCCCCAACCCTTTCTCCCGAGCAGGTGTTCACCCTTGGCTTCCCTTCCTCCCTCTCAGGTACAGGGTTTTTTTTTGTGTTTTTTTTTGCGGTACGCGGGCCTCTCACTGTTGTGGCCTCTCCCGTTGTGGAGCACAGGCTCCGGACGCGCAGGCTCAGCGGCCATGGCTCACGGGCCCAGCCGCTCTGTGGCATGTGGGATCCTCCCGGACTGGGGCACGAACCCGTGTCCCCTGCATCGGCAGGCAGACTCTCAACCACTGCGCCACCAGGGAAGCCCACAGGTTTTTGTCTTCACCGTTTAGCTTACTTCCTCCCTTACCCTGTCCTTTCCCTCCCTTCCTCTGCCTTGTTTCTTTTCAAGTCACTTTCCTCAGCTCCCTCCCTCGCCATGGGAAGCATGTGAGGGCAGTAAAACCGGGCCTGCTGGGGAATGAGGAAGAGATCCTAGAAATAAGTAAATTTAGGACACACTTCATTGACATATTAAACAGAGCACAGAGCACAGGTAATGTACTTGGGTCTTTCTGATGACTCCGGTGGGCAGTGTTGTCCCAGCTAAGATGTGCCTGAGGGAACTTTGCGGCTTGAGTGCGCTTCGGGTCAGTGCGGTTTGGTCCTCAACTCTGCTGATTCAGAAGCTCGATCTTTTGGGTTCACTGGGAGGAATCATGCACGGCAGAGTAGAATCACGCTGTAACATTCACGAGAGAATAAGGGCAAAACCGAAGTACCAATGTATTCATCACTAGGAGGGGGGGAAAACCTTTTGGTGTCAGAGACTGGAGAGGTGCTCACCAGTCCTGTTGCTTCTTCCTGGGCAGGTGGGGAGACTAGATTCCCCAGCCTCACCTGCTGTTAGGTGGAACCATGGGATTGAGTTCTGCCCAATGTGGGCAGAAGTGACATATGCCACTTCCAGACCTGGCCATACAATGTCCCAAGTGCTGGAAGTGAGGGACTGCAATGGAGGAGACACACAATGGAAGGGTCTGGGATCCTGAGTCACCACGTGGAAGAGTGCCACCAGGAGAGATGCCTGACTCACACCAAACTGTGATGTGGGTGAGAATTTAACTTTTAGTGTGTTCAGATACTGAGCTTTAGAGATAGTTTATTTCATAAGGTAGCATTAGTATATCTTTCTAGGGGAAAAGTAACTTGTTCCCACTGTTCCAAAAACTCTCTCCCTCATCCCAGGGCACACGAGAAACCTCATCCTCAGAGGCTTCCTTGGTGAGAAGGACATGGAACAAAGGCTTCAGAGGTAGTGTGTTGAGGCTGCAGTGCAACTTAAGCATTTCTGCCTTTGCTTAGGAGGTGCTGGAAAGGAATTGACAGAAGATGGGGAAGGCATTCAAATGGTTGCTCTCCAAGCATAGGACATGTCCTGATCGCCTGTTCACCTTTTGATTTAGGAGTAGGGAGTGGAGTAGTGTGAGAACCAGGGAGACATTGAACCTAGTCGGAAGTGTGGGATGAGGCTGGAAGTGCTCAGATATAAAGACATCATGCAGTGTCATGCCAAGACAGAGAAGACGCTGGGCTGGCTAGGAGGGAAAGGACAAAGCTGGGGGTCAGGTCAGCATGAGTTAAGTTCCAGGTGTACATGTCCTGTTGCCTGATGCCCATCTCCACGTGGGTGTCTTCCACTTGGAGACATTCCAAGTAGAACAGGTCCCAAACGGTTCCTCCCTAAGCCCACCCCATCTCAATAAACGTCTCTTCTATTCTCCCATTTTAGAGTTAGTCTGAGCTCCTCTCTTCCTCTCCTGCCCCACATCTAATCCTTTGGCAAATTCTGTATGCTCTTCCTTCTAAATATACCAAGAAATCAGCTACCTCTTGCCATCCAGCTGCTACCACCCTGGGCCACACTGCCATCATTTCTTGCCTACGTCATTGCAAAGCCTTCCTCACTGGTCTCCCTGCTTCCATCCTTGCTCTGCTACTGTATATTCTCCCCACAGCAGTCATAATATGTTTTTAGATTTAAATTTTTTATTAAAGTATAGTTGACTTACAATATTATATTAGTTTCAGGTGTACAACATGGTGATTCAATATTTTTATAGATTATACTCCATTTAACGTAATCATAAAACAATGGCCGTATTTCCCTGTGCTGTACAATATATCCTGGTTACTTATTTTATACATAGCAGTTTGTATCTCTTAATTCCATACTTCTATCTTGCCCCCTCCCTCTCCCCACTGGTAACCGCTCATCTGTTCTCTTTATCTGTGAATCTGTTTCTGTTTTGTTATACACATTCATTTTATTTTTTTAGATTCTACGTATAAGTGATGGAGTTTCTGTCTTTCTCTGACTTATTTCACTAAGCATAATACCCTCTAGGTCCAACAACATTGTTGCAAATGGTAGAATTTTATTGCTTTTTTTTTTTAGGTTCTCTAGAATTTTCTTTTTTTAATTTTTTTAAAATTTTATTTATTTTTTTATACAGCAGGTCCTTATTAGTCATCAGTTTTATACACATCAGTGTATACATGTCAATCCCAATCGCCCAATTCATCACACCACCTTCCCCACCCCCTGCCACTTTCCCCCCTTGGTGTCCATACGTTTCTACTCTACATCTGTGTCTCTATTTCTGCCCTGCAAACTGGTTCATCTGTACCATTTTTCTAGGTTGCACATATATGCGTTAATATACGATACTTGTTTTTCTCTTTCTGACTTACTTCACTCTGTATGACAGTTCTAAGTCTATCCATGTCTCAACAAATGACCCAATTTTGTTCCTTTTTATGGCTGAGTAATATTCCATTGTATATATGTACCACATCTTCTTTATCCATTCATCTGTCAATGGGCATTTAGGTTGATTCCATGTCCTGGCTATTGTAAGTAGTGCTGCAATGAACATTGGGGTGCATGTGTCTTTTTGAATTATGGTTTTCTCTGGGTCTATGCCCAGTAGTGGGATTGCTGGGTCATATGGTAGTTCTATTTTTAGTTGTTTAAGGAAACTCCATACTGTTCTCCATAGTGGCTGTATCAATTTACATTCCCACCAAGAGTGCAAGAGGGTTCCCTTTTCTCCACACCCTCTCCAGCATTTGTTGTTTGTAGATTTTCTGATGATGCCCATTCATACTGGTGTGAGGTGATGCCTCATTGTAGTTTTGATTTGCATTTCTCTAATAATTAGTGATGCTGAGCAGCTTTTCATGTGCTTCTTGGCCATCTGTATGCCTTCTTTGGAGAAATGTCTATTTAGGTCTTCTGCCCATCTTTGGATTGGGTTGATTGTTTTTTTACTATTGAGCTGCATGAGATGCTTGTATATTTTGGAGATTAGTCCTTTGTCAGTAGCTTCATTTGAAAATATTTTCTCCCATTCTGAGGGTTGTCTTTTCGTCTTGTTTGTAGTTTCCTTTGCTTTGTAAAAGCTTTTAACTTTCATTCGGTCCCATTTGCTTATTTTTGTTTTTATTTCCATTACTCTAGGAGGTGGATCAAAAAAGATCTTGCTGTGATTTATGTCAAAGTGTGTTCTTCCTATGTTTTCCTCTAAGACCTTTATAGTGTTCAGTCTTACATTTAGGTCTCTAAACCATTTTGAGTTTATTTTTGTGTATGGTGTTAGGGAGTGTTCTAATTTCATTCTCTTACATGTAGCTGTCCTGTTGTCCCAGCACCACTTATTGAAGAGACTGTCTTTTCTCCATTGTGTATCCTTGCCTTCTTTGTCATAGATTAGTTGACCATAGGTGTGTCGGTTTATCTCTGGGCTTTGTATCCTGTTCCATTGATCTGTATTTCTGTTTTTGTGCCAGTGCCATATTGTCTTGATTACTGTAGCTTTGTAGTATACTCTGAAGTCAGGGAGTCTGATTCCTCCAGCTCTGTTTTTTTCCCTCAAGACCACTTTGGCTATTCAGGGGCTTTTGTGTCTCCATACAAATTTTAAGATTTTTTGTTCTAGTTCTGTAAAAAATGCCATTGGTAATTTGATAAGGATTGCATTGAATCTGTAGATTGCTTTGGATAATATAGTCATTTTCACAATATTGATTCTTCCAATCCAAGAACGTGGTATATCTCTCCATCTGTTGGTATCATCTTTAATTTCTTTCATCAGTGTCTTATAGTTTTCTGCATACAGGTCTTTTGTCTCCCTAGGTAACTTTATTCCTAGGTATTTTATTCTTTTTGTTGCAATGGTAAATGGAAGTGTTTCCTTAATTTCTCTTTCAGATTTTTCATCATTGGTGTATAGGAATGCGAGAGATTTCTGTGCATTAATTTTGTATCCTGCAACTTAACCAAATTCATTGATTAGCTCTAGTAGTTTTCTGGTGGCATCTTAAGGATTCTCTATGTATAGTAGCATGTCATCTGCAAACAGTGACAGTTTTACCTCTTCTTTTCCAATTTGTATTCCTTTTATTTCTTTTTCTTCTCTCATTGCTGTGGTTAGGACTTCAAAAACTATGTTGAATAATAGAGGTGAGAGTGGACATCCTTGTCTATTTCCTGATCTTAGAGGAAATGCTTTCACTTTTTCACCATTGAGAATGATGTTTGCTGTGGGTTTGTCATATATGGCCTTTATTATCTTGAGGTAGGTTCCCTCTATGCCCACTTTCTGGAGAGTTTTTATCATAAACAGATGTTGGATTTTGTCAAAAGCTTTTTCTGCATCTATTGAGATGATCATATGGTTTTTATTCTTCAGTATGTTAATATGGTGTATCACATTGATTGATTTGCATATATTGAAGAATCCTTGCATGTATAGGATAAATCCCACTTGATCATGGTGTATGATCCTTTTAATGTGTTGTTGGATTCTGTTTGCTAGTATTTTGTTGAGGATTTTTGTATCTATATTCATCAGTGATATTGGTCTGTAATTTTCTTTTTTTGGAGCATCTTTGTCTGGTTTTGGTATCAGGGTGATGGTGGCCTCATAGAATGAATTTGGGAGTGTTCCTTCCTCTGCAATTTTTTGGAAGAGTTTGAGAAGGATGGGTGTTAGCTCTTCTCTAAATGTTTGATAGAATTCACCTGTGAAGCCATCTGGTCCTGGACTTCTGTTTGTTGGAAGATTTTTAATCACAGTTTCAATTTCATTACTTGTGATTGGTCTGTTCATATTTTCTATTTCTTCCTGGTTCAGTCTTGGAAGGTTATACCTTTCTAAGAATTTGTCCATTTCTTCCAGGTTGTCCATTTTTTTGGCATAGAGTTGCTTGTTGCAGTCTCTTAGGATGCTTTGTATTTCTGTGGTGTCTGTGTAACTTCTTTTTCATTTCTAATTTTATTGACTTGAGTCCTCTCCCTTTTTTTCTTGATGAGTCTTTCTAATGGTTTATCAATTTTGTTTATCTTCTCAAAGAACCATCTTTTAGTTTTATTGGTCTTTGCTATTGTTTTCTTTGTTTCTATTTCATTTATTTCTGCTCTGATCTTTATGATTTCTTTCCTTCTGCTAACTTTGGGTTTTGTTTGTTCTTCTTTCTCTAGTTCCTTTTAGGTGTAAGGTTAGGTTGTTTATTTGAGATGTTTGTTGTTTCTTGAGGTAGGATTGTATTGCTATAAACTTCCCGCTTAGAACTGCTTTTGCTGCATCCCATAGGTTTTGGATCGTCGTGTTTTCATTGTCATTTGTCCCTAGGTTTTTTTTTTTTTTTCTTTCCGGTACGCGGGCCTCTCACTGTTGTGGCCTCTCCTGTTGTGAAGCACAGGCTTCGGACACGCAGGCCCAGTGGCCATGGCTCACGGTCCCAGCCGCTCTGCGGCATGTGGGATCTTCCTGGACCGGGGCACGAACCTGTGTTCCCTGCAACGGCAGGCGACCCTCAACCACTGCACCACCAGGGAAGCCCCCTAGGTATTTTTTGATTTCCCTTTGATATCTTCAGTGATCTCTTGGTTATTTAATAACGTATTGTTTAGCCTCCATGTGTTTGTGTTTTTTACATAATTCATTTCTAATCTCATAGTGTTATGGTCAGAAAAGATGCTTGATATGATTTCAGTTTTCTTAAATTTACTGAGGCTTGATTTGTGACCCAAGATGTGATCTCTCCTGGAGAATGTTCAGTGCACACTTGAGATGAAAGTGAAATCTGCTGTTTTAGGATGGAATGTCCTATAAATATCAATTAAATCTATCTGGTCTATTGCGTCATTTAAAGCTTGTGTTTCCTTATTAATTTTGTTTGGATGATCTGTCCATCGGTGTAAGTGAGGTGTTAAAGTCCCCCACTATTATTGTGTTACTGTCGATTTCCTCTTTTATAGCTGTTAGCAGTTGCCTTATGTATTGAGGTTCTCCTATGTTGGATGTATATATATTTATAATTGTTATATCGTCTTCTTGGATTGATCCCTTGATCATTATGTAGTGTCCTTCCTTGTCTCTTATAACATTCTTTATTTTAAAGTCTATTTTATCTGATGTGAGTATTGCTACTCCAGCTTTTTTTGAATTTCCATTTGCATGGAATATCTTTTTCCATCCCCTCACTTTCTGTCTGTATGTGTCCCTAGGTCTGAAGTGGGTCTCTTGTAGACAGCATATATATGGGTCTTTTTTTTGTATCCTTTCAGCAAGCCTGTGTCTTTTGGTTGGAGCATTTAATCCATTTTCGTTTAAGGTAATTATCGATATGTTTGTTCTTATTACCATTTTCTTAATTGTTTTGGGTTTGTTTTTGTAGGTCCTTTTCTTCTCTTGTGTTTCCCACTTAGAGAAGTTCCTTTAGTATTTGTTGTAGAGCTGGTTTGGTGGTGCTGGATTCTCTTAGCTTTTAATTGTCTGTAAAGCTTTTGATTTCTCCATTGAATCTGAATGAGACCCTTGCCCGGTAGAGTAATCTTTGTTGTAGGTTCTTCCCTTTCATCACTTTAAATACGTCATGCCACTGCCTTCTGGCTTGTAGATTTTCTGCTGAGAAACCAGCTGTTAACCTTATGGGAGTTCCCTTGTATGTTATTTGTCATTTTTCCCTTTAGCTCTCAACAATTTTTCTTTGTCTTTAATTTTTGCCAATTTGATTACTGTGTGGCTCGGCGTGTTTCTCTGTGGGTTTATCCTGCCTGGGACCCTCTGCATTTCCTGGCCTTGGGTGTCTATTTCCTTTTACATGTTAGGGAAGCTTTCGGCTATAATCTCTTCAAATATTTTCTTGGGTCCTTTTTCTCTCTCTTCTCCTTCTGGGACCCCTATAATGCGAATATTATTGTGTTTAATGTTGTCCCAGAGGTCTCCTGGGCTATCTTCATTCCTTTTCATTCTTTTTTCTTTATTCTGTTCCACAGCAGTGAATTCCACCATTCTTTCTTCCAGGTCACTTATCTGTTCTTCTGCCTCAGTTATCCTGCTATTGATTCCTTCTAGTGTAGTTTTCATTTCATGTATTGTGTTGTTCATCTCTCTTTGTTTGTTCTTTAATTCTTCTAGATCTCTGTTAAACATTTCTTGCATCCTCTCGATCTTTGCTTCCATTCTTTTTCTGAGGTCCTGGATCATCTTCACTATCATTATTCTGAATTCTTTTTATGGAAGGTTGCCTATGTCCACTTCATTCAGTTGTTTTTCTGGGATTTTATCTTGTTCCTTCATCTGGTACATAGCCCTCTGCCTTTTCATCTTGTCTATCTTTCTGTGAATGCGGTTTTTGTTCCACAGGCTGCAGGATTGTAGTTCTTCTTGCTTCTGCTGTCTGCCCTCTGGTGGATGAGGCTATCTCAGAGCCTTGTGCAAGTTTCCTGATGGGAGGGACTGGTGGTGGGTAGAGCTGGCTGTTGCTCTGGTGGGCAGAGCTCAGTAAAACTTTAATCTGCTTGTCTGCTGATGGGTGGGGCTGGGTTCCCTCCCTGTTGGTTGTTTGGCCTGAGGCGACCCAACACTGGAGCCTACCGGGGCTCTTTGGTGGAGCTAATGGCGGACTCTGGGAGGGCTCACGCCAAGGAGCACTTCCCAGAACTTCTCCTGCCAGTGTCCTTGTCCTCACGGTGAGACACAGCCACCCCCTGACTCTGCAGGAGACCCTCCAACACTTGCAGGTAGGTCTGGTTCAGTCTCCTACAGGGTCACTGCTCCTTCCCCTGGGTCCCGATGCGCACACTACTTTGTGTGTACCCTCCAAGAGTGGAGTTTCTGTTTTCCCCAGTCCTGTCAACGTCCTGCAATCAAATCCCGCTAGCCTTCAAAGTCTGATCCTCTAGGAATTCCTCCTCCCATTGCCGGACCCGACCGGACCCCCAGGTTGTGAAGCCTGACGTGGGGCTCAGAACCTTCACTCCAGTGGGTGGACTTCTGTGGTATAAGTGTTCTCCAGTGTGTGAGTCACGCACCCAGCAGTTATGGGATTTGATTTTATTGTTTATTTGTTTATTGCCCCTCCTACCATCTCATTGTGGCTGCTCCTTTGTCTTTGAATGTGAGGTATATTTTTTGGTGAGTTCCAATGTCTTCCTTTTGATGATTGTTCAGCAGTTATTTGTGATTCCGGTGCTCTCACAAGAGGGAGTCGGTTCTCCTCATTCTTTTTTAATGCCTGAGTAATAGTCCATTGTGTGTATATACCACATATTTAAAAACATTCTTTTAAAATTTTATATTGGAGTACAGTTGATTGACAATGTTGTGTTAGTTTCAGGTGTACAGCAAAGTGATTGTTATACATAGAAATGCATCTATTTTTTTTTCAAATTCTTATCCCATTTAGGTCATTACAGAGTATTGAGCAGAGTTCCCTGTGCTGTACAGTAGGTCCTTGTTGGTTATCTGCTTTAAATATAGCAGTGTGTATACATGTCAACCTCAACCTCCCAGTCTATCCCTCCCCCCCGGCCCCCATAATATTTTTATTTAAAAGTGGAAATCAGATCATGTTGCTTAAAGTCTCCAAATGCTTGCCACCATGCTGAAGATGAAGTCCGCAGTTCTTATCGAGGCCAAGCAGGCCCGTCTGATCTGGGCGGCGCCGCCTCTGGATCTCATCTCTTCCTGTTGCCTCCTCCAGCAGATGGGGTCAGTGCCCTGCCCACACCCCTGGCTTGCCCCAGACGCCACCTGGTAACACTGGCCTGGGCTCCAGTGGTCTTTGTGCATCTGCCTGGAAGTCTTCTGTGGCCTCAGGGGCAGCTTCCAGAAGCCATCTTCAGCAGTGAGGCAGGAGTGGGAAAATACCCAACTTCCTGACTGGTCACTGGGGCAGTTCTGAGGCATGTCCCATGTATTCTCAGAGGTCCCCAGCAGGACTGAGCCTCAGTGGCCCACACTGAGACACCCACTCATTAATGTCCCATTGTTAGCTTTCCTTCCTTCCCTCTCTCTCTTTCCCACTCTCTCTTAGTGCTTCCTAAGATCACCTCCAGAAACCCCTTGTACCCAAATCCTTGTCTCAGGAAGTATGAAAACTAAGACACCTCTCACTCCACTCCAGCCACACCAGCTTCCTGTTTCTAGAACACATCAAACACCCCACCACCCAGAGCCTTTGCATATTCTGTTTGCTCTGCCTGGAACACTCTTCCCCTCGAGTCTTTCCAGTCTCTGCTCAAATACCATCTTCTCTGACTTCTGTACAAAGTAGGAACTCTGACCCCCATGAGTCACTCTCTATCTCCTTTCTCTGCTTTCTTTCTCTTTTTGTCATCAATGGCTAACAGACTCATTGCATGTTAATTTGTTTATTTATTGACTGTCTCCCTCCAGCAAAAGGTAAGCTTCACGAGAAGAGGGACTTAGTCTGTTCTGTTTTGTTCATTGCTATATTCCCAGCCAGTGTGAAGAATGGTCCCTGGCACACAGTAGGTGTCTAGGAAATGTTTGCTGAGTAAATGGTCATGGAGATGGATAATAGGGAGAAAAGAATGGAAAGAATATTTGTAACCATAGCGTAAAACTTGGCTTTATTGATCTTTGTTGGTAATTGCTCGGAGTCTACCAGATGGGAATGTTACGACTGTATAAGAAAGATCTTGGGACACACTCAATTTCCAATTTTCTATAAAAGAATTTGAGGCTTTCCCAAATGAAAATGTAGAGAGTTGATTTCACAAGTATCTCTGCTTCCTGACTTTTGATATAAGAAGGATTTTAGATCCTTATTATAGCATCGTTCACAAATTCTTTCAATTTAGAAAGTCCTATTTTAAAAGTAGAAAATAGCAGACTTGTACCACTATGCACTTAACATGGTTCTGTCAAGGGCAGGAGACATTCAGACACTGGATTTCTAGGTGCCACCTTACAGGCTGGTGCTAACGAAGAAGTGAATAAGCTTAAAAAATGTGGCGAGTAGCTCCTGAATCTGTCCTACCAGATGAGGGGTCAACTGGAGCTCTTTTCCTCATCATCTGTTGGTTTCCTTGGCAGTCTGTCCCCGTGGGCATGACCTGGGTCCCACCTCCATTTTATGTCATCCTTGTGGCCCTCGCTTAAATGTCTCAGAGAGAAAGCTGCCCTGACCGCCAACTGCGTGGTGATTCTCTTCCATGGTGTGCGGTTGTTTTGCTCGGTGGCATTTAACATTACCTGTAGGCACATATTTATTTCTTGCCCTTTCTTAAATGTCCTCTACCTTCCTAGAGTATAAGCCTCCTGAGGGCAGGACCGTGTCTGTTTTGTCACGACTGCATGAAGAGTGCCTAGCACACAATAGACACTCCGTTATTTTTTGATCGATGCCAGAGTGAAAGCGCACGTGAAGGAAGGGAGGCAGGAACCAGGGAGCCGGGTGGCGATGTGCTCAAGGTCAGATCATCAGCCGGGCTCAGGGCCCAGGCCTTCTGACTCCCGCTCTGAGCCCTCGTCCGAGTCCTGATCCGCACTTCAGCAAAGCTCTTAATCACACTGCTGACAGGCAGGGTCATCTAAGAAAGCAGAAAGAGGAGAAGAAAAATGAGGCACAGGAGGGTGGAACGGAGAATCCAGACTCTTTTAGCAGCCACTCTTCCTTATTTCTGGCTGGAGTATTGGCACCTTTAAAAGCCTTGGCTGTCCTCCCCAACCTCCCCACTCAATCACAAACCACAGTGACTAGAAAAAAATAAAGGGGAAAAAAATCAATGTGCTGAATCTTCCTTGGGCTCAGTAGCAGCTCCTTCTGCAGCTTCCCTCGCTGGCCACAGAACTAAGCTCTCCAGGGCTTGGACTTGAATCCCGGGGCGGGGACCTTGCACATTAAAAATATGCCCCCTCCCAACCCATTCCCAGCCTGGAGAAGACCGGGAGGTGAGCCTCAGGACTGCCCCGCCTTCCCAGCTCTGAGTCTCTGTCTGCTGGTTCTCACCTGCCCTCTCGTGCAGTCTGCGCTCTACTTCCTTCCCTCTCAGCCCTCACTATAAGGTTTTCCATTCACAACTCACCTCTAGATCCCCCTCTTTTTGGTGAGTAGGGAGGGAAAGGGAAAGGGAGAATTGTTATCTGCAGGTAGATGGGTCGAGAAGAGAATCCTATTTGGAAAATATTAAAAATGGCGTATTTTCATTTCTCCTTTAAATCATATTACTTGCAACAATCTCCCTTCAAGTCTGAGTCACAGAGTTTACTGCACCAGGGAAGGAGAAGGTGGGTAGAACTGAGAGGCAACTTGATTACCTTTGGGTATCGAATCCTCACTACTTTGACCTCTTAGTCAAGAGCTTGATCTTGAAAGCTAGGATTTATGGAACCAGAAGAGGATTTTCTAGATTCTAGAAACCTGGATAGGTCTTCTAACATATGAAGAGCCATGCCTGGTGGGATAGATGGGTGCGTTTTAGAAAAGGGAGGTCCACATCGGAGAGAAGACCTATCCAGGTTGAGGGGAGACTGAGCTAGGATGAGGAATCAGGTGGGTTCTCGTTGCCCGTTTCTAGGGGTGGAAAGCCTTCAGTGTGTGTGTGTGTGTTTGTGTGTGTGTGTAGGTGGAGGACCGGGAGAGAAACAGGTAGTTATGGGGGAGCTGAGAAGGTTAAAGTGAAGGGTGGCCTTGTGGCACATGTACCCGGACACACCTTAGAGGAGGCTACCTGTTCCCAGTCAAAGACCCACCTGTCCAAGGTGACAAAAGAGAGGTCATGAGGCATTGACTGAGGAAGTGGCTGCATGAAGGACCCTGAGGCAGCACTTCTGGGTCCCCTTGGCCGGCTCAGGAAGAGCAGAGCATCCGGAAGTTCTTCCCTGGCCAAGAGGGGATGCAGAGAGTGCTGGGGGCAGGTGGAAGCTTGGGATTGGCGGAAGACACTGCCCTGGGCAGAGACATTGAGACCAGGGCAAATGGCTGGGACCCGTCCTCTTTCTCAGTCCCCTTTGCAGATTCCTCTTTATCTCTAAGCTCTGGAATTCCTGTCTATACTCAACTCCTTTAGTGATATCATGCATTGGCACGGCTTTAAACGCTTCCCATACACAACAAATCTCAATCGTATGTCTCCACTCTTTGCTCTTCCTTGAACTCAGACCTTTAAAGGCAGTTCCTTCCTTAACACTTCTGCTTGCACAAAACTGAAGTCCATGCCCTCATCTCCCCTCAGAAAGCCTCCCCCTCAGCCTTCTCTTCTTCTACAGGGAAATGCCAGTCTTCCAATTGCTCAACCAAAAGCCATGGAGTATCCTCGACCTCTTTATCTCTCATACCATTCATGCTACGACCCTGGGCCATGCGCTGTCATCGTTCACCAGGAGTTTTGCAGTTGCCTTCCAACTCACCTCTCTTCGCCCACGCCTGCTCCCCTGTAGCCTGTTCCCCACCAGCAGCTGTACTGGGACTTTTAAAATGTATGTCTCTTCTCTGCTCGAAGTCCCCAAAGGCTTCTCATCTCACTGTGAAAGCAAAACTCCTTCCCCCGGCGCACCAGGTCTGCCACACTCTGGCTGCCTCTCACCCTTGCCCCCTCCAGCCCAGCCGCCCGGAGTCCCTGCCCTCCCTGCTCCACGTCGTGCCCGCTCTGGCCTCCAGGCCTGTGCCTTGGCTCTTCTGCCTGCCCGGAAGGCCCTGCCCCCAGAATCGGTCCTGCACTTTCTTCAGAACTCAGCTTCAAATGTCTTCTTATTAGTAGGCTCTTCCGTGGCCACTCCACGTGAAAGAACAGCCCCGCCCTACACTCTCAGTCTCCCTTAACCTGCCTCTCCCGCCCACATAATCACCTATCTCCCCCTGACATATTGGGAGTCTATATATCATCTGTTGCACATCCCACAGAATATAAGGTCCATGAGGCCAGAGGGTAGGGACTTTGTCCACTGCCGTCTATCCAGCCCCTGGAATATAGTACTGAACATAGTAGGAGCTCGATCAGTATTTTTTGAGTGAAATGATTCAGTGAAGGCTGCCCCCCGATCTCTGCTACCATAAGGCCCTGAATACTCTCTACCTTTCCACAGAGCATCCTTGAAAGGAACTAGGTATGGAGGAAATCTGAACTACTGAGCTTCACACCACAAAGAGGATGAGTGATTAAAACAAAGAAACAAACAACCCAGCAAAATAAACTATGAAGCTATACACTGCTCAAATTTTAATTTTGTTTCTCTTCAGAGTTACCCAATGGGATGGGAGCTGACGGTGAAGAGCAGATCAGTTACAGGAAATAAAAAAGCTGCGTTTTCTTGGCACGTCTGTGTGAAGGTAGAAATCAGCATCTCTCTGCACACATGGCCCCTTCCCCCTAGTTCAAGGGCGCGTGTGATGCTACAGAGGGTGCATGAGACAAATTCTGTGTCTCCAGAAGCCCGCGAGCTAGCTAGGGTGCTGCGATACGTATTATGGAGTTTGGAGACATCTGTGGGAACGTGTGCAGCCAGATTTCGTGGTCAATAACCACAAAGTCTGTCAACAGGTTTCCCTGGAGTAGGAGGACCGCTCCTGCGCGCTGGGCTGTGGAGGGCGCAGCTGAGAAGTCATGCAGCCAGTGGCAGAGCTCGGTCACTTGGCTGGGTGGCCGGGCCTGGAGCAGCTCAGGGGAGGTGTGACGTCACAGGACTTCCCCGTTTCCGTTGTTTGGAAGCACTCCTCAGCACAGCTGCTCTGGGGAAGGCTTGAGCAACCATCATAGGGGTTGAAAAGGCTCTGGGGACCACTGGTGCTGTACTTGGAGGAAAAGAAGGGCTCATCTGAAGTCTTGCAGGAAAGAAATCCATGCCCTGGACGCCATGTCTGGAGTGTGTCAGAGTGTCAGCCAATGGGACCTTTATCTCTCTACCTAGTGTTTGTTCCGGGATGTCTAGGCCCAGGCGTTGGGACACACCGTCGCTGTTTTCTGTCTTCTGTAATGCAGGTGTTGCCCTTTGCCCAACTAATGTGGGCTGCACCCTACACCTCTTCCTTGTGCTCCCTGACAGGGCACTGACTTATGGGGCTGACTTTCTGATCAGAGCTGCACTTACGCTTTCACGTGGATATGTGGACCGCACAGGCCAGGCCTCTCCCCAAAATCTCTGCAAATGTGAAGCAGCCCTAGGTGGTTCCCATATTAGCAATCTATTGCTGAGTAACAAATTACCCCCAATACTTAGCGATTTGAAACAGCAAACGTCCGTTGTCTCACAATTCCTGTGGGTCAGGCCTCTGGGAGTAGTTGAGCTGGTGTCTGGCTCAAGGTCTCACAGGCAGCAGTCACGGTGTCGGTCTGGGCTGCAGCCTCATCCCAGGACTCCAAGGGCCACTTCGAAGCTCAGCGGTGTGGCTGTTCACAGGCCTCGGAAGATGTGCTTCCAAACTCAATCGTGTGGGCCTCTCCACGGGGCTGCCCAGCGACGTGAGACCAATAGTTAAAGACATTTAATAAGAAAAAGTAACGTAGGTGGGTCATTTTAGAAACCTTTTTTTAATCAAAGCATAACACAGATACGAAAAGTGTACAGATCTAAAGTGCACAGCTCAGTGAATTTTCATAAAATGAACACACCCATGTAACCACTCAGGTCAAGAAATAGAACATGACCTAGAATCATCCAGAATCATCCAGAAGCCCTAGTTCTCCCAGGCATCACCTTTCTTCTCCCTCCATAAGTGTAGCCGCTACCTAGACTCTGGTACCACATCTGCCTGGGTTTTTTTTTTTTTTTTTTTTTTTCAGCTTTACGGAGGTATAATTGACACATTTGCCTGTTCTTAAACTTATATGTAAATACAATCCTGCAGTACGTGTTCTGCGTCTGGCTTCTTGCTTAACATATGTGTGAGGTCCATTTAAGCTGTAGTATGAAGCTGTAACTCAATGTATTTCATTACCATAAAGAATTCTGTTATATGAATATACTACAATATACATTATATAACAATCTATTCTACCACTGATATACATTTGGGTTATTTCCACTTGGGGGCCAATAAAGACACTACCTACACTAGGCTCTAAACCTCCTTGTACACGTCTTTTGATACACACGTGCATGCATTTCTGTTAGCCATTGTGGTAGGCAGGTCCACAGAGATATCTACATCCTAATCCCCAGAACCTATGAATATGTTACATTTCATGGCAAAGTGGAATTAGGGCAGCAAATGGAAGTACATTTGATAATCAGCTGACTTTACGATAGGAAGATTATCCTGGATGATCTGGCTGGGCCCAGTGTAATCACAAGTGTCCTTGTAAATGTGCAAGTCGGAGAGGGGGCAGAAAAGGAGGTCAGAGTGATGCATTCTGAGACCCACCCACTGTTGCTGGCTCTGGAACCATCAGCCGAGGACTATGGGTAGCCTCTAGAAGCTGAAATGATCAAGGAAAAGGATTCTTCCCTAGAATCTCCAGAAAGAACATAGCCTTGCTGACACCTTGATTTTAACCCAGGAGACCCATTTTGAACTTCTGAACTACAGAACCATAAGATAAAAAGATATGTTGTTTTATTCCACTGAGTTTGAGGTAATTTGTTACAGCAGCAATAGAAAACTAATACAATGATGTTCTTGTAAGTAGAATCATTGTGTATGTCCATGTTCATCTTTTCTAGACACTGTCAGTTTTCCAATATGGTTATGCCAACTTTACTCCCACCAGGAATGTATGAGTGTTCCCACTGTTCCGCGTCTTTGTCAATGCTTCGTCAGCCAGTCCTTTTAACTCTAGCCTTTCTGTTAAGGCATCTCATTTTCATTTCCATTTCTCTGATTACTGAGGAGGTCGAGTACCCTTTCGTGTCATTACTGGCCATTCGGATCTCCTCTTTTGGGAAGTGTCTGATGAGATCTCTTGCCATGCGATTCCTTTGTGCTGCTCTAGTAAAGGAGGAATAAGGAGGAATAGAATTTAGAACATAGCTCTCTAGTTTTCCATTCATAAAACCATTCTGCATTCTCAAGTCACAAAATTGGGATTTTCTTTAATGTTTTATAAGGCTTTCTTCTTTTCTTATTCTTCTTTAAAAATAAGAAAGATGGGCTTCCCTGGTGGCGCAGTGGTTAAGAATCCACCTGCCAATGCAGGGGACACGGGTTTGAGCCCTGGTCCAGGAAGATCCCACGTGCCGCGGAGCAACTAAGCCCGTGCGCCACAACTACTGAGCCTGCACTCTAGAACCCACAAGCCACAACTACTGAGCCCGAGTGCCACAACTACTGAAGCCTGTGTGCCTAGAGCCCCTGCTCTGCAACAAGAGAAGCCACTGCAATGAGAAGCCCGCGCACCACAACAAAGAATAGCCCCCACTCACCACAACTACAGAAAGCCCGCGCACAGCAACAAAGACCCAACGCAGCCAAAAATAAAAATAAATAAAATAAACTTACTAAAACAAAAGATCAATGGAATCTAATAGTGTATTAAAAAAAATAAGAACGAGAAGCAGATTCTAGCCTGCACATCACAATATGGCTAGTTTAGCAAGTTTACCACACAACACGCACACTCACACACAGTTACAAACAGATATGGGACACTGAAAAGAAATATGCAGCAACCATTAAAGCCACTAGCAAATATTTTTAAAAACAGTAGTTGTAAATCCCAATAGACCATCAGGGTTTTATTTATAGATTAATAATCTCTGCATGAGGCTATTTCATTCAGAGGCTCTGTGATGAGGGTATTAGGACAAGCCTCAATATTGAATGTTGAGATCAAAATATGATCTTCCTCAGCTGATGTAACTTCCAAAATAAATCATTCATACAGTCGGTGACTCATATAATCCATTCCAATGTGCTCTGCTACTTGTTAGGAGATTTTTATTTAATTTAAGCATTTTCATTTTTCCAGATTTTTATTGTGCCCTGTGCAGTTCTGAGTCTTGGGCAATCGTTATAATAAGGTTGCTAGTCAGAGACTGCAGATAAAGAACAGCAATCCAATAATTAAAAGGCAACCAAGGGCTTCCCTGGTGGCGCAGTGGTTGAGAGTCCGCCTGCCGATGCAGGGGACACGGGTTTGTGCCCCGGTCCGGGAAGATCCCACATGCCGCGGAGCGGCTGGGCGCGTGAGCCATGGCCACTGAGCCTGCGCGTCCGGAGCTTGTGGTCCACAGTGGGAGAGGCCACAACAGTGACAGGCCCGTGTAACAAAAAAAAAAAAAAAAAAAAAAAAAAGGCAACCAAGAGTATGATCTGTTGAGTAGCAAAAAATCAGATCTAAAACTGAATGAAAGTGGGCTAAAAGAGAAAACTCTTAATGCAAAATATTATTTCCAGTAGTGAACTGATACATGTTGGGGCTTCTGCGTTACAAAGGGGATTTTGTAAGGTAATCAGACAAACAGATTAGGCACAAGAATCTTGACTTTCCTCTTCTTACAATATCACCCCTCAGAATTCCATTTTTAATACTTTCAGGATTCTATTAGACCAGGTTCTATTCCTTCCTCTTCCTATTTATTCCTTATCTACTACCATTCCTACCTTCGGCATGGCTTTCCATCCTCAGAAAAAGTAAGGTTTTTGAGGGCAAAGACCTGGTCTTTTTCTTTTTTGTACATCTTTCTAAATATCTTTTGGAATTACCCGCTCATCTCTGCTTCCATCACCCTAGTTCAAGCCACGGTTTCGCACTTTGCCTCCTGTGGACTCCTGGTCTCTCTACATCTATCCTCACCTCCCCACCATCCCACCCCACCCCAGCCCCATCTTACAAACTCTCCACAGAGCAGCCAGATGGATCTTGTTTCCACACAAACCTGATCCTGTCATTTGTGTCCTTAACATGGATTGCCCTTACTCCAAACTCTTGCATGTGGCCTGAGAAGCCCTGCCTGGTCTGGCTCTGGCCTGCCTCACCAGCCTCTTCTAGAACCTCTCTCCTTGTTCTCTGAGCTCCACCTTTCAGATCCTAAAATACACTGTGCTCCTCTCAACCTCAGGGCCTTTGCATACACTATTTCCTTCTGCCTGGCTAATGGCCACCAGTCCTCAGGTTCCCCTGTCGTGGTCTCCTCTTCTTTCAAGGATGCTAATCATATTGGATTAGGACCCCATCCTTATGGCCTCATTTAGAACTTTAATTACTTCTTTAAAGACCTGTTATGGACTAAATGTTAGTGTTCCCGCAAAATTCAGATGTTGAATCTAATTCTCATTGTGATGGTATTTGGAGGTGAGGTCTTTGGGAGGTTATTAGGTCATGATGGTAGAACCCTCCTGAATGGCATTAGTGCTCTTATAAGAAGAGACCAGAGAGCTAGCTAGTTCTCCTTTTGCTGTGTGAGGATACAATGAGAAGTCGCCAGTCTGCAGCTTGGAAGAGGGCTCTCATCAGAACCCAACTGTGCTGGCATCCTGATCTCAGACTTCCAGCCTCCAGAACTGTGGGAAATAAATTTCTGGTTGTTTGTAAGCCACCCTGTCTATGGCATTTTATCATGGCAGCCTGAGCCAAGACAAGGCCCTATCTCCAAATTCAGTCGCTCTGGGGGTTAGGGTTTCAACATATGAATCTTGGGAAAACACAATTCAGTCCATAACAGTGCCCAATACTGAATATATTCTGATACACAAGACACAGAGGTCCCTGTCCTCAAGGAGCCCATAGTCTGGGCAGGAGGTGAACAGGTGGAACAGACAATAAATAAGAAAACTAAATGAATATATAATAACAAATAATAAGAAGTACTCAAAGGAAAAAGCAGGGTAGGTTGAGAGAGAAGTGTGAGCACCTATTGTAGCCTCAGGAGCTAGGAAGGGCCTCTTTGAGAAGATGCTTTGAAGTTAAGACCTAAAGGCTGAGAAACAGCTAGCCATGTCAGCGTCTTCACGTGTGCTGTTCCCTCCACCAGGGGCAGGCAGTCAGGTGGGAAAGAGTTTAGCATATTTAAGAAGAATGAAAGAGGCCAGGATGATTGAAATGCAGTGAGTGACGCAGAGAGGAACCTAGGTGAAGTTGGAAAAAGTAGGCAGGGGAAAGATTTCACAGGGCCATGTGGCCCTCATGAGGATTTAGGTTACAGTAAGGATATTAGGAAGATTTTTAAAGATTTTAACCAGAAGAGCTATGACACAACTGTCACTATGTGAGAATGGACCCTGTAGAGGCAACTGTGAAAGCAGGGTTTGCAATCAGGCTACTTTCAGTGAATCCCACGATGGGACTGTAATAGCTTAGATTAGCGTGGTAGCACCAGAGACAGGGAGAAACTGGTTAGAGAGGAAAATCCAGAGTTCAGTTTTGAAGATGCTTGTTTGAGATGTTTGTGAGACATTCAAGCAGATGTGTCTAGTGGTCAGTTATACAGGCTGGGAGTTGAAAGATGACGTGTAGGATGGGGATATATGGAGTCTCCTCTGACCTCAGGGTTAAGGTGTAAAGTCAGCATGTAAAGCCAAAGTGTAAACAATTAGAAACTGCCTTTGGAAAACTCTACTGTCTCTTGAACCTGAGCCTTTGGAAGCCAGAAGCCGGGGTCCACTTCTTTTGCTCTTTGCACTGTGGCCCCTATTTGCATCTCCCTCACCCCCAGCAACATCTTCTCTGGGTTACCAGAAAGCAAAGTCTGGTTTGCAGAAATGGGAAAAATGGAGGAAGGAAGACTTTTTTCTTTGCCACGTGGGTAAAGTTGAAATTACTGTTCACGTAATACGGCTTTAGTGTATAAACTTGGGAATCATCAGCAACCGGATGGTTTTTAAAAATATGGAAATGAACAAGGTCACTCAGGGTGAGGGTGAAGCAGAATGGGGGCTGTATTCGTTTCCTAGGGCTGGCGTCACCAAGTACCACAAACTGGGAGCCTTAAAACAAGAGAAATTTATTCTTTCATAGTTCTGGAGACTAGAAGTCGGAGATCAGGGTGTTATCAGGGCTGTGCCCCCTCTGAAACCTGCAGGGCAGAATCCTTCTTCGCCTCTTCTAGCTTCTGGTGTTGGCTGGCAGTCCTCGGCATTCCTTGGCTTGAGATGCATCCCTCTGATATCTGCCTCTGTCTTCACAAGGCGACCTCCAGGGACTTCCCTGGTGGCACAGTGGTTAAGAATCTGCCTGCCAATGCAGGGGACACAGGTTCGAGCCCTGGTCCGGGAAGACCCCACATACTGAGGAGCAACTAAGCCCATGCGCCACAACTACTGAGCCTGCGCTCTAGAGCCTGCGAGCCACAACTACTGAGCACGTGCACCACAGCTACTGAAGCCTGCGGCCCTAGAGCCCATACTCTGCAACAAGAGAAGCCACTGCAATGAGAAGCACGCGCACCGCAACAGAGTAGCCCCCACTCACCGCAACTACAGAAAGCCCGCGCACAGCAACGAAGACCCAATGCAGCCAAAAATAAATAAACAAAAAAAACAAGGCACCCTCCACTCACATGTCTGTGTCTCCATGGGACCCTCCATTTCCTGTGTATCTTTCTCTCCTCTTCTTTGAAGGACACTAGCCATACTAGATTAAGGGCCATTGCTATTCCAGTATGACCTCATCCTAACGAGTTATATCTACAAAACCCCTGCTTCCAACCAAGCTTACATTCTGAGGTGCTGGAGGTTAGGACTTCAACACACCTTTTGGGGACACAACTGAACCCATAATAAGGGCCCTGGGACAAGTGCTGAGGAACAGCAACATCAGAGGTCAGGAGGGCTGGACAAGCGTGAAAAAATTACCAGCACGATACCTGTCTTTTCCAGTGGGTCTGTGCTCCTGTTAACATGTCTGTCTTTCCCTTCAGAATGTGAGACCCATGAAGACAGAGGCTGCCCCTCTCATGCTCACCAAGGTCCCCCAGCTGTGGGTCAAAAATGTTATTTTTATCGTGACTTCCTAAACCACAGTCTTCATTTCTTATAGGAAAGTTAAAAATTTCCAGAGACATTTCACCAACGATCTCATAACTTTCCAAGTTGGTCTTCTCCTTTCTGACCGCATCTATATTTATTCAGGTTCCATTGGCATTCCTGAGGCAGGAGAGTACTTAGTGTGCCAGGGACAGTCACCATGTAAGAATCACAAACATGATACCTCCATTTTACCCTCTTTTCCCTGGTCATTTTACGGACATTCCCAATACACTTTCGTCCTTTTGAAAAGGTCTCTTTCCAGATTACATTCCTTAGTGCAATTGTTGTGAACCACTCCACAACCTCGGGGTGCAAGATGGTCACACCTCTTTTCTCTAATTCATTGCTCAAGTGTCTAAAGGACGACTTAGCTGAAAGCAGGTGACTCTCTTAGGAATTTTCACTCCCCTCCCAGGGATTCTGGAGGTTTATACAGTGTCAAGAGGAGACAAAAGTTATTTCTTCTGATTTCTACTGCAGTTGAGTCTCGTGACCACAAGGTGTCGCTGTTGAGGACCTGTTCTGAGCCATCTGACCACAGATGCTGGTTTGCTCTGGACCAATCCTCCTAGAAGGCTCAGACCCCATCACCATCTGCTGTGGGTTCTTATGGAGAAAAATCCCACGTCCTCAGTGCTGTATTCTATAAAAGGGTCCCCAGCCTCTTCTAGCTGGTCTCTCTGCTTTCATTCTTGCTCTAATGAATTATCCTAAAAGTGGAGAGGAAACAAAGTTTCCAAGACTCTGGAGGAAAGAATTGGTGGTAGAGTTGGGTGAAAAAAGTACGTTAAAGATGCTCTTTTATTCATGAAACTTTTGCATTAAATTGTGTCAAATAGCCATAGAGTGAAGTCTTGAGTTATAATTTATGGTGTATATCTCTATCAAATTGGGCTCACCCAGAACCTTGGGAGAAAAGAGAATAATCATTAGAGAGCATAGAGGACTATTACCGACTTCCCTGTTTGCAAGAGTCTAGAATAGAGAAACGAGCTCCGGATGTGGGATAAGAAGACCTGAGGTCCAGTCCTTGTTCTGCAGTATTTTAGCTACATGAATTTGAAAAGTCACTCAGTTTCTTTGACCTTGACGCCCAAATCTGTAAACTCAGGACAATGCCAGTCCTTTTCATCTTATGGTGCTCTTCTGAGAATCAAATGGATTGATTCGGAAACTGTAAAGCACTATATAAATATAAGGTCTTTCCCAGCAGATGTTTTAAGAAAATAATAGATTTTATTTTTTGAGCAGTTTTAGGTGTACAGAAAAATTGAGCAGAAAGTACAGAGTTCCCGTAGGCCTCCCACTCCGCTTGCAGTTTCCACTATTATTAAATTCTTGCATCCATTTGTTACAATCGATGAGCCAATACTGGTACATTATTATGAACTAAATCCATAGTTTATATTAGGGTTCATTCTTTGTGTTGCACATTCCATGGGCTTTGACAGATGTTTAATGACATATATCCAGTGTTGTACAGAATGGTTTCACCGCCCTACAAATCCCCTGTGCTCCCCTGTTCATCTCCTGTCTCCCCAGAACCCTGGCAACCGGCGATCTTTTCACTGTCTCCGTAGCTTTGCCTTTCCAGATGTCATAGAGTTGGACTCATACAGTGTGTGGCCTTTCACGTTGGCTTCTGTCACTTAGTAATATGTCTTTCAAGTTGCTCCAGGTCTTTTCCTTGAGAGCTCTTTTTCATTGTTGAAAAATATTCCATTACCAACGTATTCCCAGCAGACATTTTATTTAAAAAGAAAGACCAAAGACCGCATTGTATTAGAGTTAATTAAATATCAAGAATTCCATGAAAGAGAAAAGGAAGGTGCACAGGGCAGCTTGATGTGGAGGTGTGTGGGCAGAGAGGTTGCATTTCCCCTCTCGTCGCGTTGATGCAGGCGGTGTGTCTCAGAGGGGGCAGGGATTATGGGCTGGTTGTAAAGATGAGAACCTGGTTATTGCTCTTCTTCTCCCTCCTGGAAACACAGCTCAACTGCCAGCAACTTGGTCCCCTAAGCGCAGGGCCTGATGCACAGTACCTGGGCCTGCTGCTGATGGCCGACTAAGAAAACAAATGCTCAGGTCTTGTATCTCAAACCTGACACGTAAGAGCATGCAATAAATGCTTGAATGAATGGGTGAGGAAACACAGGATAGGCCCCCAGACTTGGGGACTCAGGGAAGATGCCAGGAGGAGGCAGGAAGATCCAGTCATTAATGATCTTGTGATAAGGCCAGGGAGATACGACTGGAGACCAAGATCCCCTTTACAGACTGCTAAGCACTGCAGAGGGACTGTTTGTATCAGATTCAGGCCAGGACATCCCCAAGATCTCTGACAGTAAAGAAAAAAGCAACCTGGGGCCAGCCAGTAGACCCAGAGGAAAATTGGTCTCTTGTGGACCTGTTTAGCCCCAATTCTCCTTCTCCAGCCAGATCTTCAGCGCCACCTAGTGGTGTGCCCTTCAGGCTGGCTGTGCTACCAAAGCAACCGACCAGGGAGGGCTTCAGGCCCTGGCTTAAAGCTGGAAGGATTAAAGCCTTCCTCTTAAGGTTCAGGATAAGAGACTATGTGGAAATAATGAATAAATGGAGAGCTTTAGAATTAACGTCAGAGAATTTTAAGTCACAGAACTTAATCTCAGCAATTACATGCATACAGTTAGGAGCAGGGTTTTGTATTTGTGCTTATCTCTCTGCAGCTTGGGATATTGAGCAATTCTGGTCAATGAGGCCAAGATCAAAAGTTAAAGCTGTGCAAAGAAGTGCAGAACTGAGAAGTAGAAGAGAGAACCCGACCCAGCCCCTACCCCCAGGCAGAGCAAGTGTTATCCATTTCTCAATTAGAGCAGGTAAGGCTCCATTAAACGCCCAAGGCCAAGTGGCCAACAAAGGAAGCAAGGACCTGGATTGGGTGGAATGATCTTTTCCTCTTGCTGTGCTGCTTCTTAGGGCCCCCTTTCTTTTTATATTCACCTAGTTTTGCCACAATTGCATTGATATTCTCCTACCAATGGGCAAGTCAGCTTTGTTCTATCCTATTGCAACAAACTGTACTCCTAAAGGCTTGGATCACTCTGTCCCTAATGCAAGAACTACAGTTCCTGAGAATTTTTATAATGCAGATGGCAGGTTATTGCATTTGTTATATACATTAAATATCTTAACTATAATGTCAACTCCTCTCTCCTTTGTCCATTATAAAATTTAGGTCCATCTCTGTATGTAATATTTTTAACCTAATTAATGCAGATCACAGTGGATTTTTTAAATCTGCATTTTCTTTAAGAGCATGTCATTCATAGATTTAAAGTAACCACCCCCAATGACATAAGTAAACAAAGGAGCTGGATTTCCTATCTCAACGTCTAGGAGTATTTCTGCCACATGACCTGACTGCACCACACTTGAGGTCAAGAAGTCTTTTTTATTCCCAACTTAATAATACATAAAACACTATATACTGTATCACCCTTTTGGAAATTTGTATGCTCATTTGTATATCAAAGGTTCTATTGAATCTAATATAAATGCACATGTTTAGCCTAGTGATTCCCAAGCTCATGGAATCATTGTTTTGTTGTTGTTGTTGTTGTTTGGTATGTGTGCAAAACTGTTAACTTTCCTCTGACATAACACGCTATAAAACACACCATGAGAAATGCTGGTCTGGAAGCTAATATGCTGGACAGTCTGATTGAAGAGACCTGGACTTGAGAGATGATTTTGAACTGAATGAGGATTCAATCTTTGCAAATAGTCCTTGGGCATAAAACAAAAATGGAAAAACAGCTCAGAGCATAAGTTTGCTTCAAAATTCTTACCTGTAACCTTCCTTGTTCAAGAAAGAATTAATATGGGGGAGCAGGATTTCAATGGTACAGTGATTGTCTCCGGGGGTCTCCATGAAAATGTAAAATGTACCCATGGTATGGCATCTTCTCCCTTCCTTTCTTCAACATCTTTCATCTTTTTCTTGGATTGCTACTCACTCTAGCTCCCCATCTTTTTCATCTCTCTCTCTCTCTCTTTTTTGTTTTTTAACCTTTTATTTACTTATTTAGTTTCCAGCTTCATTGAGACATAAATGACTCATAGTCTAGCGGCCCCTTTTAACCTCTCCATCTCAGCATACAGCAGGTTTCAAAGTTACCACTCACACCTACTTTGGTTTCCTCAGTGCCTATCAGTTTGATGTTAGCAAAACAATCTGATCAAATTAATATTCGCTATATAATCAGTTCTTAGTGCTTCAGAAGCATTGGTAATTGGAATAAATAATTCTGTAAGTGAAAAATTTCAATTAGCCTTGGAGAGATTTGGAGAAAAGCGTTGATGGATCCAAGCTGAATATTTAAAAGATATATTTCTGCATAGTCTATATTCTAGAAACAAATAGTTCTATATTGAAATTTAAATAGTACCATTTACAAGAGTACTAAAAACCTGAAAAACATAGGGATATATTTAACAAAACGTGTCCAAGACATGTACAATTAAAACTTAAGAAACATTACTGAGATAAAGAAAAATAAATGGATAGAAATGCCACGTTCATGAATTGGAAGACTCGATATTGTAAAAAAGTTGTCTCCTCAAATTGATCTATGTATGTCTTCATTGTGGCCATGACAGGAATGTATATATTTATCAAAAGTCACCAATCTGGGTGCATTTTATTGTATGTAAATTATATGTCAATAAAATTGATTTTAAAAATTGTAGTGGGGAATGCAAGATCAGGAAGGAATAGGTTTGGGTATATCTCTGTGTTGAGGTGGACACATTTTGAGTAGGTTTATATGCTAAAGAGGGAAAGACAGTGCAGATGGAGGGAGAAAACACGGGAGGGAGGGTTTGACTGATAAGGCAGTTTTCTCAAAGAGAGGGAGAAGGGGGTGCCTGGCAAAGTGCAGGTGGATGCATGAGCCTTGAAGGGGAGGAGGGAACACTGTGTCCCACAGCCTGCAGTCGAGGAGGGTGCATTTTCACCTTTGAGTCATGTTATGTGAGTAATTTTGTGCGTGGGAGGGCAGAAGATTGAGGAAGTTCAGGGTTCATTCAACCCTAAAATAGTATTTATTTTATGACAGGCACTATCTATATAAGGATGAGAGTATTCTATAGGAAAAAGAATAACATTATCACTGTCCTTATGGAATTTAGAACATCATAGTTGGGGGAGGGGTCAGGCACTAATACAATTACAAACTTGTATTATATTACAATTGCGAAACATTCAGATTATTAATGAATTCCACGAAGGCTAAGGGAGCTCTGGGTGAGTGTAACAGGAGGAACCTAATTTAGATGAATGACCCAGGGAAGGTCTCTGGGGTGAAGTGACCATTGAGCTGAGAGGAGGAAGATGAATGGGAGTGGGTTAGGTGACGAGTGAATGGACCAGGCTTGGTGAAGACCTTGACATTGGAAAGATTTTGGTATATTTTGATATGGAAAAATAATTATGGGTGAATTTTAAAACATTAATATAAAAAATGAAACCACAGAAAATTCCTAGGAAATAAATACAGGTGAATTTCTGATGATTTTGATAGAAGGCTCTCCAGTAGTATGACTAAAATTCAACTGCATACCACAGAATAGGTTTTTTGTTGTTTGTTTGTTTTCTTAAATGTAAAACATATCATAAACCAAGTACGAAGGCAAATAGACCATGAAGGTATTTGGAACAAATAAAGGATTACGGCTCTTAATCTACAAAGAGCATGTACCAAACTGATGAGAAAACCACTAAAATATTCACAGAATCCAGTTACTGTAATATCATCCTTCTAAAATGATTTAATACTTTCATCATTTAGATAAGGTTATAGAATTTTAGAGGCAAAAATAAACATAAAAAGCAAGTTGGGAAAATATGATAAAAATACAAGTAAAAAACAAGCAAGTATTTTATGGAAGAGAAAATTAAAATGGCTAAATAGACGAAAAAGCATTTTTACTCATAATCAAATGGAAGTTGAAAAACGAAATACCATCTTCCCAGCAATTAAATAATTAGAAATGGGAGGGAAAAAAAGTTACTTACTGCTGGTGAGAAGGCTATCCTATACAGATGGTGAGAATATTAAATTGGTTATAAGCTTTTAATAAAACAGTTTGGGAATATGCATCTGAAACCTTAGATATTTTTTCCCCTGATTCCAGTTTTTAAAATTAACCCTAAGGATATTATCCTAAACGACTTCAAAGATCTTCAATTTTTTTTTTTTAGTTAAAATCTTAAAGCCCAATCTTTCCACAATGAAGGGATAAAGAATGATGTATCCAAATGTTGAAATATTATGTATTAATTTAAAAGAATTTAAAAAACATTATGTGGGCATCCCTGGTGGTTCAGTGGTTAAGAATCCGCCTGCCGATACAGGGGACATGGGTTCGAGCCCTGGTCTGGGAAGATCCCACATGCCACGGAGCAACTAAGCCCAGGTGCCACAACTACTGAACCTGTGCTCTAGAGCCCGCGAGCCACAACTACTGAGCCTGTGTGCCACAACTACTGAAGCCCGCATGCCTAGTGCCCGTGCTCTGCAACGAGAGAAGCCACATTAATAAGAAGCCCGCACACCACAACAAAGAGTAGCCCCCGCTCGCCGCAACTAGAGAAAGCCTGCGCGCAGCAACAAAGACCCAACGCAGCCAAAAATAAACAAATGAATAAGTAAGTTAAAAATATATATATATTATGATCTGTGGTCACCTGCAACCATGTGGCCACTGAAGGCAAGAGACTTTTACTGCCACACTACCCTAAAAAATATCATATTGGCTGGTCCACTACCTTAACGCTACCACAGCGAAGGAAGCGCACCACGCACTGCATCCTCCACCAAAAGAAGGCACCCATTTTTGAGGCAACAACTGTGAGATGCACGTGTGCTACAGTGACCCATTGCACAGGTGGGCAAAAAGCTGTCAGGTCTGAGTGGGCTTGGAGCAGGAGAAGTTTCCTCTGCTGAGGGCTACAATTGATTTTGTCCTTCAACCCTTAAGATCTAACAGATCTAACCATGTTCCTGGTGTCTGGGGGCAGATCAGGATGTGGAATGGACGTATAGCAAGACCCTGTGGATTCACAGATTTGGTTTTATTTTCCCTGCCTGTCATGCCTTGCCAGAGCCACCAACTGGGGACTCAACAGGGGCCTTATGAATGATTGCGGTATCTTGCACAGCATTGCTTCACACCAAGGAACCCAAGTTCGGTAGAGGGCCATGAGCATCACTTCTCAAGACAGTATGGTATTGGCAAAAGAACAGACAAGTAGATCAATGGAACAAGATAGAGGGCCCAGAAATAGACCCTCATAATTAGAGTGAACTGATCTTGGACAAAGGAACAAAGACAGTACAATGAAACAAAGATAGTCTCTTCAACAAATAGTGCTGGAAAAACTGGAAATCCACTTATAAAAAAAAATTAATTTAGACACCTTACACTCATCACAAAAATTAACTCAAAATGGATCATAGACCTAAATGTAAAATAAAACTCTATAAAATTTCTGGAAGATAGCATAAGGAGGAAACCTAGATGACCTTGGGTATGGTGATGCCTTCCTAGACACCACACCAGACATGACCCATGAAAGAAAAAAATGATCAACTGGGCTTCATTAAAATGAAAAACTTCTGCTTTGCAAAAGATAATATCGAGAGAGTTAGAAAACAAGCCATAAACTGGGAGAAAATACTTGCAAAAGACACATCTGGTAAGGGACTGCTCTCCAAAATATGTAAAGAACTCTTAAAACTCAACAATAAGGAAACAAACAACCTGATTTTAAAATGGACCAAAAACTTTAACAGACACTTCACCAAAAGTGATATACAGTTGGCAAATAAAAAAACATATGAAAATCTACTCCACATAATATTATCAGGGAAATGCAAATTCAAACAACAAGGTGATACCACTACAAGCCTGTTAGAATGGCCAAAATCTGGAACACTGACAACATGAAATGCTAGTGAGGACGTGGAACAGCAGGAACTCTCATTCATTGCTGATGGGAAGGCAGAATGGTACGTCCACTTTGGACGACAGTTTGGTGGTTTCTAACAAAACGAAACATACTCTTATCATATGATCCAGCAATCACACTTCTTGGTATTTACCCAAAGGAGTTGAAAACTTATGTCCACACAGAAACGTACACATGGGGCTTCCCTGGTGGCGCAGTGGTTGAGAGTCCGCCTGCCAATGCAGGGGACACGGGTTCGTGCCCCGGTCCGGGAAGATCCCACATGCCGGGGAGTGGCTGGGCCTGTGAGCCGTGGCCGCTGAGCCTGCATGTCCGGAGCTTGTGCTCTGCAACGGGGGAGGCCACAACAGTGAGAGGCCCGCGTACCGCAAAAAAAAAAAAAAAAAGAAACTTACACATGGATGTGTATAGCAGCTTTATTCATAACTGCCACAGCTTGGAGGCAACCAAATGACCTTTAGTCGGTGAATGGGTAGATAAACTGTGGTCCATCCAGACCATGGACTATTATTCAGGGCTAAAAAGAAATGAGCTATCAAGCAATGAAAAGACATGGAGGAAACTTAAATGCGTATTACAAAGTGGAAGAAGCCAATCTGAAAAGGCTGCATACTATACAATTCTAACTATGTGACAGTCTCTAAAAGCAAAACTATGGAGACAGTAAAAAGATCAGTGCTTGCTGGGGTGGGGATTGTGCGACAGAGAAATAGAAAGCACAGTGAGCACAGTGGTTTTTTTAGGGCATTGAAATGACTCTGTATAATATGATAATGATGGATATATGTCATTATGCTTTTGTCTAAACCCATAGAACATTTAAGACCAAGAGTAAACCCTAAGGTAAACTATGGACTTTGGGTGATTATGATGTGTCCATGTAGGCTCATCTTTAGATAAAAAAAAAAAAAAAAAGCACCATTCTGGTGAGTGATGGGATAATGGGGGTATGCTAGGCAAGTGTAGGGGCAGGGGGATATATGGGAAATCTCTGTACCTTCCTCTCCATTTTGTGATAAACCTAAAACTGCTCTAAAAAATAGAATCTTTAAAAGAACACCTCCTTAAAATTCATTATGGATAGAATTTCCTCCTTGTTTCAGAATACTTAGAAACTGGGTTACTCTGGGAGACTGGGTTTTGCAAAACAATATTGGAGAACTTGCTTGATACAATCAATGTGAACCCTGTCTTTGTCCCTTTTCATGCCTATGTGAAACAGCCACCTGGAAAGTGCCAGCTAGGGCCCAGATGTCGTCAGGAGGAGAAGGTGGCAAAAGACAAGGAGACACAGTAACAAAAGAAGTCACTTTCGGGAAAAGGCAGGGCCCGTATCGATCATGGGTGAGAATGGGCTTTGCAGAGGGTTCTTATAAAATCCCATGTTCAATGTGGAAGATATTCTCTCTCCTGGCAACCTGCTGGTTTCTCGAAAGGCCTCATTTACATGTTTCCAATCTGTTAGTTACTACTAACCGTGGATATTAAAGGTCAAAACAAAGAAGAGATTTTAAGCCTAAATACCACAAGATCTCCACTTCATACTTTTCTTAGTGGAAACAAAGTAGTCTAAAGAAGAACCTGTGTGCATCAAATATGTAAACAAACCAAAATGAATGTTAAAGGAATTTGTACATAATTTTTGAGGGTCAAAGTTCTGGTGGAGGAGCGTCTATTCCCATAAGAAGCAGATTCCATCTGAGATGCCTCATGTAAGGCTATTTGCTGTGATATGAATGTTATACCGATTTTTCTGAACACTTAACTCTATTTTAATGTCAATGAATCTATAGCAAATGAGCATGGCCCGGGTCCAGGGTCCAGGGGAATGGTTGGAGAATGATTTTAGGAACAATTTAAGGTTAGACATACCAACTGATGTCAACTAGCTCCTTTCTGCCTTCTGTTTTCATCTGTTTTTCCCTTAAAATTTCAACATCATCTTTTTAAAAACATTGTCCTCACTGTGTCTCCTACCCACCAAGAGCCTATGGCTTGTGCTTTATCAAGTCAGTGCTCTTGGCTTCAAGAAGCAGAAAACCCTGGCTCTAACTGGCTTAGACAATAATGGAATTTATTATTTCACATTACGGGATGTCCAAGTTTTTTTTGGTTTTTTTTTTTTGCGGTATGCGGGCCTCTCACTGTTGTGGCCTCTCCTGTTGTGGAGCACAGGCTCCGGACGCGCAGGCTCAGCGGCCATGGCTCACGGGCCCAGCTGCTCCACGGCATGTGGGATCTTCCCGGACCGGGGCACGAACCCGTGTCCCCTGCATCGGCAGGCGGACTCTCAACCACGGCGCCACCAGGGAAGCCCGGATGTTCAAGTTTGAGCAAACTCCAGGCATAGTCCAACCATTTGCCTCAACGATGTCACCAAGGACCAAGTTCCTTCCACCTCTTCCTGCTCATCCCCTGTGAGCTGGCTTTGCCCAAGGGCTGGCTCCCTTCATGGTTGAACAATAGTTGTAGCAGTTTCAGGTATTATGTACACATATGACCCTATCTATGGGAAGAAGTGGGACCATCCCTTTCATTTTTTTCAACAGCATTATTGAGGTGTAATTCACATACCTTACAACTCTTTCATCTAAAGTTTATAATTCAGTAGTTTTTAGTATATTCATAGAATTGTGCAACTCTCACCACAACCAACTTTAGAACGTTTCATCCCCCTAAAAAGAAATCTCATACCCATTAGCAGTCATTTCCTATTTTTCCCCCAACCATCCCCAACCCCAGCCTCAGGCAAACTCGAATCCACTTTCCATCTCTATGTATTTGGCAATTCTGAATGTTTCATATAAGTGGAATCATACAATATGTGGTCTTTTGTGACTGGTTATTTCATCTAGCATAATATGTTTAAGGGTCATCACCATATCTTTCTTGAATGTCCCCTTTTAAGGAGAATGAAATCTTTCCTGAGATCTCTCAGCAGACTCCCCCTAAGACTCACTGGTCTAAAGTGAGTTACATGATCACTTCCTAACCCAAGCACTGGCAGTGGAAGAGGAATTACTATGAGGACCTTAAACTGATGTGAACTAACTCCTCTAACAACAGGGATGGGGTTATCTAGTCACCTGCAAAGTTGTCACAGGCAGGCAGGGACTGTGAAGGTGAGAAGCGTATACCTGAGCAAAATTTGGTTCCTTTTAGGAAAGAAGAATGGGGGAAATGGATGATGGATAAAGAAAGAAAGTGTGTACTACACTTAGTACAACATAATTACAAGTGGAGCCAAGAATCAGTGGTGAAAGAGGCTACACTTTTCTTGTGTTTATTTATTCTATTGGTCTTCCTTTCTTTCTGGCTTTTTGTTCTGCATCTGTAAGTTTCCGACTCTAGGACACTATGAAGGTTCTTTTGCTGTAGGTTTACCATGGTCACTGCCTGAAGTCACTCCATATACCACCCCTGCAGTAGATCCTACCGTCAGGCTTAGCTAAGCTGACCAAGTTCTGGAGCTTCAGGGAAGTGGCGAAAGCAGGGAGAAGTAAGTGAGAAGTGAGAGCCACACAGCACCCTCTCTAGGGTAATCAGCAGCCACCTTTGCTGTTCTAGGTTGATGTATATAACTGGGAAGGAGGTTGCAAGTATAAGAGTATTAGATATAGGCATTCGCATGTATATGTGTATATCTTGTCAGTGAGCATAAAAGTAAAATGTGGGGCTACCTTAAGCCTTGAGTCTCTCTCCCTTGGTTTAGTCTCACATTCTCTCACTCTTCCACATTAGGGAGCAATCTGACTGGTGACTTAAGTGCTTCTTAAATCCCCAGTGATCCGTGAGTGATCTTCCTGTTTCCTCTTACCCTGTCTTCCTGTTTCCTCTTCCTGTTTCCTCTTACCCTACTTCTAAACAGAGGTTGTTTCCGTTCAAAATTCTTTTTGTTTTCAAAAATTAATTAATTAATTTTTGGCTGTGTTGGGTCTTCGTTGCTGCGCGCAGGCTTTCTCTAGTTGCAGCGAGCAGGGGCTACTCTTCTTGCGGTGTACGGGCTTCTCACTGCAGTGGCTTCTCTTGTTGTGGAGCACGGGCTCTAGGTGTGCAGGCTTCAGTAGCTGTGGCTCACGGGCTCTAGAGCATAGGCTCAGTAGTTGTGGCGCACGGGCTTTGCTGCTCCGCGGCATGTGTGATCTTCCCAGATCAGGGCTTGAACCCGTGTCCCCTGCATTGGCAGGCGGATTCTTAACCACTTTGCCACCAGGGAAACCCCCCTTCAACATTCTTAATAACAGATTTTGAGCCAAGAGAAAGTCACCTCAGGATTGGTTCTGGACTAATGGGAAGCTACTGGGTTTCCAGATGGTCTGTCATCGTGTTAGGAAAATACTGCAGATTTAAAAAAATTTTATATTGGGGTATAGTTGATTAACAGTGTTGTTAGTTTCAGGTGTACAGCAAAGTGACTCAGTTATACATATACTTGTACCTATTCTTTTTCAAATTCTTTTCCCATTTAGGTTATTACAGAGTACTGAGCAGAGTTTCCTCTGCTATACAGTAGGTCCTTGTTGGTTATCTGCTTTAAATACAGCAGTGGGTGCATGCCAATCCCAAACTCCCTAACTATCCCTCCCCCTGCACCCTCCCCCGCATAACCATAAGTTCATTCTCTAAGTCTGTGAGTCTGTTTCTGTTTTGTAAATAAGTTCATTTGTATCATTTTTTTGGATTCCACATATAAGCAATATCATGTGATATTTGTCTTTCTCTGTCTGACTTACTTCACTTAGTATGATCTCCAGGTCCATCCATGTTGCTGCAGATGGCATTATTTCATTCCTTTTTATGGCTGAGTAATATTCCATTGTATATATGGTATGTACCGTATCTTCTTTATCCATTCATCCGTCGATGGACATTTAGGTTGCTTCCATGTCTTGGCTATTGTAAACAGTGCTGCAATGAACATGGGGGTGCATGTATCCTTTCGAACCATGTTTTTCTCTGGATATATGCCCAGGAGTGGGATTGCTGGATCATGTGGTAGCTCTATTTTTAGTTTCTTAAATATTACAGATACTGAGACGTAAGTAAGACTCTTCCAGTACTAGGGGCTATTGGCTATCTGTCAGCACGTTCTTCTAATGCCCTCAGGGAAACATGACTTCATTTTATAGGCAGCTGAGTTCACAGTTTCAATGTGTAGCTTATTTCAACATGTAGCCAGTACCATGTGTGGCAATGTGTTGTGTGAAAGAGACACAAATCCCTATCTTTGACGGTGCAGAATGTTCTCCAAAGATCCCAGGCAAGAGTTGGAGACCAAGGAAAATTCCAAAGGACTACTGGGAATTAATTTTCTGCTGTTTAGGAACCTCACTTAACTGTCAGCAATACTGAACAAAGAACATGGGAAAGGGAGAGCATGAGCCATGCCCTTGTCTCTGGCTGTGCACATCTGGATAAATCTTTGGCCTCATCTAAGACATGAATGTGCCAGTGAACCTCAGGGATGCTGCCCGAGGGGCTGCTGCAGGCATCTAAGGCCTGTGGCGTCAGACCTGAGTCTTCTTCTCTGGAACTAGAGATGCTCATCATGGACCAGCAGAGGAAAATTTCCAGGACTCTCCCTAACTATGAGAGAGCACCAGGCTCCAGTCCTTGACTAACAGAAGGTCTTGGGGCTGCCTAAGCCAGAGTGTCAGATTTCTGCTGGGCTGCAGGAAACCATTCAAGGCTGGCTAGCAATTGAGCCTGATTATTTTGGGATCTGTGTACATCCTAGTAAAATAGAGTTTGGAAGAGAGTAGAGCTGGTGTAGGTCTCCAAAAACTCCAACCTCTACATCTACCTAGAGGAATGCATCCAGGGATTCCCTCATTAACTCTGATGTCGCCCATTTGTCCTATTTTTGTACATGATTAATGGCTGAAGTGAAAGATGCAGACTAAAAACATTACCCTTGTTCGAGAAAGGGGTAGATCAACAGGGGTGTAGCTCTCAGGAAAGGCTGCAGGAAGGATGTGATTTGGATGAGCAGAGAGAAGGAAAGGGGGCACTGCAGGTTTGCTCTGGGGATGGGTGAGGGATTGCACAAATGGCCCTAAACAAACAAAATGGCAGACAGAAAAGTAATTTAGTTTTAATTTTGATTCACTGAAAGTATTGAAATATCAACCTGTCTAGATTGGATTCTCCAGGAAGCATATTCTATGACAGTGTATATTAATTTCCTATTGGCTGCTGTAACAAATTACCACAAACTTAGTAGCTTAAAACAACACACATTTCTTATCCTACAGTTCTGAAGGTCAGAAACCTAAAATGGGTCTGTAGGGCTGTGTGCTCTCTGGCTCTAAAGGAGAACTTATTTTCTTACTTTTTCCAGATTCTGGAGACTGCCTACGTTCCTTGGCTTGTGACCCCTTCTTCCACCTTCAAAGCCAGCAGAGCGACATCTTCTCTCTCTCTGATCTCTGGTCTCCTTCTTATGAAGATGCTTGGGATTATACTGGGTCCACCTGGATAATGCAGGATACTCTTCCTATCTCAAGATCCTTAACTTAAACACATCTACGGAGTATTCATAGGTTCTGGGGATGGACACGGACATTTTGGGGGGGGGTTATTACGCTGTCTGGCATACAGTGTTTAGCGTTCAGAATCAACACCTGCAAAAAGAGAGAGAAGGAAGCAGGATGGAGTAGAGGGAGAAGCCGAGCTATGATGCAGCCTGACAGCCGCAGCTGACCCCATGAGGAGCTCTGGGGCTAGGATAACTGGTCAGAGGTGTCTTATTTGGGTCTAAAGTGACAAAGCTGTTGTACTTTCTCCTGGGTCAGGTCATTAGATGTGGGTCACTTCCAGAAGGGCGTGACACTGGTTAAGATGGCTCGCTGCATGGAGGCTGCCCCTGCAGGGGCTGTCTAGCACAGTGCTCCTGGCAGCTGGGACAGCAGGTCTTTCCTTGAAGGGGGATCCAGGTGGCGCGTCTCCATGTCCACTGCTCAGCCCTGGTCATGATGCCTGAAAAGAGCCTCTGAGAGGTTTCCATGTTTTAGTGTCATTTGTGACCTTACAGACTACATGTGTAGGATGTGGCTTCCACTCTATCCCCCCACAGGATGTGGGTGGGGTTAACTTCTGTAAACACAGTTAATGTTTTTTTTTTTTTTTCAATTTCTGATCTTTTTTTTTGGTGGGGGGAGTATAGTTGCTTTACAATGTTGTGTTAGTTTCTGCTGTATAGCAAAGTGAATCAGCTATACGTATACATATATCCCCTCTTTTTTGGATTTCCTTCCCATTTAGGTCACCACAGAGCATTGAGTAGAGTTCCCTGTGCTCTACCGTAGGTTCTCATTAGTTATCTTTTTTATGCATAGTAGTGTATATATGTCAATCCCAATCTCCCAATTCATCCCACCTCCCCCTTCCCCCCCCCCCCCCCACCCCGGCCCCGGCATCCGTCCATCTGTTTTCTACATCTGAAACAGGGATAATCCTTCACTTATTTATTTACAACTGTGTGCCTCTAGAAAGGATACGAAGGGGCAATCATTGGCTTAACCAATGTGGCCAAAACAGGGCAGTTTCTACAGCAAAAATATTAATAGTATAAATTATATCATTTCAAAAATAAATGGGCTGCTTCAATAATGCTTTACAGTGTCAGGAAATACATGTGTCGTGTGATGGGTACAGTTAATTCCTCAGAGATGAATTTATGGCTCACTCCCATTTTTATGCAGGTATTTTCCCATTTGCAGGTGACCTATCTGAGCCATATGACCTATTGTTCCTGTTTATACAAACGTGCAATTTAAGGAGGGAACACAAAGGTCTCTCTCAGAGACATGCCCCACACCATGGCTACACTCCTCTCTTTTGCAGATGTAATTCTGAGGCTTTATCTTGCAGAGATGTCTTATTTTCTCTAGTCTGAGAATCCAGATAAAAACCTGGGAGACTTCTCTGCTGGGAACTCAACAGCCTGACACCAACATTCCCAATTACTGCCACACTGGCCACAATGAATTAAAGCCTTCATATTAAAGAAATAAAGTAAAGAAAACTAACAAATATTCCCTAATGGTCTCATGAACACGACTCGACTAGTCCTGAGTGAGGTGGGCTGTGAGACACACGACCCTCCACACGCCCTTGTTCTCCCTTCCCTGGAGGGACTGCCTCCCCCGTGGGGTGCTCTTTTCTCCCTGGTGGCAGAGGCCTGTCACCCTTCTCCACAGGCATTCTGGGCATCTGCCTGGTGATGCCTGAGCTTTTCAACAGTGCGTGGCTCTAACTCAAATAAAACCAGAGTTTTCTTTTCCCACAGCTCAACCCCATCCAGATGTTACCTTCCGGTGAGACCCTCACGCCCTCTCCCCGGAGCTTTGGGAGAGTCAAAGCTGTGACCTCCGTTTTGAACAGGGGATCTGAAATCTCATCCCAGCCCTGGTTCTTTGGCATCAGCCCTCTGTGAGTTAACGTTCCTGTCTCCTGTCTTCAGTGACCCTGGGGGGTGGATTGCGGAGGGGTCGGTACTCAGAATTCTCGCCCTGGCCGACTAGCACTCCATCCATGTGCACGGATGGCCTGCTCCCGGTGGGCTTGAAACTCTCAGCTCATCCCAGTTTTGCCAAATACATATTCTTCCTTCCAGGGTACCTGGTGGATCCCAGGGATTTTCTGGTTAGCTGGTAGTTGCTTGAGGTTTAGGCAGTGGCTACAGGAAAAAAACAAAAACAAAAACACCACAAGTATTTATTGAGTGTTAACTCTGTTCTATGTACTTTTCTAAAGGATTTACGTGTATGGACTCATTTACTCCTCATGACAATCCATTGAAGTAGATACAGTTATTATCATCATCATTATAGAAACTTAGGTACAAAGCAATGAAAGGTATTGTTCAACTCCCTCAGCTAGTATGTGGCAGAGCTGGAATTCCAGTCCAGGCACCTGGTTCCAAAGGTGCAAATACATTTACCTACTGGACAGTGCTGCCTTCCCGCACTGGCTAAGTGCAGTGTAAAGACCACACTAAATGCCCATCTGCAGCCTGGGCAGTGCTGTGCTCTCGTCCAATTGTGCCAATAAGTCACAGACCACAGAGGGAGGCCTCTTTTCACTGCCATAACACTATCCGCACCGTGTGCACAGATACACGGCCATGCTTGCACAGCTGTCCTCACAGGGGCGCTCACAGGCCAGCATGCACACGAGCACATTCAGCGTGGTCAGATCACATCCACACGTGATGCAGGTGTCCCAGCGAGACTGGATTCTGTTCTTTGTTGACCCTAAAGACAGAAATGAGTGTAGAGCTCCCTGTCACTGTGTAATCCAAAACAAAAATAAAATCAGCCCTAAAACAACAAGAAAAGATATGCATATATAAAAAGTATACATACACAAAATACACATCTATATATAAAGTATAGATATATATTTTAAGAAAAAGCTTCTTTCTATATTTCTTCATTTTCTGATTGGAAAATTATGGAAAATTCATTTAAGCCAAACTTTTCTCACTTTGCTGAAACCCTAAAGGTTAGTCTGCCCATTGGACCATGCAGCATCAAGTTGCAGATTTTTATAGCCTGCAGGCAAGGAGTTCAGCAACTCATTATCAAATGCAAATGTTTTAGATGGTTGGAAAAGGAGAGTTGAAAATAACTGTCTCTCATACCTAGAATATCACAACATCGTATAGCTAGAAGAGATTTTTTTTTTACGGTGATCCAGTCTCCTAATTGACAGGTGGAAGGGCTAGGAAGTTCACCCTACTGGTAGTGTGGGGTCCTGAGGATTAGAACCCGACCGAGTATGCTTTACTGCACCATAATCTCGTCGGTGGTTCTCATTTCTCTTAAAACATTCATCTGGGGGGGCGATAGTAAGGATGCGTGTCTTTATGCAGTAAATGGGGAAACTAGACTGCAAGCTGTATGAGGGCAGGGACAATGGGCGGGGGTGGGTGCTGCACAGGAGTGCATCCCCTGTGCCTAGCGCATGCGCAGCACTCAGCAAATGTTGGTTGATCCAATGATGGATGGGAGAAGAAAAGGAAGAAACCTTGACTGACTGGTATGGTCCCCACAGCACACGTGCGGGTGGGGGAACTGGTGGGAGGCGGACAGAGAATTAGAACTGCCCTCTGGTGGTCAGCATGGGCCCTGGCTTCTCTGCAGCTCTCTGGCTCTCTAGAATCTATTCGCTACACTGTGGCCAGAGGTGTTTAAAATGCAAACCAGATCAGGTCATTCCCCTGACTGAATCCTCTCAGGGTCTTCCCATCCCATTCCATATAACGTCTTCACCATGGCCCGTCTTGCCCACCCCTCCGGCTTCATCGCTACCTCTTATTGCTTAGTTGTCTCTGCTTCACTCACACTGGCCCCCGACTTGGTAAGCTGCCTCAGCCTTTACAGATTTTGCACTGGCCGTGCCCTCCTTCAGGTTCTCTTTTCCTCTGGATCTTTGCTTGACCTGCGCCTTCTCGCCTTCAGGTCTCAGGTTAATTGCCCCTTACTCGGAGAGGCCTAACTTAAAATAGTTCTCCCCCCACCCCACTCCTTTTCTATCACCTGTTTTCGTTTTCTTCGTGGTACATAGCACTACCTGAAATTGCCCTGTTCATTTAGTTATTCTCCGATTTAGTGCCAGGTCCTAAAACAGTGTTTGTCTCGGTAGGCTTTCCATAAAATATTGTTGAGCGACAGAGGGATGGATGATAAGGCTGAATGGATGAATAAATGAGCGATCGAAAACTGAAGGCACCGCCCCCCCCCACCCCCCCACACACACAGACACACCGGCGCGCCTCGGGCGGCCGCTGCAAACCGCACCCTCCTTGCGCGCCAGGAACCCGCTGCGGAACCCAAGGGCGGCGGCAGCGGTTTCCCTTCAAAGAGCAGGGGAATCTTGAGCGAGCACACAGGAAAGGCAGCTTGCGCGCTGGACCCGTCTTGGTGAGTGCTGCAGTGTCGGGGCGGGGAGCCGGGAGCGGGGCTCGGGGACCCCGCCCAGGCGGGCGGGGAGGGCCCCGGGGCGTGGGGTGGGCGTCGCGACCCGGGTGCGGGCGGAGGGTACGAGCGAGGGCCGGACGGAACCGCGCGGGGAGGGCTCCCTGCGGGGGGAGGGCTCCCTGCGGACGGCGGGGTTCCTGGTGCCGCTGCGGGAGGCTGGTGGCCTGGGGTCTAGCCCCAGAGCTGCCTTGAACTTGCGTGACCCTTACCCACTTCTCTTGGAGCTGGGGGGAGCGATTCAGCTAACTCATTTGCAAAATGGGGCGAATGGTTGCTGATCGCTTGATGGATTGGTTGATTGGTTCGTTCATTCCAGGTGCTTTACAAGGTTTTGTTTGCTAGAGATGCACAGACAGAACCTGCCCATTGTGGGGTCCCAAGTCTCGTGAGAAAAGCCCCGCCTCATGGTGAGGAGGGTCGAATACAATCAGAATTGGGGAGTTCTTGGGGAAAAAAACCCGAAACCCATGCATTTCGGACGAGACATGCAACAGTTATTTATCGAATGGCTATTATGTGCCACATTTTATTTTTTCAGTAGAAATTTAAGTTTTTACTGAGATTGGGGAATAAGAGTTCTGTTGGGTACTTAGAAGGCATATACACTGCTAGCTAATATATTACATATTTGATGATGACTTAAATCCGGAAAAATTTACAAGGTGCATCTATACCCCTCACAGATGTGAACTTTACAGCCAAATGAGTTAAGCAGAGCAGGTGTATCCTCATTTTACTAAGGAGGAAAGTGCATTCACAGCCCCATCAGATGTGATCTTCGCAGCCAAATGAGTTACGCAGAGCAGGTGTATCCTCATTTTACTAATGAGAACATAGAGACAGGTTAAATGATTTACCCAGGCTCTCACTGCCAGTAAGTAACAAAAGTAGGACTAGAATCTAGGCCTCAAGACCCTTGGACCAGCGCTCTTTCCACTACACTAGGTTGCCTGCATGTTTCCACAGTAGTTTTGTAATACGCAGACCCATTGACACAAAGGGAGTTCCAGTGGGTCATGGGTGGCCTTACAACAGACTCTTAACGACTGTTAGATTGTTCTCTAACTTCTGTCCTTGCCTTGGATATTTTACCTGTACTCCAACTTTATCTCCTTCACACTGATGAGTCCCAAATCTATATCTTCCATCCAGACAATTTCTCCTGGCTTCAGACTGCTAAGTCCAGACATTTGATTCATTGATCATTTCCATTGGCTGCCCCACAGGCATCTCAAACTCAATATCTCCAACACTTTTCTTCATGAACCTACAATCCAACTCTCATGATTGAAATCACTATTCAGTAAGTCGCCCAAGTACAAAACTGGCTTGGTTCCTCTTCTCTCACCTCCTATAATCAGTTGATCTCCAATGGCTGCTAGATTCTATTTTCTAAAGATCTGCCACATCTATCCTCTCTCTGTCTCCTTTGCTTCTTCCTTCGTTATGTGCCTAGAGATTGTGGTAGAACTTGCTACCGGCTCTCTGTAGCTTTTAGCTCAGCTTCTTCCAGCCCATTTTCCATTCTGCTACAAAGTGATCTTTCTGCAGTCCAAATGTGATCCTATCACTCACTTGCTTAAATCCCTTCAAGGTTTTTCATCATTTTCAATGTAACATCCAAAGTCTTTAGCGTGGAGTCAAGGTCCTTCCTGATCTTTTCTGAACCTCCCCGACCTTCCCCATCCTTTGTCTCCAGACTACTATTTCTCAAAGTGTGGTGCTGACCTCCACTAGAAGCATGGGAGTACTCATTAATAATGAAGATGATGATGCCAAAAACTCGACCTCTGTGCACTGGTGCCGAATTGAATCTTGGAGACAGAGTTTTGGGTGAAGTAGAAAAGAATAGCTTTATTGCTTTGCCAGGCAGAGAGGGACACAGCAGGCTCATGCCCTCAAAAACTGTGTGTCCCAACCCAGGGGGATTTGGGGAGGAGTTTTATAGCAATGGTTCAAGGGCGGGCTTGCTTATAAGGCTCAGGGTGTGCGCAGGGCCTGCGTTCCTTTAATCTGGCCTCAGGTGGTCTTCTGATGAGCTTCTGTGATTCTCGAGGTTATTCAGCTGTGACCTCTCTGAAATGAAGATCGCTTCCTCAAGTAGTTACCATCTTCCATTTGTTGGGGGTTTTAGTTCTGTGGAAGAGCTCAAAGATATTGTTATGTGTATCCCTTGAGGTGGAACCAGGACCCTGCCCCAAGGCTGCACTACTGTTTTTTGACTGTTCCTCCCTTGTCTCTGTATCCCTTCCCTTCCCTGATTAGCAACTGTTTGAACCTGCCCTTTGGAACTCGGAAAGTCTAGAAATGGGAGACACAGAAAGGCTTTTGTGCCCAGGAACCCCACAGGGTCCTGCTTGGTTTCACTAACAGCCCAACCAGAACAAGTCAGAGTCTCAGGGGGTAATGCCCAAGAATCTGCATTTTAACAAGTTTTACACTAGAGTTTGAGAGGCCTTGTTCTCACCTTCCATATTTACACTGCTCTTTATACCTGACTCCCCACCTGTGTTTCCCTGAACATACCTTGCTATCATTTATGCCTTTGTGCGCATCAGTCTCTTTAGCTTCTCATTTGGTATTCCTCATTCTCCAAGACCCAGGGTAAATGTCACGCCTTCTGGGAAGACTTCCCCCAGCCATGGACCACCGTGTCACCTCCAGTCTACACTGGGTCATTCTTGTGGCTTCTGACAGAGCCATGACTTACCCCTCAACATCCTTCCCACTGTATTACAATCATAAATTGTGTAATTGTTTTGCACTTGTGGGTTTAACAGTTGCCAGCACTTGAGAATAGAGGCTTGTGCTTCTCTGCCTAGCACCCAGCACAGAGTCCAGCATGCTGAATGAACGCGTGCTTTAGGGTGCGATGGGGAGGCATCTAATCATCACGTGTGCCTTTGGGTTCCTTTGTGTACCATCCTGGACTGTGGCTCTGATTCACAGGAAGGTGGGCTCCCTGGCACTGGCTTCATTGTTGCTGGTGATAAGGATGTGTCTGGCCTCGAGAGGAATTTTAAGCAATGGTAGTGTTAAAGAAAAAACTATGTAGTGACACTTGTTGAAGAAGGGTCAGGCAGACTTTACTCAAGGGTAGGGAGAGGCATCTGGGTGGATGTAGAGACCACTGCAGTGGTGGTCTTAGAGTGGGGGAAGGAGGTTGGACTCAACTCTGACTCCAACGAGGACAAATCGGGGTTTATAGCCAAGGGGCAGGGTGGGCTTCAGTGGATGGAAAATTACTAAGAGGGAACTTCAGGGTTAAGGGGAATTCTTGTTAGGCTGACTCAGTAGAGTTCTTGCTGAAGGCAGACCAGGGTGATAAGATATCCAGGGTGGTCAGATACCAACGGTGGAGGTGGGGGATTTTCACTAAACTAAGTGGGATTCTTGCTCAAACTGGATTCTACAAGGGCGGAGAGGGAAGCCCAAGCTAGGGCCTTGTCCAGCAGAGCTCAGAGGAGCCTGATTAAAGTTAGGTCAAGAAGAGAGTCTTCGTGGTTAAAGGGAGTAATAAAAGAACTAGAATCTTCACCAAAAGCTGAAGATTTTTTTTTCTTGGTCTGTTTACCTCATGCACACAAAGTCATAAAAATTTTCTGTATCTGTTTAGAAAATTTTATATTTATTTTTAGAAAATTTAGAAAATACATTGCAATTTAAGATGTAAAATAAATGTCACCCATTTTCTCACAATCAAGAGGGAATTCCTTAAAGTTTCTGTGTGTTTATTTATACTGGTATTTTTTTTTCATTTATATTCATGTTTGGACATAATTGGTAAATACCAATTCCATAAGGCTTTTTAATCCTGCTAATTTTACCTAACATTATATTTTTAGTTTTTTCCACATCAACAAAAATTCTTAGTGAAAAAAAATTTAATGTAGTGGGGGGAAAAGTGTTCCTTAACCTTCATAGGGTCCCTAGCTAGGTCTGGAAATTAGACTGACAAAGACTGATCAACAGGAGGAAAGCATACACGTTTACTCAATATGTTTTACATGATAACGAGAGCCTTCATAGAGAAATGAAGACCCAGGGAAACAGGCCCGAGTATTTTATTTTAGACAGTCGTGGAGGAGCGTGATAGGGTGAAGGGTGTGAGGTAATTAGAGCAAATGGGAAACAGCAAGGCCTGTGTGTTAGGATTCTTCTTGGCATCCCTTTTTCTTTGGAGACAAATGGATCCTTCCTGCTGGGTATAGGGCAGGCACCTCTCACTGGAGGGTTTTATGATCTGTTTCAGGGAAGAAGGGCAAGGTGGGCAGGTGGGCAGGGTGACCTTCCTGCTTCTGCCATTTCCCCGAACTCCTTCCTGTTAAAATATCCACTCTGCAAGGTGCCATAGTTTGGGGTAGCATGTCTTGAACCCCATCACATTCAACAGTTATTTACCGAATGGCTGTTATGTGCCAGGTTTTATTTTAGACACAGGGATACTGCAGCGACCAGACCAGTCAAAATCTTTACTCTCACGGAGTTTACATTCCAGGGGGGTAAGGTAATAAACAAACTAGCACATAAGGATCATCACAGGATAAGTGCTGTGACGAAAAGAAACAGAATAGGTTTATACGGTCGCTTTGTTTTTGAGTAAAGTTATGCTAGTTTGCCTTCCGTATAGGAGTGTGTGTCTATCTCATTTTGTCATCAGTGAGTATAATCATTTAAAAATTTTGGTAATTTTATAGGTGAATAGTGATAGTTCTTTGTAATTTGCATGTCTTTGATTACTCAGGAAGTTGAGCATTTTTACAGAGCTATGTGCATTTCCTCTTCATTGAGTTTTCTGTGAATGTTCTATTGAGGGCCTAGTGTTTTCTCCTATTTTGAATAATCCCTTTACATTACTAGTTTGATTACTAATTTGATGATATACACTTTATATATAATGGATAAGCAGACACTCTTTTTTTATTTTTCCTTTTTTTTTCTGGCCGTGCTGCATGGCTTGCGGGATCTTAGTTCCCCGACCAGGGATCGAGCCCAGGCCCTGGCAGTGAGAGTGCCGAGTCCTAACCACTGGACGGCCAGGGAATTCCCAGATAAGCAGATACTCTTAAATAGCGGTATAATGACTGTAAGGAGAAAGCAAAGACAGGACACCTAGAATTCCCTTCTTCTCTTCCTGCTTCTCTCCCCCTTCCTTCTAAGAAGAAGTGATGAGAGAAGAAAAAAGTGTAGTTTAGGTGGAAAGAAGTGAAGAAAGAAAGAAAGAAAGAAGGAAGGAAGGAAGGAAAGAAAGAAAGAGTAGGTGGGTGGGTGGGTGGGTGAGGAGATGAAGAAGGTGATGTAACTAGGAAGGAGAAGGAGGGAGGAAGGAAAACATGGAGAGGATGAAAGAACCGAAGACAGTCATAGGGACTCTGCACGATTCCCTTGGACAATTATATTTTTTTCTTTTCTGCCTCTACTAATCTAGCAAATCCCTAAGAGAAGATGACTGTGTTCTTTAAAACACTTCGAAATCATTGGAAAAAAACTACAGCTGGGATCTGCCTGATGACATGGGGAGGCCACTGGCTCTATGGAAAACACTGGTAAATATCTGACACCCCCCATACCCCCCACCTTCACATGCAACAACAAAACAGTTCAAAAGGGCCTACAGTTAAAATCTTGTTTAGCTGTGCTTGTCTCTGTAAAACAGTGTGTTGTAAAAGGAAAGCAAATGTTAAAACCTCAAAGACAAAGGCTTCTTGTTGTACCCAGTTCTGAAAGATGGAAACTGTATAGAGCTATTAACACTTGTACTTCAGTGGACACAGATTACTGCAGCGAGATCAAAACGGGGAGAAATTGAGGGCCGCCTAGAGAGAAACAAGGGACTTCCCTAGTAATAGTAGAGGGTTGGAACTCACACGTGTCCTTGGGTGGTCCTTCCGTTTTCCACTACGGTCTCTCGATCTCTAATAGTGCCCATTGCTAGACACTGAGTCTGCTACCTGCAACCCCTGTGATTTTCCTCATCTAACCCATTAGCAACAACAAAACTAATGAACCCATTAGTTCATTTAAATGAAACAGACTTTCAGACCTTTTGTTTGAATAAGGAATTCCAGGCAGTCTTGGGTTTTATTAGCCTTGCAGGTCTGTGGGGAGAAGAAGGTGCCAGAGGTCCTCTTCTGGATTCACATGGTAATAAGATTTAAATAAACAGCTTTTATATAAAAGTTATACAGATTACTAAGAGAGCCGATCAAATTGCAGTCTTTTGGGGATTCAGGGCTACGTCTTAAATATATAGCAACATTCTCTGACATCCGAGTGTCCCGAATAACTGCTTTGTTAAACAGAAAACTGAACAGGCTTTATAATGGAAGTCTCCACGTTGGAAAGGAGAGTCACACTGGTACTTCTGTGAACGTTCTCAGTTCACCACTATCAGAGATAATTTATGATGCTCATGGTGTCTACTTTTTGCAGGTGTGGAGAAGGTGGAACATTCCCCCCTTTTCTTTCTAAGTTTTCTCAAGGCTAAGCACTTGAATTCCATTAGCTAGCGTATAAAGAACAGACCTAAGAATCTTAAAATTTTAATATATAAAAAAGAGAAGGGCAGAGGAAATGTTTTAACAAATTGTGTACGGAGCATATAATGTTTGGCTTTTCCTCCCTTTTCAAACTATTGGGCTGGCCAAAAAGTACGTTCGGGTCTTTCCGTAACATTTTACGGCAAATTTGAGCCGTAACATTTAAGCCCTCGAGGAAAGGCTCCTTATACCTCCTGCCAGGGTAGGAACCAGGATTTCCTATTTAGGAGCACCCAGTCCAGGCCACAGCTGGCTTAAGGTGGGAGAACCTCCCACCTGCTGCGGATTATTGCCATTGCTACTGCTGGGTGAAGATGTGAGGAAATAACCGTGTCCCCTGTTCAGGATGTCTTTAAGGTACCATAATAATTTCTCGCCAGCGTAGTCTTGAGACTTTAAAAAAGGCCCATTAAGTTTGTGGCACGTCGGAGGCCTCATTCTCAGTTGGATCTGAAACAGCTTGAACTAGAAGTGTAGCAGGAGGCTGGAGGCATCATTTGCTCTGTCTCTACCCTTGACATTCAAGGTTACTGCTCAGAATGCAACCCCCCATTGTCCTGCATAGCTTCCTTTTCTCAGACTTCTCTCCGCATGCTCTGGTGCTATTTAGCACCCCTCCCTCCCCCTTTTAAAAAATTGTAAAAAAACAGTAAAAGAAAATTTACCACCTTGACCATTTTTAAGTGTACACTCAGTAGTGTTAAATATATTCATATTGCTGTACAGCAGATCTCTAGAACTTTTTCATCTTGCAAAATGGAAACTTTATCCCCACTGAATACAACTCCCCATTTCCTCCTCCCTCCAGCTCCTGGCAACCACCATTCTATTTTCTGTTTCCGTAAGTTTGACTGCTTTAGATACTTCGTATGAGTGGGATCATGTAGTACTTGTCTTTTGTAACTGGCTTATTTCATTTAGCATAATGTCCTTATGGTTCATTGATGTTGTAGCATATGGCAGGATTTCCTTCTTTTTTTAAGGCTGAATAATATTCCATTGTATGTATATACCACATTTCTTTATCTGTTTATATGTTGATGGACATTTGGGTTGCTTCCACCTCTTGGATATTGAGAATAATGCTACATTGAACTTGGGTGTGCAGATATGGCTGTAACATCCTGTTTTTAATTCTTTTGGGTATATACCCAGAAGTGGGATTGCTAGATCAGATGGTATTTCTATTTTAAAATTTTTGAGGAAACTCCATACTGTTTTCCATAGTGGCTGCACCATTTTGCAATCCCAATTTCTCCACATCCTTATCAACACTTGTTATTTTCTGGGGTTTTTTTTTTTTTTTTTTTGATATTGGCCATCCTAATGGGTGTGATATGGCATTCTGTGGTTTTCGTTTGCGTTTCTCTTAATGATTAGTGATACTGAGCATTTTTTCATATGTTTGCTGGCCATTTGTTTATCTTATTTGGAGAAATGTCTGTTCAAGTTTTTTGTCCATTAAAAAAAATCAGGTTATTTGTTGAGTTGTAGGAGTTCTTTAACCTTTTATGAGATACATGATTTGCAAATATTTTCTTCTATTCCATAGATTGACCTTTTTCTCTCTGTTGATTGTCCTTTGATGCACAGAAGTTTTTTTTTTTTTTTTGCGATACGTGGGCCTATCACTGCTGTGGCCTCTCCCGTCGCGGAGCACAGGCTCCGGACGCGCAGGCTCAGCGGCCATGGCTCACGGGCCCAGCCGCTCCGCGGCATGTGGGATCTTCCCGGACCGGGGCACAAACCCGTGTCCCCTAAATCGGCAGGCAGACTCTCAACCACTGTGCCACCAGGGAAGCCCCTACACAGAAGTTTTTAAGCTTGATGTAATTCCATTTGTCTGTTTTTGGTTTTGGTGTCACATCTAAGAAATCGTTGCCAAATCCAGTGTCAAAAGCCTTCCCCGCTATGTTTTTTTCCTAGGAGTTTTATAGTTTTAGGTCTTAGGTTTAGGTCTTTAATCCATTTCGAGTTCTTTCCCCAGTGTGTCTCCTAGGTGCCCTTGTCAAACATCATTTGATCATATATGTGAGAATTTATTTCTGGGCTCTCTGTTCTGTTCCACTGATCTATATGTTTATCTTTATGCCAGTATCATACTGTGCCACCAGGGAAGCCCAGTATGGACATTTTGACAATATTAAGCCTTCCAATCCATGAACATGGGATGTCTTTCCATTCATTTGTGTCTTCTTTAATTTCTTTCAGCAGTGTTTTATCATTTTTAGTATACAAGTCTTTCACCTCCTTGGTTAAAATATTTATTCCTAAATATTTTATTCTTTTCAGTGCTATTGTAAATGGGATTTAAAAAAATTTTTTCCCCTTTTTCTTGAATTATTTTATTTTTTATACAGCAGGTTCTTATTATTTATTTCATACACATCAGTGTATACATGTCAATCCCAATCTCTCAGTTCATCCCACCACCAGTACCCCTGCCCCTGCTTTCCCCCCTTGGTGTCCATACGTTTGTTCTGTACATCTGTGTCTCTATTTCTGCCTTGCAGACCAGTTCATCTGTACCGTTTTTCTAGATTCCACATATATGCATTAATATACGATACTTGTTTTTCTCTTTCTGACTTACTTCACTCTGTATGACAGTCTCTAGGTCCATCCACATCTCTACAAATGACCCAATTTTGTTCCTTTTTATGGCTGAGTAATATTCCATTGTATATATGTACCACATCTTCTTTATCCATTCGCCTGTCGATGGGCATTTAGGTTGCTTCCATGGCCTGGCTATTGTAAATAGTGCTGCAGTGAACATTGGGGTGCATGTGTCTTTTTGAATTATGTTTGTCTCTGGGTATATGCCCAGTAGTGGGATTGCTGGGTCATATGGTAGTTCTTCTATTTTTAGTTTTTTAAGGAACCTCCATTCTGTTCTCCATAGTGGCTGTATCAATTTACATTCCCACCAACAGTGCAAGAGACTTCTCTTTTCTCCACACCCTCTCCAGCATTTGTTGTTTGTAGATTTTCTGATGATGCACATTCTAACTGGTGTGAGGTGATACCTCATTGTACTTTTGATTTGCATTTCTCTAATAATTAGTGATGTTGAGCAGCTTTTCATGTGCTTCTTGGCCATCTGTCTGTCTTCTTTGGAGAAATGTCTATTTAGATCTTCTGCCCATTTTTTGATTGGGTTGCTTTTTCTTGACATAGAGCTGCATGAACTGTTTGTATATATTGGAGATTAATCCTTTGTCCGTTGATTCGTTTGCAAATATTTTCTCCCATTCTGAGGGTTGTCTTTTCGTCTTGTTTATAGTTTCCTTTGCTGTCCAAAACTTTTAAGTTTCATTAGGTCCCATTTGTTTATTTTTGTTTTTATTTCCATTACTCTAGGAGGTGGATCAAAAAAGATCTTGCTGTGATTTATGTCAAAGAGTGTTCTTCCTATGTTTTCATCGAAGAGTGTTATAGTGTCCAGTCTTATGTTTCGGTCTTTAATCCACTTTGAGTTTATTTTTGTGTATGGTGTTAGGGAGTGTTCTAATTTCATTCTTCTACATGTAGCTGTCCAGTTGTCCCAACACCATTTATTGAAGAGACTGTCTTTTCTCCATTGTATATCCTTGCCTCCTTTGTCATAGATTAGTTGACCATAGGTGCGTGGGTTTATCTCTGGGCTTTTTATCCTGTTCCGTAAATGGGATTTTTTTTTTAACTTCCTTTTTGAATTGTTCACTGTTAGTGTATAAAAACACAACTGGTTTTTGTGTTTGATTTTGTAAACTTTGCAAACTTTTGCAACTTTGCTGAATTTGTTTATTCTAATAGCTTATTTGTGTGGACTCTTTAGTGTTTTCTACATGTAAGGTCACATCATCTGCAAACAATTTTACTTCTTCCTTTCCAATTTGGATGCTTTTTATTTCTTTTTCTTGTCTAATTGCTCTGGCTAAGATTCCCAGTACTATGTTTAATAGAAGTGGCAAGAGTGGGCATCCTTCCCTTGTTCCTGATCTTTTTTTGTTTTTTGCGGTACGGGGCCCTCTCACTGTTGTGGCCTCTCCCGTTGCGGAGCACAGGCTCCGGATGCGCAGGCTCAGCGGCCATGGCTCACGGGCCCAGCCGCTCCGCGGCATGTGGGATCTTCCCAGACCGGGGCACGAACCCGTGTGCCCTGCATTGGCAGGCAGACTCTCAACCACTGTGCCACCAGGGAAGCCCTGTTCCTGATCTTTAAGGAAAAGCTTTCAGTCTTCTCTGTTGAATGTGATGTCAGCTGTGGGCTTATCATATATGTTCTTTGTTATGTTGAGGTAGTTTCCTTCTATTGTCTTTACAAAAAAAAATCCCAAACTTTTCACATAACAGTCCTCACATTATTTTTTATAATACTATTTTAGTTTTTTCCCTGCAAAAATCTTGCCCTGCAGCTGTCTTGAATAGAAGCTGCCCTCCTCTTCAGATGGGTTGTGAGGTGGGGTTGCCATTCTCCTAGCTCCTCGGTACCTATTCCAAACCATTACTCTTTCATCTTCTTATAAAAGTCTTTTCTCCTTTGAGGCTCATAATATCTGGCTATATTATAAAACCGTAAACCACCCAGCTTTCTGGGATCTCATCTACATTAGACTTAGGCTTTGGTGCCTGGCTTATCAATGTCCTTTTCTCTTTAAGAGAAAAGGGCATTGTTATCTTGTTATCTTTCTGAATGCCCTGAGTGTTTATGTGAACATCCCACCTAACAACACCTTGTCTTTCCTTTCCCTGACTTAATCTATTCCTGGGACTTTAATACTTTGCCCTCTTTCAACTCTCCCCATTCTCACTGGTTGAATGCTAAACCTTGTCATCACTTGTCCTTGTTCCACTTTTGAAAATGGAACTTAAGCATCTGACTCTCTCATTTCGCCCTTCTATTATTCCAGTTTTCTTCCTTTACTCCTCTTTTTCAGTGTTATCAAGACTTCTTGTCCCTTGGGCCCTCCATTTTCTTCCCAATCTATCACTCACCCCTGCCTTCTTCACTTTCTTCCTGTCCTAGATTCCTTGATTCAACACATCACACAATTCATCACAGTTTTTCGTATGTCCTCCCTGGCCTTTTCACTCTCTCATTTCCTCCTCCTATTTTAAGTTAAACTTTTTGAATAGGTTCTCTCTGCTTCCCTGCCTCCTACCCATTCTACATCCTGTGTGGTCTTCTTTTAAGTTAGTCGCACCAGTTTTATTACTCATCCTTTCTGACTGCTCAGCTTTAGACACCGTTGACTCTCCTTGAGACACCTTTTTTTCCCTTGGCTTCTGACTGCCAGGTATCTGTTTTCCCTCCTACTCCTCTGGCCATTCCTTCTCACCTTTTACTTCTCCCTTCTACTCAGGGGTTACAGCAGTAGTTCTCTAAGACTCTGCCCTAGGCCCTCTGCTCCCTTTATACCCTCTCCCTGTATGATCTCATCTGCTCGCAGTGGCTTTATTGTCAGCCGTAGGTAGACAGACGGCAGGTTTGTATTTCCATAGAGCCCTCTTCTGAGCTGCAGACCCATCTGTGCATTCGGCTGCTTGCTTAACTTGTCTCCTTGGTTGCTTCCTAGGTGCCTCAAACTCAACAGACTAAAAATAAAATCAAAAGCTTTCCTGTCAAACCGGTTCCTTCTCAGTGATTAGTACCACTCACCATCCAGTTTCCCAGACTAAAAATTTGAACGTGATCCTCCATTCGTCCTTCATCCTTATTTCCCACATTCAGGTTGTACGTTCTAAGTGATTTTACTTCTTTTGTATCACTTACTTTGTTCGATTTCTGTTGTCCTTCCTCACTGTTGCCGCCTTTGTGCTCACTACCATCATCTCTGGCCTGGATTCTTACTAAATGCTTTCTGACTGTTCTCCTTGTATCTACTCTTGCCTGTTTCTAATCTGTTTTGCACAGCACTGCCAGAGCAGTCTTTTAAAAATGCAAATTGCTATTGCTTTTAGACTCAAATCCCGAATTCTTACCAACTCTCCATGACTTGGCCCCATCTGTAGACAGCTGTAGCCCTGCCACACTCCGCACTTTGGCATGTAGAACTCTCAGGCCTTCCAAAGTGGCATGTCCTTTCTGTTTCAGGGTTCCTTAGAGGGCCTTCATACACGTTCCCTCCTGAAACTCTCTTCCCTTCTCTTCTTCCCCAGCCAACTACCATTTCTCCAGGTCTCAAATGTTACTTCTTCCCTGTCCCCTCCAGTCTTGGTTAGGCAGACTTTCTACATTTTCTCCATGGTATTGTGAACTTCTACATAATACTTATTACTATTATAGTTTTTTGTTCTGTGTGTTTTTTCTCTTATATTATAAGACTCTAAAGGCAGGGGCCCTGTTTGTCTTTCTTCGTGTTGTCCCCAAGACCCAGCACATAGAAGGTCCTTGAGACATATTGTATTTATGGAGGAAGGAACAAACAAGAGAATGAAAGTCTCAGAGGGCAAAATCTCAACCCTGTTGACCGGCCACTTGTGAATTCACAAACCCAGGCTGTTGAATCCTCCTGAAGAAAATGATACACTAAACCCATAGTCAGGTGACTCTTCCATTTTCACAAACTTATTTTGAAATAATCATGAATTTCCTCAGTTTCCTGCTTCACCTTCTCCATATTCATTCTTGGACAACCTTAACTCCTACTTCAAAAACAAAATAAAGAACACTGGGCAGTTACCCCTGCACACACATTCCTCTTCTTTTTGTCTCATTGGATGAGGTTGCCATCCTCCTGCCCAAGGCCGACCCCTCCAACCCTGATCTGCATCCCATTCTTCCTCCTTCATTGGTTATCCTTTTCCTCGCTTGTATCTTGAATCTCATCCTTCCTACTTCTTTCCCCCTATTTGTCAAACTCTTCCTAGCTTAACGTGTCGTCTCAGCTGTGGGTCCCCGTTTATTTACTGCTCTCTCTCTTCCATTTGTACCATTCTTGAGATCTTGCCTCACACTTGCAGCCTCTACCTCCACTTTAGAGTAAGCTTAGTAAAATCTGGTTTTGTTCCCATGATTTGATTGACCCTGTTCTTGACGAGGTCGTTAATAGCCTCTTAGTTGTTAAATGAAGTGGATACTTTCAGTCCCTATCTGCCACATTTGATTCTCTTTGATCATCTCCTCTTCAGTTACCTTTAGGGTGTCTTTTTGTTCTGCTTGTCCCTTAAAGGTTGGTGTCCCAGGTCCTATCCTCATTCTGTAGACTTCTTAGGTGATCATAACTACACTAGGGTTTTCAGGTGTGGTACTTAAGATTTCAGAGTCATAATGCTTTTTAGTCCATGTCTTGCTTCTCTTGACATCCTATGTGAGTCGTGTCCCTGGAGTTGTACCATGCAGCCAGCCAGCAGAATATTCTTTCTAAAAGAGAACTCTGATCATGTCACTGTTCTACTGACAACCTGTAAGTGACTCTCCATTGCCTGGAAGAAAAAGACCCAACTGCTTAGCATGGCATAAAAGGCCCTTCATGATCCTGCCTTGTCTTCCTCTCAGCTTTTTTCTGATTCCTTTTCATCCTCCCTCCATCACCCTTACACTCAACCTCTATGTTCCAGAAGTCTTTAGAAAAAGACCTGTTTCCTGTTGTCCCTCTCTCTCCCTTTGCTTGTGTTCTTCCCCCAACCTGGAACACTTGCTCTTCTTCACCTGGCCAACAGCTCAAAAATGTCACAAAGCTGTGTTAATGGTGGCATTATTAGAATAAGAGGAAAGGAAAACAACCTGTGTTAAATAATTACGCTGTACCTGGTGCTGGGCTAGTTGTTGCCGTGTGCATACATGGTCTCATTTAATCCTCAAAATAGCCCTGTGAGAGAGGTAATGTTATTCCCATATATAAATGAGGAAACTGAGGCTCAGAGAAATTAGTAGCTTGTCTAAAGTCATATTTCTGCTTACTGGTGAAACTGGGATTTGGACCCAGGTTAATCATGTTCTAAATCCTATGTACTTTCATTGCTGCTGACAACTTTGAAAAATAAAGCTCACTTTAATATATAAATCCTGCTGTAATTATTAAATGACATTAACTTTTAAATGCCTTTCATAAAACTTTATTAGAACTGTTCTATTATGTTCTCGTTTCATTTTTCACTGGATAGAATAAAGCTCCTTTATTAAATAGAACACATTTATTAGCATTTAGTAGAGACAAGGTGAAAACTGGACACATCTGCCCAGGGACCAGAGCCCTCGTTTCAGAACCTCCCGGGTGCTCTTGGTTGTTCTTTCGTGCTCTCAGCTGTTCTCTGTGGGCCTTTCATATACTGGTCTGACTCCCCTTCTCCTTTTCTCCCTTTTACTCACTGTTCTTTCCCTTTCACTCTGCCTTTCACTTTTCTACCCCCCCCTTTTCTTAGCTTCCTTACCTGTTTGCAATTTATAGATGAGTACATTTATTTTTCCTCTATTCTACGAAAGTCTTCAAACATACAGCAAACTCGAAAGAATTTTACAGTAAACACCTGCCTACCTACTACTTGGATTCTAGATTTTACTGTATTTGCTTCATCACTTATCATCCGTCCATCCTCCTCTCAGTCTTACTTTTTGATGCATTTCCAAGTATTAATAATTTGTCGACATCAGTGTACTTCCACCTGAATACTTGACCATGCATATCAGTAATCAGAGCTCAGTATTTGCTTATAGTGTTTTTTCCCTTACTATGAAATTTACATGCAATGAAATATACAAATCTTAAGCCTGCTTTCACTGTGTTTTGTCAGATGCACACACCTGTGTAACCCAGACTCCTAGTAAGATAGAGAGCGCTGCCACCCCTCCAGACGTTTTCCTCATGTCCCTTCGTAGTCAATCCCTGTCCCCCACACTCTGAGGCAAGCATTGTTCTGTTTTTTTCCCCACCATAGATTCTTTTTTTTTCACTTCTAGAACTTTATATAAATGGAATCATATAACGTAACCTGTATTGTTTTTTGTAAGCCTTCTTTCTCTTAGCATAATGGCTTTGAGATTCATCCATATTGTTTTATTTATCTGTAGTTCATTCCTTTTTTTTTTTTTTTTTTTTGCTGGGTAGTATTCTAGAAGATAAGCATAAAATAATTATAATTTTACACTTATAGAATTTTAAGTTCCTTGTTCTTGATTTCTAACAAGCACATAATAGTGAACATAATATTTTATATTTCTAATTTTAAAAAGCAAGCAAATTATTGTATTATATGTATTTGACTTTTTCTTTCCTTTGAGAGGAAAATAGTGTCTCCTGATACAGGATTCACATGCCAGTAGTAATAATTGGCTGTATTTCAGTGTTGATTTTAATAAGGACCATGGTTTGATAGAGTAAATTTCCATTTGCTTTTAAGGAAACAAGGCTCTTTCTGCAACAGCTTTGGAAGAAATTGCATATGTTATTGTATCTGCCCCAGTTTTGGCTGCTGTCTTTAACTTGTCTTTTGGCACAGGTATTCTTTATCTGCAGGCATCATTTCATGTTGCTGTATTTATAAGTTTTCTTCTCCTGTGGGAATTCCTCTCCTTTTTTTCTCCCTTCCCCTCAGTTTCAAGGAAGAGAACCTGTGAGATTTTTTTCTCTGCATCATCTCCCCCACAGCAGGTCGCAGCAGGAACAGCAGAGGCTGCTCTCAGGACTCTGGTAAGAGCAACTGAAGAGGAGGAAATGACCCTCTTTGCTGAAAGTAAAGAGAATTTAAGTATTGCTCATTCCTCTTCAACTGCTCTTCCCAAGCTTTCGGGGTTCCCTGGGGGAGATCGAGTTTCAGGTTGTTCAGTTCATCATGTCAGCAGTTACCTGCAGTGGTCCTTCTCTCATTTGGAGCCCTTTCAGTAGCAAGGAGCCTGCTAACAGAGAGTGACGTAAGAAAGGAGGCACTTCTAACAGTGTGACCTTGGGCGCTCTAAGCCTCAGGTTCATCTGTAAAGTGGGGATAATACCAGTTCCTCACTGGACCATTGAAGGATTAAGATAACTGGGAAGCTCTTAGCGTAGTGCTTGATTGATACCAGGGTTCAATACACGCTGGTAATTGTGAATTAATTTGATATAATGTTTACTCAGTTACTTTGGGAGTTAAAACGAATTACTGCTGGTATCTGGGCAATGAGTGATTCGAGAGACAGCCAATGGGGAAGGAAGACCAGGATCTGCCAGATGGTGTAATGAGATCTCAGCCTTTTGTTTATTTCACCTTCCATGGGTAACAAGACAGCTTGGAAAAGTGTAATTTCAAGCGTGACAGAACGTAACCACAGAAGAGGCGGGGCCTAAGTAGTTAAAAGCCGCGAGCCGTGTCGGAACCCTTTTCTGTCTCATTTGAGCTCAGAGTGTTCCTTTCGTCACTGGGGGCCTTGTCCTTGCGCACCCTGGCTCTGGCCTCTCTGCTTGTGATTTTGGCCGGTGAGCCCTTCCGCAGCTTCTCAGCTCATCCTCGTGGCTCAGCAGTTGGCCGTAGCTCTGCTCCTGCTTAGTTCTGGCTCCTGTTTCTCAGCTTCAGCCTTTGGCTCAGTGCTTCTGGCACCACTTCTGCCACCCGCCTTGGCCTGTGCCCCAGGACTCCCTCCTGTTTATTTCTGTGGAGCGTCTAGCCTCTCAGCCAGAACCCCTGGTTCCTTCTCGGAGAATCTTAAATCCCACAAACACTATACCTCCCTTAACGTGAAACTTGCAAAGCAATTGTGATACTATAGTAAGTCCCCTACATATGAACCTTCAAGTTGCGAACTTCCAAAGATGCGAACAAGCATTCGCACGTTCCGTCATGTAAGTGAGTTCACGAGTCTGGCGTACATTGTCACATGCGTGCGTCCTCTACAAGTGGCTGTGTTTTTGTGTACTGTACGGTACTGTGTAGAGTACAGTAGTATAGGATCTTTATTTCAACCCCGGGATGTCCGGAAGGAAGTGTAAAAGCAGTGGTATAGAGCGGATTGTATTAGTTGGGTACCTAGGCTAACTTTGTTGGACTCACGAACAAATTGGACTTAGGAACGTGCTCTCGGAACGGAACTCGTTCATATGTACGGGACTTACTGTATAGCAATGGTCCTGGGCCATGGGTCTCTAGGTTTTTATTAATACTGGAGTTTTTTTTTTTCCCTCTGAACAGAGGAACATTAATCTTGGTTACTATATTGTAAACATTGGTGGGAGCCCACCTTTCAAGTTCTGTGGTCAGACAGTTGCTTAGAAGGAAAACTAAATGGTTATGAGTTGGCCTGAGGGGTATGTTCAGTGTCATTCAGTTTTAGTAGTGGCAATAATGATGATAATCACTAACCCTTAATCAGTGCTTGCCGTGTGTCAGTTCTCAGCAATTTACATTTATTAGCTCATTTTGTCTTCCAAACAACTTCGTGAGATGGTTGTTAATCTCATACTAGTGTGAGATTAATAGCCCTACAAAGATGAAGAAATTGAGGGACAGCAAGGTTGAGTAATTTGCCCAGGGTCACACGGCTGGTCAGTGTCAGGGCCCCGATTCAAAACCAGGGCCTCCTCGTCACCTCTCAGAATGGCTCCTGTGTCTTAGGTAGCATGAGAGATGAACTATACACTGAGGTTGTCTTAGGCCTCCAGCCCCATAGGGCGTAAGACGGATGATAGAATGTCGTGCTTCTAATCGGGCTTCCTTCTGAGTCAGCTGGGTCTGGGTTCAAGCCTTGCCTTTGTCACTTGCTGATGTGTGACTTTGGGCAGGTTCTTCAAGCTTGCTAAACGTCACTCTTCTTCATCCACACAGTATCTCACAACATTGTTGTGACGTTTAAATGAGATCACCGCAGGTCCTGGCACACATTAGAAAGAGCAGCTCCTTTTATCATGGATGAATAAGGCACTCCGTGCTGTGTCCTGTTTGAGTGGCACAAAGTCAGTGTTAGGGCGCCTAAGGCAAAGAGGGCTACTTAAACATTGTTTTATCATGGAAATTTAAAACATAAAAATCGAGTAGTGCAACGAATCCCCCTGTATTGTCCCCCAGCTTCAACAGATACCAGCATTTTGCTAATCTCATCCCATCTCTCTCCTCTACTTTTTTTTTTTCTGGAATATTTTAAAGCAAATCCCAGATATATCTCATGTCATTTTACCCATAAATACTTTAGTATCTTATCTTTAATAATTAACGAATTTTTAAAAATCACAATACCATTAACATGACCTAACAAAATTAAAAATCCTTTACGTCATCTAATATTCAGTCTGTGTTTATATTTTGCCTGTCGACCCCAAATTCTCTTATGGTTTTGTTCAAGTCAATATCAACACGAGTTTCACACATTGCGTTTGATGTTTATTCTTTAGCCTCGTAAACTCTAACCCCCTCCTCCTTTCATAGTATTTACTTGTTTTAGCAACCAGGCATGTCTGCATTTGCCCTTTAGAATTTTTCATCCTCCAGATTTGGCGGTTAACTTATACAGTTCAGTGCTGGGCAGAGCCGTATCGGAATCTGAGCAAAAAGAAAAATCAGTAATACTGAGTCTGCCTTTATTTAAAACTCTGATATTGTGTTCATCATGGGTCTTTACGTTCATTTTGATTTTTTAAAATACTGTATTAAAATGTTTCTCTCCATTCCTATGTCTTCCGGTGCTCCCTTAAATTTTGCACGTGAGGCAAGTGGTTCCTCACTCCCTTCGTTCCAGTCCCGGCCATGAGTTAACTTGTTTCTCTGTCTCGCCTGTGTCTTGTCCACCGGTGATTATGTCTGGCTTCTGAAGCTTTGCTATTCAAAGCGTGAGCCGTGGTCCAGCAGCACAGCTCACTCCTGGGAGCTTATTACAAATGCAGAATCCTAGACCCCAACCCAGACCTGCTGAGTCAGAATCTGCATTTTAACTGGATCCCCAGGGGGTCTGCGTGCACAGTAAAGTTGGAGGAGCGCTGCTCTGGAGGTGTGATTCCATTCAGGGTTAGCTTGTTTGGCAAGATTTCTTACTGTATCACATCAGGAAGTACGTGGTGTCTGGTTGTCTTGCTTTTGAGGATGTTAAGCTTGATCAGTGGATTCAGATGTGATCAGCCTGACCCACCTGTTAGAAAGTTGAGAAGTCGATTCCGAGCGCTCCCTGGGGCAACATGGTGAAGAGGAGGGCAGCTAGATGGATTTGAATGTCGACTTACACTTACCAGTCTGCGACCCTGGACAAGGTGCTTCAGCTCTCTGTCTGTAAAATGGGCATCATGGTGGATGCATCTCATTGGGCTGTCATGCAGATTTTCTTAGAACCGGACCTGGCACAAAGCAAGCTCTCCATCAGAGACAGTGCTGCCTTTCCACTTTTCCTTCCTCATTAGAGAAAGCATCTTAACAAAAATGTCTTGAGTGGGGCCTTGCAGACTGGGTGGGACAGTGTTCTAGGTGACATTCATGATTTGAATGTCACTTCTAGGTGACATTCAGAAGTGCACAGTGTATTTTTGGAGATTGGCGAAGAATTTGACTTCACTGGAGTTGTTTTTTTCAGTAGAGTGTGGGGAAAGCCAGATTGGGAAAGGCTTTGACTCTAGGAAGTTTGTAGTATTTGGTGAGCAGTGAAGACTCAGTGAAGATGCTCAAGGAGAGGAGAATGTTGTGAAGTGGAGTTTAGGACATTGAATCCGTCTCCCTGCGCAAGAGACACGGGAGGGAGAAAAGTTCGAAGACTGGGAGGGCATTTCAGTGGTTCACGTAGAAGGTAGGAAAGGCCAGAGCCAGAGTGGTGGCATTAGGGGGGGAAAATAAAAGGGCGGTTATGAAGCTGTGGCAGTGTGAGCAATGCCCGAGCGTGGGCGCTGTGGGCAGACAGACTTCTGTTTGGTCTGGGTTTCGCTGCTTACTGGGCACGTCAAGTTACTTAATTCCCTTAACCTCAGAGCCTCATTTTCCTTATTGGTGAATGGGGACAGTGACGTCTTGTTTAGCAGGTTACCTGTAAGGATTCAATGAGATGGTGCATGTCACGTGCCCGGCTTAGAGTTGCCACTAGATAAATGCTGACCGTAATTATTACTAGATGATTGGGTGTCTGGCTGAAGGAGAAATCGTTTTTTAGCTTCAAGTCTAGGATAGTTGGTGATACAGAAAGAGGAAGGTTGCCAGGGAGAATTGGTTTAAGGAGGCGGTATTACATTCCCTTTTAGATGTGTTGAGTTTGAGACCCTGACAGCATGTCCAGGGGTAAGTGTGTCAGATTTCAGGGGGAAATTATGCGGGAGCCACACTTGAGTAGACCTGTGCTGTTTCTTTTGGTACAGATTATGGTTCCAATAATGCCTTGTGCTTTATTTCTCAGGATCTCTGCGGTTTCTGACCAAGCAGATGTTTTATTTTTACTTGGACATCCATTCACATTAGCCTCTGACTTTGCAGTCAGTGGTCTGGGACCCGGCTGGTTCAGCAGCAGAAGGTAGCAAGGCTCTTCCCCCTCATGGCTTTTCCTCATTCCTGATTTTGTTGCAATTTGAAGAAAGCAGTTTGTTTTGCATTTTAGCGGTTTCAGGTTTCTTCTCTCTCTGTCTCTTTTTCTGAGCACAAGCTGATGCTGAAATTTGGAGTATTAATAGGTGCTATTTAAAGAAGTTCATTTATGGGCAATTAAATAACATGCCTGTCAGCCCAGATTTGATAGGGAATAGGGGAAGCTTTTTTTTTCCCCTTTTTTTTAAGTGCAGTGAAGTTTATTTTCCCTTTCCTTTTAACTCTTTGTCATATTATTTAGAAAAGAGATTTCTTCTTTTAAAAAAACTGTTGTTTATTTTGCTTCCTTTCTGTGTTTTCCATATGTTTACTAGTGGGAGGTAGAGCGGGATGGGGTTGGACTGAGATGGAATGGCAGAGGTATATTTAAGTTATATTTTGTTTTGTAGATTTTACATAATTTTTAGGGGTATTTATATCCGTGGTTTTAGCTGCTCCAAGCACTGCAGAGAGAATAATCATAGCTGATGCTAAAATTAACCCTTCCCCAGGTAGTAACTGACATCTCAAATATTGCATGTGCTGGAACTGCAGAAATACTGACAATAGTAGCTACTAGTTTATGTGTCTATAGGTCAGAAGTTATCCAGATCTGTCCTGAATCTTGGCGCTCAAAGTAAATAATCTCTTTCTGCATGTGATTTATACAGAGCACATTGTCGGGTGGGAGGAAGATCGGAAGGGACTCTCCCTTCCTGTGCTTTCTCCCTGAATACCTGTCATAATCTCTGTGTTGTTTGTTTTCTGTCTTTTCTTTTCTTTTCTTTTCTTTTTTTTTTTTTTGCGGTACGCGGGGCTCTCGGGCCCAGCCTCTCCGTGGCATGTAGGATCCTCCCGGACCGGGGCACGAACCCATGTCCCCTGCATTGGCAGGCGGACTCTCAACCACTGCGCCACCAGGGAAGCCCTGTCTTTTCTTTTTCTATGCAAATAGGTGCAAGGACCTTGTATATAATTGTTACTTAATGTGTATTTGTTTGTAATTGTATATGCAAATGTATAATGGTTGACAGAACAGAAAGAACTAGTATTTGGGTTGCCTAGTAAAGTTAATGTTAATACAGTATGTGAAGAAAAGTATGCGGCATAGAATGTTTGAGTTGGCATGTAGGCTAAAAATGAATGGATGGAAAAAAGAGCAGAAAGTGGAAGAAGTAAATGAACCATAAGACAATGTCAGAATACTTGTGAGAATTAGGTAGGGGTAGGAGTCATTGAAAAAGTGGCTAGTGGTAGCATCTCAAAGAGCGATGCCCTTTAAAGGCAGCCAAAGCCCGCACTTGAGCATAACCTAGCAGCTAGCTGCAGACGGTCCTCAGACCTCAGCTCCTGCGGATATTAATACGGCAGTGGAGTCGGAACGGAAATTGGTATTTTGGGGAAAGCTGAGGCTCGAATAAGAGGGTGAAAATAGAAAAAATTCATGTTCTAAGAGGAGAAAGAGAGACAATTTAGGCTTCCTACATGTCCATTTCTCTTGGTCAATGGAATGAGGGAATAAGCAGCAGAACCCATTTCCATCTCTCTGGCTGATGGAAAGTTCTACAGAACAGACCCAAATGATTGGTTTATTATGTGAGAGGAGCCCTCAGGGGATGCCATTTTTCATTAAGTCATTTCCTATCCTGAACTGGAGAGAAGTTTTGTGGAGAAAACCCGAGGAATTAGAAGGTACTTGAAATATTTAGAAGTAGTGGCGTGTTCCACTTAAGCACACATGTATAGACTAAAATGGCTGGGAACAGGTGAGATTGGAGGAAGATAGCTTTTGGATTTCTATATTTCAGAGAGAAAGAATAAGCACTGGTTCAGCTAGAGCTTTGTGCAGCTGCTAGCCATTATTATAGACGGGGCCTTCCTGCTGGGGACAGAGATTGAATCTTTGTCTGGCTAATAAGTGTTTTTGAATTAATGCGTAAAGAGTGGGGTCAGATTTAGTTGGGCTTTTTCCTAAGCCTACTTGCAGGGGATAAGGTAATCATTATAGTTATCAGTCGTGAATTGAGGTGACCGTAGCAGAGGCCCATGCCTGCGTGTGTGATTAAAGAGTGGACGGAGATTTATTGACTGCTTTTTGTGGCATTCGGGGATGCCCGTAGAGAACAGAGTAGAAGCAGAGTGTTGCGAGAAAAAAGGCCGTTGTTGAGAATGAGAAGGCTTAAGTTCTCCTGCTCAGTCTTTGAGTAACTTCTGTCTAACGATGGGCAAATCCCCAGGCCAGAATTTTCTCAGACTAGATCAATTGGGTATTTTTTAGGAGCTCAAAGGAGATGGCACTGTTGAAGGATTCCCTCATTAAGTGAACGTACCAGAATCACGTGGGGTTTAGGGATTGGCACTACATAAGAGGTGTGTGTGGGTGTGGGTGTGGGTGTGGTGTGGTGTGTGTGGTGTGGTGTGCGTGTGTGTGTGTGGGGGGGGGTGTGTGTGGTGTGGTATGGTGTGGTGTGGTGTGTGTGTGGAGTTGTGTGGTGTGGTGTGTGTGGTGTGGTGTGGTGTGGTGTGGTATGTGTGGTGTGGTGTGGTGTGGTGTGGTGTGTGTGTATCTCTTGCCAATGGAAAGTCGTGTCATTTGATTGGTGGGGATCAGCCTGTGTTGGGGGAGGTTGAAAAGCACTGGACTAGATAATTTCTGAGGCCCTGCCCAGCCTTAAACATGTTCATTGTCAGCAAATGGAACTTGGGTTTGGATGCCTTTGATAAAGGCATTTTATTTAGCTTTAAATAAAATACCTTTAAAGCTGTAGAACTTTAACACTTTGACAAAGAAATAAATAAAGATAGTAAAAACAGGGATTGTAGACTTGAAAATTAGTGTAAATGTTCAGGAAGCCATGGTTAAATAGTGGGTAAATTGATATCTCTGGGGTAAATCACACATCTTACGTATTAAATGGGGTGAAACATATTTTGACAAAGGCCTGCTGGGAGGACTGACTTTATTGAGACAAGATACAAAAGGGGTTGCTGTATCAGCTCATTCCTCAAAGAAGCTACTTTCTCTAGATTTTTAATTTCAATGGTGACTTATTCATTCTTGCTAACCATGGATTTGACTGACTCCCTCCCTCCTTCCCTCCCTCCCTCCCTCCCTCCTTCCCTTCTTTCCTTCTTTCCTGTTTTGGCAAATAACAGTCTTGGGGAAATGTTCTTGACTTGCTTTATATTATTATTAAAAATGTTTATCTTTGCATTGTTAAATATACCTAAGTACAGAAATCTATCTGGAAGGATATTCCACTCCTGGATATACATCGAAAAAAACAGAAACACTAATTTGAAAAGGTACAATGCACCCCGGTGTTCATAGCAGTATTATTTACAACTGCTAAGGTATGGAAGCAACCTAAGTGTCCATCAACAGAGGAATGGATAAAGAAGATGTGGTGTGTGTGTGTGTATATATACTTACATACATACAGTGGAATACTGCTCAGCCATAACAAAGAATGAAATTTTGCCATTTGTAGCCACATGGATGGACTTGGAGGGCATTATGCTAAGTGAAATAAATCAGATAGAGAAAGACAGATACCGTATGATATCACTTATATGTGGAATCTAAAAAATACAACAAACTAGTGAGTAAAACAAAAAAGAAGCAGACTCACAGATATAGAGAACGAACTAGTGGTTACCAGTGGAGAGAGGGAAGGGAGGAGGGACAATATAGGGATGGGGGAAAAAAGGGTTATGGGATTATATGAAATCGTGTGTGTGAAACTTGAAAATTGTAAAGCACTGTAGAATTTAAAGAATCATTCAAAAAAAACCTTAAAAAAATCATTACTGTTTTCATTGTTCTCTTGGAGTTTCTAATCAGCATACTATCCATTTTCTTCTATCCAAATGAACATTCTTCAGCCCTCAAAGATCAAGCATTCTTGTTTAAGGGGCTGCATTGCTTCCGGCTTTGCCACATGCCTTTCTCTTAGGCAGGGACAGTCAGCATTTTCCCATGAATGACAGGCTCACTGCAGCAGCCCTTGGGTGGGAAATTGGAGGTGGCATGGGCTTGAGGAGGAATCTGTAGTTTGAAACCTTTGCCGTCTTGCACACAAGACAGTCGCTTCTCAAAGGTTCATTTTCATCTTTGCTTCCGTTTCCACTCTATCCCTGCCGACAAGCAGTGGGTGCCACCACTGCAATATAATGATTAATTATTCTAGTACACTTTGATTAGCAGAAGTAGTTGTTACAAACATCTACACTTGAAATCTGTTTTGTGTAAAGCAAAAGCTGTGTTTGCGTGCATGAAGGGAAAAGCTGGCGGTGGAAATTGCTGTACAGTTTGCCTCTGGACTATAGCGGGAAGTCTTTTTTGGGAGATAGGATGGACCCATGTGATTTTTCTCTCCGTGTAGAGTTGTTATTGAAATAACAACTTATCTTATTTTGCAGTACTAAAGTAATAAATAAAACATTTACGGCTCAGAATAAATTGAGCGCAGCCCACTTCCTGTGGTAGCAGGCATCGTTCATATTTTAAAGCCTCAGGCAGGGTGACATCAGCAGATTTTTTCATTTTCTAATCCAGAAGCTTGTAATTTCTTTCTGTCAAAGAGCCCGCATTTTAGTACTGAGCAGACCTTCAGGGACTCTTTTTGATATGACTACATTTTGTAGCACCTCTTTTAAATTGTGTTAAGCTTCAATTCTCTCAGGAGGCAGCATGCTGTCGTGGAAACAGCATGGGCTTGGAATTTATATACAGTCCTTTTTTTTTTTTTCCTGGTCACAGGGTCTTCGTTTCACAATCAGATTCTTGACTCATTAGCAATCTGGAATTTCTGACACCGAACTCAGCCACTGGGACAGTTCTTACGGTGCCTCCTGGTGTACCAAAAGGAGTTCTTGACTTAGCCTTTCCAGAGGGTTCTAGTTCCATTACCCTCTCTGGCAAATATACACACGTGCGCGTGCACTCACACACACACACCTCCCTGGGTCTTCTTGATCTAGTAAAGTTCCTGTGACTGTTTGAAGTTTCCCCTCCTCTCCTGTCCTGCCCCACAGTGAGCCCTCCTCTTGCCCTTTGGTGGTCATGACACTGAAGAAGCATCCCAGCTGATCTCTTGGTTCAAGAATGCCAGATACTCCTACAAAGAATAACCTTCAGTTTATCCTCCAGAACAGAGGCTGCCTGTCTGGGCACAGGGAGTCAGTCTCTCGTGTTCAAACACTTGCCACTTATTTATTAAACAGTTATTTATTGAGTATCTTAGATTACCTACAAGAGTCTGTGCTCTGTGCTGTGGAAGAGAAAAGGGTGAATTATCCATGACTTCAAGACAGTTATAATCAAGGAGGAAAGATACGACAAGCAGCTTTGTGTGTGGTGAGGTAAGGGTGTGGGTGGTATTGTTTGGCCTCGATTTTTTTTAAAGGGAGAGGGGATAAAATGACCACATCCTTGGAGGGGAAAAGTGCAGTCCGCTCTGTCTTTTAGGAACAGCAAGGCATGCAGTTTGCCAAGAGTAGAGGCAACATCGAGAGCATGATGGGAGATAAGGGAGAGGATGCTTAGCCTCTTTCCTTGCTTGTCCACCACATCTTTCCTTTGGCTTTGAGATGAGGTGCAGTCTCCATTCACTTGGGAGTCATTTGGTGTTCTCTGTGGAGGGTCCCAACGTGCAGGGTATGTCTTCCTGCTTCTGCTTCCACCTCCTCATGGAGATGATCTTATCCCCTCTCACCCCTCTTATTACCATGTGTATCTTTAGTCAAGAGCTCTGTCTGGAATTCCAGATGTTCCAGTTGTCCCCTGGAACCTTCCACCTGCTCTCTCATCACTGCCTCAGATCGACCAGTCCAAAACTAAACTCAACTTCCTCCCTCCTCTACCTGTCCCTCCTCCTGCCTTCCATCTCTGTGACTTTTACCACCTTCCACTGCCTTCCACTGGAAGAAATGTGGGCCCCATCTTTGACCCCTCCCTTCTCATTGGTTCCCCCGAACCAGCCCTTAAGTTTACCTCCAAATGTCTGCTGAGTCTGTCTTCTCCCCGTCCCCACTACCTCCATCCTGGCTCTAGTCCTCCTCGCTGACCTGCGTTCCTGAAGAATCCTCCCTGGCTCCCTGGATTCAATCTTACCTTTGACGCTTGCCCTCTTGACACTGCAGCCAGAATGATCCTTCTACAATGTAAACCTGACCATATCAGTTCTCTTCTTAAAACCCTTTAATGGCTTCTTATGGCCCTTAGGATGAAATCCCCATTCCTTAAATAGGTTAAGAAAGGCTCTTGGTCTGGCCTGTACCTGGCTCCTCCGTGGCTTCCTGCCTGCAGCTGTCCCGAACTGCTTTCAGTTTCCTACCTTGGTCGTGATCTAGCGCTTGCAGGCTTTTCACATTCTCTTTCCTCTGCCTGCATTCTCCTCCCTATTTTCGCCTGGCTACTTTTTATTTATCTCCCAGATCTCAACTTCACTGTCCTGTAAAAAGTCTTCTCTAATTCCTTCAAGGCGAGGTTAGATGCCCCTATTATATGCCTCTTTCATGGTGCACATAAAAGTCACATCATTTGATGATCGCCAATCGAATTGCCTTTCTTCCCTTCTAAAGTGTAAACTTCATGAGGATGGGGAATGTTGGGCTTATTCACTGGTATGTCCCAGACATCTAGCACAGTGCCTGGCATGTTATCTATCAAGAAACATGTCTTTTACTATATCACTGGTATTTAGCAAGAGCTATTCTTTGCCAGTGGATCCTACGCTTCTTCAGGTCAGGACCAAATCTTGTTCATGGTGCTGTACCTGGCACCTTGTGTTAAATAAGTTTGTTTCACCAATCACTTTTGGGAGCTTTATTCCACCTGAACTTATTAAAAAAAATTATATGGTTGTAAATCTTAAGAGTTATATTAGACGAAACTAGGAAGTAATGTGATAAATTTAATAAATGTGCTATAATGTATACATCCAAAGGAGTATTGCCCATTCAGTATTGTCTGAAATTAAGAAGAGAGAGCCTTAAGGCACTTACTGTAGGGTTAGGTTGGCGTGGGTTTGAAACCCAGCTCTCCCGCTTCTCTGAGCCTGGACTTCCTCATCAGTAAGATGAGACTATAATGCCTGCCTTGGCAAGGTTGTTGCAGAGATTAAAGGTTTATGAAAAGAACTGCCATAGTGTCTGGCACACAGTAGTAGTTCTGTGAATTTTAAGTTACTTTCTATTCCACCAATGCAGCCGTTACAGAAAATGTTTTTGAAATTTCTTTTTTGAAATAGTTTTTAGAGCTTTCTGTAGACCATCAGAATATGTCAATAGGAGAAATATTTTTTCCTCTGAGGATACGTTTGATTTTTAGATACAGTTTGGTTTAGAGAGCGTGATCAACATAGTTAATACCACTTTTGATATTTAAAAAATTAAGTGTGATTATAACGAGGATTTCTTTTGTAGTGTCTAAAGTGGTACATATTCTGGCTTTCTCACAGGTGGCATCGGCAGCACGCACGTTCCATTAGACACGGTAAAATCCAGGGAATTAACGATCAAAAAATCGATTGATATTGAATAGCCGGCTGATCCAGCAGTATCAGTAAGCTTGAGAGAGCTGAGATCTTTAATAATACACTTCATCACAAGTTTAACCATCAAAATTTTACTCCTAGCAAAAAAGAATTGAGGAAAAAAATGATCCAAGGTGCTACCCATATTCTTGTATATGTTTGGGGGTCTTGTGTTTTCAGCTGGGTCCACAGGCATCAGCGTGGCTGATTCAGTAAGGAAGATGGTATCTACTAGTGACCCAGAGGAGCCTGGCGCCCTCGGAGGCCTGTCCCTAGTAGGAAGAGGAGGAGCTGGCTGGGGGAAATGGACAGGGGTGTAGAGAAAGGCACTCAGCTTTTATAGCAGCATATACTTGTACAGAATAATCCACAGGATTCTTTGTAGGAAAAGAGAGTGGAGGCACAGGTCATTCTGTCTACTAGGAAAACACTTTGAGGCAGGTGGTTGCAGGAAGACAGTCCTGTGAGGCTGGAAGTGGTGCCCCAGGCAGTATGGAAGCTAGACTGAGGGTTAGCGGAGCCCGGGGGAATCTGGTGACAATGCTCAGCTGACTACAAGGAACCCGGTTTTATTTTATGATCTGGCAGTCACTGAGGGCTCAGTATCTCACCTCGTCATTGTGCAGAAGGGCATGAGCGTGAGGGATCAAGTCAACTGTAAAGGGTGACCGACATGTTAATTATTTTTAAATATTTTACTAGTTTGTACCCTGAATTTACCTCATCTTACATGTGTGTATATTTTGTTGATGTTAGAATAATTCACCGGGAGCAGTTGATGGAGGGGCATGCGAAGAGAAGAGCAGAACGTGAATATTTGTGACTCTTGGGTGGGGGAGGGGAGGGGAGCTTGTAGGACTCCCTTTGCCGTAGGGTAGTAGGGAGCAGTGTCACTCAAGCAGGGAACTGAACCTGGCTGTAAAGGCGCCTTGTGGGGTAGACCTCACAAGGGATCGGTCCCCCTCAAATCTTCATTGTAAAACCGTAAGTGCTTTTGAGGTACTGGTGTCATTATAATTGTAATGGGACGTTGTCATTGCCCTTTGGTTTCAGGTGGGCAGCAGAGATACTTCCCCTTAGGGAAGAGACACTTCCACCTTCTCATAGAAGCTGACTGCTCTGTGAAATCTAGGGGTCCTCCTCCAGCCTGGCTATGGAAGAAAAATCCATAGCCTTTGACTGCAACCATGGCAGAAAGCAAAAGATTGTTTAATTTTTTTAGTTCAAACTTAAATGTCAAAATTAGATTTGAATTACTATAAAAATGCAAAATTCAAGGTCTTTGATGTTATGAAAAAGGTCTAGACAGAAAATTTAAGTGAAATAACACTTTTCTCCTTTTAATTGTTTCCTATAAATTGTTTATTGGTCATGTTTTCTGGGTATTAGTTTTCTTAACTGTTGTTAACCAGGCTGAAGGCATTATCTTAGCAGTGCCAGCAACATGCATTAGAATTGACTCTTACAAGGAGAAGACTCTGGAACCCAGTAGGCAGTCAGCCATTTAAAGTGCTCTTAAGGTATAAGTGGCACAAACATTTTAGAAAGCTTTATGCTGAATAGATGAACATGTTCTGATAGAATGTTTTCATTTTTGCAAGGCAAAATTTTGCCTCATGCCCAAATTTTCTGTTTATGACATAATTGAGTATCTGACTGTGATATAAGAAATAAGAGATTTAGATCAGCGGTCCCCAACCTTTTTGGCACCAGGGACCAGTTTCGTGGAAGACAGTTTTTCCAGGGACCGGGTGTGCGTAGGGGATGGTTTTGGGGCGATTCAAGCGCATTACATTTACTGTGCACTTTATTTATTATTACATTGTAATATATAATGAAATATTTATACAACTCACCATAATGCAGAATCACTGGGAGCCCTGAGCTTGTTTTCCTGCAACTAGATGGTCCCATCTGGGGGTGATGGGAGACAGTGACACCCGAAGTGTGTTGCTTATGTCCAGTCTACTCCGTAGGGTGCAGCTTAATTGTCACTTGCCACTCACTGATAGGGTTTTGATATGAGTCTGCAAGCAGTTGACTTATTATGGTCTGTGCAGTCAAACCTCTCTGCTAATGAGAATCTGTATTTGCAGCCGCTCCCCAGCGCTAGCATCACCGCCTCAGCTCCACCTCAGATCATCAGGCATTAGATTCTCATAGGGAGTGAGCAACCTAGATCCCTCACATGTGCAGTTCACAGTAGGGTTCGAGCTCCTATGAGAATCCAAGGCTGCTGCTGATCTGACAGGAGGCGGAGCTCAGGTGGTAATGCGAGCGATGGGGAGCGGCTGTAAATACAGATGAAGCTCTGCTCGCTCACCCACTGCTCACCTCCTGCTGTGTGGCCTGGTTCCTAGCAGGCCACAGACTGGTACCGGTCTGTGGTCCGGGGGTTGGGGACCCCTGATTTAGATAAAACACTAGCAGAAGCAACTACATATTAAATTTATTTCTGGCAAATGACCTGAATAATTTCTACTGGATAAGAAAAATGCAGGGTATGTGCATTCATTTTCTACTGCTGCCCTAACAAATTACCACAAACTTAGTGATCTAACACAGCACAAATTTATTATGTTATGGTTTTGTGGATTAGAGGTCCAACACAAGTCTCACTGGGCTAAAATGACGGTGTTGGCAAGGACAGCGTTCCTCTGGAGGCTCTGGGGTGAACCCATTTCCTTGCCGTCACAGCTTCTGGAGGGCACCCACACTCCTTGACTCACGGCCGCCTTCCATCTTCAAAGCCAGTGAGGTTGCATCTTTCTGACCATCCTTCCATGGTCATATTTGCTGCTGAAGTCTCTCTGCTTTTAAGGACCCTTGTGGTTTGATTGGGCCCACCTGCATAATCCAGGATTCTCTCCCTATCTCCAGATCCTAACTTAGTCACATCTGCAAAATCCCTTTTGCCACATAAGATAACATTTTCAGGTTCTGGGATGTGGACATCCTTTTTTTTTTTTCTTTGGCCGAGCCACGCAGCTTGCAGGATCTTAGTTCCCCAGCCAGGGATTGAACTCAGGCCCATGGCAGTGTAAGCACTGAGTCCTAACCACTGGACTGCCAGGGAATTCTCAGATGTGGACATCTTAGAGGGAGGAGGGATTATCATGCCTCCCATAGTACGGAAACCTAACGCCGGGTTTCATTCAGAGAAAGTATTTTTCAAGTGTGCCCATGATTTGTTACAGGTCTTAAGAAACTTTGACTTGGGTATTTTACAGGGAAGAGTTATACATATTTCTAAAAATGATGATGATTTGCTTGGATCTGAACCTACTTATTAAAGCTAACGTTCATTCTGTTTTGTTTACTTTGATAGTGATAACCTACTAAGGAGAGCAGCCTGTCAAGAAGCTCAGGTAATGCCATTTAATATGAAACAATTAAAACCCGCCTTATCTCCACTGTGCAGAAATCTCAGGCTGTTCCAGGGGGACTTGCACAGTGCCTTGCATCAGCGCAGCTTGGCTATTTTTTCCCCACTATCGGGGTGAATCAGGCTGCCAGCCAACTCTGAATAGAACTGGAGGAGGTTAACAATCTGGTGAGGAGCAGTTCCGACGCCCACCCCTTTAGACTTGTTTACTTCTGGATTAGTCCAGAGAACACAGAACTGGACTGGTTGGCACTCTGGGAATTTGTTCATGTCTGCAGGTGTCCTTGAAGATCTGGCTAAAGCCCGAATCATCCCTAATCCGAATAACCCCCAAGGATATCAGTTCAGAACAGGTGTTACCTCTCAAAGTCAAATCTTCTTAAAACTGTTGATTCATATTTTTAAAGCCTGTCTCTTTAGCACAACTGATTCAGACCCTCTCCCATGATATTGCACTTAAATATTCATCTATCTAGTTGTAGCTGAATTGTTAATCCTTTCAGGTTTAAGGCCACAATTTTGTTCTTCCCTCCCCTCCAAACGTGTGCGTTATACCTTGCAGATTAATTTGCACGACTGAGTTGCCTTCTTGTTACGTCATTCAGGCATACGATGTCAGAAATACCAAAAAAGAAACATGAAACTAAAAAATGACAAAAGACATGATGCATTTAGTAGGAGAGGTGGGTGGCAGACCTCATGTTTGTTTTTGAAATGTTTCGGTGGATGACAATGACAATAGATACTATTAATAAATTCCTCTCTTTAGTGATTCCCTAACTGTTCTAAATCTTTTCAAGAATTCAATTGCTTTGTTGTTTTTATCTCTTATGGCTCTAAGTTGTTTTGGAAATCAATTCAAATAAACTTTAATATTAAATTTGAGGTGATCTTTACCCCAAGCTAATTTTCCACTAGCAACTGGAAAATCCTCTTGGGAGGGGAAGGCTTTCCCCCTTGAAGGAAGAGTGGTCATGGGGTACTCCCTTTCTTGTGCAAAGTAAATACCTCCACCTCTGTTCTGAACTCCATCTCCTCTTACTTTTCCCACTGTTCTAACTCTCCACTTCCCGACACCCATTTAGCTCCTTCCATCTGAAAAAAGGAAGCGAATTCATCCTTATAGCCCCCTCCCTCTAGTTACTTTTCCTGTCTGTGTCCTTCCCTTTTCAGTCTAAATTCTTGAAAGAATATGATTTTTTTTTTTTTTGCGGTACGTGGACCTCTCACTGTTGCGGCCTCTTCCATCGCGGAGCGCAGGCTCAGCGGCCATGGCTCACGGGCCCAGCCGCTCCGCGGCATGTGGGATCTTCCCGGACCGGGGCACGAACCCGTGTCCCCTGCATCGGCAGGCGGGCTCTCAACCACTGCGCCACCAGGGAAGCCCGATTTTTTTTTTTGATCTCACATAAACTCACCTCATTGTAGTCTCATGTAAACCTGAGACATGAGTTGCAGGTAGATAAGACTTCTAGAGGCTAAAAACCCAGGACCAGGAGGAATAATCTAGAACTGTAGATCTGGAATCTGGCAGGTTAATTAAATCATTTCTGGCCAAATTCCAGAAATAGTATGGATAGAAAAAGAACAAATTACAATATTTAGAGATTTGGCAGCAAAATGTTAAGATCTAACTCAATAAGAGTGAAAACAGAGTAGTAATTATAACGTACACAGAAACTTTTTACAAAGAAATAGTGTGTCTTTCTGAAGTATTCAGAAATAGAAGTTTATTTTTTTTAAAGCAAGAAATAGACAATGGTGACAAAGGATCTCCAGTGGGCTGTCAGGGAGGTGGTAGAGTTGGGGTCAGTTACTTAATAAAAATCTTGGTGTAACTGCCATTTTTCTCCTATATTTACTTTGTGCTTCTGTACTCAATTCTACCTCCTTGGCCCAGACCTACTTCCCACAATCTAAGACTCGCAATTTTGCCCTCTTTGGGGTTTTCCTATTCTCATTCCTTTTATTGACCACCTTCTCCTCCCGTTACTTCCCATTTTCACTCCTCGCATCTAGTCCTCTGGGTGTCGTAACTCTGCCTCATCATTTATTAGCTCTTTAGAGCTGATAGAGTAGAAGTTTGGAGTTAGATTCATATAAATTCTAGGCTTGTAATTTATTAACACTTTGACTTTGACTGACTTAATCTCTCTGAATCTTGGCTTTCTCATCTATAAACATGGGAATATTTAATACCTCCTTGGTTTCTAAGAACTAAGAATTAATATGTGTGGAAGTGGCAAATACTAGGTGCTTAGTAAATATTAATTACATTTCTTTTCCTGTACCAGTTGATGCTACTTATCAAGGTTGCAAAGAAAGGAGGCAAATTGAGTATTAGATTTATTTTTTATGTGTATAAAGATACGAAGATTAACTGGTAACATGAAGATTCTTCATGAATGAGCTTTAGTAATAAGTTAAAAGAGAAAAAGGTTATATTCTGAAAACTGAAGACAAATTAAACTTCCCTTGTGACAGACTACGGACTTACTGGTTGTAATAAACCTAGTCATATCTTACAGAGAAAAGAAAAGTTACTTACCTTTAGTAGGTGAATGAAGCAGGGCGTTTTATTACAATATAAAATTCAGCTTATTTTCATTAAATAAAGGTGCACTTTTATTGTTGTTGTTTATGGTGGGGTTGTCAACATGAAATCCGCTTCCCCAGGGTAGACACCGTATCTGCCAGTAGTAAATTCTTTTGGAATGAAAGAATATCTGTGCTCACTAACTGAATAGACGGACATTTACTGAAAACTTCTCTTTGTTCCTTTTTAGGTGTTTGGCAGTCAACTTATTCCTCCCAATGCACAAGTGAAGAAGGCAACCGTCTTTCTCAATCCTGCCGCTTGCAAAGGGTAGTTCAGTCTGTGACTTGTTATAGATTTGGTTTTTCTAAGGGGAAGAGAGTCACAGAATACTAGGCAGCTGGTTGGATTGTGTGGAATTGGAGCTACTAGGTTCAGTACCCTTGTAGCAATAAGATTCAATTGTAATGTAGAAATCACGGTTAATCAGATATAACTGTAAAGCTAACTGATGCCTAGCTAACTGGTCTAATTGAAGTTTAATAATTATTCCAGAATTAACACTCTCAAATCAGTCTTATCTGCTTGGTGGTAGCCCCCTTGGGAACAACTTCTGCTGCTGTGATGTAAATTATGGGTCCATCTCTGTTACAGGATGTTCAGAGATTGCCGAAAGCACTGTGGCCTTGTGAGGTCAGAAGCATTCTTTCCCAAAGTGGTGAATGTAGAGTTAGGTCTTGGAGGTCAGTCAGGGGAGAACACTCAGTGTTCCCGACTGACGAAATGGCCCATGGGGCGGGGGCCTACAGACAGGAGTGCCGACTAATGTCCTTTGCTGTGTCACAGGAAAGTCTGTAAACTGGTCTGGTTGGCCTCGAGGGGTCATGTGAGGCAACTCTGAGAATTAAGATGTGAAGAATAGTTGGGACCTTGGTTGACAGTCATGTGTCCGTGTTCATTTATTGTAACAAATGTACCACACTGGTGCAGGATATTGAAAGTGAGGGAGGTTTTTTGTGTGTGTGTGTGTGCGTGTGTGTGTGCATGTGTGTAGGGGAGCAGGGGGTATGTGAGAACTCTCTGTATTGTCCACTCATTTTTACTGTGAACCTAACAACTGCTCTAAAAAATAGTCTATTAATTTTTTAAAAGTACTGTAAGCAAAATAAAAACTTTTTTTTTTTTTACATTGCTAGTTAGGTACAACTCTTTCAGTTGGAAAGGTAAATAAGACTTTTGGTGGCTTATAGAAGAAATCATTTAAAATTTAAAATTATTTTTTAAAAATAGTAAGAATTAAAGGGTTGAGGGGGAGAAAAAAGTGATACCTTTTTTTCTATCTAACGGCCAGAACAATTCTTTTTGTCCTGACTGAGGAAAAATTAATAAGTATGTATTAGATTGGATTCTCTAAGTTCGAAGTCAAATGACATTAAGATAATAAGAACAACAACAAAAAGCATAGTTGGGAGTAGCTTCTGAGTGGTGAGGTTAACATTGGAGAGAAACGCAGGGGCTCTGAAATAAGTTTCTCTAGTCATTTCTTGGGAGGTAGTGTGTGTGGCTTCACAAATGTGAGGGCTAGTCACGCCTTATTTCTTTTGAATTCAGCAGTTTAAGATATTTACCTACAGGTTGTCTAAATCGGCTCCATTACTCTACCTAATGGAATCATATTTGCCCACCTTTATTGGAACCACTTCCCGCCCCCATAAACGTACCAGTCATAAGGCCTCTTGTTCATTCTTGTTTAAAACCAGCGCTGAACAAAAATATCAACAAAGGTTCTAACATAACACAATCAAAATACCCAAGATAACTAGTCACTGGTGGCCTGTGGGAGAAGCTAGCAGGGAACTGGGTGTATCCTCTGTATACTCTGTGATACGGTCGGTGTTGCTTAACTTCTTAAATCCTCAATTTACTCATCTGTAAAGTGTGAAAAGTAATAGCACATGCCTTATAAAAATTACCATGTAATTCTTTAGGATTAAATGAGGTAATGCCTATAAGATATTCAGCATTCTTTCCATTTCATAGTTAGCACCTGATAAAAGAAATATAAGCTGCTGTTCTTGGTATTACTGACCTGTAGGCTGGGTCAGAAGGTTCTCTACTTGGCTCTCCCACCCTGGGATCTCTCCTTTTGCCTCCGTTGTTGTAACTGCTCCAGGTCCTGTTCCTCTAGAGATCTAGTAAGTTAGTAACTTGCTAATTCTCTTGAAATATATGGTAGTTTGTTTAAGCTATAATCAGTCATTTTGAGTTCCTACTTGAGATATTTGCATTTTTAAAAATGAATAAACTTTTCTTTTAGAGGAGTTTTAGGTTCCGTTTACACTTTTACATGTAAGTGTATTTGCGTTTTTAAAGGTAGGTTCTTGTTGAAAAGTGTAATACCTTTACCTGCAGGCTAGGGTAAGGAAAGTGTTTCTTTTCTAAAGTCATGGTCCCCTTTAACAAGGTGAATCCCTGCAAGCTTCTAGGAAGCAGCCACTTTGGAACTCTCCAGCATCTTTTTTTAAAGCTTTCACTGTACTATTTTTGTCATCTTGACTCTGACCTGACACATAATTTATAATTTATCATGTAGCTATTTCATTATGTAGTACTGGTTTAAAACTACATTAGAGCTTTAGGAAATAACTGTTTTGCATTAATAAATGATACATTAAGGAGTAATTATTTTGTGTGTGCGTGTGAACCTGCAAATTGCTAGAGGTATAGAAAGGTTTATTTAACTCTGGTGCTATCTCACCCTTAATTATATAATAAATAATACATTTATTACTGGTAACACTTGCTGTTCAATCTTTTATATGGAACATTAGAAGGAAAAAAAATGCCTTCACTTCCACTTTAGAGATTTTCTGTACCTGTGGCATCACAAAGATGTGAATAAAGGCCCAAATGTTCAAATCTTTTTTCTTTCTTTCTTTTTTTTAATTGAAGTATAGTTGATTTACAGTCTTGTGTTGGTTTGAGGTATACAGCAAAATGATTGTTATATATACATACATATATTTTTTTCAGATCCTTTTCCATTGTAGGTTATTATAAGTTATTGAATATAGTTCCCTATGCTATACAGTAAATTCTTATTGTTTATTTTATATATAGTAGTGTGTATCTGTTAATCCCATACTCCTACTTTATCCCTTCCCCCTTTGGTAGCCATAACTGTTTTCTATGTCTGTGAGTCTGTTTCTATTTTTAAATAAATTCATTTGTATTATTTTTTAGATTCCACATATAAGTAATATCATATAATATTTGTCTTTCTCTTTCTGTCTTACTTCACTTAGTATGATAATCTCTAGGTCCATCCATATTGCTGCAAATGACAATATTTCATTCTTTTTATGGCTGAGTAATATTCCTTTATATATAATGTATATAATATATTCTACACACACACACACACACACACACACACTTTATCCATTCATCTGTTGATGGACACTTAGGTTGCTTCCATGTCTTGGCTATTGTAAATAGTGCTGCTATGAACACTGGGGTGCATGTATCTTTTCGAATTAGAGTTTTCATATTTTCTGGATATGTGCCCAGGAGTGGGATTGCTGGATCATATGGTACTTCTAGTTTTAGTTTTTTAAGGAACCTCCATACTGTTCTCCATAGTGGCTGTACCAATTTACATTCCTACCAACAGTGTAAGAGGGTTCCTTTTTCTCCACACCCTCTCTAGCATTTATTCTTTGTAGACTTTTTGAGGATGGCCATTCTGACTGGTGTGAGGTGATACCTCATTTTACTTCTACAAATCTTATTTGTTTTTTTAAATTAATTAATTAACTTATTATTTATGGCTGAGTTGGGTCTTCGTTGCTGCGTGCGGGATTTCTCTAGTTGCGGCGAGCGGGGGCTACTCTTCATTTCAGTGCATGGGCTTCTCATTGCAGTGGCTTCTTGTGTTGTGGAGCATGGGCTTTAGGCGTGCGGGCTTCAGTAGTTGTGGCTTGCGGGCTCTAGAGCGCAGGCTTAGTAGTTGTGGTGCACGGGCTTAGTTGCTCCACAGCATGTGGGATCTTCCCAGACCAGGGCTCAAACCCGTGTCGCCTACATTGGCAGGCGGATTCTTAACCACTGCACCACCAGGGAAGCCCAAATCTTATTTCTTAAACTAACTCAGAGGAGCTTATAGATGTGTTGTAAGTGATTAATACAGCTGATTGAGACTTCACCAGAGTTTTGCTTCGCAGAGATAGATCTAATCCACTTCCACTTGACCCTTTCTTATCAACCCAGAAATGAAAGCAACCCTGCAAGGAGAAATGTTTACAGTATCACCAGCTCACCTTTTATTGTTGGGTTAAGCCCCAGAAATGGTGATCTGGAAAGGAGAAATTTCCATTTAGCCTTTCATGTTCATTCTTACAAGCATTCAGAGCTGTAGAAGAGGGAGGATATGTGTGTTTAATTTGCTTATTACGTGCTCAGGTGTGCCCTTGGTTCAAGGTATTTTTTTGGTTCTTGTAAAAATTTGCTCAAGCTTCTCAGTTTCTATTTTAATTCATAATCAGAAATGTTTTATGTTCTGCGTTCCATTTGATAGCTATTTCTTTTTAGTTTAAAGAATGTTGAAGTTGGTCTGTGCATAACTCTACATGTTCCTCATTCACTACCTTTGTGTCTGTTTCTAGTATAAAATATTCTTAAGAAAGTTGAAGCATGCATCACTGATAAAAAATAATAATCTTTCTGAAAGAGGACTGAGTAAATGTGGATGTAAAAGTTAGATGTTTGGTGTTGATTGTTTTGAAAGTACTAGTTTTTATTTTTGTTTTGTGACGTGATAGTTGAAAATATTTGGGTAAAAGACAAGTCAGCTGATTGGTATGTTTTAACATTTATTCAACTCTGAGACTCTGCAATTGGGGACTTTTTTGCAGCTTCCGTATCCCTTGATTTCTAATACATTCTCAGTCAACCACTGGAATGTAAATAAGTTCCGTGAGGGCTTATTACATTATACCTCAGTTACATGTATTTTTGTCTGCCTTGTCCTGTTGTTTGCCCAGTTCCTAGATGTGTCTAGCACACAGTAGAGGCTCAGTAAGTGCTTGTTGAGTGAATCAGACATTGTTGCCTGAGTGGAGCCGTATCCAGTGTACACACTTCCTCTAGAGGAACTAGACTGTGCACTGTAAGCATCCCACATGGGTGAGAGCTTATTGTATTAGACAAGGGGCAAAATCTTGGAGGCCCCAGAGTGAAAGAGTCCACGTTTATATCCAGAGAAACTCATTACTCTTCACCAGCCTTCCTGTCCTTGAACAAATAGAGGAAACGTGTTCTCTACGCTATTTCTTGTTCTCTTCTAGAGAAGGTGGTTGGGCTTTTTATATTTCCTCTTGAGAACTTGTGTTAAAATATTTGTGTTTTTTTCCTTTGTCTACAGCAAAGCCAGGACTCTATTTGAAAAAAATGCCGCCCCGATTTTACACTTATCTGGCATGGATGTGACTATCGTTAAGGTGAGAACTGCTCTAGAATGTTGATTTTATCCAAGCTACCCCTCCTTATAACATATCCTCTTCTCTTGACTTCTTAGCAAAAATCACTTATCACTTAGAAGATAAGATTAATAAGATAATATTGTTTTTTCCAACCACGGTCAGCTTTTCACTTTCAGAACAAGATTAAATGGGGCCATGAACTTGGCTTCTTTCATCTGACAGATAAGACGTGGAACTATTGTCTCTTGGAAGATGAAAGTTGTTACAGCTGTAAGAATTCTTTTTCTGACTATTAAAAAGAAATTTCAAGTTTGAGTAATTAATTTCTTGGTAGTTCTGCAGACAGGTAAACATTTTCTTTCTGGTGAGGAATTATTTCAGGTGAGGAATTTTAAGTGGTAAAGCTTTAGAATTTTCGAGATTTGGGTAAGAAGAAATGGGGACAAAAATAAATGAGAGGGAATTGTGCTATTTTAGAAGATGCCTCAAGACTCCACTTTCTTGACTTTAAGTGCTATGTGTGTGGTATGTACATAGGTGTGTGTACTTGGTGAAAGTCACTGTTACCATGTTTGTAAATCTATGGTATACCAATTTTTAATATTACACACTTTCATTAAATCATAGAGATTGAACGGTCATTTAGTCCAGTTGACCATGCAATGTTGATGAACTCTCCTCTCCAGCTTGTCCGAGGTGTGGTCTTCTAGTTGTCTGCCTGCAGTGATGGGAGAGTGGGGAAGAAAACTGACATTTATTTCAAGACCTGTAATGCATATTGCAGACTCTACGTATGAGAGATCTGAGAATGGTTATTTAAGACCGATATTTGTTTGTTCCTGGAGTGTTTGGTTGAACTCACAAGGAGAACCATCTGGGCCTGGAGCTTTCTTTGAAGGGAAATTTTTTTGTATATTAACTTTCTTTAATGGCTGTAGAAGTACATCAGGAAGTTCTGTTTCATCTTGAATTAATTTTAATAAGGTAAATTTTTTAAAGGATTTTGTGAATTTCATCTAAGTTTTCAAATTAATAGGCATCAAGTTGTTCATAATATCTTCTTTTTAACTTTTAAATTTCTGTGACATCTGAGATACATCATTTTCTTGCTCAGTATTGTTTTATTGTTTATTTTTCCTTTTTTTTTTTTTTTTTTTGCCTGCCAGTCATGTGAGAGATGCGTCAATTTAATTAATCCTTTTTGCCGAGAACCATTTCTTGGCTTGTTGATCCTTTCATTAACTTCTGGTCTGTCTTTATTGTTTCCTTCATTCTACTTTCTTTGGCTTTTTTTCTGCTGTTCTTTTTGACATTTTAACTTGGATGTTTATTTCATTAATTTTCACCCTTCTCTTCTGGTGTTTTCTTAGAAAGCTATAAACTTTACTGCTTCAGCTGCATCCTAGGAGTTTTGGTATATAATATTTTCATTATCATTCATTTCTAAATGTTTTCTAATTTTCATCATGATTTTTGTTTGACCTATGAGTTATTTAGCATGTTTTAAAATTTTCAAATCTAAAGTTTTCCCACATCTTTTTGTTAATGGTTTCTGATTTAATTGTGTTATGGTCAAAGAATGTAGTCTATATAATTCCAGTATTTTAAGTTTATTGAGATTTGTTTTGTGGCCTAGCATGTGGTTTGTTTTCATAAATGTTTTATGTAGGCCTAAAAAGAATATATATCAGTTATTGGGTACCATGTTCTATATATGTCCATTCAGTCAAGTCTGTTAGTTGTGTGGCTCAAATCTTACATGTCCTTACTGATTTTTTTCTTCTGTTTGAACTATAGATTATTCAGAAAGAAGTGTTAGAAATATTGCACTAGATAGATTTGTCTGTTTCTCTATGTAGTTTTATCCACTTTTGCTTTTTTATATTTTGAGACTGTCAGTAGATGCATTCACATTTCAAATTATTTCATTTTTCTTGCATGTTGACACTGTCATAGAGTTACTCTCTTTAGCACTAATGCTGTCTTTTACTGTAGTCTATTTTATTTAGTATTGTTAGTAACCATACTAGCTTGCTTTGATTAGTTTTTACCTGGTATAATTTTTACTTATCTTTACTTAAGCCATTTTGTATCCTTATATTTTAATGCATCATTGGTAAAGGCATGAAAACAGGACATTTTAAAGATCCAATGCTTTTTGTGTGTGTGCCTTTTGACTGGACCATATAATCCATTAACATTTATTGTAATTGTTAATGTATTTAGATTTATTTCTATACCAGTTATCTATTGCTACATAACAAACCGCCTTGACAACAGTTTTTCTGCTTACAATTCTGTTGGTCAGCAATCCGCGTTCAGAGCTCTTCTTGTGTTGGTCTCACCTGGGCTCCTCAGTGGCTTGTCTTTTCATGACTTGATAGCTTATTTATTTCCTTTTCTCACCGAATAATATTCCGTCATGTAGATGTACAACAGTTTGTTTATCCATTTACCTATTGAAGGACATCTTGATTGCTTCCAGTTTTGCAGTTATGAATAAAGCTGCCATAAACATTGTGTGCATGTTTTTGTGTGGACATAATTTTTCAGCTCATTTGGGTAAATACCTAGGAGTGCAGTGACTGTGTTACATGGTATGCTTAGCTTTGTAAGAAACTGGCAGACTGCTTTCCACAAGTGGCTGTACCGTTTTGCATTCCCACTAGCAATTAAGGAGATTTTCTGTTGCTCCACATCCTCATCAGTATTTGGTGTTCTCAGTGTTCAGGGTTTTAGCTATTCTGATAGGTATACAGTAGTTTCTCATTGTCTCAATTTGCAGTTCCCTAATGACATATAACATTGAGCATTTTTTCATCGGTTTATTTTCCATCTGTATATCTTCTTCAGTGAGGTGTCTGTTCAAATCTTTGCTATTTTAATTGAGTTGTTTCTTGTTTGTTCTCTTATTGTTGAGTTTTAGAGTTCTTTGAACACAAGTTCTTTATCAGATATGTGTTTCAAAAATATTTTCTCTTATACTGTCTTTTAAAGCTGTGTTTTCATTCTCTTAACAGTATTTTCACGGAGCAGAAGTTTTTAATTTTAAAGAAGTCCAGCTTATCAGTTTTTTTCTTTTGTGGCTCTTGCTTTTGGTGATTTATCTAAAAACTCATCAACAAACCCAGGATCACCTACATCCTGTACTGTGTGATTTTCTAGAAGCTTTATAGTTTTTTATTTGACATTTAGGTCTGTGATCCATTTTCAGTTAATTTTTGTGAAAGGTATAAGGTTCACGTTTTCTGCATCATCAGGCCACTTTTTATCCTTTCTCTTTGTTGCATTTGGAATTTTCCTCTTAAGATCAGAGCCTCAAATGTGTCATCCCTATTAATGTAATCTTTTAAATTATGGTCTGTTAAATCTGTCAATATCTTTTTGAATTTTGGTTCTTTCATTCATGTACTTATTCATATTTATCAATTTGTCTTGCAAATATTTGAGTACCTACTACAAAGTAAGCTCTGTTCTACCTGTTGAGGATACAGTCTGAACAAAACAAGTTTTCCCTCTCTGTCCTCAAAGAGCTTCCACTCAAAGTGTGAAAAGGAGGGATACAGATAAAACACATATACAAATAAACATATGATTTGTCAGATGGTGATGAGAGCCAAGAAGAAAAATCAAGCAGGGTAAGGAGACCAAGAGTAATGGCGGTGTTAGTTTAGTTCAGGAGGCCAAGGAAGGCCAGTCTGGTAAGATGACCTTTGGAAGAGACCTGGGGGAAATGAGTGAGTCATGCTGGTAGGTTGGGGAAAGCATCCAGGCCGAGCGTACTGCACGTTCGGAGGCTCTGCGGAGGAGTGTACTTGGGGCTTGAGGAAGAGTGAGAGGCAAATGCAGTTGGAGGAGAATGAGCAAGGGGAGACAGGAGAAAGGATGAGGTTGAAGAAGTTAGGAGGGGCAAGATTGTCAGGTTTGTATCGTTTATGCATTCAGTCAATTACCTTTCCTCTCTGTTGTTGATAAAGTGTTGTGTAGGAAAAGGCTGAATGGAGAGCCCTAAAGAAATGTCACCAGGAATCTACCTACAATTTGATGTCCCCCCACTGAGCATCTTACTTTGAACGTAGACATTCAATTGCTAATCAGTTCACCCAGTTGTATTCTAGTGTATTGTTCCCACCTATCTCCGCCTTGTCCCCAAGGATATTATCAAATAACTTGCCAGGTGCCTTGCTGAAGACCCAATAGAATGTCTGTCTGGATTTCCTGATCTTCTGATCTAGTAATCTGTCAAAGATGAGGATACTCTGAAATGCCTTGTTCTCGGTGAACCCATGCAGATTCCCAGTGATTTCGGGGTGTTCACAAAGCATCCTTTTAATCAGGATCAACATATATTCTCTCTTTTTAAAAAAATATTTATTTATTTTTGGCTGCGTTGGGTCTTCATTGCTGTGTACGGGCTTTCTTTAGTTGAGGCGAGCGGGGGCTACTCTCCGTTGTGGTGCATGGGCTTCTCTTGCTGCGGAGCACGGACTCTATGTGTGCGGGCTTCAGTAGTTGTGGCATGTGGGCTCAGTAGTTGTGGCGTACGGGCTTAGTTGCTCCGCGGCCTGTGGGATCTTCTTGGACCAGGGCTCGAACCCGTGTCCCCTGCATTGGCAGGCAGATTCCTAACCACTGTGCCACCAGGGAAGTCCCTATATTCTTTTTTAAAAAAGTGAAATATTTGGATTGATTGAGCTCAGTCACCAGAGGGCAGTGATTTAATCAACCATGGGTATGTAATGAAACCGACACAAGAACTCAGAAGGACAGGGTTTGGAGAGCTTCTGGGCTGGTAAACCTGTGGAGATCTGGGGAGAGGTGGTGCGCCCAGAGAGGGCCTGGAGACTCCACACCGCTCCCCCACACACCTTGCCCCATGTACCTCTTCATTTGTCTGTTCATCTGAATCCTTTCTAATAAACTGATAACTGTGAGACAAAAAAAAAAAAAGAAATATTTACAAATGTATAACTGCAAAGCCAGTCATTTCATTTTTCAGGATAAAAGTAGAACCATTCATCGTAAGATTAGATGGTGTTAGTGCAGGACTTTGTTTTTCGTGTGTTGACTGTGACTTAGTGGCCCAGGTGCTTTAGCCCATCTGACATCCAAATCTTTAATTTTTGCCTATTAGTGTGTCTAGTAAAGTGTCAACAGGAGAGAGTGTTTCCTTATTTCAGTATTAGTTGCATTACATTTGTTAAAATTCAGTGTTTGGTTTTAGAGGTGGTGGCTTAGATCATTCATTTAAGTCTACATACGTATCTGAAATGAGGTATCCTCAATACAAATGGTGAGGCTTACATACCATTTAGTCACCATTTTGTGACTGCTTTGAGCCATACCTGTATTTCTTTATGTACAATCATAGCAAAACCACAGTAACCGTTTATGTAGTACAGTGCCAGTTAAGAACAGTTAACTTGCTAGTCGCTTTTCATACTGCTTTCCAACAGTATTAGGAAGAAGCGCTTTTCCCTTCCTCCAGTACACATGATTTCATTGATATGGAAATTAAGATCCTGAGAGTTTAAGGCCACTCAGCTAAAAAGTAGCAGAGTTGGGATTTAATCTGGGTCTCCTGGGCTCTCAAATCTGTGCTCTTTTTATTACATCTGTTTCTCCTTATTTGCACATACACTTGACTTTCTGCTTGCAGATGAAAGTCACTGGGTAAATGATGTAATAATAGAACGTGCACTGGACTAGAAATGATTCCTCTGACTAGCTGACTGTATAACCGAGACAAATCACTAGGTTTGAGTTTTATTTTTAAAGTAAGGAGCCGCCTAGATGGTTTCTGAGGTCCCTTCCAGCTCTAAAAATATAAAACTATAAAAACCATACATAGTTGCTTTGATAGCTGTTTAGTTTCTCATGTATATCAATTATGTACAATTTAAGAAAAGGTTCAGTGTGAAACTTTAAAGAAAATATCCCATATTTTTAGACCTTTGGGCCTGTGGCTCTAGGATGATAAATTTACCAAAAGCTTCCTTTGTATTGCAGACAGATTATGAGGGCCAAGCCAAGAAGCTCCTGGAACTGCTGGAAAACACAGATGTGATCATTGTTGCTGGAGGAGATGGGACTTTGCAGGAGGTGTGGCCGCTCTTCTCTTTGAAACCATTTTGAAAGGGAGGAAAATAGAAATTAGGTCTTGGAGCAGTGGCGTAAAGTGGTTATAATTTAAGGAAATTATTTCTTTGTAATCCATTCTTTTTAGGATTGTTTCTCTCTGAAACAAGTATAGCATTACATTTTTCTCATGCACTTTTATTTCATTGCTTCGTATAAATTCTATACCCAGCACATAGAAGGGTTTTTGTTTGATCAGATTTAAGTCGGATAAAATGGAATAAAACAGGGTACAAAATGGTGCTGGGTGTGAAACGCTTTTTATATTTTGAAGACTCTTATGAAGTAGCCCTGTTTGTAAGGGAATCACTGTTTCAATTATGGGAAGGTTTCTTATAAAATAAACTTAAATAACAATTGCCTTTTTAAAAAATGCATCTGTCCATTCTCACTTCATTTCCATCCCATGTAATGTTATCTCCTAATGGTACATTTAGAGGCAGAGGTCTACATGTTCCGATGTATGCGTTGCTTTTGTTCTGCAATTCCATTTCCTTAATGCTTGCTTTGGTCCAATAAGGACAGTAAGTATATTGCCCTGGAAATGCTCTTCTTTACCAGGGCAATAGACTAGAACCTACATTATGTATTGGAAACCCCTAAAGGGCCCAGTGCAGGTGCCCCTCCCACTCAGTCACCCCATCCTGTGTACCATAAGTCACATCCATACCTTGTTTCTCATTGTCTTTTGCCTCTATTTTGGTGGTTTCATTGGTGTTCAGGGACCAGGAGCTATAACAGCGGACAGGGCACTGTCCTGTGTTTGAGTTAGCAATCATGTAAGCCTTAGTAAACTTCTTTTAAAAAGGCTGTGCTAATGATCTTTTAATTGTGTTTATGGATTTTTAATGAAGTGTGAAGAATACGGATAGCATGCCAACAAAGTAATGAAGTGGAACTCACGACAGCCCCATTTAATCCCGAAACTCAGTGAGGCGGGAGATGCGGGAGAAGATTGGCTTTTGCCTTGACTTCACAAAATGTTTTTAAGAAAGAAACCAAATTGTGTATCTGGTATAATCTAGTCATCAAAATATGCCCTGGTTAAAAAAAAGAATTGGAGGGAAATATAGCAAAATATAAACAACTGACTAATGATGCCTGGTGGGTTTATGAGGAAGTATTTTTTCTTCAGGTATTTTTCACAGTTTTTATAAGACCATGGGTATTATAGTTTAAAAATAAAAAATAAATTAAGTAAAAATTCAAATTAAAAATGTCTTTTTATAGAGGGAATACAGTCTCCCTTGTCTTCATATTCATCAGTAAGAAACATTTATTGAGAGCAGGCTTCTCTCTGAGTGTAGCAAAGTGCTGTTTTTTTCCCGATATGTGTACTTCATAGTAGGAAACCAGGATCTTTAGTATAATTGATGTGTACATCACATTTATACCCATCTTATAGAACTTAAAACGTAATTTTACTAATATAATGTGGAAGTTTTATAATTATTTTATCTTAGCCTTTATAGTACTATTGTTCCTAGGTGGAGAATAAAATCTAATCTAGCTCTGATCTTATTGGAGAAAAGTTTGTGCTTTAAGAGCCAATACATCTTTTGACATAGTTTCTAGGAAGAAAACAGGAACAAGTTTGTGGTCGATGAAAATTGAATCCAATTCTTTTATGATAAAGGAAGTACAAGTTGTTCATAATAATTTTTTTAAAACATTTGTAGGTTATAACTGGAGTTCTTCGAAGAGCAGATGAGGTGAGCTTTAAAATAAGAATCATTGCATTTTGACTTTTACTTTCCTGTTTTAATCTCTCTTTATTTCTTTCTTTTACCCTTTCTCCCCTTTTTATATTTTAAGATGGGCACAAGTTGTGCTTCCTCAGACTTTAGAAAATAAAGTACTTCTGCCTATGTCATAGAACACTTTTATTAACTCATGGTGGACTTTTCTGCTTTGGGGATCCAGGGTATCCAATGGCTTTTACCAAGAGTTGTTTAAAATATAAAATTTCCCCATAGAATCTTTTCTTCAAAGGATTCCTTCATTAATAAATTGTGGCATATTCATATATTGGGAGCCATACAACAGTTAAAATGAATGAACTAGGTTTATAAATATCTACGTGGTAAATCTAAAAAATATTCAATAAAAAAAGGCAGGTTGCCAAAGTATTTTATGCATTTCTATAAATTTTTAAAATTCAGAAAACAAAGGTACTCTTAATAGATGCCTAAACTATGTAGTAAAAGGGTAACAATGTGAATGGAAAGGAATCACACCCACCTCACGATAAAGGCTTCCTCTGGGAAGGGAAAGGGGAGTAGGATGAGAAGGGACTTGAGTTGTATCTGCATCACTTTATTTCTTAAAACTCTGAAGCAAATATGGCAAAATGTAATATTTGTTAAATCTGGGTCTTGGGTACATGGGTATTCGTGAGATTACTTTAAATTATTATAGAAAAATGTGATAAAATATTTTATAAGTAACAACAAGAAAGAAGATCCTTCGCAGTCCCTTTAGTAATAGTAGACTGAGCTCAAGATAATCTTTAGGAACCTTGCGGTATCTGTTTATTTGTGGCCTTTAATTAAGTCCTCTACTATGCCATTCTTCTGCTACTTGACCTTGCTTATTCTCTTAGCCTTGTTTATACTTGAGGTAGTTTATAAGGCACTTTCACCTGTCCTCAGTCACTGTACAAATGTTAGACATTTTTAGTTGAATTCTATCTGCAACTTTGTCAAATAGTGTGGCAACATAATACAGTCTGTCACAATCATGCATTTATCTAATATCTAAGACCCTCATTTTCTTAACCAAATTTCTTTCAACCAGTTGCCATTAGTGAGCACCCAAATATTCCTTCCAAATTTGAAGGTATGTTGTTTTCATGAACTGCCTTGTTCTAGAACCTGCTTCCTCAGTATTACCTGGTTGCTTGTCTAGGGGTGTGGGAAGGAAGGCTGGGAGGCAGGCCCAGGGTCAGTTACTTTGTCATAGTGGACACACCTGTGCCTCTCTGTTCAACCTCATTTTCTGACCATAACAATAAAACTTTGCTCTTGTTTTCTTCCTCGCCAGGCTACCTTCAGTAAGATTCCCATTGGATTTATCCCACTGGGCCAGACCAGTAGTTTGAGTCAGACACTCTTTGCCGAAAGTGGAAACAAAGTCCAGTAGGTTGTCAATGTGGGATGGTAGCATTTGTGGGTAAGCGAGCCTGGGAATGGAGAATTCACACGTGTGATATAATTTTCTTTTTGAGTTTTGATAGCCTGAAACTTCAGATCATTAAGAGGAAGAGATCAGAGTTCAAGCATTGGGTTGATTGGGAAGTTTCTCTGTTGGGTTGCGGGACCCTGGTGATCTCATGTTAAGTCCTCAGGTCAGGTATGGAGATGAATACTGATGTCCTTCTGACACTTATGAAGGTAGCTTCGCTGATCCAAGCATACTGTTTGTGTGCTTTTGTGTTGTAAGATTCTCTGGTGAAGACATACTTGCAGTGATCATTTGTTTGCTTTAAGTGTGTATGATGACAAATAGCAAGTTCCCTGCGGAGACTGGGCCAGCAGCAGCCTTGGCTCCATTACCTTGATAATATAAGTAGCTAAAACAACCAGATATAGTTACGTCCTTTAGGGAATGCCAAAAGTGGAAGGCAGTGTGGATAAAGTAGACAGAGGAAGTAGTGCAACCCTGACATTAAATTAAATTGTTGTGAGTCTAATAGTGTCCTCAGGAGTCAGGCAAGTTGCTATTATTGCTCTTTTCTTTCAAAAGCATTATGTAAACAAAGATTTAGTCTTTCAGGAAGATGGGAATCTTGAATTTGAGTCATGGCTTTGATAATGATTAAAAATATAATCTTGGACAAATCATTTTCAGGCAGGTTCTCATTGTCAGTTGCCTGATCTTTAATGTAAGCTTTGTGATACATTGGGGGAGATCAATAAAAAATATTTGTTGAATGAATGAATTGAAATCTTCTCAAGACATTTCTTGTTATAACCTTCTAGAATCAATAACAATAATAATACTCAGGTGATTTTCTGTTTTGGATTTTTTTTCTGCTTTGGGATTTTTATTTTAGATTGAGGTATAGTTGACATAAAACATATTAGTTTCAGGTGTATAACACAATGATTTGATATTTATATGCCACCACAATAATTATAGTTAACATCTGTCACCATTCAATAGTTACAGAATAGTTTTTCCTTGTGATGAGAACTTTTAAGATATACTCTGTTAAAAACTTTCAGACATGTAATACAGTATTATTAACATTAGTTGCCATGCTATACGTTCCATCCCTATGACTGACTTATTTTTTATAAATTTATTTATTTATTTATTTATTTTTGGCTGTGTTGGGTCTTTGTTTCGATGACTGACTTATTTTATAACTTGACTCCCTTCGCCCTTTTTACCAACCTCCCACACCCTACCTCTGACAACCATCAATCTGTTCTCTGTATCATCTATGAACTTGATTTTAAAAATTTTTAATTTAATTTAATTTATTTTTTGGCTGCATTGGGTCTTCGTTGCTGCATGCAGGCTTTCTCTAGTTGCTGCGATGGGGGGCTACTCTTCCTAGCGGTGCACGGGCTTCTCGCTACAGTGGCTTTTTGTTGTGGAGCACGGGCTCTAGCGCACAGGTTTCAGTATTTGTGGTGTGTGGGCTTCAGTAGTTGTGGCTCGCGAGCTCTAGAGTGCAGGCTTCAGTAGTTGTGGCGCACTGGCTTCAGTAGTTGTGGCTCGCAGGCTCTAGAGCGCAGGCTCAGCAGTTGTGGCGCACGGGCTTAGTCGCTCCGTGGCATATGGGATCTTCTCGGACCAGGGCTCGAACCCCTGCATTGGCAGGCGGATTCTCAACCACTGCGCCACAAGGGAAGTCCCTTGTTTTGTTTTGTTTTTTTAAAGATGCCACCACATATAAGATATCATACAGTATTTGTCTTTCTTTGTCTGACTTAACTTCACTTAGTATAATACCCTCCAAGTCCATCAGTGTTGTTGCAGATGGCAAAATTTCATTCTTTTTTATTGCTGAATAGTATTCCAGTGTATGTGTGTGTGCACACAAACGTGTATATATATATATATATATATATATATATATATGTATCTCACATATATATAACATCTTCTTTATTCATTCATCTGTCAATGGACACTTAGCTTGTTTCCATATCTTAGCTACTGTAAATAATGCTGAACAACAAACATGGGTGCATATATCTTTTGAGTTAGTGTTTTCGCTTTCTTCGGATAAATACCCAGAAGTGGAATTGCTGGATCATATGGTAGTTCCATTTTTAATTCTTTGAGGAACCTCCATACTGTTTTCCATAGTGGCTGCACCAATTTACATTCCCAGCAACAGTGCAGGAGGGTTCCCTTTTCTCCACATCCTCTACAATACTTGTTATTTCTTATCTTTTTGATAATAGCCATTCTAACAGGTGTGAGGTGATGTCTCATTGTGTTTGGATTTGCATTTCCCTGGTTGTTAATGATGCTGGGCATCTTTTCATGTACCTGTTGGACATCTGTATGTCTTCTCTGGAAAAATGTCGATTCCAATTATCTACCCAGTTTTCAAGTGGATTTTTTTTTCTGTTGAGTTGTATGAGATCTTTATATATTTTGTATATTAACCACTTACCAGATATATGACTTGCAGATATTTTCTCCCATTCAATAGGTTGCCTTTTCATTTCATTGATGGTTTTCTTTGCTGCACAGAAGGTTTTTAGTATCATGTAGCCCCACTTACTTATTTTTACCTTTATTGCTTTTGCTTTTGGTGTTAGATTCAAAAATCATTGCCGGGCTTCCCTGGTGGCGCAGTGGTTGAGAGTCCTCCTGCTGATGCGGGGGACATGGGTTCGTGCCCTGGTCTGGGAGGATCCCACATGCCGCGGAGCAGCTGGGCCCGTGAGCCATGGCTGCTGGGCCTGCGCGTCCAGAGGCCGCAGCAGTGAGAGGCCCGCATACCGCAAAAAAAAAAAAAAAAAAAAAAATCATTGCCAAGTCTTATGTCAAGAAGCTTACCTTCTATGTTTTCCTCTAGAAGTTTTATGGTTTCAGGTCTTATTACATTCAATTCTTTAATCCATTTTGAGCTAATCTTTGTGTATGGTGTAAGCTAGTGGTCTAGTTTCATTCTTTTGCATGTGGCTGTCCAGGTCTGCTTTGGGACTTTGAATAGGCTGGTTTTGTGGATTTGTTTTTGCTGTTGTAGTTTTAGGAGTCATCTTTTATCTTTTAACTTTTTTTTTTAGATAAAAACCTTGCTCCATATATGAAACACCAGGCATAAGCATAGACATATATCAGGCCTTTATTAAAACGTCTCTCATGCTTCAAGCCTTAGTCTGATGGGGAGGGTTCAGCTCTTTACCAATCATCCTGCAGCCTAATGTGGCATTTCAGTTTGCCATATTTTTTTCCCAGTTTAGAATTTCTCAGGGGCTATAAATATGACAAACAATGAATCAAACATTTTTTCTTATCTGAGACAAATCCTATCTGGTTTGGGTCTTGGTTACTTTAGATAGCTAGTCTTTCCCCCTGTCAGTATAGATTATTAGAACTGCTTGCAAGCATTACCAGATACGCCAGTGATGCAGAGGTAGGACATGTCCCTTAGAGAACACCTCACCTATCCAAAAGCCAGTGTCTGTGCAGTGTGGCTGCCCTCAAGGTCTTAAATAGCCTTCAGTTTTTTAGGAGCTGATTTTCCCTGTAGTTAAACTAATGTTGTTGCTGCTTCTATTTATAATTTAAAGATTTATAAGACTTAATTTATAAGCATGCCCCAGGGCTCTTAGATAATTAAGTCAGTCTGCCCTGGGTTCATAATTTTGTAGACCTCTTAACATGGCAGATGCCTGAGGCCACCTAAAAGAACAAGGCTTTGCTTTTTGCATTGCTGTCGAGATTTGTTGTACCATAATTACTACAGAAGAAAAAGGAATTTTGAATTTGGAATGTTGCAGATAAGTAATCCTAAAAAATAGCTGTTTCGTGCTACAGTGCTGCTTTATTTAGAACTTTCAATTATTGCTGGAGAATGATAAATTTAAGGTTGCATTTTAACCATCTTCTGCCAAGGAATTTTGAAAAAGAATTAATAGAAAAAGGCATTTTTCATTTGGAACATTTTTTAAAGGTCAGCCTCTCAAAAGCACTTCTTAAACCTCTTTTTTTTTTTTTTTTTTATATAAATAAAATTTAATAGTGAAAAAGTGATCTGGAAGCCCTGTGAATTTTTACCCTACACGTTTTGGAGGATATCACATGGGTTAAGAAAAACACAGCAAAATTGCATTTGTTCAGATAATCATTTGAATGTTTACATACATTTTTGGTTTGTTAATTATGTATAACTAATTTACATTTCCTCATATTAACATATACTCCTGTTTAGCTTGTAATCAAATTATGCCAGTGAGAAAAATCCTCATAGTACCTTCATTGAATTGCTGATTCTAAGAAAACACTGAACATGAACATGTACAAAAGAGGCCTTTGAATAAAACAGCATGTGCATTTTTAAATATCTGCACAGTTTGATCTTTACATTTCTGTCTGAAGAAAATATGAACAAAACTCAGGTTCACCATGCTAAGATAATGGTTCAGATGACTGCCATAAAAGAAGTAGATACAAAACAATGAAAACAAATCACATCCTTAGGTTCCGTGATTACTGAGAGGGTTTCCCCTTCCCTAAGTGCTTTATTTTACTTCTTAAAAATATGAGAGCAGCAGCTTATCGCAAGTCTCCACTACTGTGCATTAATGATGGAATCAAAACAACACAACAGACTCATAAGAATGAGAGGACTGCAGAACAATGAGAAGTCACAGTTTTATGCTTCTTCTTGCTCTGGATAATTTAGAATTTTGCGGTGTGCCTGACGTAAATATTGCTGCTGTTTGAAGTAAACCTTGAATGCTCCTTTAATGGCAACAAAAGCAATTCCACCCAAGATTGTCCTTTGTAAATTAGAGTTAACACTACTGAACATTAGTTTACCAACTATTGTTGCAATAGTAGGAAAAACAAGGGCTCCACACAAAATTCGGGTTGCAGAGACATGATCTGCTAAAGGATTAGCCTCGGCTGGAATTCGAGGAACAGGACAACCAATCCCTGGAAATATACTGTTCAAAATTTGTAGTTTATTTGAGTATTTGCGCCATAGTCTAAGCACATAGTCCTCCCAGCGAATCATCTTGCCTAATATCAGCATGACAGGAATAGTAGGAAGTCCAATTAAAAGGAATAAAGGATCAGCTCTCTCCATAACATCCAGACCTTCTTTATGGCCTACAACCTGCATCACTGTCACTGCTCCATAAGTCACAGCTGTCCAATAGATAGAGCCAACCATTATTCCTGCTGCAGCAAATGGACAGGCTTTTGAGATCAGTCTATCTGCAAGATCCAAGACGTAAACAACTGGACCCAACTTTGGAAAAACTATTAAGTATTCAGCATTGCACTGGGGACATGCCACTCTGGCTGTACTGTTTCCTCTTTGTTTTTCATCCACCCAGCGCTGCAGACAAGCCTGGTGAACCCATTTTGTAGATCCTCTGCATCTGCATGGTCTCACCCATTCAGCTGTTCTATCATCTTCATCAGTGGCAAAACACACCCAGCAACTTCTGTCCAGCATCTGCTGTAGGGCTTGGTCCGGCATTTTCGTCGGAGGCGGCGCACTCGCCTCCCCAGTGGGCCCGGTCAGGGCCGGGCCCAGGGACAATAGCACTGAGAGGCGGCGGAGTAGGCCTCAGTCCGGCGGCAGCCGCGAACCCCCACCCAGCCTCCCGGGGCGGCTCCGCGAGCCCGGCGGTGGCTGTGCGCGGCCCGCGGGCGTCGGGAGCTCTTAAACCTCTTAATGTGCTAGGTACTACTCAGAGCGAGCACAAAGCTTTAGGATTCTTTCTAATAACTTCCTTTGAAATTAATGTATTCATATCAAATTAATCTAAACTGGTGAACATGTGTCTTGCTTTCTCCTAAATTGAATCTCATTTTCTAAACTGCTGCCTACTTCCCAGATAGCAACTGTATTGGAGGGAAATGGGATAAAGATATGTTGATAGAGAAATATGAGAAAGTAAAGTAGGCTGTTTCTTAAGTTTCAACTTGCTTCCTAGGGAACCCAGAATGTAATCCAAGCATTGGAGTTAATGTGTATATTTTGGGGATTTATTATATTTTGCTAAGATAACTCCAGCAAATCCTGTCCTTTAGCTATCCTTCAGATTATTAGAGTAAAAAGGAATATGGTTTTTGAAGTGCTTGACTTTCATTCTCTTACAATGAATGAAAGATGTATTATTATTTATTTATCATATTTTCCAGTGATAAAAGTCAGACACAATGTAGAGACTCAATAAATGTGAGGTAAATAAATGATTGGTGCCTTGCATAAACTTCTCTTTGCCAAAGCCTTCTCTTTGAGTCTGTATCAGAGCCTTCCACTAGATTTGTATCAGTAATTATTTTATACACCTTTGTTCTGCTTTCTTGGAATATTTTGAAAGAATTTGTCTTTTTCTTGACCCAGCTATTAGTTCTCTGGGTAGGAGTGTGGTTGTGTGTGTGTGTGTGTGTGTGTGTGTGTGTGTGTGTGTGTTTGTGTGTGTTGGGGGAAATGTTGCTTATTTTTCACAACATGATCATTTCCTTCTTGTTATCTTTTAGACATATTACAGATGCTACACTTGCCATTGTGAAAGGAGAGACAGTTCCACTTGATGTCTTGCAGATCAAGGTAAGATCTTTTCATCAGAGTTTGAAAAAATTAACAAAGTAATACACACTTTAAAAAAAATATAGTAGTTCAAATAAGATTGTAAGGAAAACAACTGTTCTTCTTCTTACCCTTTCCTATGTGCAGTATAACCCCCAGAGAAGATAGTTTTACCTGTTTGTTCTAGTTATCACTAATTAGTATGCTCGTGATGCTACTTTTAAAAATTGTGGTTAAAAAAAAAAAACCCACAAAACATGAAATTTACGATCAGAACCATTTTTAGGTGTATAATTCAGTTTAAGTATATAATACTACTTTTTGGTTTATCAGTTTTAGACCTTATCTCTTGGCCTCTTATCAGAAGTCCTCTGTATCGCCTCTCAGTATAGTTGTATCATGATTTTTAGTTCCTCTGATTACCTTTGGCCCACAAGTAATTTTCCTGTTTTATATGGTTGTTTTGAGTATTAAAAGAGCTAATAAATATAACGCACTTAGGACAGCACCCGATTTCATCTCACCTGTTTGCATGGTGGCCACCTCTCTATCTCATGCCCTGCCAAAGGCTCTGCCTTTCTCGTGGCCCATCTGTCTTTTCGAGGGCCTTCTCTTTGGGATTCAGGTTACTTGGTTGTCTTGCATTGTCAGCTCTCTGATGGGCTTGAGAATAATTATGATTCTGTAGATTATCAGGCTTTTCCTCATTTTTAGGGTGGGAACAATGTTCCTTGTTGCTTCCTACATCCTAGAGAGGAGCAGAACTTCCCATTTTTCTATTGGGTTGTCTAACATTTTCTTACTGATTTGTAGATGAGCTCATGAATTACTCTAGAAAGACATTTGCTCGCTTTGCCCACTGAAGGGGCCTAAAGGCAGTGACACCCAACAACAACGAGCATATCTGGCATCCAGATTTTGGTCTCTAAGTACCATTCCCTAATAAAACTTAACAGGATCCTGTGAAAAGATGTCTTTCAGAGGCAGGGCAAGAATAAGGCAAAGAACTACTCAAAAACTGATGAAGACAACGCAAAATAGGAGGCAGCCTGATGGTACCCTATTGGCCAATTTTGGGCTGGTTTGGACATCAAGAATAATGCTAGTGGATTATAATACATTAAATAAGAATGATGACTCTATAGTTATGTTACAGAAGAATTGCCAAATTGTAAATGTATAAGATACGACAGAGTTAGAGAATTACCATTGGGCAATCACTAATGAAATCACTAATTCAAACAGGGATCATGAATGGATGCTACACACATTGGATAAAAGGTCGTTGAGAAACAAATATCCACACAGTCTCAGATGATCGCAAGTTACTTAATAATTACAAAGGGAAAAAGTACCTTTATAGTAGAGAGATCTAGCATACACCACCTTAACCAGGTGATCAAACAGCATCACCAATCATGGGACAGATGGACATTATCTGCCTCCGGATGTGATGTATTGAGAAGGGTACAACATCACCTACGTAGTTTTCTGCCCCAAACATTAGTCTTAATCTAACTGACTCTAATAATGAGAAAACAATCAAATCCAAATTGTAGGACATTCTAAAAACAACCATTGATTTGGCTTCTTCAAAAATGTCAGTGTCACGAAATCTAAAAGAAGATAGTCTGTTCAAGATTAAGGGAAACTAAAGAAATATCATAATGAAGTCCAGTACGAGATCCTGGACTGGAAAAATGAAAAACAGTGTCAGCTGTAAAAGACATCAGAGATATTTTAATATGGATGATATATTAGATGTTATATGCCAGTGTGAGAGTTCTTGAGAGTGACAGTGGTGTTATGGTTATGTCTGTGTATGTCCTTGTTCTTGGGAGATACATGCTGAAATAATTAGGAGTGAAAGGTCATGAAGCCTGCAATTTATTTGCAAATGATTTAACAATACTACAAACTATACACACAGAGATAAAGCTAATGTGGGGAAATGTTGGCCTGGTGAAGCTGGGTGAGAGGTAAATATGGTGTTCATTGCACGTATAAAAGGTTTTTTGGTTTGACATCTTACCAATATTAAAATTTTGGAGGGAAGAAGACCCAATAGCCATTCCTGATTCCTGATCAGAATCTTCTCTCTAAAAAGGGTTTAATTCCTAGGGAAAAGATACTCTCGCTTGATGGTAGTTAAGTATCTATTCCTTCTTCATCTAAGTTTCTTCTTTTTCCCCCTGGAAAAGGCAGGTTCGTAAGAAGGCTGAGCCATAAAGCCAAATAATCCTAGAAACAGCGAATCCTGCATACTTTGCTCAGGTTCAGCCTCAGAATGTACCAGCTGCATTCAGGCTGTCCTCCAAAGGCTATGCACATTGTACATGCATGCAGGTTTCCTAGTATCTGTGGAAGAAGCCTCCGTACCGTGTCATGATTCCAAACTTCAATCCTAAAATGTCGTTCCTAGTTATATGGCATTTGCTATATGCACGTTTACGGTTGATGAACCCGTGAGCTTGCAACCCATTTCCCTTTTATTTTCCTTTGTGCTTTATGCAGTGATATCTGGACTCTCCACCATGACCTTGTTGGTCAGGGTAAAAGCGATTTAAGTTGCAGTTGATTCTTTAGCATCTAATAAAGCTTAATCGTTTTCACAAAATGTGCTGAAAGGAATGTTAACCTGGAAAAGAGACTACAGATCAGCATCCGTTATTTTATTGTTGCTGTCAAAGGAGTGAATCAGGGTAGGTCTCTTAATAATGGAGTGATTTACTGCTTCTTATTTATGTGTGAGAAGTAATGCATTCTAGAGTAATTAGGATTTAACTGAACATTCTTGACTGTGCTTGCATTTAAATGTCTCTTGTCTCCTTTATCTTTTTCTTTCAAATATACTGATTCTGTGAATTGATGAAACCAGTGTCAAATTTAACACAGGCTCTGTATATTGGTAACACACCCCAGGAAGCAGAAAACTTTTAAAATCAATTCCTAGAAAACATAGTACGGTAGCCTCTACTGTAGTTTCTGAGGCACCCAGCTAGGCTGAATTTGTCTTCTCTTTTTTCTTTATTTCTGGAAATTGCTTTCAGAATGTGGTGAAAAGCATTGCAGATGAAGCCTGATACCAGATTCCTCTTCTTTCAAAAAACAAACTGAAACACAATTAAACATATAATGGAAGATTCTCCAAAAAGAAAAGAAATAGTCCTTGGAAGCTATAATAGTGCTTTATGTTTTCATTGTATAGTGTTAGTTCGCTTCTCGTTAGGACTTCTGACTCAGTGAGGGAGACAAGATGTGTATTAGTATCTTCATTGGACAGATTTTTTAAAAAGGGTTATCTGATCATATGACTAGTTGTGCTGTAGACAGAAGAAGAATAAGGATTTTCTGTCTTACAGTCCATTGCTTTTTCCTTCACTGCTTTGTCTAGGTGGGATCACTCTTGGCCTGTCACATGATTTTTAAAGGGCAGTTTTCCCATGTGGACATCTACAATGCCTGGAAGTTGACTTTAAAATAACTACTGTAAAGATTTATGGAATTCTTCCTAGTTCTTTCTTTTTGGTCTCTCAGTTCGACTCGGACCCTGCCAACCCAGAACCAAATGAGAAAGATAGGGGAGGTGGTGAGAGTGAGACTCTCCCCCTTTTCCCTGTCTTTCATTCCTGGATTCCTTCTGTTAAAGCCCCAGTGGGCTCTGATCATTCTCATACGACGATGCTTAGAGCTGCTCCTGAGCTCCTTCTGCCTTGATTCTTTTTCTTCATCTAGAATCCCTAAAATCCATAGGTCGGGCAGTTGTCTAGTTGACCAGGATCGTTTTCTCGTCACTGTTCCTTAAATTCTGTTGCACCCAGCTCTCCCAGTTGTTTTCCTCTGCAGAGCATGAGGTCATTTCCCGCAGGGATTTGCTCTGTCCAGGGGAGCCTCTGACTTGGAGCAGCTTGTCTCCTTTGCTGCTAAGGTCTGGCTGCATGCCTGTCTTTCTGTACAGTATCTGTTCTTGTTTTCTCATCTCTCCATCTCATAATCTGACTATTGCCCAGAACTTCATTGGCCTAAGATACAGTGGTGCTTTGTCTGTTGGCTTCCACTCTGTTCAGCTGACCTTGCTTATTTTTCCTGTGCTTGTGTGTCCTCCAACTGGGACCAGTGTCTCCACTACTGGCCTCTGCTGAATCCTGAGGGCTCCGTGCCCATCTGCTTTTCTAGACTCTTCACATTCTTCACACTCCTTTCCTACCCCTTGCTGGAACATAGCAACTCAATTCTGTGGAACCTTAAGGTTGCAAGGCTTTTCGGTTAATCTTAACAGAAGAGTCCCAAAATTCTTCCCCCTACATGAAGAAAGGGAAAATGGTTTTAGAGCACCAGTCAGGAAATCTTGAGTACTTAGCTCAGCACTTCTCGCTTCCACTACATGCTTTAGAACAGCATTTCCCTAAGGAATATTACTTATGCAAGATGTCTTCCCAAAGAAGGGCTGAACAGTTAACAACTCAGGAAAGCTGTATATTGTATTTCTTCTTTTGGACATTTATAATGTACATTAACATATTAAAGACTCTAAAAAGAATTGCAGTAAACATAACTTCTTTCAAACCAAATAAGTTTGATATTTCACAACTTATTTCAACATGGAATCTTCTATCATCATCATCATCATCATATCATCATCAGCTGTAACACTTAACATCTTAAGAAACATTTGGGAAATGTTCCCATTGATACAGCAAACTATTCACATAGTGTTAATTCTCTCCCTTAGGCTAGAGCGCCCTTTCTCCTCGTTTCTTTTCTTTCTCTCTACTTTCTTCCCACCCTCCCCAATCTAGGTGCTTTATTTAGTTTTCCTTTTTGGGGAAGGACTGGGGAAATCACTGTAGTATGCACTTATTACTGTAATATAGTGTCCTTCCTCAAGGGACCTGATTTCTCTCTCTCTCTTTTTTTCTAATTAGCATGCATCTTCCCTAGTCCAGTACTGTATGATTCAGCCTTGTTCCTTCTCTTTCAATACTATATAGTGCTTAGCTCACTCTTGGGAACCTCCTAGGTAGATCTGAAAAAATTATAATGAATAAATAAAAGAATGAATCCAGGAATTATACAGATATAGATATAGATACACATACATATAAATGCTGGATCAAAAAACATAGTTAGATTGCAATAAAAAAATTCCTCCCACCCCCTATTCCCTGCCTCTGGCAACCACCAATCTGTTTTCTGTATCATCTATAAGCTTGTTTTCTTTGTTGTTATGTTTTGTTTTTTTAGATTTCACATGTAAGAGAGATCGTACAGTATTTGTCTTCCTCTGACTTACTTCACTTAGCACAGTGCCCTCAAGGTCCATCCATGTTGTCCCAAATGGCAAGTTTCCATTCTATTTTATGGCTAAATAATATTCCTGAGTCTCTGTGTGTGTGCATGCGTGTGTGTGTGCATGCCACAGTTTCTTTATCCATTCATCTGTCGATGGACACTTAAGTTGTTTCCGTATCTTGGCTATTGTAGTTAATGCTGCAGTGAACATGGGGGTGCATGTATCTTTTTATTTAAAAAATTTTTTATACAGCAAGTTCTTATTAGTTATCCATTTTATACATATTAGTGTATATATGTCAACATCAATCTCCCAATTCATCCTACCACCACCCTACCACCACCACTTTCCCCCCTTGGTGTCTATAGGTTGTTCTCTACATCTGGGTCTCTATTTCTGCCCTGCAAACCGGTTCACCTGTACCATTTTTCTAGGTTCCACATATATGCGTTAATATATTTGTTTTTCTCTTTCTGACTTACTTCACTCTGTGTGACAGTCTATAGGTCCATCCACGTCTCTACAAATGACCCAATTTCATTCCTTTTTGGGGCTGAATAATATTCCATTGTATATATGTACCACATCTTTATCCATTCGTCTGTTGATGGACATTTAGGTTGCTTCCATGAGTTGGATATTGTAAATAGTGCTGCAGTGAACATTGGGGTGCATGTGTCTTTTTGAATTATGGTTTTCTCAGAGTATATGTCCAGTAGTGGGATTGCTGGGTCATATGGTAATTCTATTTTTAGTTTTTTAAGGAACCTCCATTCTGTTCTCCATAGTGGCTGTATCCATTTACATTCCCACCAACAGTGCAAGAGGGTTCCCTCTTCTCCACAGCCTCTCCAGCATTTGTTGTTTGTAGGTTTTCTGATGATGCCCATTCTAACTGGTGTGAGGTGATACCTCATTGTAGTTTTCCACGCAGGCTTAGCGGCCATGACTCACGGGCCCAGCCTCTCCGCGGCATGTGTGATCTTCCCAGACCGGGGCACGAACCCGTGTCCCCTACATCGGCAGGTGGACTCTCAACCACTGTGCCACCAGGGAAGCCCCTCATTGTAGTTTTGATTTGCATTTCTCTAATAATTAGTGATGCTGAGCAGCTTTTCTTGTGCTTCTTGGCCATCTGTATGTCTTCTTTGGAGAAATGTCTATTTAGATCTTCTGCCCATCTTTGGATTGGGTTGTTTGTTTTTTTAATATTGAGCTGCATGAACTGTTTATATATTTTGTAGATTAATCCTTTGTCTGTTGATTCTTTGCAAATATTTTCTCCCATTCTGAGGGTTGTCTTTTTGTCTTGTTTGTAGTTTCCTTTGCTGTGCAAAAGCTTTTAAGTTTCATTAGGTCCCATTTGTTTATTTTTGTTTTTATTTCCATTACTCTAGGAGGTGGATCAAAAAAGATCTTGCTGTGATTTATGTCAAAGAGTGTTCTTCCTATGTTTTCCTCTACGAGTTTTATAGTGTTCGGTCTTACATTTAGGTCTCTAATCCATTTTGAGTTTATTTTTGTGTATGGTGTTAAGGAGTGTTCTAATTTCATTCTTTTACATGTAGCTGTCCAGTTTTCCCAGCACCACTTATTGAAGAGACTGTCTTTTCTCCATTGTATATCCTTGCCTCCTTTGTCATAGATTAGTTGACCGTAGGTGTGTGGGTTTATCTCTGGCCTTACTATCCTGTTCCATTGATCTGTATTTCTGTTTTTGTGCCAGTACCATATTGTCTTGATTACTGTAGCTTTGTAGTATAGTCTAAAGTCAGGGAGCCTGATTCCTCCAGTTCCGTTTTTTTCCCTCAAGACTGCTTTGGCTATTCGGGATCTTTTGTGTCTCCATACAAATTTTAAGATTTTTTGGTCTAGTTCTGTAAAAAATGCCACTGGTAATTTGATAGGGATTGCATTGAATCTGTAGATTTCTTTGGGTAGTATAGTCATTTTCACAATATTGATTCTTCCAATCCAAGAACGTGGTATATCTCTCCATCTGTTTGTGTCATCTTTGATTTCTTTCATCAGTGTCTTATAGTTTTCTGAGTACAGGTCTTTTACCTCCTTAGGCAGGTTTATTCCTAGGTGTTTTATTCTTTTGGTTGCAATGGTGAATGGGAATGTTTCCTTAATTCCTCTTTCTGTTCTTTCATTGTTAGTGTATAGGAATGCAAGGGATTTCTGTGCGTTAATTTTGTATCCTGCAACTTTACCAAATTCATTGATTAGTTATAATAGTTTTCTGGTGGCATCTTTAGGATTCTCTATATATAGTATCATGTCATCTGCAAACAGTGACAGTTTTACTTCTTTTCCAATTTGTATTCCTTTTATTCTTTTTCTTCTCTGATTGCCATAGCTAGGACTTCCAAAACTATGATGAATAATAGTGGCTTGTTCCTGATCTTAGAGGGAATGCTTTCAGCTTTTCACCATTGAGAATGATGTTGGCTGTGGGTTTGTTATATATGGCCTTTATTATGTTGAGGTAGGTTCCCTCTATGCCCACTTTCTGGAGAGTTTTTATCATAAATGGGTGTTGAATTTTGTCAAAAGCTTTTTCTCCATCTATTGAGATGATCATATGGTTTTTATTCTTCAGTTTGTTAATATGGTGTATCACATTGCTTGATTTGCGTATATTGAAAAATCCTTGCATGTATAGGATAAATCCCACTTGATCATGGTGTATGATCCTTTTAATGTGTTGTTGGATTCTGTTTGCTAGTAGTTTGTTGAGGACTTTTGTATCTATATTCATCAGTGATATTGGTCTGTCAGTTTCTTTTTTTGTAGTATGTTTGTCTAGTTTTGGTATCAGGGTGATGGTGGCCTCATAGAATGAGTTTGGGAGTGTTCCTTCCTCTGCAAGTTTTTGGAAGAGTTTGAGAAGGATGGGTGTTAGCTCTTCTCTAAATGTTTGACAGAATTCACCTGTGAAGCCATCTGGTCCTGGACTTTTGTTTGTTGGAAGATTTTTAATCACAGTTTCAATTTCATTACTTGTGATTGGTCTGTTCATATTTTCTATTTCTTCCTGGTTCAGTCTTGGAAGGTTATACCTTTCTAAGAATTTGTGCATTTCTTCCAGGTTGTCCATTTTATATTGGCATAGAGTTGCTTGTAGTAGTCTCTTACGATGCTTTGAATTTCTGCAGTGTCTGTTGCATATATCTTTTGAGTTAATGTTTGTGTTTTCTTTGGATAAATACCTAGAAGTAGAATTGCTGTATCACATGGTAGCTCTATTTTTAATTCTTTGAGGAACTTCCATCCTGTTTTCCATAGTGGCTGCACCAATTTACATTTCACCAGCTGCCCAAAGTTTCCCTTTTCTCCATATTCTCAACAACGCTTGTTTTTTCTTGTCTTTTTGATGATAGCCATTCTAATAGGTGTGAAGTGTTATCTCATTGTGGTTTTCATTTGCCTTTCTCTGATGATTAATGATGCTGGGCATCATCAGTATGTCTGTTTCTATGCTTTGCCCATTTTTCAAGTGGATTGCTTTTTTTTTGGTTTGTTTTCTATTGAGTTATATGAGTTCTTTATATATTTTGGATATTAACCCCTTATCAGATATATAATTTGCAAACATTTTCTCCCATTCAGTAGGTTGCCTTTTTATTTTGTTGATGGTTTCCTTTGCTGAACAGAAGGTTTTTAGTATGATGTAGCCCCACTTATTTATTTTTGCTTTAGTTGCTTTTGCTTTTGGTGTCAGATTTAAAAATCATTGCCAAGACTTATGTCAGGAAGCTTACCCCATATGTTTTCTTCTAGGAGCTTTATTGTTTTAGATCTTAAATGGAAGTCTTTAATCCATTTTGAATTAATCTTTTTATGTGGTGTAAGATAGTGGTCCAGTTTCATTCTTTTGCATGTGACTGTCCAGTTTTCCTAGCATCATTTATTGAAGAGACTGTCCTTTCCCCATTGTGTATTCTTGGTTCCTTTGTCATAAATTAATTTACCATATATGTGTGGGTTTATTTCTGGGCTCTTTGTTCTGTTGATTTATGTGTCTGTTTTTATGACAGTACCATGCAGTTTTAATCACTATAGCTTTGTAATATAGTTTGAAATCAGGGAGTGTGATACCTCCAGCTTTGTTCTTCTTTCTCAGGATTGCTTTGGCTGTTTGGGGTTTCTTTGTGGGTCCATACAAATTTTAGGATTATATGTTCTATGTCTTCGAAAAATGTCTTTGGAATTTTGGTAGGGATTGCAGTGAATCTGTAGATTGCTTTTGGTAGTATGGACATTTGAACATCATTAATTTTTCCAATCCAGGAGCATAGAATATCATCTCATTTTCAATTTCTTTCATTAATGTCTTGTAGTTTTCAATTTCACCTCCTTGGTTAAATTTACTCCTAGATATTTTATTCTTTTTGATGCAATTGTAAATGGGATTGTTTTCTTTATTTCTCTTTCTGATAGTTTGTTATTAGTGTATAGAAATGCCACAGATTATTGTGTATTGATTTTGTATCCTGCAACTTTACTGAATTCATTAGTTCTGTCATGTCATCTGTAAGTCATGATAGTTTTACTTCTTCCTTTCCAATTTGGATGCCTTTCTTTTTCTTACCTAATTGCTCTAACACTTCCAATACTATGTTGAATAAAAGTGGTAAGGGTAGGCATCTTTCTTGTTCAAGATCTTAGAGGAAAGGCTTTTTACTGTTGAGTAGGATGTAAGCTATGGTCTTGTCATATATGGCCTTTTATTATGTTGAGGTATGTTCCCTCTATACCCACTTTGTTGAGAGTTTTTATCATAAATCAGTGTTGAAGTTTATCACATACTTTTTCTGCATCTAGTGAAATGATCATATGATTTTCATCCTTCATTTTGTTGATGTAGCATATCATACTGACTGATTTGAAGATGTTGAACCATCCTTGCATCCGTGGAATAAATCTTACTTGATTTATGGTGTCTCATCCTTTTAATGTATGGTTGAGTTTGGTTTGCTAATATTTTGTTGCGGGTTTTTGCATCTATGTTCATCAGGAATATTGGCCTTTAATTTTGTTTTCTTGTATTGTCCTTGTCTGGTTTTGGTATCAGGGTAATGCTGGCCTCAAAAAATCAGTTTGGAAGAATTCCTTCCTCTTCTGTTTTTTGGAAGAGTATGAAAAGGATTGGTATTAATTCTCCTTTGAATGTTTGGTAAAATCTACCAGTAAAACTGTCTGGTCCTGGACTTTTGTTTGTTGAGAGGTTCCTACTGATTCAGTCTCCTTACTAGTAATCAGTCTGTTCAGATTTTACCTTATTCTTTAAAATTTATGGTTTGTCTTAAAACTTACATTGTGTTTTCCCTGACCATCCATCTCCTTGGCTCCCTCACTCACTATACAGTTGCACCTGCTCTGTACTTTCATAATACTCGATACACATCTCTGTTCTTTGAACCTACTGCATTGTGTTGTTATTGTCTGTGTCTTTCTACCCTTTTTTATACCTTGAGCTCTTTGAGGACATTTTTTATCACTAGTTCCTAATATGTAATATACATCCGTTAATGATGACTCATGAAAAAAAAAAAGAATGAATGAATGATTAGCTTAGTATAGTCAGGATGGCTCAAGCCCTGCTGTCTTCCACAGTATGCACTAGGCACCCAGGAGACTAATACATCCTTGCTGTGCCAGTAGTGGGTTACCTTACCATCACCTCTTTGCTCTGTCATTTCCCTCTAGCTCCTTCTTCTCTTGCTTAAGCAGGTGGAGAGAGCAGAAAAGGAAATCTGCTTCAACAGATACACAACCAAGGAATGAGAGGCCAGTGTCTTTTACTGGTAGGCTGGCCCTATTCATGTGTGATTTGCCTAGAAAACCCTCACTTGTTTCAGGGTAGCGGGAACAGGAGTGAAAGTGGGACTGAGCGGGGAAGGACTACCTCTCCTAAGAAGACTTAGACGCTTTCTCTAGGCCAACAACTTACAGTGCCAAGGATTCTCCTCCAGTTCCTAATCTTCTGCTTACACTGGTTCTAATGATGGCATGGTGGAAACCGAGCTGGTTCTGTGCCTGTTCAGCAAATTCTATGGAGTTGTGTCTGGCATTTGGCAGCTCTCTTTAGAATGTGGGTACCCTTGGGCTTTAGCTGCAATTCTGAGCTACCGGGAAAGTCCCTTTCAGAATCCTGTTGTATATATTTTCATATAGGAAAGCCCATCATGAAGTGTAAACTCTTGAAGGCAGCGGCTCAATTGTGTGTTTTCTATATATTGCTAAATAAACTCACTGATTTATTAGAAGCTTGCTGATTATAATATGCAGTATTTGGCCATAAAGCACTGGGCTAAATCCAAGTCACTTTTCATCCTGATTTGTTATGACAAATATCTGGCTGTATTTTCAGATATCCAAGTGAAACATTCTGGAGTACATACCAGGACGCTGATCTTCCTTGGTAGCTCTTGGCCCTCCAAAGAGAACGCAGGCTTAAATTATCTTTGCCTTGGACAAGTATAAGAGAGAGAAGAAATTCTGGCTGACCCGACTGATTGGTCCAAGAATCAGCCTAATGATTATTACAGTCTGAAGTATGATACTATGTTTTCTTGGCAGCGGATTCATGAGGCCTAATACATGAAAGTTAGCTTCATTTTACAGGACAGTTTATTTAAGTACTCTGAGCACTCACAGAATTAATTTCTTAAATTTGGAACATTCCTTTTAGAATTTTGGTTTGATGAAACGTAGGCCATGAACGTTTGCTGGTTACTTACCTGTAGAGAGTTCCAAGTTATTGCCGTCATTAATTTAAATTAAATGTGTTTAACTTCCAGGGTGAAAAGGAACAGCCAGTGTTTGCACTGACCGGCCTCCGATGGGGATCCTTCCGAGATGCTGGCGTCTCAGTTAGCAAGTAAAGGGGCACTGTATTAACGTGTGGTGATTTTAAGACACCTTCTTATTTCTGTCCCTGTCTTTGCGGTTTCAATATGTAGTGATCTAGGAGTTAGTGAGGTTGAATATGTGTGAATAACAGAGGTAGAGGTTTAAGTTCTTACGTGCAGAGAGGCTGCGGAGAGTTCCGGTTTCCTCCACGCTAGCTTGGCGGAAGATCAAGACGAGCAGCGTGCATCTTTCTTTCTAGACGTCGTGTTTGAGCGTGGGTGAGGCCACGCTAGCCCGGAGGGGCACTGGATGGCCTCTCCTCCCGCGGCCTCCTTAGCTGGGTACGAAGTCAGAGGCACCGCTGGGGCCACAGCCTCGTGGAGCTTTCACAACCCTGGTTGGAAGACCCCCCGACGAGAGGTGTTCTTTCTGAAAGCCTAGCAGATCCACAGAGCCCAGGCCACCTCTTTCAGAGGAGGAAGAAAGGCAGATGCCTGGCTATGTTGGGAGATGAAAGAAACAGGCCTGTGGAGGAGGTGATTAGAGGGCCGCTGCTGGCTTTTCATGCGAGCGGGCTTATTTTTGGAGAATTCATCGTGTAGAATAGGCTCCTGGCTGGGAAAGAGGGTGTGTCCTGTTCTGTTGCAGGGAGAGGCTGCTTGGGCAGGGCTTCCTGTGGTGGGGCTGAGCAGACGTGGCGTGAGGTTCCCTCCTCGCTGGTGGGCGTTTTAGTTTTTCTTTACCTCTTCTTGAAAACGGGCTGACAATTTTAGTATGGTTTAAATGAATTAGGGTTGATCTCACACACAGCTTTTATCAAGAAACCCCTCTTTCACATTGTAGGCATTCCTGCTCATTTTCTTTACAGAAATATCTAAGTTTTTGGGTTTTTTTGATGTGGACCATTTTTAACTTTATTGAATTTTTGTTATAATATTGCTCCTGTTTTATGTTTTGTTTTTTTGGCCGTGTGGCCTGTGGGATCTTAGTTCCCCGACCAGGGATCGAACCCGCACCCCCTGCATTGGAAGGTGAAGTCTTTTAACCATTGGACTGCCAGGGAGGTGCCTACAGAAATGTCTCTCTTTTGTTTCACTGGTTATTCCTGCTAATGAAGTTCCTGACAGTGGACTGTCAAAAGAGAGATATCACTACGTTATATCACACACTGTGTTCTTTAATGTTTCACAGCTTTTATTTGCAAGTATGCCGTGGTTATCTTGATTCCACAAGTTATCTTTGTGTCTGATCTGTAATCTCAAATGCCAGCAATTTACCAAGAGGAATTGCTTGGTTTCCCCTGAGAAAATCTGATGAGAGCAAATTGCTTTCTAAATGTATTGAGCACAAGCATAGGTCAGCCCTTTAGGAATATCACACGCGGGCCCACATTCTGTTTGATTTCTGAGCAGTGAATTTTAAAATTCTGGTTGTTGTTATACCTGGACTAGGACCGCGCACTGAGTCGCTCTGTGTGTCATGAGAGAAACAATCGGGATGCGAGAAACCGATTCCTAGCTGGCCTCGGGAAGACTGCAAGCGCAGTGTCAGAACTTGCTATTGATACAGATGGAGGGAACTGCAGGCAGTGTAGAAATAAACTGCCTTGGATGGGATGTGTTTCTGTCTGGCTAACTGGGAAAAGAAGCAAATCATTGAGTAACCTTTGAAACAAAAGAACAAAACAAAAAAATTAGTTGGTCCAAGCCCTCATGAATAGCATCGCGGTACTTACCTGGGTAATAGAGTGGTTCCGCATTGCTCGTTGGATAGCTAAACTCCTTATTTGGGCATTCAAGGCCCAACTTAATCCGTCAGCACCCCTAACTACAGAGTTGTGTATCTTTGCTTTAAATAAACCTTTTGCCCTGGCTATTACTCTCAGTGTTTCCCGTACTTTTACTACTCCTTCTGCCTAGAATGATCTCCTTCCCTCTTTTATGTATCTAAATCCAACCCATGTTTCTAGGTCTCATGCCCTTACTTTATTCTTGTGTCATTCATTATGCAAGTGTGGCTGCTTCAGTGATTTTAGGCCCTTAGTGATTTCTTGTGCCTTCTTGACTCTCCTTACCAATGAATCGTGATCAGTTTATACCATGTCATGTAAATGTTTATTTATTTGTTGTTTTCTGTTACTTTGGGGGAGGAGCCCTCAAAGGCAAGAATTTTATATTCATTATATTGCTTCGTTTCCTCCATATACATAGTAAGTGCTAAATAAATACATATTGATCCAAAACAAATGGGGAGCAGTTAAGATGGGCTGGTAGGTGACAGAGATGAGTTTTAGGAGAGAAATCTACTTTATGCCGCTTTCCTAATTCCAACTAGGCATCTTTTTCTCTTCAGTGGCTTTTAGGTTATTTAGCAATATGAAGCAGACCCTCTTCATTCCCAGATTTCACATTTGCCATTTTCAAGCTGCATAACATAAGTAATGCGAAATTATGCTGATTTACAGATTTTAATTGTATGTTTGTGTGTGAGGGAGAACACGGTGTACAGAATGCAGCCATTTAGCTCATGAGTAGTACATCAGCACCCAGCAACTGCGTCTCATTGTGGCTTTATCCCTCTCCACTCATTTGGAATGTATACTCAACTGTATTCCATGGTGGAAAGTATATATTACGGTGATACCTGTGAATTTAGAGATTCAAGGAGACTCTGATTATATATCCCTTGTAGATTGCAAGGATCTAGCTGCTGTATAACTAATTATGTACGGTTTGACATGGTATTCAAATGCAGATTAAAAACTTAACTGCAATACTTTTTTTTAATACTAAACCACAGTCTCCAAGCCTCCAGAGCAGACACTCATGGTAAAGGTGTAATTCTAATGCATTATCCGTCATGAATGGTATCTAGCACATTGACAGTTCTTTTAATATTCTAATTACATTTTTATCTTGGTCTTTCTCAGGTACTGGTATCTTGGGCCTCTGAAGACCAAAGTAGCCCACTTTTTCAGCACTCTTAAGGTAAATACAGTTTACAGTGTGGAAGCTTGACTTCTGGTATTTTGTTGTTCCTCTGTGATGTGTGTATTTGGAACCCTTAAAAATTTCTTGCTACAGATGTATATAGCGTGCTCCAGCACTGAAATGGGGCATATTTACTTATATACAAATGCAGAAAGCATTCCTGTTGTGATTCCTCTCATCTACCAACTTACCCTCTCCATTACCAAGCCCAGATTTCATTTCATTTTATATTTTACTTCCCTTTGTCTATTCATTCACTCACTCTTACCAGACAAACCTTGAACACAATGACCTGTATCTCATTAACTATTTGCAAGTGTGTCTATATTAGCATCTGGAAATGAACTGAAGTTGTATATCTAATCATACAGGCTTGTGTATAATATAGGAGGTTTCAAACTATGCTTCGTGCTTCCAACTGTGCTTTTTCAAACTAGCCAGATGTGGGTAGTGGTTGCTGTATTGGACAGCACAGGTATAGAGACAGTTGCCATCATGAGAGAAAGTTCTATCAGGCCATGCTGCTGTAGACTATACAATGAAAAATACTGGCATAGAGAACAGCTCAACAATGCATATTAATGAAAATGCTAATAGGAAAGTCATACTTAATCTGTGTACTATATACTGTGTTCCGCTTTTACGCAAATCAAGGTAGTATATTTACAATTCGACCAATCTGAAAATTGGCAGATGAAGTTTGAATGTAGTGAAAAGTTTGGTTTTAATGTTAACATTCAGAGTATCGAGTGTTTTTCGAATTACAAAAGTAATATATGTCCATTGCAAAATGTTTGGAAAACATAGCTCCCTTTACCTTCTAAATAAATTCCAGATGGATAACAAAACCATTAAAGTACTAGGGGTGACCAATCTACATGATTATTAAAATGAACTTGGGGGGCGCCAAGGACTTTCTATACCTAAGGCAAATTGTGTGAGTAAAATGCATGACTGCTGTTGATTGAGGGGATAATTACATTGGTGGAGTAGGGATTGCATTCAGGAAGAAATAGAGTAACTACATATTTAAGTTGTAGAATCTGGGAGCATGTAAACTCTTTCCATCATTTCTTCAGCAAACAATTGCTGCATACCTGTTGTCTGGCAAGCCCTGCTATATATTTGGAATGCAAAGTCAAATAAGACAGGTTTCCTGCCCTCAAGAAGTATTCAAGTGCTGGGGGTGAGGTCCAGGTATTCAAGTGCTGGGGGTGAGGTCCAGGTATTCAAGTGCTGGGGGTGAGGTCCAGGTATTCAAGTGCTGGGGGTGAGGTCCAGGTAAATCAGCAGTTTGGCAAGTGCTAAGAGAGAAATACGGAGAGAATAAGATGGAAGCAGAGAGGAGGGGCCTTTACCCCTGACTGAAGGTTGGTAAAGTCAGCCCAGGGAAGGTGACACTTTTGCCAGATTTTGAAATACATACAGGACTAGATAAATGGCATTCCAAGTGGAGCGGTGAGGATGTGTGAAGTCACAGTGGTGTAACACGGTCTTTAATTATGGCCAATGCAGTAGCATGGCGGGAAGGGGACTTTGAGGGTCAGGTCAGGACCACTTTTGGCAGGTTTTGATGTGGGATCTGACATTTATCACTAAAGCACTAGAGGGTTATTGAGTCTTAAGCAGGGGAGTGGCAAGAGCAGATTTTCCCTCTAGAAAAATTGTTTGGCAACAGTGTGGGCAGGAGATTGGACACGGGTAGTTAAAGGCAAAGGCATCAGGTAGAAGATTGTTAACGTAATCCAGTTGAGAGGAGATAAGGTGGTAACAGTGAATATTTGCCACAGAGGATGGATTAAAGAGGTACAGCTCTCAAAAGTTGGAAGGAGCTTGTAGTAGTCCCAGATTTCTGGTTTGAGGGACTGGAGTTTGGTAACTAGAGTTTTCCCTTAATGCTGATAATATTAGAGTAGAATGAAGTTTGTGAAGAAAGATGAAATTTTCAGTTTGGCACATACTGAGCTTAACATACTGTGGTGCAGACAGGTGGCGCTACAGTCGTGACTTCGGTCTGGAATTCAGAGAGATCTGGGCTAAAGAAATAGATGTAAATGTCATAAGTGTATGAGTGGCATTGAGCTATGGATTTGATAAAGTTACTGTCGAGAATAGATGGCCAGGAATAGCCTTCATTTAAAGAGGCAGAGACGGTGCCTGGGAACCGCCAAGAGAGACTCCAGGAGGAAGTACCGGCATAGAAGCCAATGGAAGAGAGAATTTCAAGAAGAGAGTGAGATTTCAAGAAGCAACGGCAGAGTCTAAATAGAGGCCGGCAAGCGAGTGCCCTCTGAAGGTTCGGTAGCCTGTGGGTGGAAGAGCTGAAGCCGCACTGAAGAAAGTTCAGGGGTAAATGGGAGCAGAAAGTAGAGGCAGTAGAGCCCCTCCCTCAAGGATCTCGACTCTGAAAAGAAGGACATAAAAAGACAAAAGCTAGTGAGAAGTATGGGGCCACTGGAGTGTTCTGTTTTTTTTTTAATTGGAGAGATATCTGTGTCTTTATTTCCTGAAGCAGAAGTGAAAAAGAATGGGAGGAGAAGAGAGAAAGGACACAAAAAGCATGACTGACTCAGCTAGTTCCATGAGCACATGGAAGCGAGTGGGATCCAGAGTCCTGGACTAGCCTTGGATGGGGGAGGGACGCCTTTTTCCTTGAGACAGGAGAGAAATAAAGGAGAGGTACAGATGAAAACGTATTTATAAAGAGGTAAGGCGGTTCTTACTGATGTCTTGATATTCTCACTGAAGTGCAGGAAGCAAGTGATCTTTTGAAAGTGAGGTGGTGGTGGTGATGGTGATGGTGATGATGGTGGTGGTGTGGTGGTGGTGGTGGTGGTGGTGGTGGTGGTGGTGGTGGTGGTGGTGGTGGTGATGATGGTGGTGGTGGTGGTGGTGGTGGTGGTGGTGTGGTGGTGGTGGTGGTGGTGGTGGTGGTGGTGGTAGTACGGGGAGTTTTGAAGCAAGATGAAAATAGGTTTAGAAGGATTATCAAGTGGCGTGGACAACCTTAGACCAAGAATTTGTTGACATGGATATGCTCGTTTGGGTGCTTGTTTTCCCTGTGTCAGTCCTCAGCAGGAGTGTTTTATTTCCCCTTCTAATAATATTGAGCCACGATGTAGAAGTACAGACACCTAGTGACAGATTGATTAAGAATAGGGGCTTTTCAGGGCAAACATTACGGAAGAAAGAAGACACGAGGGCCAAAAGCAATGGGAAAAGAGAGTGCTGTAAAGTAACCCACTGTTCATCTGGTTGGCCTGAGGACAAATGGCGTGGTCAGGGGCTGGGATTCTCAGTGCGACTGAGAGCTTGGTGTGGTTAGGGTCTCCACGGGCCCCCACATCACACCCCTCTCTTCCTCCTCTGACTAACCAAATGCAGGAACAAAGCATATGGAAATCAACATGCCAGCTTTATAAATGTCAGCAGGAGTGAAGGACACAGCTTGGATACGCGGTCACAATCTGATTTCCTAACACTCCAGATTGAATTTATCCACTTAAAACATCTCCGGGGCACAGACTGCTAAGTAAGCTCACTGCGTGAGGAAGCAGTGGACGCCTGAGTCCGCAGGACGGCCACTTCCAGAGTGAGAAGAGAAGGGGTTGGGTCTTTCTGGACTTGGGAAGGAGTAAGAGGTGGAGTGAGAGGAGTTGGAACTGTTACTCTTTTGTAATTCACCCCATGGAAACTGGAGAACAAGGGAGCAGTTCACCCTAAGAGCCACTGGGCACAAAAGAATATGGGAAGTGATTAGATGGTAGGATATCAGGGCTTTAGATTTCTAAGATGGAGTGGCTCTGGGTACCGCTAAGGACCGGGACGTGGCCATGGAAATCGGTGGCTGTGGTGGGTTAGAGGTGACGTCAAGGGCTGAGAGGCTAGGGTGTTGTTTTCATCATCCCTGGGGACACTGATGGGACCCAGGATGGCACTGGACTCGGTGCCAGGAAGAAGACAAATCTAGAGTTGAGAGTGATGGCCTTCGAAGCAGGAATGAGAGGCCTTGGGCTGGATTTCGAGGCCGGACTAAACCAGCCTGGTCTCTGAGTGGCATATGATGACAGAAGCGAAGAAGGTATGTGATACAACTGGATTTCATGTTTGTGTCACCGTCTCTAAGTCAAAGTATCGGATGACTCTGTGCGTGTTCATACTGAGGTTTTCTTGGACAAGTGTAAGCAGTGGTTGGTTGCTGGTCCACTTTGATCTCCTCTCTGCTCTGTGTCAGGAGAGCAATGGAGGCCGCAGTCACTGGGTTCCTATAGGCCTTCAATAGGAAAAGCAAGCTTGAGGATTCCACACTCCAAATTAGAGATAATTTCATCCCATGAGAGGAGGTTACTAGTTAGCTTTCAAGCAGATATGGGTGGAATACTATCCTTTGTAGAGAGAAACCCCAAGAGTTTGGAATCGTGCTGCACGATAAAGGTTTTTGTCTCTTTACATTGAAAGGAGTGGCCTCAGACTCATCAAGCCTCTCTCACATACACGGGACCTGCGGAGCGACCTCCCAGTGGAGCAGAAGAGACCCCTCCACGGCCCTCTTTGTACAGGAGAATATTACGAAGGCTCGCATCCTACTGGGTACAGCCGCAGGACGGTGAGCAGCGTGGGGACTGACGATTGGAAAGCCCTGGTCAGCTCAGGCCTGCCTGAAGCAGACCCCACCTCAGTGTTTGACTCTCCTAGAGCAGGGGAAGCCTTTCCAGCATCACTGAACTCGGCCCTCTGTGTGCACAGCTGCAGGCCCCAAACGGCAGCAGCAGTGTCCCATGAATGGGAACAGCCTGTGTCAGTTGTGACTCCCTCTTTCTGTCACCAACCTTTATGTTATTGTGGCTACTTTTATAGGGGTGTCTCAGGCATAGAGATTCCATTTTGAGCCTGGCCCTTTAACCTGTGTATCAAAAGTATGAGATAAAGAAAACTAAGCAGGGTGCGGGGGGGGGGGGCGGTGAGCAGATGGGCTCGGGAGGCCATCTGAGCCACTGGTAGCTGGCCGTGGTGGTGGTGCTGAGATGTTCATGGGAGACACTGACCTGTATCGAATGCATTCACACAGCCCCCCAAGAGATGAGCCCAGAGGTCTGGAAAGAAGTGCAGCTGTCCACCCTTGAACTGTCCATCATGACCCGGAACAGTCAGCTTGACCTGGCAGTAAGTGTGCCTTTTTTTTTTTTTTAAAGTAGAAAAGCATTTGGGAAAAAGTGACAAAGGCTACATGCTCTTCCACTAACTTGGTGTTTTTATTTTTACCCTGTGGGGATAGAGAGGGAAGGATCAGGGCAGGAGGATGTGGGGTGCCTTTGAGGAATAAGCAGTGAGAAGAAACAGCGAGTGAAGTGCCTCAAAGCTTAAGGGGCTCTGATCGAGCATCTGTCACCAAGCCTTCTGCCTGAGAGAACTGAGGGCAAAAGGCCTTTAGAGATGAGTTAGCCTAATCCCATCCGTCACAGGAATAAAACTGTGTGGAACTTTTACTTGAGTAAATAGCCATTATTTTTGTGACTATATTAAATATGTAGATTTCGGCCTCTAGGGGAGAAAACCATATAAACGTCTACATTTATACAGATGGATATATGTATACACACAAACATCTCTATTTTACATATTGAGTCCAATCTGTTGACATGCACGACCAGTATGGTAGCCACTAGTCACAGGTAGCTGCTTAAATTTAAATTAATACAAATAAAATTTAAAACTTATTACTTGTGCCACATGACAAGCGCTCAATAACCATATGTAGCTAGTAGCGACCCTATTGAAAGGCGCAAATATAAAACACTTCCATAGTGCAGAAAGCTCTCCTGGGTAGTACTGATATAGACAATACGCCAAAAATTTTTTGAACTAAAGCAGAGGTTATTAGCAAACTGGTCTGCCACCTGTTTTACTATAGACTGCAAGCTGAGAATTGATTTTACGTTTTTAAATGGTTAGAATAAAGTCAAAAGAAGGATTATATTTTGTGACAGGTAAAAGTATACGAAATTCAAGTTTCGACATCCACAAGTCAAGTTTTATTGGAACATAGCCGTATTCATCCATACCCGTGTTGTCTGTGGCCACTCAAGCGGCAGCGGCAGAGCTGAGTTGTTGTGACAGAGACTGAATGGCCCCAAAGCCTAAAACACTTACTATCTGGCCATTCACAGTAAGGGTTTACTGACCCCTGGTCTAGAGAAAACTTTAGTAGTTTATGTTAATGAGAATGCCAGTAGGAAAGCTATCCTTAACCATGGACTAATATTATGTTCAGCTTTTATGTGAATCAAAGTAGTATGTTCACAACTAACCTGGTCAGTCTGAAAACTGGCACATGGAATTGAACATATGATTGTAGTAAGATGAATGAGGGGGACGCGTGTAGTGAGAAGTTTGATTCCAATATTAATATTCAGAGTGTTGGATTGCTTTTTAATTATAAAGGTAATGCATGTCCATTGTATAACATTTGGATCACAGAGCTCTTTTCACCTTCTGAATTGATTCTGGTTGGATTAAAAGGTTAAATGTAAGAAAATAAAACTATTAAAAACACTAGAGGGCTTCCCTGGTGGCGCAGTGGTTGAGAGTCCGCCTGCCGATGCAGGGGACGCGGGTTCGTGCCCCGGTCCGGGAGGATCCCACATGCCGCGGAGCGGCTGGGCCTATGAGCCATGGCCGCTGAGCCTGTGCGTCTGGAGCCTGTGCTCCGCAACGGGAGAGGCCACAACAGTGAGAGGCCCGCATACCGCATTAAAAAACAAAACAAAACACTAGAGTGAAATCTTAAGTGATTATCAATATAAACTTGGGAGGACAAGGCCTTTCCAAGACTGGCATCTAACCAAAAATCATATTGATGCATTTACTTCTAATAAAAAAGAAACTATAAACAAAAATTTTAATGACACTCATTTTTAGATTTCCTTTAAAATTTATCAACCTTTAAAAAAATTTGTTTTAATGACACATTGGGAAAAATATTAGGATGTGATATACCAGGAGTTAATAGCTTTCCTTTATACTTAACTGTTAGGATAATCAATAAGAAGTGGGCAAAGGACTAATATAAACAACAGGCAGGCGGCATAATTAGAAATTCACAAAGGAAATAAATAAACATGAAAACAATCGCTTATATTTACTACATGATAAGCACTGTCCTAAGAATTTTACACAGTGTCAGCTCATGTAATCCTCATAACTACACTATCAGGTAGATATAACTTCTATCTGAATTTCATAGGTAAAGAAACAGAAAAAGTGCTCAGTATCAAAGAAATACAAATTAAAATATTAAATATTGAATTGCCACAGATTAAAAAGCCTGCTAGTGTTCACTGTTGGTGTGGACAGGGAAACGGGCTGTCAGGTTTTCCTGAGGGAAAGAGAAATCGGAACACTTTTTCTCCAAGGCATTTTGGCAGTATATATTAAGCATCTGAAATGTAAGCATACCCTTGGCCCTGTTAAGCATATTTCTAGAAATTTATCCTTCAGAAATAATCAGATGATACATAATGTAGAGAGTCTGAAAATGTTGGTGAAAGTGAATGTATTAAGGTTAAAAAAACACTCTGTTAAAAAGAGGAATCTTAAAAAGAAAGATAAGATTTCTAATTATACATTTCCTTTATACTCAATCTCTGATGATATGTACTTCCAGTGTTTTGTTCATGTTCTTTAACCTTGTTCTTCGCTCTGATGACTGAATACCAATGAATGGATTGAGTTCAGTGAGTATGTATGTGATCGTGGCTCGAGATTAGCCCCATTCAGAGTGCCGAGAGCTTTTTATCTTTGTGACAATTATAAAAATATATGATCCTGTGCTGCTTATCACTAGCAGCAGCAGCACATTCATTTTTTTTCTATCCTCTTTGTAAAAATAAAAGCAAATGCAATAAAATATTCAAAGACAGTGAAGCTGCCATGTAATAGCTCAAAATGTTCATTTATCATTAAAAAAAAGTCCATTCAGAGTCTGAAAGAGGCCTGAGGGGTGTGGAATGCTTGAAAATTAGGATCTCTTGTAGAGCTACGTTCACTGTATTTATAATAGCAAAATATGTGAAACAAACTAATCAGGCCACTGATGAGAAATACATTTTGGTACATGTATTTAAAATGTTCTCTATTTATTGACATGGGAAGATGTTCATTGTATCTTGTTAAATGAAAAACCAGGTTAACGTGATTTGCAGCAAATGATTTCATATTTACTTAAAAAAGAGGTACTCCCACCTATAATTGAGTTTTGTGAATGATGGAGGTAAGGCTCCAGTTTTATATTCTTTCTATATAGAAAGCCAGTTGTCCAAGCACCATTTATTGAAATGTCCTTCCCCCCAACACCCCACTGATCTGCAGTAAACCTCTGTCATACGTCAAGTATCTGTATACATGGAGATGTTTCTAGTCTATTCTTTTGCTCTATTTTTCTATATTTGTACTAATACTATGTTTCTCTTAATTATTATAGTTTTATAGTAAGTCCTTCTATGTTTTTCTTCTTAAAGAGTCTCTTGGCTGTTCCTGGCTCTCCGACTTCTATAAATCCTTTAGAATGTTTATTAAGTTCCACATAGAAATCTGTTATAATATTGCTCAGCATTACATTGAACCTGTAGATCAATCTGTGGAGAAACGACATTTCTACAATATTGACTCTTCTATCATATGCATACGGCGTATCTTCATTTATTTAGGTTTTTAATGTCTTTCAATGAAGTTTTATAGTTTTCTCTATAAGATTTTGTCTTGCTGGGTAGATTCCTAGTTATCTTAATTTTTGATACTGTTGTAAACAGTATCTCTTAAATTGTTATTTTTTTAACTATCCGATTTAGTTGATGGACATGTAATGATTTTTTATATTGATGCGGCATCAGCAACCTAACAATTATTATGTTAAGTTTATGGATTCCTTTAGATCTTCTATAGATTCAGTCATATCAGCTGCAAATAGTGCAGTTGATACGATTTTTTCCTTTCAAATACTTAACCTTCTTCTAATCTTTTGTCTTATCGCATAGGCTAGGGCCTCAGTACAGTGTTGAACAGCAGTGATGGCAGGCGTCCCTGTCTCATTCCTGATGAGAGAGAAAGGCTTCACTGCTTCATTCTTGAGTTTGATGGGGTTTTTTGTAGATACCCTTTATCAGATTAAGGAAGTCCCCTTCCACTCCTATCCTAGTTTGCTCAGAGTTTTTATCATGAGTGGATCTTTAATTTTATCAAGTATCTTTCCAGCCACTACTGAGATAAGGCTTTTTCTCGCTGAACCTGTCATTGTAGCATATAACACATTGATTTTCGCACTTGCACTCTTAACAAAAGTCAAATCCTTGACTTGCATGTATATCTACTTAGCCCCTTCCATGTCTAAGATACATTTCAGTCTTGGCATGTCCAAAACTGAGCTACTGGTCTTCCCTTCCACCCCCGAAACCTGCCTTTTCCTCCGTCTTCCTGCAGCGCAGTCGATTGTAATTTCACCCTTTTCATTGTTCAGGCCAAACATCTGGCTCCTCTTTCTCGTGGCATCAGATCTCAGAGGAAGTCCTGGCGGCTTCACCTTCTAAATACTGCCAGCGCATCTCAGTGTCCGCTGCCAGCTGGTCCAAGCCACCATCGTCTTTCAGCCCGATTATTACAATATGCTCCTAAGGGGTCTCCCCGCCCCTTTCTTGCCCCTTTTCTTCTCCTTTAAACACAGTAGCCAGAGAGACCCTAATTTAAAAGAAGCCAAATCATATTTCTCTGCTTAGAACCTTCCAGTGGCTCCGCACTTCACTCAGCCTAACGGCCAACTTCCTCGTAGGGGTGCACAAGGCCCTACTGCTGCAGTGCCTGAACCCTCTGATTCCATCTCCTCTCATCCCCTTTTCTCACTCTGCTCCCGCCATACTGGCCTCCTCGCTGTTCTTTCCCACGTCAGGCCTGCTCCCACCTGAGGCCCCTGCCCTGGCAGTGCCCTTTGTGGGGCCTGCGCGTCCCTAGACCGGTGGTTCTCGAAGTGTGGGCCTCGGGTCAGCAGCAGTAGCATCGCTTGGGACCTTGTTAGAAATGAAGATTCTTGGGACTCGCTCTAGATCTACTGAACCATAAGCTCTGACCTGTGTTTTAACAGGCCCTCCAGGTGACGTTTGCTAGAGTTTGCCCTGGATTTCCACAATGCCCTCACCTCCTTCAGGTGTCTGCTCAGAGGTTACCTTGCCAGTGAGGCCTACCTGGACCCCTCTTTAAAAACGCCACCAATCGTGCTCGCTTCGGTAGCACATATACTGAAAATGCCACCAATACTACCTTCTATCTCATTTTTATAATATACTGTAATACTTCTAATATATTCTATAATTTGCCGTTTATGCTAATATACATACACAGTCCACAATTTACTATTTTTATACGGATATACTCTAACATACTTCTAATATACATGAAGTTTATTATTTTATTATGGTTGTTTTGTTTATCCCTTCCACTCTGTCTCGTAGAATGTAAGTTCTTTGTAGGCAGAAATTGTTTTTTTCATTCATTGACACAACCCTAGCACTTAGAAGAGTTCATGGTACATAGGTGACAATAAGTCATTTAACAAAAGGTGACCCTGGAGCAGAGTCATTCCTCTATGTTTTGTAATTCCTAGTTGAGATGTGAAGTTGTGCTTTGATAGTGCCCTTTAATCTCAGGCACAGGCTGTCAGCTCTCAGAGGCCTGGGGGTGATCCTGGGGCTACAGATTTTGAAGCTGTCCAAAAATAAACAAACCTCTATTTGAAGCAGACACAGAAGTGCTGGGATTGATTTACAGAGGGCCAGGTTTGTACTGCTAGCCACCAACTGGTGGTAAATTGTGGGGAGACGGGGGGAGGGTGGGGAGTGGCACGGAAACCAAGTCTGTTTTTATAGCCACTTCCTTGTAGCTCAATTCTTCCAGAACGTTCTGTGGTTGGGAATGTAGAGTTTTAAAAACATTGCCATGGCATAAAAGGATTGCTGCTCTTCAACTCTGGTCACATACCAAGTTTGCATGTAGAGCATTTAAAAAAAACACAGATACTTGGGGGCTCTCCTCATCAAGAAGCTGGTCCAGCCAGTGCGGCATGATGACGACGTACAGTGAGGGTGGAGACTTGCCGGGAGAGAGGGGCTGAAAGCTTGGCCTGCCAGGGAGGGGGCCCTAGAGACTACAACAGCTACGATTATTAGTGAGTGACAGAACTTGACAACCCTCCAAGCCTGAGTGTTTCCCTAGCTTATGTATGTAGTAAAAAAACAAGCAAGCAATAGAGATGGATTTTATGGTATGGAAATACCACTTCAATAAAGGTCTTAATGTAAAAATAAAGGACTGAGGATATATTCAGGATAAAGTCATTGAAAGTAAAGTCCCCTCCGTAATACACAGCTCCAACCGCGACCCTCTAAGGCTAAAGGAGGGCAACAGGCTGCATGAGCCAAAATTTAGAGCATTAACTTTCGTTTTCTAACCTTTTTAGAGCAAAGAAGACTTTATGAACATCTGCATGGAGCCCAACACGGTCAGCAAAGGAGACTTCATAACTATAGGGTAAGTGGACTGGGGTTTGTAGGCTGTGAGGCTTTAAGTAGTTTGTGTTCTGACTCACCAATCTGAGTGCCCATGCGCTCCAAGACAGAGATCCAACCGAGGGCTTGTCTGCTTTGGGAACCACAGCATCCCCTTGTCATTTGAGCTGGCATGTGTAGTGCACCTCTCCTACTTGGCCTCCCCCATTCATTTCGGGAAGATCAGAGTATGGGAGCCGTCTTTGTCTTTCGACTGAAACGACAGGATTCAGGGTAGTGTGGTATCATGCCCAGAATTTTGGCTTCAGGGTCAGAACTACTGGGTACACATCTTGATTTTGCCACTCACTGGCCTTATGACTTGGACAAACCCTTCACCTTCTCTGAATCCTCTTCCCTGTGTATAGAATGGTGTGGTATAATCACCTCCATCAGGATTGTTCTTGAGTCTCATACAAGGGACTGTGTGGGAAAACTCTTTTTCAGTGTGAAGCACTTCACAGCATCCGTTACCATTCATGTCAGCCCACCTTGCCCTCTTCCCAGGGCATTGATGGAAAGGTGTTGAGTACCTTGGACATTTTCCAGGCTTTTTTCCCTTTTCCACTACAAAATACCCTTCCAGGTCCTGTCTGATTTATTAAGCCCTACCTCTGCCAGAATTTTATTGGTTAAGGATGCCCTCAACCCTCTGCCAGCCTTCAAAGCATCTGAGGAGGCTGTGTGTTACCATGCCAACTGGGAATCTTCTCAGCTTTTTATGAGCTCTGTCTCAGAGCTCCCTCTGGCGCCCATCTAAGGATCAGACATTTCTGCTGCCGCTGCCGGGTCTCCATGGCTACTTCATTCTCTGCACCAGCACCGGCAGTACAATGTCTTTCATCAGTTTGTGTTATTCTTGCCTTTGGTACCAATTCTTCAGTTGCTGAATAGCTGCTTCTGCAGCCTTTGATTTACTTAACTGTAGTATAAGGAAGAAGGGAAAAGTCTTTCTTCTCCTAGGAAGGGTCCACAAACCACACAGTGTCTTAACTGAAAGTCTGGCCAGTGGGACCAGCTATATTTGAATCTCCTTCATAATACTGGCATCCAAAAATAGGAAGAAAAACCGGTGATACTGCTTAAATTAGACAAAGTCATTATGTTCTGCGTTGTTGCTGTCGTCATCTTCAGCAGCAGAAATAACATGGTTTCCTTTTGGTCTCTACAGGAAGTGAAATCAAGTAATGTCCGTTTCCTCTCGGTATCTGATAAGAACATTGTAAAGCTGCTTTAGAAAATGGATGAAGTTTCATAGATGAAAGAATTACTCTTGTTAATTAATGATAAAGAATGGACTGAGATTAGCTTTTACCCCTTTTCCACTGACGCTAACTGGCTGAAGGGTATATACACGAGGGGGAGTGTGTGTGTGTGTGTGTGTGTGTGTGTGTGTGTGCGCGTGTGCGTGTGCGCGTGCGCGCGGACAGGCTGATAATTCTACTCTAAAGCCATGTAGTCAAAGTAAAGATGCACTATGCTAAGTAGACTGTTTATATCAATATGGAGAATCATTCAAGAACTACTAAGACTGGTTGTTCATATAAATAACTAGTTTAAATTAGAATAAAAAATTTTCTCCTTTAAGTAACAGACTCACAAGAAGTACCAAATATCAAAAGTTTAGTACTTTTTTCTAAAGAATTTCATTTCATTCCAATTTTTAAATTTGAGTTTTTTAAATAGCCCAAGAATTAGGTATACATGGAACTATTTACAAATGAAACACAATTCAGAGAAAAATCAGTCTTAACTTCAAGCACGGTTCTCTGCAGTAAATAAACCTGCTCAAACTAGAATGGATCTCAACACTAAGCAAGAATCACTGGGGGAAAAATTATTCACAGAACCCCATGGTTCAAGAGATTATGAGTCCATCTATTTCATATCATCAAAAGACAGGCAGAACTTGCTATGTTCTTGCAGTTGAATGCAGCTGCCAGCACTGGTTTCCAAGCTTGCTTTTTCCTGTACCAACAGAAGTAAAAAGGTGAGAGACCCCAAGGTGCGTGCTGACGGCACCGAGTGTCTTCAGGCCAGCCGCTGCACTTTGCTTCTTCCTGAGGTGAGCGGGGGTGAGCTGTCCCAGAGCTTGTGGTTCTTTCCCGGTCTGTCTTCCTTCCTGTTTTCTTCCCCCTCCTTCCTATAAACAGACCCTTTTTTAGGTACCTTATACGTGCTGAGCACTGTTCCAGGCTCTGGGCTACATTAAGGGAGACCTGAAAAGATGACGGAAGCCCCTTCTGAGTCACGGGTTTAGAGTTGGACTCCTGAAGACTTCCGGTGTTGTCAAGCCAAGGTTCTGTAAAGTGACCCTTAGGTCTCCCGAGCTTTTATTTTTCTGAATGTAAATTATGCAGATAGCTACTATACCCACAAAGTTCTCCAGTTAGCAAATGTTAATAGTGGATTATGGCTTCACTTTTTTTTTTAAATTTATTTAGTTTATTTATTTATTTTTGGCTGCGTTGGGTCTTTGTTGCTGTGTGCGGGCTTTCTCTAGTTGCTGTGAGCGGGGGCTACTCTTCATTGTGGTGCACAGGCTTCTCACTGCAGTGGCTTCTCTTGTTGTGGAGCATGGGCTCTAGGCGCAGGGGCTTCAGTAGCTGTGGCACGTGGGCTCAGTAGTTGTGGCTTGGGGGTTCTAGAGCGCAGGTTCAGTAGCTGTGGCACACGGTCTTAGTTGCTCTGTGGCATGTGGGATCTTCCCAGACCAGGGCTTGAACCCATCCCCTGCATTGGCAGGCAGATTCTTAGCCACTGTGCCACCACGGAAGTCCTAGCTTCACATTTTTAAAAAAGGATCTGGAAGCAGTTTTCAGGATGGCAGTAAATTTTTCTGTACTGGGAAATACCAAGCTTAGTAGAATAACCTATAAGTGGAAAAACACTTACTACAGGTGGCTTCTGAAGACCTGTGGCTCTTAAACTAAGGTGTTCAAAAAGGTAGGTGTCCCCAGTGGCTGGCACCATAGTTTCAACACAGCAAATGTTGAATTAAATGCATGAGTTACAGAAGGGTTTTACAGAATCTGTAATATTAATGTTGCTATACCTTAGGTATAAAGCTAAGCGAGTCCTAAAGAACCATGAGAATCATCAAGTGGCTGTAATGGCTTTCCTCCGAGAATTGGCTGTGTTTCTCGCTTTTCATTTGAGAAAGATTAGGGCTGAGGACATACACGTATGTTCTATGACTTCCTTAAAGACGTGACAGGACCCTGTCTTACAGTAAGCATTTGAAAATGATAACCTTGTTTCACAAATCCCAGAATACTCTGGGAGGAGACAGAGGCCACTGAAACCTTTTTCATGGTGGTAGAATAGGGCTATTTCCAGAACCAGCCCCGTGTCTGACACAGGCACCGAAATACTCTTTTCAAAGAACATTAGACCAGAGCCTCAGAGAGGAGGACCTTTTCCCTAACAACCTGCTCCGGTGCTCTAGTGATGACGAATTCCAGCCAGCGTGGGCGTGAGCTGTTGTGAATATTCTCTTCTCCACAGGGAACAGGCGGCTCCTTCAGCATCGACAGCGAGGAATACGAGGCGATGCCCGTGCAGGTGAAACTGCTCCCCAGGAAACTACAGTTCTTCTGTGACCCTCGGAAGAGGGAGCAGCTGCTGCAAAGCATGGCCCAGTGAGCGGGCTGCAAGTGGGCGCCCGAGACTGCACTTTAGGCTACCCTGGGACCAAAAGGCAACCAAGGCCTCCCCGTCCCTGCAGCGCTGTCAGAGGATCCCAAGGGCCCGTTCATGGCAAGTACCCTCCACCCTCCTCTCTAGTGCTTCCCAGCTTTGCAGCCAGCTTCCCAGCAGCGCATGCTTTGACTCTGCTGTGACAGCCCGTCCCTTCCACATACTGCTTTTCCTCAGGCTAGTTCCAGGAAATCCCCACCCTCAGTGGATGGAGAAGGGCTAGACCTTGTTCGCTCCCCTGAGTGAGAAGCAGGGTCCTGGGCTGAGTGGCTCGTCCTCTCCTGGTGGGCTCTGTGGCCGCCCTGGGAAGTCTAGGGAAGCACCTGCCCTCTGCGGCCTCGTCCCGTTCCCCAGGCTCCTCCACGGGTGCTGCTACTCTGTGAGCTCCAATTCTTAGCGTCTTTCAGTTCTCTCCTTAATTAAAAACATACCTGAGGTGTTTCCCTCTTCAGCCATGGCTGAAATACTGTAAAATACGTTTTTTCCCCTGAAGTAGTGCTTCTTAAATGTTGGTTTGCATGAGAACCACCTGGGGTGCATGTTGAAAACTGACTCACTTGGGGCCCAACCCAAATCTAATAACTCAGTCTGGGGCTGGAGCCCAGGAATCTGCATTTTTAAAAAGGTGTCCACCTTCCCCAGGTGGTTCTACTACAAGAGGTGTCCCCCAAACTGAACAGGACACAGTCTTGTAAAGCAGCGGTCCACACACTACTCTGCTTAGGTATTTCCTAAAAGTATTCTGAAAAATCATGTATCCCCTCAGTTTTAAGTTGACAGCTAAAATTTTTCATGGAAGTTAGTTGCCAAAGTATGTACTTTCTGGTGTCATGTAAATATTGATATTTTAAAATAAAACTGTTACATCACTGTCTTAAACATATTCAGTGTAATTGAAATACGTAACAATTTAACAGTCATCCTCCATTTACAAAAATAAGTTTTTTGTCATTGAAAATGTCGATTATCCTTGTATGGTTATCTCCAAACCACTTTCAGCAAATACTATCATAATGTAATGTTTTTATGCTTGAAATTTTCTTTCCATTGGACCTGTCTTCTTGCCACCAAAAAATGTAAGTGGAAGTAACTTTTTTTTAGTTCTTCAAGTGTTGTTAACTCAGTACAGAATAAATGTTATAAATTATTGAAATACAATTGATGAATATTATAAATTTTTGATAATTAAAAAATCAACATTTTATTAGAATGCTCTTTATCCTAGAGTTCATTTATCAAAAAGCAGTTTTTCTGTGTTGTTTATTCAAGTTTTTAAAAAATTTTTGTATTGGAGGTTAGTTTCAGGTGTACAGCAAAGTGATTCAGTTATACGTATACATGTATCTATTCTTTTTCAGATTCTTTTCCCATTAGTTTATTACAGAGTACTGAGTAGAGCTCCCTGTGCTATACAAGCAGGTCCTTGTTGGTTATCTATTTTAAATATAGCAGTGTGTACATGTCAATCCTAAACTCCCAATCTTTCCCCGTCTTTCCCCCTAGTAACCATAAGTTCCTTCTCTAAGTCTGTCTCTGTTTTGTAAATAAGTTCATTTGTATCATTTTTTTTTAGATTCTGCATATAAGCGCTATCACATGATATGTCTTTCTCTGACTTATATCATTTAGTATGATAATCTCCAGGTCCACCCATGTTTCTGCAAATGGCATTATTTCATTCATTCCATTGTACATATGCACCACATTTTCTTTATGCATTCCTCTGTTGATGGACATTTAGGTTGCTTCCGTGTCTTGGCTATTGTAAACAGCACTGCAGTGAACACTGGGGTGCATGTATCCTTTCAAACCATGTTTTTCTCCAGATAATATGCCCAGGAGTGGGATTGCTGGATCATATGGTAGCTCTGTTTTTAGTTTTTTTGATGAACCTCCATACTGTTCTCCATAGTGGCTGCACCAGTTTACGTTCCCACGAACAGTGCAAGAGGGTTCCCTTTTCTCCACACCCTCTCCAGCATTTATTGTTTGTAGACTTTTTGATGATGGCCATTCTGACTGGTGTGAGGTGATACCTCATTGTAGGTTTGATTTGCATTTCTCTAATAATTAGTGATGTTAAGCATCTTTTCATGTGTCTTTATGTCTTCTTTGGAGAAATGTCTATTTAGGTCTTCTGCCCATTTTTGGATTGGGTTGTTTTTTTTGATATTGAGTCGCATGAGCTGTTTGGAGATTAATCCCTTATCAGTCACATCGTTTGCAGAGATTTTCTCCCACTCTGTGGGTTGTCTTTTCATTTTGTTTATGTCTCTCCTTCCTATTTTGTTCTCTTGTGATTTCATGACAGACTTTTAGTGTTTGGATTCCTTTTTCCTTTCTGTGTGTGTATCTATTGTAGATTTTTGGTTTGCAGTTACCATGAGGTTTTGATAAAACAATCTTGTTTATATATCTGACTGCTATAAGTTGGCCTTTTAATTTCAAATGTATTTCCAATATCCTGCATTTGTGCTGTCTTCTTAGAGTTGCTGGTTTTGATATATTTGTGTGCAGATGATTTCCTCCCTTTTCTGTATGTTTGCCTTTACTGGTGAGCTTTTCCATTCATAATTGTCTTGTTTCTAGTTGTGGCCTTTTCTTTTCTGCCTAGAGGAGTTCCTTTAGCATTTGTTGCAAAGCTGATTTGGTGGTGCTGAATTCTCTTAGCTTTTGCTCGTCTGTAAAGCTTTTGATTTCTCCATCAAATATGAATGAGAGCCTTGTGGGGTAGAGTATTCTTGGTTGTAGGTTCTTCCCTTTCATCACTTTAAGTATATTGTGCCACTCCCTTCTGGCCTACAGAGTTTCTGCTGAGAAACCAGCTGATAACCTTATGGGAATTCCCTTGTACATTATATGTTGCTTTTCCCTTGTTGCTTTTAATACTTTGTCTTCAATTTTTGCCAATTTGATTGCTATGTGTCTCAGCATATTCCTGCTTGGGTTTATCCTGCCTGGGACTCTGTGCTTCCTGGACTTGGGTGACTGTTTCCTTTCCCATACTAGGGAAGTTTTCAGCTATTATCTCTTCAAATATTTTCTCAGGTTCTCTCTCTCTGCTCCTTCTGGGATCCTTATAATGCAAATGTTGGTGTGTTTAATGTTGTCCTAGAGGTCTCCTGGATTCTCCTCATTTCTTTTCATTCTTTTCTCTTTGTTTTGTTCCATGGCAGTGATTTCCACCATTCTGTCTTCCAGTTCACTTATTTGTTCTTCTGCCTCATTTATTCTGCTATTGATTCCTTCTAGTGTATTTTTCATTTCAGTTATTGTATTGTTCATCTCTATTTGTTCTTTTAATCTTTTAGCTCTTTGTTAAACATTTCTTGTACCTTCTTGATCTGTGCCTCCATTCTTTGCTGAGATCTTGGGTCATCTTTACTATCATTACTACGAATTCTTCAGGTGAACTGCCTATCTCTTAGTTGTTTTTCTGGGGTTTTATCTTGTTCCTTCATCTGGGACATATTCCTCTGCCATCTCATTTTGTCTAACTTTGTGACTGCGGTTTCCATTCTGCAGGCTGCAGAGTTGTAGTTCTTCCTTGTGCGGTCTGCCCCCTGGTGGCTGAGGCTGTCTAAGAGGCTTGTGCAGGCTTCCTCGTGGGAGGGACTGGTGCCTGCCCACTTGTGGGTGGACCTGGGTCTTGTCCCTCTGGTGGGCAAGGCCAGTGTCAGGGGTTGTGTTTATCGGGCAGCTGTGTTCTCAGCAGGACTTTAAGTAGCCTACCTGTTGATGGGTGGGGCTGTGTTCCCCACCCTGTTGTTGTTTGGCCTGAGGCGTCCTAGCACTGGCTGTTGGGTGGGGCGAGGTCTTGGTGAGAAAATGGTGGCCTCCAAGAGGGCTCAGACCAATGAATACTCTCCAGAACGACTGCTGCCAGTGTCCTTGTCCCCACAGTGAGCCACAGCCGCCTCCCACCTCTGCAGGAGACCCTCCAATACTAGCAGGTAAGTTACAACGTCTCTGCTTTTTCCCTGGATCGTGGTGCACACGAGACCCTGTGTGCGCCCTTCCAAGAGTGGAGTTTCTGTTTCCTCCAGTCCTGTGGAATTCCTGCAATCAAACCTCATGGGCCTTCAAAGCCAGCTTCTCTGGGCACTCCTCCTCCTGTTGCCAGACCCCCAGGCTGGGGAGCCTGACATGGGGCTCAGAACTTTTACTCCTGTGGGAGAAGTTCTGTGGTATAATTATCTTCCAGTTTGTGGGTTGCCCACCTGGCATGTACGGGGTTTGATTTTATCACGATTGCACCCCTCCTACAATCTCATTGTGGCTGCTTCTTTGTCTTTGGATATAGGGTATCTTTTCTGGTAGGTTCCAGTGGTTTTTTTTGGTCAACGGTTGTTCAGCAGTTAGTTAGTTGTGATTCTGTTTCCGTAAGAAGAGGTGAGCTCACGTCATTCTATTCCACCATTCTGTCTTCTCCCAAAAGCACATGTTATTTACAGCTAAGGTGAAACAAGGCTTAACCTTATAGATGTAAATACATAAGTAAGCAGATGGGATAGAAAAAATTCTGTTATCACGACAATGTCATGCAGTTCTCTTGAGTCGCATATCAAAAATCACAGTGACCTATCAACAGCTTGATTAGATCCCCCTTTAGTTTGCTGAAGACCGAGAACCAGAAACTTACCCACCTTGCTAAGGATTCAGTAGCTAGGCATGATAATCACCTTGGCGCCCCTGAGGTTTTTATATTCCAGAGGGCAGTGCACCACAGTAAGCTGGATGAGACGTAAGGTTTTCTTTTTGTAAAGAGGAAGGAAAATTGCACAAGCAGGAAGAGGGAAAGGAGAACTGGCTGGCTCACCCTCGGGTAGATCAGTTTTAGGGCAGTGCATGTGCCGGCACCCACGAACCCCTTGGAGAGTGAAGATCAATGCTTAAAGGATTATAAAGCAGCTATGAAAAGACCATGACTGAAAAGCCCATAAAATAATGCTTACCTGTTTACCTCTGTGTTCTTCAGAGTGGTGTTAAAAGCTGTGCTTTTGCAAAAACAACAAAAAGCAGGCAGGTCCAAGCATGCAGTCTAAGGAGCAGCTGCTCCATACTGCCCGTGGAGGGGAGAGGGGGTGCTGTGGTGCAGGAAAATATGGTCTACGTAAGCCAAGAGAGGAGGGGGGAGGGGGTGCTGTGGTGTAGGAAAATATGGTCTACATGAGCCGAGAGAATCCGGCATACATTGGTTCTATAAGAGAGTGCAACAGACCAGCACAGAATCTTGGCTACCAGCATGTATGTGTTTTAGTGATTCTAATTTTTCCATAGAAATAATGGAACATATGATTGGGGAAGGAGATTTAATTCAGATGAGTTTTTATTCATTTTTAAATGTAAATATGTCCTAGTTCAAATTTTGTTTTCTTGATTCAGACTATTTACTGAGAACATGGTTGCCTTACCATCTATTGCCTTCTTTCTGTTGTCCTTCCATATAAGGGCCACGTACAGGATGTTTCAGCAGCTATGAGAGACCCTCGTCAGCTAGACCTGGAATGCTGAGGGGTGTGAGGAGAAGCCGAGTCCCCCCTTCTTGTTTAGTACAAACCTTTTGTCAGACTAATTTCACTCAAAAACCAAGAGTATTTCTATTAAAAACAGAGCAGATATTTTATATTAAATATAGTTCAGTATAAAGCCTTTTGCTTAACCCCACGGCCAATTCGTATGCATGGGTGTAATTACTATGTGCCAGTGCTTTACACGTGCGACTGCTTAGCTGTCTGTGTTCCCACAACCCTAGGAAATAGGTAATACGTGGTCATGTCACTTGGAAGGTAGGAACCTGGCTTGGAACACAGAGCTAACAATGTTAGGAACTGAGTCTCTACTGCCTTAAAATAACTCACTCCCCAGAAGGGTAAAAATAAAGTGTGTGTGTGTGTGTGTGTGTGTGTCAGTATATGATGTTTGTTTTAAAGTAAACTTAAGTAGAAGGAAGATGTGAAACAAAAAAGCTTTGGTCTCTGTGGGGTCCTTCTCCAGAAGTTGTCTGATACGATGGAGGGTGCACAGTCCTGGCTTTTCTGATGGAACGGGGACGGTTATTTCCAACTTCGGTTTCCATTACCTGGAGAATGTGTATCCAGACCGTGGCCTCAAGGAGGACAGGCACCAGCTCTGGTTTCTTCCATCATCACCGTAAGCGAGGTCAGTGCTGAGCGCCACGGATTCTGCTCGTGCCCTGGGCTGTTGCTGCTTCCTACCACAAGCCGTATTTCTTGGACCAAGTGAAGGACTGCAGCACACATGTTCATGTTAAAATGTGAATTTTAATTGTAAAAACTGTCTTCTGTAAATATAGTTATATCAACCTCTCTGCATACAACTTGGTTCAGATATATACACATATGATATACACAGATGTTTATTTGTACCACAGAACAAAATCAATTCAAGAAACATTTACTCTTCGGGATGAACCCCAGCTTCCTTTAGGCCTTTAAAATGATCACCATTGAAGAGAGAGAACAACACACCCAGATGCAGTATATTCAGGGTGAGATCTATGAACTGTCTTACTAATTTCATACTATGAGGTAAACACTTGAAACAAAAACAGATTCCGTTTCTCTTATTGCTGTAACTCTTGCACTGGGGTATTAATCAAAGTAGGGGTTTGACGTTTAAGGCGACAGGGAGACTATGCTGATCCTAACTTGGCAAAAACAGAACTTTTCCCGAGGCTTACAACTGTTTCTTTTTCAAAAAAGGTTTCTCTCTCAGACCTATAAAAAATTTAGCCAACAAGCTTGGGATAAACAAGGAGGTTAGTTTTGTTCTTCCTCTACTCTGTACCCCTAAAGTCTCCTACCCCGTCTGTTCAGAAGCACAGAATCTACAGCTTTCCTCACTGGTCTTGGAGGGCTAGACCGAAACTCATTTCCTGATGCTGCCTTCAAAATGTTTTGAGACTTTTATCGTTGCTTGATTTGGCCAAAGGAAGGAGTTTTCACTCCAACGTCAATGGTATATGTTAACAACCAGTGAACTCAGTGACCCGTGCGTGGATTTGTCATTTCGTGGATCATCTCCAGCTAGTTCGTAACACCCTACACCCCACCCCTGCATCCCCCAGCGGTCCTCAGAAAGCAAAGTAGATGGACCATGAGTCTAAAGAGGCATTCCACAGCAAACAGAGGTCATGCATACCTAGCCTTCCATGGTAGTTAAATAAATTTTCTGAATTTAGATCCTATTACCTCTAGAAGCCCACTACGCTGAGCTTCTAGAATAAATGCTAAAGAGATGAAAGCAGGGCTTTACTTCTCCGTCATCATTTCTCTAGCTCTGGAGAATTCTTACTTCCCTTCTAAATGTGCAGGTTCACCAAGTGGCCCCTGTGTTCCAGCTCCACAAATGAGTCGAAGTGCCAGTTATAAAAGTACCCCTGCCTCTCACCTGCCTCCAGCATGATCACATTCACCCCCTCTCATACAAGAACCTTACTTAAGGTTGGTGAATGTCTGTCATCCTCCATCGGACTGTCAACTTTATCTCCTCAAGAGGCTGTGTTAGATTTCACAGGACAGTCCTTATTCACTCACCCAAACATTTAAATAACAAAACTCTTACGGGGTCTCAGCTGCTTCCAAATTGCAATACTGCCCGTTTCTTCTAGGATTATAGTTTTGAAATTTCCTTCCAACATCTGCATACTCAATTCATCACATAGTAATATCGATATAAAAATAAACTTCCATTTCTTACAAGAAAAACATGAACTAAATTCACAGTTAGCCTTTTTCCACAGCACTCCACCCCAGTAGCTCCGGGGAACAGAGGTATACTGGTAATACAAATGGAATATTAAAAATCCATGACTTGGGAGTAAAAGGAGCCCTGAACTCCTCTTCCCCTACCTGAATCACAAAAGGGCTTTCCTGAAATGAGAGGGGACGGACTGGCCTGCTGGAGTGAGCCCCAGGTCTGCAGGATCCTCACTGCAGGGCACTAAGTACAGCAGGAATGCAGGGAAAAGACCCGAGGACTGGCCCTTTCGCAGAGTCTGAGCCCACCAGCCAGGAACCTAACGGGGAGATGAAAGCCCGTGTGAGACACGCCAGTCCCCATACTAACCTTGCCTGTTGGAGAACTGTCATCACACCAAAGCAAGTTCACTGTCTTATTTGTTCAGCAGCGCCCTACCCCTCCTCTACCTCTGCAAGTATGATCCGTCCTGGGAGTGGAGGAAGCACCTCAGCTCATTCCCTGGGCTCTGCAGTTTCATTTAAAACAAAACAAAACAAAACAAAGTCCCTGAGGTCCCCGCCTCTTCCTGGAGGGTTGCTGTACTGCCGTTGAAAGGTTAACTCTTCGCTGCCCTTTACAAAAGGTTCCCCAAAGGCCTCGGTTTAAAGGTGAATAATCTTACCTTTTTATTGCGTTTGAAGGGCTTTCAGTGTATCAAGACAAATAGCAAGTTCATCCTCAGAACCACCAGAATGAAAAACAGTGATTCAGCCATGATTGCACTTATCTTTACCTTCTAGCTAAAATACAGGAGTTACACTGATAAATGAACCCTCACACGTGGCACTGAGAATTATCTGCACCCTGTGCTATACTTAAATTTCCCATCTTGATTTTCACGTGGGACAAAACAAGGTAAGTTATAAATGCAAATTCCTATGCTAAATTATTTCTATGGATATATCAATGAATTTCACGTCCCTTCCTCAGCCAAATGGAAGACGTGATGCCAGGATGAAGGATGGCTCCGGGAGACAGATGCCTGCTGACCCACAGCAATCCTAACTCACCGGGGGCTGTACAGGCACTTCCGCTAGCAGGGATCTACACCAGGCCTACGGAGTGCTTCAGGCTTAGCAAAAGCCAAAGCTAATTCTACACTCTTATTTGGCCCATACTTTTTGGTCTGGTGAAAGATAAGTCCTACCATTTCTGACTCCTGGAGAGTCCTAATCCAGAGGACAACTGGACATTGTCCCAAAGGCTGAATGGTACCATCTGCCCAGCCTGCATTAAGTGAAAAGTCCATTTCACCAGAACTCTGTCGTACCTTACAGACATCAACAAACCCCAAGCCTGGGTTCTAGGTCCCGCAAGGACTCTCGCCACTGAGAGTTTCTTCTAACTTGACTCAGGGGTGACCTGGCAGCCCCCGTGTCTCAGGTCAGCAGTGTTTCCAAGTTAGGACGTGGCTCGCAGCTTGGCGTTAGATCAGGCTTAAAGTCCCCCAGCAGGACCACACCAGCTGGTACAGTGGGGAGGGAGGGAGGTGGTCCAAGGGTCTAGAGGGACAGGAGGCCACCATCAGTCAGTGGACCCGAGGCCCCCGACCTGCTCCAGAAGGCCACAGTAGCAACAGTAAGCCCTGTCCCTTCTGGGGACAGGGAAAGGGACATTCTCCAAAGCTTCCAAACAAAAGCAGAGGGGTTCTCAGAAAGTATTTCCACAGTGACACACAAGCAGGTCTGTGTGGCCTCTAGCTTCTGCCGTCCCTGCGCAGGGAGTCTTGACTGGTACCTCACCTACGAACTCCCCTTTCAGGGACCTGGCAGCAAGCGACGCCGTGGGTGCTGCCCACCTGAGAGAGCCTTCAAACAGTGACCTGTGACCTCGGGAGCAAGAGACGCCACATCTGCATTCCCGGGGGAAGACAGGCAGTGACGAGGGTAACCACAGGGCAACGGCGCGCCGGCGAGCCCAGCAGAGGGCGCTGCACTAGACTCCTGGCCCCCCCCCCCCCCCCCCCCCCCCCCCCCCCCCCCCCCCCCCCCCGGCAGGAAGCTGGCAATGCAGGGAAGAACCAATGCTTGGGTTTCCTCTTCAAGGTCGGCCGAGCCCAGGGTGCGTATGACCTCAGAGTGGCACTGCCTCATGGGTGCACCCCTCCCAGGGCCACCCCCAGCCCAGACCTCTGCGTGAGCATCGGGGGGACACACAGAGATGCCAGATGGACAGCTGCCTAGGACGGCAGGGAGCTAAAAGGAGCACAGAAGCCTGGGCCCACCATTCAAAGCGAGATACAGGAATCTCATCTTCATCCTACTACCTCTACATCAGCACGTCTGAGCTTGGAGTTACAATACCACAAAAACAAAAGCGTTCACACGCAGAAGGCCTCTGGAGAAGTGCTTAAATAGAGTATTCTCCCAACAAATTCCCCAGCTGCACAGAAAGGGGGTCTGCCTGTGTCCTCCACGAGAATCTGACCTTCCCTTTTACGCCCACCCCTACTTCTGACCACCCACCCCCAACAGAGAAAGCCCTGAGCCTTCGGATACCACTAAAAGTATATAAAAGTAACCATAACTTGACCCAAGTTAGAAAGGCCACTTCTTCTCCAGTCACTCTTCCAGGAAAAAGGCAGTGAAGCTTCAGCTTCTAAACACAGATTCTTTTTTCGTTTGTAAACATATGTATTACTGAAATGAAGGCTAAACCCACAGGGGAGAAAAATGTACAGTTTACAATTCAATGCCCAAAGTGATTTATATACTTACAGAAAAGATGCTACCTTGATTAATCAATGTCTGTGCATTTCCACATGCGGATTTCTTTAGTCTTCAATTCCATGTCAAGGGGCTACAGTGAAAATATTTTTAAATAAAGCAATAAGCCCTATAAAGCTAGTCTTGAGATAAGACACGTGACCCATCTATTTGGAAGTCATCTCTGTGGACATTTGCCTGGCTGGAACTTGGTCCCAGACATGGACATACGGATGGCTACTCCAATAACAGAGCCAGGCAGGAATGGTGAAGGGCAAGAAGTTATTTGTCACCAACAACCCAGGATCCCAAGTCAAAATCCTAAACAGACCCCAAAAGACCTAAACGCTACTCCAGGAGCTCGCTTCTCTGGCTAACAGACTGTAAGCTGGCATCCACCGAACGCCCCAGCCAAAGAGAACAGGCAGGGCCGACAGCAGCTGTCCCAGGGCAGAACACTCCGGAGCAAAGCAGAGGAGCTCACTCTCAGGGTTCCCAACTACTTTCCTGGGTGGAGGGACTGCCACGTTTGCTCTCGAACAAACCTGTACCTCTCTGGTCCCAATTACTCAGCTCGACAAATGTCGTCTCTGCTAAAGAGAAGTTTGTTTACGAGGGCTCCAAACTGGTACACACTCTTGTTAACATCGGCCCGAAGGAATCTGCCAGCCCGTCCCCAAGAGGAGGGGATTCAGAGAAAAAGGACTATTACGTGGAGTGGCCACCATTAACTTAACTCAGAGAAAGGTTTCAAGGCTTCATTCTATAATTTTAGCTCTCAGGTGACTGAGAAGCAACCTCTCCCTGTCATCTGTCCTCAGAGAAGCTCACACTTGGTGACAGAAATATCCTTTGTCCCTCTTTGAAGTCTCTTACCTACGTGAACAGAGAAAACACAGATTTACTCTAATAAACAGGAAAAGGGATTTGATCCCAAGACTAGACTCCCAGAACTGATTAAAATAACATTGAAAGGCCACCTGGTCTAGCTTCTGCTTCAGGCAGGTGGACATCCAACGCCACACTGGATGGACAGCTGTCTTATTCTTGATATGTCAAGCGACAAGGACCAGACAGACTTTCTCAACAGTCCAGCCCCACGTTTCCAGAGCTCAGCCCGCGCCTGGTGATACGCGGCCTTCGCCCCATCTCCTCAAGTCCCTCAACAAGGCAATGAGAGAATCTGCTTTGATAACTCCTAAGACCAAACCGGCGACAGCTCTGAAGGCGGTAGCTTTCAACGACCTACAAAACCAAGGTGCTCTCATCTTACCTCTTGGGAGGGAGGAAGGGAGGGAAGGCGATGCAAAAGTTACATTTGTTGGAAGTATAAACAGTATTCCTTTGTGTCAACTTAATTAAAAATCAGGCCATCTGGGGCCTGGGTGAACTCATCCTTCCTATGGGCAACAGGGGTTGTCAATGACCAACATGACATCGATGCCGTAGGCCTCCAGCAGGTCCATGAGAAAGCTCCGGTCTCCTTGGGGGTCTAGACCCATGCCCCGGGCATGCTCAGCCGTCAGAGTTTTGTCTTGACTGGCAGACACCTCCAGTAAAGTCTGAAATATCCGATTGTTTTGCTCTAGGAAAAACCTGCATTCACAAGACAAGACGTGGGAAAGGGAGGGCAGAAAAGACACGAAAGCTCACCAAGTAAGCCGCACGTGGGGAACCAAAACTACACTGCTTTGCTTGATATACTTTTAAATGGTTTCAAACCTCAGACTGTCTTTTAAAAGAAGAAAACAGGATAGAAGTTAAACGGTTATTCAAGTGCCGCTAAGGTCAGCAAAAAACTGGCGTTAACCGCGGTACGACGAGCAAAATCTCTAAGCAACTGATGGTCTGACTGCCAACAATTTCTTTTCCGGTTGAGAGGGAGGTCACTAGGGGTTTAAACACAGCTGCAGGGAGAGGCCCCGTAAACTTGGTTCCTCTCTTTCTGCTTAGTCATAAAGGGAAGAGAAGGACAGAAAACAAAACCAAAAAAACTGATAATGCAGTTCTGAGGTCAAGACTTAATGTGAGAAAGTGAAATTCACCTTCAAAGCCCTGGCTGGGTAAGTAGAGCCCGCAGCAGGAGGTGAGCCTTCCTAGAGGCAGAGAAGGGCTCTGAATTGGCTCTCCAGGCCCTGAGGCACCCACACAGAAAAGGTGGAGCTCAGGGGCGCTGCGGCGGGCACGGGGCAACCTGAAGCCAGCCCTGCTGGAGCGGGCAGTGAAGGCGGAAGGGGAGTCGGCCTGGAGGTACCGGTATCGCCACAGCTCACCACCATCTGTACGCAGCTGTGTGCTTTCGATGGCTTTTTTTGTTTTAATTATGCACAGAGCATGATTTGAATGTCACGAACTTAACAGTACTGTATGAATATATGAACTCTAGTCAGAAAAGGCATTAACTGTCTAGACTTTTCAGCTGTGTTCCACAGAGCAAGGTGCCTAGTGCCCAAAGCAGCTCCGGGCGCTCTGGAATGTCTGATTCAATAGAGCGTGTCAAGCCTTGATGAGTCTGCGGCTTCTCTGCTCAGTTCCCAGATACTTTTACAGCTAAACAGCACGCATGCATTAGAAAGTACACTTTATTAGAATCAAAGTACTGCACCTTTGTTGAATTATCAAAGCCAATATCAAAGCCAGAAACAGGTCTAACTCAAGTGCTATTCCCCACCCCCATCCCGGGAGGCGGGGTAGGAAGACCAAGCCGGAAGCTGGGAAGATTGTTTCTGGTTCAATTACAATTCTGTTCTTATCACTGAGCACTATTTCACACAGCTGCTTATGAATGGGATCAGTGCTACGAGGTATAAAGGCCATGGCTCCCACCCTGACCACCAACAGCTCTGAAGGAAAGAAATGTCCTTCGAGTCAAGAGTTAAGTTTCTGATTAGCCCATAATACTCAGTACAAGGAACTGCTCCATTCAAAGGAAGCAATGGAATGAGAAGTCCCTGCATCCCGAGGGACACACAGAGCTCCTACGCAGCAGACATCTGGATGTAGACGCCCAACAGGAAGACAGCTGCGGGGACTCCCATTTTCTCTTAAAAACCTTCCCCTGCTGCTTTAACTTTTCTTGGTCCCCCTAACAGCATTTTGGGGCTCAGGTTGACTCTGTGTGGAGCCCAGCTCTAAGTGCCCTTGGTGGCAATAAAGGGCATCCTTGGGCTGCAGCAGGTAACACGGGAGGGATCCAGGCTAAAGCCGTTAGTGCTAAGGGACCCACGGGGAGGCCCACGACCGCCGCCTGGGCCGACTTACAGCACAAAGAGGTCCTCTTCACAGGGGTTATAATCTCCTTCTACCTCCTGGGAATATAACAGCATCTGCCTGTCGGGGAGGAGACGCCCGTCAGCCTCTGCGCAGCTACGAGGACCCCAGCGATGGGCTAGGTCACCGGCCAGGCATCTGCACGGGCCACCGCCTCTCAGGAAGGAGGCTGATCCAGAGCGACACACGCACCCTGGCCCCCGTCCAAAGGCAGGGAGAGCAGCAAAGATAAACGGGGCTCGGAGTCCAGGGCTGGTTCTGCCCCTGTGTCATCCCACTCAAGTGACCACCTTTCCTAACTGTCATAAAATAGGGATGAGGTGGTGAGACCATTTATTTCGCCACTGATACCAACACGCTCCCTCGGGCCTCACAGATTCCAGAGGCCGCCAGAAAGGAGTCTCCCCTCACATGCCTGCTGCCCATCGGTATGTGCTGGGAGCTTCCTCAACCCCGGCTCCCGGCAGAGGGGCAGAAAGGTGCCCAGAGGGAAGGGGCGGCAGGCGGGCTTGACGGGACCCCCCCCCCACCCCCCTCACCCCCCGCCGTCCCGACAAGGCAGCGCCGCAGCCCCGGGCTCTGAGCTACCTCTGCTCGCTGAGCCGCCGGTACTTCTCCCGGTCGGCACTGTTGATCTTCAGCAGCGGCTGCAGGTGCTCGTGGTGCGTCTTCACATTCTGGTTGTCCACGTAGACGTCGTACAGCTCCCGCTTCTCCTCAAAAATCTTCTCGGTGGTGCCTGCGGGAGCTGGGCTTCAGGCGGCAGGACCCCGGAGGACGGCCCTACAGGGAACCAGCCCGACGCTGCCGGGGAAAGGAGGGCCCCGGGCGACCCCGCCAGGGATGTGCGGGCAGGATGGGGCGGGCCCCGTACTCACAGGCCACGTAGGACACCTCTACCTCCAGGCTCTCGATGTCGGCCACGTTCACGTAGAAGAAAGGCTTGGACTCGGGAACGGTGCCCCCGATGCCGGGCAGGGAGACGTTGGCTAGGCAGCAGCAGCAGTACACTGCGGGGAGACGGCGGAGGTGAGGCCGCCCGGGCCCCTCCGGCCCCTCCCTCCCAGCCTGCCGGCCACCTTCTCGGAGCTGTCAGCTCCACCAAGGCGCTCAAACCCAACGGACATGTTTCAGTCTGCGTCTCACGAGGCCCTGCTTAGCATTTGGCGCTGGTGACCCTCTCCCTTCTCAGAACTCTTACCCACCGCGACCCCCACATCTCCTGGTCCCCTCCCCTCTTCTGACTGCACGCCAACACCCCCTCTGCCTTCCGCCTTCGCTGGCTTACCTCCCAGGCCTGCACCTTACACGCTGGCACGTCCCTCCTCACTCACGTTCTCCCCAAACGACGGTACCCACCCCCCGGCTATCAGCTCGGCCTCTGTGCCACCCCCAGGTCTGTCTCTGTGGCCCAGCCTGTCCCCCAAGGTCCTGACCCAACTGTAGCAGTGCCTAGAGTACCGCTCGAGAAGGCCTCAGAGCAGCACACACTCGTCACGTCCGAGGTAACTCTGTCACACTGCCCCCCACCTGCTTCTCCTTGGTCCCCCCCCCCGGTGGCCTCACCGTCCTCAGCATCCTGGATCCTGCCTCCGTTACGTCACATACATCAGAACCTTACAACCCAGACGCCAGGCTTTGCCAGGTTTCTCTCTAAAACATATCAAGCATCCATCCTCTCCGCTTTAACCCAGACCCTTCTCCCTCACCAGACCACTGACGTGTTACCCGATCCGTCTTCCGTACCGCCAGAGTCCACATTCTACAATACTAATCCAACCGTGTCACTCCCAGGCTTAAAACCCCTGAAGCCCTGATATGGCTCAATCCCTTCTGGCCTTGGTCAACACTGGAAAGACTGGGGCAGTTTCTGTTGCAGAGAACTTGGGAAGAGTCCCTGACTTTGGCTTCTAGTTACCTCTATAGCACACGACGCCCACTGGAGGGGGAGAAAATATCAAGATGCGCTTTCGAAGTAAGGCAAATTTCCAAAGGATGAGTATCTGTTCCCCAAAGAACTTAATAAACTGAGACATGCAGCCAGCTGGGTGTGTGATCTGAAAAAATTAAAAGGGGGTGGGAGGGGAATAGCTTGTTAGAAATATTGCAAAAAATATTGAATACAGGTGTATGCTAACCATCCCTTCCCCTGCCAACAATGACAACAAAAAAAACAAGGTACCACCAAACAGATTCAATAAGGGACGGTTACTTCCACGTAAAATGGTATTTTTCACGTTCAAAGTCTTATCTTTAAACTAGAGGTCCATCATTCGACAGCTCCCCTGATACACCGAAGTGTGAGTTTAGGGATCTTATAAACTACTTCAACCGGGGGAAGCGGTGCAGAGGAAGCGAAGCTGGGCGTAACTTCTGAGAGTCTCTCCGAGGTGACGGACACCTCAGTGAGAACGTTCAGCTCCCAACACGACTGAGCACCGGAAGGAAGAAAAGGATGCGCTGACAGTGCCGGGTGAGACCCCAAGCGTACAGGGACCCGGCTCCCGTGCGAGGTGACGTGTGGGCACAGATGACAGGTTACCCCACGGGGCTCCCTGACACAAGCCCCCGCACCTAAGCCCACCTCCGCCTCCTCTCAGTGCTGGATGCGAGGACCCTCAACCCTGAGGGTCGCCTCCCGGGACCCTGCCGCCAAGGCACATCCCGGCGTCAGGAGCTCGAGCTCTGACCCAGGGAAAGCTGGGGGCCTGTCCTGCTCTGCCCTCTACTCACAGGGAAGCCTCGGGAAAGCCAGCCAACATTTCGGGCTCTCTTTCCTCATCTGTAAAATCGGGAGACCATCCTTCATCTGGCTAGAAGGACCGTTTGAGAAAAACCGTGTGGAACCTTTAGCACGTGGGAAAAGCCACATGCAGCAGCCACAACTGTCGCCGACGAGACGTGAGGCTTCAAGCCAGGTGCTCTGTGAGCCTTCTGGAAGGTCACTTTCATGCTAAAGCGTCATAAGGGACACTGCTCTTCACCCGTTCGGGACGCAGGTGAGAGCACTTCTGGAGGCAGGTGCCACCGGCACCAAGGCCGCGCGCTGGCTGTGACACCTGCCAGCCCCCTGGGGCACCCGCCACCCGAGCCCCGGGGTGGCCGCAGCGCTCCGCCAGGCCCCCTCCTCCGGACCACCCGGGAGAGGGCTTCCCTACCCAAGGCATCGCCCCGCACCACAGCCACCCCCCGCCCCGTGCCTGCGGAAGGGCTGTCCCCCGAGGGGCCCCGCCTGCCCTCTGCCACTCCTTTGCCACCACGTCCCAGCTGTCCGGGAGGAGGGGCAACGCGCGACCACGGCTGCTCACTGCGTCCAGTCGCACTCTCTCGTGAAATCCGCGCATCCTCTGCTTCCCTCCCTTCTCCTGACTCTTCCGCTCAGCCCCTGCCGGCCTCCACCCGCCAACCAGACAGAACAGAGCCAAAGGCACTCAGGTTCTTCTCAGCGCCCACTCTGCTTATCTTCACGCCCTAAACGTGTGCCTCTCCTGCACGAAGGTCTGGCAGGGTTTTGTCCAAACGTGTCCTGGGCCCTAGAATCCTAGAGTAAACCAGCAGTCCTCAGTTCTGCCTGTACTTATTTATTCATTCATTCATGGACACGTGTACCTTCTGGCAAGAAGCACTTCCCACGTGCTCGCTTTGTGCCCTGAGCTAAGCAGTCTGGCTCCCACAATGAACAGGAGGCCAGGCCCTGCCCTGGCACAGGGTACAGGCTGGCGGCAGAGGCGGGTGCACAAGCCCTTAAAGGCCAGGCTGATGCGAGCCGCGACGGGGGGCGGGGGGGGACTGCAGGAGGGCGTGCGGAGGCTGCCCCTCCTGGGCCCGGCGAGGGGCCCTCCTCACTTTGGAGAGAGGAGGCCCCGCAGACGGCGCCTCGACCCGTCTCCGGCCCAGCTGCACGGCGCCACCCACATTTCTCCTGCTTTTGCTCCAAGCCGTTTCCCTCCTCGTGGCCTTGCAGCTGCTTCTCTTGACTGGCCCAGTTCCCACCTGTCTTCCCTCTGCCCTTTCATGCCAGGTACACTCTCCGCTTCCTGTTCTTTCATCATTGCTGGCAAGCCCCTCGGGGTTCATGCTTCATCCCTCACCTTTCACCTGCAGCCCCCTAGGAAATGCATCTGCTCCTGCGGCTCACTCCCCCCATTTCTGTCTCTCTCCCACTTTCCCATTTCCCTGGGGGAACATTTACCAGCCACCGTTGGGCCTCAGAGAGACTGCGATCCTGCCTTCCTCTCACTTTCCAGGTTTTTTTTTTTTTTCCCTCTGTAACAGTCTTAAATCTGACCTCTACTTTATAAGCTTATTTAAAAGTTTTCTTTATGTATGTGTTCACTTGTAAAAAATTCACCGAACTATATACTTAAAATGTCTTAACACGTCACAGGTGCACAGTGCCAGCGGTCTGAGCGCCAGCTGTGCAGCACCCCTCCTCCAGCTCCTGTGGTTTTGATAACGTCACTTTTCCCTCTTTGTTACTCCAGCCCCGGGAGCACGTGGCAGGCAGCCTCCAAACCCCCAGGGACGTCCCCACCTATTGGTGTTTATGGCCTTATGCAACCCCCTCTTCCTCTTGAGGAACTTGCTTTTAACCACGAGAATACGGCAACATTGCAGGGCTGTGACTTTCCACGGTTAGGTACAAAGGATTATGACTTCCATCTCGCCAACAGTCTTTTTCACTTGTTGGCTTTGATGAAGCAAGCCATCATGTTGCGGAGAGACCCACTGGGGGCAACAAACAGTCCGCAAGGTGCTCAGTCCAACAGCCCTCAAGGAACTCAATCCTCCCAACAACCACGTGAGCTCAGAAGTGGCTATTTCCCCAGTCAAGCCTTCAGATAAGACCCCAACCTTGACTGCAATCTCATGAGAGACCATGAAGAGGGGACCCAGCTAAGCCACGCCTGGATCCCTGACTCACAGAAACAAATATGTACTGTTTTAAGCCATTAATTTGGGGGCAATCTGTGATGCAGCAACGGATAACTAATATAGGGTGGTGCCGCCGTCTGTATCTCTAGTGTTTAGGTTATCTTGTTACCTTTCTGTGCTTTTGGTTTTCCAATTCCTGTATTACCAATTCCCTGTATTGAATTAGTTCGAAATATCTGACATAGTTTGTGTTTTCCTAACAAGACCCTAACTGGTACTTATTCAGGTTCAAATTCCATGGTCTAGTATTTAAGATTCTCTACAATCTGATTCCAACCTATTTTTCCAATCCTTTCTCTCCTGGCCGGCTGACATTGAAATTCAATCCCAGTCAAACCATTCTGCTCACATCCCATGAACTTGCCCTGGGCTTTCTCACGCCCATGACCTCACAAAGGCAGTGGAGTGGGCTAAGTGAGCGCTGGCCTTGGCATCAGGCCTGTGTTTACATCCTGGCTCTATCTCCTACTAGCTATAAGGCCTTAACCAAGTCACTGAACCTTTATAAACCTCAACTGGTTTATCTGTAAAACATGGATTTAAAAAAAAAAAAATCCACTTTAAAGAGTGCTGCAGCAGGTACTGATAAATAGCTAGCAGAATGTCTAACTCACAGAAGGTGCTGACAAAGTGACGGACCGTGGTCCCCACTGTCGCTCATGCCTTCCCTCAGTCTGGAATTAGCTCCCCTCACTTTCCCCCAGACAAATACTTCAAGGACCAACTCCTCTTGCAAGATGCCTTCCCAGAGTTCTCTAGAACTCATGGCATAATTTCTCTACCAGGGAGCCTGAAATTTCCACTGAAGTATCTTGTGACCACCTGTAGGTGGCGGGAGATGGGAAAGGGGAAGTGCAGGATGGAGGAGGGGGGATGGGGGAAAAAGAAGGAGGAGGGGTGATCTTTGTACCCTCCCAACGCCTAACACTTGGCTGGGTGTGTCGTTAATGGTAAATAAACATATTCTAGTATTTACAAAGTACTTCAGGAAGAAAATACACAATAAAGGAATACCGAAACTACTGTAACTAAGAAATATCTTAACTGCACAAACGCTTCATCTCTAGTTCAAATGTCTGCCTTTAAACTACCTGAGGCAATCGCTAGAACCAGGAGTCCACCACCGCTGGCCTATCAGTACGGCTCTGCACCATGATAACAGAAGTATTAGAAAGCACGTTAGTTTAAGATAACTTGCCTTATGTTTTAAAAGCATCAAATGCTTAGGTTACAATCCTATTCTATCAAAAGCAGACTTTGGGCATCAGCCCAAGACACAATTTCCTTATTCATGAAAACAGTAATCAACAACTGCTGTCCCCAGACCTAAGTCCGGGGCTGACCTACCTTCATCTCGGGGTACATGTACCGGTGGATGGAAGGCAGCCAGTAGACAGGGGGCAGGCTGCCACCTCTCCCCGGACTGGCATGGAGCACCCCCTTCTTGTCCTCGTAGAATGCAGCCAGACGAGAGTAATGTCCCGGTGTCTCCAGCTGGTGTCTGCACGACACACACGCACAGTGAGAATGGCTCTTCCCACAGACCTGCCACTCACCCCCTGGCCCCAAGGGAAGTACTACTTTGGTGGGGGTGGGGAGGGCAAAGGCCTGGACAAACTAAAAGACCCCCTTCTTGAGGTCGCCTAGAACGCCTCCTTTGGTGTTACAGAAGCTCCTTATGAAAAATTCTAACGTAGGCTCTGAAACTCCCCAACAGTGCTGTGGACGCAATCTCCTCCTCCTGGGAAAGAGGAGGAATTAACAGACTGTAACTAATGTCTATTGTTCTCGAGCAAAGGATGCTTCCCAGAGAAGGGGTAACTTGGAAGACCACAAATTCCCTGCTTGAAAGCTGCTCTTTGTTGAGAAAGCATGCTCGTGTTCTTGCTTTGCTGATACAAAAGAATAAGACGGAAGAGTACCCCTCAATGTCTCAAATAACGGAAAACAATGACTGGATGTCACGAAGGGCTTATAATTTTTGCACCAAGTAATAAAGTAATAAAAAGCTCAGAATCTCTTTTATTCCCCAACCTAGTCTGCTCGGGTGGCAGAGACTCGGCTGTGGGTAGTTCTGTCAACTAACCCCCAAATCAAGAAAGCAACATGGAGGCCTTGGAGCATCTGGGCAATGGAGAATCCAATCCTGTCTTCAGGTCAAGCACAGGAGGACCGTGGGTACCATATTGGCACTATGATTACTGACAGCACAATGGGCTGAATTTTAAATGAGGCCATAATCCAGTATCACTGGCGTCTTTATGAAAAGGGGAAATTTCGACGCGCACGCGCACACACACACACACACACACACACAAGAACACCATGTGAAAATGAAGGCAGAGACCAGAGTGGCGCATCTACAAGCCAGGGAAGAGCAAAGACTGCAGAAGGTAGGAGAGAGGCAATGAATAGATTCTCTCTCGGAGCCCTGGGGAGAAGCCAAGCCTGCTGACACCTTGATTTTAGACTTCTAGCCTCCAGAACTGTAAGATAATACATTTCTGTTGTTCTCAGTCACCTAGTTTTTGGTACTTTGTTAGAGCAGCGTTAGGAAACTAATACAGGGAGAAATAAAAGGCACTAAAACCTTTTTAGTCCATTTACATTTCTTTAGAACCCTATAATTTCTATTCTCTTACACTGAAAAAGAATCAAAATACAGCTTTACTGAGCAAGGGGAGGCATCGCCAGTTACGGTTGGCCCTGGTACAATGATGGCTGAAAGGCAATGATGCCCCCAACCTGTCACTGCCGGCTTCCTCCAAACACTGACACAAACTCAGATTCAAGATTTGCACCAACCGGTACCCAGCTGCTCGCCAAACATCTCTGCTCCAGGGGGACGTACACCTCCTCATGTCAAGGCTACGGCTGCCACTTCTTCCCTGTGAGATCTCGGTCAAGCTACTGAACTTTGCAAAATCTGCTTTTTTTCCCCTCCTTAAAAACACAGATACTAGTAACACCGCGATATCATTTTGAGGTGTAAATGGAGTTAAGCAGAAAATGGGCCTCATATACCTCAGCCCCTCACAGAACACTAGGTTCCTTCCTCCCTAGCACACGGGGCAGAGTCTAGCCAGGTGCACAGGGAGGGTTTGGAAACAGTGGGTAAATGGGGAAGATTCAGGCCAAGCCCCGGAAGAGAACTTAGGGCAAATTTACATTTTTTTAAAAAATTAATTAATTTATTTTTGGCTGCATTGGGTCTTCGTTGCTGCGCACGAGCTTTCTCTAGTTGCGTTGAGCAGGGGCTACTCTTCCTTGCGTTGCGCGGGCTTCTCATTGCGGTGGCCTCTCTTGTTGCGGAGCACAGGCTCTAGGCACGCGGGCTTCAGCAGTTGTGGCGCATGGGCTCAGTAGTTGTGGCTCACAGGCTCTAGAGCACAGGCTCAGTAGTTGTGGCACAGGGGCTTAGTTGCTCTGCAGCATGTGGGATCTTCCCAGACCAGGGCTCGAACCCGTGTCCCCTGCATTGGCAGGCAGATTCTTAACCACTGCGCCAGCAGGGAAGTCCCAAATTTACATTTTTAAAAAGAAAAAAAAAAATCATCAAGTACACCCAAAGAAAGATTACAAAAATAAAGTCTCCTCTGAGTGATAGCTCTCTAATTTGGGGGTTCCTATACATTTTGTTTTAAGCTTTGCAAAAGGAGGCAGTCGTGTGATGTAATAACAAATGACCTTGGGGGTATGTGTGCTTATAATCATTTCTTTCACTCTTACAAACGTTCACACGCTAGATGGGAAATCCATGGGGGCTAAGCTGTGTCTGACAATTCTGATGGCCGACTTCAGACACCCTTCAGGGATGTGTCAAAGGGATGAAAGCTTGATTACTACACAATAACAGATAGACAATTAAGTTCAAAGCTGTTTTCATTAGGACCTAATTTCCTTAAAAAGAACCGTGGGAAGCATTTTATTGTATTTCTAATACTATCTTTTGGCTACTATTTTCTAGGTTCCTTGTTGATTTGCTTCTGAATTAACTGTCTTACCTGTTTGACTACATTAAACTCTATACTTGAACTAAGATTCTAAAGAACAGCTCACTATTAAGTTAGGGTCTCTTACACAAAAAGCTAGTTTCAGGATCCTGTCCTCTGACAGCCTATACCACTGGCTGATGGGACAGAACAAGGCAATCATATGGAATACAGAACACGAACACAGACATAAATATTAATTGGTAGTTCCCGGATAAACGTTAAACAACCGTTTTATGAAAGCCTCAAATTTTAAACACGATATAGATTTTGCAATAAACAAGATTGATTATCAAAGTGTAACACCAAGATAAACCCAAAGGTACTGGAACAAGGCTGAGAGTGTTGGAAGATAAGCTGGGCTTCAAAGATGATTCAGGAGGAGGCCTTCCTGGTGATCTTACCTACACAGATACATGGATTAAGGAACACAGCCCAAGTATCTATGGAAAGTGCCCAAGAGACATGACAATGTAGAAATGAGAGAGTAACCGGCACAATGTGCGCTACTGACCTGAAGCCACGGGCTCTGGGCCAGATCAAGGATTCCCCTGAAGGACCAGAGACACTGGGGTGTTACGTAAGCCCGCAGCCCCTTCACTGATACAACATAAGCTATGTGTCCATGCTGATGCCCACCGCAACTAACCTTCCCCACCACACCAGGCAATAATGCACCCAATGTAAGTATCAGAGATGCCCCTGTACAGCAATTACACTTCATCACTCCTGTGTACTCGTTACTGCTCTGCACCAGTCTGTCTTCTGGCCTTGCAAGTACAGAACAGGCATTCCCACTTGCTGCTGGTGCAGGTACAACATGGTACCACCTTTCTGAAGGGTCACTTGAAATCTGTATCCAATTGTACCCTGTATATACGCTGAAACCCAATGATTCCATTTCTAGGAACGAGGCCTAAAGATCTGTATATGGATATGAACAATCATTTACCCGTAAGGATACTCATGTTCACGGTGGTGAAAAATAAGAAACCGCTTAAAAGCCCAATAACAGTGAAACAACTGAATAACCTGTAATCCGTCTGTATACTGAGACGCTATGGAACCAGCAAAATGACGACGAGGACTATCATTATTCACGATCAGTGAAACGTTAACGTACCTTTTGGTTAGAAAATTTAGATACTGAACGACCTCAACATTCTTTTTTTTTTTTTAAATTAATGTGTATGCACACATTTATACCTGGTAAAAAGACCAGAAGGATATAAATGTTAACAGCAGATATGTCTGGCTACTGGGATTACGTTCTTTTTTTTTTTTTTGCGGTACGCGGTCCTCTCACTGTCATGGCCTCTCCCGTTGCGGAGCACAGGCTCCGGACGCGCAGGCTCAGCGGCCACGGCTCACGGGCCCAGCCGCTCCGCGGCATGTGGGATCTTCCCGGACCAGGGCACGAACCCGTGTCCCCTGCATCGGCAGGCGGACTCTCAACCGCTGCGCCACCAGGGAAGCCCAACGTTCTTTTCTTCCCATTAGCCTTTGTCCATTTTTCAGTTTTCTGCAATAACTCTATGTTAATTTTATATTTAGTCTTTTTAAACTTTTCAATATGGAAAATTTCAAACATAAAGTAGAAAGAAGAGAATAATAGACCCCATTATCCACCACTTAGTTTCAACAATATTTTATCAATATGGTTACATCTATACCCTCTCCGCCTGCCCACCCACCACTCTTTTTCCTGAAATGTTGTAAAGCAAATCCCTTATAACATTTTACCCATAAGTATGTCAGCATACATCTCTAACTAATAAAGTCTATTTAAAAAATAACATAACCACCACGGCATTATCTTGCCTAACAAAATAATGGGTCTTAATCCAAACTAATACCCAGTCCACTTTCAAATTATACCAACTGTCCCTGAAATGTTCTTTTACAGTAGGTTGTTTGAACATGATCTAAGCAAGGTCAAAAATGTGGTTTAAAATTAATCCTTTAAAATTATATAGTAGTTCTCCAATATCTTCTGATTAATAAGAAATAGTCATAGAAAACACTAACTAGTGAGATATCAAAGCCAAGAGTTATGGATGAAATACTAACAAATAACGTTAGGATATCATAAGTAAGAATAAATATAAAACATGGATTCAGTGTTTTCAAAAATCAAGTCTAGTTAATTTACATAAAAGTCATTGCTGCGGTCAAGTGTCACCCCTGCCTAGACCTGGGCTTACATCACTGTGCTTCTTCCTTTTCCCCGTACCTTCTCATGCAAGTCCTTCTCTCATGTTATCCTGAGCCCTCTTTAATCACCAAACTGCAAAACCATCCCAGCTATGACTCAAAATCTAGAAGCCATAGGAATATCATCGAACTCAGGGAAGAAAAACATCTGCATGACAAAAAGTAATGTTAAAAGACAAACGACAAAGTGGAAAAAAATATCACAAAGAACAAATCTCCATATTACACACAGAACTCCTAGAAATTAATAAGGAAAAACCAACGATCAAAAAATAATGTAGCAGGGCTTCCCTGGTGGCGCAGTGGTTGAGAGTCCGCCTGCCGATGCAGGGGACGCGGGTTCGTGCCCCGGTCCGGGAAGATCCCACGTGCCTGCGGAGCGGCTGGGCCCGTGAGCCATGGCCGCTGAGCCTGCGCGTCCGGAGCCTGTGCTCCGCAACGGGAGAGGCCGCAACAGTGAGGGGCCCGCGTATCGCAAAATAATAATAATAATAATAATAATAATAATGTAGCAAAGGCTCAGAACAGTTCACAGAAGAGGAAATATATGTGACTCAAACATGTATGAAGGTGCTCATCCTCACTCCTAAGAAAACTGTGAATTAAAATTATACTCACGTACCATGTTTTACCAATCAGAATGCCAAAAATCCACAGGTTGTACTTTTGTGTGGACAATGCTGTGAGGAAACAGCATTCTCTTGCATTACTGCTGGGCATGTAAAATGGTACAATCTCTATGTAAAGCAATTTGACAATATCTATTAAAATTACAAACACATATGCTCTTTGAATCACCAATTTCATTTCTAGAAATTTAATGTACACATATACTACTCATGTGTGAAATTATACTTGCTCATAGGTATTCAGTGCAGCCTCATAAGAGCAAAGGACTGGAAACAACCGAATGTCTATCAGTAAGCAACCTGATAAAGCAAGCATGGTTCCTCTACACAGGGCACGTAATACAACTGTGAGGAACAATGAAGAAGCTCTCCATGTACTAATATGAGAAGATCTAGATATATTGTTGAATGAAAAAGGCAAGGTGCAAACAACATGTATAACATGCCACCTTTTGTATGAAAAGAGGGAAAATAAGAATATACATTTGTCTTTGTATATAGACAAACTTTGGAAAGATACATGGGAAATCAGCAGTGATTACTGGGATTATTGGATGGATACGGGAACTGGGTGAAGACTTCATTTCATGCGGTTGAGACTGCCACTCTCTTCTTCCCTTAGCAACAGAACCTTCCAAAATTTAGCTGGTCACGTGGCCACCCAGTTAAGGACCCCATTTCCTAGACTGTCTTGCTGCTACAGGTGTGGCTAGAAACTAAGCATAAGTCAATGAAACGTGGGCAGGAGCGATGTGTCCAATTTCTGGGATTCCTGTGGGTTTCCCCTTCCTGCAAGACCTAGTAATGGTGAATCAACTTTTACCATGTGGGTGAGGACAATACTCTAGCAGATGGCAGGACACAAAACAGAAAGACTTGGGTCCCAGAAATGACCCAGTGGGACAAAGCCATCTACCACACTGGACTACTTCCCTTCCTCTGGGATTGTCATCCTAGAAAAGCTGTACTTCTACCTTGTTTGAGTCACTGTATTTTGGGTTTCTTTGTTATAGCAACTTAGCCTGGATTTGAGCTAAAGCAGAAAATGATATTTAGGAATGATTTACCATAGTATCAAAAACCACATTGTAGCATTGGCTTAGTAGCTAGAAAGGGAAGATCGCTAAAAAAACAAACAAACAAAAACTTTGCTAGGACTTCAATAACTTGGAAGACAGGCCTTGTACCATCTGAACTTGTAACTTTAAGGGAAGCAGTGAGAAACAGAGCACTGATAGCTCCTTGATGTTTTTAGTTTTTAGTAGTTTTCATCTTACTACTACAACAGCAAGATGAAAATATGCAAGACTTGGTCAGTTTGCAAGCAGAAATGGTGGGATATACAGCAGCATAAGGGTGTACATTCTGAGTTCTGCAATATAAATTAATTGAGGCTTGAAATATTTGGGACCCCACGGGACTGAAAAAACAATTCCTCTGTACCCCAAAAGCAGGAGATAACCTAGAGAAATGGAAATAAAAACAAAAATAGACAAATGGGACCTAATGAAACTTAAAAGCTTTTGCACAGCAAAGGAAACTATAAACAAGACAAAAAGACAACCCTCAGAATGGGAGAAAATATTTGCAAATGAAGCAACTGACAAAGGATTAATCTCCAAAATATACAAGCAGCTCATGTAGCTCAATATCAAAAAAAAAACAAACACCCCAATCCAAAAACGGGCAGAAGACCTAAATAGACATTTCTCCAAAGAAGATATACAGATTACCAACAAACACATGAAAAGATGCTCAACATCACTAATAATTAGAGAAAAACAAATCAAATTCACAATGAGGTATCACCTCACACCAGTCAGAATGGCCATCATCAAAAAATATACAAACAATAAATGCTGGAGAGGGTGTGGAGAAAAGGGAACCCTCTTGCACTGTTGGTGGGAATGTAAGTTGATATGGCCACTATGGAGAACAGTATGGAGGTTCCTTAAAAGACCCAGCAATCCCACTACTGGGCATAAACCCTGAGAAAACCATAATTCAAAAAGAGTCATGTACCACAATGTTCACTGCAGCACTATTTACAATAGCCAGGACATGGAAGCAACCTAAGTGTCCATGGACAGATGAACGGATAAAGAAGATGTGGCACATATATACAATGGAATATTACTCAGCCATAAAAAGAAACGAAATTGAGTTATTTGTAGTGAGGTGGATGGACCTAGAGTCTGTCATACAGAGTGAAGTCAGAAAGAGAAAAACAAATACTGTATGCTAACACATATGTACGGAATCTAAAAAAAAAAACAGGTTCTGAAGAACCTAGCGGCAGGACAGGAATAAAGACGCAGATGTAGAGAATGGACTTGAGGACATGGGGAGGCGGAAGGGTAAGCTGGGACAAAGTGAGAGAGTGACATGGACATATATACACTACCAAACGGAAAATAGATAGCTAGTGGGAAGCAGCCGCATAGCACAGGGAGATCAGCTCGGTGCTTCGTGACCACCTAGAGGGGTGGGGTAGGGAGGGTGGGAGGGAGAAGCAAGAGGGAGGAGATATGGGGATATATGTATACGTATAGCTGATTCACTTTGTTATACAGCAGACACTAATACAACATTGTGAAGCAATTATACTCCAATAAAGATGTTTAAAAAAAAAAAGAAAAAGAAAAAAAAATGCAGGAGATTAAGAATTTCTCTCAAAGCCTCTAAGAAACTCTCCCAGACGTGGGAGTCTGCCCATTTATACAGCCCAGATTTAGGCTTCAGTCTCAAGGTAGTTGCCACTAAAACCAGGGAAAGATAGATAGGCCAGGAACAGTGATCAGTAACTAGGCCACCATCTACTGACTTAAAAACTAAGACCCAGAGGAGATCTTCGGCAGTGGATATTTTTACGTGGAATTGAGTGGAAGCAAACAGACCAAGAAGCCTATTCGGTTTCTGAGGGATCTGTATTGTCACATTCTTGTCTACGGCCACACCACCCTGAAATCGCCGGATCTCATCTGTATTGTCATGTTCTTGGCCTATCTACGCCGCTGACTTCTCAACCCTTAAAGAAATCACTAGACCCCCAAATCCACACCAGCAGGAAACATGTTCCATAGCCATGCAGCTTTCTCCAATGTTCACCAATGCCTGTTTCAAAAGTGGTTATGGGGGCTTCCCTGGTGGCGCAGTGGTTGAGAGTCCACCTGCCGATGCAGGGGACACGGGTTCGTGCCCCGGTCCGGGAAGATCCCACATGCCGCGGAGCGGCTAGGCCCGTGAGCCATGGCCGGAGCCTGTGCTCCACAACGGGAGAGGCCACAACAGTGAGAGGCCCACGTACCACCAAAAAAAAAAAAAAAAAAGTGGTTATGGGACAAAACGGATAAAGAACGCTCAGAAGGCAAAGCCAGGAGCCATGGAGGAACATGGACAAGGGGATTCTAGTGAGCAGAGCCAAGGTGCAGCCAGGAGCATGCTGCTCTGTGAGGACAAGCGGCCTCTGCCATCCCTACTCAGCAAATTTCATTATGATTATGGACTAACGACCCCTCACACTATTTCTGATTCTTCTTTTCCAAATGGGAGCTTGCATGGTGGTTCCTTCTCTACTTCTGTATTGCATTTAGGAAGTGGGAATGGAGGACGTGACTGTTCTTTCATAGCTTTCCAGGATAAGAGAACCATGTCCTGATTGCCTCAAATCACACAGAAACCCTGGATTTTAGACTAGAAACATTAACCACATGAGGCTCTATGATGTCTCGGGGTGGGAGGAATGTCCTCTATGTCTGGGAAGAAGAGTACACACGGATACCTAGGTCGCCAGGGGGGCAAACTGAAGCAGAGGCTGCTAAAATTTCCTCCAAATCCATTCTTCTACTTCTTCCTGTTCGCAACAGGAGTCCCCGAATTTTAACCGGTCACAAGGTCACCCAACTAGAGACTACCTTTCCCAGTGTCCTGTGCTGTCAGGTGTGTCTTTGTGATGGAGGACTTGACAATGGGATATGAGAAGTGATGTATGCAACTTCCGGGTCCTTCATTCCTCCCTACGGGCTGGAATGCAGACATAATAGTGGTGAGCAGCTTCCAACAGGTGAGAACACCTTAGAACACAAAATCCCTCTTAGGCTACGGCAGAATAATAAGAGAAGCAGCGTGGGCCCTGAATTGTGGGAACAGGAGGCTGCTCACCCTGACCACCCTGCTACTTCTAGAACATTACATGGGGCAGAATCTTCTGTCTTATTTGAGCCAGTGTATTTTGGGGCCTCCGTTATCACCATTTAGCCAGAACTCTAATATAATACCTCCCTATAACTTTTGGGTTTTGAACGATGAGAATGTATTGCCTCCTCGGGAAATTAATTTTTCAAAAGCAGTAATAATTTTTTTAAGTGTCAAGATCCCAATAAAAATGTTTTTTATTTTAAATTCAATGTTACTTCTGAGACACAAAACTGAGGAAATGTTTCAAATACAGAAAAATATGTATCACAGCTCCAAAATGTAGAGGAGCCGTTAAAACAATTAGAAGCATGCTAACTGCTTAACCATAGGGAATAATCGAGTAAACTAATGGGACAGCTCTAGCACTATAGAGCTATTAAAATAATCATCAAGGGTTTCCCTGGTGGCGCAGTGGTTGAGAGTTCACCTGCCGATGCAGGGGACACGGGTTCGTGCCCCGGTCCGGGAGGATCCCACATGCCGCGGAGCGGCTGGGCCCGTGAGCCATGGCCGCTGAGCCTGCGTGTCGGGAGCCTGTGCTCCGCAAGGGGAGGGGCCACAACAGTGAGAGGCCCGCGTATCACAAAAGAAGAAAAAAAAATCATCAAAATGAAAAATATGGAGGACAATGGGGAGAAAACATACACATAACTCATGTTCCTGAAGAAGAAGGGAAAATGCAGAGGAAAAGTTTAGTATTTTATTGTAGAAAAAAAGGTTCCTGAAATTAAAAATAAATGTCATATCTATAGATAAAAAGGGACAAACTACCCCAGAAAAAAACTGTTCAGAAACATCACAGATAAAGAATCTATAGGGATCTAGACAAAAGAGACTTCTCTGAAACAACCAATATCAGAATACTGCTGCGCAATACTTATAGCATCCTGAGAGGAAGAAAGAAAAGATTTTAGGATCTTATACCCAGCCAAGAGTAAAGGTAAAAGACCAATACTATCAAGCATGCAAGATTTCAGAGAAGGCAGCACCCATGATCCTTTCATGAAAAAAAAAAAGGAAACAAAAGATACCTGATGGCAAAATCTAACCAACCAAGAAATAAACCACGAGCTCTGGAACGTAGCAAGCCACAGTTAAGCCTTGGATGTGGTCGTGAACATGTAACTGAGACTTAAGAATCATGGGAATCGTGATTACAGAACTAAATGTAATAAATCTCACAGTATATGAAAGTTGAGAAGTAAAGTCGGGGAGGGGTTCTGGGAAGAAGTATAAGATACCTGACTGTCTACAACTAAAAAAACACAACCTAAAAGCACCAATGATACCTATACAAAGATTTGTGCACTTTATTATATATACATTATTTCTCAATAAGAATGACACTGTATCTTCCTGTTTTGCAGTCTTTTTTCTTAACTCTGGAAGAACATTCTAAGAAATAACATATCTTACTGTGAAAAAAATATTAAAAGTTTGACAATTCCTTCAGTTTCACTTACTCTTTTTCTGATATTTACAAATCAATTAAATATATTTCAAACTAGCCTATTTGATAAAATTAAATCTTCATAAAATATTAATCCTATTTTATAAAAGTATGTCATTTTAGAATGGCATTCGCTGAATACTGACAATGGATATCTCACTGGGTGTTAAGATTTGGAAGAATTGTTAAAATTCATTTGTACGTTCACATGAATTTTTCAATAATAAACATTTTTTCCCCACAATTTCATATTCTTTCAAAGATGATGATCAAGATAGATTATATCAAAAATTAAAATAACAATAACTTTTAAACGCATATGACATAAAAGTATGTACGTCGTATGGTGCCAAGTATGTATATATTAAAGTACACACACATGGGACTTCCCTGGCGGCACAGTGGTTAAGATTCCACACTCCCAATGCAGGGGGCCCGGGTTCGATCCCAGGCCAGGGAACTAGATCCCACATGCATGCCGCAACTAAGAGTTCACATGCCACAACTAAGGAGCCCGCCTGCCACAACTAAGACCTGACACAACCAAATAAATAAATAAATATTTTAAAATAAATAAATAAAGTACACACACATGCATACCAGAAGAGAGGCAAATGTGCTAAAATTTTAACAGGGCTTCAGGGCTCAGGGGTAGATTTTCCCTTCAAAATATGAAATAAAATTAGGTTACTCACAGGATGAAAAAAATATGAAGTAATTAATAGTCCTGCAGCTTCTGTTAAAAATTCCCTTCCTATTACCCCCAATGATAATAATTACCTCCAATAATAAATGATTAGGCTTAAAAAAAAAAGTTGAGAGTCTACTTGCCTGGGGCAAGGAGATAATTATTGTGGTTTAAGGTAAAGCAATGATCACGTCAATGTCAACAAATTAATTCAACAAAATTGATGACAGGGCTTCCCTGGTGGCGCAGTGGTTGAGAGTCTGCCTGCCGATGCAGGGGACATGGGTTTGTGCCCCGGTCCGGGAAGATCCCACATGCCGCGGAGCGGCTGGGCCCGTGAGCCATGGCCGCTGAGCCTGCGCGTCCGGAGCCTGTGCTCCGCAATGGGAGAGGCCACAACAGTGATAGGCCCGTGTACCGCCAAAAAAAAAAAAAAAAATTGATGACAATATTAATATAAGCTGAAAGCAAAATCTACCCCAACTTTCATTCGAGGATGAAGAATCATTTATGCAGGACGCTGGTTGAAACACGAAGACCACCACCCGAGGTGTGAGACACAGCCATGGATGTTCTTGGTGAGGAATCTGCTGTTCTGATGGACAGCCTTTACCGCTGAGGGCTCATCACAGCACACCACCTGGCAGAGCCCTGCTGCCTCTGCCCTCCCTGCACCCCACCCCGTATGTAAGCCACATACCGAACTTGGTTCTCCAGGAAGTGCATGTACCGGTACAGCAGGGTGTAGGATGGAGAGAGGATGCCCACGGATTTCATCCGGGCGCCACGCTCCAGCTCGCTTTCCACAGGCATGTTGGCGAAGCAGGCCAGGCCAAAGAAGGGCCCCTTTCGGAAATAGCTAAAATAGACCCAATGTGTAGCGTGGCTCGAAATCAGAGAGAGAAATTTCATTTTACTCTGTGTTTTGCCTTTGAGATGCAGTCGCGAACAAAAGACATAACTGCGTCCAGGGCTCTACGTGAGAAAACTCAGCCTGAGAAAAACCTTTTTTAGAACCTCAGCGGGACTATCAGCCCAAGCCCCTCAACCTCACAGATGGGACAACCAAGGCTCAAAGAAACTGTGGCACCGCCAAGGGTCATCCCGCCGGAGCCAGGACTTGATCTCTGCAAAGCCTGCTACTCAGTCGCCCACGACCATGGGTACAGCCTTTCTCCTCCTGCATAAAAACTGACCTGATGGGGGGACCTCTGTTTTATTAGCATAAACTGTGTTGATTCTCTCCTCGCTTCCTGAGTCTCTGATATTTTAAATAGAACATTTGACCAGAGCTTTCACTTTGTTTCCTTCCCGTTTCTCACACTTATGTCTGTCATGGTTTCAGCCCAATGAGAAGATGAAAGCTATTCCATCGCCCTGACATTCTCTCAATTTGCTCCTCACAAGAACCTTAATTACACAGGACTACAGACTGGCCTTACTTAAAGCTGGAATTGCAAGTTTTAGCACATACGTGCCTTAAGTTAACCCAAATGCGACCGAAACTCTATTCCTTTATTAAAGCCAAACCCCAAGCAAGGCCCAATCATTTCTTAGGAAAGGAGAGAGAACCTCTAGGGCAGGAGTTCTTAACATTTTTGGATCATGAAACTCATCGAGAACCTCATGAAAGCTTGGGAACCTCTTGCTAGAAAACTGATACAAAAACACAAACCAGTATATATTTTCAGGGTATTTACACACACTTCCTGAAAATGCCCCGAGGAGAGCCCTTATTCTCTGGGGGAAAGCACAGAGTGAGAGGAAATGGTACAGAGAAGACTTGCAATCGGCAGTACTTACATGAAATCAGACTGAATTTTATGGGACCCACTGGCCATAGACTTGAACTCAACGCCTTCAAGGTCAATATCTTGAGGTAAGCACCATTCCACCATGTTTCCTGTGGGGAAGAAGGGAGGATACAAGTTTAAAAGAGACAAAATCATTCAAAGGGCTTAGTGCAGGGCTAAGTGCACATGGCTTCGGAGTAAATGTACGACTGACTTGACCACCAGCATGCTCAGGTGGCTCATCCCTCCATCGCCTACATGCCAGCAGAGTCCCTGAGGCATCCCGAGGGCCAGGAGATGGGTGTTGAAGGCACCTCCAATCTCTGCCTTCAAATGAACACAGTTCTTCCTAGCGAGGCTGCTGGCTTTGGTTCTCCCATTCTGCTTGGCCACCTCCAAATCTCCTTCCTTTTGCAGCCTCACTTCTAAGCGCATGTTTTGACCCTCCACCCCCATTTCCTCATCTTGTACTCTCTCCTTAACCCCTCGAGATCCTGCTTCCATCTTGCCTTTTTATGGCCACTAATAACTCTGACAAACCCCCACACTCTTTTTAATTTTTAAATTAATTTTTAATTTAATTTTCATTGATCTCTTCGTGGCATTTGATAATTCCTCAAAAATATCTCCCCTTTTTCCCTTGACTCCCGTGACAGAATACTATTTTGGTTCTTTTCCTTCTTCTCTGATCAAACGTAGCTCTGCTTCCTTCCCTAACTCTTTCTCCTCTCTCCTCAAAATGAGGCTCTTCTCCAAGGTCCAGACACCAGTTCTTTGCCTGCAGAATTTAAGAGCTCATTCACTTATCCCTAATTACTGCGTTTCCACTGAGCTAGATGCTGGAGCTACAAAGTCAAATAAGACACAGTCCCTGACCTCAAACAGACTAGATTCCAGGGACAGATACGGAGATAAACAAGGAGACCAGCGATTACAGTTCTGGAGGCTGAGGGTGGTGGTATGTGGTAAATTCGATGACAGAGGATAACGTGGGATTTTAGAACATAGCAATCACAAGCAGCCATAAGATTGAGGGAATCAGAGAAGTTCACAAGAGCAGTGTTTCCTCGAGGCTTGAGAGGATGCTACAGGACATGCCCTACTGTTTTCTTGCATATTCAAAAATTTTCCAAATAAAAATACTAAGATACTTGTAAGATTTCACTTTAGAACAAACTTCTCATCAACACCTCAAACCCTAATTGCCCAAGCATTAGAAACATCATTAATAATCCCAGACAACCAATGCTTTCAGATAATTGTTCGGGGCATCAGAGGTACCGCATATCAAGTCTACCTGGACACGACCCAGTCTCTGAATGGGGTGGGCATCACAGGGGATCAGCCTATCCTATTCAGCAGCCTAAGGCACTTTCAAGTAGTTTATTTTCAAAAGAGGACTCTTAAACTCAAACAACTAATCAATGGGCTAAAAGAGAAAGCATGAAAAAAGGAATTAAGATTTCACACAACAGAGAGGCCAGAACAATGTTGTATCTGTCAGGGTTAAAGACAAGCAAAAGCACGCTGCACGCTGAAAGAGGGGCGAACGTGGGGAGAAAGGTAAGGTTTCGCACACCGACTTCCCCCACGTTCCTGTCTTTCCACTAGCATCCCTGTCTACGGTCTCCTCGGTCCAGTGGCTCTCACCCTGTGTTGTGCAACAGGACACCCAGGAAGCTTACAAGGGGGCTGACCCTCCCCCCAAATCTACACCGCCATGGTCTGTGCCACACGGGCACTTCAGCTGATGAGCCCCCTGTGCACACGGTCCTAACCCTTCATGATGGCAACAGATGGCTCGCCTAGGAGAGGGACAGCCTGCCACGGACCCTCTGGCAGACTCTGTCCTCTCGCTTACCTGCTCTTCTAGTATCTGCTGCCTTGTTCCCCGCCCCCATGCCACTCCACGCAGGGTTCAACTTGCTCTTAGCTCCTTTCCTCTGACCCAGCCTGTCCATGACTACTCAATGACTTGTTAAAACTTTAACGTACCTAAACTTTGTGCTGAGGGATAAGTTCACAAAAGCGCACAGATCATAGCTCTGCAGCACAATGAGTTCTCCCAGCATGAACATACCTGTGTGAGCAGAGCCCAGACCAAGCAGCAGGACATGAATAGCAAAACAGAAGCCGCTCTTCTGCCCCGTCCGAGTCATCACCCCTCTCTCCAGGCTGACTATTATCCGGACTCCGAACACGATAAATTAGCTTTGCTGTCTTTGAAATTTATAGAAATGCAATCATAGTTTGTATTCGTTTGCGTCTGTCTTCTTTGGCTCCACTTTTTTTTTGCAAGATTCATCCATGTTGATGCATGTAGCAATAATTTCTTCATTTACTACTTCCATCCTATGCATGTAACACAGCTTACTTACCTATGTGACTGTTGGTGCACATATAGCTTACTTCTTATTTGAAGCTATCACAAAGAGCACTGCTGTGAACAATTCCACACCTGTCATCTGGTGACTACACGTGCGGTAGCTCTGTAACGCATGACCCGGCTGGGCTGATTCACATTTCTGAGAATTCCCATTTGCGTCTGAGACTGGGGAGGCGAAGTGAAGCAGTAGCCATGTTGTGTTTATGTCAGAAGGCCAGTGTGAGGGCATCAGGTAACTCATGGGCGTTGCTGCTTATCTTGCAGGCTCATCACACTTGGGGGGTGGCTGCCAGGCCTGCGGTCGATGGATCCACCTTCCCTGGATCCTCTGTCAGCTTCTCGGACTCCCACCCCAGGCGTGTGCTTAGTTCCATAATGAAAAGCATCAGCTTCATCAGGTCAGGGCACCACGTCATTAGAACAGGAGGCAGTGACACGCTGACCTGGGTTCCCACCCACCCTCATGAGTTCCAGCTTGTTCTCCTTCTTCTCAACTTTACTCTCTGCTTCCTAACTGTCCGCTCAAGAGACTTCAAGCTCCACCATCAGACACAAGGCAACAGCCTTACACAGACTTTCTAACCAGCTCCCACAATTGCACAAGATCAAATCCCTGCAATAAATCCCTTTATTTGTCTCCCAGTGGTTCTGTTTCTTTGATTAAACCTTGACTTTGACTGACACAATATGCACACATTTCTGTTGACTACATCCCTAGGAGTGGAACGGCTGTAAAAATGTTTGCATCACTGCAAACTAAGGAAACTTTAATGATCCCCAAAGCAGTGTTTCCCAAAGCTTAGGTGACTAGGGCTTCTGCAAAACACAAAATTTGTAAAAAGGGATTTTGGCCAAACAATCTTTGTTTAGGTTAAACAAAGACAGACAAGTTCCTTTACTGCAGAACTTCTCAGAGTCTCTAATGTTTCTCTACATTACGAATCTCTGTGAGATCAAGACCATGCTAAATGTTTCCAAAATTATTTGGCCAATAGACCTATTTTTAAGGAGCATCTTAAGGGCCAAATTTTATAGAAGGCTTTTCTTTTTTTTTTTTTTTTAAAGAAATAGCAGTATATTAGGGGCTGCAAGTTGACCCTTAGTACATACCACTCCTCCTTTCTTATAGGGAATAGGACTTCCTATTCTTAGCCGGGCATATGGCCTTCCAAATGATGACTATGTTTCTCTGTACCTTCTTGCAAATAGGTATGGCTACACAAGTAAATTCTGGCCAGTGGGATATAGGCAGGAGTGAGATGTGTCTTTCCAAAATGTGCCTTAAAGGGAAGGAGTATGTAGTCCCTTCTTCCATCCTGCTGCCTGGCATATGGATGTGGTGACAAGCCGTCTTGAATCATACAGGTGAGGGCACCAGCCCACATATCAAGGAGGGGATGATGGAGCGAGAGCCAACTTGAGTCCAGGTCCTTGGATGACCCCATGGGTATGAACCGGCATTCCAGCCCTGGACCGGCTATCTCCTGACTGTTAAGTGAAAACTAAACTCTTATCTTGATTAAGTCACTGCTAATTTGGGTCTCTGGTATTCATGGCCAAACATACGTCTTCTTACTTAATACAGCTGATCTGAAGAATATAGCCCCCAATTCCTCAGCCTGGTCCTCAAAGCTTCTCTCTTATTCCTCTGTGCCTGGCCAATCCTCATTGTATAGGAACTGAAAGAATTAGACGAAGTGAATGACACCCTGTTAGTTACATCCTTCACTTCTAGATGGATGCGAACCCCTCTAGGTCGGGAAGAAAGGTCCATCAGGGTCAGGCTGGTGAATCACAGCATGGAGCATGGACTCCAGAACACCACTCTGGGAACAGTTCTTTATCCCACAGGAAGAACATTTCTGCTGACACACTCGTTGAATTAAAGGAGTAGATAAAGCTACTATGGCCCTCATCCCAGCCTAATACAATCATTGTCTTAGATGTCTGTCTCCCCAGGAGACTGGACTTCTTAAAGGCAGGAACTCTGATTGTTTACCTTTACATCCCAACATAGCACAGTGCTTAGCACAAGACAGGATGGACATTAAAAACAAAAACAAAGCAAAAACCCAGCTTTATAGAGGATATGCATGTTTTTAAAAAGCTAGTAGTGATGATATTGTGGTTATGTAGAAAAATGTCCTTCTTAGGAGGTTTATACTCAAGTATTTAGGAGTGAAGTCACGTCTGCATTTACTTTCTTTTTTTTTTTAATTAACTTATTTTATTTACTATTTTTTATTTTGGGTTGCATTGGGTCTTCGTTGCTGTGCGCAGGCTTTCTCTAGTTGCGGTGAGCGGGGGCTACTCTTCGTTGTGGTGCGCGGGCTTCTCACTGTGGTGGCTTCTCTTGTTGCGGAGCACGGGCTCTAGGAGCACAGGCTTCAGTAGTTGTGGCACGCGGGCTCTAGAGCGCAGGCTCAGTAGTTGTGGTGCATGGGCTTAGTTGCTCCGCGGCATGTGGGATCTTCCCAGACCAGGGCTCGAACCCGTGTCCCCTGCATTGGCAGGCGGGTCCTTAACCACTGCACCATCAGGGAAGCCCTGCATTTACTTTCAAATGGCTGAGGAAAAAAGTTTTTATCTGTATTCAGTCAATTCTAGTACAATGCTTGTTGAATTTGTGCCAACACAATTGATATATTAAGAACAATGTGCACATAGGGAATTTCCCATTTGCTAATGCTATGGATTCAATGCAATCTCAATGAAAATCCCAATAAGCTATTTGTGGATATTGACAAGTTAATTCTAAAGTTTACATGGAAAGGCAAAAGGCCGAAGTTAGCCAATACAATACTGAAGAGAACTAATACTGCCTGATTCTAAGACTCACTATAAAGTAAACAAGACAGTATGGTACTGGCACAAGATCAGACAAATAGATCAATGGAACAGACTAGAGAGCCCAGTAACAGACCCACGCAAATACAGTCAACTGATCTTTGCCAAAAGAGCTAAGGTAATACAATGGGAGAAAAGATAGTCTTTTCAACAGTGGTGTTAGAACAACTGGATATCCATACGGAAAAAAATGAATCTAGGCACAGACCTTACACTTTGCACAAAAATTAACTCAATATGAATAGTATACCTAAATGTAAAATGCAAAATTATAAAACTTCTAGAAGATAACATAGGAGAAAATCTAGGTGACTTTGAGTTTAGCAACGAGTTTTTAGATACAACACCAAAAGAATCATCCATGAAGAAAAAATTGGTAAGTTATACTTCATTAAAATTAAAAACTTCTGACCTGTGAAAGACACCATTAAGAGAATAAAAAGACAAGCTAATGATGGGGCAAAATATTTGCAAAAACATATCCGATAAAGGCTTATATCCAAAATAAGAACTCTTAAAACTCAACATTAAGAAAACAACTCGGGCTTCCCTGCTGGCACAGTGGTTGAGAGTCCGCCTGCCGATGCAGGGGACGCGGGTTCGTGCCCCAGTCCGGGAAGATCCCACATGCCGCGGAGCGGCTGGGCCCGTGAGCCATGGCCGCTGGGCCTGCGCGTCAGGAGCCTGTGCTCCGCAAAGGGAGAGGCCACAGCAGTGAGAGGCCCGCGTACCGCAAAAAAAAAAAAAAAGAAAACAACTCAATTTAAAAAATGGACAAAAGATCTGAACAGATATCTCACCAAAGAAGACACACAGACGGTAAACGTGCATAGGAAAACATGCTCAATATCACATATCATCAAGGAATTGTCAATTAAAACAACAAGATCCTACTACACACCTATCAGAATGGTCAAAATCCAAAACGCTGAAAACACCAAATGCTGACAAGGATGTGGAGCAACAGGAAGCCTCACCCACTGCTGGCGGGAGTGCGAAACGGTGCAGCCGCTTTGGAGGACAGTTGGGCAGCTGCTTACAAAACCAAACACATTCCTGCCACGTGATCCAGCAATCATGCTCCTTTGTATATTTATCCAATGAGCTGAAAACTTAGGTCCACACAAAAGCCTGCACGTTAATGTTTATAGCAGCTTTGTTAATATAACTGCCCAAAACTGGAAGCAACCAAGATGTCCTTCAAAAAGGTGAATGGATTAAAAACACCTGTGGGATATCCATATAACAAACTACTATCCAGCAATAAAAAGAAATGAGCCACCAAGCCACGGAAAATCATGGAGGAAACTTAAATGCATGTTGCTAAGTGAAAGAAGCCAGTCTAAAAAAGCTATACTCTGCAAAATCCCAACGATGTGACATTTTGGAAAGGAAAAACTATAGACAGTAGAAAAGGTCAGGCGGTAAGCAGGGATGAACAAGCAGAGCACAGAGGATTTTTAGGGCAGTAAAACTATTCTGCATGATACTGTTATGGTGGACACCTAACATCGTGCATTTTCAAAACCCAGAGAACGTACAACACGAAGAGTGAACCCTTATGTAAACTACGAACTTCAGATAACAATAATGTATAAATACTGGTTCGTCAATTACAACAAATATACCACGCTAATGCACGATGTCAATAATAGAGGTAATGGGGGGGCCAGGCGGGCAGGTAGGGGAAGAGGGTACATGGAAACTCTGTACTTTCTGCTCAGTTTTCCTGTAAACCTAAAATTGTTAAAAATAAAATAAAATTTATTAAGAAAGGTAATAAATTAATTAACCTAGGTTAATTATCCTAGGGGTAGTAATGATATTGTGGCTATGTAGGAAAACGGCCTTATTCTTAGGAGATTTAAACTGAAGTATTTAGAAATACAATGTCATGATGTCTGAAAGTTACTTTCAAATAGTTCAGAAAAAAAAGTATATTTATACATCCTCAGCTCTGCTATAATGCTGGCCGAATTTGTTCTAAAGCAATCGATATGTTAACAATTCATAGGGAATTTCATGTTTGCTGATATGTGGTTTTGATCTCAACGTTCAAAATGTGAACACAGAAAACTGCACCCAGCTGTAGCACTACACAAAGCGCATCCCCACACGACACTCAAACATCTGCCTGCTACCTCGGTTCACCATGTGTGTTCTGAGCCACACTTATCTCCTCTAGTGGTACAACTTTCCATCCAATTTCACAAAGCCCTCTTCCTCTGCTTCATTATAATTCACAAGCTCAACCCTTCCAACACCCACCTTCGTATGCAAACCGCAGGTCTTTTTTAAGGTAGAGTGCCGTATTTTGAGTATTGATGCATTTCTTCATTATTTAACATATGTACAACCATCCTACCACTTTTATTATGTTCCTATCTTTCTTTAATGTGTCACTGACAAAGTTTTTGAGTGTTGCGCCCCTCACCCCATCTTCCCCACAAGCCCTGTGATTTTCACTGCATGATTTGCTTAACACAGTGGTTTTTAGGAATGCGTACTTCACATTATTGTGGAACTGACTTTAGATAAAGCAAATATGGCAAAATGTCAACAAATGCGGAGTGACACACATATCTCAACCAATGCAGAGTGACACATATATCTAAGTCAGGGATATACAGATTTTCACTGTACTATTCTTTCAACTTTTCTGAGGTTTAAAAAATTTCAACACATGAGAGGGAGACAAGATGGCAGAATAGAAGAACTTGAGCTTACCTCCTCTGACGAAAACACCAAAATCACAACTAACTGCTGAACAACCATCAACAAAGAAGACTGGAAACTACCGAAAATGTATTCTACATCCAAAGACAAAGAAGCCACAACGAGACAGTAGGAGGGGTGTTTTCATGATATAATCAAAACCCATACCACCAGGTGGGTGACCCACAAATTGGAAAATAATTGTATCGCAGAGGTCCTCCCACAGGAGTGAGACTTCTGAGCTCCATGTCAGGTTCCCCAGCCTGGGGGTCTGGCATTGGGAGGAGGAGCTCCCAGAGCATTTGGCTTTGAAGGCCAGCAGGGCTTGAGTGCAGGAGCTAAACAGGACTAGGGGAAACAGACTCCACCCTTGGAGCGTGCACACAAGGTTTCATGTGCACTGGGACCCAGGGCAAAGCAGTGACTCCACAGGAGCCTGGGCTAGACCTACCTGTGGGTCGTGGAGGATCTCCTGGGGATGCAGGGGTCGGCTGTGGCTCACTGTGGGAGCAAGGACACTGGTGGAAGAGGCCCCAGGGAATATTCATTGGCATGAGCTCTCCCAGAAGTCGCCATTTTGGTACCAAGACCTGGCCCCACCCAACAGCAGACAGGTTGCCTAAAGTCATCCTGAGTGCACAGCCACCTCTAAACACACCCCTTGACACGGCCCTGCCCACCAGAGAGACAAGACCCAGCTCCATCCACCAGTGGGCAGGCACCAGTGCCTCCCACCTGGGAGCCTGCACAAGCCCCTGAACCAACCTCACCTAACGGGAGTAGACACCAGAAGCAAGAGGAACTACAAACCTGCAGCCTGAGAAACGGAGACCACAAACACAGAAAGTTAGACAAAATGAGATGGCAGAGGAATATGTTCCAGATGAAGGAACAAGATAAAACCCCAGAAGAACAACTAAGTGAAGTGGAGATAGGCAACCTTCCAGAAAAAGAATTCAGAGTAATGATAATAAAGATGATCCAAGATCTTAGAAAAAAGAATGGAGGCACTGCCCAAGAAGATACAAGAAATGTTTAACAAAGAGCTAAAAGATTTAAAGAACAAACAAACAGAGATGAACAATACAATAACTGAAATGAGAAATACACTAGACAGAATCAAGAGCAGAATAAATGAGGCAGAAGAACGAATAAGTGAGCTGGAAGAAAGAATGGTGGAAATCACTGCCATGGAAAGAATGAAAAGAAATGAGGACAATCTAAGAGACCTCTAGGACGATGTTCATCACACCAACATTTGCATTATAGGGGTCCCAGAAGAAGACAGAAAGAAAGGGTCTGAGAAAATATTTGAGGAGATAATAGCCGAAAATGTCCCTAACATGGGAAAGGAAACACTCAAGTCCAGGAAGCGCAGAGGAGTCTAAACACGTGGAGGCTAAACAATATGCTACAACAAACCAATGGATCAATGAAGAAATCAAAGAGGAAATTAAAAAATACCTAGGGACAAATGAAAATGAAAGCATGAAGATATAAAACCTACAGGAGGCAGCAAAATCAGTTCTAAGAGGGAAGTTTACAGCCATGCAATCTTACCTCAGAGAAAGAGAACCCCCATACGATTATCAGCTGATTTTTCAGCAGAAACTGCAGGCCGGAAGGGAGTGGCCTGATATATTTAAAGTGTGAAAAGGAAAAACCTACAACCAAGTATACTCTACTCAGCAAGGCTCTTGTTCAGATTCAACAGAGAAATCAAAAGCTTTACAGACAAGCAGAAGCTTAGAGAATTCAGCACCACCAAATCAGCTTTACAAAAAATGCTCAACGAACTTCTCTAGGCAGAAAAGAAAAAGCCACAACTAGAAATAAGAAAATTACAAATGGGAAAGCTCATGAAATAAGAAAAAAGAAAATTACAAATGGTAAAGGCAAACATACAGTAAAGATAAGAAATCCACAAATATGGTATCAAAACAAGCAATTGTGAAAAGAGGTGAGTACAAACGCAGGATATTCGAAATGCATTTGAAATTAAGAGACCAGAGACTTAAAACAATCTTGGATATATATATATATATTTATTTATATATATTTATATGCATATTTATATATATATATATAGACTGCTATATCAAAACCTCATGGTAACCACAAACCAAAAATCTATAATATATACACACACAAAAAAGAAAAATCAATCCAAAAACAACTCTAACGATAGTCATCAAATCACAAGAGAAGAGATCAAAAGAGGAAGGGAACAAAAAAGACCTACAAAAACAAATCCTAAACAATTAACAAAATGGCAGGACTTCCCTGGTGGTCCAGTGGTTAAGAATCCACCTTCCAATGCAGGGGATGTGGGTTCGATCTCTGGTAGGGGAACTAAGATCCCTCATGCCACAGGGCAACTAAGCCCATGCACTCTAGAGCCTGTGCACCACAACTAGAGAGCTCATGTGTTGCGACTACTGAGCCCATGCACTCTGGAGCCCGCGCGCCACAACTACTGACCCGCACACTCTGGAGCCCGCATGCCACAACTAGAGAGACTGCGTGCTGCAACTACTGAGCCCGCGCACCACAACTAGAGAGAAGCCTGCGTGCTGCAACGAAGAACCCACATGCTGCAACAAAAGATCCCACATGCCACGACGAAGATCCCTCGTGCCGCAACTAAGACCCAACACAGCCAAATAAACAATTAACAAAACAGCAATAAGAACATACATATTGATAATTACCTTAAACGTAAAGAGATTAAATGCTCCAACCAAAAGACATTGATTAGCTGAGTGGATACAAAAACAAGACCTGTATATATGCTGTCTACAAGAGACCCACTTCAGATCTAGGGACACATACAGACTGAAAGTGAGGGGATGGAAAAAAGGTATTCTATGCGAATGGAAATCAAAAGAAAGCTGGAGTAGCAATACTTTTATCAGACAAAGTAGACTTTAAAATAAAAATTGTTACAAGAGACAAAGAAGGACACTACATAATGATCAAGGGATCAATCCAAGGAGAAGACATAACAATCATAAATATATATGCACCCAACATGGGAGCTCCTTATATATTAAGGCGAATGCTAACAGCCATACAAGGAGAAACTGACAGTAAAACAATAATAGTGGGGGACTTTAACACTCCACTTACATCAATGGACAGATCACCCAGACAGAAAATCAATAAGGAAACACAGGCCTTAAATGACACATTAGACCAGATGGACTTAATTTATACGTATAGGACATTCCATCCAAAAGCAGCAGAATACACATTCTTCTCAAGTGCACATGAAACATTCTCCAGGACAGATCAGATGCTGGGCCACAAAGCAAACCTCAGTAAATTAAAGAAAACTGAAATCATACCAAGCATCTTCTCCAAACACAATGCTATGAGATTAGAAATCAGGGCTTCCCTGGTGGCGCAGCGGTTGAGAGTCCGCCTGCCGATGCAGGGGACACGGGTTCGTGCCCTGGTCCGGGAAAATCCCACATGCCGCGGAGCGGCTAGGCCCGTGAACCATGGCCACTGAGCCTGTGCGTCCGGAGCCTGTGCTCCGCAACGGGAGAGGCCACAACAGTGAGAGGCCCGCGTACCGCAAAAAAAAAAAATGAAATCAACTACAAGAAAAAATTGCAAAAACACATACACGTGGAGGCTAAACAATATGCTACAACAAACCAATGCATCAATGAAGAAATCAAAGAGGAAATTTAAAAATATCTAGGGACAAATGAAAATGAAAGCATGAAGATATAAAACCTATGGGAGGCAGCAAAAGCAGTTCTAAGAGGGAAGTTTACAGCAATGCAATCTTACCTCAGGAAACAAAAATCTCAAACAACCTAAACTGGCACCTAAAGCAACTAGAGAAAGAAGAACAAAGAAAACCCAAAGTTAGTAAAAGGAAAAAAATCATAAAGATCAGAGCAGAAATAAATGAAACAGACAAAGAAAATAGAAAAGATCAATGAACCGAAGAGCTGGTTCTTTGAAAAGATAAACAAAATTGATAAACCTTTAGCCAGACTCATCAAGAAAAAAGGGAAGGGGCTCAAATCAATAAAATGAGAAATGAAAAAGAAGTTACAACTGACACCACAGAAACAGAGTCATAAGAGACTACTACAAGCAACTATATGCCAATAAAATGGAAAATCTGGAAGAAATGAACAAATTCTTAGAAAGGTACAGTCTTCCAAGACCAAACCAGGAAGAAATAGAAAATATGAACAGACCAATCACCAAGTACTGAAATTGAAACTGTGATTTAAAAAATTCCAACAAACAAAAGTCCAAGACCAGATGGCTTCACAGGTGAATTCTTCTATCAGACATTTAGAGAAGAGTTAACACCTATCCTTCTGAAACTCTTCCAAAAAACTGCAGAGGAAGGAACAGTCCTAAACTCATTCTATGGGGCCACCATCACCCTGGTACCAGAAGAAGACAACGATATCACAAAAAAAAGAAAATTACAGGCCAACATCACTGATGAACATAGACGCAAAAATCCTCAACTACTAGCAAACCGAATCCAACAATACATTAAAAGGATCATACACCATGATCAAGTGGGATTTTTCCCAGGGGTGCAAGGATTTTTCAGTATCTGCAAATCAATCAGTAGATACACCCTGTTAACAAATTGAAGAATAAAAACTATATGATCATCTCAATAGATGCAGGAAAAGCTTTTGACAAAATTCAACACCTATTTATGATAAAAACTCTGCAGAAAAAGTAGGCACAGAGGGAACCTACCTCAACATAATAAAGGCCATATATGACGAACCCACAGCTAACATCATACTCAACAGTGAAAAGCTGAAAGCATTTCCTCTAAGATCAAGAACAAGATAAGGATGTCCACTCTCACCACTTTTATTCAACATAGTTTTCGAAATCCTAGCCATGGCAAACAGAGAAGAAGAAGAAATAAAAGGAATCCAAACTGGAAAAGAAGTAAAACTGACACTGTTTGCAGATGATATGATACTATACATAGAAAATCCTAAAGATGCTACCAGAAAACTACTAGAGCTCATCAATGAATTTGGTAAGGTTGCAGGATACAAAATTAATACACAGAAACCTCTTGCATTTCTATACACTAACAGCGAAAAATCAGAAAGAGAAATTAAGAAAATAATCCCACTTACCATCACATCAAAAAAATAAAATACCTAGGAATAAACCTATCTAAGGAGGCAAAAGACCTGTACTCTGAAAACTATGAGATGCTGATGAAAGAAATTAAAGATGACACAAACAGATGCAAAGATATACCATGTTCTTGGATTGGAAGACTCAATATTGTCAAAATGCCTATACTAACCAAGGCAATCTACAGATTCAATGCAATCCCTATCAAATTACCAATGGCATTTTTCACAGAACTAGAACAAAAGAATTTTCAATTTGTATGGAAATATAAAAGACCCCAAATAGCCAAAGCAATCTTGAGAAAGAAAAACAGAGCTGAAGGAATCAGGCGCCCTAACTTCAAACTATACTACAAAGCTACACTAATCAAAACAGTATGGTACTGGCACAAAACAGAAATATAGATCAATGGAACAGGATAGAAAGCCCAGAAATAAACCCATGCACCTATGGTCAATTAATTTAGGACAAAGGAGGCAAGAATATACAGTGGAGAAAAGACAGTCTCTTCAATAAGTGGTGCTGGGAAAACTGGACAGCTACATGTAAAAGAATGAAATTAGAACATTCTCTAACATCATACACAAAAATAAACTCAAAATGGGTTAAATACCTAAATATTTGTAAGACCAGATACTATAAAACTCTTAGAGGAAAAACATAGGCAGAATACTCTTTGACATAAAGTGCAGCAATATCTTTTTGGATCCACCTAATGAAAATAAAAACAAAAATAAACAAATGAGACCTAATGAAACTTAAAAGCTTTTTCACAGCAAAGGAAACCATAAACCAAATGAAAAGACAACCCACAGAATGGGAAAACATATTTGCAAACAAAGTGACTGACAAGGGATTAATCTCCAAAATGTACAAACAGCTCATACAGTTCAATATCAAAAACGCAAACAGCCCAATCAAAAAGTGGGCAGAAGATCTTAACAGGCATTTCTCCAAAGAAGACATACAGATGGCAATAGGCACATGAAAAGATGCTCAACATCGCTAATCATTAGAGAAATGCAAATCAAATCTGCAATGAGATATCACCTCACACCAGTCAGAATGGCCAACATCAAAAAGTCTACAAACAATAAATGCTGGACAGGGTGTGGAGAAAAGGCAACCCTCCTACACTGTTGGTAGGAAGGTAAATTGGTACAACCACTATGGAGAACCATCTGGAGGTTCCTTAAAAAACTACCATATGATCCAGCAATCCCACTCCTGGGCATATATCTGGAGGAAACCATAATTCAAAAAGATACATGCACCCCAATGTTCACTGCAGCACTATTTACAATAGCCAAGACATGGAAGCAACCTAAATGTCCACTGACAGATGAATGGATAAAGAAGATGTGGCACATATCAATATATGCAGTGGAATATTATTCAGTCATAAAAAAGAATGAAATAATGCCATTTGCAGCAACACGGATGGACCTAGAGATTATCATACTAAGTGAATTAAGTCAAAAAGGGAAAGACACATACCATATCACTTATATGTAGAATCTAAAATACGACACAAATGAACTTATCTACAAAACAGAAACAGATTCACAAGTTTTGAAAACAAATTTATGGTACCAGAGGGGGAAGGTGCGGGGGGGGGGGGGGATAAATCAGGAGTTTGGGATTACTACTATATATAAAATAGACAATCGGGCTTCCCTGGTGGTGCCGTGGTTGAGAGTCCGCCTGCCGATGCAGGGGACACGGGTTCGTGCCCCAGAGCGGCTAGGCCCGTGAGCCATGGCCGCTGAGCCTGTGCGTCCGGAGCCTGTGCTCCGCAACGGGAGAGGCCACAACAGTGAGAGGCCCGCGTACCGCAAAATAAATAGACAATCAACAAGGCTCTACTGTACAGCACAGTAAACTCTACTCAATATTCTGTAATAACATATGGGAAAAGAATCTGAAAAGTAATGGATATATGTATAACAGAATCACTTTGCTGTACACTTGAAACTAACAACACTGGAAATCAACTATACCCCAATATAAAAAAAAATTAAATTAAAAAATTTCAACATATGAACTAAGAAACATAACTGAAATAACAGAGATGCAAAAAACCATAAGCTAAGCATAAAGGACTTTGCAAAAGCAAAAAATAATTGAGACAATGCGTTATATTTAAGGGGATGAAACAGCATGATGGCTAAAGGTCATCCTTTAACAGAAATAGTACACTAGTCTCAAAAATTAGAAACCCGTTTATATATGAAACTTGTAAGAGGCTTAAAGGAAAGTGATTTGGCAGAAATGACAATCCTTGTCGTGAGCCATTTAGGGCCAGGAAAACCTCACACAGAATGCTGCCTACCTCAGGCTCAGCCTTCACACTCAAAGACATTTTGGTTTTCCAAATTTCCTCACCACACTTTAGGAACCCAGCCAGGGAGGTGGGGCCTGGCAAGATTGAACAGAAGGGCTCATCCCAGGGGTAGGCAATCAAAGAGAGGAGTCAACACTGACAAGTGCCTTATTTCCTGACTTGCTCTCCTTCCATCTCCATGTCCCCCCTTGCCTTGGGCCCATCACAGGTACCCACAGGCCCTGCCTAGCCTCTAGGAGGGATGGACATGACCGCACGAGGAACAAACGTGGCAATCTGCTTTGTGTACATTCAGTCAGTCATTCAGTAAATATTGGTGGAACAAACTTGGCAGCCCAGTGCCAGATTCTGGGCTCAGGCAAAGGAACTTGGGCTAACAGATTACTGAGTTGGCAGCTCAGGTACCCAGCGAAGCCACAGGGCAATGCTGAGCCTGGCTGTAGATGCAGAGATGGTCTGAACCTCGTGGCCCTGTGTGCCAGGGCCTCCCAGAGCTGATGTTTCACAAGCTCCAACGCTAGGTGAGATGTACTCTGTCCTATCTACATACAGGGCTGCCTCTGCCTTCTATTTCTGTTGAAATGTGAAATGACCACACCCCCAAGCATATTTGGATTTCATCAACCACCATCTCTCCAGGGAGAATAGATATTAGCTGCTACTGCTGCTGCCTGTTAAGAAAGCTGATCTCAGAATATTTAAAATGGAGAAGGCAATGATCTTGAACCAAAATAATCTCTGTCTAGTGGGAAATACGTGGCTTTCCTTCCTCCTTTTCTCCCTCCGTGTTGGGCGGTTCTCAGTCAAGAATTTCCTCCTGAGCCCTTGATTTCATAAGCAGTGGCTGCCTCAGCTCAAGGTCCTGTTACGGCTCCTCTGACCTCAAGAGTGGAGCTCTGTACCAGCTCTCGCCTCTCCAACGTGTGCGCTGATTTTTACTCTTTCCAGCAGCTCTGCCCATCGGCATACACACAAGCCCTGAATAAAGGCAAGAATCCAGGTGTACTTGTGATCCCCACTTCTGCAGGAGGCCCCCAAATCCCAGAGATGGAAGAAACCTCAGAAGCTTATATGGTTCAGACTCTAACGCCAGAAAAGTCGACAACTCTGGGTCTTAAAGAGTTTTGAATTGTCTTACCACCACCTAGGATGAGAGTATATCCAAAGCAAAGGAAGAAAGAGTCCGTATAAAGAAACCTGAGGCAGGAAGAAATTAATCCTGGTGATTTCAAGTCAGCCATATGCCAACCCATGGCTGAATTCCAATGCATTAATTTTACATGGAAGAAACTTTCCATTTCACGGGCCCCATATCGTTTTGCGCCAGGCAGTGGTGTGGTGCGATGTGGGAAGAAGCACAGGAATTCTGCCCGTCTCTGCTCTGTGACTTAATATGACCTAACTGCCCTGTGCCTCTGTTTTTCTTGTCATTACAGAGCAGACTGCTGAAAGGATTAGCTAGCTCCTGGTCCACGGTGGGCACTCAGTAAGTGGTGGTTGTTTTGATTCCCACTCCTACTCTAGTTTCCATCCACTTTCAAGAGGAGAAACAGAAGTCCCTGCAGATGGTGATCAATTGACTTCTCCCTGAAAACCACAAGCAGGTGAATCACCAACAGCCTGAGAAAGAGTTGCCAATGTGGGAATTACTGAAATTCACCACAGTTGTGTTCCACTGACATCTGATAGAAACTACAGAGAAAGGACGCGGCAGAGTTAATCATTCGAACCGGCCTTCTCTTGGCCTCTTTGAGCTGGTCATTCGTAGGACTGCTCTTTGAGACTCAAAATGGCGCTCCAAATTTTCCATTCTCATTCTGCTTTGTCACTTTCCCACCAGTGGCTGGAGCCATTTAGTATTGCATGAGTCAGATGACCTGGGCAGCCCTCCAAGTTATGCCTCAGATGCTACACCTGGCCCTGTCTCGCTGTGCCTCCACATTGCCATTGTTTAAAAGAAAATGCCTGTATTCTGCTGACTATACGCAGAATGTATGGGGGTTAAAATTAGCGTATGTGAGTGATTTTAAATACTACGCTCATTTAACGGGAACACAGAAGCATTTTGATGCACTAAGTAGGGGCTTAGCTGTAATTTAGGCACTGGCTAGAGGTTAAGGGAGGAACAGGTAATTCATCCCTAATCAGGAAGAACAAAGGAAAAAGAGATATCTTACCAGCCTCAGCAGGTTTTCCTCTGCTCAGCCATCCCAACACAAACACGCACTGCATAGGAATTTCCCCCAGACACTCACCAAATAACTCGGGGGAAAATGCAGCTGTTGAAAGTGAATCTCTTATAAAGAAACAGTCCAGTGAGGCTGATTCACAGGTGTCATACACTGCAGATCCAGAGCTCTAGCTACCTCAGGCCCACACACAAGCCCTCAGTCACATGGTGAGACAGCTATGTCACCTTCATAGAGGGGATGGGGGAAGCAGGCTGATTTCCAAGTGCGACAGTGACTTTTCCCTTAATTAAGCGGACAAAAGAACGAAAATTTTACCAGAGACCCAAGGAAGAGAATCAAAATTAAAACCCAAAGCTCTAAATAATGGGTTGGACACAATGAAAAAGCAGGATTCTGGCTGCCAACCTCTCCCACTTGGCTCCCATAGTCGCCATCTGGGCCTGGTTTCAATAGCAGCTTTGTAGCCCACATGGCCAGCACCACCACCATCCCAGGGACTCCCTGCTCCAGATAAAGACTGAGTGTGTCAGGGAGTGAGTGAGAGAGAGACAGGGGAAGGAGAGTGTGTGTGAGAGAGCGAGAGCCTCTGCCTCACTTGACCCTGAAGCCCCTACAGACCTCACAACATCAGTAGATCCAACAACCATCATTTTCAAACCGTGACTCTGATGAAAATAACATTCTTTATGGCCCCAGCCTCTTCTCTGATTCTTTCTACAGATGCCCAACCCAAAATTAGTATCCAAAAATACAGGAGAATTACTCTTATTCCCATTCACCGGTCTGAGGATCACTGGGCACATCCCTGCCCAAGAGTGTGTGAGTGTGTGCGTAACCAGAATCCACTCACACCTCTCTCAGCACCCAGACCACGCACACCCTGACAGATGAACCACGGCTGTGGATTCTCTCCTCCTCCATCCCCTCTTGTACTCTCGCAGGCACATGTGCCAACAGTTCCCTATACCAGGTGGGAAGATGAATGAAATACCCATGGCCTGGGCAGCAGGTGACTGGGGAGGTTTGGAGAGAAGGGAGGAGCTCCTGGGGAACACTGAGGACACAGCTGGGAGACACATGGGGAGCAGACAGGCAAGCGCAGAAACTCTAGACAGTTTCTCCCATGGAAGAACTTCTGTGATATGTTCTGATTTGGGTAAAGAAGCCAGTATTCACTTTACTACTTTGGGTATCACGGGCTAAGGAAGGCAAAAGCCTTGGTGGACCAAGATTAAATAATAACACATAGCAGACCTGCCTCCGTAGCAGAATGAGGAAGACACTGAACTATTAAAACTGGGAGACGTAAGTCTGGCCCCAGTGACATCTCCCGCTCACTGGGCATCCAAGGGCCTCCATCTCCCCTCTCCAGACCGCGATTTCCTCAACCTTCACCCAAGGGACACTCCACGGGCTCTCTGAGGCCCTTGTCCTAGCGTCGACCTTTGCAGCCCTGGGAACCCCAGTAGCATTCATTCATTCCATCTTCTACTCTTAGAATTATACTGCACCATATAACTTTTACTTGCTGTAGGTACTATCACAATTTTTTACAGGAAGTAAAGTGCCAATTGGGACTGAGAAGATGACAAGAGAGTTATGGGCAGGAAACAGCAGCTTTCCAAAAAAAACAAAACCATCAACCAAAGTTAAAAACACACTCTCTCCCCTCCCCCGCTCCTTCTCAGCCTCTTCCCTCTCTGCACCCAGTAGGATAAAAAGTTAGGGGCCAGAGTTTCAGGCAGTGCTATATTCTAGAAAGACAACCAGACTCGGAGTCAAGTATTTATTGGCTAGTTAATATTTCCAAGTTACTTAATCATCCTTGGTTATAAACGATCATCAAATTACAATGGAGATGAGAATTAGATGAAAAACCATTATAGGGGACTTCCCTGGTGGCGCAGTGGTTGGGAATCCACCTGCCAATGCAGGGGACACGGGTTCGAGCCCTGGTCCGGGAAGATCCCACATGCCACGGAGCAACTGGGCCCGTGCGCCACAACTGCTGAGCCTGCGCTCTAGAGCCTGCGAGCTACAAGTGCTGAGCCCGCATGCCACAATACTGAGGCCCGCGTGCCTAGGGCCTGTGCTCTGCAACAAAGAGAGGCCAACACAACGAGAAGCCCGCGCACCGCATCCAAGAGTATCCCCCTGCTCGCCGCAACTAGAGAAAGCCTGTGTGCAGCAACGAAAACCCAACGCAGCCAAAAATAAATAAATACAAATTAAAAAAAGAAAAACCATTACAGTAAAACGCCTGCACAAAGCAAGTGTCCAAGTGTCAGTTAAATCCCTTCTTTCCACAATAACCTTAATCTGAAAACCATTACCAATACATACTTGTGCGTGTGTGCACATCACACGTACACACAAATACTCCATATACACATACCCACAAAATCATGCTCACCAGCTGTGATTGACAAGGCAGGGGGAGGGTTCCAATTCTGTGGTGCTTTTCAATGTTATTAACTCCATCTGTGGTTAGTGTAGGATTTTTTTTTTTTTCTTCTCCTCTTCCCCTCTCTAGGCTCTACCGCCAGAGCAACCACTGCTAAATCAGACCCTGTTAGCGCTTTCTCTCCATTTCTTCTAGTTACTCTTAAACACTTTCCAGAATGAATCTCATGCTCACATCTATTTACTGTATGTAGGTGATGGGGTAGGGCATAAGGAATATTATTAGTTACAAAATAGTATCTGTTTTTGTCTAGCAATAAAGGTTACTCTGGTCAAAAAAAGAACAGGTTTTCTGTCTGGGAGTCCCAACCGTACATGAGCCAACCAGCCTATGTGATGAGCATTAAAAAAAAGAAAAATAGAAAATGCCAGTATGCACTACATGTAAAAGGAGTTAATACCATTTCATGAAACTTCTGTTTCAGTTACGTATGTGAGCACACTGATTGGTATGTAAAATGAATTTCATATGGTGGGTCACAGTCAAAAATGTTTGAAACCCACTGGGATGGGGGCCAAGGAATAGGCAGGAGTCAGAAAGGCCTAGTCTCCCCACAGCTGTTCCTACTTCTTCCTGGGTCTTGCTGGTTTATAATCCTCCCTGGATTGTATCTTCTGCCATCCCAAGACCCTCACCCTTTTTCCTCCCACTCCAGTGCACAGTATCAAGTTTTTCAGAATGCTTTCCATACCTCATCCTTGCCAGACCAGGAAAGGAACTCCGGAAAGAAACTGTTCTGTTTTTTTTCCCCTAATAGACACTCCACATTCCAGCAACCTCAGTGGAGTTAGGATAGAAAGACACACCTGCGCTTTTTTAAACCCTAGAACCAAGACTACAGCTCTCATCCCTCCAATCCTGAGAGCAGGGTCCTTCCCCGACCACCTAAGGCTCTCGGAGGGAGGTATTTACTCATTCACTTTTGAACCCCATGAATTCTCTCACCAGTAAAATGCACACTTCCTTACTGGATGGTCAGGGTAAAGCCTACCTGAGGAGGCTTCTCTTTTCATCGGTCTCCAGCTTAATCCCTCAGTGCCACCCCTTAATGCTCCAAGCATCAATTCCTCAAAATAATACCGTCAGAGGGAGTGAACTTGGCCGCTCACAAAGTTACCGTGCAGGGAGGGATGGGGAGCAAGGGCGGGAAGCAGAGAACACGGAAGCTGAGGACGCTCAGTTTCGGACGGAATTCACCTGGGGGGCGTTCCTCCTCTTCAAGGGAGAAACCTTTTAACCGAGCCCGAAACAAAAACAAAAGCCAGCGTGCCTGTGGCCACAAACGAGATCCTCTGTCACCGGAGAAGCGCAAACACGACTGTGGGGACGGGCGCGCGGGCTGGGGATCCGCTGAGAGGCAGCGGGACGCAACGGAGACGGGGTCAGAGGCGCAGGGAACAAAGCCCCACGCCCCGACCTCCCGGGGGCACCCGGCTCGCCCAAGGCAGCCAGGTCGGCGCGGAGGGGGTTGCACGTGTGCGGGTGCGCGCGCAGCGAGCCCCTCCCCCGCCGCCCCCGAAACCCAGTGAGCGGCGACCCTCTCCCCGCCCGCGGTCTCGGAGCGGCTCTCACCGGAGCGGGGGTCGAAGGTGACCACGAACACGGCCACCACCTGGTCCTCCTCCACGTCGCCCAGCTCCAGACGCCCGGGCTGCAGCAGCACCTGGGAGGGACCCAGCTCCTCGGGCTCCCGCCTCCTCGGCGGCTCCGCGGCCGCCCGGCCGCCCCCGCCGCCGCCCCAGCCCCGGACTCCAGCCTGCTGGTCCGGGGCCAGCGGCGGGGAGACGGCGGGGCCCTCGGCCCAACGCAGCAGCGGCGCCGCGTCTCCCCGCTCCACCATGGCGAGGTGAGGCGAGGCGAGGCGCGGCGCGGCGGCGAGGAGGAGCCGCGGGCGGCGAGGGGCGGGCGCAGGGGCGGGCTGCGGGAACTCCTCTCGCCGGAGGGCGGGCGGCCGGCCGGGCCTCCGCGCTCACGCCGCGCCTCCGCAGCCCCAGGCCCTCACCTGCCCCGGCCGCCCCGCCCCGCCCCGCCCCGCCCCGCCCCGCGCCGCCCCGCCCCGCCCCGCGCCGCGCCCGCCGCCCTCCCACCCAGCTAGGTGGAGTTGCGATCCTGCCCGAGACCGCGTTCTCCGTACGGGCTTCGCTGAACTGCGTGCCTGGTTTGAGACTTCACGGATGTATCTGCGCGCCCGGGGATAGGAAGAGTGCGGTGACATGGGCGCGCAGCCACTTGGAGCTGTCTACCTGCGCCTTCTCACCTAGGATTCCGTGGGATGACTGTACCACCGTGAACTGTTATACGCCAGCATGATTTTGAAAGTCCCCTGGCCATATGGACCGTGACAGATAGGTGTTACATAACCCTGGATGTGTGTTCAGAGCTTCCGCCGTGCCGGGAGTGAAGCAGAAGCGGGGAGCCCCGGCTGCCCGCGTTGTTTGCGCTTGGGACGTGGCCTGATCCGCTGAAGCTTTGGTGTCCGGCCTGGAGTAGTGTGTGTAGCACCCAGTCGGTGTGCCCTTGAATGAGCTGGATAGTGCCTGGCCCTGGCCTTCCTGGACCCTGCTTGGGGCTCCCCATCCGTTTCAGTGACTTAGTCTCTACAGAGAGTGGTGGACGACGGTCACTTACTTGCCCTTGAGGGGTGGGGGAGAGGTTGATAAATATAGCCAAGGTGAAAGCAGTCTCCATTCTTCAGGGTAAAATGCTGCATAGATTCTTTTATTGTTGTGTCATAGATTTTTGTCTGGAAGCAGCAGCCTTGGGCAGTCATTGATGATCTCCTTGGGAAGGGGGGTTAAATCATCATTGCGTGTCTGGTACACAGATATCACTCTTCATAAACACCCCCCGGGTAACGCTTAGTGTCCTTCTGAGGGCAGGCAAACCCCAGGCCTTCCTGAACCTTGGAGGAATTGGGTGTCTGAACAAGTCTCTCTCCTCACTTCATTCTTTCTCATTATTTTAGTGGCTATTCCTATTTGTTTTTCCCACCTCCTCTGATTACTTAACCACCAGATTTACCCCAAGGGGTGAGGCATTCAAAATGTTACTTCTAAATATAAAATGGGGAACTCTTAAAAAATCCTTAATCCATTTCCAAAGCCATCAGCTTTAGTCTGACTTTCCTTTTTTTTCCAAGGGACTTCCTTTTCCTGATCTTTTGTGTGAGCTTCCCCCCAGCCCCGAATTCCCTAGTTTAATACCCTCAAGCTGTATATATATATGAAGAAATAAACTCATAATCTCCATCCCAATCGATTTTCTGTATAAACAGAAGACCAAAATGTCCAAACCCTAAACCTAGTGCCTTTTCCAATCTTCATTTAAGCGTGTGTTCTAGCTCACCAGCAAGCAGGTCAATCTTCAGACCCTAGTGCCTTGCATAACGGGTGCTCAACAAATATTTGTCAACTAAGCAAATGAATGAAAGTAGAGACTTAAACCTCTGCACAACCGGCCCCCTCCTGCCAGGCTTAACCTAGTATCTTGCACATAGTGGGTGTTCAAAAATGTTAATGACGCTGTTGACACTCTGCTTGACAAACATTCACAGACTGAGAGAGGCCCTGTACCTGACCATCAGATTCATCATCTCTATGTCTACTGAATTTCATGAGATGATAGGAAGGGAATTAATTGAACTTAGCTATTAGAATAGATCTGGTGGGAAACTAGTGTTAAGGGCAATAAGAAATGAAGGTCGGTCACATTCAGAGACCCTCGGGTAATGTTAACTTTTTTAACGAGTTCCCCTAGAATCCCATATGTCTAAATTTTAAAATAAAATTATTTCACTTTTACAAATAATATATCTACATTATGTAAAACATATAAAATATATCTATCCTATATAAATATCTCTACAATAAAAATACAATGTACATAAAATACATTATATAAAAGTACTTTTGATCTATCATCTCACTGCTGAATTGGCCCCTGCGAAGATTTTGCTTATCCTATCTCATCAGTTCTAGGATGCAAAATTTCTCACTTGTTAGGATTGCTATGGCGACATACAACGGCTGCCGGCCCCACTGAGGTCCGGGTCTCACAAGGGAGATTTGTGTTTGCTTTTGTCAGCCATCTGGAGGTACCACCAACCAGAGACTCTTCTGAGTTAAATTCTCTGCTGGGGGTTCTTTGGACCACGCTGGTAGTGTGAATTCAAAATACAAGCTAGTGCGAGCCCTGCCTTTTAATTCCTAGGTGAGATTTTTTTCTTCTCTGCACCCAATGACAAAGTTGAGACAAGAAGTCTTCCTTGCCTGTCCCTCTCTGCGTGGGAGGTTTACTTGGCAAAGTTGTGTAGGGGGTATCATATTAGACTCCCCATCATGGGCATTTTTTATTCTTAGTGGCATGTAAAAATAATGGTATAATAATGGTATATCTTAAAATAAATGATAGATTTAGTTGTTTTTCTTTTCTGTGTTTACATGTTGAAATCATACTGTATATCAATTTTGTATTCTTTTTTCTCCCTTAATTTCAGACTGTGAACAGTTCGCCGTTTTATTAGAAAGTTTTATATGCATCATTTTAATTCTTTCTCTTGTATGTGTGTTTGAAAATGTATTTACTTAACCATTCTCATTGTTAGACAATCAAGCTCTTCCCTTTTTTGTTGTGCCTAAATTTCACTCTGAACTAACACTAGGTTCCTATTCTATGCCATGTCCAGCTGTGAAGAAAACAGACATCCCTTTGCATCAAGCTTATAGCCCAACAGGGGAGGCAGCTATCAGGCAAAAAATGAAATCTAGAATGAGGGGGTGACAGGCAGGGCAAGTACAATCAGCTCTTCAGGCTGCTGACATGACAGATTGCCAGAGGTGGCCGTACTGGATTAAGGTGTATCCATGTTTTGATTGTACTGCCAAATTGTTGATTCCCAAGTGTACAAGGGCATCGGTCTCATTTCCCTCTTGTCCCAATTAGATAGTGCCATTTAAAATCTTTTTTTTTTTGGCCAATTGTCAGATGACCGTGGCATTTTGTTTTAAGTTAACGTTTTGTCACTGGATCTAATCATGGTTTCGAAATATATGTTGGTGATTTGTGGTTCCTCTTCAGAACACTGTCTGAAGACACGGTCCGAAGAATTTTTATCAATTTGCATGAGTTCTTTATGCAGTAAGAATATTAATCTTTTGTCATAATTTTTGTTAATATTACTTAATATTACTTCCAATTTACTGGTTTGGTTGGTATGGTTTCAATGCTGCTTAATTGCTTTATGAAATATAGAAGTTCTAAATTTTATGTCATCAAGCTTATCAATTCTTTTTGTGATTTCTCACGTTGCTTTGACATTTATAAAGTTGTTCCCCTCCCAGAAATTTGATCAACCTTCACTTTTATTTTCTTCTAGTTATTTATGATTGATTTTCCACATTTGATCTCTTCATCTATTCATTGTTTATACTGATATGTGATAGGAAGTGAGACTAAAATATTTAATATTACTGATATTTACTAAGCTATATATTCTTCACCACTGACCTGCCTATTCGACATACAATTTAAAGTTCTATTTCTAGGAGAGGTAGTCTTCTCTGTTCACTCTTTTTAAAAAATCTTCAGCTATTTCTTTGACAATGATTTTTCCATGTGAAATTTAAAATCATTTTAGCCAGTTTCAAAAAAATGTGATCTTTGTTCATTTGAAACTGCATGAGAATTACAGTTGACCCCTAAGCAACACAGGTTTGAAGGGCACGAGTCCACTTACGCGTGGGTTGTCAGTAGTAGACACTACAGTGCTACACCATCTGTGGTTGGTTGAAAGTGCAGATGGGGACCCACGGATGCAGGGGAGTCTCAGATACAGAGGGCCGACTGTAAGTTACATGCGGATTTTTGACAATGCTGAAGGTCGAGCCCCGACCCTTGCACTGTTCAAGGGTCATCTGTACATATTTACTGGAGAAGGGTCAACATCTTTATATAACTAAGCCATTTTATTTGGCCAGGTAGTCTTCCATCCATGTGAGGAACAGGTTGCTCTGCCTCCATGATCAGTCTGCATAATTAGTGGACCAGGGCAAATACCAGTGGTCCAGACAGGAGTCCAGATTGTGGGACAAGCTGAGGTGTAACAGGGTGAAATTTAGAATGTGAATGGAGGAGACACATTTACTTTATACATTAGCCACACAACTGTAACGTCAGCCCCATCTACACTGAATTGCATGCAGGACGTATAATGAGTAGCAATCTCCTTCTCCCCCAGTCCCCCATACCCACACACTCTTCTGAGAGACTAATATTTTAAGTTTCTGTCTTTAGAGTTTCTGCTGGTCACCTCCTGTGGAAGAGCTTTAATTCCTAATCACGCTTCAAAAAAATCATTAAAACCTCGCCTTGCTTAGTTTTATGAAGGCAAAACTTCAGTGTGGGGATCTTGTAATTGGGTCAGAAGTGTGAAGAAATGACTGAGAATGTTTGACCAATTCCTTGGGACTTCTTGAGTCCCACCCCTCAGAGCAGAGACAGAGAATGAGTCAAGATTGAGGTACAGTAGGTCCAGCTCTGAGAATGTCTTCTCCATCCCTACTAATTTCTTCCCATTAAAGCAGTGAGTGAGTGTGTGTGTGTGTGTGTGTGTGTGTGCGCGTGAGTGTTGTGTATGTTGTGTGTGTGTGAGAGAGAGAGAGACAGAGGAGACAGAGATCTCGCCTCTGTGGCTGCAGGGCTGGCTTTGGACTCAGTCACATAGGCAACTACTACCTGCTCTAATTTTAGAGAACCTGGGAATGGTCAAATGCCACTTAAATTCTCCTAACTGTGGCCCATAGAGAAAAGATCAGACTAATGAATCTATATCATTTTAAACTATCTGCTCCTTAAAGTGTGGGCCGTACATCAACCATCTCTAAATTATTGGGATATGAGGTTAGAACTCTGTACCTGTTCTAAGAAGAATACTGTCTTGTGAGTGGACAAGTAGTATATCTCTGTTATAACAGCTATTTTGATGACTATCCTCTAGTTCTAGCAAATGGAAAACTCTGGCAAGAGAAGCAATTCATTAGAATCTGATTACTCATTACATAGATATAGTAGATTTCAAATAAATAGATTAATCTAAGGATTTTTACTAACGGCACCAAAGTATTCATGGGTGAAAGGACATGTTATCAGTGATCTGCTCTAAAATACTTCAGCACCCACCCCCAAGGAAGCTGCAGATGTAAACGAAACAAGACTGTAAAACTGCCCCCAATTTTTGAAGCTAGGTTATTGGTACATCAGGACTCATTATACTATACTTCCTCTACTTCTGGTGTGTTTGAACATTTCCACAAGAAAAAGCAAAACAACAAGAAGAAAAGTATTCATGATGGACTCATAAGCTTTAAGATGACTTCCAGGCTTTATCTTACCCGGCCCACAGTCTTTCCTTGGAATTCTGTTCTGCTGGGAATGCTACTCATTAGACATAGATGTGCAAGGACTTCAAAAGAAGAAATGTGGTGGCCAAATATAAGGACCGCTAGTGAATATTGTTAATGATTGTCGTAATTATCACTAGACTGACTGCGACTGACAGCCGCTGCTTCTCTGCACTCTCTCTTGGTGTGGGAAGGAGATCAAGAGAAGGTCCCCTTCACGGTTCCTGGCTTTGCTGACCACCCTTGTCATGGGAAGAGAGCTGCTAGGAGTCAGGAGCACCTGCGACCCTTGATGGGACGGGTCCAGGCCCAGCACGTGCTCACCGTCACTGCTGCTGATGGATCTGTCCAGGGAGCTGAACAGTACACGTCGGTGATGAACATGTTCTGCTTTTTTCTAAGGTATTGCAAACATTGCAAGATAAGGGCAAGGAAGACAATGGGGTTGAAGTAGGAGGGACCCGAGAGGTACCACTGCCTACTCGTCCCTTTCCTCAGTGAGCTCGAGATTATTCCTCCATATGTTGGTGAGGTCCATGGGCCCTTGTCTGAGAGCACTGATGCTGCACTGTTGCCTCTACAGGGCACGTTCTGGGGATACAAGTCAACTTCTCTCCTCCACCACCTTGGAGTTCCCTCAAGTGTGTCTCTGGTCTTCAGATTCTAGGCCCAACAGTCCAAAGCCCAGAGAGTTGCTTTCTGCTTAAGCCTGCTTCAAGTCTTCACTTCCTGTCCTGGAATCTGCCAGCTTCCCATTAAGCCTGGCAGTAAAAATGTCCAATTCTCATCAGGGAAACCAGACCTCCCAATGGTTCCCAGTGGGGCAGTCCCATCAAATACATCATAATCCAGCATCGGTATTTTTTCAGAGTCTGGAATGAATCAGTCTTAATTCAGTCTTCAGTAAATAATGCGGTAGAGCTTCACTTTGGCTTGTTCAAGCATTTTTTACATTTCTCCCTCCTAACTGAGGAGGCAATCAGGCTAGCATGTCCCTCCTCGGAGCAACAGACCCTCAAATATCTCATTTTCCACGGCCTTAGCTTTACTTTTGCAAAGGAACAGTCTACCTCGAAGGTGAATACAAGTTTCTACCTCCTGTGAATCCGATTTGAATTAGCTGGATTTCCCTGCTTCTGTCCTTCCCATCAGTGTCTCAGAGGCCTCAGAACTGAGGTTTGGTCAGAGCGGAGCTCTGAGTCTAGGAGCTTTCTCATCACTCAGCAGTGTCTGCAGAAGGAGAGTTTCCCCCAAGCATACGGTTTGGGGAACCCAGCCCTAAGATGCAAAGCTGACCTCCTCCTTGTACCTCTTACTCCTGGGAACATTACCTTCCTGCTGTGCAGAAATCCCTATAACAATGTGAACAACATTCCACCTTCAAAAAAGTCAAATACTGAGTATTTTAAACAAAATGAGATATGTTAATTTTACTTTCCCAAGTCCATTCAAAAGTAGTTTATGGAACACCCACATGTGTTCCACATTAAGGGAAAAATCCTCCCTCCTTTTCCTCTTATTGCCACAGGCTATTTGGGTTCCCCTTTTGACACCTCATCTCAACTATGATGCTAAGCTTTGTGCCTGGGATGGATGCCTGTGGTATTAACATGCACTGGAGCAAAGACGGGATCTTTCACAATGTGAAGAGGCTAAGGACAGAGAAAACAGTAAAGCATGACACCAGAAATAGTGGGGCTGCATGCCAGAGGCCAGATGTGCACCTCCAGGGATTCCCTTGGGCCATCAAGGTCAGCAACTGCCCAATTCTCATTGTTCTATTTTCCAAATCGGGAATATTCTTTTCGTACTTGTTATTATAGCTTTCTTATTCTGAAGCCTTAGCCGCAATCATCTGCTGAGTGATAATATATGGATGGTGAATGGTACAAGTTATATACCATTGGTCATCACGGTGGCATAGTTGCCTCCCTAGGCAAACAGTGCAGTCATAAGTAAAGGGAATTGAGAATTCTAGCAAGGCAGAGAGGAAAGGCAAGGGTGATGATAAAAACCAGCCTGGCCTACTGGATAACACCCAGTACACCAGCCCCTGTGCCCTGGCTGCAGGCCCGTGATACAGTCAGAGGGTTTCAGGTTGGTCCCATCCTGCCTGAGAGCAGAGCAAGCCTTTAGGTGGCCTGGAGAGGTGACTAGCCACAGCCTTGAGAGGGGAAAACTGATCAGCACCAAGGCTGTAGTGAAGGAATTATATCACATGGCCCGCTGGTTTGTAAACAAGAAACTCACTCCGAAGCCCGGAATCTCAGTTAATAGGAATTTCTTTACCGGCCTCCCCTCCCTGTGGATGACTCTATTTTCCTTGGCCCCTGTGGGATGCCAAGTGCCTGACAAAGGTGAGCAGTGAGCTACCCTGTTAAGTGATTTGGAAAGTTTGCGTGGCCAGAGGGACTGGGGAAGGACAAAGGAATGATTGGGTGGTGTGCGCATCTACAAAAAGCTGGGGCAAGAGAAGGCGTTTAGCTGCAGAAACACTTTCACAATCACCCCCACCCCAGTTACTCTCCACTTGGATTAACCTTCTCATGAGTTCAGGTGGGAAATGGGAAAGGAGGGAGAAAAAAGAAAGGGGCGGAGGGATTGGTGAAGAGACAGAAGGTGGAAGATGGGTGACAGGCAATGAGTAACCAAAGACGATCGTGAGAAAGGACATTGAATTTGTTTCAGTCAAGACCAAACTCACCCTCAGCACCTCTCTGTGGGTCCACGTTTGTTGTGTAAATAATTCCTCATGTCCAGTCCCTCCAGAGTCTCCCCTGAGGGCACCGGGGGCTCATGTACGTCATTTTCCTTTTTCATGTAGTGCCTTTCACATGGTTTCTCCTACAAAGTGATATTGGTGGCCTTTTTTTTTTCTTCAAAGAGCTGTTTTTTTTTTCCCTCTCCATAGGGGCCTTTCTGAGAAAGAAATTGAATAATGTATGTTAAAGATATCTAAACAGTAAGAAAACATATTTTACACAATAAGGTGTCTGGGGCCCAAGTAATTGCTTTTTTCAAGTGATACATATATCTGCTTCTCTGTTTGCTGACCTTTCTACCTTTCTTTTTTTCAGTGGGAAAATGTGTCCGGTTCCCTAAAAGCTTTAACTGCTAATACCTGGGGGTGGGCGGAGGGTGTGGAGGTGCCTGAATTAGGACAGGTGTATCTGGCAGAGATCTCAGGTGTGTCTCTATTAGGGAGATGAACTCCCGCCAAGATATGTTAGCGGCTGTTTAAGGATCATTATGATATCCAGGTGATACTGAATTCTAAGGAACTACTGCTAGCCACTGGGTAGGTGGGAAGTGGGGGAGAGGAGAGGGTGATATTTCTAAATGGTAGGTGTAAAAGAGTGAAAATAATTTCTTTCCAATAACGAGCTCATTCCCAGTTGGCGAATATGTATTTTTAAAGCCGTGCTAAATTAAAGAATCCAACTGTTTCCCTAGTAGTTTGTTGCACATGGGTTCAGGGAGACTGTGGGATATCCAGAAGCGTTCTATACATAATTGGATTTAATTGCTCAAAGAGTTACTGGAGCCTTCTTTAATCAGAATGGAAATAAGGAGAAGCTGAGATCACACAGATACGTGGTACTTAAGTGAGTAAACCAAGGGTGTGTCTCCATGTAGCTGTTAGTTGGCAGAAGGAAAGCGGGGCTAGAGTTAGGGAACTTGCCAGGTTACTTTTTCTCCTCCTTATTTCTGCAGCTCTGTAGTGTTTCCTGCTGAGAGGTCTCCTTGCCTAGGTTGTAAAGCTCTTTGGCTGAGATGGGTGACAACGATGAGGACAAAGAACTGAAGCAGAAATTAAACTTTTCCTCTTGTGAGGAAGAGCATGAGAACGAAGGGCAAAAGGAAACACAAGAGAGCAAGGAGCCCCAGAGCCAAACCCCAGAGAAGCCTGGAGCTCAGGATTCAGGATCTGTTCAGGCGGCAGAGCTTACACCTGTCAGAACTCCCCTTAGTGACGTACGTGACCTCAACACATTTCAGGAAAAAGGCCAAGCGAGTCCAGGTCAGGGTCTGAGAACTCCAGTGTCACACTCTCTCACACGTCCTGAAACCCCAGCCCCGCCAGACAAGGGCAAGCCGCCACGCTGCGAGAGCCCCTTCACTCCCAAAGTAAGTCCATCGCTGGGGAGGAGGGAGCCAGGCCGCCGAGGTCTGTGTTCCTTCGGCGGACGGAGAACGAGGGCCCAGTCCTATGTATGTGTGGCAGATCTGTTTCACAGGCTGTATCTATCTTCAGTTACGTATTTCCTGGTGAAAATGAAGAAGAGTTTAAAGTTACTAGAAAACAGAATTAAGTGTCTTGCCAGCTGTCTTCTTAAAACCATTGGTGTAGGCCACAGATAAATCTTGGGTGGGGAAAAAGTTCCTAGTGAAAGAATATTGGAACTGGAAAAAATACTGAGATCTACAGCCTGACCTGTACTCTGCCTGTGAGAAAACCAAGGTCTCAGCAGAGAAAGTGGCCTGTAGCTCAGGCAACGGCAGAGAAAGGACTGAGAAACATGGTCTTTGGGGCTTGGTCTACTGTTCTTGCCATTACGCCAACTGGCTCTATTCTTCTGTGATTATTTACTAATATTTCCTAATATAAGAATGTTCACATTCACTATTTAACATATTTTTTGTCTCTTTGCTGCTGCTCTTTCCAGAAAGAAGTCCTCTCCCTTCCTTGGTCTAGTGAGGTACAGGCTCTCATATGTGAACACAGAGGTAACTTGTTGATACTCCTTTATAAGCTGAGGATGGCAACTAGGTAAAGGTCCCAAGTAAGCAGGTTCCTTTATCCTTGCTGTGATTGAGCTCCTATTATATCATTCATGTTATTAAAGCCGGGACTGGGGCAGGGTTACCTCTAATAGACTGGTGCCGCGGCGTGTGAGCCTTAGGCCTGGAATCAGCTCTGCTTCCCGCGGCCTCAGCTTGAGGTGCTTAAATCATCATAATAACATCTGTGCTACTGACGGCAGCACAGTCACTGTCAGCAGGTCTCTTTTGTACCTGCTGAGTATGGGTACCACAACTACCAGGAAATACTAAGCTTCTTGTTTGAATGGTAGACAAACTACTTTAATACGCTCGTGCGTCTGCCTGTGGGTTTTTCAATGGTCCCAGTAACCAATCAATTAACCATTTATTTTCTGAGAACCCACTGTGGGCTGGGAGCGCGAGGCAGTCTCTGGCAGGGGAGATGTGCCTACGGATACTATGTGAGAGGTGATTCAAGAGTGGTCAGAGTTCTCTGGGTGGACTGCTTCTCAGTGGGTAGTCAGGAAAGAAATGAAGGTGAAGGAAGCATATGAAGGGCAATGAAAGTTGGTATGGTTTTAATACGTGGAAATTATGGGGAGAGTGGGCTAGGAGCATGTAGTTCAGAGCAAGCGTAAGCAGGAGGAGACGTGGCACGGTATGTGTATTTCATCCACTCATTGAAAACTTAATTGAACACCTTGATATGCTAGCAGACCTTCTGCTGGCAAACCCTTCACTACCTCAGAAAGTGCCTATAGAATGAATAAAGGTAAATAACAACAGTAAATAAAGTTCAGATGAGGTATGCTGGAGGACTTGTAGAGCATGATGAGAAATAGTGGGGAATTAAGTTTCGAGATATCCAGGACACCTTTCCAGAGAAAGTAATGTTTGAGAGCAGTCTTACAGGATGATTCGCAGTTTGCTAGGAAAAGAAGGGAGTGAGAGCTCGAGGCTGAGGGAAAAGCATCTACCAAGCTATGGAGGGGAAAGATCACGCTACACCTGGAAAACCGCTTGTTATTCAGAGTGGCAGGGGTCTGGCAGTGAGGCCAGAGTAGGTAGGTAGCAGCTACACTGAGATTTTATCCTGAAAGTGTTGAGAGAGCCATTAAATGGTTTTGGTCAGAGGCAGTTTTGAAAAATCATGACCTTCATGTGAGGGATGGAATGGAGTGGGAGAGACCATGGGGGCAGGGCAGTATTCATAATAGATCTACTGAGAAAAAAGAAGGGCCTGAACTTGGATAGTGGTAGACAGTGATGAGTTGAGAGATGCTTAGGAATGGCTAACTGACTTGATGGAGGGGTTGAGGGAAAAGCAGGGACCTAGGGTGTTGTGAGGCTTCCTGCTTGTTTGACAGAGTAGATGGTACCTTGAATCAAGGTAGGTGACCTTAGAGGATGTACAGGTTTGGAGAAAGAGATGTGGTGTAAATCGTTGGATAAGTGGTTCTGCAATGCAGGAAAACCACCTAAGTTGGAGATCTGTATTTGGATATCATCAGCATTTAGGAAGTTGTTGAAGCCATGGGTGTGTATAAGTTTACACAGTCTGTGTGCCAGAGTAAGAAGAGGAGTGGTCCAAGCTAGGGACCCTAGAGATGCCAAGATTTGAGGGACAGAAAGAAAACAACATTTGGGAGGGAAACTCGAAATGCAACTGGGAAAGTACACACTTTACAAAAAATATAGTTTGGATCAAGGTCAGAGGAGAGAGGCCAGGGGGATGATAATTCGTAATGTTGTGCTAAAGACAGGGATGCAGAGGAAAGGAGGATTGGCTTAGTTCAGCCTTGCTCAGGGGATAGGACCAGAAATCATGGGAAACGACTTCAGGTCCCCATAAGGACTTCCTAGCACAATTATCTAGAGATAGCAGAGCTTCCTTAGGAGGTATAGTAAGGTCCCTGTGGCTAAATGCATTCAACGCTCTTTGATGACCACTTGGTAGAAAAACACTGTACCAGGGATTCAAGCATCAGGGAACTAATTGTACCAACTGGGCCTTTAAAGACTTTCCCAGTCCCTGTGATGTTGTGTCTTGGTGGGAGGTTGCCTCCCTCTCCTCTCACCATCTTCAGAAGTCAAGGAGCTATTCCCCAAATTTCCTTTCTGTTAATTGTCTGTAGTAAGAGCTGTTACTTATACAGAAGTAGCTACACTCTCTGCAACACGTTTATACTCTCAACCTGGTCATCTTTCCAGAAATTTTCAGTCTACTTTACTTCTAGGCAGAACTCACTTTCATACATCTTGTTGCAAGCTGTGTTCTTTTAGATTTCAAAAGGATTACTCATAATTCTATCATTTTGGCAATAAAATGCATATTAACATAATATCATTTGCTATATTGTAAGTGGAGTTCACAAAATCTATCAGCCCTCATATTTCCAGACTAGGAATTCTGATAGTCTTCCTTGATAGGAATACTTTTCCTTACTTTTATCTGAAAAGTTTCTAGGCCTTTTTGTTGTCCTTGAACTGTAGCAACTGGAACTATGTGAAACATACCAGGTGTGGATGCCCCACTGTTTCATATGTGACAGATGCATTTTATTTTCCATATGATAATCACCATCACAAGAAAACTGTTTCAGAAAATGATTTACTATAATTCTAACTTCATTTCCTGAATCACATTGACAACTGAGAAATATATAGTATAGTTTTATTTCTTTTGAACCAATACTCAACCCTTACAATAAACTTATGGGAAAATTGTTTGTCATTGATGGCTTTGTCTGATAATATCCCCAGGGCTGTTGACCCTCTGAACTCTAAGACATATGTAAAACCCTTGGCAAAACTCTTGACTGTGTCAATTTTTCTTCACTTAAAAAAATGTTAGGCTGCTATGTGTACTCTATAGCTTCTTTCATTTCTGCTTCTATCAGTCATTTAATGAGTATTTATTTCTGCTTCTATCATTAATCTAATAATGAGTATTCATTAGTAAGTTTAATAGCCATTCTTTGTAGCCTCACATTCTTCAATTACATTTTTATATACTGAATCATATTGTAATCTAGCTTCTGCTTCTACACTCGAAAGTCGTGTGCAGAGAATATCAAAACAGAATTCTTCTCCAAAGAGCCTCACAGTACAATGATGACACTATGAGGTTACATCATGGCCCCTGTGTCTACTACTGTCCTCTTGAGGATCTATTACCAGCTATTCCTCTGGCCCCTGGCACTTAGATCATAATAGCATTCTGCCGTCTCATCAGAATTCTTTGTCTTTGATTTCTCCCCTCTGTCGTTTGATTTAGTTCTGGTTAGGTTTTAGGCCGATGTTCTCTTACTGTACCCCACTTGGAGTGGTAAGCCCTGCACATTTTCCTATTGACTGGTATGCTAGCTGTAGCCACTGCAAAGCCTTGCATCTTAAGGGCTTAGAGTATTACTTTTCAGTCTCCTTACCCCACTTCCTGGAACTTTTCTCAATTTGTGCTACATTTTTAGTGGACTTGGAAACTTCTTTTTCCATGTTTAGATAGTCTATGAAATCTTTCCCTTACAAAGTGATTATTTCTGAAACATCAATGAACTGCTGATGAATGGACTGTGCATTCCTTAAGAGCCAGAATTCACCTCTGGTCCCTTCAGCACCTAACCCAGCATCTGCTACTTAGTAGGTACCAGACAAATATTGGGATGAATAATTGAGGGGAAATTAACTATACAGTCTGAGAACATAAGCACCAGGTCTTCTAGAGTCATTTTCATTTGTCTAAGCTGAAAGGTCATCTTTAAAAAGCTGGAGGTAGGACTAGAATTGGTGGTCTCATAGCTGACTATCAGAATCGTCCAGGGGAAGAGGGTGGAGCTTAACAGAAGTACAGATTGCTGTGCTGATCCCAGGAATCAAAATATCTAGAGGTAGACTGGGAATCTGTATTTTTCATAAGAGAGCCAGTTACAATGTTTGCAGTGAACCAGATACCCTCTAAGGGGTATCTTTCAGCAATAACTTTCTTTGGTTCAAATATTAATTAACTAACTGATACAGAACCATTTTTTAAAAATTACCTCCATTCTGATTTGCCTTTTATCATCCTCATTCAGGGCCAGGTGAGCCAGTCGGGGATCTCTTCAACAGGGAAGCTCCCCTCCCGAAGCTCTAAGCATCTGAAGCTCACACCTGGTCCCTTCACCGATGCGATGACCTCACTGGCTCTGGTCAATATTAATCCCTTCACTCCGGAGTCCTATAGGAAACAATTCCTTAAATCCAATGGCAAGCGGAAAACCCGAGGCGACCTGTAAGTGTCCTGTTGCTCTGACTTTTGAGAACTGATCTTACTATTGCCAAGTGGAAGGGGGAGTGTTAAACATTAGGAATAAACAAGAAGTCTGTCTGAATGAGTCGACATCGTGTTTATATATTCCCTCCTTTCTAAATGTCAGCGCTGGCTTTAACCTTCTTTGTCACAGAAATCTCTTTGTCTTCAGAGATTCTGAAGTGCACCGTAAAATGCCTTCTCTTTGAAAGAACAGGGCAGAGTAAGCAATAGATCTGTCTTATATTAGGAAGTTGAATGGGCTACGGAACTGCACTCAAGGACTCCCCTCTGGTTACTACGAGTCCAGCAGCTGGGGAAGGTGTAGTGCTCGTTCCAGAGAGTATATTGCTGTTTTGAGTTTAGTGGTGTGACTGGTGATGAGAGCTACAGAGCAAGGATTTGCACTTCTGTGCACGTGATGGAAGGCTGGCTGAAGAGAAAAAGAGAGTGCTGCTTTTGGAGGTGCTAATAAATGGAAAGCCAGCTGCACTGTTCCACAAAGGCCGCTGAATGGTAGAAATCACCTAAATAAGGACAGTGCAGATTACTCAGGGACATTTCTTTACTGTATCCTCAATGCTGCTTTTTTATAGACTGGAAGCACCTCTAAAACGGGCCAGTCATTTATGCTTAGATGTACTCAGCAGAATAAACACACAGCTAACAATCTAAAAGCCTGTAGAACAGTTAATGTGCTGTGTTCTTTCGGAATGCATGACTACATGTTAATCAGCCTTGTAGCCAGAATAGGTTTTTCTCAATACTATTTCCTGGATCTTAAGTAAACGGGACTTCAGCACAAGCACACTGGTCTATTCTTGTTACTAGTCCACTGCTTTTAGCTCTTTAGGATCTTTGTAAACCTTCAGAGTGAATGGCTTCACCTCTCACTGAAGCTAGCAGGAAAAGACTGCTGATTTGAATTCCTGGCCCTGAAAGTGATGACATTTTAGTACAATAACTTAGTGATGCTGAGAGGGTATTTTCCCCTCTTCTTCACTGTGGCGTTGTTATTTTATAAAGTATTAGAATGTAGTATTAAATGTAAGTCACAAGTGTCCTGCATCACCTAATTTGCACGTGTGTAATGTCCTCCACTTGCCCCTTCTACCCTGTACTCGTCCAGAAGAAGAACCTAGCTGGCTGATCTAGAAACTGAAATTTTGCTTAAAGATCCAGGATGCATCTGCTCGTGCCAAAGAGGGTGTCCGTCAGAGACTTCAGCTTAATGAAAAGTAATTGAAAACATCTTAGCCAGGATTAGAGCACATTCTGCTATACTTACAGTTGGCTTGTGACCCTAAGGCAGGCCGGGTTCTAAGGGAGGCGGGTGTTGCAGGGGAAACATATACTGGTGGTGAAGACCCCTTAGAGTTTCAGGTATGTTCTGCGCACTCTCTTGATCCGCATCTCAGCATACCTTGTTCCATTTGCCTAAAACCCTGTTCTTTTCTCTTAGCTGGTTCCTACTCATTCTTGGAATCTTACCTTACATGTCCTCTTTTTTGGGAAAGGCTTTTACTCTTCAAATAATGAATTGGGTGCTGTCTATGGTATCCCTCGATATCTTGTTTTTATCCTGTCCTAAGTTCTTGTATTGAAAATTTCTGTTTATCCCTGTGCCCAAATATAGATTGAAGAGGGGAAGTAATTGTCGTATTTACTTGTAGAGCCCCCAAACCTAGCATAGTACTAGGCTCAATAAGTGCTAATCATACTCTGATATCACTTTTTTTTTTCCAAGTGAGGAAGCTGGTCCAGGAGAAGGCAAGGTAGAACAAGGGCTGCCTGCCAAGGTGAGCACAGTTCTTTGGTCCAGCCGTCGTAACACAGTCATTTCATCCTAATGTCTCCTTCTTTCTCCCTCCCTCCCTCCTTTCTCCCTTCTCTCCTCTCCAACCCTCCACATACCTTGTAGTAAATATGTTTTGCAGCTAAATTTATCTGGGCTCTTATCAGGGTCTATATTCTTAGCTAGTTGTTACCTTAGCAGACAGTGTCTAACAAATCTATTGCTGAACCATTACCTTGGAGTATTCTTCAAGGCTACTGCTACTGTCTTTGATCTGGGGAAAAATTATATACTCCAGAAGAAGTGAAGGGAAAATCAAGATACTTAAGGTCCAAAAATGAATAAGACAAAACAGAGAAAAAGGGGATAAAGCCAGAGGTCTAGACGTAAAATTTACCTCTTAAATGTGTCAGTATCCATTGATTTTTATAATGTTGATCTAGTATCCCTCATTTGATAATATAAACTAAGAAAATAATGCTGTAAATATTAACACCAGAGATGTTTGTTGCAGCCTTAACTGTAATAGCAAAAAAAAAAAAGGGGGGGGAGTACTGAATGTCCAATAATAGAAGAATGGCCAAGTCAATTATAGTTTAAAGTCAGTGGAATATTAAATTACATTAAGGTGCTTGAACATAGGCATGTTTTCATGATATTATAATGTTCAGTGCATGTAAGTGGGAGGGGGAGGGTCGGGGAGGGGGAGGGGGAGGGAGTGATATGGATGGTAAGGTGGTACTTGGTGTCTGAGATGAGGCTGGTAAGGTAGCAGGTAAGCACTACCAGCGCCTTCAGGCCTCTGATCAGAAGTGTGGGTTCCTAACTGATTCACTTTGTTATAAAGCAGAAACTAGCACACCATTGTAAAGCAATTATACTCCAATAAAGATGTTGAAAATAAATAAAATAGTAAAAAAAAAAAGTGTGGTGCCTCATGGGAAACAATTAGGTTTGTCTGATTCTACAGCATCATTTTGCAAAAGCAATCTTCCTATTAGAGGAGATGGAGAGAGGGCTGGTAGCTGTAGCAAATCCAGACTTGGAGGAAACAGAGCTTGAGACTGGCTAAGGGCAAGGGAAATTATAGATCTTGTTGATGAGGACTGGTTGGGACTGCATGTTGAAAATGAAGAGCTAGTAAGAGTCAAGATATTTTAAACACTTAAAGTTGGATGGCAGAAATTCTTGCTAAGGAGGATATTGGGGAAAAGATGAGTTCACAGAGACGAATCAGCTTGGACTGAGATTCATATAAATCTCTGCATATTTTTGTCATCATAACCACCATTTACTGAGAATTTTATATACATATATATTTGTAACATATATAATTCCCATGTGATGTTTGACAGGACCCTGATGCATAGCTGCTATGATCCTCATCTTACAAATGAGAAAACTGATAAAGGGGTTCAGTGATTGCTCGAGTTATTTACTAGCAGAGCAATGAGTGATGTCGCTAGTTAGCCAGTAGCGGGAGTGTTGCTATATCTGAGCACACATTCTGAAATAATCAATTTGACAATTTTGTTCTCCAGACTAAGATTTTTTTGGGAAGCAAACTGAACACAGTATGTTTATTCAACTTGAGATGAAACAGCAGCAGCCAGACTGTGAGACAAGTAAACAAGAGTCAAAGAGAGGTGTTCTCTTTGTTTAACATCCTCCTCCAAGAGCCCACCCGCTCCTTCAGCTCAGGACAGTAGCTCTGGCTGTGAGTGAGGTGTCCCCTCTAGGCACATATAGGGAAGAAGAGTATGGCCAGACAGAGGAAATAATACAGAAAAAGATGTAATAATATAGCAAAGAGAAATGTCAGTACAGAGTTGTATGACAGGTTATAAAGAACACAGAGAAGGTAGTCAGCATTTGTGGCAGGGTTGCAGAGGCGTTTTCTACCAAGAATATTGATGAATTTGCCTCAAAAGGCTTTTTGAAAACTTAGAGAAGTTTAGGAATAATATGCCTTAATTTTATTCTCACAATATGTTAGGGAGAATTATTTTTTTTACTGAAATATTTCAGAGATGTGTTCTACGAGAAACCAACATGGCTTCCCGCTATGAAAAAGAATTCTTGGAGGTGGAAAAAATCGGGGTTGGGGAATTTGGTACTGTCTACAAGTGCATTAAGAGGCTGGATGGATGTGTTTATGCAATAAAACGCTCCACGAAACCTTTGGTAGGATCATCAGATGAGTGAGTACCTTTTAAATGTACTAGAAATACACACTTGGATTTGTCAAAGCATTTTGAATCAGGGCACTGACGTCATTTGCTACATTTTTTTAATCACCTCCCCCACCCCCGACCCACTGAAAGTTGTCTAACATTCATAACCTTTCTGAATTTTCAAGATCAGAGATAAGTTATTTCCTGAAATATACCATGAGCATTTGGGATCATGTTGTGTTTTTGTTTTGTTTTTTTATAGTTCTTGTGGCTTTTACTACTGATCTTACTGGTTTTTTTTTTTTTTTAACAAATAGATTTATGGAATGATCTTCTGGTGCCTGTTTAGTTCATCAGAAATATTACCAAGTTATTATTAACTCACTGGTTATCTCTACTTTGCATTAATAATAAATTCAATAGTCAAGTTTCAAAGTTTCCTTCCTTGTAAGCAAGGAAAAACTAACAAAAATTTAAATTTCATTCCCAGAACTAAATGTTCAAGAGTTCTTCCTTTCCACAAGGAAAACAAATATTTTCAGATTCAGCCACTGCTTTTTATGAACTCTGGGGAATATAATACTAAAATGCTGAATCTGACATCAGTCTTTGGAATTCTTCATTTGAATAATGAAATTGATCAAGTACTATAGTTTGCTTTTTGTGTGTTGGATTTCCTATTGCATAATGAATATCTGCCCCCCAAGACTGCCCCTGTGACTACATCATACTGGCTGAGTTTAATATTGACTATAATGATTGTTTAGCCTTCATAGGGAAGGTAGAGGGCCCATCACAATATCCACCATCAAGTCCATTTCTTCTTAAGCCCATCAGGGTTTTTAGATTGTGATACAGTGAAAATAAGAATCAAAGCAGCTCTGGGCTTCCCTGGTGGTGCAGTGGTTAAGAATCCGCCTGCCAATGCAGGGACATGGGTTCGAGCCCTGGCCTGGGAAGATCCCACATGCCGTGGAGCAACTAAGCCCGTGCACCACAACTACTGAGCCTGAGCTCTAGAGCCCACAAGCCATAACTACTGAGCCCACGTGTCACAACTACTGAAGCCTGCGCACCTAGAGCCCGTGCTCCGCAACAAGAGAAGCCACGGCAATGAGAAGCCCGCTCACTGCAACAAAGAGTAGCCCCTGCTCACCACAACTAAAGAAAGCCCGTGCACAGCAATGAAGACCCAACACAGCCATAAATAAATAAATAAATTTATTTATTTAAAAAAAAAAAGAATCAAAGCAGGTCTGCTGCTGAGGTAATAACCACCCAAGATTCCTCTCTACATATGTCATGTTCAATCAAAAAACCATGGACTTTGGTCCAGGACAACCAAGGTTCTGGTCTTAGATCTACTATCACCAGCTTGACTTTGGGTCAGTCACTTAACTTTCTAAAGCCTTAATCCTTGCCACTATATCATACTGAGGCGTTACAAACATTAAATGTGATAAAATAGTAAGCAAGCAGTGAACGCTCAGTAAATGTTCTGCCGTTGTTAGTAATGCCTCAGAGCTTGTCTTTTAAAGGCCTTTGTATGTCTATTATCTTGATTCAGTTTTCTCAGTGCTTTTCCGTCTCTTAGGAATTTGGCTATGCATGAAGTTTATGCTCACGCGGTGCTTGGGCATCACCCCCATGTGGTACGTTACTACTCTGCATGGGCAGAAGATGACCACATGGTCATTCAGAATGAATACTGCAATGGTAAGTACGTGGTCTAATATCTATGGAGAGGGAGATGAACTTTTAAGTCTTCAGAAAAAAATCTCTGCCTCCTTCTTGTAGCTTATGGCAGGTATATTAGAGTCATACCTAAAAGTCTGTACTACTGTTTTGTTTGGAAACAGACAGCTGGAGAAAATGAGTTGAGCTGGAAAGGAATTTCAGGCTTATGCTGTTATGTGTTTCTTTCAAAGCTGATGCACAGCTAATACACAGAAGCTATCACATCCTTCACACTTTAGTTATTACTTAAAGAGAAAACTTTCACCCTGGTGGTTTGAATGGTAAATCATCCTTTTACCATTTACTAGGTATTCTAAAAGATGTAAGCCATAGTCCCTACGATTTTGGGGAAGGGGTGGTAAACTTACATAGCCAACTTCTGATTAACTTTGAAGTGGATTCCTGTGTTTGGGGATTGTTCATGTTTCTTGCTGCTTCTGACCTTTGAGCTTTAAGTATTCTCAGAAGAGTAAGGGCATGGGGTGGGGTGCTGGGACTGAAACTTAGTGACCTCAGATATATTCTCCTAGATCCTTCAGGACCATATATACATCGTAACCAGTAAAACCTTTTTTTTTCCTGGGCTACTTAAATTATAAAGAGTGGTCCTTCAGATTAACGTATTTCTAATCCATGATTAATATTTCTAATCTATGATTAAGGGGTGACATAACAGTAGTTGTGTATTGTTATTCTCGGAAATACATTTTCATCAAAATGTTCAGTGGTAAAGTAGAAAAGTGCTACCAGTTGAATAGAAGCTTGCCATCATTTTAGGATGCATCCATATTTTACAATCCATATTTTAGCCACAGTAATATTGGATAACGGCATGCCCCCCACAACATGTACACCCACCCTGTGCTTCTTTAATAGTACAGTCTGTCTTTGGGTAAGTTTGATGACCACTGGATAGCCCTGAGTATGTACGTCCAGCCTGGCTTTTGAGGGCAGTGATCACTGATAAAGCTTCATCACCGTATACATGATTGATTTTATAAGTAGGTAAGTAAATAACATTACGAGTTGCTAAAAACATAGAAAATGGTATAGAAGGCATATCCTATAAAATAATGATTTGGCATTTCCCTTATTGTTTCCTTAGAGCCTGATTTTCTCATAGCCTTACCTGTGAACTTCATGAGTTTTTTTCCTTAATAAGCTCACCCCAAATCCCTTTTTCTAATAGTTTCTTTGGGATTAAAAAATGGACCCTTTCATTATACTTGTGATTGAGAGGTTGAGACTTTCTTATCATCTTCTCTTCTTAATTTCCTCTTATCATAACCTGAGATTGCCTATTCTTTTTCTCTCTTCCCTCTCTCTATAAAGAAGATTGATTTTATTTCCATGACATTTAGCTACTAACAAAGAGAATATCAAATTAAAAAATTAATAAAGGGAAACACAACTAATTTTAACCTGCAGGCAATGTAAATTTTAACTGGGGCAATGTAAAAGTTTCAAATTTTCAAAAAGAATAAGATGAAGTGATCTATTACAAATCATCTTCTAATTCTTTTCAACATTTCAATACCTTCTATAGGCTCGACACTGTATTAAGCTCTAGGGTGAGAAATACTGTAGAATGAGATAAGGTAAGTAAGTCCTTATCTTCGAGGAGCTTTATTCCATCTCCTCTGTTAAAATGAATACAAAAGAGACAATCTGATGCAAAGCCATCTGGTACAACTGTGGATACAAAGCGTTCAGAAAGGATGAATGTGAACAAGAGGCAGTGTGGTGGGACGGGCCTGGGCTTTAAAGTCAGGCAGACCTGGGTTCAAAATCCAGCTCTGTCACATAGTAGTTGTAGGATCCCTGGGCTGTCATTTAATCTCAATGAGTAAAGAGACAGTAATATTTACCTAAGGGAGTAGTTTGAAAATTAGCAGCAATATATGTCAAATGCTAGCACAATATCAAGTCCCAATACATAGTAAGAACTTGATAATACTTGTCATTAGCATATCCGGAGAAAATCTCATAAAGGAGGTAAGACTTGAATGAGACCTTGCAGAAGGATTCCTAGAGTTTAGGCAAGGAGAAGGAAGACCACCCAGTTAGGGGAACAGCAGGCAGGCTAAGAGCACCGTGCTGGGAAGGGTCTGGCCTAGCAGATGGTAAGGAGACTAACAGGCCTGAGGTGACCCTACAGGAGGAAATAAGATCAGCAAGGTAAAGGGTGGGAAGACTGCAGTGAGCCGTGAAAGCCAGGCAGTGAGTCTGACTAGATGGGATAGATTACGGGGAATCATTGTTTGTTCATCATGGAGGTTCACCAGCTTCACTCAACGCTTGCCAATTAAAATGGGACTGTGATTTAGCAAAATGTAATTCACATACATTGAACCTTTCATATGTGAACTGATCATGGAAAATAAAGCATGCCCTTATACCTTGTTTGTAGTGAAGGATAATCCATGTTGAGACTTTGCCTGATGGCTCTAAGTAAAGGATAATAAGCCCAAAGTATGTGTAAAGTAGCGGAGTAGTCGGTGCCTCATTCTTTCCACTCCCTCCCCACTGCATCCTCTCCCTCTTTCTCACCTCTTCATCCTTATGCCCTGTTTCCCCATGCCCACCCTTACCCCTCACCCCTAGCCTCTCATAGCAGTCCGGCTGGAACATGTACTCTTATGGTGTTAAGTCTGATTATAAGTTAGATGATTTTGATAACTTAGATTTTAACTATTAGAGGCTAACAGTCATCTGATTTCCCCTCCTGTCCCTCCTGAATCCTGAACTAATCAAAAGTTCCCTGCTTCTCTGACACCCTAGCCAAGATCCCCTACGAGCCACCTCTGGGCCAGCCTCAGAAATCTGAAGGTTTTCCGGTAGCAGGCTGATTCTGCAACAAGGATTCTAACCGATTCAGGACTGAATGATTAATCTCTCCCTAAAGGCAGTATTTTCTTTTGACGTCTCTGTCACGGAAGTTTTACAGGGCATGTTCCCCTAGAATGGTGGTTCTCATACTTGCTCAAGTGACGTGACATTCAGAAGTCTGTGTCTTCTGTGGAACACCATGAATACTGGTTATATTTTTCCACCAAATAAGGAACAACTTTACCAGCAGAAAAATATGCTTTGTGTTGTTGGTGGCAACCTAAAATCAAGATTGTGAGAATACAAATGTATGAACACAATATCCTGTTGAGTCGTTGGCCTGCTCTTTGCATTTCATTGTTGGAAGGCATTTGCTATTTATTTGTTTCGGTATCTGTTAGGCCTCAAGAGCAGACAGGAAAACATGGATATGTTTTTCTTAAGTTTTTTTTTTTTTTCCTGCCAAGTAGGGTGAGTATCTTTATTTTATCTAAAGGAAGGAATTCAGCAACTCATCTCATAAAGGTGGTTTGAAAAGAGCTGCCAGGAGCTGGCTGTTTTCTCCTAGGGCACCATGCTGGCAGGAGCCAACTCCAGGGGGTACCTTGGGTTACAGAGCTAAGGCTCCAGTGCAGCTGGGTGAGATTAGGAGGGATTAAGTTTTCAGTTCATTCAGTGTTGCTATGTCTATAAACACGTACTTCCTTGTTAATACTATTTAGTAAAGAACAGTTAACTATGCTCTTCTATAAGAGTGTGTGGACGACCAGCTTTAGCTCTAGCAAAATGAGGATATTCTAATACAGTCGTATAAACGAGTACTTTCCAGTAACTTCTACTCTTCTAATTACCTCTTGGCTATCTTTAATATTACCTATAGAGATTCTAAGTAACTAAAAGTGCTGCTAGTACTGGTCTAGTTACCCTTACTAAATATCTGCAGCTCTTCAGGGGATTAGAAATACCTCTGCTTATAATCTAAAGGAACATATTAAGTGGATCCTAAGTAACCTAGGATGCTTCTTTCTTTCCATACCTTTCATAGGGTCCTTGACTCAGCCTTTCTTTTCCCTCTGTTGCCAGAATAGACATTCAGTTCAGAAAATACTTATTACATGCCAGACCTTGGCACAGTGAAGATGAATGAACTGTGGACCCTGTCCTAAAGGAACACCGGGGCTAGCGGGGACCCGGGGGCTTTGTCGCAGCTCATAACCTTATCCGCAAACTTAGTATTGAGGTGACTGCACTTTTAACAAGCACAACGCACTCTTTCTTTACTTATTCTTCCTTTCTAATTAATGTCTCTGACATTCCATAAATTCTTTTCTCAGAAGACTCCCAGGGGAAAAAAAAATAACCTTTACTTTAGCCCTTTTTGTGTTTCCGAAAGGGGCTGAATTCTCCTTTCTGAACTTATTTTAACATGGCAGCTCAAGCTTTAAATTCAGTTTCACATAGATACTTTAAAATATCGATTTCCTTAAAAGTACAGTTACCATCTCAGATCCTCCTGTTCTGATATATACTTGGAGGGTGGAGCTGTGGGCTTTCTGACAGGGGGTCCCAGGAGTCTCTAATTCGACTGAAGAGGCTGCCAACAAATGCTAATTAATGAAACAAAGGGTTCAGAAGCATTCTAATAACTTAGGATAGGAGCATCTAAGATCAGGTAGTCAGATGAGCCGGGGCCTTATCTTTTTATTGATAACAATGATAAATAGTTGATATACAAACATGGTGGCTCAAATAGGGTTTAGGTGTATATGGAGGTTTTATATTTTCCTTGGCTCAGCAATCATTACATGGTCTTATTTCATGATATATATATATATATATATATATATATATATTTTTTTTTTTTTTTTTTTTTTTTTTTTTTTTTTTGCGGTGTGTGGGCCTCTCACCATTGTGGCCTCTCCCGTTGCGGAGCACAGGCTCCGGACGCGCAGGCTCAGCGGCCATGGCTCACGGGCCCAGCCGCTCCGCGGCATGTGGGATCTTCCCGGACTGGGGCACGAACCTGTGTCCCCTGCATCGGCAGGCGGACTCTCAACCACTGCGCCACCAGGGAAGCCCTCATGATATATATTTTAATGGAATGAAACTTGAAGCCAATTACATTAAAATTACTAATGGCCTATAATTACTAACTTGATACCAACATGGAATTATTCATCAACACCATAGTAGCTACATGACTAGGCCTGATTGGCCTTCTGGTTAATAACTAGGTAAAGCTTTTAAAATGTTAGTTGGGGCATACTCAAAGCAATAGGGCCACATATTGGATACCTAGGATATGGCATTTTCTTTTCCTCTTTAAAGGCCTTTAATTCCTCTTTCCAATATGTCTATGGTATAGACAGGGATCAGATCTTATGTTTCAAACTGACACTGAAGCAGTTTATACTTGCTGGACTGCGTTCACTCATGAGGAATTTATTGAATACGTACTATGCTTTCATTTATAAGATTCATACCTTTTCTCTCATTTTGCGGGGCTACCCTCTGTTTTTCTTTCCCAGGTGGGAGCTTGCAAGCTGCTATATCTGAAAATGCAAAGTCTGGCAATCATTTCCAAGAGTGCAAACTCAAAGACATCCTTCTACAGATTTCCCTTGGGCTTAAGTACATCCACAACTCTGGCATGGCGCACCTGGACATCAAACCTAGTCAGTACAGCTCTCCTCTGGCCGTATTTAGTTCTTTCCCCACTGTTGTCAGAATCTGTGCCTGCGTGTCTATCAAGTGTCAAAGATGCTGTTTGCTGGCAGAATCCCTTTCATCAGTTCCCCTTTCCCCCTCCCCTGCCCAAATTTCAGTTAAAGAGCTTTAACCATTTCCCCCCGGGCCTAGAGGACAGAGAGTAAAGACTCCCAGATAGTGAAGCAAAAGTATGAAAATAAGTGTTTAATTTACCGCATAGATAAGTGACAGCATATTGGCTGCATCCTGACTTTTTACAGCTAGTGCTCTACTCTTTCTAACTCAGCCCTGATCGAAGTGAGCAGAAATGAATGGTTTAGGCACTCATTAATGTGAAATGCGAGGAAATGTTGTTACTATTCTGTGGTTTTGATTATTTCTTTGTTTTGAGGCCACCAGCCTCTTCAGAGGATGGAGTATGTTTGAGGTTTAAGTTTCACTGAAATAGGTATTATCAATCACTCAGCTGTTCAGAAGTACTGTGAGAGATTCCATGGAAGAAAAGAAACCTTGGTAGTCTTGTTACATGCACACAGAAAAGGAGGGTGACTGAAATGTTATTTACAGAAAAGAATCTCGGGTGAAAAAGTTTAGGATTCATTACTTAACGACAATTCTGTATTTTTTCAGGTAACATCTTCATATGTCATAAGATGCAAAGTGACTCTCCAGTAGTCCCAGAAGAGATTGAAAATGAAGCTGATTGGTTTCTCTCTGCCAATGTGATGTATAAAATTGGTGAGTCTGTCTTGTAACCTGATTGGTATACTATTATCCTATAAAATTTATGCTGATGACTCTACTCCATTTATTCCAGTTTTAAGAAAGACATGCTTTTAAAGAACTCTATTTCTTTTTTTCTTTTTTTAGGTGACTTGGGTCATGTGACATCAATAAGCAAGCCCAAAGTGGAAGAGGGAGATAGTCGCTTCCTGGCTAATGAGATTTTGCAAGAGGTATAGATTAGGGAAATGGAGGGTATTTTATAATCCATTGAACATTTTGAGTTTCAAATGAATGTTGACAGTGCAGGAAATGAAAAGTATATATTTATAATTTAAATTTATATTATCCTTTTTCTATCCAGAATGGAGACCAAAGATAGGAGAGAAACTTTTGCAAAAAAAGCGTGGGGAAAGCTGGCTCAAACATGGATTAATCAAAATTTTTACTGTTTTTCGTGAAGGTCCTTTCTACTTCTTAGAATTCTTAAATTTACGGATTTCCTAGTAGAAAGGAAGCTGTTATTGGTTGAACCCATCTTTATCATGCTACTATCCTTTTGATAGCACCTCCAGCTTTGGTCATTGGAATGACCTTCAGTTATTGCTCACCTTCTAAGATGTCTGTGAGTCTGGCCTAGGAAGGATATAACTTTCTACAGGATAAAAATCAGGGGGGAAAAAGAGGAGTCTTTCCTATCTGTGATCAGACAATCTATGCTTCAAGCCTCTTTGAGCCTGAGAGAGCAAAATGGCGCTGAGATTCTGCCTCAGACTCTTTGGGGCAGGGCAGTGCTAATCAAGTGGATTTGTGCCCTGAGATAGACCACTATCTTCCCTAGAGATAGACCACTAACCACAGCAGATATAACCTTGCCCACTGCGTCTGTTTAAGTTCATGTGCATTCAAATGAATCTCTCTTACCAGTTGTGTTTTAGTCTAGACTCCCTTCACTTGGCGAACTAACCGGCCTTCCTGTCTTCTGTTTTGAAGAATTATCAGCACCTTCCTAAAGCAGACATATTTGCCTTGGGATTGACCATTGCAGTGGCTGCGGGAGCAGAGTCATTACCTACCAATGGGGCTGCGTGGCATCACATCCGTGAGGGGAATCTTCCAGACATTCCTCAGGAGCTCTCCAAAGAATTTCACCAACTACTCAAGGTGGTGTCTCTAATGAAATGAAGAGAGGATGGAAATGTCTGTTTTTTAAAAAATGTAATGGCAAGTAGGTGGGAAAAGGGAAATGATGGTGCCATTGACAGCAGGGAAGCATGACTAGGAAGCCCAGAAAAACAGGACAGACTGAAAGGTTCTCTAGGAAACTTAGAGCATATCATGAAAACCTTTTGTTATAGTTTAAAACTCCTATTGTATTTTTCATTTACCCTTCCTAATAACCCCGTGAGGTGGGCAGATGAGGAAACCAAGACTCAGAGCAGTTCCTTGACTTGTATTTCACTTTCGATAATTGATTAATTCCAGAATCAAACCTGCTCTTTGGCTCCTATGTCAGGGTTTTAACTACAGTCAATGGTAACAGTGATGTTACTCAAAAAACTGAATTTTGCTTGTATAGAGGAAATAGAAGTTACTTTATTGATGGATAACTGACAATCTCACCAGTTATTTGAGCAGAAGAAAGGCATAATGTTAATTTAGGAATCTATGTGTTCCTTGTCCTTAATGATACCTGAGTATGTGAAGGGACAAGGAAAAGAAGGTATTATGTTGAAACAAAGAGAGGTACAAGAATACCTACACTGCCAAGAAGCTAGAATTATACTAGAAAAGCAATGTATATGTAAGACTTACTTCATAGCTTAAGGAACAGGATTGGTTAGAATCCCTAAAATAGCCTTAGAAATATCTGCTCTCTTGGAGATTAAATTTGAGTTTCACAGTTTACCTGAACACTTCAAATTTAGTTCCAAACTTGTCCTTCCTCACTTCTGCTTTCCTGAAAGAAGGCAAACCTTTCCTCACAGTGGTCTTCTGTTCATAGCCTAATCACCTGTTTCTATGTGTAAATTGCTCTTAGATTTAGTTGGTTCTGAGTACCTCACTGCTGTCCCTGTGCTAGGTAATACGCATATGTGAATTCATTTAATTCTCACAATAGCCCAGAAGGTGAATATCGCTATCCTAAATATAGGAAAGGGAGACTGAGTTTCAGCAAAGGTACGTGATTTGCTCAAGGCTACATAATAAGTGGTGGAGCTGGCTCTGAACGTTGCTCCCCAAATGGAAGGGTCAGTGTTTTCTTCATTATTCAACACTACTAATTTCCATATATTAGGTATTTTCAACTGTATTCCAGTCATTTTAGGCTATACACATCCTCTACCTGAAGATAAATGCTGTAGGAATACTGTCATGGTGGGATATCCTTAATTAATTTTAAGTGAAAAATGAGCACGTTATGGTAGAAAGTGAGCTGAACTAGCAGTTGGGTAACCCAAGTTTTAGTCTTGGGCCTGTCAGTAACTGAGACAAGCCACTTTCTATCTCAGGATCTCAGTTTCTTCCTGCTTAAAATTAAGGCAATTAAGCTGGTTCATCATTCATCCAGCTCTAAAATATGCTACTTAAGGACAACTCAAAGGTATGGATGGCTCATGCTACCAGATAAGGATGATATTCCTCTCCCAGGTGGAGCTAAGTTTTCATTTATTTCTTCCCTTTGCACAAAGGAGAAGCGAGTTTCACAAAATCCACCAGCAGAAGCTGGGTTGGAGTTGGCTTGGGTGGGCAGATTTTTCTCAACAGTGAAGGTTCTATTTCCTCCTCTTTGGTCCTACCTCATCAGAACATGATCCACCCCGATCCAGCAGAGAGACCTTCTGCAGCAGCTCTGGCCAAAAGTCGAGTTCTCTGTCCCTCCCTGGGGAAAACAGAAGAGCTTCAGCAACAGTTGAACTTGGAAAAGTTCAAGACAGCCACACTGGAAAGGTAGATTTTGGATGCTGGAGTTGAGAAAGAATCTATTGATGTACTACTCACAGTGACATGACCGGTCTGATGTGTCTTCTCTATGGATTCGAGTGGAATCCAACAGTATGACACAGGGTCCCCTGCCCACAAAGAGGCTAGTAGCATGGGGCCCTTTGTAACAAGGGGCTGGATGCTCCATGACTAAACGGCTTGAGAGAGAAAATTCCAGTCAGTGCAAATGAATACAAGGAAATACAACCGGTAAAGAAAAATTAGCAGGATTCTGAGTGACCAGAGTTTTAAAGTAACTGGTGGATGATCACCCGATATAAGATAACCATAGTTAAAGAGGGAAGATATCTATTAGAGATCCATTCAATCTTGGGGGCAGGCAGATATTCTGTCTTGGCAAATGTTTAGAGAAAGAGGTATTTTTCCAAGCCAAAGGAAGCAGTCCTATTACTTGCGCATGTAAGCTTGTATTCATGCATGCATTTACTTATTAACCTATTCCTTCATTTAACAAATTAATTAATTAGATAGGGTGGGCTTGGTATTATAAAGGTCAGGAAGTGATGTTTGAGCATGGTTCTGAAGGCATTTTAAAGTAATTATTACATACTGTGAACTGTTGAAAATATAAAAGCAGACGAGAAATGGTCCTTGTCTAGAATAAACTTAGAGGTCCAGTTTCTTTTGGCTGCACAACCCATCTTAAAATGATTAGTTTGAAAAGTCCCCCAAATGATTTCTTGGCAATGAGTTGTGGAAGCTCTAACTGAGCCTTTAGTCAGGTAATCCTTCCTAATAAACTCAATAATTTTTTGCTTTTTGAAATTGTCTAGACAGGGGTTGGCATACTTTTCTGTATAGTAGTATTTCACCCTTTGTGGGCCATATGATCTTAGCTGCAACGACTCAACTCTACTGGAGTGATGTGAAAGTGGCCATAGACCATATACAAATGAATGGGAATGGCTGAGTTCCAGTAAGACTTTATTTACAGAAACAGATGGCAGGCCAGATTTGACCCATGGGCTGCGCTTCGCAGACCCCTGGAGCTTTCATATATAGCCTCTAGAGTTGTTCTCTTATTTTTCTTTAATTTTAAAGACCATTTATGCTCCAATCAGTAGAATTCAGTAAGCCAAGCCTGCTGTGTGTTGAGGCATGTGTGAAGTAGCCATTTTTTAAGATAATCACAAGAGCTAATTTTCTATTCCGTGTATAATTCAGTCTTGTTTCTATAAATACTGAAATAAAAGGAAAAATCTCTATCAGTTTTTTTTTAGAAAATTTTTATTTTAATTTTTTTTAAACATCTTTATTGGAGTGTAATTACTTTACGATGGTGTGTTAGTTTCTGCTTTATAACAAAGTGAATCAGCTATACACATACATATATCCCCATATCTCCTCCCTCTTGTGTCTCCCTCCCTCCCATCCTCCCTATCCCACCCCTTTAGGTGGTCACAAAGCACCGAGCCGATCTCCCTGTGCTATGTGGCTGCTTCCCACTAGCTATCTATTTTACATTTGGTAGTGTATGTATGTCCATGCCACATCTATATCAGTTTTGATCATAAATATTATCTCTAATTTAGGACTAAGTAACGTACATTTTTCCTCTTTAATTCCAGGGAACTGAAAGAAGCCCAGCAGGCCCAGTCCCCCAAGGAATGCCACAGTGTCCCTGGGGTCTCTGGGACCCCCACGGGATCAAGAAGCACCAAACGCCTGGTGGGAGGAAAGAGTGCCAAGTCTTCAAGCTTCACCTGGGGGCAGTCTTCCCCATAAGAACTCCTTTCACACCAACTCACCTTTTATCCCCCAAATAGATACCGACTGTGTCAACCTTCCTCTTGTAAAGGGAGAAACTAACGGACTTGGGTGCCCAAAGATTTCAAAAGCCACTCCTAATTTAGCATTTTCAGCCAAGATCCTACAGCTATCAAGACTTCCTAGCAGCAATGGTCGTAGGTATTATCATTGGTAGCCATTTCTCTTCTCTCTTGCTACATTCCTAACACCACCTGTCAACAGTTCGTTCACTTCTCAGATTTGTTGGTGCGCAACGGGAAAGCATGGACCTCTGAACTGAAAGCAGCCCTTTGTGCAGCCTGTGGGCTATGAGGCTGCCTACCTACCTATCAAGGATCCCAGGGACTCTCCGGGCAAACAGAAAGGAATTCAATTTGGTTTTGAGTTGAGGTAACAGCTTACAAGAAAATGTGCCTGGATTTCAACATTTCCCAGGTTAGATGAATTTATTCCTCAAGGAATTTTCAGCCACTTTGAGCAAGTAGTTTTCCTACTGCATTCTCTGAATGGAGCCAACCCCTTTCTCTGATGTTGTATTTATTAAGTTAATGACTTCACCACCATATGAAGTGGGTAGAAATAAGACTACATAACTTCACATTTCTGAGCTGGCTATGAACTTGTGGAACAAAGCCACTGGGTAGAGGGTTCAAGGGAAATTTGATGTGGTTTGTTGTCCCTCAATCTATTTGCTTTGAGCCTCTTGTAACTGTTATAACTGGTTTTGATTCTCTGGTTGTCACCAATTTCTCCTTGATTTTAACAGACGTTGGCTTTGCTTCCTGTGATTTAACTTATTTTATCCAAATCCTTTACTCTGTATATATATTTTTAAAGGACTAGAATGTTTGTAAATAAAGGTTTTTATCTTGTCCAAAGCCAAATATGAGTAAAGCACTCGTCTTTATAAATATGCAACTAACAAAGAATACGAAATTTATGTTGGAAACCATGAGTAGATAGGTGAGAGAATCCAATAGGCTGGTACTAACAGGTCTTGGCTTTAAGGCCCAGCTTCACGGCCCTAAAAGCTAATAATGGCCAAGCTATGATACAAAATAATGTTGGTCGTAAAGGCATTTGAGAACTCCTAGTTGTGTCATACTGATGACGTTAGCTTCTCCATGGCTCGTAGGCTTTTTGGCTGCCTTGTTTTCTTCTTTTCCCTTAATTTTTAAAAGCAAATTAAGAAGTTTTTAAAATTGAATGAATCGGGCTCCCCTGGTGGCGCAGTGGTTGGGAGTCCACCTGACGATGCAGGGGACACGGGTTCGTGCCCCAGTCCGGGAGGATCCCACATGCTGCGGAGCGGCTGGGCCCGTGAGCCATGGCCGCTGGGCCTGTGCGTCTGGAGCCTGTGCTCCGCAACGGGAGAGGCCACAACGGTGAGAGGCCTGCGTGACGCAAAACAAACAAACAAATTGAATAAATCATTGAACAAACCATCACATCATTCTTCTGTTTTGGAGCAGCAATTTCTTCCATGCAATTAAGTGGGGTATAGTGCTCTGTATTGCCCATTGACATTTAAAAAAATGAGTCTTTATTCAGGTTTTTTTTTCCCCTGTACTCTTATGTATTTTTTTTTAATTTTAATTTTTTTATATTGGAGTATAGTTGATTATTCAGGTTTTAAAACTGAGTTAATTTATCTCTTGGCTCCCTGACACCAGCCATGTCCCTTGTGGTACAGTGCTGCAAGGTCAACCACACTTTACGATTTATAAGCAGGTATGTTATTAAGAGTATGCAATGTATAGCCCACAGTTCTGTGGTTACACTTTTCTTCTCAGGCATTGACAACTACTATTAGGGCCTATGACCCCTTCTCTACTACGTTCCTCAAAGATTGTTCTAGCACCTGAATGGACCCGATGCCAGACTGTTGGTCTCTCTCCATTTCTCTCTGCTGGGCTCCACAGTAGCAGGAAGTCACCAAAAGAGCAGGCAGCTGCACAGACACTGAGTGTGAGAGGGACTGGATCCTCAGTGGGTCCAGAATTTAATCCCTTCCATTTCAGTTGGAAGTTGACCCCTGGCCTCAGTGAGAAACTCCATCCTCAGTCATGAAGTTCTGTTTCTTAAACATGAACACTGACGTTAAGGCGCCAACAGACAATCTTGAGTTAAAGAAATCTTATAAAGAAATACTACTGTGCTTTACTAAGCTCTAACACATCTACCAATTTATAGAAGCTATTTATCTAAAGCTGTAGAAAGATGAACACTGAAAGTTAAATGTCAACATTTCAGCCTGAACAGTTAGGTATCTTAAAAATCTCTGTATGAACCATACTGTCAATCTTGAATTGCATAAAAACTGTCAGGCTGAGTTTTTAAAAAAATTTAACAAAATGCAAATCAAAACTACAAGGAGGTATCACCTCACACCAGTTAGAATGGGCATCATCAGAAAATCTACAAATAACAAATGCTGGAGAGGGTGTGGAGAAAAGGGAACTCTCTTGCACTGTTGGTGGGAATGGAAGTTGATACAGCTACTATGGAGAACAGTATGGAGGTTCCTTAAAAAACTAAAAATAGAACTATCATACGAACCAGCAATCCCACTACTGGGCATATACCCAGAGAAAAGCATAATTCAAAAAGACACATGCACCCCAGTGTTCATTGCAGCACTATTTACAATAGCCAGGTCATGGAAGCAACCTAAATGCCCATCGACAGATGAATGGATAAAGAAGGTATGGTACATATATACAACGGAATATTACTCAGCCACAAAAAGGAACGAAATTGGGTCATTTGTAGAGATGTAGATGGATCTAGAGACTGTCATACAGAGTGAAGTAAGTCAGAAAGAGAAAAACAAATATCGTATGTTAATGCATATATGTGGAACCTAGAAGAATGGTACAGATGAACTGGTTTGCAGGGCAGAAATAGACAGAGATGTAGAGAACAAACATGGACACCAAAGGGGGAAAATGGTGGGGATGGTGGTGGTGGTGGGATGAATTGGGAGATTGGGATTGACATGTATACACTGATGTGTATAAAATGGATAACTAATAAGAACCTGCTGTATAAAAAAATAAAATAAAATTCAAAAAAAATTTACCAAAAAAATAGCCATAGTAACTATGGAGTATTGCTAAAATTGCTTTTGAATCAATGTAAAACGTGATAGTAATCAGTTAAAGTAATAAGTGCTGTAATTTTCCAATAGTTATGAGGCTTGAGGAAAAACTGATTTAAAAGCAAAGTGAAAACTTGATTAAAATATCTAAAAAATGTTCTTCTACAGCACTGAAATTGTCCAAAGCTTCCTATCTGTGAGAAAGCATTGCCAACCCTGGTCTCTACCACTTGATGTCTATAGCTGAGACTTTTTTTAATTTAGGGGGGAAAAAAAGGCAAGGCCAGTGCTCGCTTTGGCAGTACATATACTAAAATTGGAGCAGTACAGAGAAGATTAGCATGGCCCCTGTGCAAGGATGACACGCTAATTCGTGAAGCGTTCCATATTTTTAGCAGATATGCTTTCACAGCATACCATGTATATATGTAAAGATAAGTATTTCATTCTTACTGTTCACTTTTCACTGACAAAGGAAAAAAAGTGAAAACTACAGAAACTGTGGTAGATGCTGTTCTGGTCCTAGTTGTACCCACCTTTGGCCAGTCACATAGCTACTCAAGAAACCTTCCCAACAGAGTACAACAGGATGAGAATCTGAAATCACTTCCGATATCCCCTACTAGATATTGACTGTTATATCAAGTAGTAAATGATAAAACATTTAATTGACAATGAGTATAACTGTGGATGACTTCTGATTTTGTTTTTAATTCTGTGGATTGTGTTTAAACAATTCCAATGTACGTTCCTGATTTTGAGATACTAAGTGGTATTGCACAGTTGTCACTTTATCGAATGTGGACAACAGTTCCATGAAGTTTATAATGCACACCCTTGTATAGCTGCAGGTGCTAGAATTAAAATTGATCTGTTATCATAAGGAAAAAAAAAGGCAAGGCCAAAGATAACTTTGTGGACTTGGGCATACAGACATGTCTCTTTCTCAGCTAGCTTTGTAAAGGATGAAAGCCCTGAATTATTCCACTGTTGCCAGGGGTAATTGTAACTGATTAAAGCCATGATGCTTTCACCACTTCTCAGCATTGGGAAGGTACTTTCTGGGTCTGTGGATGAACTACAGAAAGTTTATGATTATGTTAGAGCGTGTGCAGGTATATGCACACCATGAAGAGGTTTCAGGAATTCCTCACTAAAATGCAAATTGTAGATTCTTGTGAAAGTGGTACGTTTAATTAAAAAATACATTTCAGCTACTCTTCTAGATTCTTTTTCTTTTTTTAATTTTCTAATTTCAGGCCTATTTAAGTATCCTTCTAGGTTCTATTTCTCTGTTCTGGCCTGTGGCCTGTTCTTGTTTAAAGCATAATTGCCAACTGGATATTCACAACAAGGTCCCTGTTCTCTAAGAGCTCACAATCAATGGGGAAGAGGAGGCACCTTCATGGGCATTTAAATTCTAATACAAGATAGACTGAGTGTGTAAAGAAAGTGAAATGGGAGAACAAAGGAAAGACGATTTGAGTAGAGAATTTTGAAAGTATGTGGAAAGGACATTTCTGATGCTGAAGAGTAAAGCAATGCTTAAGTATTTGTCATATTGTGAAGGAGGATCTATTTGATGACAGAAGAAAATGTTTTAACTCTGTTCTTCCATGACATTATACATCTTACTATGTTTTTCTTTGTCAAAGAAAACAGCACTTGCAACTTTCTCCAGCCAACAGTCTAAGGAGAACGTGTATTGGTAACTCCTGTCTGAGAGAGAATTCAGATTAGCCCAGATTCTCCACTGAGATGTTATTCATAAGGTTATAAAAGTTTGCCAAAGGTGTGTCTATTTTCAATTTGCGTGGTGCTTTCTGCTTACCCCAAAGTGTTTGTGAACAGAAAGAAAGAGGGAGAGATCTGTGGCCTAACGAAGATAGAACTTTTAGGGCCAAGTGATTGGATGTGGATGAACAGATGTAGGTGATCAGTGAGATGTGTCAAAGATGATTCCAAACTTCAAGTCTGGGAGAATCTTGGTACCATTAAAACAAACAAGGAGCTTAGAAGGGGGAAACTGGCTTTGAAGGAAAGGGTGAATTTGGTTTTTCACTTGACTCAACAGCTCAAGTGGAAATAGGACTTTTAAATAGGAAATCATCAGAGGGTATGTTACAGTAGTAACACAGTGGAGTGTGGGATGATTAATGCCTGTGCAAGACCTGAAGGCAGCATAACATCGTATGTTTCCAGGACTAAACATCTTGAAGGTGGAAGTAAAACAGAGGTAAGCGTCAATAAATATACCAAGTAGTAAGTCATACTCTTAAGAGTGAGTTAGGGTATGTATTGGAAATCACATGAAGTAGTTCGTGTTTTTTCCTTTTAGGGCAAGAAGGGGCCATTGAAAGGTTTTAAGTAGGGTCCTGAGGAGGAGATTTGCTTATTAGAATGATGTGGAGGGTACCTTTTCTAGAAGCTGGACAGTGCCAGGACCAGGTGATGGACAGACCTGGGGAGGCTCCCTCTGGCCTGTATTCTGCAGTCTATGGGCCTCTAATCCCCTTTTCCTTACCAAGGCCAGGATTAGGGGGAACAAGACAAAATTTAAGGGGGGGCCAACAAACCCAGCATTCAAGATTAATGCTACTTTAATGCAATAATTTTAAGACATTACAATTAATGAAAAATCCACAATTAACAAAATATCAGAATTCTAAATAAAGGCAAGTTCAGTACGCTGAAGTTAATGCCACTTCCTCAGGAAAAATGATCAGGCACGGCAACTCTTGCAATTGGAAATAAAGTAAGCAAAGAAGTAGATTTTGAAAATACTATCAGTCAGTTTACTTCTATTAAAGCCAGGAAGGTAAAATTATGTTTTTGGTAAAAGCAAAATATTTAAACTTAAAGCAACGTTGTTAGTTTTAACACACCTAATTTTCAGATGTTCAATATTTCTTCAAGTACTTTAATGTTCTTGTAAAGTTTTTTTTAAATACATAAAAACTTGTATATAGGGGCACACGTTTTTCCTGGTGACTTAGGATCCTATCTGGCTCAGATACTGTATTTAATAAAATTTTTCATATTTTATTCACGAATTTTTTGCCTTAATTCTGACTTTTGAAAACATTGCATTACTATTTATTTTGATTCCCATTTTTTTGGTGACCCTTAAATTTTGCGCTTTCGGCTCTTTCTCTACTTTTTCCGTTTTTTGTTTGTTTGTTTTTGTTGTTGTTTTGTTTTTTTCTTCTTGCTTTTGGAGGCCTGAACCTTTCTAGTTTTTTCCAGAGGCGCAGCTAGCGTTTGTTTGGTCCACCCTGACGAGTCCCGGGCCGGGAACCTCTTCAAATAGTAATTTCATTTCGCTACAAACTTGCAAATAGGTTACCTGAACCACTTGGCGGCGTTGACTCATTCGCTTCCGCCCAGAAGGAAGCTCTCGGAACTACCGCGTTAAGGCGGCGTGCTTCCCGCGGCGCCAGCCGGCCTCATTTCTACGACGCAGCAGCGGGATTTCCGTTCCTCCTTCTTCTCGCGAGTCTTGCGTCCCAGCAGCAACCGGAAATGAGTTCCTGCCTGGAAGCTGTCGGAGCCTGAGCTTCAGGTGAGGGAGGGAGAAGGGGCGGAAGGTTTTGCATAGGTCCTGGAGGCGGTACTGTGTCGGTGTGTGGACCTTGTCTTCTCCCTCGCGCAGAGGACTCCGTGGTTTCGTCGCCCCTCTCAATTCCTTTACGTTGTTGGTTGGGAGCGTCATCTTGGAGAAGGGGCGCCCGCACATCTCGGCGGTGAGGCGGCGAAGCCCAGGGATCTCCTTGGTCTTTGGTGACGGGGCTGGAGGCGGTAGTTTTTACGGCCACACGTTTCAGATTGAAGCCCCGTGCTAACATTTTAATATTTATTGAGCCCTTACTATGTCTTAGGAACTTTTAGGGTTATTGGGTGTAACAGTGAATAAGTCCGACAGAAGTCCCTGCCCGAAGGGAACTTGCATTTTAATAAAATTTGAGAAGACAGTGGAACGGAAATGGGAATAGAATCAGGATTTTTTGGTGTGGGTTGGAGGAGGAGGAAGTTAAGGGGGATCAGAGAGGCATGAAAGTGCGAGAGGGGCTTTCTGGGAGCAGAAGGGAGTCCTTCCCGTCCCCTGTGCAGGGCTGTTGATGCGATACGGTCTAAAGGTGGGTTGCGTAAAAGTCGTGGCTGCAGTTAGGCACTTAGGACTCAGTGAATTCATATTCTTGCTGTAGGACTTAATTGATCTCTTTTTTCTTCAGGAAAAGATTAAAGGTTAGATTGTAAGAAAAGGAAATAGAAGCCATGTTTCGAAGACCTGCAGTGCAGGTAATCACTTCTTCGTATTAGTGTTGGGATGTGTTACTATAAGGCATAGTGATCAAATTTCTTTAGGCTTTTGCCTGCAGAGGCAAAAGTCCTTTGAGCCCACACACCCTGGTGTACTTATTTGACATGAGGGCTGGGGACAGATTTTACTTGGGTAAATAATGTTCACTAAAGCAAAACGAAACTTCTCTAGTGTGTTCACATGTATAATGGGAATAATTACTTTTAAAAACACGTGCTACTTGCACGTAGATCAGTTAGAGAGCATTGAAGGTCGTTGTTGATCTGCAGACTATGAGAACCGTTGTTCCAGCTTTTTAAAATTATTATATTTTTAATAAGACAGGTGGTTTCTTTTCTGACCACGTGCCTCATGTGTTGTCAGCTGCCCCCCACCCCGCCCTGCCTCCTTGTGCTGAGGAGAGCAGGTGAGGTCTCAGCATCACCACACGTTTACCAGGTCCAGGATTGCTCCTCATGTCACCCAGTCAGACTCCTCCCCTGATCTCCTCAGTCAGCCTCGCCAGCCTTGAGCCAGCCTAGACCGCGTTTTGCTTGCTTAAGCTCATCTGGGCACCAAGTGCTATAGATTCTCCTTTAGAACCCCTCTCGCACTCATCTTGTGAAGATAAGGAAGAAGCAATTCCTCTGTGAAACCTGTTCCTATTTCCCCCGCTCTGCTGTAGAGTTGGCCCTATATTCTTGGATCCGTACTAACTTATACGTACTTTTGAAACGTATACTTTTTCATGTGTTGAAATGTGAAGCATGGAAAAGCTATTCCTGTCTTAATACACGATTCTACAGTGTTACGATATCTTTAAAGCTGTGTATAAAAGAGTAAAATGTTTAATTTAAAAAAGTATCCCAGTTAAATTAATTCTTTCCCCATTTCCGCTCCTCCGGTAGGTCTTGAGTTTTGTGTGCCCCCAATGAGGCAGACTGTTGTCCCATGAAACTTAGGAGCTCTGGCTCATGTGAGCACTCAGATGAGCACCTTTCTGGAATCATGACACAGGTAGCAGTTAGCAGTTTCATCTTTAATATGTTGTAACTCACATTTTTATTTTCTTACCCACTCTCTGCTCCCAAACATAGCGCCAGGATTCCATAGCCAGAAGTACCACCCCTGGAGTGGGTATTGTTTTAATTGGTCGCTTATTAACAGTGCCACCACTTGACACATGTTTCTCTGATGTAATGGTTAGGTCTCTGAACCCAGTGATGTTCCCAGTGATGTGTCCTCATATCTTTGCAGTAGCCCTTACACAGAATGTCCTTAAAGAGGCAGCAGAGGGCAGTGGGAAAAGCAGCAGCCTTGGGGTCAGACGGCCCTGGGATCTCGGCGTGACTTGCCACTTACTTCCTGTAGGATTTTAGGCAAGTTACTCTGTCTCTTTGAACTTCATTTTTCTCTTCTATAAAGTGGTGGTAATTTTACATAGTTTATAGATTTAGTCTGAGGAATAATGGATGAGAGGTAAAGCAGTTAGCGGGTACTCAGCAATGATAGCTGTTGTTATCGAGTGCTGCTGTTACATGGCAGTGATTCCCTTTGTCTGACAGACCGATTTGGGCAGGCATATCTTTGCACTTTATCAAAGAGTCATGTTTGTTTATCTTAGACTTTTTTTTTGGTCTGTCAAAAGCATGACTTTTTCCAACATGTATTTATTTACCTTTTGTGTACAAACACAGAGGCACCGTAATCAGGAAGATTGCCACCAAAGAAGCGGGAGAGGACTGTAAATGAACTCTCTTGGGTATACTGTGTAGTACCTCCTGTGTGCCTGTGGGCTTCTGCAGTAGGCTTAAGTGTTTGCATAGTCCTCCTGGCTCTGTGTGATGGGCACACCTCTTGTCTTGGGTGGATGTGTGCCATAGGAGCTGCTGACTAGATGGTAACCACGTGTGACTGGGTCTTCTGTTGGTATTTGCCTTTCCCCCCGGATTAAAGCTGTTTTACTTATTTGTTCCACTTTAGGTCCTTCATCAGTTTGTGAGACATGAGTCTGAAATAGCTGGCAGTTTGGTTCTCGAAAGATGTAAGTAGCAGCTGATTTCCAAGTTTAAAGCGTGTTATTTATAGCAGTATGCTAATATTCTCAGTGTTGCACAAGAGGTGTATTCGTTGGGTTATAATCTATTAATCGTCACGCTCTTTACTCACATTTGCCTCTCAGATCTTGGCCTTGCCCCATCAGGCTGCAGGGCTCCTGTAAATTGGGCCCTTCTTCCTTTACCAGTCAGTTTTTACTCACTCTTGTCACTTTCCTGCCAAAGAATTTCCTTGAGTCCTATTTGGTTATCTAAGTCTTCCAAGGGTATGTGGTATTTGGCTGAAGAAGTGAATGTTTGTGAAAGCTGTTGTTTCACAGAAATAGTCCCTTGTGTTTATAAAGATATTCAGATTTGTTCTTTTAACTCTACAGACAGTTTAAAGAAGTTTCTTTAGGTATTTAAAAGAAGAATTTAGATAAAGAGCTTAACGTTTGTTTTGTGGGGCTACTTCCTCTGCATATTTTCTCCTTTCTTGCCAATCCTTTTTCCCTCCCAACCTCTGTCTATTTTCCCCTTCAACTTACTTTCAAACCTTCTAGAACTTGGGTTTTGCTTAATGCCAAGACTGAAGTTGGAGTAGTGTTTGTAGCTGTTCCTCCCTAGACATTTCTCTCAGTCTCGTTTTATCTACACATTGCCTTTCAGCTCTGAATCGTGTGCAGTTACTTGGTCGAGTAGGTCAGGACCCTGTCATGAGACAGGTAGAAGGAAAAAACCCAGTCACAATATTTTCTCTAGCAACAAATGAGATGTGGCGATCAGGGGAAAATGAAACACACCAAATAGGTGAGTACAAAAGCCTGGGCTCTTAATTTTATCAGCAGTAAATAGGTATTATTTATTGTGAATTACCTAATTAGATACTTTTAGAAAAGACCTTCTCTAATTCTGTTCTGCTCTTTTAGAAATCGTGGATTGGTTTTGCTGGGACATGTTGTCCTTTGGCACTTGTCTTTTGCATTTGTAACCACATTCCCTATTGTGATTTAGGTGATGTCAGTCAAAAGACAACGTGGCACAGAATTTCAGTATTCCGACCAGGCCTGAGAGATGTGGCATATCAGTATGTGAAAAAGGGGTAAGTTGAGGAAGGAAGGATCTTACAGATTGAATGGTTTAAAACAGGGGTCCCCAACCTCCAGGCCACGGACCGGTCCTGGTCCACGGCCTGTTAGGCCCTGGGCCGCACAGCGGGAGGTGAGCGGTGGGCGAGCAGCGAAGCTTCACCTGCCGCCACCCATGGCCCGCGTTACCGCCCGAGCCACCCCCCCACCCCCCCCTCCACCCCCGTCCAGGGAAAAATTGTCTCCACGAAACCGGTCCCTGGTGCCAGAAAGGTTGGGGACCACTGGTTTAAGAAACTGGTAACGTGTTCTTATGGACTGCGTAGCGCCTTTATTTATGTAGTACCACTAATTACTCTGTGTTAACCCAAGAGGTATTCATGCAATGCTTAATACTATAAACATAGCGCATTGCCATGTGTGACTAATTTAAAGGTTTTAACATGGTTTAGCCTTTTAAGAACTTATACTTTAGGGCAAAGAGGATGTGTACTTAAATGGAGCTGATGAGGTAAGAGAGAAGGCAAAGGGTACTGAGTACCATGTGAGCAAGTGTCTCCATGGCCAGCAATCCTGAAGGCAGATGTCTTGCCTCTTGGCATCACACGATGGCCTAACAGAGGGTCTGGAATGTCAGAAGCCTGACCCAGTGAGGTATTATGGTAATATTCACAGCAGTTATTTCATATTTGATAATTTTATGTAAACTTAGTAGTTCCCTTTTGGAATGCTTGGATTGATTATGTATAAAAAGTATCTTTTCCAAACCCACAGAAGGACAAGAGGATGTGTTTAACAGCAGTTGTAGTCATAGTATGTTTAGAAATGTACTTGTTTTATAGAAATAAAACATTTCATGTAAAATAATTTCAGCAGTAACTAAAATTTCTATTTTTTTAAAATAAGTGCATACCTTTTCTTCATATATACCTCCGTTGTCACGTCTGTATGATATGTGCATATATACACATATAAACACAGGAAATTTCAAGGAAAATGTCTATATGCAATTTCACCTACTGATTGATGAATCTGTGTGACTGTTCCCTTTGGCACCCAGTCATTTTACCAGTCTTGTCTATGTTCTGTATTGTACATTTTTGGTGGTGTTAGACTCTGAAAATTGGTGTCATTATGGCCATTTTCTACTCTTTGAAATCAGAGTTACAGTTGTCTTCTAGTTCAGCCTTCTAGAGAGTGCAGCATAGTCTTAGTAATTAACTCTGAGTGAAATACTAAAGCTGAAAATTTTGCATTTTAGTAATCTAAGTCTTTTGAGAGTAAGTTTATGAACCTTAATATAGAAAGGAACTAACTAAAAAATAAATGAAAAAATCAACAAATCTGTTAGAGAATCCAAAATCAGCGGTGACAGAAAATAACACATTGGAAATTAACCATAGAGATTTAAAGGATGCCACTAGGTTGCTCTTCATGGTCTTAAGGTTGCTTTTTTTTTTTTAATTTTGACTTAAAATTTTGAACAGTTTTTTTTTTTGTTTTGTTTTGTTTTAACTTTCATAAGGACCACAGTTAGCTCAAGGATGAAAACATTGTCTTTTTTCCTAGGTGTGGCAAGTCTGTGCACATTCTGTTTCACTACTTTTTCTTTTTGGCTGTACCACGTGGCTTGTGGGATCTCAGTTCCCTGACCAGGGATTGAACCTGGGCCCTGGCAGTGAAAGCCTGGAATCCTAGAGCTAGCATTCCTTAGGAATCCACTAGGCCACAAGGGAACTCTCTGTTTCAGTACTCTTAATTCTGAATTATGAGAAGTGGGAGCAAAAATGAGGTTCTGTATGATTATCTGTTTCATCCTTAATGTATACTTACCCTCTCTAACCTGACTCTCTCCTGTAAAGTACATTAGAATCTCCAGACTAAAAACTGTAAATTTTATTCATATCAGGTCTCGAATTTATGTGGAAGGGAAAGTAGACTATGGTGAATATATGGATAAAAATAATGTGAGACGACAAGCAACAACAATTATAGCTGGTAAGGCTCTTGTGATAATAGCTATTCTGTTTTGGTTTTTTTTCTCCTTTCCGTTTTTGAAAGCTTGGCTATGTTGTAACTTTACCTGAGGCTGTTAGTACTGATGCCAATGAGATTGTAAGGCCTTCACCAGGAGAATTCCAAGTGAGGTTTGTGGGCTTGCTCCAGGTTTCTACATTTATCTCTTCCTTTAGAAAATTATCTCTGTACTCAGTTTTAGTTCACAAGTAACTTATCAGTTGAACTGTCTATGCCAGTACTTACTATTTGGACTTAGAAAACCTTTAGTGTTTTTGAAGGACATGGCCTAAACAGGGAAAAGCATGTGTCGAGGCAGAGTTATACTAAAGTGAGTGGCGTTAGACATTTGTGCAGATTTGTTCAGAACCTGTTTGGTACTTAACATGATGATTTTGTTTTAAATTCCTTTTGTTCTCATTAAACAAAATACAAAACAACATAGAAAAGATGGACACATGGAAGCTTCAGGAGGTTAAGAAGATATGCTCTAGAACAGAGTTTTAAACTTTTCTGAAAATTCTACAAGAATTTTGAAAATAATATACCCCTTTGGACATGTTTAAGTTGACATTAAATTTTTTTAATATAAAATTATGTTACTCTTAAAGGTATTAATGGATCTAGATATTATAGCTATTTGGTATCCATCATCATTAAAAAAGATACAAACTCCTCAACATTTGGAAATTTTACATTATTCCCTTTTCTCTGAACTTGTTTTTCAATTTCATTTTCTCCTCAGAAGTGTACCTTAATATATTGTATAGTCAAGACTCTTGTCATTCATTCAATTAACTGTAACAAAAGTACATGCATAAATAGAAATTTAAAAATATTAAAAAAAATTCTGCAACAGTAGAGCTCTAAATGTTAGGTTTCTCCTTGAATTGGGTTATCATTACAGTTGTTTTTAGAACATAATTGACCAAAACAACTTTAGTATATATGTATACAAACTAAAATTTTATTGAAAATGTATCTTAATGAGATAGATGATGCATTTTTTGCCTTTTGGATAAATTGCTAAAAAACTATTCATTCTGTTTTCTTGTTTTTTATCAATATAAAAACTGAGAAACCTTGTTTTGATAAATAAGTAGATGGGAATAAAAGAACTTTTATTATAGTATTATCTCAATATTTATGAACTTCTGAGGTATGCCCAAATTAGATATCATTTAAAAATTAATTTTTTTATTATGGAAAATGTCAAACATACACAAAAGGAGAGAGAATAGTAAGAAACGAAAACTCCCATCATGCAGCTTTAACAGTTATCAACAGATGGCCAATATTATTTCATCTATGACCCAGCCCCCTTTTCCCCCACCTGGATTATTTTGAGGGAATCTCAGACATTATATCATCCATAAATATTTCAGTAGGTATCTCTGAAAGATAGATTCCTTTTTAAAACATAACTATAGTGCTATTATCACACCTAATATTAAGAAATTATTGTTAAATTTTTTTACCAGATGTCATAGTATTGAAATTTCTTTGACTGCTTCATAAATACCAGTCCATACATCATATTACATGGTTTATATGTATCTTAAGTGTCTCTTATTTTCTTTTTATAAACAACAGAAATGAATTTTCGCACAATTCTGGAGGCGAAAAGTCTGACAACTTAAGTCTCCTAATTGACAGATTTTTCTCTTATCTTTCTCTTTTCACTTGCTCCAGAGTTTGTCTTAACTACTGTGCCATATGGATAAATTATAATTTGTTGTAAATAATAATCGTATATTTTCTTACTGGTTTCTTTGAAAGTATACTGACCTTGATAACTTAGATGAGGTTTTTTCTGACTGGTTTGCTTTCATAATTCTTGAGTGTTGTGACAGTAAATTACTTCCTGCCTGCCCTGTTCCTCCTTGGGTCAAGCCTCCAGACATATCTACCTATTCAAAAATTTTTTTCTAGACCTGTATATGGTATAGAACTACCCCTGTGATTTCAGCAGTGGAAGATGAAGCTTTCTCATAAAATAATTGACAGTTTAAAATCTATTGATCATGTATTTATGAAGCATTCAACACTTTCATATTCCACTGTAAACTGTAAACCTATTGTGAGGGCAGATTTTGAATTGTTATAAACCAGGCCAAACAGAAGCATTTCAAATTATCAGCCTTTTTTTTTTTTCTTGTCACCAGTATTCACTAGCATGAATGCTTAAGCAGTTAACATAGGTTTATGGCTAATAGTAAAATTGAACAGGTCTTTAGTGACATTAGAATGGAAGAGAATAGAGTTTTAATTTGGCTTATCTGTTTTATAGGCCATATTTTTTTCTCCTTTGGATCAATGTAGCTTAAAAATAACCACCAGCAGGTGGCACGCTTGTCTTTTTTACACAGTGATGTCAATTCTGATAATCTCTTATACTAACCATTCTGTTCCAAAACATTCTAGTTTTAGAAGACTACAGTCGTCAACAAATATTCAATTACTGTATAACAACCGTTTTTGAATAATTCTGAAGTTTTAAGAATGTAGATCTTTCGGTGTTATACGGGAGATACTACTTCTTTTCCTTTGCTTGTCCTAAACTAACTCTTTCTGCACAATATTTTAAGAGCAATGTCTGATGTTTTTGGATAAAAATGTTCTCTGAAATACTGATAGTAAAAATTTTCTCAAGAGTGAATATATAAAACTCATTCGGTTTTAAAATTTAAAAATAAAATGTGTTCTGTATAAGTGTTCAGACTTAAAAAACATAAATAAGTCTGTCTGTGCGCTGGGGCCATTTGTTGAACCCTGTCCTTCCTCCATCCCTCCAGCCTGTGGACTGTGTTGCCGGGATCCTTTTCTCTGTGAGGATGTGCTCCCCGGTTTAATGGCATCTGTCTGAGCACTGCAAGCATCAGAATTTGTGACTAGCTCTTCTGTAGAAAGTTATCACTGAGAAGACCTTAGCTATCTTCAGGGAAGATGAGAAGTATCCCACCTTTTCTCACAAGGTCTGAGCTGTTGATAAACAGTTGAAGCCCAGCTTTTAGCTCCATTATGCCTATTGTATATACCTCTCAAGGACATAGCAAGCAATATAGCAAGAACATAATATTTTGAGAATTTGTCTAAAGTCTTTTCAGTGAATAGCACTAAAATATGTATGTGGTAGACGGGAATGATTAAATGAGATGGAGGAAGCATTCTGAAAATAACATTTATGCTTTGGCTTCTTTACAGATAACATCATATTTCTGAGTGACCAGACGAAAGAGAAGGCATAGAATGGACGATTCTTCTTTGGCCATTGTTTGGTACAGTCTCGTTTCCAAATCTTGATAGTCTTTATAGTTTCTGAAGACAAGAATTAAAATACTCTATGTAAAATGAGTGATAATATTTTTCCTGACTGCTGTTCTCCTTCCCCTTTTCGTGTCATGAACCTTGGTAGCTCCTGTATGTTATGGTATTCACTAGTTTTTTATTCTTTAAGAGACAGTTTCTGTGTATAAGTATACAAGATAGTGAACTGTTAGGGTCATCCGTGTTATGGCAGAGGGATAACTGTCCTTTCGGAAGCCCCCCCCCCCCCTTTTTGTGCACACTTCTATTATAGTGTTGATTTAGCTACTCAGTGTTTATTGAGCATTGCTGTACGTCATACATGTATCCCATGGTTGTAAATACTGATTTCCTTATCTGTTTGGTTTATAGACTAGAAGGCAAGAACTGTATCTTCTTTATGTACCTGCGTCTTAACCATTGCTTGGCACAGAATAGGCAATAAATGTTGACACATGAATGATCCCAACGGGATATTAAGCTTTAGCCTAAATTGTAGGGGCTTGCTGAACAGTGGTTAATATCTAATCTAAATAGCTTCAAGATGAACCTACATTATTCACGTCTTCTGTTTTTGGACAATTTCACTAGTAGCATTTGTGAAACAGAGTTTACTAGCAGTAAAGACCTAAAGTATAACTAGGGATGAAGTAGTCCATCTCCAGGTGATGACATAGGCTCTGGTTTCACTATTTTCTATCTTTCTAAACCCCATTCTGTGTCCTTTTAGTCTCATACAGACTCTCAGGGGAGTCCCTGCCTCTCTAGGTTAGCACCCCAGGTATAACATTTTCCTCTTATTTTTCTACATGGTCTCTTGTTGTACATACTGTGTACAATTGTGTATGCACAGTTACCTTTATTATAAGATTCTGACAGAGTACTAGTAATTTACTAGTAAAGATTACATAAAACAAACTCAGTTTTTTAATGCATCTTTTACTTCTACATGTCCTCTCCCCTCTGCCTGAGAGAGTGTGGTGCTAACTGTAGCTTAGACCCTGCTGGACTTTAACAGGTTCAGAATTCACATGCTATTTTATGGACACTTGACTTTTTGTTTTAAGGTATTTTCTGCACACATCAGCAGCATTTTGTACTCACAGCTTGTTTAAGGAAAAATGGAGTTCCTTAGCTTTATCCTTTCTTTCGCCCAGGAACAGTAGAAAATTAATTACTGTTTCCTCATATCAGCTATCTTTATTTATTTTTAAATTAAAATTTTTTTTTTCAACCATCTTTTTCTTTTTTTCCTGTACCTGGGACCATTAGTCAGCACATTAAGTCTGCTCTCTTGAGTTCCCACATTAAAACTGGTGACGTAGTCCTCACTCCTTTACGCCACATTCCTTAAGCAAAATTGTAAAGTAGATAAAATTTGTCTTTTGGGCAACTTTTAATTTTTTTCCTCAGCAAAGGTACTTTTATGCTCCTTCAAAGTTGTGAGAAGTTAATGCGGATTAGTATTCCTGTTTAAACTGAGTGATGAATCTGTGCTTTGGGAAAGTGACATGGTGAACAAAACTGCTTAATTACCAACCTCAAGCGATTCTGAGTCCAGGGTGCAGGGGCAGAAGAAGAGTGTGTCCTCCAGGATCCCCGCGAGCCGAGGGGCTCTTCTGCAGACTCCCACTGGAGATTGCTTGAGAGGCTCTGAGGCTGGGCAGCAGGGCTTTCAGAGTCAGGTGTTCAGTGCAGAGGCCTCAGCGTGCGTGTGATACTGCAGACCCGGGGTCCACAACCAGGCAGGCTGTGGGAGCATAAACTCTGCCCTCCCCCCGCAGGCAGCCCGGTCTCCTGAGAAACTTTCTACTGTTCCGAGCCTAGTCTCAGAGTAGACCTGTGGAATCTGATAGCAGTAACAGACCGTAGGGGTCTTCTAGTCCAAGTTTTGAGTCCTGCATTTCCTTTTTTCATGTTCTTACGGTGTCAGGGAATGTACCTGCAGAAAACTGCCCTGTGACTTTGATTTTGGGATTCTGGGTTAGGTAGAAAGATGAGTATGATACATGGAAGTGTGGGAGCAAAAGTATCAAACAGCATGTGTGGTGTTACTCCCATATTTGAAAAAAAGTAATTGATATAAATATATACTTAGAAGAGTCTGGAAGGAGAAAAATCAAAATGCTCTGATGATCTCTGAGAAGATTATGTATGATTTTCCTTATTTTTTACAATTTTGTAATTTTTTTTTTTTTTTTTTTTAGCATTGAGTATGTATTACCTTTATAAGAAGAAGTAAATAAAGCTCTTTACATTTTTGGGGAAAAAAAATCTTTCCATTATTTCCAAGCCAGGCTTGCTCTCCTCATTCATGTTAAGCTAGTATCACTTCATGTGCTAGAGGTGAACAAGATATTCTTTCATGCATTTTTTTCCCGCATTATCTGTATCATAACATCTCATGCTTAAACACTTCATTTCTTTTTTTTTTTCTTGTATTCTCTTAATAAACGTACACAACCCAGAATGGCTGACTTTAAAGACCAGCCCAGATAAGATCCACTATTTGCTGCGAGGTGCAGTTCTCAGAGAGTCATCCATTTCTTGAAAATCGGACAGATTGATCAGTCCAAAGACATCTGAAAACACCAAAGACATGGTTCTGTGGCTGTTTTGGGGATTACTTGTCATTGCCAACTGCGTTTCAGTCTAACCTTTGCAGCTCATTTAGGGGAAATTAGTGGTAGTTTCTCATTGTTCCCGAAAGATATCGTGTACTTCTTGAAGGCAGTGTTGTCTTTTACTCAGACTACCCTTTTGCCTTTGTCCAGCTCGGCCGAGCACAGTGACAGTTTAGGACTTTGTAAATGTGTGTTGTTCAGTTGAACTTTTTAGAGAGTGAGGCTTTTGGTAGGCACCAACAGCATTGAAGTCCCCTCTCAAAACTACTATACTTGGCCCCTGTGCTAGTCCCACAGTCTGTGATAGGCTGATGTGTAGCCTTTTCGGCTGTCAGAGTCATGCATCCACAATACTGAAATTTTTCTTTTTCTCTCTTTACCCTTCATCCATTAGCTCTCTGCCATGCTTTGGACCTTAGGGTCCTATTTGTCCAAATAAGTGTACATCTTGACATTTTTTAGTTTTTCTGCTGTACCAGTCATTTGGGAAAATGGTGGTCTGTCATAATAGTTCACTTAAGGCTGTGCAGTCAGAAAGCCTGCATTTGAATTTTTGCTTTACTCAAGAGCAGCTGGGTGAACTCTGGTGTGTTTCTTAACTTTCCATGCCTTTGATTTTTGTTGTTTTGTTTTCCTGTGAATAAAACAGGGATAATAGTAGTTGTACTTTTATAGGCCTACTGTGAAGAACACAGTAAGTAATACATGTAACTTACTTAGCACATAGTAACTGAATCAAGTGCTCAATACATGCTGGCTATTGTTACTGCTGTTGCAGTTATTTTAAACAAGGTGTATCTCTCAGTCACCATGCCCATCTCACCAAGTCTCAGGAGATACTTAGGAGAGCATTTTAATTTCAGTTTATTGTACTCGACCTTTTTTTGTTGAGTTATTAATGTCCGTGGATTACTGAGCACGTATTCCACTTTGGTCATTTTTTTTCTTTGGTTTGTTGTTAATCTTCTATGGCTGTTTACTATTAACCTGGGCATCTTTTTTACACTCAGAGGCCATGTGGGCACCTGCTATATGCCATGCAGCCGTACAGTGTGGATGTAGCGGTGAATATAACAGGACTCCTGCACTGAAGGGACTCGCAGTGTAGGGTGGTGCAGGTTGAATGGGGGAGGTAAAAGCAGGAGTTGTGTAGGCAAGTGTGATACGATGGGAGAGACACTCTAGTCACGGTAGAAACAGAGTCCAGCGGGGCGCAGAAGAGAATAGTTAGGTTAGTTTTCAGCAGAGGAAACGGCACGAACGAAGGTCCAGAAACTTAAAAGTATACGAAGCATTCGAAGATAAAACACGAAAGGTATTTGAGGCTAGATTGTAAAGGGTGTTGAAAGCTTGCAGAGGACTTTGGCAATGGGGATCCATAGAAGGTTTTAAAACAGCGACATCTTATCAGAATTGTGCTTTAGAAAGAACTGTGAAGACAGTTGAAGGGTTAGAAGGAGCAAAGCCTGGCGGTAGTTAGGAAGCTACTGAATAAGCCTGGAAAGGTTAATAAAGTGGGGATGAGAGGTGACACGAGGGATGTTTAGGATTCACATCGACTCATTCGTCGTGTACCAAGTATGTGCCAGATCCTGTGCTAGGCTCTGGGTTGGAGACAACCGAGGACGCATAGCTCCTGTCCAGCACCTAGTGGTGACAGAACAGGTGTTGGTGGTAAGAGAAAAGGCAATCAGAAGATAATTTTTTTTTCTAAATTTTAATACTTTTACTTAACCCAATGTATACAAAATATTCCAACATGTCAATATCATACACTCCCCTCCCATCCGTCCTCAGTCTTGGCGTCCGGTGTGTGTTACACTTACTCCTGGTCACGCTGTCCGGCCGCAATTTAGAGCTCTGTGGCCTCTAGTGACCCCCCTGGTGGACTGCGTGGGTCTACCCGGGTGCCTGAAAGCATCCCAGAGGCCACTTCGGGGGACTCCAGAAGATACTTTTGAAACTTCTGCTTGGGCAGCTGTGTAGATGATGACGTCTTATTAGAGACTAAGGAACATGGATGTGGCAGCAGATTTGAGAAGAGCGAAGATATTGAGTTTAGTTTTGAAAATAGTTTAACTGTAGACTTTCTAGCTTATATTTGGGAGGGTGAAGGTTAACGAGTCTGGCGCTCAGAAGAGATGCTGAGGCAAGAGTGATTTTATTTTTCTTCTGCCAGACACATTGTAAGCAGATTTTTGTGAGATAACTTTCAGATGATGCCAGGATTCCAGCTTCCTGTTGTGGAAAACCATATTGTGGGAAGGATTTCCAGTTGCCTACCTGTTTTACGATGTACATGGGATTTGTTCTAATCAGGAATGGTATGATGACAGACACAGAGACAACTGCCTTTGAACGAAGAGTTTATTACTTAACAGTTCTCAAGAGGAGGGCGTGCAACACACCATGCCAGCACCACACGGAGAGGTACCAGGGTAGGTCAGGAGGCAGAAGGAGCAAGGGAAAAGCATGGGTCAGAGCTTTTATTGTTGTTTTCATGGGGAAAGAATGGGTGAGACAGGATAGGAGCGCTGAGCAAGTTTAGGATTGGACAGTTTGAATACATTTCAGCAGGCAGTGGGTAATAGGGGTGGTCCCTAGTTGTCAGGTACCTTGCCCTGGGGTGATTTCAGGCAGAGGAGTAGTGTCCTGGACTTCAGGAGCCTGATGAAAGGCCAATGAGGGCTATGAACTCAGGGTTGCTTGGTGTGCATATCAAAGGCATGCTCGTGGGCAAGTCCTTTACTATTTCTAGGAATCAGCTATCGTTTGGGGGTGGAGTGGGGAAAGTCCCTCCCAGGGTCTGCCAGGCCCCAAGATGTCAAAGCATCGTAAAATACAGAAAATGAGAAACGTCATTAAAAAACAAAAACCAAAAAACGTTAATATGATACCCAATATCTATTACTCCTTCTACATTTACAGAACCCATATTTTATTGGGGATGACAGTGTGAACAGCTAAAATATTGTATTTCTATTCTCCTTTGCAGTTAAGGATTGCTAAGGGGCTATAAGCAGAACTTATTTGTTGGTGTTTCCAGGGAAGTTCCTTCAGTGAACTAACTCTGTTGGGAGGCTCATCCTGTGTGCTTCTCTAAACCCTCATTTGGCTTTTTCTTGTCTGAAATGTGGACTCTGTGGCTGAATCTCCACTAGTGGTCTTGGAGCATGATACTATCTTCAGGATGGAAGACAGAAGAAGTTGGGATCCGTGATGACCATGGAACCACCATACCAGTCCTGGACAGTCTACTTCTGTACTTCTTTTGGAGACACAAATAAATCTCTACCTTGTTTAAGCCACTGATTTGTGCTTTGCAGTTAAACCTAATCCTTACGAATTTACACATTCTTACGTTTATCTCCATATACGTGATCAACTCATTACTCTTGCCTTTCTCTTGGGCGACTTCCACTGTAAGTAGAAGAAAAATCTCACCTCTGCTCCCACAGTCCTTCGGGCTTTTAACTTATGTCTCATTCTAAATTTGAGGAGGGGATTGGAACAAAGACACACAAAACCTTAGCAATTAGCCTTAAAAAGCATGAATATGAACACACACTCATCAAATAAATATTGTTTAATTTTGCTTGAAGTCCCTAATGAGGACCCTGAGTTAACAGCCCCCTGTTAAATAAAGGAACACTTAAGAACAGAAGTACTGCCCTTATGCTTCTCCTGGCAGTATAGCAGACTAGATAATCTGGAGTGAGCAGATTTCCCACAGGAAAATAACCGGATCCTAAGTATAACATAGTTTTTATTTGCATCATTGGATGTCTTAGTTGGGGCTGCTATAACAAAATACCATAGGCTAGGAGATGTAAACAAGAGGCATTTATTTTCTCACTATTCTGGAGGCTGGAAGCCCCAAGGTCAGGGTACCAGCATGGTTTCTTGTGAGGCCTGTGTTCCTGGCTTATAGGTGACCACCATCTCACTGTGTGCTCACATGACCTCTTATTTGTGAGCGTTGGCAGAGAGAGAGAATGAGAGCTCTCTGGTATCTCTTTGGAGGAACTAATCTGTTGTATCAGGGCACAGTTAGGAAGGGAAAGAAAAAGTTTTAAGACAGGAAAGGAAGAAAGTTACAAGGCTCTGATTACATAGAAGATACAAAAGAATCTATGGATGAGTAATTAAGTGTTGCTGGAAATAAGATCAGTATACCAAAGTCAATCGCAAACAACAGCAGAGAAAATGTAGTTTTAAAAAGATGCCGTATACAAGAGCATCAGAAGATGAAAGATGTCTCCAGGTGTGTGGTTCCTATGGAGGACATAAAACTTATTGAAATACATTAAAAGAAGACTTAAACACATTGGTACACCATTTTTATTTATTGGAAGCATCACAGTGTAAAGATGTCAACCTTCCCCGAGTTGATGTTTACAGATCAAAAATTCCCAGAAGTGTTTTGGGGCAACTGGACAAGTTGATTCGAAAGATGTATTGTTGAGCAGAGATCTAAGACCAGGCAGCATGTTCCTGAAGAGGAAGAGTGAGATGGGGGGCTTGCTCTGCCAGTCGGCAAGACAGTTTTCTTTTTTGAAAGTAACGTTACAGTGATTAAGTATACTATGGATGCAGGAATAAACAAATAGAACAGTGGTGTAGAATAGAGAACCCACAAACAGACCATGCATATATGGAAAGTATATATGACGAAAGTGGCATTCTAGATCACTGGGTAAAGTATAAATTATTCAATAAATGATGCTAGGAAAATTTGTCATCCATAAATCAATAGAAAAAAGTGAAATTGGATCTCTACCTTACACCTTATGCAAAAGTCAATTCTTGGTTATTCAAAGAGTAAAAGGAAAAACAAAAATTTTGGAAGAGGTGAATTCCCTGGCGGTCTAGTGGTTAGGACTCGGTGTTTCCACTGCTGGGGGCCCGGGTTTGATCCCTGGTCAGGGAACTAGGATCCTGCAAGTCGTGTGGGGTGGCCTAAATAAATAAACAATAGGAGGTAAAAATTAAGGGGGAACTTTCCCCCTTCTTTAGAAAAAAATGTTTTGGGAAGAAAATATAGGACAATGGCTTTATAATTTGGGGATGTGGAGTTTTGTTTTTTTAAAAATAACTTGAATTTAGAAAAGAATGATAAATTTAACTGTTAAAAATAACCTTTTTTTTAAACCAGAAATCACCATAAAGAAAGCAAAATGACAAGTCACAAACTGGCAGAGAAGATATTTGAAATAATATAACTGAAATACAATCTGGAACATATAAAGACCTACAAAGCAAAAAGAATATGATCTAGAATATATGAAAACCTATGGAGAAATAAGAAAATGACAGCTTAGTACAAAAATGGTCAAAGACACAGGCATTTCACAGAGAAGGAAATATAATCCATTAATATATTAAAATGTGGTCAACCTTATTAATCCAGGAAATGAAAACCAGAAACTGCAATGAACTTTCAAGACCTCCATGCTAGCGAATTTCAACACATTTGAAAGAACAAAGTGTGAAGGAGGATGTTGTCGACCAATGGAAACTAGTGGGGGGAGTGTGAATTGGCACCTCTTTTTGAGGGAGATTAACTTGCCTTGTTTGAGAAATCATTTTGATATTGTTGAAATTTCACCTAGTTATTCAACCTTTAAGGTACACTCTATAGGAAACTCTTACCCATGTGGCCCAAGAAACAGGTCCAAAGGTGTCCATAGCAATAATGTACCTAACAGTACAAAACTGCAAACAACCCCAAGGTTCATCCACAGAGAATGGATAAATAAATGCTCACACAGTAGATTATCATACAGCTGGGTAAATGAATTACAGTTATCCTGTAACAGGAATAGCTTTTATAAACAGTGTTCCTCTGGTTGCAGAGGATATTTGTTATAGCATGTTGTTTTTATAAATGTTAAAATCAGGTATACAATATTTTAATGGGTAGATACCTATATGATAGAACTATTCGAAAAGGAATGATAAATACAGAATTCAAGAAGAGTTACCATAGGAAGCTGAGGGACGGAACAAGGGGTAGGACAGAGAAGAAGCACTCGTGTGCCATGGTACCACTGGTGATGTTTTACTTAAGTTGGGTGGTGGGATTATGGGTACTTATTTTGTTTGCTTTATAATTTACCTATATGTTACATGTATTTTTATATGTATTAAATATTACATTAAAAGAATAGCAGTTTTCATAAAAATATCCTAAGTATGGGTAATGTGTAGGGCAGTGACCCTATTAATAGATAATGTTTAAAAAACACTCCTGCATTTTACATTTTTATAGTCACTATCTTAATCACTGTAACAATTCTGTGATAGGTACTATTATTATGCCTATTTCACAGATGAGCAAATTTAAGTTTAGGAAGATTAGCTTGCCTAAGATCACATAGCTAATGAGCAGTGACACTCAGATTCAAATCTAGGCCTGATTCCAGAACCCAGGTCCTTAAAGCATTCATTCATATTGACTGTCTGGTACCTCCTCTTTATTTATGTCCAACCTGAGGATCAGAAAGATCAAGACACTTGCCTAATGTCACATAATTAGCTTAAAGCATTTCTATGGGAAGGATGCAAGAAACCTAGGTTACTATCTTCTGGGATTTTTTCCATTTTACCATAGTAGCAGATCCCTAATTGATAAAATGTGTTATATAGATAAATGAGGAGTGATGTTAAAGGAAGGGAATGGGACCCAGAGGGTTCTCAATAAAACACCTGTTGGTTTGAGGTGCAGCCCATGGTTTGAGAGTTTATAGGGACCATTAAGAACCAGAGCAGATGATGCAGTGTGATCTAAAAGAGAGGGGATCTAAGATCTTGTCTCTGACATAACATTACTGCTCAAGTCCCCATTTTTTTCTTGTATTTATTGAGGTGTCATCAATAGGTGATCTTTGAGGTCTTTAGTTAAGGCAATGGATTCTGAAGCCAGAGTGCCTGGGTCAGAATCCTCGCTGAACTGATTACTAGCTCTATGAGAATCTCTGAGCCTTGGTTTCCTCCTCCTTAAAAATGGGGACAATAATAGAACTCACCTCATGCGTTAAAAATTAAGTGACTTACTCTAGCTACCTTAAAACAGTGCATAGCCTGTAATTAAGTATTATGTATGTTTATTATTTTCTTGCTTGGATAGTCTGTGGGTATGTTGGTGGATAAATCATCATCTATTTCGGTAGTGCATGGAATTCCCATTTCTTTACCTTGCCTGCCAGGTGAACTCCCATTTATTTTAAAAAACATATCTCAAATGTTATCTCCTCTTTCAAGCCTGTGACTATTCCAGGCAGAATTTGGTCCCTTCTCTGTGCAAACATGTATATTTTGTATCTATCTCTTAAAGCATTGGTCACATCGTTATGTAATTTTTTTGTAGATATGTCTCTCTTGCTTTCTAGTCCATGATTTCCTGTACCTGGTACACTTCCTGTCACATAGTAGATGCTCAAGAAATGTTAGATGAATGAGTGGCAGTACAGAAATAAGATTTAATTTCTAGTTCATTTATTTTCCATTATTTTTCCTGAAATCCAACGATATTAGAAAATGAATCAAAAACTTGAGATAAAAGCAAAAATAAAACTTCTGGAAAATTTATTTATTCCATATATATTTATTGAGGTTCTACTGTGTTCCAAGGACTGAGCTTAGGGCCAGATGGTATTCAGTGAGTAAAACACCAGAAGGGTGCATTATTAACAAATTACTCGGAGCAACAGGCACCTAACCATAATTGTCCCGGACAAACTGGGAAATTTGAACACTTCTTATAGGAAATTTATACTGCAAAGATGAAAGTCATCCAAAAATAACCCTAGGAGTTCAATCTAGGTTGCCTGGACAACAGGTTATCTGGGAAAAGATAACCTGTTTATCTTTCTTTCACTTCTTTCACTTCTGTGAAGCACTTATGTGTTTCATATAAGCTCAATTCCCACAGAATTGATGACTTTCTCCTTCTAACACTGGGAACTAGAACATCTAAGTTCCCCAGGTGTTGGTCAGGTGGCTTCCTAGACAGCTCCTGTAATAGCTGGCTTCCCAAATCCAGATTTTCTGGCATTAGGCAGACTGTTTATTTTCCTACTGACAAAACTGCTTTCACACTTTTGTTACAAGGAGTGAGACCAATAGAGAGGATGAGGTATCTCCATTGGCATACAGATGTATACTGCTAACCTAACAGTGCCCAGGTCCCTCGGTGCAGTCATAGGAGGGTGAGGAGGAACCATGCTTCCATTTCTGTTGTGGATATAGAAGTTTTCTCTTACTCCAGTAAAACCTGTTCCTTAACACAGACCATGTGATATTATAAAATTTATCTTGAATTCTGTTGCATGCAGAAGGAAATTTAGAAGAGATTCTCAGTATACAGTATACTATGAGGAGTTTATATTTTGTGCAGTTGCACTGGGAAGCCAGTGAAGTGTTTTAAGTAGTGGAGTGGAATGATCTAATTTACACTTTAACAGGATCATTCTTGGGGCTGTATGGAGAATGTATTATGGGAGAAAAGATTAGAAGTAGAGAAATGGGTTAGGAGGCCATTGAGCAGTTCATATGAGAGATCATGGTAGCTTGGACCACGGTGGAGGCAATGGAAATGGAAAATCGTCCATGTTAGCCACATACAGAATGTATTTATGCATATATAGTTTGAGGGTGGGCCTTTAGGATCCTGATAAGATGCTCACTTAGACTTATTACTGGCCATTGTGCATTCTCCAGGTCAGGACTTCAAGGGACTTGGAAGGCTGCATACTACTTATCATTTTATATATATTGCTGATCTCTCTGCTGTGACATGTATATATATACATACATATATATGTATGTATATATATATACATACATATATATGTTTTATATATATGTAAGACAATATAAAAAGTATTACTATTGGTTATAGTCAAAATCTGTAAGGCAGTGTTTCGGTTGACAGAGTGTCTGTGTGTTTTCTGTCAGCCTGAACTATTACTGACATATCAATACAGTGGTCATCCCTCTGAAAAAATCCATACTTTGAGTAGCTCATATGATACTTCATTATTGTTATCACTAAATATTCAGGTAGTTAAGAATTTCCGATGCTATGGCTCACTAGGGAAGAGCTTGTAGCCCCTTCATGTAAGGCATACTCTAAGAGGCACACTTTTTAATTCTAATCCAGGACCATTGACACTGAACCTTTTCTATTTTATGAATGTAAACCTCCCTCCAGGGTGACTGTAATAGTGCCTTATAGTGGAATTCTGATATTTCGCCCTTTTGTATATGTCCCTGAGTCCTCCCTCCTGAAGAGTAAGACTTTGCACTCTTCTGAGTGATTCTGTGCGACCCTTCTGGTGACACACCTTTCCGTTCTGGGTGGCTCAGAACCCTTCTGCCTTTGAAACTGAGTCCAAATCCTGCATCTTCTTTGTGACTCAGATCTCTTCTTTCTCTTCGTGACACTGGACACTACTCTATTTGCATTTCGGCAAAGAGCTTCTGAGTTTAGATCATAGATGGAATGTGACAATCCATGTCGTCTCTGAAGAGGACAGACTAACCTGAAAGAGCAGAGAGGGTTTGCTAAATTGTGCTCCACAACAGACTAAATTGGGCAGAGACAAGAGACAGGTACAGAGAAGCAGCAGGTAGAGGTGATTAACAGATTTCAGGTTAGCAAGAGAGTGTTCATCCACAGAAAGAACGAAGATCAGGTCTGCCTAATAGCTGACATGCTGGGACTCACCGAGTGCGGGTTTCTGGTTCTGACTGCCACTCAGTTCATTCTGGGAATGCCGGGGAATAGTTTCATGGGTTGGTCAATGGTAGCAGCTGGTTCAAGAACAAGAGAACCTCTTTGTCTGACTTCATCATCACTAACCGGGGTCTCTCCAGGATTGTTCTGCTGTGGATTCTCTTTTTTTTTTTTTGCGGTACGCGGTCCTCTCACTGTTGCGGCCTCTCCCGTTGCGGAGCACAGGCTCCGGACGCGCAGGCTCAGCAGCCATGGCTCACGGGCCCAGCTGCTCCGCGGCATGTGGGATCTTCCCGGACTGCGGCACGAACCCGTGTCCCCTGCATCGGCAGGCGGACTCTCAACCACTGCGCCACCAGGGAAGCCCTCTGCTGTGGATTCTCTTGATTGATGGTGTTCTCTTCCAAACTCCACGATGAATAATTTGCAGTCATGCAGATTAGTGATATTTTCTGGACATTTACAAACCATCTGAGCATTTGGCTTGCCACCTGTCTCAGTGTCTTCTACTGCCTGAAAGTCGCCAGTTTCTCCCATCCTACGTTCCTCTGGCTCAAGTGGAGAGTTTCCAGGTTGGTTGTATGGATGCTGTTGGTACCCTGCTCTTATCATGTAGCAGTGCCGTCTCTCTGATCCATGAATTTAAGATCTAGTCTGTTCTCAGTGGAATTGATGGAACAGGGAATGTGACTGAACCCTTTAGAAAGAAAAGAAATGAATATAAGCTGATCCATTTTCTTGGCACTCTGTGGGACCTCCCTCCCTTAATTGTATCTCTAGCTTCCTACTTTCTGCTCATCCTCTCTCTGGGGAGGCGTATGCGGCAGATGCAGCAAAACTTTACCGGCTCCAGATATCCAAGTACTGAGGCCCAAAAGAGGGCCATCAAAATCATCCTTTCCTTCCTCTTTCTCTTCCTACTTTACTTTCTTTTCTTTGCAATTTTGACATCCAGTTATTTCTACCAGCAACTGAGGTGATTATGATGACTGGAGAAGTAATTACAATGTTATATCCTGCTGGCCGCTCATATATTCTCATTCTGGGAAATAATAAGCTGAAGCAGATGTTCATGGAGACGCTTTGGTGTGAGCCTGGTCATCTGAAGCCTGGATCCAAGGAACCCGTTTTTCCATAGAGCATCTGCGGGCACAGGAGGGAGCCTAGGAGTCCTTAGACCTGGCTCAGGATTACAGGGCTCTTCCTTACCCTCCCTTGGCACCACTTCTGTCACATCAGTAGGAGAGACACTACTGCTTCATTCTGTCCCACTCGGGACACTTCTCGTGGCCTCTCCTTGTATGGTTGTTTTGGAGAGGATAGTCTTTGGAAAGTGTCAGTGTGGTAAAACACTCACTATATAGACATGGAGTTGTATTTTAATAACTATCAGCTCAACATAATGAGCTGATTATTAACTTTAACTTAAAGTTTATACTGATAGCAATGTAGTGATCTACAGGGGTGAGAGTAAAAGCATTGCAGTCCCACAGACTTGGATTTGAATTCTGGTTCTGTCCATTTTCCAAGACTTTTTGGCCTTAGGTGAGTTACTTTAATTACCTCTCTTCCCCCTTTTAAAAATGCGGACTGTGATACTGACCTCACGGGGTTTTAGAGATTCATGAGACAATGTGTGCCACCGTTTCAGCTCAGTGTATCGTGTCAGCATGCAGTAGGTGAAGCTGTTAGCGTAACAGACCGTGAATTGTGTGGTAACAGCAATTCCCACAAGGATCAGTTTCCACAAATCCACTGTGTAATGACAAGCAGTGGAATGAAAATCAAGACCCTTGGATACTAGGTTCTAATCCAGTCTGGTGGTTAAGTCATTTTACTTCAATTTCAGTCGTCCTTTGCATTCCTTTATCATTTTGCTAAAGTAGATTTTCAAGTCATTTTTAAGTTTTTAGACTGGGCAAAAATCCCAACAGTTTTTTGGTTTGTTTAATTAACCAAGATGCATATCTGCTTTTAAAATTTCAGAGTTTTATAAAAAAAAAATATAAGCAGTTTTTATAAGTATAATCACTTTTATTTTAATAAAATTATGTAGGTATTGATTTCCTTCCTGTCACTGAACAGTGCTGACAAGTCAATGAGAATATTGTTGCTTGAGATCTCAAACTTGTAAACATATTTAGGACACATGGCAATTCTGAATCTGGATTTCTATCACTAATGGGGCTCTCAGGTATAAAGTTTTGGGGCTAAGAATGTGTACCAGACGGCCTGTGTTCAAATCCTGATCCTGCCCTTACAAACTGGGTGACCTTGGGGAAGTTTCTTAACCTCTCTCTATTTCACTTTCCTCATTTGTAAAATGGGAATAGTAACAGTATTTTCTTGATAGGTTGTTGGAAGGAATGAGTGAGTTAACACATGAAAACTGCTTAGAGTCCCACATGGAGTAAATAATCAATAAATACTGCTATTATTACTATTGTTGTTATTTTATGAAGGGGTTACATTCTGACATAGCATGAAAGATCACCACATTACTTGGCATTTCGTCATATGTAACCAAAAATGAATTCTCGGGTTGTTCTGATTTATATATTCATTTTCAAAATTATAGACATTTTCAAAATGTCTTTTGGTCTGTATTGTTTGCTTTCAAATTGATACATACCTCTCGGGGCTGCTAGGAGAATTCCTAATCCTGACATGACTTAAAATTCTCTTGCAAAAAGGTATCTGTTGAAACTTATAAGAATGATTTAACATTCATTCATAATTCACTAAAAAAGAAGGATTCTGAAACGAGTACTTCTGTAATTAATAAAAATATCTGCTTCTTTTCAGCACAGGGAAGTTTAACGGTGGAATAACCATGCTGTCTCAGTTGGTGTCTGCTTTGTTCACCCTAAAGCCTGCTCTGGGATTCATCCTCACCCACTCTGAACACTCGTTCCTACTTCCTGTCACTTTGACAGCTTCTCTACCTAGCCCTGACTTTCTGGTTCTTTAGCCCTTACCTGAGTTCCTGATTCTGCCTTCTGCTTTGGGTGTGGGGATTTTCTTCTCTTTTAATTGAACATAACATTTTACTAGAGATTTTGGCTTGGTTGTTGTTTGTTTCCCGGTGCCTTTGGCTAACTTCTGAAGGACTCCTCCTCTGACTGAGGAATTTCTCCTGAGGCTCCATTAAATCCTACCCTGATCTAGCAGATTCAGATGTGGTGCAGTAAACTTGCTCAAGTTACCACTACTGTTCATTCCACTGGAGCCTGGAATATGGATGGAAAATGTAGAATTTCCTGATAAGGGAGCCTGTTGTGGTAGTCCAATTGGCTGAGTGCAGAGTTTCCTTCCCTGGGAGTAAATGAAATCAGATTCATAGGTGTGGCATTCCCAACCCCTCTCCTGTTTCCACTTTCAGAGAAATTTGGAGGTGACACATGGAAAAGCTCAGACTTTGTTATGCAACTTCATCAATATGTGGACTTCCCTTAATCCAGGTCTGGGGTGGGAGTGGGGATATGGGTCTGAGTAGTGGGTGGGTTGCCGAGGAAAGGAGTCTTGCTGCTGGAGGCACACTGAAGGGAAGTGTAGCTGTTTTGGGGAGGATATGGTCTTCTGAATCTATCAGGGAAAATACTTAATTTGCCAGCTCCTCACCAAGTCCCAGGCCATGGGGAAGAACTACCTAATGCCTCACTCCCATTTCTGAGAAACCCTGGAAGCGGCCATTTTGTTTGTTTTGTTTTGCTTTCAGTAAATTTAGTTGCTAAATCCCTTAAGACTCTTAAATCTAGTTGTTTCATGCGCAGAGGACCAGAGCATGGCTTGGTTCCCACACTGTGACCAGGGTCAAAGTATGGGAATGAGAATTGTCCCCGCATTTGGAGTCCAGTTACATGCTGGAGCTTGTTCCTAAGCCACGTGTCTGTGCCAAGTGCATCTGTTCTTCGGTGTATTGCGTGGGGCTTTAGCACAGGAATCAACAGCAACTTATGACAGTACCTCCTGAAACCTTCCAAGTTTCCACCAGGGCCCCCTATGTTCCATGTCTCCTGGAACTACTCGTTTTTGATACTCTCTGACCTCTTAGGCCAAGTTCATAGCTCCTCACAGTTAATGAGATTGAACCATAGTTTGGTCCCAGGAGGATTATGAATGGAAAACAAAACAAAACCACCACCCCCCCAAATTACATTCCAACATTTCTTAAACAGTTTCAGAGCTTACCAATGCTCTTTACCTTATACCAATACAATATCCCTGATATTTCCCAGCTGTTGACGAACAGGGCTATCTAGAGGATCTGCAAGTTGTGTTTGTGATTTTCTTGATTTGGGATAAGTGGAAAGGAAGGTCAATGTTATTTGTTCATAATCTGTGAGAAGTTCTGTTTTAAGAAAGCAAAAGTGACCTTATAAACTCCAACAAGTGCTGCTGCTGCTTGTGTATTATTTTCTGGTATTTCTACATTTTGCTGGACTAGAAAAATGTATAATGTAGTGGCTAAGAATGTTAGCTCTGGAATCACACATTTGGGTTCAAATCCTGACCCCACCACTTGTTAGATGCATGATCTTTGGCAAGTTACTAAACCTCCTTGGACTTCACAGTTTCCTTTGCTATAAAATAGGCATCCTTCATGGGATTGGTGTGAGGATTAAATGTATAGAAAGTGTTTTAGCAACTAAAGCATAGTAAATGCATAACAAATATTAGCTATTAGTAACCTATCAAGGGTTGAGCTGGAATTATGTACCTCTTGGAGTCCTACTCTTATGACACTGAATCCATGAAGTTTATTGTTGCTGGTGGTATAAGGGGACATGATATAAGGGAAAGCCTATTTTCAGCCCCCGGGGGATGGTGGAAAGGAGAAGAGGGAGAAAGAAAAGGGATTGCAGGTAGGGTAGGTGAGAGTCCTGGTTTTCCTCCTCTTTGAAGACTGGCTGAAAGCTCCCTGTTTGTAGTCAGTAGGAGCAAAGCACAGGCACAGACTCAGCCTTGAGTGCTGTCAGGAGAGAAGCATGGCATGGGGAGGATGTCTCAGAGGTTTTTATTTTTAAATCTGTAGAAGATGAACATTTTTCTGAAGCTATTCTTTGCATTATCCCATTGGATTAAACTCTTCCCTCAACCACAGGTGGAGACTCAGGAGAAAAACTGTAATACTTTTAGACAAAATTAGGAACATTATTTTTTCTCGACATATCTTAGTTTGCAGAGTGAGTGAATTTTGTTGCCCACACTATAATTAAATTGTCCTTGTAACTTGGTGGAGCTCGCCCAATGACCAGAGCGATATTTCCAGGTTAACCCTGAAAAATATATTATCAGATGTTCATGAGTAGACTTTCTTGACATGTTCCGTCTAGGCTGGGTATCTGTCTGTTGCCAAATAGGGCACTCACAGCCACAGAGAGGGATGATTGCTGAAGCTTTCTTGGTTGCTCAGGTTTGTACCTTACTGCTCAGCTGGCAGATCTCTTTGAGAAAGGGATGGGTTCTGACTACCTGTCAGACGCTGCTGTGATATTTCAGGAATAAATAAATTCCTTACTCCATTTTGATTCTGGATTATCCTGATCTAGTTCATTCATTCATACCACAGACATTTATTTAACACTCTCTCTGCACCAAACACTGTACTAGATCAGTTCTTATTCTCAACAACATTGCATCTAGTGGGTAATAAAGACACAGAAATGAGTATTCCATGTCTACATCATTGAAACAGATGCTTCAGATATGATAAAGCAATCCTCTTATCACCAGAGGGTTCTGGCACAGGTGATCTTTTGCTGAGATCCACACTTCCTGCAGGTTGCTGTCAGCCAGTGATGGAGACTGTGGAGTACTAAGGTAGGTCTGTTCTACTGAGACATGAGACTCTTCCAACAGGCAGTTTTGGCCCAAGGACTCTCCATCAGCTTGGGTGAACCTTTTTTGGAACTGTGTTGCAGTCTAGGGCTCTTCCTATCCAATTCTTCCTTCTCCCTCCCTTTTTATAGGTGTCAGACCTACATTGCTGTCTGAATACTCTATTCACCTTCCTTTGTTCCCTGCCACCTAAAATCTCTTGAATGCCTAATCCTATTTCAGCCTATGCTTCTTGTCTTTTTAAAAGATATGTTAAGTGTTATGTTTTCTCAAGTGCACTAGAATTTTGGAAATCATCCCAGATTCTTCCTTCTTCTTCAGCTTTAATATTCATTTGGTCACTAGATCCCTTTGGTTGTACTCTAAAAATTTTTCTCTCAAATGCCCCCCAGTCTCTTTTTCTGCTCTTTTCAACCCATCAGAGTGACTGCAGCAGGATTCTAACTAGTTTCCTGTTTCAATTTACATCCCCTTCCAGCAAAGCATTTCCACATTACTGGGATGTGGGCTTCATACAGTGAACATACAATCATGGTGCTCCTCTCTTAAAATCCTGCAGTGACTCTCCATTGCTTTGGATAAAGTCCAAATGCCTTAGCTTGGAATGAGAAGCCATTCATCACTTGGCCGCTCTTTTCCTATCTGGTTTCATCTTCCAATTCCTTACTTTTTCAAAAGAACCTTGAACTACTTTAGTTCCCAAATAGCCATACTCTTCTAGCTGCTACTCTCTTGCATAAGCTGCTTTCTTTGCCTAGAATTCCCTTTCTCACTTACCAGCTTTGTTAAATCCTCTTATCCTTAAAGTCCTGTCTCCTCCAGGAAACTTTCTCTGGCTTTCTCAGATAAAGTTAAGGACTTATTCTGTGTGTTTTCCTAAAATGTTAGATCAAATTTCTGTAATGATTATTTATGTCCAAAATCTGTACCTATGGCGTAGATACTTCATGATCTGTCTCTTATTTATCTTTCCAGTTTTATCTGTTACCACTTCTTCCTCTCCTTGCATCCCCCCATTCTTCTGTTTTCTGAATTTACCACACTCTTTGTCACCTCTGAGCCTTCAGGTAGAGTTCTCCCCCTGTTGTAATATCCTTCTCCCTCCCACTGTAGCCTTTTGCTTGGATAACCCCTTTGCATCCTCAAGAGTTAATTTATATGTCTCCTTAATGAAGGCTTTTGTGAATGTCCAAGGTTGTGTTAAATGCCCTTCCTGAACACTCCCACTGTACCCTTTGTTTTTCCTTATTATAGCACCTAATACACTGATCTAATAGTCTATATTTGTCTCTCCCACTATTCTGTGTGTTCTTTGAAGGCAGGTTGTGCTGTGGGTGATTCTTCTTTGTTTCCCCAGCACCTAACGTATAAGGGACTGGCTGATAATAACAATTTATTGAATGAATGAACCAATGAGGGGCGGCCTAGTGTACTGGAAAGAGCTCAGTCTCAGAAAGACGTTCCAACTTAACCACTGATTTTTTGTGACGCTTGGCAGTCACTTATTCTCTTTGATCTTAGTTTTCCTCACCTGTATGTAGAAATAACCAGATCTCCCTCCTAGAAATGTTTTGAAGATTAGCTGAGATTTGTGATGCCTGGTACACTGCTGGGAACATAATAAGCACTCAAAAAAGTCCAAGAAATAAAAGTTTTCTTCTTTCTTCCTCCTAAGCAATAGTGGTACTCTTTTGAAAACAATTCAAAGTTTGTAATTCCTATTGATCCGTGACTGATCTGATTATTTAAAGCCTTCATCAAATAAACTAAGTCACCCTTTTGCTTTGACTGTTTGCCCTGAAACTTTCCCTACAGATCTGCCAGGTAGTGGAGTTTGGACTCACAGCTGCAGCACACCCACAAGTGAGCCTTCTTGGCTTCCACTAAGTAGTCAGACTTACAAGACTGTCTTAGGCCACTCTGGCAGCAGTGTACTCAGATGGGTATAGTTCAAGGATCCAGTTCACTAGCAGGGAAGTGTCAGACCTTCTTCTTTTGCAGAGTCCTTGCTGCCAGTTATACAGTTCAGGTGCAAGGAGAAGAGATCCACATTTGGGTAAGGGTGGAAGCTTCCCTAAAATAGAAGCCTCATGTCCCAAAGGATCCAATTTCTCTTGTAATAATTTCATAGACATAGCTCTCAGGGTTGAGCCAAAGGATACACACCTAAGAGTCATCCATCACACTCAAGGAAGCAGGAGGTCTCCGTAAGATATTTATATTTAACTGAAGGTCAAATTCTCATGCAGGGGGAGAAAGGATTTTGTTAACACTTTTTCCATAGTGACCCTTTTAGAAGTGACTTCAGATGGAGCCAGCTTACTCGTTCTCGCTAGCCAACATGATCACATCTTAATTATAGTACCTCCTGCTACCGAGAACCCAGCAGCTTGGTATATCAACCTCTGAATTGGGTCTGTTACTGCCCAACACTGGGTTTCCCCCTCTTTTTTGGAACATTTAACACTTTTTCTTTTAATTGAGGTATAGTTGATTTACAATGTTATGTTAGTTACTGGTGTATAGCAAAGTGATTCAGATACATACATATATATATCCATATATCAACATACATATATATATCCATATGTCAGCATACATATGTGGGTGTATATATATTCTTTTTCAGGTTTTTTTCCATTATAGTTTATTGCAAGGTATTGAATATAGTTCCCTGTGCTATACAGTAGGTCCTTGTTGTTTATTTTATACATAGTAGTGTATATCTGATAATCCCAAACTCCTAATTTATCCCTCCCCTACCTTTCCCCTTTGGTAACCATAAGTTTGTTTCCTATGTCTGTGAGTCTGTTTCTGTTTTGTAAGTTCATTTGTATCGGTTTTTAGATTTCACATGTAAGTGATATCATATGATATTTATCTTTCTCTGTCTGACATTTCACTTAGTATGATAATCTCTAGTTTCATCCATGTTGCTGCAAAGGGCATTATTTCATTCTTTTTTTTATGGCTGACTATTATTCCATTGTATATGTGTACACCACGTCTTCTTTATCCATTTATCTGTTAATGGATGTTTAGGTTGCTTCCATGTCTTGGCTATTGTAAACAGTGCTGCTATGAACATTGGGGTACATGTATCTTTTTGAATTAGAGTTTTCTCCAGATATATGCCCAGGAGTGAGATTGTTGGATCATCTGGTAGCTCTATTTTTAGTTGTTTAAGGAACCTCCAGACTTTTTTCATAGTGGCAGCACAACTTACATTCCCACGAACGGTGTACAAGGGGTCCCTTTTCTCCACACCCTATCTAGCATTTGTTATTTGTAGACTTTTTGATGATGTCTGTTCTGACAGGTGTGAGGTGATACCTCATTGTAGTTTTGATTTGCAGTCCTCTGATAATTGGCGATTTTGAGCATTTTCTCATGTGCCTATTAGCCATCTGTATGTCTTCTTTAGAGAGATGTCTATTTAGATCTTCTGCCCATTTTTTTATGGGGTTGTTTGTTTTTTTGATATTGAACTGTATGAGCTGTTTGTATATTTTGGAAATTAAGCCTTTGTCAGTCGCATTGTTTGCAAATATTTTCTCCCAGTCTGTAGGGTCTTTTCATTTTGTTTATGTTTCCCTTTGTTGTGCAAAAGCTTATGTTTGAAAAGTTCCATTTGTTTATTTTTGCTTTTATTTCTATTAATTTGGGAGACTGACCTAAGAAAACATTGCTATAATTTATGTCAGATAATGTTTTGCCTACGTTCTCTTCTAGGAGTTTTATGACATCACGTCTTATTTTTAAGTCTTTAAGCCCTTTTGAGTTCGTGTGTGTGTGTGTGTGTGTGTGTGTGTGTGTGTGTGTGTGTATGGTGTGAGGGAGTGTTTCATTGATTTACATGCAGCTGTCCAGCTTTCCCAACACCACTTACTGAAGAGACTGTCTTTTCTCCATTGTATATATTCTTGCCTCCTTTGTTGAAGCTTATTGACCATAGGTGTGTGGGTTTATTTCTGGACTCTCTGTTCTGTTCCATTGATCCATATGTCTATTTTTGTGCCAGTACCATGATGGTTTGATTACCATAGCTTTGTAATATTGTGTAAAGTTTGGGAGGGTTATGCCTCCAGCTTTGTTCTTTTTTCTCAGGATTGCTTTGGCAATTCTGGGTGTTTTGTGTTTCCGTATAAATTTTAGTATTATTTGTTCTAGTTCTATGAAAAATGTCTTGGGTAATTTGATAGTGATTGCATTAAATCTGTAGATTGCTTTGGGTAGTATGGCCACTTAAGCATATTAATTCTTCCAATCCAAGAGCCTGGGATATCTTTCCATTTCTTTGAATCACCTTCAGTTTCCTTTATCAGTGTTTTATAGTTCTCAGCGTATGTCTTTCATCTCCTTGGTCAGGTTTATTCCTAAGTATTTTTTTGATGTGATTTTAAAAGGGATTTTTTTTTTACTTTCCCTTTCTGATATTTCATTATTGGTGTAAAGAAATGCAACCAATTTCTGTATATTAATCTTGTATCCTGCTCTCTTGCTGAATTTGTTTATCAATTCTAATAGTTTTTGTGTGGAGTCCTTAGGGTTTTCTATATGTAGTATCATGTCATCTACATATAATGACAATTTTACCTCTTCCCTTCCAATTTGGGTACCGTTTATTTCTTTTTCTTGTCTGATTACTGTGGCTAGGACTTCCAGTACTATGTTGAACAGAAGTGGTGAGACTAGTCATCCTTTTCTTTTCCAGATTTTAGTGGGAAGGCTTTCAGCTTTTCACCTTTGAGTATTATGTTGGTTATGTATTTGCTATAAATAGCAAATACCACTTTGGTAAGAGTTTTTATCATGAATGGATGTTGAATTTTATCAAATGCTTTTTCTGTGTCTATTGAGATGGTCATGTGGTTTTTGTCTTTTCTTTTGTTGATGTGGTATATCACAATAATTGATTTGTGTATGTTGAACCATCCTTGTGACCCTGGGATGAATCCAACTTCATCATGTTTTTATGTGGTGTTGGATTCGGTTTGCTAATATTTTGTTGAGAACTTTTTCATCTATATTCATCAAAGATATTAACGTGTAATTTTCTTTTATGGCAGTGTCTTTGTCTGGTTTTGGTATCAGGGTGATGGTGGCTTCATAGAATGACTTTGGGACTGTTCCCTCCTCTTCAGTCTTTTGGAAGAGTTTGAGAAGGATTGGCATAAGTTCTTCTTTGTAAGTTTTTTAGAATTCCGCAGTGAAGCCATCTGGTCTTGGACTTTTGTTTGCTGGGAGATTTTTTTTTTTTTATTACAGATTTCTATTTCACTTCTAGTGATCGGTCTGTTCAAATTATCTATTTCTTCTTAATTCAGTTTTGGTGGGCTCTGTGTTTCTAGAAGCTTGTCCATTTCTTCTAGGTTGTCCAATTTGTTGGCATATAATTAATTGTTCATAGTATTCTCTTACGGTTTTTTTGTATTTCTGCAGTGTCAGTTATTCTTCCTCTTTCATTTCTTATTTTGTTTATTTGAGTCCACTGTCTTTTCTTCTTGGAAAGCCTGCCCAGAGCTTTCTCAATTTTGCTTATCCTTTCAAAAAATAAGCTCTTGGTTTAATTGTTTCTTTTCCTATTTTTTAAAATCTGTATTTTATTTATTTCCTCTCTGATCTTTATTATTATTCCTTCTGCTGACTTTAGGTTTTGTCTGTTCTTCTTTTTCTAATTCTTTTAGGTGGTAGTTTAGGTTATTTGAGATTTTTTTCTTGTTTTTTGAGAAAGGCCTGTATTGCTGTGAACTTCCCTCTTAGGACTGCTGTTGCTGCATCCCATAGATTTTATATGGTTGTATTTTCACTGTTATTTGTCTCAGGTATTTTTTTTTAACATCTTTATTGGAGTATAATTGCTTTACAATGGTGTGTTAGTTTCTGCTTTATAACAAAGTGAATCAGCTATACATATACATATATCCCCATATCTCCTCCCTCTTGCGTCTCCCTCCCACCCTCCCTATCCCACCCCTCTAGGTGGTCACAAAGCACCGAGCTGATCTCCCTGTGCTATGCGGCTGCTTCCCACTATCTATTTTATGTTTGGTAGTGTATATATGTCCATGCCACTCTCTCACTTTGTCCCAGCTTCCCCTTCCCCCTCCCCGTGTCCTCAAGTCCATTCTCTAGTAGGTCTGCATCTTTATTCCTGTCTTGCCCCTAGGTTCTTCATGACCTTTTTTTTTAGATTCCATATATATGTGTTAGCATACAGTATTTGTTTTTCTCTTTCTGACTTACTTCACACTGTATGACAGACTCTAGGTCCATCCACCTCACTACAAATAACTCAATTTCGTTTCTTTTTATGGCTGAGTAATATTCCATTGTATATATGTGCCACATCTTCTTTATCCATTCATCTGTCGATGGACACGTAGGTTGCTTCTATGTCCTGGCAATTGTAAATAGAGTTGCAATGAACATTGTGGTACATGACTCTTTTTGAATTATGGTTTTCTCAGGGTATATGCCCAGTAGTGGGATTGCTGCGTCGTATGGTAGTTCTATTTTTAGTTTTTTTTTTTACATCTTTATTGGAGTATAATTGCTTTACTATGGTGTATTAGTTTCTGCTTTATAACAAAGTGAATCAGTTATACATATACATATGTTCCCATATCTCTTCCCTCTTGCATCTCCCTCCCTACCACCCTCCCTATCCCACCCCTCTTGGTGGTCAGAAAGCACTGAGCTGATCTCCCTGTGCTATGTGGCTGCTTCCCACTAGCTAGCTGTTTTATGTTTGGTAGTGTATATATGTCCATGCCACTCTCTCACTTTGTCACAGCTTACCCTTCCCCCTCCCCATATCCTCAAGTCCATTCTCTAGTAGGTCTGTGTCTTTTTTCCCGTCTTACCCCTATGTTCTTCATGACTTACTTCACTCTGTATGATAGACTCTAGGTCCATCCACCTCACTACAAATAACTCAATGTCATTTCTTTTTATAGCTGAGTAATATTCCCTTGTATATATGTGCCACATCTTCTTTATCCATTCATCTGATGATGGACTCTTAGGTTGCTTCCATCTCCTGGCTATTGTAAATGGAGCTGCAATGAACATTTTGGTACATGACTCTTTTTGAATTATGGTTTTTCTCAGGGTATATGCCCAGTAGTGGGATTGCTAGGTCATATGGTAGTTCTATTTGTAGTTTTTTAAGGAACCTCCATACTGTTCTCCATAGTGGCTGTATCAATTTACATTCCCACCAGCAGTGCAAGAGTGTTCCTTTTTCTCCACACCCTCTCTAGCATTTATTGTTTCTAGATTTTTTGATGATGGCCATTCTGACCGGTGTGAGATGATATCTCATTGTAGTTTTGATTTGCATTTCTCTAATGATTAATGATGTTGAGCATTCTTTCATATGTTTATTGACAATCTGTATATCTTCTTTGGAGAAATGTCTATTTAGGTCTTCTGCCCATTTTTGGATTGCGTTGTTTGTTTTTTTGACATTGAGCTGCATGAGCTGCTTGTAAATTGTGGAGATTAATCCTTTGTCAGTTGCTTCATTTGCAAATATTTTCTCCCATTCTGAGGGTTGTCTTTTGGTCTTGTTTATGGTTCCCTTTGCTGTGCAAAAGCTTTTAAGTTTCATTAGGTCCCATTTGTTTATTTTTATTTTCATTTCTCTAGGAGGTGGGGCAAAAGGGATCTTGCTGTGATTTATGTCATAGAGTGTTCTGCCTATGTTTTCCTCTAAGAGTTTTATACTAAGTCCAGCTTATTCTCAAGGGAAGGGGCATTAAGCCATGCTTCCTAGAGGGTGTCCCAAATCTTGTCTTCTTATTTCTCGTCCCAAATTTTCATACTTACGGAAGCAGAGAAAATAGCTCCTGCTTTCTTATCTGCCAAGTCCCCTCACTACCATTTACTTTTTCTACCCCAGCAATGCTGCTGCTGCTTATACTCTTATCGTGATCCTTGCTGCATGCAGGCCATGGAGGGTGGAGTTTGGCACTTCATCCTCCCTGCAAATACCTGAATCCAGTACCCAAGAGGTGGTGCTGACCCAGTGAGCGAGAACGCCACCTCTTCCTAAAGTGGTGGGGAAGAAGCTGGAAAGACGATGAATATGTGTACATTTATAGCTTTTGTTCCTATTACACGTGCCAATTAATAACATGCTTAATTTTCTCAATTTCTGAATTTTTAGACACATGCTGTACATTAAGAGAAGAATTAATTTGCTCAGGTTAGCAGTTGCTACAGAAGAGTTGCCTTCTAGATGCCATCTAGTGGCAATGTAGGCACAATTTGGGGCGGCATTGGAAAAGTCTATGTCCAGGAATACAAAATGTTTGAGTCCCTGAGCTATGTCAGATGTAGAATAGGAGATGGAGCTGTACTTGGTCTGGCAACTTGTGGGGGGAAGGCATTTTTTTGGATGAAAGTGGCAGACCTTAGTCTTTGAAACCAAAGTCCTTTAGCTGCTGCTTCCTCCTTCATGTGGCTTCTATGCCTTGGCTAGCCTCTCTGCCATCATCTCCAGCTCTTCCCCCTCTGAGCCCACCACTGGCTCATCCCTGAGACACTGATGGCTACCCGTCCCTTTGTTCTGTCATAATGGTCACGAGGAATCAGACCTGTTGAAGGTGTCCACGACATGGGAGAAAGATCTAGTCAGCCCTTACTCTAGAGAATTGCCAACAGTAAAATTAACTTCCTGTAAAATTGTCAAGTTAATTAAATTTTTGTTCTCAATTCTTCTTCTCATTTCTTCTTTAATTTTGAAATAAAATGAGAGAGTAACATGCAAAATAGAATAGAAACCAGAGCTATTGCTCTCTAAGCAATGCAAAGTGCTTATTTTAATAAACTCCAGAAGTCAAAACTGAGTTCTCATGTTTTGCATGGAAAGGATCACATTTTTCTAAATTATTGCAGGTAATCCAGTTATCTTTGCCAGTAGAGACTGTGTATCCCCTGATGAGATGAAGTAGAAAATAGGTATAATTTTGAAATAATGTGTGTTAAGAAAAAGATGAACCTGTGCGTTAATTGCTAGATATTTTTTAGACAAACATTATTCTTATTAGAATTAACTAATTATCTCAGTTCTCTACGTGGTTTAGCCTTTCTTAACACCACTTGTAAAGCAGCCTGTCAAGAAACCATCTTTATATTTCTAGTGATTTTTTTTTTCTTTGAGCCAAGACCAGGCTTTCTGGATACACGTCAGTTGGCTGCCATGCTTTGCATGAAGTTCCACTGCCCAGGACCTCAAGTGCGGCAGGGTGGGAGAGAAGGGCAGTTTTGTTTGCCATCCAAAAGTCACCGTAGAAGCCTTTCTCTTGGAGAGGTTCATGCCTCATCCAAGTTTTCTGGCCAGTGGCAGTTATGGCTTTCCCCTCTGCCTCTCCACAGCTGCAGGCAGAGTTCTCAGGCTCCAGGCCCTCAGCTGGGTGGGGTGGTGCACAATGTGTGCACCCTGGAAGCAGGGCCTGCTCCCTGCTGTGTTCCTGTGCCTCCTCCACTGCCTGGCACCTGATAAGCGCTCTGCACATCTTACCTAATGAATAGAAATCCGGTCCCACAAGCTATTATATTACTAGTAGAACAGCTGAGGCCCAGAGAGGGTGCTGGCTTGATTGCAGCTTCATAGAGTGCCCAAGGCAGCGCGGGCACCTGGCACAGAACCTTTTTACTACACCCGTGCTGCCTTCCTAAGAAGCCTGGCCTTTCTCCTTCTTTCCAATCTAATTCCACTTTCTTCTCATTTCCTCATAGTTATTTCTAGCCTGTTTTGAACACTGTACTGGTTTTCTATTTTTTGTTAAGCAAGACAAATTTAGCAGCTTAAAACAACATCTATTTATTATGTCACAGTTTCTGTGGATCAAGACTCCTGGCACAGCCTAAGTGGGTCCTCTGTGCAGCGTCTCACAGGCTGCAGTTAAGATGTTGGCTGGGCTGTGTTCCTTCTGGGGCTGTGTTCCTTTTGGAGCTGTGTTCTTTCTGGAGCTTGCCAAGCTTACTGGTTGTTGGCAGGATTCAGTTCTTTGCATTTGTAGGACGAAGTCCTGTTTTCTTGCTGGCTGTCAGGTGGTGGGATTCGGGGGTGGGGTGGGGTCAATCTAAGCATCTAGAGGCTTCCCACAGTTTCTCACCATGTGACTCTCTCACAACGTGGCAGCTGGATTCTTTAAAGCCAGCAGGAGGGCCCAGTTCCTCCTCCAAGACATTAGCTGATTAAATCAGGCCAACACGGGATAGTCTACTTTTTGATTAACTCAAACTTGACTGATTAGGGACCTTAACTACATCTGCAAAAGCCCTTCATCTTTGCCATGTAATATAACCTAATCACAGGAGTGACATCCCATGTTATTCACAGTCCCACCCCTGCTCAACGATTATTCAGGGTATGTACACCAAAGGGTGGGAACCTTGGGCGCCATCTTAGAATTCAGCCTCCCATAAACACATTTGCATTTGTCTGGTCCCAAGGAAGGTGGAATCTGAACAGTAAATGAAGCACTTTTCCTATATTTCTTGATTACTCTGCTAGTCTTTTTTCACTTCTTTGAGTTCATCTCCTTCCTCTAAGACCTTGATGTGACATATATGTTAAGTCAAGTGTGTGTGGATAATTGATCATAAAGGGCAGATGATCTCAAAGATCCTGATTAACAGTAATGGCTCCTTTACCTGACCTCCTATATTTTTTATTATTTGGCACTTAAAATATGTTTTGGTTCTCTGATTGTTTTCTTTCCCCAAACTTCCCCTACTTCTCTCTTGAATAATGAAATATATTTTTAATTTCTGACTTTATTCGGCTTTCACGCCTATATGTTCAAAGTTCTTTTTATGAAAATAAATTTTCTTTTTTATATGAATGAGCTCACATCTGGCACTGTATAGAACCTAAGACTGTTTTGGTGTTATGTGTTGGTATCTAGATGTTAGCCCATGACCCTTGAGAAGGAGAGTTGATGTTTCTGATACGTTTCAAATCTCTAGTCTCAGGGTTTGTTCAGGGTTCATTCATGTGGATGCAAATATAGAGGGGTTTATAACTTCTAAACTCTCTGTTCCTGGTCACAGCTGTTCAGTCTGTGCTTGAGGACAGGTTACAGAAGGGTAAGACCAAATCCAGATTTTGTGATATGAAAATTTACTGTGAGTGTTGTATCCTCTTCAGGGAGTCTGCAGTTTAGCCAGGAGCCGTACGCATTCATCGGCACTGAAGCAGAGCACCTCCTGAGATGGCAGTGAGAGACTTCCCCAGCCATGCTGACTGCTGTCCTAGGACTGTTAATGCGGGTAGCAGTGGCTGAATTTCTCATTGGCCTGGTTGGAAATGGAGTCCTCGTGGTCTGGAGTTTTGGAGAACGGCTCAGAAAATTCAAGGGGTCCTCATATAACCTCATTGTCCTGGGCCTGGCTGTCTGTTGATTTCTTCTGCAGTGGTTGATTATGGTGGACTTAAGTCTGTTTCCACTTTTCCAGAGCAGCCATTGGCTTCGCTATCTCCATGTCTTCTGGGTCTTAGTAAACCAGACCAGCCTGTGGTTTGCCACTTTTCTCAGTGTCTTCTACTGCAGGAAGATCATGACCTTTGAACACCCTGTCTACTTGTGGCTGAAGCAGAGGGCCTGTTGTCTTAGTCACTGGTGCCTTCTGGTGTACTTCATGATCAGTTTGTTACTTATAGTCCAGGGTAGCTTAGAGTTCTCCAATCTTTCCCAAGGAAACAGCAGCATTTTATACCCCCCTTCAAACTGGCACTGTCTGTATATATTATGGCTCAATACAGGAAGTATAATGCCCTTCATGGTGTTGCTTATTTCCTCTGGGATGCAGATTGTCTCTTTGTGTAGACACCGCAGGAAGATGAATGTCCATACAGTCGGCAGGAGAGATGCTCAGGCCAAGGCTCACATCACTGTCCTGAAGTCCTTGGGCTGTTTCCTTATACTTTACATAGTTTACATCCTGGCCAGCCCCTTCTCCATCACCTCCAGGTCTTTTCCTGCTGCTCTTACCGCTCTCTTCATCTCTGAGACACTCATGGCTGCCTAGGCTTCTCTTCATTCTGTCATATTGATCATGGGGAATTCCAGGATGAAGCAGACTTGTCAGAGAATCCTGTGGAAGACAGTGTACGCTTGGAGAGAAAGGAGTGGTAAGGAGACTGTTTTGAGACACTTTTTTGATAGCTCTCCAAAAGGGGGCTGACTTTTACATATTTAAAATTTTTCCTTCTTTTTAAAAAATTTTTTAATTTTATATTAGAGTATAGTTGATTAACAATGTTGTGTTAGTTTCAGGTGTACAGCAGAGTGATTCAGTTATACATAGACATGTATCTTTTTCAAATTCTTTTCCCATTTAGATTATCACAGAGTATTGAGCAGAGTTCCCTGTGCTGTACAGTAGGTCCTTATTGGTTATCTATTTTAAATACAGCAGTGTGTACATATCAATCCCAAACTCCCAATCTGTCCCTCCCCCACCCCCAGTAACCGTAAGTTTGTTCTCTATGTCTGTGAGTCTGTTTCTGTTTTGTAAATAAGTTTGTTTGTATCATTTTTTTCTTTTAGATTCCACATATAAGCGGTATCATATGATACTTGTCTTTCTCTGTCTGACTTATTTCACTTAGTATGATACTCTCCAGGTCCATCCAATGTTGCTGCTATTATTTCATTCTTTTTTTAAAAAAATTTTTTATTGGAGTATAGTTGATTTACAATGTTATGCTAGTTTCAGGTGTACAGCAAAGTGAATCAGTTATAGATATACATATATCCACTCTTTTAGGTTCTTTTCCCATGTAGGGTATTACAGAGTATCGGGTAGATTTCTCTGTGCTATACAGTAGGTTCTTACTAGTTATCTATTTTATATATAGTAGTGTGTGTATTTCATTCTTTTTAATGGCTCAGTAAAAGTTTTCCTTCTTTAATGCTCCATCAATAAATGGGCAATAGAAAATGCAGAATAAAAATCAATACTGTTTCTCTTTTCACAATGCAAAGTACATTATTTTAATGTATGATAGAAATCAAGGCTAGGGCCTTATGTTTGGTAAATGAAGTGTTATGTTCTGTTTATATATAGAAAATAATTCCTTTCTTTTAAAATTACATATATAAGTTGTGTTTTTCCTATTATATTAAATAGAGATTAGGAACAATTAATATAGTGATCCTTAATTTTTGTGAAATTTCATCTACCTGTTAATGTTAGTCATTTTAGATAAGCTTAAAAAAAAGTACCAAATAAGTTTCCCATTTCTCTACTGTAGTTGTTCTTGCTATCTAACTGAAAAACAAAACAAAATATATTTCTATTTCTGGGAGTTTCTTTGAGCCCTAGACTTGCCTTTCAGGATAAAAGTCAGTTGGCTGCCACAATTGGTATTAAGTTCTGAGCCCAGGACCTAGGGTGGGGCAAGATGGGAGTGAGGGGCACTTGCTTCTGCTCCCCGAAAGAACATTGCTCGCTGGAGAGGTCAAGGCTTATTTTCTTTGGTCATTTGACCATCCTGACTGTCCACTCTGGCCTCTCCACAGCCTAAAGTCAGAGTTTTAGCATGTTGGCTCTTTGAGTTGGATGGAGATCATCTAGAACATCAAATCCATGGAACTGTGTCTGTTTTTGTTTCTTCCTAAGTTCTTGGTGCCTAGAATATTACCTGACCCATAATAAACAATAAATGTTTTGTAAATGATTGATTAGCTGTGTTAACTAGTCTTTTAACTCCTTTTATATATTACAGAGAAATTGAGGCCCAGAGAGGGCAATGGCCTGCCCAGAGTTTCGTAGAGAGCCAGAACTAAGTTTTCTGACTCCTGGTCCAAGGCTCTTTCCTTTATATCACACTACTTTGCTAAAGAGTTAGCTTTGCCTTTCCCTCCTTTGAATCTTGTCCGTTTTTGTATATACTTTCTCAGCCTTCTTTTTAGGCTTATTTGAACACATTTCCTTTGGTTCAGTTCTAAAGGATCTGTAATCCAAGGGACAATACTTGATATACTTAAATTTTTTTTTCATTTCTACTTTCATTAACATGTTCTAACACATGTCTTTTCCTTATCCAAAGGGGTGAACTGAGGTATGTGCTAGCCACATGTGGATGTTAGTCATAGTTCAAGGGAGGGATAGCTCCACTGATGTCACTGTGAGCTGTGTGAGGTCAAGCACCATCTTTGTCTTCTGGAAATGATAATATTCATCCTTTGCAAGCACGGAGATGCTTCTCTAGGGTTATATTTTTAGTAGTAGAATGAATTTTCCACTATGCCATGCCTATTTTTCTACAGCTGTCTGTTGTGACCAGCTGTCATAATGATAATAACCTAACATTTGTATTGGGCTTTACACTTTATCAGGTATTCTTATATGTAGTCTATTATCTCATTTGATTTTAATAGCAACTGTATGCAGGTAGTAATTCTATCCCCATTCTATAGATGACAAAACTCAGGCTGGAGTGATGATTTGCTTAACATCATCAACTAGTAAACAGTCAGATAAAACAGTCCCAAATGTTTGGACTCCAAGTCTTGTGCTTTTACCAGTAACCCTTAAGTTCCTCTTGTTCATACTTGTAAGACTTCATGCCGGGATTAGCCTGTGGAATGCTCAAGTTTGAGAGTATTTTTAAACAGGTGAAATAAGCAACTAATCTTTCATGTTTGGCATTGGTGGGATGCCTGGGAGTCAAGATCCAAAATCATGACAGACTGAAGTATCTATGACTTGCTTTTCTTAGGGACAAAACACTTGCGTTTTCCCAGTCATCTTTTGGGGTTGGATTTCCTTCCTTTTCCGTGCGTGATTTAGCTCATGATGGATGTGAGGCTACTTTGTGTTTTATCCAAGAAAACAAATCTGGAGGCAAATCTGTGCTCTTGAATTGAATCTTCTATAATTAAATCTTTTATAGTTTTCATTCTCCGAGCTGCAGCTGGATCCATGTTCACGTGCATAAGTGTGTATGTATGTGTGTAGGTCTTACTACTTCCCTTTCTGTTATGTGGTATGATCTCTGATGGTGCAGCCTAGAGGGGGACTAGAAAAAGATGTAAACAATACAGAAAGGTAGAAAATGTGCAGCAGCATTTCCCATTCCACTCCCTGTTATTAGTCCCACTGCCCAGATGTGGTCACATTTTACCATTTGTCTTAGTTCTTCTGGTGATTATTGTCACATCTCTAAATAATATTTCGCCTTTCTTACTTGGTTTATCAACTGTGAAACTGTAACTTTTGAATCCCATTCATCAAAGTTTGGGAATCATCTCACTTAACCCCAGATTTATTCCCCTCTTCTATATTTGATTAGTTTTATTTACTTGTCATTCTTCTGGTTACTAATTTTGTAACTTCAAGTAATATGTTTTTCACTTTACTTTTTGAACCATAACTTATGACAGTGTCTACAGAATCTGACTATGTAGAGGTAAGAAATTAGTGCTTTAACTCTCATGTACTTTTCCCACATCCCAACTCATGTGTCCAACTTGAAATGACTTAAGGAGGAAATTAATTTATTGGAAGGAAATTGGCTATCTCTTAGAATCAATGGGAAGTCTGGAGAGTCAACATCAGAATGGGAACCAAGAGGGTTTAAACAACTGAGAACACAACCAAGTCCCTCTAGAGAGACTGATGCTGGCAGCAACACTCACATTTCAACTGTCAGCATTATGTCCTAGACAGTGCCACTGCCTCTGTGAATGTGTCCCTTTGCATCATAGTACATAAACCCTGGCTAAGAGCTTCTGGTTGGCTGATTCTAGGTCACACACCTGCCCTAGATGATAGGTCCTGTGGTGAAAAAAAGTCTGATTTCCCTTTGGCTTCTAAAATATGTATTTTTAAATTAGATGAAATAATGTACTCAACAATGAGGTTAAGTAGCAGAATCGATACAGCAGATGGTCGATTAATGAACTGGAAGGTTAGCTCAAATAACTCTCTCAGAAGGTTATCAGGAAGCAATAAAAGGATGGAAATAGGAGAAACAGGCAAAAAATTAAGCATATAGATTGAAGACAACAGAAACTACTGGGGACAACTTTCTCTCAATTAAAGAGAAAACGTTAGCAATATATAAGCATTTTAAGAGCAAAGCTGAAAACTTTGCTGAGGGGCTTTCCTTTAGTGGGAGCTAGTGGAGTGACTTCAAGAACTTCTACATTTTATGTTAAATACAGTTATCATAGGAGCCAGCAATTCCTCTCATAGGTATATAGCCAAATGAAATGAAAATATATGTCCACACAAAAATTTACCAATGAATGTTCATGGCAACACTGTTCATAATAGTCAAGAAGTGGAAACAACCCAAATGTCCATCATCCGATGAATGGATAAACAAAATGTGGTGTGTGTGTGTGTGTACATGCACACACATATTATGATGGAATATTATTCAGCCATAAGAAGGAAAGAAGTACTGATAGATGCTGTAACACAGATAGACCTTGAAGCATTATGCTAACTGAAGGAGCCTGTCACAAAGACTGCATATTATATGATTCCCTTTCTATGAAAGGTCCAGAAGAGGCAAATCTATAGAACCAGAAAGTTGATTAGTGGTTTCCAGGTGCTGGGGAATAGAGGTATTGGGTAGTGACTACTTATGGGTATAGGTTTCTATCAGGGTCATGAAAATGTTCTAAAATTAGATGGTGGTAATAATTGCTTAAGTCTGTGACTATATGAAAAACCACTGAATTATACATTTAAAGACACATTGAAGAAATTAAAGATGTAAGTATTGGAAAAGAAGAAATAAAACTCATTAGTTTAATATATGATTGTCTACATAGAAAATCCCAATAATCTAAACAATTTTAGGAAATAAGTTAATTTAGAAATGTAGCTATATATAAGGTCAATACCCAAACGTTAGTGTGTTTGTATATAGCAGTATGAAACCAGTAAACCTGGGTTTTCAGAAAACCATTTTTCGCAGCCTCTAGTGTGCTGTAAAATTCTGGGAAAGCTTTAGTTAGTACAAGCTTCATGGTGAAAGTCAGTTTCAGGTTCTCAATCTTGGCTGCATATGAGAATCACTTTGGCAGATTAAAAAGTATCCCAAGTGCCCAGGTCTTGCTCAAGAGCAATTACATCAGAATCTCTGAGATAGGACCCAGGCATTATGTCTTTTAAAGTTCCTCATGTGATTCAGATGTGCAAAAAAGTTTAAGAAAAATAGAGTATTAATCTCATTGAAGTTTTCTTAGCATAGTATCACTGAGATGAACTTACCTTGAAAATAAGGTAAAAGATAACTTTATAAAACAGGTATCAACAGTTCGGGCTTTTTTTCTTTTAATAAGGTTTTATAATTCAGCACTGGATAATTCTGAGGAACTAGTAAAAGAGTTGGAGGAACATCTGATGACAGCGGCCTTCACTTCAAGGCCCCTAGCTTTGCAAACTGGCTTTGGGTTTTCCCAGTATCCCCACAGGAGCAGTGCCAATCCAAATCCTTACCTCTAGATCCATGTCCTGGATGTTCCCTGGATGGATCCCTTACCCTCTTCCCTTCTTTTGTCCATTCATCGTCATCGCCTTCTGGGTACATTCAGGCTCAGGAGCCACATTTTGTCACACTTTATTATTACAACTTGTCATAAACACATTCCTCATCCTCACTTTCTCACCCCTGATCGTGGCATTTTCACTGTTCTCTGTTTATCATGATATCTCTAGGAGAGCAGACACCACCTTTCCCAAACACCTTTCAACTCTATTTTCTGCATTCCCAAGGAGAATTCTTAGAACCTGCTCCAGTTTGGGGGATCCTTGTCAAATGAATCTCAATATGTACTCCCTTTGAAATGTTACCGCAGTGCTCCCAATTCCACTTTAGTTTTCTTTCACAGTACTTATCTGACATACATTTTAAAATTTAACTACCTGTACCTTTAAACTAGAATGTATACTCCTTGAGGACAAGAATCTTTTTCTTTGGTTTTCTTTGTGTCTTCAGTGTTTAGAATAGTAGATATTGTTGAACGAATAGCTATGGGCACAAAAATGGAGCCATAACATATATACTATTTCATAAACTGAGTCTTATGCTTATAATTTTTATGACAATACATATCCTTTTACAACACCATTTTAAATGATCACACATATTATTGTATATGGTTGTACCGCCTTTTTAGAAATAAGCGATACTCTGTGGCCCCCACCCCACCAGGTTTTGCTCTCTACAGTGCTGCAGCAAACATCCTTGTAAAACTCTAAAGGTAGAAGGCGGAATATGCATAATTCGAAGGTTTATCATATGCATTGCCAAATTTTTGTAGAAAATGAATATGTACTTCCACCAGAAGTGGGATCCTAATTTTAAATAGGGTAGTCAGACAAGACTTCACTAAGAAAATATTTAAACAAAGATTTTAGGAAGTGAGGCAGGTAGCCATGCAGGAACCTGGGGAAAGTGTAAAAGTTTGAGGTAAGAAAGTGTCTAATGTGTTCAAGGAGGAGCGAGGAGTCCACTGTGGCTGGAGTAGAGGGTGTAGTGGGCACTGAGGTCAAAGGGGCCATGGAGCCCATGATTTTAGGGACTTTATAGACCATTGTTCGAATTTTATCTTCTATTCTGAGTGAGATGGGGAACGATTGGAGGGTTTTTAGCAGAGGCAAGTGACAAAACTTGACTTAGGTTTTAAAAGACCACTTTGGTAGTTGTACTGAGAATAGGTTAAATTTAGTAAGGCAAAAGTAGAAGAATAAAATGGGTTGGGGGATACTGCGCTGCTCCAGGTTTACCAGGGTGGTTGCAGTGGAGACAGGGAGATGTGGTAAGATTGTCGAAATGTTTTGAAGATAGACCTGGCAGGATTTACCTATAGATTAGATATAAGATATGAGAGACGGGAGGAATCAAAAGTGACTCCAAAATTTTTGGCCTGAGTAAATTGCAGGGTCATCAGCTTGTCATCAGTTCATATGGGGAAGATCGTGGGTGAGGCTGGTTGACTTGTGGGTAAGGCTTGGAGTTCAGTTCTGAACATGTTAAGTTTGAGATATATATTAGATATCAAAGTAGACTATATGAGTAAAATACATGAGACTGGACATCAAGGGAAAAGTCCAAACTGGAGATATATATTTGGGAGCTGTTAGATTATATATCATATTTAAAATCTTAAGACTAGCATAGATCAGTAGGAAGTGGATGATACGGATAAGAGAAGAGGGCCAAGACTAAAACTTGGGGAACTCTGATGTTAAGAGGTTGGAGAAATGTGGTGGAATCAATAGAGGAGACTGAAAAGAAGTAGCCAGTGAGATAGATGGAAAAAAGATGACATCCTGGAGGCCAAGTAAAGAAAATGTTTCCAGGAAGAGGGAATGACTAACATTTTCAATTGATGCTGATAATGTCAAGTAAAATGAGAGCTGAGAATTGACCTGTGGTTTTAGAAATATACAAGTCATTGGTGACTTTAGAAAGAGTAGTTTTAGAGGGAGTGCTGTGCAAAAGCCAGATTTGAGTTGGATCAAGAGACTGGGATGGAGAGGAATTGGTGAAAATAGACAACCTTTTCAAGAAGTTTTGCTATAAATTGTAGGAGAGAATAGCAGCTGTGGCAGGGGACATGAGATCTAAATACAATTTTTTAATGAGAGATATAACAACATAGTTCTGTGTTGATGGGACTGATGGGGGGGGGGAGAGAGAGAGAGAGAGAGAAAGAGACAGAGATAGAGACAGAGAGACTGAGAGACCAAGAGACCAAAAGAGAAATAGTACCAGAGTGATTTTCTAGACTAGAAGAGAGGGGATGGGATCTAGTGAATAAGTGGAGCCTTCGCTTTAGATACAAGCTGTTAAAATTTGCACAAAATCATCAGGAAAGCCTATGTCAAGAGCAGAGTCATTTATTAATAATCGTTCCAGCTAGGGAAAACTTTATTAAGAACAAAACATCAGTGATGTCCACAGAAGGGGAGTTACAGAAGGTTTTTTAAGGGCTAGCTCTTATGATTATAAATTGGGTGATCTTTACTGGGTGAGCTTTTGGAAATGGGCAATGAATAGGGATTGGTCACTTTTAATTGGCTTTGGAGCACAGAGTGCATTCAGTGTTTCTTTTTCCATCTGGATTCTGAAACTTTTGTGGTCCTTTCTTTCCAGATAGGTTGTGGTTTGTTCTTGCTTGTTTTGCAGAATTGATAATTTTCTGACAGGTGGGACTATGGATTTCATTTTCATTTCTCAGACTTCCTTTTGGTCATCCTCTGGCTGAGGCTATAGGACAGATGATTTTGAGTGGTGATCCAGATCTACACTGCTGTTTGAGTTATCTTTTGTCATATTGGCAGTAATTTTGATTTAAACAAGTCCTAATCTTTCTTGTTGCTTCTATTGCATAATTGTTCTTTGCATCATTTGAGGAGACAGCAGCCGCATGGCAGCATTTAAGGGAGTTTTCACACATTTGAACATAGCACAGTTTGCAATCTACTTCTAAGAGTGATTGATACGATTTGTTTATGCCTAAGTCATAGGCAATGGGAGTAGAGGAAATACTTTGCCTGGAATATTGTTGCCTTTGTATTCAACACTTGAAGGCTTGACTTCAACTCAAGGAATTTTTTTTTAAATGGATCTAAGTTTGTTAAGCTTGTGCCTTGACCGGGTTGCTACCTTAAAAGGAAAGAGGGCGTTGGGCTTTTTTTTAAATGTTTTCCTCTGACATTCTTTTTAACCTGATCTACACTTCACAGGGTCAGGAAGCAATGCCAAGTGGCAAGACAGTATTAGAAATTCTATTTTGGGAGTGGGATGAGGTTGGTGGGAAGTATCAAGGAGGCTTGGATGCCATTCTAATAAGTTTAGATATTCTCAGGGCAATCAGGAACCATTGAAGGTTTTTAAATCCCATTATAAAAAGCAGTTCTTTTAGGGGTTGTGGATTTAAAAGTTGTATTCGTTTTCTATGGCTGCTGTAACAAATTACCGTGAACACCTTAAATCAATAAAATGTATTACTTAAATCCATACAAATTTATTATCTTACAGTACTAGTAGTAGGTCAGAAATTTGACAGATTTCACTGGGTTAAAATCAAGTTGTCAAGGATTGTAGGACTAAGGTCCCCATTTCTTTGCTACTTGGTGGCTGAGGGTCATTTCCAGTTTCTAGAGACCGCTCATGTTCCTTGCCTTGTAGCTCCCTTTTTCCATCTTCAAAGCCTGCAGTGGGGGGTAGGTCCGTCTCATGCTTTGAATCTCTTCTGTTGTCACGTCTCTCTGGCCAAATATTCTGCCTTCCTCTTCCACTTTTAAGGGCCCATGTGATTACATTGGTCCCACCCAAATAATCCAGGATAATCTCAACGTCCATAAGCATAATCACATCTGCAAAGCTGCATTTTCCATGTAAAGTAACATATTCATGGGTTCTGAAGATTAGGGTGTGGACATTTTTGGGGGGCATTATTCTGCCTGACACAGACGTCATTAAAGTATAGATTGTATTTTAAACCTTGGGAATAGAAAGTATTACTCAAGGATAGTGTGGGGTTGTTTCCTGAATCTTCATCTGCTGGGACATTACTTTAACCTTCCTTGTCCTATATGACCAAATCTCTTGGGTATCCTGAATTCCTCTATCACTTCCCGATCTGGGATACCTGGAGAGATGTTTTACCAAGTTCTCAACCAGAGGACTGGTACCTGCTTTCTTGACCTTGTTAATCCCATGGTCTGAGGCCAAACCCAATTTCTGCCCTTCTTTCACCTCCTCTCAGCTATCTCTACCTCTTAAGCTCTGCTGCTGCCCTGATACTGTGTTCTCCTTGGATCTAAATGACTTCTTCATCTTGCTCTGGAGCTGCCAGGCCTCCCTTTGGACTTGACTTGTGATTGTTGTCACTGTCCTGACATTTCTTTTCAACCTCCTACCCATCCACTAGCTCTCTCCCTTCAGCCTGCTGCATTTTTGGGAGAGTTTATTTCAGTACCCAAGATCTGAGACACAATTGAGAGCTTCAAGCCCTTTGAATGTTAAGAGAGGTAGCAGGAAAACAGAAGCCAGCGTCTGTTGTGATGCTATGGACTTGCCTATAATTTCGAGGCTAAGAGCGCAGGGCTGAAAATCTGACATTTTGGGGTTCCATTTCAGGTTCTGATATTTACCAGCTATAATAATGTTAAGTAATCTATATTAGTCTCAATTTTCTTATTTGTAAAGTAGGAATAAACGATAACCTCAAAGGCTTGTTATAAGCATTAAATGAGATAATGGATATAACCCAGTACAGTGTAGAAAGTGCTTATTTCATGTTTTGTTCTTGGTTCTTCAGATCATTATGGGATGTGGACAGAGACACAAATAAGAAAACATAGGATACTGGTGTGATACATCCAGATATTTCTATTTGGATGTTTTATTTTGAATTTGGGGAAAGTTGCGGTTAGTATTGTCAATGGCAGAGCCACTGGGATGCAGAGGGAGTAGTATGGTCTTATTTGTCTTTAGTGACGTTCTCAATCCAGGTGATATATTTCTGAACATTGGTGTAGATGCCCACATCCCCTTCCCTGAAGTGTCCGACCTCGATCCCCTGTAGCTTGCCTTTGCAGATGACAGTAGCAACGGCCACCTCCTACAAGGGATCATGCAGAGAGAGGGAGAGAGACAGACATGGTCAGATCTTCTCCCTATAGGAGCCCTCTCGTCCGCGATGTGGATGCGCCCTGTCTAGAGGTAGCATGCTGCATCAGGAAAAGAGCAATGAGTTGGGAGACTGGAAGCTTGAGTCATTTATCTAGCTTTGTCGTAACTAATCTTGTGTGACATTGAGAAAGTCAGAGAAAAACCTTGCTAGAACTCACATGTAAAATGAGTCAAACTCCATTTGTTTGAACTGGTGAAGCCAGTTTCAATTTGTGAAAAGTTTCAGTTAATTTTTTAAAAGCAATGCCCGTTTCATAGTTGCATCTATGAGAATAAAAACCTAGCAAAGTGTTATTAACTCTAGATACTGCGTGATGCCCCTTTAATGAATACAGACATCTCTAAGGAGGGCCCTTTACTGAAGGTAATGGGGGGCTTTGCTGCAGCCTTATCAAATTTTCAAAAAATTATGAAGCTGTGGGCTTTCAATTTTTTAAATATCACGATTAAATAGTTAACTGGACATATATAATACAAGTAAGTGAAAGTTGAATAGAGAGAAAAGATTACCCCAAAAATTCGACTGAGCACTTCCACAAATTTAACGCATATGGAGTTTCTGTGGCTTTTTCCTTGTTCGGTTTTCTGGCAGTCTGCATCAGACATCATGGGGGCCTCCAGGTTCTGCCTTAAATCAGGGTGTCTGCCTGAGGGAAGACAGGAATAAAGGAAACCTTCCTGTTCACAATTTTTTTTTTCACAATTGTTATTTAGTGCTCCAATTACCACCTTCTATTTCAACTGGTGTTTTGTGTGTGTCTGAAGAAAATAATGAGACAAAGGGAAGACATGATTTTGTGCATGGTTAGGAGAGTTAAACTTGAGGATTTTGAAATAGCCTTTATGTCCCTTTAAAAAGCAGAGTTTTCTTTCTTCTCTGTGTCTGTTCTTGGAGGCATAAGAGGTGACCTGACTCAAGTTCTCAGGTGTCCTCCACATGTTAAGTGAGCCAGTATGGGAGAGGGGAGCACAGACTCTTTAACGTGAATTGTACCTCTGACAATCAGGAATGGCGTGGCCTCTGTGCAGAGTCAGGTGGCCTGGTGGCCCCCTCTGCCAAAGCTCTGAAGAAGCAGTGGAGCGTTAGTCACCCTGGGAAGAGAGGAGCTTTGGACTTCTGGGAGGGTCTCTTTTTGTCAGACCACTCATATAGTATCTCCCTTTGGTCTCCATCCATTCTACTCCCTTCTCAGCTATACAGACATGGGTGCTCCTCTTCAGGGATAACTGATGACCCTGGTTTTCTGTGGGAGGTGCACTCACCGCTGTTGTCTTGGCTCCAGTCCAAGCCTGAAAGCATACAGATGGTGCCTGGCTTGACGGTGCTGGTGGCGAGGGGAATGGGCTGGACTTTATGGTTGAGGATGGCGGGCTTAGCCAGCCTAATGAGCATGAGGTCATCCTGGGGGGAACTATGACTGTAGTTCCAGTAGCGGACAATCTGGATAGGGTCAATTATCTGCTCTGTCCCATCTCTGATTCTGATCCTGAGATTTCCCAGCATCACTTTCAGGTTTCTGGAGGGATAAATGGTTGGAAGTAATCATCATCATCATCGTCATCATCATCTAAGCTGATGTTGAATGTTATAGTGTGCCAGATACTTTGCCAAGGGCTGTATCTGGATTCTGGATTACGTCATTTACCACTCACAACAAATCTGTGAGGTGGATTCTATTTTGAATCCCCATTTTACAGATGAAGTAATGAACGGAGGCACATAAGAGTATTCACCCATGTCACACAGTTGAGTGGTGGAGCCTTTAACCACTATGTTTTTTTATGTAGTGTCCTTAATGTAGTGGAGAAGAAAAGGATGCATGGCATAGAAATACTATTTTCCCTCCTTTCCAGCTCCAGCCTATCAGATTGGGTTATTTCCATTCTGGTGGAGGTAAGAGAATGAGGTGACTTGAGTGTTGGGTATCTCCTGTTTGCTTCATCAGATCTACTCACAACTCTTTCATCCTGCTCTGTACTTTGGAAGGTGATATATGTGGATTAAGTCAGTGGGCTTTCTGGTCCTCTAGCGTTTGATTGGTATTTGGCCAATAAGAAGCACCAGAAAGTAAGGGGAGGGAGAAGGGAGAGGTTGGAGTATTTATCCTCCCATCTTTCTTCCTGTAAGGTTGCCACAGGGCGTGGCTGTTGGCTGTCTCTTGACCAATGGTTACAGCCCCTATCAGGCAGTCCCTGTGCACAGCGCTCTCTCTCTCTGTCTCTCTCTGTCTCTCTCTCTCTTTCTTTCCCCCTCTCCCCTTGTAAACATTCTCTCCCCCGCTGCTTTAGGTCTAGGGGTAGTAACTGCACCTTTCTAATACTAAACGCGGGGGGACTGAACTGTTCCCTGTGTTTTCCCTATAATGAGACCATATCTTTGTCATTAGTTCTTTTTATGAACTCTCCTCAACTTAATCAAATTTGAGTGTACCATCAGTTACCTGCTGGTCCCTTAACTGACAAAACACATTCCTATTGCCAGTAGAAAACTTTAAAAACCGAAGGGAGACTGAGGAGGCATAGTACGTAGAACGGGGCTCCTCAAGAGCAGCACTGCTGACGTCTGGGGCTGGGTACTGCTCTGCGGTGGGGCTGCTCTGTGCGCAGTAAGGTGTTTAGCCGCATCCCTGCCCTGGCCTCTGTTTGCTGGGTAGGCGTCCTTAGCACAGCCTCCCCCGATCCCTCATCCCATTGTGACAGCCAGAGATGTCTGCCTTTGCCAAATGTAAATACCCTGGAGGGGAAGCTGCCTGTACTTGAGAACCACCGACGCAGAATGAGTAGTAGCTGTTGTAGTGGGTAAGGATGCCCAGCACTCACGGTAGGTAGCAGTGAGCAGGCGCCAGCACCCAGCTGCTTTTGATGAGGACACCCACACAAGGGTTGAAGTGAGACTTGAGGTATACCAAATAGGGGGCATGGTCTTCTTTCTGCACGGATGATTGAGCGGGGAAAATTGTCCCTGAGAAGCATATATAAGATGTTCTTAGAACGAATAAGACAATCAACAACTTCCTAGTTGAATAGAAATATGGATGATTTTAAAGAAGTAATCAGTTGGCCAGGAAATGTGAAAATGTTTGACATTTTTTTCGAATCAAAATGTAAATCAAAATGACATAGTGTTTCATCTAATATTTATACTAATCATTTTTGTTTAATATTGGTAATATTCACTATAAGAAAGTACAATGAGAGAGACTCTCATTTAGTGCTTATAGGAATGGGAATTTATTCTATTTTCTTGAAAAGTGATTTAGAAATGGGCATCAAAAATTGTAAATGGTTCGTCACCTTTGACCTAATATTTCCAAAGCCAAGAATTCTTGATTCTAAAGAAATAATCAGATGTAGACAAAGATTATTAATAAATGTGCTCATTTTAACACTATTTATAGTAGCTAAATGGTTGAAATATGAGTGTCCAGTGCAGTAATGTTGGACATTGAAATACAAAAGTATATGAACAAATGGAACGTCATATATATTAAAATTGTATTTGTAAAGAATATTAAACAGCAAAGGAAATATTGATAACCTTTAAGTTAAAAAATAAAAATGTACATTAATCCAGTAATCTAATTGTCTAAAAACAAGTAAAGAAACAAAAATAAACCATTAAAAATAAATAAAGCCTGGGAGTAGATTCAGACAATGCATTAGCATGTGTTGACTGAGGTGGGATTATGAATGATGTTTATTTTTTCTGCTTTTTAATATTTCCAAATTTTCTAGTATGAACATGCAGTGCTTTTATAAATGAATTATGTTATTAAAAAAAAAACTAGAGGGCTTCCCTGGTGGCACAGTGGTTGAGAGTACGCCTGCCGAAGCAGGGGACGCGGATTCGTGCCCTGGTCCAGGAAGATCCCACATGCCACGGAGCGGCTGGGCCCGTGAGCCATGACCGCTGAGCCTGTGCGTCCGGAGCCTGTGCTCCACAACGGGAGAGGCCACAACAGTGAGAGGCCCGCGTACAGCAAAAAAACAAAACAAAACAAACAAACAAACAAACAAAAACTAGAGAATAAAGAGGAGGAAGGCTGATTCTAGTATCAGAAATATTGTTCTTGTCTCAGCTGCCCTTGGTTCTCTTATGTTAATCCTCCCCAAGCCCAGTCTTGTACCTCACCACTCCCTTCTCTGTGTGGTCACACAGTTAGAAACCCCAAGGAAAAAAGGGTGGAGTATTATTAAGGACAAGAGACATTGACCTCTTGTTCTAAGTGCTTTACATGGATTTATTTAATCTTCACAATGACTCTATAGTGTAGGTAGTAATATCCCCATTTTGACTGTAGAAACTGAAGCACAGATAGATTAATTAACTTGTCCAAGCTCACACAGCTGATTTGTGATGCAACCTAGGCAAGTCAGGGTGTGGTGGGAAAGGCCTCACCAGCAAATTCTGCCATCAGAAGAACTTCATGGTAGTCAGGAAGTGTAGGACATAGGGCCCTAGCATTTGATCTTTTGCTCCCATGTTCTCCATTCCCTGCATTCTGAGTCTCTAAGCTTTTGAAAAAGGGTGCATATCAGATGTCAAAATGAGTACTCTGTCCTTGTGACTACACTAGGCTTGCCCACTGTGTGATGAAGCCCACATTTTGGAATAACCAGGGTGGAACACTCACTGTTGAGCATTCTCTGAGGCAGGTGTACACCATAACCTACCCCATAGCTTAGCACTGGGGGCTCAGCCTGTCCCGAGAGCCTTTGGAGTCTGAGAGGGGAGACCCCTAATTATGCTTCTGACAGTTTTTCTTGACTCTTCTTTTGCACCTTCCACACATCCTGCCTCTGCCTCACTCCATCCTATATTAATCTGTGCCTTATAGGACAGAGTAGAAAGTCATGGATACATACCAGCAAGGACACTCAAACAGAAGATAAATTTCATAGCCGTCTAACTCTTTCCTTGTGAGGTGCGGAAGACCAGCAGAAATGGAGCTCTCAGCTCAGTATCTTCCTCAGGAACACCTAGGAGAGTCAGTGGGTATGGTTAGGCATGGGGGCACGCAGTGGGATTGAAAAGCAGCTCTGGGCATAGACAGGAAGGAGGAAGAGGGCTCCAGATAGGCAGATGGAGGCCCTTCTGCTCCAGGGAAGTTGGGGGACTGTGCCTCTATTGGGGTCTCTTAGGGAAGGACAAGGAAGCCTAGTTCCTAGACTTCTGCATCCAGGTCCCTCTATTTGCTGTCCCTAAAAGCCCATCTGCCTAAAAGTAGTTAAACTGTCCGTGGGAAAGGGAGCTCCAGGCTTAGGACTTATCTCCCCATGGAGTTTTTCAGGCCAGGGCTGTGGGGGACAGGATTCTCCACCTTAGTTCATGAAGACAGTGTGCTCAGGTTTGCTCTGAACTCCCTAACAGTTACTTATCCTTTCCTTCAGCCCCTCCCATCTTTATTACACTAACTTCATCTTTCCCAGTGGTCACTATTACATCACTCAGCCATCATCACCAGCTTGGTCTGGCTGTTGCGATCAGCACCTTTGAGCTATGGAAATGTGGAAATGGAAAGCATTCATTGAGTGGTTGTTTTGACAGTTGGAGAATGACTTACATTCTAGGTTACATTAGATCTAGGATCTACTGAATGGCTGGTGACAATTCAGAAGGCAGTACCTCTAAGTGTTTTTTGCCTAATGAAAAGATTTCTCAGCCAATAACAGACTGCCACTGTCGTCCCTGGCTAGTTGGGAACACAAAGAGCAGGGATGCTAATAGTTAACGTTCACTGAGCACTTACTGCATCCCAGGCACTGAGCTAAGTTCTTTACAGACATTGTTAGTGGTGATTTTATATCAGGTTAGTCTGAGATGTAAAATTAATTATGCTTTGTATCATTCTAGCCCCTGAAAGTTTCTTAAACTCATAATCTCATTTCAGTGTCACAGCAACCCTGGAAAGACGAGACAGGGGTGGGGCTGGTATCATTTTTTCTTTTTTCCTGACCTGTAGGTGAAAGACCCGAAACAGAGAATTTAAATGATTTTCTCAAATCACACATGGCTGGAAAGACTAGAAGTACAATCTGCATCTTACTACGGGATACCCACCACTTTTCAACCACATCCTCCAGGCTTCAGCTCATTAACCAGCATTCGTGGATCTGGGAAAGCTATACAGTCCCTCACACAAATTCCCTGAAGTGTGGAATGAGAAATTAACATGACACGTACTTTCTTGAACCTCACAATGAACACAGAGCTACATTGGGAGTAGGGCTGGTTTATGAAATATATTTGAGGTTCCTAGACAGGATCGAGTTATGGTGGGGGTGGGATTAGTTAAAACAGGTAAAAATTTGGGAAAGAGATATACTTTACTTTCAGGTTGTTTTCCTAGATCTTTTGGAAAGATTCTGGACCAGGAAGGGAGTTTGAGGCTTGTTCGAGGATGTGAGGACTAAGAACAGAAAAGCAGATTTTCTGGAGGCCTTGGCACTGGGGATGCTGCTACCTGTTGATGAGCTTCACATTGGTATCTCTAGCCCAGAGCTCTGGTCCCACATATACAACTGCCTCCTGGAAGCCATTGTTTGTGTCTCCTCTCAGCTCCTGAAATTGAGCATGTCAAAAGTAAACTCCTTACTCCTCCAGCCTTTCAAATTCATTCTGCTACTTGTTTTCCTTATTTTAGAAGACAATTCTACCTTCCACTTTAAAAAATTTTTTCTGACCACTCAATCCCAAAGTCCATCCTACTTCCCAAAGTCTCTTAAAGCCATCCATATCTTTCCATTCTCACTGCTCTCACCCCAGTCCAGGCCATAATCTTGTCTCACTTGAACTAATGCATGTGCCTCTCTACTGTTGCTCAACTTGCCATTCTTTTACTCAGATTTTGTTTCTAAGGATCAATACTGGAAGGAGAAGTCTCTAAATTACAGACTTGTAGAATCCTCATCCCCAGTTCTCTCACCTGCACTTTCTCCTGCTGTTCAGAATCCCCAAGCAGGATATACCTTCTATCCCTGCTTTGTGCCTGTTAGTTTCCACTACAACCTTATCCTCAGGACAAGATTCAGGCATCAACATGAAGTGTATCCTATTAACCTTGCTGATGATAACTGGTGAGTGACTGAAGGTATCTCATGCTTGATTGGGGCTGTACTAGGAGATGAGGCTGTGGAGCTTTGTTGGAGAGGGAGAGCTGATGGATTAGGAACAGGAAAGTTTGGGAAATAGGTAATATACTAGTCATTTTCTGTACAGGCTCAGTCATTTGTAGAACCTAACTAAAACTTTTTTTTTAATTTAATTTTTATTTTTGGCTGCATTGGGACTTTGTTGCTGTGTGCGGGCTTTCTCTAGTGGTGAGTGGGGGCTACTCTTCGTTGTGGTGTGTGGGCTTCTCATTGCGGTGGCTTCTCTTGTTGGGGAGCACATGCTCTAGGCATGCGGGCTTCAGTAGTTGTGGCATGCAGGCTCAGTAGCTGTGGCTCATGGGCTCTAGAGCTCAGGCTCAGTAATGTGGCGCACGGGCTTAGTTGCTCCACTGCATGTGGGATTTTCCTGGACCAGGGCTCGAACCTGTGTCCCCTGCATTGGCAGGTGGATTCCTGCACTGCTGAGCCACCAGGGAAGTCCTAAAACTTTTATTATGGGCTTAAAACCTCATCTGAATGTCTGATAAATTTTCAGTAAGCTTCTCTCCATAATTAATAGACCTTGCTGGAATTTTGATAGGAATTTCATTAAACCTATCGATCAGTCTGGGGACAATTGCTGCCTTTACTATGTTTAGTTTCCCAGTCCATGAACACAGCATGTTATTCGTTTTCTTTAGTTCTTTGATTTCTTTCTTCAACATTTAAAATTTTTCAGCATAAAGATTCTGTACATATTTTGTTAACTATATGCCTAATTATTTTTTTTTTTTTTTTTTTTTTTTTTTTTTTTTTTTTTTTTTTAAAATGATGGTTTTTAATGGGAACCAGAGATATGGTTACAATTACATAGTCCGACACAAAAAACCCGTGGGTGATCAGGAGTTGGAAGGTTACAAAATAATGAGGGTAACACTGGGTACAGGAGAAAGCCGCTCCAGAACTTCAGGAGCCAGGCTAATACGGCCTCTCCCTGCGGTCCTGTCTGTGCTCACCCCTGGAGTCCATCTTGCCAGGGCCAAAGCCACCTCTGTCCCCACCACCCCGGCCCCCTCGGAAGCCCCCACGGTCCCCGCCTCGGCCTCGGTAGCCGCCCCGATCATAGCCTCCTCTGCCACCACGACGATCGTCTCCATAGTTACCCCCCATATGAGAGCCTCCTGGTCCCCCTCCTGGGCCATCTGGTTTAGGGGCCTTACACTGGTTGCATTCATTCCTCCAAGAGAAGTTCATGTTCTCACACGTAGGATTAGGACACTTCCAGTCCCCTGCTCGCTGCTGTCCTCCACCGCCACCGCCACCGCTGGGGAATCCTCCTCGGCCCCCACCACCACTGCCACCACCTCCATAGCCTCCACGGCCCATGGGTCCTCCTCGCCCTCGGCCTCCACGACCATTGCCACCACCCCGATTGAAGTCTGCTCGCCGAGTAGCAAATGAGACCTTGATAGGATTCCCAGAGAATTCTTTACCATCAAACCAATCAATAGCTGCTTTAGCAGAAGGTGGGTCATCAAATGACACTGTTGCCTCTCCCTTCAGTTTGCCTGTTTCCCTGTCTGTGTACAGATTAATCATGGGCTGTCCTGTTTTCTTATTTGTCTTAATGATACCAATCTGCTTGAAGTAATCAGCTACAGACTCAATTGTAACATTCTCGCCCAGGCCTTGCACGAAGATGGTGTTGTTGTCTGAATTATCCTGTTCAGAGTCATGACGTGATCCTTGGTCCCGAGGGCCACCAAATTTATTGAAGCCACCACGGTCACTTCCGCCCATGCCGCCTCTGCCTCCACGGCCGCCTCCACGACCTCTGGGTTCATAGCCACCACTGCTGCGGCTGTAACCACCACCACCGCCCCGGCCACGGCCCCCACGGTCCTGCTGGCCTCCCCCGTAGCCGCCACCACTCTGGTCCTGATTGCCATAACCGCCGCCACCACTACTACTCATGGAGGGCTGATCTTGGCCATAGTTACCTCCACCACCCCCTCCACCTCCACTGCTGCTGTTGTACTGGTTCTGCTGCCCATAGCCCTGAGGGGGATTATAGCTTTGCTGCTGTCCATAGCTTTGCTGCTGTCCACCATAGCCAGACTGCTGGCCATAGCCCCCACTCTGGGGCTGCCCATAGCTGCTGCCCTGAGAACTGCTACCGTAACTTCCCGAGGCGCTGCTAGGAGTTGGCTGCTGGCCATAGCCAGGGTATGAGGACTGCTGCCCGTAAGACGACTGAGAACTTTGGCTACTGCCATAGCCACCAGTTGAGCCATATCCCTGGGGAGTTGACTGTGTGCCATAGCTGTTCTGGGTCTGTCCGTAAGAACTACCATAGCTGCTCTGGCCATAGCCTGAAGCATCCGGTGACTGGCCGTAGCCACTGTAACTCTGCTGTCCATAGGGCTGATTGCTCTGCTGGGAATAGCCCTGCCCAGGCTGGGTCGGGTAGGCCCCATAACTTTGGGTTGCTTGTTGAGTATAGTCGTTTGAGGCCATGTCCGCGCACGCGCGCACAGGCCGACAATCAGCAAGATTCCAATACCACAGCACCGACGCCTCGAGGACTGTATATGCCTAATTATTTCATTTTCTTTGGAGTGATTGTAAATCATATTGCATTTTTAATTTTAGGTTTCATATGTTCATTGTTAGTATATAGAAGTGTGACTGATTTTTATGTGTTGATTTTGTATTCCCTGACCTTGCTGAACTCATGTATTCTAGGAGTTTTTTGTAGATTCCTTGGGATTTTCTATGTAGACAATCATGTCGCCTACAGGAAGGGACAATTATATTTCTTCCTTTGCAATTGGATTTAATTTTCTGATATTTGTTAAGGATTTTTGTATCTTCTTGATGACAGACATTCTAACAGGTGTGAGATGATATCTCATTGTGGTTTTGATTTGCATTTCCCAATGATTAGTGATGTTGAGTATCTTTTCATGTACCTGTTGGCCATTTAGATGTCTTCTTTGGGAAAAAAAGTCTATTTAATTCCTCTGCTCATTTTTAAATTGTTTTTGTTGTTGTTGTTTTTGAGTTGTATGAGTCCTCTATATGTTTTGAATATTAACCCTTTATCTCTTTATATAGTCTGCAAATATTTTCTCCCATTCTGTAGGTTACAATTTCATTTTGTTGATTGTTTCTTTTGCTGTACAGAAGCTTTTTAGTTTGATGTAGCCTCACTTGTTGATATTTGCTTTTGTTGCTTGTGCTGTTAGTGTCATGTCAAAAAAGTCGTTGCCAAGACCCATGTCAAGGAGTTTCCTCTCTATGTTTCCTTCAAGGAGTTTTATGGTATCCATTTACAATAGCATCAAAAACAATAAAATACTTAGGAATAAATTTAACCAAGGAAGTGAAAGATCTGTACAATGAAAACTATAAGACTTTGAAGAAAGAAATTAAAGGAGACATAAACAAATTGAGATATCCCATGTTCGTGGGTTGGAACAATGAATATTGTTAAAATTTCCATACTACCCAAAACCATCTATAGATTTAATGCAATCCCTATCAAAATTCCAATGGCTTTTTTTTACAGAAATAGAAAAGAAATCCTAAAATTTGTATGGAATCACAAAAGACCTCAAATAGCTAAAGCAATCCTGAGAACAAAGCCAGAAGCATCACACTTCCTGATTTCAAACTATATTACAAAGCTATAGTAATTAAAACATTGTGGTATTGGTGTAAAAATAGAAACATAGAACAATGAAACAGAATAGTGAGCCTGGAAATAATCCCCTGTATGTACAGTCAGTTGACACTTGACAAGAGAGCCAAGGACACTCAATGAAGAAAGGATAGTTTCTTCAACAAATGGTATTGGGAAAACTGGATAACCACATGCAAAAAAATGAAATGGGAACGCTATCTTACACCACTCACAAAAATTAACTCAGAATGAATTAAATACTTAAACCATGGGATTCCTAGAAGAAAACATAGGGAAGAAGCTCCTAATTGATTTTCAAATGTTGAACCAGTCTTGCATACCTAGCAGAAATCCCACTTGGTCGTAGTGTATGTATAATGTTTTTTATACATTGTTGGATTTGATTTGCTAATGTTTTGTTGAGGATTTTTGCATCTATGATCATGAGGGATTTTTTTGTAGTTTTCTTGTAATGACTTTGTTTTTGTTATTAGGATAATGCTGGCCTAATAGAATGATTTAGGAAATATTCCCTCTGCTTCTATCTTCTGAAAGAGGTTGCAGAGAATTGGTATAATTCCTTACTTAAATGTTTGGTAGAATTCATGACTGAGCTCATCTGGGCCCAGTGTTTTCTGTTTTGGAAGGTTATTGTTTAATCGATGTCTCTAATAGATATAAGTGTATTTTTGTCTGTTTCTTCTTGTTTGAGTTTTGGCAGATTATGTTTTTCACAGAATTCATCTAGGTTTTCATGTTTGCAGGCATAGAGTTGTTTATAGTATTCCTTTATGGTCCTTTTACTGTCCATGGGGTTGGTAGTGATATCTCCTCTTTCACTTCTAATATTAGTAATTTGTGTCCTCTCTCTTTTATTCTTGGTTATATTGGCTAAGGCTTATTGATTTTTCTGATCTTTTCAAAGAACCAGTTTTTGGTTTTGTTGATTTTCTCTATTTCTTATTTTCATTTTCTTTGATTTCTGCTCTAATTATTATAATATTGTAATATCTTTTCTTCTGCTTATTTTGGATTTAATTTGCTCTACTTTTTCTAGCTTCCTAAGGTGGAAACATATTATTGACTTTAGATCTTTTTTTTCTTTTCTAATATATACCTCCAATGCTAAAAATTTCCTTCTCAGCACTGTTTTTCCTGCATCCTCAAATTTGGTAAATTGTGTTTTAATTTTAATTTAGTTAAAATATTTTTAAATTCCTTTTGAGATTTCTTTGACCCATGTGTTATTTGTAAGTAAGTTGTTTAATCCCCATGTATTTTGGGATTTTCTAGCTATCTTTCTGTTACTGATTTCTAATTTAATTGTAGTGTGGCCTGAGAGCAGACACTGTATGTTTCCTATTCTTTTAAATTTATTATGTGTCTTGTATGACACAGAATGTGGTCTATCTTGATGAATTTTTCATGTGAGCTTGAAAAAAATATATATTCTGCTGTTTTTGCATAAAGTATTCTGTAATTTTTTTTACTATATCCAGTTGATTGAAGGTGCTGTTGAGTTCAACTATGTCCTGATTAATTTTCTGCCTTCAGGAACCATCCATTTCTTTCTTTTTTTAAAATTTGGGGTATAGTTGTTTTACAATGTTGTGTTAGTTTCTACGGTACAGCGCAGTGGAGTTCCCTGTGCTATACAGCATGTTCTCACTAGTTATCTATTTTATACATATCAGTGTATATATGTCAATCCCAACCTCCCAATTCATCCCACCCCCCACCTTGGTGTCCATATGTTTGTTCTCTACGTCCGTGTCTCTATTTCTGCCTTGCAAACTGGTTCATCTATACCATTTTTCTAGATTCCACATATATGCGTTAATATACGATATTTGTTTTTTCTTTCTGACTTACTTCACTCTGTATGACAGTCTCGAGGTCTATCCGTGTCTCCTCAAATGACCCAATTTCGTTCCTTTTTATGGCTGAGTAATGTTCCATTGTATATATGTACCACATCTTCTTTATCCATTTGTCTGTTGATGAGGAACCGTCCATTTCTGATAGAGGGGTGTTGAAGTCTCCAGCTATGATAGTGGATTCAACTATTTCTCCTTTCAGTTCTATCAGTTTTTACCTCATATAATTTGAGGCTCTCTCATTGGGCACATGCACATTGAGAGTGGTTATGTCTTCTTGGATAATTGACGCCTTTATCATAATATAATGCCCCTCTTTATCTGGTAACTTTCCTTGCTTTGAAGTCTGCTCTGTCTCAAATCAGTATAGCTATTCCTGCTTTCTTTTGATTAGTCTTAGTATGATATATCTTTATCCATCCATTTAATTTTAATCTATATGCATCTTTACATTTAAAGTGGGTTTCTTGTAGACAACATATAGTTGAGTCTTATATTTTAATCCACTCTGACAATCTCCATCTTTTAATTGGTGCATTTAGACCATTGACATTCAAAAGTGATTATTGATGTAGTTGGATTAATATCTACCATATTTGTTACTGTTTCTTATTAACAATAATAAGAATGTTTGTTTTTGTCTTCCACTCTTTTTCTGCCTTTCGTGGTTTTAACTGAGCATTTTATATGATTCCAGTTTCTCTCCTTTCTTAGCATATCAGTTATACTTCTCTTCTTTATACTTTCCTATTTTTATATGGTTGCCCCAGAGCTTGCAATATACATTTGCAACTAATCCTAGTCCACTTTCAGATAACATTATGCCGGTTCACAGGTCGTGTGGAGTACCTTATAGTAACAAAGTAATCCTAGTTCCTCCCTCCTGTCCCTTATATCATTGCTGTCATTTCACATATATATGTGTATATGTAAGCATACATAATTGAATACATAGTTGCTACTATTATTTTAAGCAAGCTGTTATCTATTATGATGTAATAGATATTAATTACTATGAAAAATAGAAAAAAAGTTTTTTACCTTTGCTTATTTCATCTTTAATGCTCTTCCTTTCTTTATGTAGATCTGAGTTTGTGTTGTATATTATTTTCCTTCTCTTATAGATTTTATTTTAACATTTCTTTCAAGGTAGGTCTACTGGCAACAAATTCCCTTAATTTTTGTTTGTCGACAAAGTATGTCTCCTTCACTTTTGAAGGATAATTTCACAGGGTACAGAATTCTAGGTTGGTGTTTATTTTCTCTCAATACTTCAAATATTTTTCTCCACTTTCTTCTTGTTTGCATGACTTCTGAGGAGAAGTTGGATATAATTCTTCTTCTTTTTGTTCCTCCATAGGTAAGGTGTTTTTTCTCTCTGGCTTCTTTTAGGATTCTTTCTTTATCTTTGATTTTCTGTAGTTTGAAAGTGATATGTCTAAGTGTAGTTTCTTGGTACTTATCCTGCTTGGTGTTCTCTGAGCTTCCTGGATCTGTGATTTGATATGTCATTAATTTGGAGGAAATTCTCAGTTATTATTATTACAGATATTCCTCTGTTCCCTTCTCTCTTTTCCTTCTGGTATTCTCGTTATGCATATGTCACACATCTTATAGTTGTCTCACAGTTTGGGGATATTCTGTTCTGTCTTTTTCAGTCTTTGTTCTCTTTTTTCAGCTTTGGAAGTTTCTATTGATACATGTGGAAGCTCAAAGATTCTTTCCTCAGCCATGTCCAGTCTACTAATAAACCTATCAAAGGCATATTTCTGTTAGTGTTTTTTACTTTTAACGTTTCTTTTTGGTTCTTTCTTGAGATTTCCAATTTTCTACTTATATTCCCCTTCTGTGATTGCATGCTGCCTCCTTTATCCATTAGAGCCTTTAGTAAACACCTCCTCCTAGTTACAGGAAAGGGAAAAGGTGGTCTAACAGGAAGCCTGCTTCCACTGGGATTGGGGATAGAAGATGAGCTGCCTGCTCAGCCCTGGTGAAGCCATGGTGTGTGGGCATTTTTTCCTTTGTTGTTTGGTGAGAGTAGGGTGGGTATTGTCCATAAGACGTCCTGTTAGACCACCCTTTTCCCTTTCCTGTAACTAGGAGCAGCAGGTTTTTACTTAGAGGTCGTTTTTGGGTTTTTTTTTTTTGCTGTTTGTTTGTTTTTTTGTCTTTGTCTGTTGGAGGTTCTGGGTTGTGGGCTGCTCCTGTGCCCTGTCCTGGATCTTTGGAGATATAAATAAAAGGTAAACACAGGGAAGTTACTGCCATGTTGTTCCTTAAGTCCCCAGTTTTCTAGGCAGTACACTTCCTTCTTGTCAACTTTGAGTCTATGTTTGTTTGTTGTGTTTGTTGTGCAGGGTTCTTTTAGTTGTAAAAGGGAGGAGCTGGGAGGAATGGGGCTACTCCATCTTGGATCAACTGTAAGTTGAGCTTTCATGTTTTGGAGGGTAGAAGATGAGAGACCAGTGAAGTACCTTAAGAGTCAGGAGGGAATAAAAATGTGATTTTATACAAGTCAGGGGAGTCTGTTTCTAAGAGGAGGGTGTAGTTAATGTGTTCTATGAGAAATTAAGAGAGTTAAAGCTACAGATACAGTGAAGGCATATAGGTGCATTAAAATGGAGTTAAGATTTGGCCATTTGAAGTATGGCTCAAGGGTGTTAGGACAAGGGAGTTCCAAAGAATAAGAGCATGGTTGAAATGATAAATAAAGGAATCTAACTTGGGTAGAGAAGGAAGTAAAAACAGGCAGTGTCTGATAAGAAATGGAGGGGGGAAAAGAGTCAATGTATATAAGTTTATAATGAGTTCTTAGAATCAGTGACTTTATAAAGCTCTGTTAAGAGTGACACAGTACCTTGGGTCACAGGGCATCAGGGCTTTGGTGGAAAAAAACGTGGACACATTTAGAGTATATGACCAATATTTAGTTGGGGGGCTCAGCCAGGTACATAACTCAGTCTTAATTAGTAGAAGATCTGTTCTTCACCTTTCCTTGGAAGTCCCAGTGGCTTCAAGGGACCCTGGATATCTTATTGCTAGAGATAAGTTGGATCTAGTGGTAGTGCAGACTTAGAAGCTAGTGAGAGATGGTCTGGAATCAGGGATAGATGATGGGAGTTAAATAAGAGTTAGATTTATGTACTGGAAGAGCTTAGAGTAAGAAGGAATGAGAATACTACCTATGCCAGTGGTTCTCAGCCTTTTTGAGCATGAGAACCCCTTTTAGTCTTAAAATATTGTGAGCCTTTTTTTTTAGATGTTGGGGGTAGGAATTTTATTAATTTTTTATTTATTTATTTTGGCTGTGTTGGGTCTTCGTTTCTGTGCAAGGACTTTCTCTAGTTGTGGCAAGCCGGGGCCACTCTTCATCGAGGTGTGCGGGCCTCTCACCGTCGCGGCCTCTCTTGTTGCGGAGCACAGGCTCCAGACGCGCAGGCTCAGTAGTTGTGGCTCACGGGCCCAGTTGCTCCGCGGCATGTGGTATCTTCCTAGACCAGGGCTCGAACCCGTGTCCCCTGCATTCTCAACCACTGTGCCACCAGGGAAGCCCTTGAGTCTTTTTATGATGTTATTAAAAACTTATATAACAAAAAGGTGAATTAATTATACATGCTAAAGCAATTTGTATTTTATTATCAAAATAGTATTTAACTGGATTTCCCGTCCACTCTACTTTTGAAATAGGTCTCATATCCATCTACTTATCTGACCTTCTCCATCTTCATTGCTGCCGCAGTAACACAAGCCACATCACTTTTTGCTAGGTCTACTTCAATAAACCTGTTTCTACTCTTGCCTTTTTTAACCCTGTGTCTAATCGGAAGCAAGTGATGTTTTAAAAATATAATAGGATCATATCACTCCCATACATCAAATTCTTCAAAATTTTCTATTACACTTAGAATAAAATACAAATTCCTGACTATAGCTTTGAAGCCCTGCTTGATGAGGTCCCTGCCTCCTCTCCAGGCTCACCTTAGGCCAATATTTTTCTTGCTCTCTAGGCTTCAGTCTCACTGGTTCTTTTCAGATTCCTGAGCACTCCTAGTTCTTCCCCATTTTTGAGCCTTTGCACATGCATTTCCTCTCTTGGGAAACTCTTTACCCTAACCTTCCCATGGCTGTTTTTTCTCATCTTTTATGTCTCAGATTAACTGTCACTTTCCCAGCAAGTACTTCTTTGCCAACCAAAGTAAATTAGATTTTTCATTTACTGCCCTTATTATTCTTTCTCATAAAACACTGTTACTGTCTCATCACAATTTGTTTTTTTATTGTCTCATCACAATTTGCTTATTGTCTACCTCCCTCACTTCATGAAGACAAAGTCTACTTTTGTCTTGGATACCCCTTTATATTTAACATCCAATATATCAATATTTCCTGGTACATATAAGTATTCAGTAAATTAAAAAAGCAAATGCATGCATATATAGATTTGGAAAAAAGTACATGCATATATGTGCATAATATTAACTTTTAGTCTTCTGATGACGCTTGCTTCACATGTGAATCCATAAAACCATTGCATTAATTCATAGCCTTCCAGGGGACCCCTGCACACAAAGTGAGTTCTAATCTCATTAATTCATTTGTATAATATATATGTATTGAGTTTCTACTATGCTCTAGACATTGTGCTAAGTGCTGGGGATATTGTACAAGTCATTGTTCCTCTACTATGTCATGTGTATAGATGGAAAACCAATAGACCCAGAAATATAAATTGACTTAGCAAGAGAAGCCCCGATTAGAACATAGATTTTTAAAAAATTAATAGTTTTATATTTTCCTCTGTCCTTTCCTAAACTGGAGAAAGCAAGATTTGATCTAACTTGTTGAACCCACTAACCAGTAATTTTTTTAAAGTGAGATTTATTTTGCTTTATGCATCCGGGGGAACACACTCCAGAGAACCTCAGAAGTGTCCCAGTTAAGGGGGAGTTGGAAGGGGTGTCTTACAGGGTTTGAGCTTGTGCTGGATAATTCTGAAGATGGAGTTACAGAAATGGGGTCAGTTCAGAATTAGATGCAGTTGAGAAGAGGGAACATCCTAATCCTAATTGGGGTCCCCCAACCCTAACTGGGTACCTCAAAAGTTTTATTTAGGAGCTAGGAGGATTATATTAGGGCTAGAGCTATCACTGGTAAAGAAACAGCAGTAAGGCCAAGAAGGGAGGTGTCAGGCAATATCTGACGTTTAGTTATTTGGTGGGTCATGGAGAGGCTCTGTCTATGTCTTTTTTCTGAGCATTATTTTGCACTTTATCAACATAAAAATGTTCTTGAAACTGCCTTAGTAAGAAATAACATTTATTGAATACATTATATGCCAAACATTCCTCCAAGCTACTTACATATATTAACACATTTAATCTTCACAATCGCCTTAAGTGAGAAGTTCATTTATGATTTCAGTGTACAAATAAGGAAATCAAGATATAGAGATTTACATAATTTGTTCAAGTTCACGCTACTAGTAAAGATAGAGCTAGAATTTGAATCCAGGTACCTATTTCCAGAGAATAAGTACTATTTTATATTTAAGTGCCCATCAGTACAAAGTATCTCTCCCTATGTTTTCATGCCAGAATTAAAGTTTTTATTTTTTATTTAATTAATGAATTTATTGCTGTTGGAGTCATGATGACTAGTCTCAGAGCATCCCTGCAATTCACTAGTAGGAAAAGTCAGGGAGCTGTAGGAAAGGCTGCATTGCTGTGACTATGGATAGAACCAAGAAGCCTTGAGCCTTTGGGAGATTGGAAATGAGCTAAGCTATTCTGGAAAGCTGCAGACAGGGTGAGGGGAAGCAGGGAGGCCATGTCGAGGAGAAGTACATACATGGGATTTAGGATCAAATAGACTGAAATCAGAATCCTTGAACCAACCATCATTCACTAGTTGTATGGCTTTAAGTAAGTCTCCTAATGTTAAGCTTTTACTCTGTAAAATAATATAAAATGTATCCACCCCAGGGTTTTTTTTAATTTTTCCTGTGAAAATTAAAAAACATTTTAAAAGTACCTAAAGTGCTTAGTACAGTGTTTGTGCAGTATGGAACTCTAGTACCACATGGTAGACTAAGTGATTAATGTGGTAAATATTGATATTATTGGACACTGGTGTCTTGAAATCTCCATAACCACACCAAGTTTCCATTAATCAGCTGGGTTGTATCCCTGATTCTCCCCTCTCTGTGTTTCAGGTGTTATCTCATTTGTTATTGAAGACACTGAAGACCTAAGTCATCTTTTCTATTTATTATACCTGAAATCCAGTTACCAGTCCTATATGGGGACTCTGATTGCTTCTCAGTGGGTGATAACGGCAGCACACTGCTTCTTACCGTAAGTGATGGGGAGCAATCTACTCTGTTAAGGCTTCAAGGCTGGGGCTCAATGCTCCTTGTGGAAATTCTAAAAAACTTGTGCTGGTCAGGAAATCATAATGATCTGATGGTGAGGGGGAGCCCAGCTACTTGGATAAAACTTAACTACACGTTCTTATGTTTAACGTGTCCGGAAAGGAAAAAGTTTTATGTTATAAAATAATATCTTACATACATATAAAAATAGACCTGCGAATTGTTCTTAATGTTTTTAAGATTCATCTAAAACTGTTAGATGTGACGGTATTTTATTTTTCATTGCTGTATTATATTTCAGTGTGAATTCACACTGGTTCTTTTCTTGACAGACATTTGAGTTATTTCTAGTTTACTGCTATTTTGAACAGTGTTACTGTAAATGTACTTGTACCACGTACCTTAGAAAGTATTCTTGTGTATATATCTGTGATACATATTCTGTATATGTGTGTGTGTGTGTGTGTGTGTGTGTGTGTGTGTGTGTATTGGTATATTCACATATCGGTTTATATCTGTAAGTACACCTCTTGGTATATAACTAGAGCATATAGTTAGGAGTGGAATTGCTGGGTCATAAGAGCATGCAAATGTTCACTTTTACACACCCTCCAGCAATTTATGAGTTCTTCCAACACTGGGTATTGTCAAGCTTTTTAATTTTTTTGCTGATTAAGTGTCAAATATCTTATTATCATTTTAATTTTATTACCTTTACTAGTAGTGATGATTAACATCCTCCGCCCTCATCCTCCTCTTCCTTCTCCTTCTGACAATAATGTTTCTTTTGGGAACAACTCTTTTATGTCTTTTGAAAATTTTGTGTATTAAATTTTAAAAATATTGCTTCATAGGACTTCTATAAATGCTCTAGATATTACTTGTTTGTCAGTTATATATGTTGAAAATATCTTCCACTCTGTGGCTTGATCTTCTCTTTATGGTGTATTTTGATGAATAAGAACTCTTAACTTCAAGATAATTCACTTTAAAACTTGAATTATCCGTCTTTGTGGTTATTGAGCATTGTGCCAAGTTGAAAATATCTTTTATGACCACAAGATCAGAAAGATATTCCTTTATATTTACTTCTAAAGATTTTAAAGCTTTGATTTTCATATTTAAATTTTCATATAATTTAGATTTGATTTTTGTGAATGATGTGAAGTAGCGATCCAATTTCATTTTTTAAAGATAGTAAGCTAAATATCCAAATATCATTTGTCAATGGTCCCTTCTTTCCCCACTGATCTGCAACACCTGTTCTGTCATCTATCAAAGTTCCATCTGTATATGGGTCTGTTTCTGGGCTCTTGTTGCTGTTCCATTGGTTTATTTATTATAGACCACAATGCCTTAATAGTTATGACTTTATCATAATTTGTGATGTGTGATATGGTTGGCCAGCCATCTTATTCTTCATCAGGAATGCTTAGAAATTCTTTTACATAAATTTAAAAATCAACTTGTCAAGTTCTATGAAAAACTCTAGTGGGATTTATTTGGAATTGCTTTGACTTTTTATATCAGTTGCAAAGTATTGATATTTTCTGATATTGATTGTTCCTAGCCATGGATCTGAGATAGCTCTCTATTTATGTTTCCCTTCGATGCATTTCAAGAGTTTTATATTATCTGCATTCATGTCTTGTACATATCTTATTAAGTTTATTCCTAAAGTGCTTTATATTTTTCTATCATTTTAATTGACGTACTTGCATAAAATTATATTTTCTGTTTATTGATGATGATGGAAATGCAATTGGTATTCATAAGTTGATTTAATAGTTTGTTGCTTTGCTATATTCTCTTACTATTTCTAGTAATTTATGTATATGTTCTTGTGGGTTTTCTATCCATCATCTTTGATATGCGCCATTTTCACTATTGTTTAAATTCTAAATAATTTTGGAAATTTCCACATGATTATAAGCAGCTCATAGAACTCAATACCGAAAAAACAACCCAATCAAAAAATGGGCAGAAGACCTGAATAGACGTTTTCCCAAAGAAGACATATAGGTGGCTAACAGGCACATGAAAAGATAGTCAGTATTAGTATTAGAGAAATGCAAATCAAAACCACAATGAGATATCACCTCACACCGGTCAGAATGGCTATCATCAAAAAATGTACAAATAACAAATGTTGGAGAGGATGTGGAGAAAAGGGAGCTCTTATACACTGTTGGTGCAGCCAGTGTGGAAAACATGGAGTTCCTCAAAAAGCTAAAAATAAAACTATCATATGATCCAGCAATTCTACTCCTGGGTATATATCCAGAAAAAAATGAAAACACTAATTTAAAAAGATACATGTACCCCAGTGTTCATAGCAGCATTATTTACAATAGCCAAGATATGGGAGCAACCCAAGTACCCATCAACAGATGAATGGATAAAGAAGATGCAGTACATATATACAATGGGATATTACTCAGCCATAAAAAAATGAAGTTCTGCCATTTGCAGCAACATGGATGGACCTAGAGAATACTATGCTTAGGGAAATAAATCAGAGAAAGACAAATACTATGTGATGTCACTTATATGTGGCATCTGAAAAATAACACAAATGAATGTATATGCAAAACAGAAACAGACTCACAGATATACTAAACAAACTAGTGGTTACCAGAGGGGAGACAGAAGGGGGGAGGGGAAAATTAAGGGTATGGGATTAACAGATACAGACTACTGTGTTTGAAATGAATAAGCAACAAGGATATATTGTTGTATATCAATTGTTCTATACAATTGTTGTCTATTGTATAGAATAGGGAATTATAGCCAGTATCTTTTTTTTTTAAAGAATTAAAAAAAATTTTTTTATACAGCAGGTTCTTACTAGTTATCTATTTTATACATATTAGTGTATACATGCCAATCCCAATCTCCCAGTTCATCTCACCACCACCCCCAGCCCCCCACCGCTTTGCCCCCTTGATGTCCATATGTTTGTTCTCTACATCTGTGTCTCTAGTTCTGCCTTGCAAACCGGCTCATCTGTACCATTTTTCTAGATTCCACATATATGCATTAATATACGATATTTGTTTTTCTCTTTCTGACTTAACTTCACTCTGTATGACAGTCTCTAGGTCCATCCACATATCTACAAATGACCCAATTTCGTGCCTTTTTATGGCTGAGTAATATTCCATTGTATATATGTACCACATCTTCTTTATCCATTCATCTGTCAATGGGCATTTAGGTTGCTTCCATGACCTGGCTATTGCAAATAGTGCTGCAATGAACATTGGGGTGCATGTGTCTTTTTGAATTATGGTTTTCTCTGGGTATATGCCCAGTAGTGGGACACCAAGAGAGGAAAGTGGGGTGTAGGTGGTGGTGGTAGGATGAATTGGGAGATTGGGACTGACATATATACACTAATATGTATAAAATAGATAACTAATAAAAACTTGCTATATAAAAAAATAAATAAAATTAGCCTTATCTTGCCCTGCCCCCCCCCCCACAAAAAACATAACATGGATGTAATAAACACTGCTGTTGAGGGCTTCCCTGGTGGCGCAGTGGTTGAGAGTCCGCCTGCCGATGCAGGGGACACGGGTTCGTGCCCCGGTCAGGGAAGATCCCACATGCCGCGGAGCGGCTGGGCCCGTGGGCCATGGCCGCTGAGCCTGCGCGTCCAGAGCCTGTGCTCTGCGGCGGGAGACGCCACAACAGTGAGAAGCCCGCATACCGCAAAAAAAAAAAAAAAAAAAAAAAAATCTGTGGGACTGAAAAGAAAATCAGCTGTTGGCTCAGCCCCAGAGGTGGCTGCACAATATACGTAACAGACAGACGTCACCGTGAGGCTGCTAGGGCACTGTGACACGTGTTAACGTGACATGTTGAACTCTCTGACTCAGGTCAGTCAAGATGTGCATGTGTTTTCTGTGAATATTTTTAGTCATTCACATCCATATTTTCTTCCCGCTCTCTTATGTGGTAGGAATTGCACCTTTAGATTGGGTCATATGGTAGATACCTCTTATCCAACTGCTGCCTCCAAATCACATTTCCTTCCTCATTTATTTTCCCCACTGGCTTCTGAGGCTGGAGAAAATTTTACTTGCTGCAATTGCAGTAAAATCTTTTGAGATGAGGCCTCTTTTTCTGAACATTTGGATGAATTAGTTTCTGTGTACATAAAGGAAAATATCTTGCTCAGTAAAATCCTATTACCTTTAATGTAGTTCTTCCCAGAGCTTATCATTGGGTTGGACTGGAGCTGTATTTTCAAATTTTAGCAACTATAACAAGCACTGCTGAGTACTTCAGCTCAGATTACCCAACTAATACTCTAGTGGCAAAAGCTTTATGTGGGGTTCTAACCGTCAGACACTGGTCCGTTCTATCTACGTCTCCAAGGTAGACCAAGGAACCTGACCCATTGTGTGTGTCGGGGAGTGAGAAGGGCAGTCAGTTGCCCTCAGCTGGAAAGACCTGGGCATTTAACCTTTATATTCAACCCTGCATTCTGAGAGAAGAGTCAAAGAACAAAACAATATGAGTTGGGGTAAGAAGTTGATCAAATACTCACAATAAAGCAGAAATAAGGTCATTCCAACAATTTTAAGCACAACTACAGTAAGCCCAGAGATTATCATGTGCCAGTTCATGATGCAGGAGATGAGGAGGCTGTGGGCATGAGAGCACAATATCAGCATTGGAATCTGGGACAAGCCTTCTTTCCACCAGGGCACATGCCAGACTCTTTCTCAGAGCACCCTTGAAGGGCTTGGAAGCCAGGCATGACACTGATAGGTTCAAGGAGGAGACTCAGCACATGCCCAGAAGACAGGTAGGATCTTGTGCTCATTGGTAGCCTCTGAACTTGGCATACTGCCTCTCTTTCACCATCCCTAGCTCTAGACCTCAGCCCTGTTCCCACTTGTGGACTCCTAAACTCTGTCTGATGAAATAAATCCTCTCCTGGACTTTGAGAACCCTTAACCTTGAAATGACCCTTGCTCCCTGGAACTTTAATTTGTAGTCTTGGCCATACTGACTTCAGCTCTCAAAAGTCTTTGTCTTCAAAAGAGTATGCCAGGAACGGAGTCAAGATGGCGGTGTGGGAAGATGCCAAGTTAGTGTCTCCCCACAACTAGGGCACCTGCTGGCCGCTGGTGGGGGACCCTGACACCCAAGGAAACGGGAGGAGCCCCCAAGTGAACTGGTAGGACATGGGGAGATCAAGGAGGGAGGATAAGTGGAAACCAGACAGGATCGGCACCCCTGAGGCCGGGGAGATCAGGAGAGGCAGGCGGGAGAGGCCCTCCGGGATCAGGTGAGCAGGAGAGGAGAGGAGGGTGAATGCCCTGCCCACTTGAACCCAGGAAGCCTGCTGGGCTCCCAGGTGAGGTCCCCCGCCCTCTGAGCCCAAGGGTGGGGGGCATGCCTGGAACCCTTCTGTTCCTTGAGCCTAAGCCCCACTCCCCACAGCCTCCAGGGCCTTTTCCAGCCCTGTGGGTCCTGAGCATTGGCCCCGCCCACCATCCAAACCTCACCCTTGCTTAGGCCCCACCCTCCACAGCTAAGGCCTCCCCCCCGGCTTTTTTTTTCTTTTTCCTCCTCCTCTTTTATACTATTGTGGTACTGATGTACTTTCTGCTTGTTGATTCATCTATATTTTTATTTTTAGATTCTTTCTAACATACCTGTTAGTTTTGTAGTCTAATTTTTTTTTTTACTTTGTTATTGTTCTCTTTTTTTTTTATGCCACCTACGCGGCTTGTGGGATCTTGGTTCATGAGCTGGGGGTTGGGCTGAAGCTCCTGCAGTGGGAGCTCCAAGTCCGAACCACTGGACCAACAGAAAACCTCAGACCCCAGGGAATATTCATCAGAGTGAGGTTGCATGGAGGTCCTCATCTCAGCACCAAGACCCAGCTCTACCCAACAACCTACAGACTCCACTGTTGGAAGCCTCAGACGAAACAACCATTGAGACAGGAACACAATCCCACTCATTAAAAAAAAAAAAGGAGAGATGGCAAAAACATATGTCACAGATGAAGGAGCAAGGTGAAAACCTACAAGACCAAATAAATGAAGAGGAGATAGGCAATCTACCTGAAAAACTATGCAGAGTAATGATAGTAAAGATGATCCAGAATCTCAGAAATAGAATGGAGGCACAGATTGAGAAAATACAAGAAATGTTTAACAAAGATCTAGAAGAACTAAAGAACAAACAAACAGAGATAAACAATACAATAACTGAAATGAAAAATACACTAGAAGGAATCAATAACAGAATAACTGAGGCAGAAGAACGAATAAGGGAGCTGGAACACAAAATGGTGGAAATAACAGCCAAGGAACAGAATAAAGAAAAAAGAATGAAAAGAATTGAAATCTCAGAGACCTCTGGGACAACACTAAACACACCAACATTCGAATTATAGAGGTCCCAGAAGAAGAAGAGAAAAAGAAAGGGTCTGAGAAAATATTTGAAGAAATTGTAGTCGAAAACTTCCCTAACATGGGAAAGGAAATAGTCACCAAAGTCCAGGAAGCAGAGAGTCCCATACAGGATAAACCCTAGGAAAAACACACCAAGACACATATTAATCAAACTAACAAAAATTAAATTCAAAGAAAAACTATTAAAAGCAGCAAGGGAAAACCAAAAAAAAACATACAAAGGAATCCCCCCCATAAGGTTATAAACTGATTTTTCAGCACAAACTCTGCAGGCCAGAAGGTAGTGGCAGGATATACTTAAAGTGATGAAAGAAAAACCTACAACCAAGATTGCTCTACCCAGCAAGGATCTCATTCAGAGTTGATGGAGAAAACAAAAGCTTTTCAGACAAGCAAAAGCTAAGAAAATTCAGCACCACCAAACCAGCTCTACAACAAATGCTGAAGAAATTTCTCTAGGCAGAAACACAAGTGAAGAAAAAGACCCACAAAAACAAACCCAAAACAATTAAGAAAATGGTAGTAGGAACATACATATCACTAATAACCTTCAACATAAATGGATAACTGCCTCAACCAAAAGACACAGACTGGCTGAATGGATACAAAAACAAGACCCATATCTATGCTGTCTACAAGAGACCCACTTCAGACCTAGGGACACATACAGACTGAAAGTGAGGGAATGGAAAAAGATATTCCATGCAAATGGAAATCAAAAGAAAGTTGGAGTAGTAGTACTCGTATCAGATAAAATAGACTTTAAAATAAAGACTGTTGCAAGAGATAAGGAGGGACACTACATAATGATCAAAGGATCAATACAAGAAGAAGACATAACAATTATAAATGTTTATGCATCCAACATAGGAGCACCTCAATATATAAGGCAAATGCTAACAACCATGAAAGGAGAAATCAACAGTAACACAATAATAGTAGGGGACTTTAACACCCCCCTTACACCAATGGACAGATCATCCAAACAGAACATAAATAAGGAAACACAAGCTTTAAATGACACAATAGACCAGATAGATTTAATTGATATTTATAGAACATTCCACCCCAAAGTGGCAGAATACACTTTCTTCTCAAGTGCACATGGAACATTGTCCAGGATAGATCACATCTTGGGTCACAAATCAAGCCTTGGAAAATTTAAGAAAATTGAAATCATATCAAGCATCTTTTCTGACCACAACACTATGAAATTGGAAATCAATTACAGGAAAAAAATACTGTAAAAAACACAAATATATGGAGGCTAAACAGTGTACTACTAAATAACCAAGAGGTCACTGAAGAAATCAAAGAAGAAATTAAAAAATACATAGAAACAAATGACAATGAAAACACGATGATCCAAAACCTATGGGTTGCAGCAAAAGCAGTGCTAAGAGGGAAATTAATAGCAATTCAATCTCACCTCAAGAAACAAGAAAAATCTCAAACAATCTAACCCTACACTTAAAACAACTAGACAAAGAACAAAGAAAACCCAAAGTCAGTAGAAGGAAAGAAATCATAAAGATCAGAGCAGAAATAAATGAAATAGAAATGAAGAAAACAGTAGCAAAGATCAATAAAACTAAGAGTTGGTTCTTTGAGAAGATAAACAGAACTGAAAACCCTTAGCCAGACTCATCAAGAAAAAAATGGAGAGGACGCAAATCAATAAAATTAGAAATGAAAAAGGAGAAATCACCACTGACACTGCAGAAATACAAAGGATTATAAGAGACTACTACAAATAACTATATGCCAATAAAAAGGACAACCATGAAGAAATGGACAAATTCTTGGAAAGGTACAATTTTCCAAGACTGAACCAGGAAGAATTAGAAAAGATAAACAGATCTATCACAAGTAATGAAATTTAAACTGTAATTAAACATCTTCCAACAAAGAAAAGTCCAGGACCAGATGGCTTCATAGGCGAATTCTAGCAAATATTTAGAGAAGAGCTAACACCGATCCTTCTCAAGTTCTTCCAAAAAATTGCAGAGGGAGAAACACTCCCAAATTCCTTATACAAAGCCACCATTACCCTGATACCAAAACCAGAAAAAGATATCACAAAAAAAGAAAATTATTGACCAATATCACTGATGAACACAGATGAAAAAATCCTGAACAAAATACTAGCAAACAGAATCCAACAACACATTAAAAGGATCATACATCATGATCAGGTGGGATTTATCCCAGGGATGCAAGGATTCTTCAATATATGCAAATCAATCAATGTGATATACCATATTAACAAATTGAAGAATAAAAGCCATATGATCATCTCAATAGATGCAGAAAAAGCTTTTGACAAAATTCAACACCGATTTATGATAAAAACTCTCTAGAAAATGGGCATAGAGGGAACCTACCTCAACATAATAAAGGCCACATATGACAAACCCACAGCAAGCCTCATACTCAATGGTGAAAAACTGAAAGCATTTCCACTAAGATCAGGAGCAAGACAAGGATGTCCATTCTTGCCGTTCTTATTCAACATAGTCTTGGAAGTCCTAGCCACAGCAATCAGAGAAGAAAAAGAAATAAAAGGAATACAAATTCGAATAGAAGAAATAAAACTGTCACTGTTTGCAGATGACATGATACTATACATAGAGAATCCTAAAGATGCCACCAGAAAACTACTAGAACTAATCAATGAATTTGGTAAGGTTGCAGGATACAAAATTAATGCACAGAAATCTCTGGCATTCCTATACACCAACAATGAAAAATCAGAAAGAGAAATTAAGGAAACACTCCCATTTGCCATCGCAACAAAAAAAATAAAATACCTAGGAATAAACCTGCCTAAGGAGGGGAAAGACTTGTACTCAGAAAACTATAAAACACTGATGAAAGATATCAAAGATGACGTAAAGAGATGGAGAAATATACCATATTCTCGATTTGGAATAATCAATATTGTGAAAATGACTATACTACCCAAAGCAATCTACAGATTCAATGCAATCCCTATCAAACTACCAATGGCATTCTTCACAAATTAGAACAAAAAATTTTACAATTCGTAGGGAAACACAAAAGACCCCAAATAGCCAAAGCAATCTTGAGAAAGAAAAATGGAGCTGGAGGAATGAGGCGCCCTGACTTCAAACTATACCACAAAGCTATGGTAATCAAGACAGTATGGTACTGGCACAAAAACAGAAATATAGATCAATGGTACAGGATAGAAAGCCCAGAGATTAACCCACGCACATATGGGCACCTAATTTATGACAAAGGAGGCAAGAATATACAATGGAGAAAAACCAGCCTCTTCAATAAGTGGTGCTGGAAAAACTGGACAGCTACATGTGAAAGAATGAAATTAGAACACTCCCTAACACCATACACAAAAATAAACGCAAAATGGATTAAAGACTTAAATGTAAGGCCAGACACTATAAAACTCTTAGAGGAAAACATAGGAAAAACACTCTTTGACATAAACCATAGCAAGATCTTTTTTGACCCACCTCCTAGAGTAATGGAAATAAAAACAAAAATAAACAATGGGACTTAATTAAACTTAAAAGCCTCTGCACAGCAAAGGAAACCACAAACAAGACAAAAAGACAACCCTCAGAATGGGAGAAAACATTTACAAGTGAAACAACAGACAAAGGATTAATCTCCAAAACATACAAGCAGCTCATGGAGTTCAATATCAAAAAATCAAACAATCCAGTTAAAAAATGGGCAGAAGACCTAAATAGACATTTCACCAAGGAAGACATACAGATGGCCCAGAGGCACATGAAAAGATGCTCAATATCACTAATTATTAGAGAAATGCAAATCAAAACTACAATGAGGTATCACCTCACACCAGTCAGAATGACCATTATCAAAAAATCTAGAAACGATAAATGCTGGAAAGGGTGTGGTAAAAAGGAAACCCTCCTGCACTGTTGGTGGGAATGTAAATTGATACAGCCACTATGGAAAACAGTATGGAGGTTCCTTAAAAAACTGAAAATAGAACTACCATATGACCCAGCAATCCCATTACTGGGCATATACTCTGAGAAAACCATAATTCAAAAAGAGACATGTACCACAATGTTCATTGCAGCATTATTTACAATATCCAGGACATGGAACCAACCTAAATGTCCATTGACAGATGAATGGATAAAGAAACTGTGGCACATATATACAGTGGAGTTTTACTGAGCCATAAAAAGAAACAAAATTATTTGTAGTGAGGTGGATGGACCTGTAGTCTGTCATACAGAGTGAAGTAAGTCAAAAAGAAAAACAAATACTATGTGTTAACGCATATATATGGAATCTAAAAAAAAAAAAATGGTCCTGAGGAACCTAGTTGTAGGGCAGGAATAAAGATGTAGACATAGGGAATGGACTTGAGGACACAGGGTGGGAGGGGGAAGCTGGGGCGAAGTGAGAGTAGCATTGACATATATACACTAATGAACGTAAAATAGTTAGTTAGTGGGAATCAGCAGGATAGCACAGGGAGGTCAACTCGGTGCTTTGCGATGACCTAGAGGGATGGGTTAGGGAGGATGGAAGGGAGGCTCAAGAGGGAGGGGATATGGGAACATATGTATGCATATGGCTGATTCACTTTGTTGTACAACAGAAACTAACACAGTATTGTGAAGCAATTATACTCCAATAAAGATCTATTAAAAGATAAAAATAAGCTACAAGGATATATTGTACAACATGGGGAGTATAACCAATATTTTATAATAACTAAATGAAGTATAACCTTTAAAAATTGTGAATCACTGTATTGTACACGTATAATTTATATATAAAATTATACATCAACTACATGTCAATAAAAAACTGGAAAAAATAAAATAAAAAATAGCAAAAAGAAAAGACTATGACAGGAGTCAGACAGACAGGACAAGTGTCCCTGAAGTCCTTGGCACGGGGGCAGAGCCAGCAATCTGTACAGAGGGGATGGACACAGACTCACCTGCTCTCTCCCTGGAAGACTCGGCTGGTCTGCAGGTGGCGATCTTCCCAGTGGCCTTAGCTTGCTGTGGTGGTGGAGGCTCTTCCAATGAGAATACGCTCCTTCTGTTCAGGCAGTATCCTTCTTTCCTTCCTCTAACAGTCTCTGTCTTGTCAGCGTCTCCGAGCAAACACTTCTTCCTGATAAGTGTTCTTGGCAAAGGGAGCGGGTTGGGCAAGGAGGGGAAAGGAGTCTGTAGCCTCTGAAAGAGGAAGGTTCCCCCTAGAGGGATTCTAATACAGGGGAACGATTTTAGAAGAATTTAGAAAACAGAATACCTTAACACAGACTTACCCTTTCTCTGTGTCTGAATCTTCTTGAAATAGAGTGGAAAGATAATATAGTAAAATGTTAACAAATAAGAGTCTGGGTGAAGAGTATCTGTAAATTATTTATTTGTACTTTCCTTACAACATTTCTGCAAGTCTGAAATTGTCAAAATAAAAATTTTAAGAAAAGAAATTCATCTGAAGTCACTACTATTAGTGAGCAGGTCCTCGTGTGTCCCATTGGCCCCGTCACTGTCACACACTCTGCTCAGTCCCCTTTATGATAGACTCCTCCTCTCTGGCCCCAACCGCTCACCTTCCAGACCATATGTTACGTGAAGGTGGTGACTATTCAGTATTTCTTGAGCATGGCACTTCACTGGATACAGGGAGTGGGGTGAGGGTGAACAATACTGAAGTCTTACTATCAAGGAATCTTTATTGCATATCACATTTAAAGTTTTCCTTTTATTATACTTTCCTTACTGTGAAGGCTACATGTGCTCATTACAAAAAATGGTTAGAAAACACTGGCAAGGAAAACTGAGAAAATAAAAACATTCATATTACTTTACACATTTAGCTATAGTTATTGTTAACTTTTCTGGATGTGTACGCTTTCTAGATGAGTAAGTATGTAAGAAGATAGGTAGGTAGATAGATAGATAGATAGATACTGGGTCATTTAGAAAATTGGGATGATATTGTATATATTATTTTGTAATATAGGTTCTATAGGTTAAGCTAACACTATATTATAGATATCCCTTCAAGTCAAAATATAGATTTTGATGATATATTATTATTACATATACATATATATGATTTATTCAACATTTGGACAATTGTGATTCTTCTAGTAAAGAGTAGTGGGTAAGAACAAAGGTTTTAAGTTAGTCTTGGGTTTGATTCCTGGCTCTGCCATTTACTAGCTGGATGTCTTTGACTAAGTTACTTCATCTCTTTAAGCTTCCATTTCTTTGTCTCTAAATAGGAGTAATTATAGTAAAACTTCATAAAGGTTTGTTGTGGAAATTAGCAAGAAAATGCTTACAAGTTTATTAGCATGCTACCTGGTACCTTGACTATAAATTCTTAGTATTCTAGCTCTTTTTCTGGCACAGCAAATGTACACTGAACACCCAAGCACAAGCATCTTTGTACACACCCTAAATAATTTTCTTAAGCTAAGTGCTCAGAAACGTAAGTGTTGGATCATGGACGTGCATATTTTGAGGGCTTTGATATTAATGCTGCCTTTTATTTTACTTGGATAATCCTCCAAGTTTGTTTTTTTTTTAAATCTTATCAAACTTCATTTCCTCTGGTCACAGTTTAATTACTTGCAGACCCTGGGTTGCTGTCCAGAAGGACTCCACGTATTTATTGGATACCAGTTACGCTCACTCCATCACTCTGTTGGACACAATAGGGTTCAGAGGCTTGGTTGTTAATATTGAGGAACTTTTTGAAGAGTAGAGGAGAGACTTTCTGATTAAACCTTACCAATAAAATAAATACACTTGGATAGCAGATGAATTTTCTACTTCAACAAAAAAGTAAAACAAATCCTTCAAATACGATCAAAAAGGGAGAAAATGTAATAGTACAAAGGGATGATTATAGAGGATCTGGGGAGGTGTTGTGACTAATGCACTGTGGGAAACTTCTGCCTCTTATAAGCAAGTCTAAAGAAAGATTCAAATTCTTATTCAAGGCTTTTGGAGTCCAGTGATTTCTTTAAACTTGATAATATCAGAAAACTTGCTACAGAAAGTCAGCAGTCTGCAGTGGCAATCAGAAATGCCACTGTGGGATTTCTGGAGCTGAAGTCAATGGCATTCAGAGTCCATCTCTGTTGCTTTGGAAAACTCATCAGAAAGGACATTCTAGTCACACAACTGTAAAGAAAATACCCCTAATTTTTTCTGGGAAAAGAGACAAGAGCACTGTAATTCTCAACCAGGTGTTGTAGACTGAGGTATAAGATTCTCTGCTTAGAGAGTCAAATTAGACATCTTCTTCTCTAGACTAAGCCCTAAAAATAAAGAACATCTTTCTCAAAGAGAAAAACTTAGTTCAATGGGTATAGACTTTCGGTTTTACGAAATGGATAGAGCCATGGAGATGGATGGTAGTGATGATTGTGCAACACGAATGTAGTTAATACTGCTGAATTGTACATTTAAAGATGGTTAAGATGGTAAATTTTATGTTATGTATATTTACCACAATTCTAAAAAATGAAAAACATAGCAAAGCTGAGATTTGACTTTGATAGTCTTCAAGTAATATGAAAATGCTAAGTTTTTAGGAAGTGTATTATGTAGTGTTATAATTGTCCTACTGAGACAGTGGAGTCTGCTGTAAACTGTAATTACCAGAGAGTTAAGGGAGATGAAGATCATGCCCACAGTTGTTCTTGGAAAAAATTTGTAGGGGACACCTAGTATATGGTTAAACAAGGCTTCTAGGTGTACTGTGGGTGTGTTGTGGGGAAAACAGCTTGTGTGTGTGTGTGTGTGTGTGTGTGTGTGTGTGTGTGTGTGTGAATTGAAGTGGATAGTCAAGAACTCTTCTGAGGAAGAGCAAAAATAGGGACAATGTAGTTTTCCTTACGCCATCTTCCAGCATCCACTGTTGAAACTGACAGAGTCCGGCACCAAACAGATGGACTGCCTATTTTCAGAGTCACCTCCCTATGGTGACAATGGCAGCAACAACACCAGCTCGGTGGGCTGGTGAGACTTTGTGGCAGTAGGAACTGTGATTGACCTGTTTGGTTGATTAGCCGCCATGTGTATACTTGCAGGGAGATGTCTGAGAATGGAAACCTAGAAGAAGAACCGACATCCTGTGATTCATTGATCGGAGTTTTGGAGTGATACGAATATGAATATTTACAAAAAAGTTGTTATTTTGTACCTCAAGCACAGGAAGACTAATGCTGTCTCTTGAGCTTTATTATTAGGCATATATACATTTAAATGTATCTATTACAGGAATTCTTTCAAGACAGTTCATGAGAAAACTAGAAATTGAAAGAGACCTGATGTTTCCTTTTATCCCCAAAGTCAGAATTCCTGAAAGGATGGTCAGTTTTCACTGCCTCTTCTGTCTTCCACTTACTCCTTACTCCCTCCAGTCTGAATTCCACCACAACCACATCCCCAAGTAATGACTCCTACTCAGTAGATTAAATGAACGCCATTTGGTCTTTATATTGCCTGATCTTGCAACAGGGGCCCATATCATGCTATGTTATATACTCTTTTTCTTGGCCTCCATGATTCTACATTCTCCTGGTTTTCCTTCTTTCTCTCTGCCCTCTCCTTTATTTACTTCTCCTCTGCCTATTCCTCAAATTCTATACTTTTCCCTCTTCTCCTTGTCTCATGATTTCAATCACCAAGTTCATGAAGATGATTCCCAAGTCTTTACCTGAGCCCCAATCTCTAGTGAGCTTCAGATTGGTGTATCTTCTGACTAGTTTCACTTTTCACTGAGATGCTCCACAGACCGCGCAGTGTCGACATGCCCCCGAGTGTGTTAATTACCATCCTCTACTAAAAACATGTTCATCCTCTTAAGTTCCCTATCTCTGAATGGGAAGACCATCTATTTAGTTGCCCAAATCATGAAATGAGGGTATTATCCTTAGCTTCTCTCTCTCTCCTCCTTCCCATTCAATCAAACTCCAAGTCATGATGATTCTGTCTCCTCAGAGCTTATCAAACCTGTCTTCTCCTCCACTTTCTCATTGCTACCCTGTATCCAGTCACCATCTGCTCTCTCCTGGACCTCCTCAACAATCTCTAAAGAAACCTCTCTGTCATAATCTGGCTTTAACAGTTTTCCACTCTTCAGTCAGAATGATCTTTCTAAAATGCAGACTTGATCATATCATTCCCTTGATGAAATATTTTAGTAACTTTCCATTGCTCTTAGGATCAGTTTTGGGCTCCTTAACATGGTCTATGGGTCTTTGCATGTTCAGTTTTTCAGCAGATGTTGTTGAGTGCTTACCATGTGCCAGAGACTCTGCTAGGCACTTGGAATATAGGTTCTGGTTTTTCAGTACATCTTATGACACTATATCTGCCAGCCCCCTAGCACTGTCTGCTGGCAACATTAAACTGTTGGTTCTTCATACACTCTCTTTTGGATTCAAGTCTTCACTTATTCACCTGACACATATTTATTGAGCATGTAGTATGTACAAAGCACTAATAGAACCACCTCCCCTTTCCCAAGCACATATATGTTCCTGTATGCTCTCTTTTTTTTTTTTTGATGGGGACCATTTTTTTAAAGTCTTTATTGAATTTGTTACAATACTGCTTCTGTTTTATGTTTTGGTTTTTTGGCCGTGAGGCATGTGGGATCCTATCTCCCTGACCAGGGATCGAACCTGCACCCCCTGCATTGGAAGGTGAAGTCTCCACCACCAGACTGCCAGGCAAGTCCTATATTCCTGTATACTCTCTTTAACTAGATAATTCTGACTCATCCTTTGGGTCTCAGGTTAAATGTTAACTTTTTTCAGGAAAATTTTCCTGCCAGTTCTCCTTCCCTGCCCCAGTTGGCTCTAGGTGCCCCTTATCTGTGGTCTCATGATATGGTCTCATATTTTATCCTTGAGGGGAAAGTGCTCTTGTTTGCTTTCCCTCCTAGATTCTATGAAATCGTGGAAGCAGGGCTGAGTCTGTCTCCATCCCTGCTGTAACTGCAGCTGATCCATAGTGCTTAGAGCACAGCAGCATGACAGGAGGCTTCTAGGTTTGTTGGAGTTTTGCAACTTATGTATTTGTAGGGTCCGCAAAATATTCCTAATCAGTTAAAAATTTGTGTTGTATTCTTCATGTTAATGAACACATTTGCTATTGTAGTTTTCAGTAAGGAAACTTTAAGTGCTAGACCATTTCTGAAGATAATAATTCCCGATTAGAAAGCTTCGTATCTTAAATAACCACCCTGGAGTATGAATTAGGACTCTAGTACTTCAGATGGTAGCTAACCGCCCCCTTTGTGATAGAGTTAATTTATATTCACATACATATCACCACTACTGTGTTATTTTAATGTACATTACCACTCAGACAAGGTGACAATCCAGAATGCACAGAATAAGCCTGCTTTGGGAATAACTAGAAGGACCCCCTAGGAGAGCTCTATGATATATACCCTAATCTGAAGAGTTAGGGCCTGGAGGTGAGGTGTGGCTGGGGAGCTTGGAGAGGGGATGCTTTAGAGCCTGTGGGAAGGCTGTCAGGTTCTAGCGCAGGGATCCTAGGGAGATGCTCACACTTGGCTTTCACGCTGTGCAGTGGCTCATTGAATAAATTAGAAGTCCTTCTGCTGAGGACAGTCATTCAGTTGGGTAGGGAGGACATGACTTCATTTCTGTCAAGCTGCCACAGCACCAGGCAGAAGAAACACTATGTTCAGTGATCAGACTTTCTGCTCAGCTTGTCTGTAGCCTGGCAAAACAGAACCAGAGAAAATAAAATACTTCCCCCATCTTCCTTCATCAAATCTTACAATATTTAACGCTTCCAACATCTGTCAGGTCCCATCACAACTTCAAATGTGGGGTAAAAGACTCACTAACCTCCTACTTCAAAGTTTAATATATAGAAAAAAAATCAATGGATGTGTGAGAATATAATAACTTAAAATAAGATGAGCATTATGAAAAAAAAAGATCCAATGCCTGTCTGTGAAATAAAGTCATTATAAGTCATAGGAAATGTTAGAAAACATCTCACTTATATTTTCATTCAGAGTTTAGAGAACACTGATTTTGTAAAAAGAATATGACCTAATATAATGAAATTAAAAAACAAATGCTTCAAGATTTAATTATTGATTAAAAAAAAATCAGTGGAGGGAAGAGGTCTGAATAGCAGATTAGATGCTCCAGAAAAAAATGAGAATATTTGAAGATATTACTAAAATATTAATTCAGAATTCATAGAAAAAAGGAAAAAAGAAATGTGATTAGAGGAGAGAGAAAGAGATGTGATGTCAGATCTAGCAGGTCATTTACATATGCTGTGGTTTGCAGAAGAGAAAACATGAAAACTTAATAAACAGCAGTAATAACCAAAGAAATTGTGGAAGAAAATGTAATTGAAAAGGCTGAAAGTCAGGCAAAATCAATGAAATTAGATTCAAACCTGCATAATTCTGGTGATTTGTTTTAATTTAAAAAAGTAGGTAAAATATATTCCAGAGGCTTCTAGGTGGAAAAACCTAAGAAGGAGGTAAAACACTATTCTTCGGATTTTTGTTTAAAAATTCTAAATCCCAGAAGACCATAAATTGATATCTAAAGTTCTGATGGAGAAACATTGTGATCTAGGAACTAATAAGTCAAGTGCAATACAGAGTTTGACTTGTAATTGCTCATGGGCTGTGGCTGTTCGACCTCCACCCAGCCCCCACTCTCTCCATACTGGGAGCTCTCAGAGCCTCTTTGTGGTCTCCAGACTATAGGCCTAACAGACAGGAAGCTTAGTAAGATGAAAGAGTCTACCCTTCTCTCTAGTTTGGAAACTCAGCAACTTTCAGGAGGATTCTGCAGGGCTATGTGCACCAGTAGATAATAGTCCCGCATTACATTCTGAGTTATTCAGCCTAAATAGCACCTTCTTAGGAGTTTATCTCACGGTTCTTTGTCTCAGTTCCTCATTTCTTTTCTGCTCAAACAGAAAAATACTCTCTCATATCCCGTTAGGGAGAGGCTGCAAATTGGTAGCAGAGGTTACAAACTGGTGGCCCACAGATTGCAGCTATATTCTGTTTGATCTGTTAAACAGAAAGAAATTTGAATTAACATTTTGAAGCTTTGGAGATTTCAATAGCTATCCAGGTATCTAGAAGATCTGACACTGCTGAAAACACATTCCTTCCGGGCAGTAGTTTGTTGGAGCAGGGGCCAGGGCTCCCTCCGTCTGCCTCCTATCTCACCATCTCACTGGAAGGAATCCAATTACTGTACAAGCTATTATCATGTTTACATAGCTATTTTTTTTTCCTGGAGTAGAGCAAGAGTTGTTTAAAGTCTATTGAAAGAGGGAAAACAAAAAGTAGAATGAAGAGTCTATATGCTTTCAGAAAAATGGGAGAGAACATCTTTCTTTGCAAAAAGTAAACAATATTTTATGTATTGAAAATGCAAAATGTGTCTTCACCAAAAAATAAAACTTAAATACAGTTATAAAACAAATTAAAGAACAGCTGCTCTATAGAAAAGACATATGATGAAAACTCAATTAACTGAAAGAAAGAACTAGATTTTCCACGATTAATTTCTGAATGAAAATAGAACGTTTCCCAAATGCTTTTGTGGAAAAGAGGCCATAAAATCCTTTACAGCCAATGAATTTCTTAAAGATTGTCTACGAAGTGAAGGAGAAATTATATGACTTCAACAGAATCAAGCATTCATGAATATATTATAGCCAGAAGTACTGTTGCTTAGAATATTGCCTGAGCACTTGCTGGAGAGGAATTAATCTGTGGTGTTTTATAATTGCAGCAGATGAAAGCAAGGGTATAAATAATCATTACAAGTAGCTAACTATATTTACTTGTGATATTGATTGAAAAGGTTATGCAACCAATGCATTTATTAAAATGGTACCCATGATATCTGCAACTTCAAGAAATGATCTATATCTGTGTACTAAGAAAAGCTTTGATATTTTACTATAGAAAGTTCAAATTAGTAAGCGTGACTAGGGGGAAATTCTGTGATGGTAGGTGTTAAAGTCAGACTTATTACTGAATTTAAACCACTGTGGCAACATTTCATAATGGCAAAGAGCTGAAACCTGCTCATTGCATCATTCGTCAAGAAACCCACTGTGCTAAAGTATTCATGGATGTGGTAATTAAAGCCGTGTACCAGACACGCTTGAAAGGTCTGGAACTACAGAAAAAACAGGGCTTTGTGTGAATAGGATTCACCACACGATAGTCTGTTGTACTCCATGCATCTACCAAGCGACATTAGAAATTAACGAAGGAGCATATACACTGAGATTTAAAATATACCATATTTCACTGACTCTGAGAAACACATTTTTTTCTCATTATGACATCTCTGGATTTAGGATATATCATAGTTACTGATAAGAAAGCATTGTTTAATTGACAGCTTTGAATTTTTCTTCTTTAGTAGTGTGTAAAATAAGGATGTATCTTAACAATTGATGCTATTTTAGATTCTATGAAATATGATGGTAAGAAAGTACCGTAAATTTAAGCCATTAAAGTTTTAAACTTTGATAAACTAGATAAATCACTACACAAATATAACTTATCAAAATGGACTCATGAGAAGAAAACTTGAAGTGTCTTTGCTAACAGATGGCCTTAAGATTTTGGAAATTGTAAAGCAAAACTGCAAGAAAATGTTTTTTAAACGTGGCAATTTCTGTGTTAATGATTTCTGTGAAATCATTTTTGAGGAACACTATTCCTTGGCTTCTTGAATTGGCCAGATACACAATTATAAAGGTAAGACCTGCAGATTTTGTGGTGATGGCTGGTGTAAACAGCGAATTAACTGCAGTGGAGGTACATTAAGCCACAAATTTCATCATTTTGTTTGGTGATGAATATTGTGTGTAATTCTGCCAAAGTTAAACCTCAGAGATCTTTCCCCCTCCTTCTGAGTGAAGAAATACACCTTTTCTTTATACGTTTTTATGAGTAATGTGGCTTATAAACCAGTGGTTTACAAACTCAAATGCCTATAGGTACTTGACAATGAATATACTGAATGAAGTTAACCAAGCATAAGACAAACACTTGCCAGAACTATATGAAACTTTTTATTTTTACTCAACTGAACACATAACACAAATGTATGATATTGGAGACAATATTTTAAATTCATTGAAAAAATACAAATTGAACGTTAGAAACGTTTAATTGTTACATGTCTTTGATTTGGAACTAAAAACTTATTTTCTTTTGTGGATTGCCATTTCAGGTTAATATTGTGCATTGAGATGTAAAGTACAGAATTTATCCTTGAATCCTGTTAACTAGGAGCCATATTTAACTGCATTCTGCTTCATAAATGGAAAACAGTTCTTTTTAAGTGTAGGTTCTTCTAAATACGAATAGAACATTTGCCCAATAATTTTGAAATTGGAGAACATATATTGAAAATTAATTTTTTATAGGCTCAGAAATTTATTTCATGTCATCTGTTTCATTTCTGAAAACTAATTTTGGCACAGAAAGTGAACTAGGTTATTTAGTGCTAAGTAAATTTTCCCAAATCAGACTTTTTGTAGGACAGAGTGAATCTAATTATACAGCGGTGTGCCTCCAGGTAAATGCCCCAGCAACAACATATTCAAAGTACTTAGGTGACGTGTAATGTCAAGTCTCTGATGCAGTATTTTAAAAACTATATCATGTAATATTTCAGGTGTACAAAAAAGGATAAAGAATGATATAATAAACACCCATCTCCTAATCCAAGAAATGAAACATTACAGTCTAACTGAAACCCTTTGTACTACGCACCAGTCACATCCCCCTCTTCCCTTCATGGGTTATGTATTATCATTGTATCATGAATCTTTTGGTTGCAAGTGAAAAATTCAATTCAAACTAATTTAGGCAAAAGTGGTATGTGTTGGCTCATGGCATATAATAAAGGGTTGTACAATGAAACCAAAGCAGGCAAAGGATATAGCTGAACCTGTGGAACATCAAGAACCAAATAAAACTAGGTCTTGCCATATCTACCTCTTGTCTCTGCTCGTTTCCTCTTGTGATAGGAAATATGGCAGGAAGCATAGCCAGGAGAAGCTGCTGTATTTCATGTCTTACACATTTTTCTTGGATCGAGTTAGAAAAATCCCAAAGGTAGACATTGGTGGGACTAGAAAAGACCCAGCAAATATAGTCAGGGGCAGGATCATGGTAAACATCCTAACTGGGGCATGAGGAGCAGTTACCCCTAGGTGGATGTGGTGGTTCTCAGAAGAAAGAGGTGCTGGGAAGGCGCGCGCGCACAAACGCATCTGGCCTATTCCAATGATCCTCATTACTTCTTGCCCACTTACTGCTGCCAGAAATTTATGGCCTCCAACCTTACCAACATTTTCCCTCTACCTTTATAACCCAATTAAAAATTTATATTTTCCAGACTAGCTGCTCTTCTGATGACCATATGTCTATTTCTAGTTCTGTCCTTGAATCTGAATTTTAGCTTCATTTCCAAGGCTCTACTGGTGTTTTCCAGCTAGGTGACATGATGTCAGTCCAGTTGCAATAAGTTCCAAACCACATTTACCATTTTCCACAAACTTAATCCAACTTCCTTCTTCAACTTCTTTATTTTTGTTAGTCATTATATTAAAATGACTTTCACCTCCAAAACTTTCACCTCCCAAAACTTTCACCTCCTCCCCTTCAAATCAATATTAGAAAACACTATCAGACAAAACTTTATAAAATCACTGCTATGATCATGTCTCTTCCCTATTTAAGGTTTTGTTATGACCATTAACATGAAGACTCAGCTCTTGAGCTTGGCTCTACAATCTGACCTTGACCTACCTGTACAGAATATACTATGCTTATTCTCACTTCTACCCCTTTGTTTATGTCATTTCACTTAAATTGTGATCTGAACTCTGGTCACACATTTTGTTTATGCCAAAAATTTTGACACTGAATTACATACAGCCTCTTGTCACCACTTAAATGTTCCCTATATGATGGTGTGTATTCCCCCAAGTAAATGGAAGATTCTACACTAAACAGAATATGTTTTATTATTTTTTGCATCACCCTTAGATCTTAACGTTGAAATTTCTAAGTTTATTCAATTGCAGCTCCCCTGCTATTCTTCATCTCTCCTTCTCTACCTTTTGCAAGATATTTCTTGCAAAATGCGTGAGGATAATAAAGTTCAAGGGAGAAACACGTTGATAAATTTTTTATTAAGAACACTTTAAATATGGCGAGTATGCCCTGCAGGTCCTTTTTCCTAGGAGAAGAGAGTAGCTCATTTCTGGACATGGTGCTTAGTGGTGGTCTAGGATCATAGGGATGTGTGAGACTACTTTTGGGAAAGGTCTGGCACTCCACTTATTAAATTAGGAGTTTGAGATTAACATATACACACTACTATATATAAAATAGATAACCAGCAAGCATCTACTGTATAGCACAGGGAACCATACTCAATATTCTGTAATAACCTATAAGGGAAAATAATCTGAAAAAGAATATATATAATTGAATATAATGTATATATTCAATTATATATATATCACTTTGAATCACTTTGCTGTACACTGAAACTAACACAACATTGTAAATCAACTATATTTAATTAAAAAATTTTAAAAAGAGAAAAAAAATTTTGTTGTTTGAGAGAGCAAAGAAAAAAAAAAGTTTCTTGAGGGCAGTATCCAGAGGAGTCGTATGGAGAAATATGGCTCATAATTTCTCTAATGAAAAATATCAACTCATAGACTGAACAGAATCAGCAAACTCCAGACAGATTTTATAAAAAGAAACTCACATCTAGGCACGTAATGTCAAATTTCTGTAAACTAAATTAAGCATCTTAAAAACAGCTATAGGAAACTAGCACATGTCTATTAATTCACTGCCCTGAGCCCTCAGCCATTCTCATAGTACCTGAATCAAAAAAAGAAAGCTACCGAGAGATCAAGTGGAATAAAAGCATCAGAAAAGACCTTCGGGGGGCAAATTATGGCTTTACACTCAGCATCAACAGAGCGGTCTATCCTATATAAAAAAGGAATATTGAAAAGCTTCTGCACAGCAAAGGAAACAATCAACACAATGAAAAGGCAACCTACCAACCAGGAGAAAATATTTCCAAACTATATATCTCATAAGGAGTTACTATCCTAAACGTTTAAGGAACACACACAACTCAATAGCAAAAAAACAATTCAATTAAAAAATGGGCAAAGGACTTGAATAGACATTGTTCCAAAGAAGACACACAAGTGTCCAAAAAGTATATGAACAGGTGCTCAAGATCACTAATCATGAGGGAAATTCAAGTCAAAACCACAATGAGATATCACAGCACACCTGTTAGAATGGCTATTATCAAAACAAGAGATAACAAATGCTAATGAAGATGTGGAGAAAAAGATCCTTTGCACACTGTTGATGGGAATGCAAATTGGTGTAGCCACTATGGAAAACAGTATGGAGGTTCCTTGAAAAGTTAAAAATAGGACTACCATATGATCCAGCAATCCTGCTTCTGGGTATATATTCCGAAGGAAATGAAATCAGTATATCAGAGAGAGGTGGTCATTTCTATGGTCATTGCAGCATTATTCACAACAACCAAGATGTGGAAACAACCTAAGATGAATGCATAAGGAAGATGGATGTGTGTATACACACACACACACACACACACACACACACACACACACACACATATATAATATGGAATATTATTCAGCTGTGAGAAAGAAGGCAAATCTTGCCATTTGCAACAACATAGATGAACCTAAGGGACATTATATTACTAAATAAAATAAGCCAGACAGAGAAAAACAAGTACTACATGATCTCACTTATTTTGAAATCTAAAATCATCAAATTCAGAAACAGAGAGTAGAATAGAGGTTGCCAGGGGATGGGGCATGGGGGAAATAAGGATATGTTGGTCAAAAGGTACAGATTCTCAGTTATAAGATGAATAAGTTCTTGGGATCTAATGTATAGCATGGTGACTATATTTAGCAATACTATATTGTATACTTTAAAGTTGTTATGAGAATAAAGATTTAGTGTTCTCACTGTAACTATAACAACAACAACAAAATGGTAATTATGTGAGTGAAGAATGTGTTAACTAATCTTATTGTAGTAAACATTTTGCAATATATATGTGAAATCAAATCGTTACATTGTACACTGTAAACTTACAGACATTATATATTAATTATATCTCAATAAAGCTGGGGGGAAATGCAATGTATTGAAATATGTGGGGATGTGGCAAAATGTGTTTAGCAGGAAACTTAAAGCTTAAAGCTTTAAATGTTTATATTAGAACAGAAAAAAAGACTTAAAATCAATGATCTAATTCTCTAACTTAAGAAGCTAAATCAGGAAGAGAAATTAAACCTAAAAAGTAGAGGAAGGAAATAATAAAAAAATAGGTAGAAGAAAATAAAAGAAATAGAGGAAATAAATGAAACCAAAAGGTGATTTCTTGGAATTATCAATAAATTGATAAATCTCTACCTAGAGTGATGAATTAAAAAGAGATAACAAAAGTTATCTAAATTGGGAATGAAAGAGGGAATAGCAAAGCAGATACTATAGACATTAAGATGATAATAAAGAGATATGATCAAATTTATGGCAAAACATTTACAAACTTAGATGAAAGAGACAAATTCCTTTAAAAGCACAACTTACAAAAATAGACACAAGAAGAAATAGACAATCTTATTAATACTGTATCTATTAAGTAAATTGTAATTATTATAATTAAAAAACGCTTCCTGAATAGGAAATTTCAGGCCCAAATGACTTCTCTGGTGAATGCTATCAAATATTTAAGGAAGGAATAATACCAATTTTACAAAATCCTAAAGAAAATAAAGACAGAGGAAACATTTCTCAATTTATGTTATAAGGCCAGAATAACCTTGATACCAAACTTAACAAAGATATTTAAAAGAAAAAAAGAAAACTAGAAGTTAGTATTTCTCATGAAAATAGATGCAAAGATTCTTTTTTTCTTTTTTAAATTTACAAAAGCAGAGAAAATTTTTATTTATGTTTGAGGTCTGTAGTGCTTTTGGTATTGAATATTAAGAGCAGTAGCAGTTAAAACAATAACAATGAAGCAAAGTCAAGCAGGAAAATGGAGACTTCAGTACCCTTCTCCATGCCTCTCTAAGAGATATGGAACTTTTGCTGAATAGAAGCCAGAAAGCCATTTCTGGGTTAAAAAGACATTACTGCAAAGCTTTATGAGGTGCAGGGTTAGGACAATATTCTAGGTCTCTAGTTAGTACTGTATTTTTCACATTTCAGACCTATACACAAAGAATATAGTATTTTCAGAGACAGAAGTGAATATAATTTGGACCGTCATACCCTCAGTGAAGTGTAGAACCTCTAGACCAACAGGTACGTTTCATTTCAAAAATAGTATTATAGTTTTTCTCTAGGAAAAAAAACGACTATTACTCAGTTGAAATATAATAATCAATTTCAACTTTTCCAGGAATATATTTCCCCACACAAAGAGAAATGACCCAACGGAAAAGCAGGAAAATTTAGGAAAAATAATGTGATAAATAACAACTAAATACTAGAAATTTAACTAAATGTTTTACACAGCAACCAGATCTTCAGACCAAAGTCTGAGTGAAATAGTAAAGTCAGAGAAATATTCTTCCAGTCATCATTTGAAGATAAAACTAGATCTAGGGAAATCCACTCATACAAATTCTAATACCAGACTTAAGTAGACCTCGCTTTTAAAAGAACGAGGAAGTGGAAAACAAAACAAAGGAATACAAAATTAAAAAAATAAATAAAAAGTACCCCAGAGGAACTATTAAATATTCTTTAACATCAAGCAAACAGTTGCTGAGGCACTCATAACTTCTCTTCAGAAATCACTGATGTAATATATCATGTCAACACAACAGAGGATACAGTAATATTTAACTCAGTCGTTGCTGAAAGGATGTTAAAAATAATTCTTATTCTTTACAAAATATTTTAGAAAACTAGAAATATCAGTAATTCTTTTTAAGTTCAAGGTGGCACATGAGAAATTTGATAAAATATCTCCCTTCTACACAAAACCCATTAAAATGATATATACATATTTTTTAAATGAACAACTTCTTAGCCACACTCAAGTAAGAGAAAGTTTCATGAACCAGAATTGGAGAAGCATTTCTAAAAGAGTAAAACAAACTCAAAACCACCACAGAGTCTGCTGCTTTACTATCGTGAAGCGGGAACTAGGGCTGTGTTTCTTGGAAACAAATTCTGATATGTCTCTGCCCAGCAGACAAATCTAAAGCTAAGTCATCTTCAAGGTTAGTATCTACACAATTGTGAAGCCACTACACTAGGAGAAATTCCTGCCACAGAGTGTGGAAAGAATTCCTGTACAAACAGCTAAGAATGACAAAACTGCTAAGTAACACCAATGTCTTTACAGAAACACAGATAAACTCAACCACCAAAGGAACATATAACCTAGGAATTAAAGGTCATAATGCAGCCTAAAAAGGATTTTAAAGTAATATTTAATATTCTCAAAGAGCCAAAGGAGGTAACTTCTTCCAAAAACTAGCTTCAAAGAGTTAGAACCAAACATTATGATAAAGAACAGGTGCTTATGAAGAAGAACAAAATAAAAATTCTATTAATTAAAAAAATGTATTTTAATTAAAAAAAACAAAGGGATTAAAAAATGTGCTAGAAAACGGAGCTGAGAAACTTCCCTGAACATGTCCCAAAATACTGAAAATATTAAAGAAAAGTCAAAGACAAGAATAGGTCCAGAACCTAAATATTCAGCTAAAAGAAGTTTCAGAAGGAAAAAAGAGAGAGAATAGAGGGGAGATAATATTAAAGAAATATGACGAAGAATTTTCCTAAAGTGAAGAAAACATGACTCCTAAGATTAAAGGTTTCTCTGACTACCAAGCAAGATTGAAAAACAAACAGAAGAACAAACACCCATAACTAGAAACAATAAAATGAAACTTAAGAAAATAATGGAAAGAAATTCACTTCTGAGGAGAAACTTTACATAGAAAAGAAAAATAAACTGCAAAGGGATGAGAAATAGAATAACATTAGTAATACTGTTTTTGAGAAGACAAAGTAGCAATATCTTCATGTAATTAAGATAAAATAAACTTGAATGTAGAATTCTATACTCAGCTAGCCTATTTTAGCTGGGCAAACAATTTTAGACATAGAGGATTCATAAAGTTTATAACCCACAGATTCTCTTTGAAAGGGCAAGTAACAAATATAGTCTACCAAGAATAAAAGTTGTTAATAGTACATACTAAGATAGATGCAAAGATTCTTAACAATATGTTAGCAAGTCAAATAGAGCAACATATAAAAATAATACATTATGACTAATTGGGACTTATCCCAGGAATGCAAGACTGATTTAACATGCAAAATTTTTTCAATATAAATCACTGTGTTAACAAAATAGAGGAGAGAAACCATTCCCTCGTTTCAATAAATTCAACCTCCATTGATAAAAATTCTTAGCATACTAGCAATAAAAATGGCCTTTCTTAATCTGATAAAGGAGATCTATAAGAGATCTACAGCTGATATTATACTCAATGGTGAAATAATGTTTTCTTTGTAAGATCAGGAAAGAGGCAGAATGTATACTCACATTACTTCTAATCAAGATTGTACTGATGGTTCCAGCCAGTGAAATTAGTTAAATAAAGGCCATAAAGATTGAGAAGGGAGATATAAGTTCTCTTATTTGCTGATGGCATGATTGTTTCAGTATGAAATTTCAAAAAACCTACAAAAAACTATTGGCACTATTAAATTCATTTAGGAAAGTGACAAGATACATGGTTAATGTACAAAAATTTTATAAACTAGCAGCAAATAATTGAAATATGAAAATTTAAATACCCCATTTAACATTACTGTATGTAACATTATAAAATATTAAATACCTAGGGATAATTTAATCAAAAGACATGCAAGACCTCTACACTAAAAACTATAAAATATTGCTGAGAGAAATTATAGACAAATAAATGAAGAGCTATATCCTGTTCATAGATTGTTAGACTAAATATTTTTTTCCATTGTAGTTTATTACAAGATATTGAATATAGTTCCCTGTGCTATACTATAGTAGGGCCTTGTTGTTTATCTATTTTATATGTAGTAGTTTGTATTTGCTAATCCCAGACTCCTAATTTATCCCTCCCTGCCCCCTTTCCCCTTTGGTAACCATAAGTTTGTTTTCTATGTCTGTGAGTCTGTTCTGCTTTGTAAATAAGTTCATTTGTATCATTTTTTAAGATTCCACATATAAGTGATATCATATGATATTTGTCTTACCTTTCTGACTTACTTCACTTAGTATGATAATCTCTAGGTCAGTCCATGTTGCTGGAAATGGATTCTTTCTTATGACTGAGTAATATTCCATTGTATTTATATATATACCACATCTTATTTATCCATTCGTCTGTCAGTGGACATTTAGGTTGCTTCCATGTCTTGGCTATTGTAAATAGTGCTGCTGTGAACATTGGGGTTCGTGTATCTTTTTGAATTAGAGTTTTCATCTTTTCTGGATATATGTCTGGGAGTGGGATTGCTGGATCATATGGTAACTCTATTTTTAGTTTTTTACAGGCTGAATATTATATATATATATATATATATTTTAAGAACATACACACAAATGCTGCAGATCAATAAAATTCTACAAAGAAATAATAAAAAGACAACTGAATATTAAAAAAAGGGGCAAACAAGTCAAATAGTAGCTTTATAATAGAAGGTGTTCAAATGGCCATGGACCACATGAAAAGGTGCTCCATATTACTAGTTGTCAGGGAAATGCAAATTCAAACCACAACGAGATCGAGATACCATTCACCTCCACTAGAATGGCCCAAATTAAAAAAGACTGACAATACCAAATGTGGTGAAAATGTAGAACAGCTCTCCTACACTGTTGATGGGAGCATGAAATGCTAGAATCGCTCTGGAAAACTCCAGCAGTTTCTTGTAAAGCGAAATGTACACCAGCTTTATGACACAGTGATCCCACTCCTAATGGCCTGGGCATCGAGATTTTAAAAGCTCCCCGGGCAATTTTAATGTGAAGCCAAGAGTAGGGAGACCACTGTCTTGAGGAAAACCTAGGACAACTTTGGTGTCCACCAAGGAAAGGAAACCAGATGAAGGCACAAATTTTGCAGCCATTGGAGGTGGCAAAAAGGGTCATTTGGGAAAACTGAGAGGAGGGAGTGGAGTTATCAAGAACAGGTCCTGGGAGGAGGAAGCAGTACTCGGCAGCACCCACAGCCGGCAGAACCAGGCTGGGCTGGGTTGAAGCCCATAAAGATCTGTGTCTGGTATACCTTTCTCTCTGCTGAGCCATTTAGGATGTGATTTGAGGAAAGCCTTCCCGGCTAGATTCCTGGCAGGCAGGCAGAGAATGCCGGTCTCCACAAATAGGCCTTTTAGCGAGGCTATTTTGGTAGGTTCCCCAACTAGACTGACCGGTGCTTGGCACCAGGCAAAGCACTGTCCTCATGAGCAAGTGGAGTAGAGCCAGGAGACACACACAGGCACCCACTGAGCAAGTATCTACCCGTCTTTGTCTCCCACTCTAAAGCAGGTGAATGTACATTTCTGAATCAGTGCATTTTCAGGCAAAACGACCCATCCTCTGGTTCCTGTAGGCGTTTTCATGTAGTACCTCTTGAAGCTGAAGTGATGACACCTTTCTCTTCCAAGTTTGTCTTTTCATATCTGTGTTTCCATGAATATGTGGAGCTTGAGGAGGATAATATAATTGCCATAGTAGTGAATATGTTTAAATATTATATGCTAGCACCTATTTTTTTAAAAAAATATTTATTTATTTGGTGTGCCAGATCTTAGTTGCGGCTTGCGGGATCTAGTTCCCTGACCAGGGATCGAATCCAGGGCCCCTGCTTTGGGAGCGCGGAGTCTTAACCACTGGACCACCGGGGAAGTCCCACTAGCGCTCATGTTAAGAAATAGCAGTCATGTGAAAAACCAACCATGCTATCTTGGGATTTAGATATCATTTCGTAAGAGGTGATTTCTCATGGTTTGGCTCATATCAAGCACTAGTAAGCTATAGTATACAAAGAATTTACACTGAGCACTTCACTTCTCTATTTTGTTCATTTTATCAAGACACACCTAGACAACCAATGCCATTATACTTGCCTAGGCCATGTGTAGAGCTTTAATTATTTTATTCTCCTGTGGGTGGGATCATGGATGTAAAGTAGAGAGACTTGGAGTTATACTTTAGAAAAGAAATTGGAATCGGTTTCTGAAGGCTTTATGAACAATCAGAGGCATAGTTATGAAGAGCCCGTTTCGTGTCCACTCTCAACATAGATCTGGCATCCTGGGATCTGCCTTGCGGTCCGCCCTTACCTTTAGGCTGCTCTGAGCCCGGAGCAGAATGGTCTCCACGGCTCTCTTCAGCTTGGCATTGCCTGAGATCAGGATGACTGTGTGCCCCGAGGGGCAGGCTGCCAGTATCCCTGCACAGACCATGACCCCGATCTTGTTGTGCCACAGCATCAGCAAAGGCACCGAGATGAAGCCAGCGCAGGACACCACATACAGGCAGAAGAAAGAGATGAGACCCGAGTGCTTTGATGTGGGCCTCCAGGCTGGGGTCCCGAGAGTCTCTGGTTTTGGCCCTCCTTGTCCTCATGTGCCTCCCCAGGGAGACAATCAACACCCCAGAAGAAACCAGAAAAAGCAAGAAAGAAGGGGTGGACCCCAGGCTGCAGAAGAGGAAGGAATGAAAGAAATTGAGTTTTCTCAGTTTCTCAATTGAGTATTGTTATTCATGAGTAGCATGGTTGCAACTGAGAAGTGAGATCTATTGAAAAAGTCCCACAAATAGAGAACAGTGCAGACACAGGAGGAAAAAATAGCACCCAGGAGCATCTGGGGGATCTTCCTGGAGATCCAGCTTGCCAAGCGGAGGAGGAAGGTGTGAAAGAAATGGACAGTCCTGGAGCAGTAGAGGAGACTAAGGCAAGTGGTGAGCCAGAGGCCAGCTTGATTTACGAGCATCCAGAGCATGAGGGTGGTCTGGTAGCAGAGGCCCAGCGGGTCTTTTACCCACTGGAAGTGGGTAAGCTGGATGGCATCCAGAAAGAGCAGCCCGTGTAGGAAAGGCCAGGTGAGGCTGAGATTCAGCAGGACAAGATCACAGTTGCTCAGTGGCCACCTCCTCACCACGACCCAAAAATTCATCAAGAAAATGAAGGCATTGACCAGGATCCCTACTGCAAACTCCAGGACTGAAAAGAACAGAAATGCATTCCTGACTTCATAGGGCACAGTTACAGTGGCAGTCAGAGTCACCATGATGTCTCTTCTTACTTGGCTAATCTAAGACTCAAACACCGCCCAGCAGAGAAGGGTAAGTGTACATTCTGAGCCACGACCTTTCCTTTACAAGACATCCAGCTCTTGCTCTAGAGCTATCCCAGAGTGAGTGCATAAAACGTTCTGACAGTAAACTTAGAGGGATATTGTTGCTTTAGAATATCTCTTGGATACACACAAAGACTCATCATAAGAGTAGAAGAGTGATGGTTCTATCTCTTGGGTGATGCAGAAGCTTTGAATAAACCCAGGTGTTTCTGTAACAACAGCCTTCCCAGAGGACCATGGCCTGGCATGAGGGATGCAAATAAGACAAGGTCTTGATTTCCCAAGCCCAGTTTTGCATGCCCATCTGGACCCACATGAGTGGAGAGGAGAGCAGGATTTGCTTATGGGTTTTAAGGAAACTGGCAGCAGGCAAAGCATATATTCTCTGTGAACTAGGCTTTGAGATGGTGCCTCTCTCCATTTGCATGCCTTCTATCACCCCTGAGGGTGACTGATCATAGACTATGTTTTTAATATGGACAAGTGCATGGTTCCTCCCCTGTATGACTAGTATGACTGCCATTGCCAAAGATTTCATTCAACCATCATTATTATGCCAGGTACTGTGCTTGGCAAGAGGAGTATTAACATGAACAAGGCCAGCATCTTGCTATGAAGGGGTAGGGGGTGGGTATCTGGCCTGGATCATTGCCGAAGCCTTACAACTGCTCTGTCTGCTTCCCACCCTCCCTCCCATACCCCACTTTCTACAAAGCAGCAATAGCGATCCTGTTAACATATAACTAAGATCATGTCATTGCTCTGTTCAAACCTTTCAGGGCCCCCCATCTCCTTCACCGTATCAGCCAAGTTTTCACAGTGCCCTAGAGGGTCCTGTGTACATAATCAGAGCCTCTGTCCCTTCTCAGATGTCCTCCTCTGAAGGGCGCTCTGTGTTCAGAGTGTGGGCTCTAGAGCCAGGCTCTTTCAGGTCAAGGCCTGGCTCTGCTGCTTCCTCTCTGTGAGAACTTGGCAAGTTATTGAACCCTCTTCACTCATCTCATATGAAATAGAGATGACGAACAAAATAATGGCTACCTCAGAGGGTTGGGAGGATGACCCGAATTGACACATGTAACATGACTGGGATTATGCTTGGCACATGACGTCCAATCAATAAATGCTAGTTATAGAACTATCATATGATCCAGCAGTTCCTCTTCTGGGTATATATCCAAAGGGAATGCAAAAGGATCTCAAAGATATGTCCTCATTCCCATGTTCGTTGCAGCATTATTCACAATAGCCAAGATACGGCAACAACCCAAGGGTCCGTTAATGGATGAATGGATACGGTGGAATATTATTCAGGCATGAGAAAAAGGGAGTCCTGTGATTTGCGACAACATGGATGGACCATGAGGACATTGTGCGAAGTGAAATAAGCCGGACAGAGAAAGACAAATAGTGCGTGGTATCACTTCTACTGTATGTGGAATACGAGAAAAAGAGTCAAACATAGAAACAAAGAGTAAAACAGTGATTGCCAGTGGTTGGGAGGTGGGAGAAATAAGGAGAGGTTGGTAAAAGGGTACAAATAAAGTCTGAGGATCCAGTGTATAACATACAATGTATAACATTGAATTGTATTAATAAAATTTGCTTAGAGAGTAAAACTTAAATGTTCTCACCAAATATATATAGGTTTCACATGTAAGTGAAAACATACAATATTTGTTGTGCTCTGACTTATTTCGCTAAGCAGAATACTCTCCAGGTCCATCTATGTTGTTGCAAATTGCAAATTTTCATTCTTCTTTATGGTTGAGTAGTATTTCACACACACACACTCTCTCTCTCTCTCTCTATATATATACACACACACACACATCACATCTTCTTTATCCATTCATGTGTGAATGGGCACTTAGGTTGCTTTCATATCTTGGCTATTTTAAGAAAGTATGTACGTTTCTGAGAACAAAGTGAGCTTCCTGTTTGAACATCACTGAGCTGAGATTCCTCAGTCCCTGCAACCTCACTCTCCCTCACCTACTTAATTATCTAGATGCAAAGCAAAGGGGTGGAGGGGGAGAGACAGCAGGGCAGTCCCATGAGGCCTTGAGAAAGGAAGCCAAGACAACAGGAATTGTGAAGAAATGGCAGTTTATACGTGAAAGAGTGTATTCCTCAGGGAGAGAGATCATTTTAATTTAGATGGGAAAGTACGGCTAAACGACTTGAGATAAGAGAGGTAAATGAAAGAAACAATTTAATGTTAACGGGACAGATAGCTGACAGGAAACAGATGACTGGGATGGTGTTGTTCTGAAGTAGGGCCATGGTGACGATGGAGGATATTGCCCCCAGGAAGGTGCCAGGGTAGGAAGAAGCCCTGTGCTCTGATGGGTGAGACGAGGCCAGTGCTGCCTTGTAGCAGGTGAGACTGGAGGGGCTGGGCTCCTGACCAAGACTGTTTCTTTCACTTCTGTGAGAATTATAATATAAAGTGATCCATGATTGGCTTCTTCTCGTCTGGCACCTGCCCCCATTCCTACCTAGGGACTGGCTTCAGTTCTTACCCTGTGGTTAGACAGTTATGGAGGTGATCTTGGGTGGCCTCGGCCTGCAGTGGCTTGAAGCAAGGTCTCAGTTCCCTGACCAGAGATTGAAGTCAGGCCACAGCAGTGAGAGCGCTGAATCCTAGCCACTAGACCATGAGGGCCAGTGGCCAGTGAGAAGTCCCTGGCTTGTCTGCTTTGTAGAAATAAATTTCAGCAAAGAAATGGAAAGTAGTGAAACAAGTAAAGTGTTTATTAGGAGGAAAAAAGTACCTGTGAATAGGCGCACACGGGCTGGCTCAGAGAGAGAGTCGCGCCTCCGTGGTGGTTTGAATCACTTATGTGGGCATTTCTTCTGGGTTTCCTCTGGCCAATCATCTCGCTTTGCCTGGCTCTGAGTCCGTATTTGGTTTAACTCCGGGTCCTCCCCTGTGTGCCTGTGCATCTCTTAGCCAAGATGGATTCCAGCACAGAGGCCTATGGGAAGGTTGACACCACCTATTATGGGGTGGCGCCCCCTCCCTTTTTAGCCCCCGAGGAGCCTTTCTGCTCCTGTGTAGTTGGGTAAGTCTCCTTGACCTCAAGAATGGAAATATGTGGTCTCTTTATCTTTTATCTGGGCGGCACTCAGGTCCTCCCTGCTCCTGCCATTATATTTATCTTGGACTATCTGTCCACAGGGGACAGACTCCAGCTGCTCAGCCTGGGGCCTGTCTATCTCCTGCCTCCGAGGGTTGTCTGAGACCAGTGGGAAAGAACAGGTAAGTTGCTCTTAGGAAGCATGGCACCTGCGGATGAGTCTTGTGTCTCCGAACTCCCCAGATAATCGAACTGAAGAGTCATGTAATCCCTCCCATTTTCCCAAGTCAAAGCCAGCTTGGGATCCAGAATCTTCCTATCATTACTCAACAGCTGCCACGAGGTGCGCCAGGCCACTGTGAGACCTGGAATTCCTGGCCTGCTCTCCGTGCAGGCTCACCCCAGTCATTGATTTACTCCTGCAGTAATGTGACGCGTATGTCACAGAAGGGAAATTTTAGACACCATTTATCATGCTATGGCAGGCTGAATGTCCTTTAATCTCAGAGTTGCTGTGTGAAGAGTGTAGTGATACTTCCATTTTACTGATGACAAAATGGAGTTTCAGGAAGGTTAGTTAGATATCTTGGCCAAGGTTACTAAGTGAGGAGTTAGGATGTTGATGCTTTTAGATGGCATGTAGCCAAGAGTCCCGGGAATTCCCAAATCCAGCTCTGCCAATCACTCCGATTACATGAGAGGAGCAGCAGGGAAATGGGGTGTAGGGTGTGTGTTACTTTATTGAAAGCTAGACCAGCGTCTGAAAGCTCCCAAGGTGGAACTCTGGTACAACTTGGTTTGGAGCATGCAGCAGACCTAGGCAGAATCCACGCATCCAACTTGCCATTCTGTTCATGGTAGTTATTGCTAATTGCCTGCAGACTATTAGTTCTCTCCTTTTCATTGCCAACAGAACCCCTGTGTTATTGGGTATGTCAATATTAACTAAAAATAAACTGCATTTCCCATCTTTCCTTCAGATAAGAGTAGCCAATGAGACACAAGAAGAAGGCATTGGGTGGGATTTTTTAGAAAGCCCTTGTCTCCTTTTCTTCTTTCTGTGCCTGAACTAAGATGTTACGGTTGGAGCTCCAACCATGAGCGAAAAGCCAAGAGAATCTCAATCCTAAGTTTCTGAGTTTGTGAAACCACACCAGTGACTACTGTGCTCCAGAGAGAGCAGAGAAAGTGAGAAAGGTAATATCTTTCTGTCTTTAAGTCACAATGCTTGGGCCACTGTGACTGGAAGCTGAACGCAATGACTAACTGATAACTTGCCTGTGAGAAGGGCTCTGAGTCCATTTGCCCATCTGGGGATGTGAAGCAAGGAAGTGGACAGAGGGAAAGGCAGCCTGCCCTGTGTCTAGGTTCGTTTGTCACGAAGAGGCAGAAAACAGGAAGCGCAAGAGAGGAAACAAAAGGAAGGACGTCTCTGCTTCCTGCATTTAAAGCATATCCTGTCCATTTTGAACTGTCAGAGGGAGGAGGGCAGAGAGGTCACGCCAGGGGAGATGAGGGTAAAGATGGTCTCACACAGCTCTTATTTCTGTTTCTCTACCTTTCAGTTTTGCTCTTGCAACTAACCGATCCTGCTGCAGATTCTCTGCGTTCCATTCAGAAGGAGAATCTGGGTTGTCTGGTGCTCACACGGCGGGCGGTGTCTGGAGATGCCAGTCTGGCTGTCTTGGGTTAGTGCCCGGCCCAGGTCCAGTCAGCACAGGTGCCAGCACGGAGTCTTGTGATTAGGGACATACCTGGGTCACTTTCCCCAGCAGGGACCTGTGGGTAGGGATTGCTTTAGAAGGTGCTCAGGCCCCTTTCTGAGCTTTATTTTGTCCACTAATATGAATTATGGAAGAGGAGGTTTTAAGTAAAAGCTGATAGAGCTGTGAGACGCTGGATGACATCAGCCCTGTTCTGTTTCTCTGTAATGGCGAAAGGAAGAGAGCACGGAGCAGCAGGGACACTTCGAGGGTCACTGTCTAGCAGAGACAGGGGAGATGGTGTGACACGGAGATTCCCAGAGAGCGGATGGCGAGGGAGTGTGTGGGGGAGGGAGGCCAAGCCAGAGAAGAGGGCAACAGCGACAGCCAGAGCCTGTGTGTGGCTGTGAGACATTATTGGCGCCTTGAAGACATTCCCTATGGCTTGCTTTTCACAGTTTCCCCTGGGGTGGGGACCTGGGGGAAGCAGGCTCACAGGAAAATTTCTGTAAATGCAGTGTTTTATGTTGAAAAAAATTATGCATGCCATTACTTTATACTGCCATATTTTTCATAATTCCAAATATTGATTCAAATTGCCTGTTCCTCTCCAAGGACTTTGACTAAAGTTGATTTTCCAAGAAGATGTGTTATGTACCTCTCAGTGTGTCACCACATACCCCTAGATTACGTGTATTCCTGAACTAAAAGGCACAATTCTATAGGGAGGCCATATAATTCAGAGGGACTTTGTGGGGATTTGAAGGTCCTACAGTTGCAAGTGGTTGTAGAAGTCAGCAAAGTGTTGCCAATATGTTGCTTGTAGGTTGGACTGGAGTGGTTAGAAATTTCTGTTGAAAGTATTTACACTGGACAGAGAGAGACAATGAGAGCCTGCCATAGCAGGGCCATCAGAGACTATTTGGTTGCCAGGTATAGAAACTCACAGTACATGGCTGCAGGAAGGGATGATGTTGATGGTGATGCTGGTGATGGTGGTGGTGATGGTGATGGTGGTGGTGGTGGTGATGGTGATGGTGGTGATGGTGGTGGTGATGGTGATGATGGTGGTAGTGATGGTGGTGGTGGTAATGGTGGTGATGATGGTGGTGATGGTGGCGGTGGTGATGGTGATAATGGTGGTGGTGGTGGTGATAATGGTGGTGGTGGTGGTGGTAATGGTGGTGGTGGTGGTGGTGGTGGTGGTGGTGGTGGTGATGGTGGTGATGGTGGTGGTGATGGTGGTAGTGGTGGTGGTGATAATGGTGGTGTTGATGGTGATAGTGGTGATGGTCATGGTGGTGATGGTGGTGGTGGTGATGATGGTGGTGATGATGGTGGTTAGTAGTAGAAGCAGTGGTGGTAGTAATTGTAGAAGTAGTATTTTGGTGAAGAAGCAGGAGAATCACCTGAAATTCTGTTGTGTATTGGTCTTAACAGAAATAGGAAAAATACTGGTAGCTAGTCTCTTTACTTTTTCTTCTTTGGGTTTGAATAATCTCTTACTCCTGCTTCTTTCCATATGTCTATCCTGTTCTCCTTTGGGGAAACAGGTATTTTCAGTAAAACCTTAATTTCTGCCTCTCAGTAACATGACATGATCCCACAGCCTGAATATGATTCAGACTCTGTGTCTCAAATCCTAATTTCCGGGAGAGAGAATCCAATTGGACCAGGTTGGATCAGCTGTCCAGTGCTGGTCCAGTCAGCTGTAACTGGTGAGTTAGGACTGTATTGGGGTCCCTTACAGGATTGGGCCGGTTCCCTGGACGTGGGGTAGGGGAGCCATGGAGGAAATGGTAGAAATCTCTAGGACAAGCTTTGGACTTAAGTATCCATCTGTGAGGAAAGGATGGTAGCATTTGATAATGGATGGGATCTGAGCTTTCCTCTTTGGGATACGTGGTGGAGAGTGAACTTTGAATCTGTTGCATAAATGAACAAGTATTTAGTCTGAAAAAGCAATTTCTGGATTTACCGACTTCAGACTCTGTGAACGCTGGATTACTAGATTGAAACTAAGTTAGCACTAGTTCGACTTGGCCAGTATTTGAGTGACCTTTAGCAAGTCATTTTTCTTAGTTTGTTTCCTCATTATACATGGGGATTAAAAATTCCTGCTCTATTTCTTTATGTGATCAGAGAGATAATACAGATTAAAGTGCTCTGAAAACTGCAATGTATTATACAAATATAAAGTTTTATTACTAACAGGTGAATACTAAGTAATATATTATTCCTAATAACTCTCTCCTTGGACTCACACCAGTGTTTGCACGTACTCCTGTCTGTGAGGGTGAGGTAGGAAAGGATGAAAGGTCGTGTAAAACTGCTGAATAATAGGTATTTCACAAGAGAAGGAAATGTTGTAATGCCCATTATAAGTCTCTTTTATTTTCACCTTTCTTTGAACATTTCTGGGCAGGGAAATCACTCTCACTCTAAGCAACTTCTCCGTTGCCAGATAGTGTCTGATGTGAAGAGCTTATTTTGGGAATGAAAGAAGGAACTCGGTTGCGATAAAAAGAAAGAGGTACAATTTATACAATTTTGTAGGCTGTGGAGGCTGTGAGAGATGCTTTGTGACAAGAAGGTGTGGAGATGGCATGTGCTTGGGAGTGGGGCGGGGGGAGAGATGGGGGAAGAAGGAATGTTAAGGAGCCATGGAGAACAAAGTCATGGGCTGGGCTGCTTTTCCCCCTCAGCCTGTGGTTCCCCGTGGGAGGCACTGATGCTCCGCCCTTGTCTGTCGGTGGTCCATGGATGCAAGAGAACACCTCCTCCGGCCCAGGCTAGTGAGGCTCTTTCTGGGGGTGGATGAACTGAAGGAGGAGTTGTTAACAGAATTTAAGCTAATGCGACCGCTTTCTGGGTTTTATTTGACTTTATTTTCAGAAAAGACAAGTTAGGGAGGGACTGGGAAACCGACACTGGATATCAGGGACTTATTATCTCAGCTTACGCACAAAATAATATATGTCACACATATTCTCACCCCTAATGTACAGAGAGGGCAATTGAGCTTCAGAGCATTGAAATGACTGCCCAAGGTCTGTGGAAAGTAAGCAGAGAATCCAATATTCAGACCCCAGCTAGTTTGTTTCCAAACCCCATGCTCTTTCTATGACACCATGCAGGGGACTACTAAACCACCAGCTGAAGACTTAACATGGAAACAGTGTCCAAAAGATGATTTAACTTGATTTCAATGTTACATCTACCTGTTTCAGATTTTAATAAGCTTATTTAGGAATACTTTCAGGATTATCTAACCCACCCACAGTCCATTGCTGGTAAAATCCAGACCGATGAGTATCTTTTCATAAGGATTTTATTCCAAGAAGGGAGAATCCATTGCCATGTTCGATGCTAGGAGGATGGAGAACACACACTGGGGCTCAGCTGTCCCTTCTCCACTCAGGAGGTCAGAATAGGCTCCTCACGTGGGTCTGGCTTTGGGGAGACTCTGAGGGAACTCAGCCAGCAGGGACTTGATGAGAGGCTAGCTTTCCCCTGAGCACTTTGGGGTATGTTCACCCATAAGACAGAACACTATTCTTGAATGTACTATTACTTCAGTAGTTCAGAAAAGAGGAAACGTCAATGTGAATTGAGTGTTTGGAGAAAATTTCATGACCAAGTGGATTTTAAACTTGGCTTTGCAATAGGAGAGGGGTTTTCACAGAAAACAGGACAAGAGGATGTAGACACAGCCCTGGTGGAGGGCTGCCCTCAGGCAAAAATGCAGAAGCAGCCATGAGCCAAGTTGACTGGTGCATAATGAAAAACACTGGAGTAGTGGAGTCAAAATGACAGTGAGGGCCTTAAAGAGAGAAAAGTGTGATTTATCGTGAGAACTAGACCATGGCTATTTTAGGTTTTAGAAGAGAAGCCTGAGTAAAGTTTTGTTTTGGGAAAGTTGCACAGGGAGAGACGGGTGTTCTTGCCCAGGATTGACTGTGATCCACTGACTCTTTGGTCTTCAGGGAATGCCCATGGAGGATCTCAGGGTAGCAGAGTTCCATACTTTGGGGCCACTCCAGTGGACATGCAGCTTGTACAGCTCTCAGTGTTCCCTATGGATATGTCTTGTTCTGTTTGGAGGTGTGGGAAGAAGTAATATTCTGAGTAAAGACTCACAGAGACAGATAATCGCACGTTGAGTCCTAGGCAGAGAAACCCTGGGCTCAGAAATCTATTTCATGTTTATGACAGCCTGTGATGGGTCCCTGTTGCTGGTGGAAGTCTTCTTGTTAACAGAATCTCGGTGATGCGGCGACTCTAGGGTACTTTTCCAATAATGTTCCTGACTTTCCCACAACTGTCTTCCCTCGTCTTTCTGCTGCAGTTTCTGAAGCAGGTCCCATTCTTTCTTACCTCTGTGCCTTGCTTATGCTGATCCCTTAGCCCCCAAAATCTTAACGTCTCTCCTCCTTTCCCACTCCCATCTATCTTGGCCTTTAATTTCTTTCTTTCCTGTCCCTCCCCAATGGGAGTGTTCTTTTTCCAGTGACATTTGTCAGTGCTGCCTTGTCTTTTGTAGCGTAGCCATTTGACTTCTTACATGCTCTGGGCTGTGGGGTTACGGAGGCAGCACTCACATTTGTGTTCCAGCGTAGGCTCGACCAGACTGCCTGCGCTTGCATTCTGGTTTCACCTCTTGTTAGTTACACAGCTTTCGGGCAGTCGCTCTTTGTGCCTCAGGGTTCTCAGCTGTAAAACTGGGGTGATAACAGTCACTGCCTCATAGTGTAATTATGAGGAGAAATTGAAATCATGCCTGTGACTCATTTAACATAATGCATGGGCCATATCAGTGTTCCATAAATATTGCTGTCATTGCTATTCTGATAGATGCTTGTTTATAGCACACGTATAATAACTAAACATTGAATTGACTTGTGTTTAGGAAGTGGTTATCATATTTTCAGGGGTTGGAAGGAGGGAGGAGGCCCCCGAGCTCCTGCGTGATCCAGACATGGGGCCACAGGGTCTGGGGAAGGGGCTTGGCTGGAGAGTTCTGAGGAGGAGGCTTTGTCCTCACATTACTAGTTCTCATAGTTGCATGGCCCCCATGGCTCCCAGACAGACATGTTTTCCTGACCTCCTCAGGCTCAAGTAAGGCTGTGTCACCAGGGTCACAAACCACTCTCAGCATCACAGTTCTGTACATTGGTCTGTCCTGAATCATCTCTTTTTTAAATCCAGTGGCTACACTTTTCAAAAGCTCTAGTCAGGCAACATCATAGAGTCAGTGAGTAGTACAGGGCCTTGAGCAAAGTATATAGCTGCCAAAATTTTTTCTTTTTTAAATGTTAACACTCACGTACTACATTCCGTTATTAGACTAATGCAAACCTCACAAAATTGTTAGATCCGAGGCTCCCCGTCTGTAAAATGAGGGGGCTGTACGTGGTAATCTTTGAAATTCGTTCGGGCTAATACTAAACGGTCTGCGTGGGCTCTGATGCAGAGTGGACAAATATCCGCATGGCAGTTCAGACCCTTGCAGCTGTCAGGCCGTTGTGAATACTGATGAGATAATGTCGGCAAAAGGCGTCAGTACCCAACAGGCCTCCGTACACCTTAGTTTTCCTTTTCTTCCTCTTTTAGTTCAAAATTCTTTGTCATTGTGATGCCAAACAAATGCAGTATATCAGACCTGGTCTGCAGGTCTTACTGGTTCCCAACATTTCTTTTTTTTCTTTTAATGTTTTGTTTTATATGGAGTACAGTTGGTTAACAATGTTGTGTTAGTTTCAGGTGTACAACAAAGTGATTCAGTTATGTATATACATGTACCTATTCTTTTTCAAATTCTTTCCCCAATTAGGTTGTTACAGAATATTGAGCAGGGTTCCCTGTGCTATACAGTAGGTCCTTGTTGGTTATCCATTTTAAATATAGCAGTGTGTACATGTCAATCGCAAACTCCCTTTTTATTTATTTATTTAATTTTTTATTGGAGTATAATTGCTTTACAATGTTGTGTTAGTTTCTGCTGTACAATGAAGTGAATCAGCTCTATGTATACCTATGTCTCCTCCCTCTTGGACCTCCCTCCCACTGCCCCCCCCCAGTCCCACCCATCTAGGTCATCACAGAGCACTGAGCTGAGCTTCCTTCTCTGTTGGTCGATGAAATGAGAAAAATAAGGACAAGAAAGTGAACTTTTCAAAAAGATAAATTCATTCCATTTTAATAGTCTGTGTCCACAATGAAATAATGATAATAGATCATTATTTATTTAGTTATTTGTTTAGTTTTTCTCAGTGATACACAGGTTATAAATTTAGGTCCCTTGGCCTAAGTTTTTCTTGAATTTTCACTGATCCATAAAAGCAAATGACCAGGAATAACAGTAGTTGAGCAGAGCTTTTAAAATGATCCGTGGTAAAAAATCAGGTTTTTGTAAAAACAAAAATTTCCATTATGTCACAGACTGAGACTTTTGTAAATTTAAAATAAAAATAAATTACTAGAAAAAGAAAATTGAAAAACATATATATATATACACAAACACAAACTCCAGTTTTTAATTATTAGGGTCAATGGACATAAGTTACCATGACAAGTGGCAATAGAAGCTTCTAAATATTTATCCTCAGTTTTGGTATTTATTTCCTTGGGACTGGCAATAAGGGGTTCATGGATTACTGACATCACTTGGAGGGGCACCCAGGCAAGGACACTGCCCTACTTTGAGGGAGGGTCTTCCTAGCAATAGACTGGAGTTCTTAACCTGGGGTTTGTGCATTTAATTCAGAGAGCAGGTGAACTTGGAAGGGGAAAGTGTTTATGTTTTTTTCTTTGCTGAAATACTGACATTTAATATGTCTTTCAAAATATAAAGTTAGGCCACAAATCACAGTAGTGTGAGCAGTACCTAAGACTTTTATTCCAAGAGAGGTCACGGATACTTTTATATGTTGAAGATAATCTCTAAATACTGTTTACACTATTTTGAAACTGCAGTAGCTATTAGACCAGCTGCTAGATTTGTTAGTTAATACAACATACATTACTACAATTTAAAAAGTATTGTAGTAACTGTAATTCAACGAAATTGGTTTCTTTTGTATGCTTATTTTGTATTTTGTCTCATGCATTTAAAAATGTAATTCTAAGGGCTTCCCTGGTGGCGCAGTGGTTGAGAGTCCGCCTGCCAATGCAGGGGACACGGGTTCGTGCCCCGGTCCGGGAAGATCCCACATTCCATGGAGCGGCTGCGCCCCTGAGCCATGGCCGCTGAGCCTGCGCGTCTGGAGCCTGTGCTCTGCAGCGGGAGAGGCCACAACAGTGAGAGGCCTGCGTACTGAAAAAAAAAAAAAATATATATATATATATAATTCTAAAAAAAGTGTAATTCCAAGAGAGGTACCCTAGGAGGTACCGGATGGCCAAAGGGTCTCTTTAACACAAAAAAGCTTAAGGGTACCCCTCCTAGAGGCAGGAAAAGAAGAAACTATTTTGAAAACATTTTCAGTTATTTCCTTCAAACACAGATCAGTGGATGAGATTAGGGGTCATTGGGAGAGATGGGGCTCTTCTGGGGTACCAGGATCATTGTTTTTTTGCTCTTTATCATCTACACTTTGTGTCAGTCTTGTTCTGCTACCAGGCACAGGGAGCGTCCTCACTGCAGCAGAGACATTCAGTGCCCCAGGGGTCAGGGTGGTTACTTCTTGCCCCAAGGTCTTAGGGATGACTGCCTCAGGGAGACCTTGATTGCTAATTAACTAGCAAATCTGATCCTGCAAAAGAGCTGGGCCGTCATTTGCTTTTGAACTCCATTAACATCAGTACAGCAACCAGTTACCAGGGCTGTGGCTGCTTTCTGTGGACTGTGCTCTGCCTTGATTGCCAGCCCATCCTTCAGAGAAAGGGAGCAGCAGCGGGGGTGATGAGGTATGTACCTAAACTGTGTGCTCTCTTACGGCTACAGATGTATGTGTGCAAGTGTGCCTGGACTTGTGCTCATCTCTTTCAGTCAGATGCCCTTGTGAATTGGTTAAACACAGACAAAAAAAACCATCAACAACAAACCACAAAATTACACAAACACATAGTAAATAAAATTCAGCTCTTTTTTTCTTGGGATGTATGTGTGTGTGCATGTCTGTGTGGTGATGAATGATTTAATATTCAGGGTGAGGTAACTGGTAGAAATTCTTTCTGATTCTTGAGATGAGGTGGGGGAAGCGAGGGGAAGGAATTGGGAAGTTAGAGTAGGGCATTTGGGGATGTTCCTCTAAAAGGATGTGGAGCTGTGACTGAGAAGTGGTATTTAGAGAACCCATCACGGTCAGGAAATTGAGAAATCTGTATATTTCTATCCCTGTGAGTTTGGTGCCTTTATTTATTTATTATTTATTTATTTATTTATTTATTTTTGCGGTACGCGGGCCTCTCACTCTTGTGGCCTCTCCCGTTGCGGAGCAGAGGCTCCAGACGTGCAGGCTCAGCGGCCATGGCTCACGGGCCTAGCTGCTCCGTGGCCCGTGGGATCTTCCAGGACCGGGGCACGAACCCATGTCCCCTGCATCGGCAGGCGGACTCTCAACCACTGCGCCATCAGGGAAGCCCTTGGTGCCTTTATTGATCAAGTAAAGAATTATTATGGGGAAGAGTCTAAAAGTGTGTGTGTGTGTGTGTGTGTGTGTGTGTGTGTGTGTGTGTGTGAAGCATTGGGGTGTGTGCACTCTTTGGTGTGTAGTGATTTCCTGTGGGGTCTGGAAGGAGGTTCTGAAGGGAAAGACTCGGCTCTGAATTGGCTCCTGTCAAAATGGAATGAAAGTGCCTAGGGGAAGGGGGAAGGTGATGGATTGTTGCAGGCTCCTCTCTGGTAAAACAAAGTAAGAGAGGGTGGTATCCTCACTAGTTGTTGAGAGTCTAGCTAAACACACGTGGGCATTCCTTTTCTGATGGGCCATGGAGGTGAGAAGGGAGAGTTACAACTGGAGAAACAGGAGACCATGATCAGTCCCACAGGTCTCACTACAAAAAGCTTCTATGGGTTCCTGATAGAGGGTCTGAATGGCAGCTTTCAGGTGCTAAAGAGACCTCCAGGTCTCCAAACTGTCTATTGCTCTTTGTCACGGTGTGGAGCAGTGTGTATGTGTGGTGGGCAGGTAGGAGGAAGAGGGAGGGATCTTTGGTTTGCTGTGCTGAGAAGGACCAAATGATATGGAGGACCTTCTGTCCTGTACCCCCAACTGAAGATAGCTCATCGCTGTTTCACTCACGCTTCCGCAGAGGCCAATGATTTTTATTATCCGGCATCCCTCACAAATGAGAGTTTTGATGGGCTAATAACGTTACTCTATGAACTGCTCCCTGAGCATGGAATACTAAGGACTAGATGGCCCTAGGAGAAGAAATTTTCCATCTAAAAATTTCCAAAACTGCAGAACGTGATGGAGCAGATAAGCCTTTGCACACCCTGCTGCTGGGGTCACCGTAGGTCATAGCTGTCTTCTAGACACAATCCCTTTGGGTTCAGATGGGGAAAATGAGGCCCAAGTTTTTCCAAGGCCACACAGCTAAGTCGGGTCAAGCTGGCTTTTAGACCTTTGCACTTTGGATGTGACCAGACTAGGGAGAAAAAGATCGTTAGCTCCTTTTTTCCTTCCCATTCTCTAAATATCCGGATGACAATGTACGAAGTCAGAAAATTTTGCCCAGGAGTTTTGAGGAATAGCCATGACTTGCTGGCGTCCTCTATGCAAGTTATTCTCAGCCTCTGTAAAACTAACCCTCTCTTTTCCACGAGAGCTCTTGCCTTGTGTTATCAAAGGATTTTTGAAAGAAAGGCTTAGAATGCCATGTGGAAATCAGCTAATGGCTATAATTCAGAAAAAAAAGAAAGTTGATTATCCAGTTTTTCCTAATGGATTCAGATAGCCATCTCAGTAGTTTGGGCCCCACCTGCTTACCCATCTACTTTGCCTAAATGATTATAACAGTGCGAGGAAAATGAACTTTGGCAATTATTCGTATAACCATTTTAATTCAAGGAAAAAATTACCGTTGGAGTCTGCACGACTTATGTACAGTAATAATTTGCAGCTTTTCCGTGAGATTTTCTCTAAGCAGCCTAATTAAAATTGCAACCCTCATTCACGTTCCTCGTTCTCCCCCCACCCAAGCTTTATTTTTCTCCACAGCATATTCATTTATTTTTTTGTCGCTTTTTTCCTACCCATAGGAATATAAGTCCCATGAGGGCAAGAATTTTTACGTTTTTGTTTGTTGTTGCATAACCAGCTCCTGGAAGAGTGCTTGGCACATTGTAGGAGCTTAATAAATATTGATGAGTGAATAAATAAACTGCAAAAAGACAAAGGATTGATAAACATGGGGAACTCGTTCTCCTGGCTCTCAGAGAATTTAAAACAGTCCTGTGGGTTGTAAACTTCAAGTGAATTGACTACTACAACAGATGCTTAGAAAAACCGCTTTGAAACCCCCCAGGGGCTGTGGAGACTGAAATGTTGCAGAATTCTTTCCTTTTCTTTCTGTAAGCTTCCTAACAGGAGGTTGTCTTTGGAAGGACACGGGCATCTCCCATGCATCCTCCATCCTCTTAAATTAAAAACTTTTATCATCACGAATGTGTAGGTTTTCTGTACTTGCATCATATGTGGAAGTGGGCTTTGGATTCAGACTGCCTGGACCTCAGGCAATCTGGAGTCTCTGAGGCTCAGTTAGCTCATTTGTCAAATGGGGATAATACAGTCTTAGCTTAGAGGGTGGTCATGGGGACGAAATGAAATAACGCACCTAAGTGCTTCGCCCAGTGCCACACACGTTCTGAGTACTTGGTTAATGACCCAGGTACTATTTGACGAAAGCACAATCTCACCAAAAGCCTAAGCTGGAGTACACTGCGGGCATTATTACATGGAATACAGAGTAGTGCTTACAAGTTCTGGCTGTGAGGTCCAAAGGGCGGGTATTCAAATTGTGGCTTTACTCATTATCAGCTGTGTGACATTTGGCCCTGCTAAAGCTTAACTTCCTCATCTGAAAGCGAAGATGGTAGCAATAACTCACTGGGGGTTATAACAAAGATTACATGCAATGGATTATGTAAACCTCTTAGAACGTTACTCAATTACTGGTAGTGATTATTATTAAAAGTGCACAGTTTGTTTGTCATATGAAATAGAATATCCAAAGATTGTTGACAGACTGCCAAGTAACAGTTTTTTAAAATATTTTTTCTTTGATCTTGATTTTTTTCTAAATTGCATTTCAAATTGAGATTATAGGTTTCACCACTGAGATCCATATAATTTGGGAAGTAAGGTGAATCAGATGATGCTGATGAGGGTTTTTTTTTTCCTTAAGGTTTAACGAAATGTTTCTCTTCTATAGCTAGAAAGTAATTATCGTTGTTCCATAGAGCCAGTAGCCATATTTGAATATGATGCAAAAGGACTTTTGATAGGAGGCAAACAGATTTTTAAAAATGCAAGTGATATTTTTTCAGAAGTTATATTTACCCATGTATATTAATCATTTATTGCTGCATAACAAATTACCCCAAAATTTCACAGCTTGAAGCAATGAACATTTATTATCTCACAGTTCCTGTGGGTTAGGAATACTGTGAGGTATTATCTCACAGTTCCTGTGGGTTAGGAATACTTTGTATTTCTGGTTCAAGGTCTCTCATGAGGTTGCAGCCAGGATGCTGCCCAGGGCTGCTGTCATGTGAAGGCCTCACTGGGGCTGGAGAATCTGCTTCTGAGATGCCTCACTCACATGGCTGTTGGCAGGAGGTCTCAGTTCCTTGCTGGCTGTTGGCCCTTTCTGTAGGTCTGCTTGAGCGTCATTATGGCATGGCAGCTGGCTTCTCCAAGAAGTGATCCAAGATGAAGGAGGAAGGAGGAAGATGTAATGCCTTTTGTGTCCCAGGCTTGGGAATCACACACCATCCGCTCTGCTGTATTCTATTTGTTAGAAGTGAGTTACTAAGTCCAGCCCACTCTCATGGGGTGAGGGATGGGGGGCTTGGCTCCACCTCTTGAAGGGAAGAGTATAGAAGAATTTGTGTATCTTTATTTAAAAAAAACACCATATCATGATTTTGAATAATATTAAGTTTTATTTTATTTCATAATTTACTCCATCCTCTCTCTATAGATATCTACACTATTCGCAGTCTTTTGCTGTTATATATCATGTTACAGTGAAGAACCTGTATCTGTACATACATTGCTTTCCACACATGCAAGTGTATTTTTTTTAACATTTTTATTGGAGTATAGTTGCTTTACAGTGGTACGTTAGTTTCTGCTGTATAACAAAGTGAATCAGTATGTATATATCCCCATATATGTATAGGGATATATGTATCCCCATACATATATCCCTCTTGCGTCTCCCTCCCACCCCTCTAGGTGGACACAAAGCACCGAGCTGATCTCCCTGTGCTATGCAGCTGCTTCTCACTAGCTATCTATTTTACATCTTGTAGTGTATATGTATCCATGCCACTCTCTCACTTCATCACAGCTTACCCTTCACCCTCCCTGTGTCCTCAAGTCCATTCTCTACATCTGCGTCTTTATTCCTGTCCTGCCCCCAGGTTCTTCAGAAGCTTTTTTTTTCTTTTTTTAGATTCCATATATATGTGTTAGCATATGGTATTTGTTTTTCTCTTTCTGACTTACTTCACTCTGTATGGCAGACTCTAGGTCCATCCACCTCACTACAAATAACTCAATTTCGTTTCTTTTTATGGATGAGTAATATTCCATTGTTTATATGTGCCACATCTTCTTTATCCATTCATCTGTCGATGGACACTTAGGTGGCTTCCATGTCCTGGCTATTGTAAATAAAACTGCAATGAACATTGTGGTACATGACTCTTTTTGAATTATGGTTTTCTCAGGGTATATGCCCAGTAGTGGGATTGCTGGGTGGTATGGTAGTTCTAGTTTTAGTTTTTTAAAGAACCTCCATACTGTTCTCTATAGGAGAAGGGTAAGCATTAGCTCTTTTCTAAATGTTTGATAGAATTTACCTGTGAAGCCATCTGGTCCTGAGCTCTTGTATGTTGGAAGATTTTTAATCACAGTTTCAATTTCATTACTTGTGATCGGTCTGTTTATATTTTCTATTTCTTCCTGGTTCAGTCTCAGAAGGTTGTGCTTTTTTAAGAATTTGTCCATTTCTTCCAGGTTGTCATTTTATTGGCATATAGTTGCTTGTACTAATCTCTCATGATCCTTTGTATTTCTGTACTGTCAGTTGTTACTTCTCCTTTTTCATTTCTAATTCTATTTATTTGAGTCTTCTCCCTTTTTTTCTTGATGAGTCTGGCTAATGGTTTATTCATTTTGTTTATCTTCTCAAAGAACCAGCTTTTAGTTTTATTGATCTTTGCTATTGTTTCCTTCATTTCTTTTTCATTTACTTCTGATCCGATCTTTATGATTTCTTTCTTTCTGCTAACTTTGGGGGTTTTTTTGTTCTTCTTTCTCTAATTGCTTTAGGTGTAAGATTTGTTTGTTTATTTGAGATGTTTCTTGTTTCTTGAGGTAGGATTGTATGGCTATAAACTTCCCTCTTAGAACTACTTTTGCTGCCCATAGGTTTTGGGTGTCGTGTTTTCATTGTCCTTTGTTTCTAGGTATTTTTTGATTTCTTCAATGATCTCTTGGTTATTTAGTACTGTATTGTTTAGCCTCCATGTGTTTGTATTTTTTTACGGATTTTTTCCTGTAATTGGTATCTAGTCTTATAGTGATGTGGTCAGAGAAGATACTTGGCACGATTTCAATTTTCCTAAATTTTCTAAGGCTTGATTTGTGACCCAAGATATGATCTATCCTAGAGAATGTTCCATGAGCACTTGAGAAGAAAGTGTATTCTGTTGTTTTTGGTTGGAATGTCCTATAAATATCAATTAAGTTCCTCTTGTTTAATGTATCATTTAAAGCTTGTGTTTCCTTATTTATTCTCATTTTGGATGATCTGTGCATTGGTGAAAGTGGGGTGTTTAAGTCCCCTACTATTATTGTGTTACTGTTGATTTTCCCTCTTAGGGCTGTTAGCATTTACCTTATATATTGAGGTGCTCCTATGTTGGGTGCATAAATATTTACAATTGTTATATCTTCTTCTTGGATTGATCTCTTGATCATTATTTAGTGTCCTCCTTTGTCTCTTGTAATAGTCTTTATTTTAAAGTCTATTTTGTCTGATACGCGAATTGCTACTCCAGCTTTCTTTTGATTTCCATTTGCATGGAATATTTTTTTCCATCCCCTCACTTTCAGTCTGTATGTGTCCCTTGGTCTGAAGTGGGTGTCTTGTAGACAGTATATATAGGGTCTTGGTTTTGTATCTTTCAGCCAGTATGTCTTTTGGTTGGAGCATTTAATCCATTTACATTTAAGGTAGTTATTGATATGTATGTTCCTATTACCATTTTCTTAATTGCTTTGGGTTTGTTATTGTAGGTCTTTTCCTTCTCTTGTGTTTCCTGCCTAGAGAAGTTCGTTTAGCGTTTGTTGTAAAGCTGGTTTGGTGGTGCTGAATTCTCTTAGCTTTTGCTTGTCTGTAAAGTTTTTAATTTGTGCATCAAATCTGAATGAGATCCTTGCTGGATAGAATAATCTTGGTTGCAGTTTTTTCCCTTTCATCGCTTTAACTATGTCCTGCCCCACCCTTCTGGCTTGCTGAGTTTCTGCTGAAAGATCAGCTGTTAACCTTATGGGAATTCCCTTATATGTTATTTGTTGCTTTTTCCTTGCTGCTTTTAATATTTTTTCTTTGTATTTAATTTTTGGTAGTTTGATTAATATGTGTCTTCACGTGTTTCTTCTTGGATTTATCCTGTATGGGACTTTTTGCGCTTCCTGGACTTAATTGACTATTTCCTTTCCCATATTAGGGAAGTTTTCAACTATAATCTCTTAAAATATTTTCTCAGTCCCTTTCTTTTTCTCTTCTTCTTCTGGGACCCCTATAATTCGAATGTTAGTGCGTTTAATGTTGTCCCAGAGGTCTCTGAGACTGTTCTCAATTCTTTTCTTTCTGTTTTCTTTGTTCTGCTCTGTGGTAGTTATTTCCACTATTTTATCTTCCAGGTCATTTATCCGTTCTTCTGCCTCAGTTATTCTGCTATTGATTCCTTCCAGAGTATTTTTCATTTCATTTATTGTGTTGTTCGTCATTGTTTGCTTGCTCTTTAGTTCTTCTAGGTCCTTGTTAAACGTTTCTTTTATTTTCTCCATTCTGTTCTCAAGATTTTGGATCATCTTTACCCTCATTACTCTGAATTCTTTTTCAGGTAGACTGCCTATTTCCTCTTCATTTGTTTGTTCTGATGGGTTTTTACCTTGCTCCTTCATCTGCTTTGTATTTCTCTGTCTTCTCATTTTGCTTAACATACTGTGTTTGGGGTCTCCTTTTTGCAGGCTGCAGGTTTGTAGTTCCCGTTGTTTTTGGTGTCTGCCTCCAGTGGGTAAGGTTGGTTCTGTGAGTTGTGTAGGCTTCCTGGTGGAGGGGACTGGTCCCTGTGTTCTGGTGGATGAGGCTGGATCTTGTCTTTCTGGTGGGCAGAACCATGTCCAGTGGTGTGTTTTGGGGTGTTTGTGAACTTATTATGATTTAGTCAGCCTCTCTGCTAATGGGTGGTGTTTTGTTCCTCTGTTGCTAGGTTTTTGGCATGGAGTATCCAGCACTGGAGCTTACTAGTTGTTGAGTGGATCTGGGTCTTAGTGTTGAGACGGAGATCTCTGGGAGAGCTCTCGCTGATTGATATTACATGGGTCCAGGAGGTCTGTTGTGGAACAATGTCTTGAACTTGGTTCTCTCACCTGAGAGGCTCAGGCCTGACACCCGGCCGGAGCACCAAGACCTTGTCAGCCACATGGCTCAGAAGAAAAGGGAGAAAAAAAACCAGAAAGAAAGAAAAATTAAATAAATAAAATAAAGTTATTAAAATAAAAAAATATATTATTAAAATAAAAAAGTAATTAAAAAAAAAAGAAAGAAGAGAGCAACCAAACCAATAAACAAATCCACCGATGATAATAAGTGCTAAATCCTATTAAAAAAAAGCAAAAATGGACAGACAGAACCCTAGGACAAGCGGTAAAAGCAAAGCTATTCAGACAAAATCACACAAAGAAGCATACACATACACACTCACAGAAAGAGAAAAAGGAAAAAATATATATATATATTAAAAGAAAAAAGGAAGAGAGCAACCAAATTAATAGACAAATCTACCAATGATAATAAGCTCTAAATGCTAAACTAAGATAGACATAAAACCAGAAACAAATTGCATTCAGAAAGCAAACCCCAAGTCTACAGTTGCTCTCAAAGTCCATCACCTCGATTTTGGGATGTTTCATTGTCTATTCAGGTATTCCACAGATGCAGGATACATCAAGTTGATTGTGGAGATTTAATCCGCTGCTGCTGAGGCTGCTGGGAGAGATTTCCCTTTCTCTTCTTTGTTCACACAGCTCCTGAGGTTCAGCTTTGGATTTGGACCCGCCTCTGCATGTAGGTCGCCGGAGGGCAACAGTTCTTCTCCCAGACAGGAGGGGGTTAAAGGAGCAGCTGATTAGGGGGCTCTGGCTCACTCAGGCCGGGGGGAGGGAGGGGTACGGAATGCCAAACGAGCTTGCGGCGGCGGAGGCCAGTGTGATGTTGCACCAGCCTGAGGCGCACCGTGTGTTCTCCCGGGTATGTTGTCCCTGGATCATGGGACTCTGGCAGTGGTGGGCTGCACAGGCTCTTGGGAGGGGCGGTGTGGATAGTGACCTGTGCTTGCACACAGGCTTCTTGGTGGCTGCAGCAGTAGCCTTAGCCTTTCATGCCCATCTCTGGTGTCCACGCTGATAGCCACGGCTCATGCCCATCTCTGGGGCTCGTTTAGGCGGTGCTCTGAATCCCCTCTCCTCGCGCACCCCGAAACAATGGTCTCTTGCCTCTTCGGCAGGTCCAGACTTTTTCCTGGACTCCCTCCCGGCTAGCTGTGGTGCACTAGCCCCCTTCAGGCTGTGTTCATGCAGCCAACCCCGGTCCTCTCCCTGGGATCTGACCTCTGAAGCTGCAAGTCTATTTATGGGCTAAATTTCTATAAATGGACATCCAGATTATGGATGTAAATAACTTGAGTAGCTTTTGCCAAATCTTTATTGAGCATATAGCGTTTACAGTTTGACTGGTAAATGGTGGGTGACTTTCTCTTTATAGCGTGTAACACAGTATGTTAATAACCATTTGGGAAAAATTTAAATATTAGTATGAAGAACAGTCTCCTATTTCACAGCTGTCAGCAACCACCAAAGAGAAGGAGACATGATCACTTCCATAGGCATTCTGATAACTCTGCTCCTTGCCAGTGAACATGAGATTGCTCTTGATCTCACTAGTTAATTTAATTAAATCAGGCATGGAAGGCTATTAATATTTATGGAGTTTTACATGCAAGATTAGTATTATGGAATCTCTTATAAAGCCTTTGGGAATGTGATGTACTGGGGACAGGACAGGTATGAAAGATTAGAGCTGGGTCATTTACTTTAGAAAAACCAAGGCAATCCTTGTTGTAGAGAAGGGTACAGCCCGATTTCCTTTTGCATGTTAAGAGGGTATTACGGTGACAAATAGAGATTTCTCATCAGTGTATGAAAAAGTTTTCTTCTGCCTGAGGACCATCTGGAGGTTGTGTGAGGACACATTGATTGGGGGGACAGTGAGGCTGCAAGAAAATATCAAACAACTAAATTGAGCTGAGGATTTAAGATTCGCAAGCTGGGGAGTTTTGAATGAAGACTTCAGGGAAGAAGAGAAGGGATGTGCTTTGAGAGTAAAAATAGTGTGATTTACAAGGCAGCCTGGGAGAGGAGCCGTGAGTGGGCTGGTGGAGAATCGGACTTTGAATGGGCAAGATTGCTGCTCATAGCTCCTGCTGCTGCTTCCTAGATTTCTGCACCTGTGTCTCAGGTACCACGTGAGTCAGCTGACACATGGGGCCGTAAAGCACTTAGCAGATAGGAGTTCATATCAGAACAAGTTCATAAGGACAGCTGCCAGGAACGTGCATCTTCCACTTTACAAAGCACTGAGTAAGGTGGAGTGCCACCCTCATGGAGAGAGGGATTGACACGGTTCTTAGGAACATGCTGTTTCGTACCCAAGAGTATTTTCTCTATGGTAAGTAATAAATAAGGATATGTAATGCTTTATGATTTAAGATGTTTTTATTTGATTCTCACAATAAGAAGATGATGGTAGATAGTAATAGATATTCTTAGTTCCATTTTTACATATCAGAAAACTGAGATTCAAGAGTGTTAAATAAATTCCTTGGCGACCACAGCAAGAAATAGTAGGGCTAAAAAGCAAGCTCAGGTCTTCTCAAGCTGTGCTTAGCATGCTCTCACACTGAGAAAGAGAACTTGGGCACATAATGAAGAAGGAAAATGCCAACGATGTGTTTAGCACAGGGACCTTCTGTGGAAGAGAAGAGTGAAGTAGCAAGCAATTTGGGTGACTCACTCAAACATGACATATCAAAGCTGGTGTGAATTTTGTAGATCTTCTCGTTCAACCTCTTTAATTTGTAAGTGAGAAAACAGAGAACCAGAAAGCTTAAGTAAATTTCTTAAGGTCACCTGGCTAGTTATTTTCAGAATGAGGAATAAAATTAAGGTCTTCTGATTTTCAAGAAAGAGCACATCCCTTCTCTTCTCCTTTCTACCGTACATTGCCTTTACTGGGTAGGAGGAAATAGTGGTATTGGAATTTAAGTCCACTTAAGGCAGGTGCCATTATTATACCCTCTAAAGTGCCTTCTTGGTGTACTAAATTAGGAAGTATTCAGGATATTTTGTAAATATTCAGTCAAGGGATAAAATGTTACTGGTCAGTAAGTATTGATTCTGTAGATTCTGCTTGTGGGTATTTAGGAAGGAAATAAAGAGGAAGAAGCAGGCATAATTCTCACACCCTAAGAGCTTACAATTTGAAAAAGAAAAGGGGTGTTGTAAACCTAAGAAAGTAGACATACCTTTGGGGGAAAAGCCTTAGGAAAACTTATGCTTGGTCACAAATGAGCTGAGGTTAGAGAGGGCGCATTGATATACTGGAGATACTGGAAGAGTTGGGAGGGGTGCTTTAATGGGGTTGAAAACTTTCAAGGAGCCACCCATCCCCCACGACTCCCTCCAAATGTATTTCATTTTTCTTTATTACTGTCTCCTACTTCATTTTTGTCCCTTATTGCGCTGTCCTTAATTTGCACCTGCTGTTCCCCCTCCCCCTCATAGGATAATGTCATTCACTGTTATTAAATCCACTGAACTCAAGGTTTCCCAAGTGATTCTCAAACAGGAGTGGAGGGGAAGTGAATATCAAAGTGATCTAGGGAACTTTTAAAACCTACATAGAAGGGTTCCAGATGGTAGACTGATCACAGGATTTTACCTTTTTTCCTTTCCAGACTTCCCTTGACATTCTAATAAAGATGTACTAAATGAAGTGAGTCTGTAACAATATGGATGAAGAAAAGCAGACAGAACCATTGTGCTGGGGATTCAGAGCAGAGAACAGCTCAGCTCATAATCAGCCTGGGAAAGGGGGTCTGCAGTGGAGTTGGGGGCAGTTCTGAGCTGGGAGTAGGAGGGTACAGAGAGCAGGACAGGGATGTGGGGCTGTGTTCAGCTGTGGCTGGGCTTAAGAAGGGGCTGTGAAGGGTGTTGTTTTCCAGAAAGTGCATTTACTAGGATATATTCTGGTGAAGAATATAAACTATTCATTTATAAAGAGATGGTTTTCAGCTATTTCTTTGTATGTTACAACTCACATGAAGGCTATTACTGGTTATGAGCAATCGTTACACAGGTCAGATGGAGAGGGAAGTAGCTGTATATTCTTAAAAAAAATCTCCCTGGAGATATTGATGTACCACTCCTTCACACTTCAGAGATTGATTTAAAGAAAGCTTGACTTGGATCCTTTTGTAAAATGAATAACTGCCCTCTAGCTTATATTATCTTTTAAATCCAAATTTCATTCTTTCTTTCCCTTTCCCTAGTGCCCCTATGATTACCGGTGAGGTTCCTGGGATGAAGGCACACTGTTCCCCATTCCTTCCCCACCTTTCCTCTTGGGAAACAGGAACGAGGACCCTGCAGTGCACGCATGGCCAAAGGATCCTGTGGTGGTGTTTCCACTCAGTCTTGCTCCCCAGTCAGCAAATACTCACTTAGAGCACCTGCCAGGTAGCGTGCACTGAGGCATGGTGGAGTTCTTGCCAGCCCTGTCCACATCACAGAGCACAAGGAAAAGGAAAAAAAAAAACAATTATTAAGAAAAAGATACAGTGATAACAGACTTAGAGAATGAACTTATGGTTACTGGGGCGGGGGTGGTGGTGGGATAGATTGGTAGATTGGGATGGACATAAACACACTGCTCTGTTTAAAATAGATAAGCCATAAGGACATACTCTATAGCACAGGTTTGTAATAACCTAAATGGGAAAAGAACTTGAAAAAAGAAAAGATATATGTCTATGTATAACTGAATCACTATGCTGTATACCTGAAACTAACACAACATTGTCAATCAGCTATACTCCAATATAAAATAAAAATTTAAAAAATGATACAGTGATTTAAAAAAAAGGAAGGTGGCATCACTAGGCTAATTGAAAGGCATCTGGATTTCCCGGGGCGGCAACTGCCAGCAGGAGAATGTCCCTGGACTCTGCCCTGGCTCCACTCAGCTACCCCAGAGCCAAGGGGATTGGTATCTGAGGCTCTCAAGCCGAGAGAGATGACTTGGGGAGGGCTAAGAAACTCGTACTCACTTTCCTCTCGTAGCTTCAAAGTTAGTAGGGAGAACAGATTCTCCTCAGGGTTATAAATCTAGATAGAGTGCTTGGGAGCGAGAGAGGGAGGGTTATTAATCTGAAGTCCTGGAGGAGATGTTGTTTGACCTGATGAGTGGATAAGGTGCTGTCGGGGAGTGTGTGTTCCGAGAAGCCGGTCCCTGGAGCGCAGACTGGTAGTGGATTTCAGCTCCACCATTTGTCTGTGGTTGCTGACAAGTTTTATACCGTTTTGACCTCTGTTTTCTCGTTTATAAAACATCTGCCTTTCAGGGTTATACAGATATCTAATCAAGCTTGGAAAATACCTGGCACATAGAAGACCAGAAACTTAGTGATAATGATTATTAAGAGTCAGATGGTAATAGATGACACGCCATTTAGTCTCATAAGCAATGGAAACCATTTTAAACTTGTGAGTCCGCAAAACCAGTGGCCCATTAGTGTAGATAATTCTGCTCCTTCCACTCTCTTCTCTCTCTTCTTTCTCTTTGCACTTTTCAGTATGTCTGATTCTAGATACGGCTAATGTACAATTTTTCATAACTTGAGGAAATACAAGAAGCTAGTTAGGTCAAGGAAACTCATTTTAGGAATCATTCCAGTCACACCACTCAACTTGACAATGGATTTGTTTACTTCTTCTTTTGACAAGATATTTCTCCCTCCCTCTGGTTTGTGTATTGATTGTGACTAGCTGTAGGTTTCACTCCCTATTGAGCAGTGCATTTCTGCATTAAAGTACGGCTCTACATAGTTTCTCATGCTTTTGGAGAAGTGCTATATCTGTGTCCACATTCTTGTTCAAAACGTAAAAGACGGTGTGCCCTCCCCTAAGAGACAGTGAGGTCCTTCTAAAGAAGGACAGTAGTGGGGTCAGAGGAAGGAGGTACATGAAGTCATATCTGGGCCATCCAGGGGAAGGATGTGAAGGGAGTGATGGGGGTTTATTTACTTGCTGCCCATGGAGGGTAGAGCCACAGCTCAGTCCAGAATCAGAATTGATCCAAACAAAGGACCAAGTCCAAGGATGGAAGCACTGGGGAAGATTTCTAGAAAGGACTTCATGTGAGGCATAACCCCCATTTGAGTTTGTGCATGGTGGTCTGTGCCTTCCTGGTCAAAGACTAAGGGAGTCTGCACAGAGGCCCGGGTGACACTGATGGGCCCAGTGGTCCCTGCTTTAATAGCTGTCCGGTTTTTCTCTCCTCAAGTCCTGTTTCTGTGTTGATCACAATACTCACCCTTAGGAACGTGGTATTTTATTTCTTCGCTCAGACACGTGCTATGTTGCTATGCTCCGTATCTGGACAAATGATATCAATATTCATCCCTCTGAGCAGCTGAGTTGGTCTCTGGGCTCTCTGGGTTTCCCTGTAACCTCCCATAGCCTGGAAAGAGTAAATGTGGATGACTTTGCCGAATCCTCCTCACGAATAAGAAGATACTTCAAAGCCCAATTTATGGTGGATCTTTGAATATAAAGGATAATGTTTTTAGGTTTTGAACTTCATGAATCTTTACTTCAAAGCCAAATTTTGGCTTAAAGTACTCTAAATTTAGTATCCCAACAAGATGAGCTTCATGTGTTCGATCTCAGTGTTCTACATACTTGAAGAGCACACAGGATTCCTAGTGCATTGCAGAGATACTATAGTTTGTTCGGCAGGGAGCCAACAGCGAACCTATAATAGATGGATTCACTGCTTTTGAAAAATGATTGCATATCAGAATCATCTGTGGAGGTTTTAAAAAATCGGATATCCAGGTCTTAACCCCAGAGATTCTGATTCAGTAGGAGTGGGGCAGGGGCAAGTGCCGAGTGTCTGATTTAAACTTCCTGACAAAATATTCTAATCCCTAGCTAGGGTTCATAATGAGTCTAACATAGATAAATGTGTAATTTCTGTATTTTTTTTGAAATTAAAAATCCTCAAGGACCCCTTGGGGCTCCAAAGGCAGCACTGGTCAAGATGATCCATAAGGGCCCTTCAGTTCTGGAATTCTAGGTTAAATTTCACAGACTCCATCCAGATTATAGTTTCTAAATACTGTTGCCACTGAAAGGAGCCAGGACTCCTTAGAAATGTTTGATTTGAGACGAGGGGCAGGAAATGTACAAAAGGAGCCTAGGTTATCATGTTAAACCAGCAAGCAGGGAAAGTACCAAAGTGTACCAAGAATCACCTTGAAGAGACTGTCAATGGGTAGAGATGGGACAATATGAGCGTTAACAATAATAACATCAATGGGTTAATACAGATGAAATGTATTTAAATCTATGAGTTCATAAAGATATTGGACCAAAAAATCTCATTGATCCCCTTTGGAGGATGCTAGGGAAACTACTCCTTATTATTCCTCATTTTGAAAACCAGTAAATAAAGACTCAAACATTTATCCTGCCTTTCCTATCCTATACAAACTGTAACTTTATGAAACAAATGATAGATGAGGGGAAATTTCTTTCTATAGGAATATTTCATTTAATAAGTGAACAAAGAATGATAAAATTACAGTGTCACTGCATCACAACTCCTAATGAAATAATGGATCGAAGAAATGCTCGCCAATGGCTGTGAACATTTTTGTAAAAAAAGGAGACTGCTAGATTTTATGTATCTCTTGCTGGAAGATGTTGTACCATCTATGCACCATTCAACCTGTGTCTGTCAAAACTCTAGATCTAATAATTTATAGGAAATACAAGGATAGAGAAACATGTTGGCATGCATGGAGATGCAATCAACAAAATCCAGATTGTGGGCAGATCTACAGAACAAACCTTACTGGTTAAAAAAGACTTAACAGACACAAATCAATTAGTCATATATAGATCTTACTTGTATCCTTATGAGAGTAGAACAAACAAACTATAAAATGCTTATCAGACAATGAGGGAAATTTTTTTAAAATAGTTCTTTAATTTGATGATTAAAGAATTATTTTAAAAATGTTTTAAGTGTGATAACAATATTTTGCTTGGCTTTTGTGAAATTTCTTATTTTTTAAAAAATATGCTTAAATATTTTCAGAATAAAAGATATGAAATCTGAGATTTGCTTCAAAATAACCCAAGGTTAAGGAGACACATGAATAAGAATAGACATAAGAAAAATAAAAGTTTTTATATTACCTTTAAAAAAAAAAGACAGAATGAGATTTGCCACTTGATAATTTTTTAATCTAGTTGATGGGTACCTGGACGTTTATTATGTCATTCATTCCTCTTATGTATACATTTGAGCTTTTCTCAAGTTAAAAAAGTTTGCTAACCACGTGTTAAATAAAACTCAAATCTAAAATTGTTTTCTCTTTCTTTGTAGATGGCAAGAAAGAAGTTGAAAAAGTTCACTACTTTGGAGCTTATGCTCAGTGTTCTTCTGCTTGTGGTGTTTATCATCACTGTTCCTCTCTTTGTGCTTTCAGCCAGAGATTCTTTGGAATCAGAAGGTAACAAGGAACTCTGGTGTTCCCCCCTCCATATATTGCTCTTATCAGAGCAAACACCTCAGAAATGGCAGGGAAGTGATGCTTTCATATTCACTGGTGTGAACATGTGTGTGTGTGTGTGTGTGTGTGTGTGTGTGTATTATATGTGTGTGTTGGGGACCACCTGACTCAAACTGTGACAGCACAATAGGTATTCATTGTAGGCCTAACTCTGACACTTTCATTTCCCAATTTAGCACAGCGCAGGATTCCGCAACTGGCACTTGAAATATATTTGCTGAATTTCATTGAATAATTGTAATTTTGTTAACAATAGTAATCAACAATACCCTTATATGAAATATAGTCAAATAAGTATATAATCAATTAAAGTACCTTCAGCCCAGGTTTGTTTCTTTAAAAAAATAACAGCTACCAGAGTTTTTTTTTATTAAAAGTTTATTGAACTGTTTTATTTTAACAGAAGGGCTGGATTGTGCTGAGTTATCCATGATTTCTTATCTGGGCTTCAGCTAGGAGCAGCTTCCTAGGTGGGGCACGTGACGAGGGGCTAGTGTGTTGCCAGAGGAAAACCTTTGCCCCCTCCCCCTACCTCATTTTCAGTCACACCACTTCTACTTCTGTGGGAAGTTAGATTAAATAATCTCAAAGGTTGTTCAGTTCTTAAAATTCTATGATCCTGAAGATGAAACTAAAACCCTTATGCGGAAACTGGCACAAATATAAAGTTCTATTACTCCACCACATTTGAATTGGAAACCTTAGTGAAAAGAAAACTTATTAGAAGCCTCATTGTTTTGTCTTAATATTGTTATTAGCTTATTGTAGAGTGCCCTAAAGAAATCTAACATCCTTATGTTAGAATGCAATAAATGTGCCTTCTTTATTTTACTGACTTTAAAAAAAAATAATTTATTTATTATTTTTGGCTGTGTTGGGTCTTCATTGCTGTGTGCGGGCTTTCTCTAGTTGTGGCAAGCAGGGGCTACTCTTTGTTGTGGTGCGTGGCCTTCTCATTGCGGTGGCTTCTCTTGTTGTGGAGCATGGGCTCTAGGTGTGCGGGCTTCAGTAGTTGTGGCACACGAGCTCAGTAGTTGTGGCTCGTGGGCTCTAGAGCACAGGCTCAATAGTTGTGGTGCATGGGCTTAGTTGTTCCACGGCATGTGGGATCTTCCCGGACCAGGGCTCGAACCTGTGTCCCTGCATTGGCAGGCAGATTCTTAATGACTGTGCCACCAGGGAAACCCTATCTAACTGATTTTTAAGTCTGAATCCATCAATCAGCTGGCATAGATTCTAGCTGCCAGTTTCTAGTTTGGTGGCCTCCCTTTACATTTTTTGTCCTATGAGGTTTTACATTTGTATAAGAATACCATCACTCAGAAGTGTTCCTTGTCAAGGGATTGCCTGTTGACTGAGCAAGGAGAATTGAGGTTACTATGATTAGGGTAACATTCAAGAGAACAACATATACTGCACGTGATCTGTGTGCAAACGTTTCGTGAACCAGCTGCCTGGGTGGAAGTACAGGACCAAAGCAGAATGTACAGACATCTCTGTAAAGGGCCATATACTTAGTACTTCAGATTTTGTGGCCCATACGGTCTCTGTCCTAACTACCTAATTCTGCCTATAATAACAAAAGCAGCTAGAGACAATACATAAAAAATCTGGGTGTGGCTGTGTGACAGCAATATTTTATTTACAAATCAGGCTGTGACCTGATTTGGTCCACAGGACATAGTTTACCAACCCCTGGAGTAGAGAAGGTAGATTTAGTTCCCACTTTGGTGAGCTTCCAATCTAATGTTGGAGTCCAGCTCCTTGCTCTTGCATGCACTGTCTCATAGGGGAGGGCCTTGCTGGTAGAAGGGGATGGTGCAGGTATATGTAGAGTTAAATACAGTCAGCAAGAACAAAATGAGGCTTTATACAGTGAATGTGCACATTTCAGGGTCATAGAGTGAAGCCCAATCAGTAGTGGAGTCCATATAATTGGAGGTGTTGAGAACTATGAGGGTATCAAATGCCTGTGATATTAATTCTGTCATCTTATGTTTGCTTTTGGGATTACTCCAGATCCTGGGAAAAGTACCACTCCTGGTCCTGCCGAGTGCCCAGTGGTAAATGAATTGGAACGGATAAACTGCATCCCTGACCAGTCACCAACAAAGGTTTGACTTACAGACCTTGTTTTCATTTAAGAGTTTATGCCATTGGATAAGGGTTTGTTTTCTTTTTTTCTGTTTGTAGCCCCCAGAGTTGTTTATTGTTTGCATTGCAATTATTGGTGGCTCAGGAAAAGAAATCCTGTATTCATGCTTATATGACAGCTCAGCCTTGGGAGAGGAAGAACTAGAAAATTTCCTTGTGTTGACAGATTCAGCAAATAAAAGTACATGCTGTCCATTTAGGTTTGAATTTCAGATAAACAATGAATAAATTTTTAGTGTAATTATGTCCTGTGTAAGACTTGGGACTTACTTATACTAAAAGTATATTTGCCTTTTATCTGGTAACTCTACTTGGTTACTAGTTCTCTCTGACTCTGTTTCTGACTGTTTCTTGGCCTCTCTCTCTCTTTTTTCCTTACACAATTCTAAAAGATTATCTAGGATCTACAATAAAAAGTCATCCATAGGTATAAAACAGTATTTCAAATAAGGATAAAGCTTCAAGAGCCAAGTTTTGAAGGAAGAGGTAATAAATACCAGATTAAAGATAGTGCAGGCATCTGGGCATTTACTTTTGGGCAGTGTTTCCTGACCATCACCTGAAGTCCAGCTGAATATACGATTATAAAATGCATTGCACACACCATATCAGTCATGTCTCGTGTTGAGAGTGAAGAAAGACAACATGCAGCCTTCTGAGTGAAGTCCACTGACCTGAAATGGCAGATTTGTGTCAGACACAGAAGGGATGCTTGCTGCATGCGATTCTTGGGCATGTGGCACTCTCACATTATCTCTGTAGCCATCCTATTGTTCACGGGCTGGAATAATCTGTGATGTTCTTGAGAGTTACTATTTTGGTTTGTCTAAAGGTCCTAATACCAAAAGACATTTTATTTCTGCATTTTGTTTTCTTTCATACTTCTGGAGGCTAGAAGTCCAAAATCAAGGTGTTATTAGGGTTGGTTCCTTTTGAGGGCTCTAAGGAAGAATCTGTTCCATGCCTTTGTCCTAGCTTCTGGTGACGGCCACAATCCTTGGCGTTTCTTGGCTTGTAGCTACATTACTCCATTCTCTGCTTCCATCTTCACAAAGCATTCTCTGTGTGTGTCTGTGTTCAAATTTCCCATTTTTATAAAGACACAGATCACATTGGATTAAGGGCCCACCCAACTCCAGTATGATCACACCTTAACTAATCACATCTGCAACAATCCTATTTCCAAATAAGATCAAGTTCTGAGGTACTGAGTATTAGGACTTCAACATATCTTTTCTGGGGACACAATTCAGCCCATAACTTGGACAGAGTCACAGAATGTGAACTGTGGAAAGTGAGAATGGTTACACAATTTGAGCCTTTGGTATTGATTGAAATAGCATAGATGCTGAGTCAGAGAGAACCAAGACGGCAAAGAAATAACAGATGAGAAATCAACCGTAGTGATAAACTGGGGTTTTGGGGAAGCTGGAAGTTAAGGCAGAAAAAAAGAACTAGAGCCAGATAAATAGCTTGGAGTAGAAAAAATGCCTGGGAACTGTAGTTAGGAGCAGAGTGATTGGACAAAACTAGTCAGGAAGCTCAGAGGCTATGTTGAAGGCAAGAGAGAGCACCAATATGGTAAATAGTCAAGGATCAGGAAATCCCCAGGACAGGACACAGCAGTGAGAGCACAGAAGGGCATCAGCCTGGACAGCAAGGCTGCCAACGTGGGAAGGACTCCCAGTTAGAGCAGTTCATCAAACCAAGACTATTGCAGCATTCAATCCCCTTCATCTGGCGTCTTACCCTGACTGAATGACTGTAACTTTCTCTTGGATTAATGAAGAGACATGCCTGCTTGGAGTAGGAAGAAATGTGTCTGAACAGAAAAGGTGGATTCAGATTTTGGAAGACCTTGGATTTCGGGTAGAGGAGGTTGGCTTTTTATGTGCTACGTAGCAGCTAGGAGCAGCCACTTAGGGCTGAACGAAATCACGAAATGGGAAACCAAGCAGAGAGAGAATAAAAGACAGAAATAAAGGAAAAAGAAGATAGAAAAGAAAAAAAAGCACTTCAGTATGGGGCCAAATGTCATAAAGTTTGGTATTTTAGATGATAGGTTCAATAGGTAGAGGAGATAAGCTAAGTAAATACATAACTAGAATGTAAAACAAAAATTTATATGATATAAATGAAATACTGTGTGGATCACAAAGCAGAAGAGATTATTATCAAGGAGAAGGTGACAGTCTGGAATTAATGATAAGCAGGATTTTTACAGAGATGAGAGGAATGGAAAGTGAATTCAGGATAGAGGAGACTGCACACAAAGTGACAGAAGAGGAAGTTGTGGGGCACGTACATGACATATTGAATGGTCCCATATGGCCAAGATACAGGATGGGTGCCAGATGGCATATAATGTTTAAGACTATAAGGTAGTTTGGAGCTTGATGATAGAGGACCATTCATTAATGTGCTGCTTTGCCAATAGGAATGGGAAGTCATGGTCTAGATATGCTGTACCTAAACAGGATGTTTCCAGAAAGTTGATCTGCACCCATTTACTTGCCCCTGTCATAGTGTGCTAGGAAACTACTTGCTCAGAAGCCCACCTGGAAGACTAATGCATCCTCAGTCTGTCCACTTTCCTGCAACAGCCCATCTTGTTGTTGGCTACGTGAACTTCAGATGTCATTATTGCCTCAGTAATGCTTCTTTGCTTTTATAATAAGGCTGTTTAATACTGTGGTATCAAGATTGTAGTTCAATAAACAACCTTTGCCTTTTTTCTAAATGTTATACCCAAGTGAATTAATCTATGACCTTTGCATTCATTCACTGGCCTGCTCCTCTTTAGTTCAGCCAGAGAGAAATACTCTGGGAGCACTTTCAGTGACCTGGATTTTCATAGAAGGTATTTCTTAGGTATTTTGTTGTGTGTTCTAAGTATCCTGGGTGCCATATGCTAATCGAAAGTATTGTTGAGAGGCTGATTCAATGGATAATGTTGTGTATATGTATATAATGTGTTTGTTGAAGGAAAGTATATGGCTATGTGGAGGAGGGGAGTGGGAAGAAATTATGAATATGACACTAGGCTAGGCAGAATGTTTTACTGCTGAGGCCATCGCTATATCATTTTATCATTCCTCTCCTCTGGGATTAAAGAACTAAGAGTATAAATTTCCCTTCAGATGATTCTTTGTTGTAAATTCCATTGTTTCTTATCCCAGTAAAAGGAGGGAATTCTCTGTCTAAAACAGGACCCATAAAGGCTGTGGAGAGACACTGGACAGTACAGAAAGAACAGGATGGAGGGATACAGGGTTAGAGGAGCCAGCACCTAGGACAGGATGGCTGGCAGGGCTGAATGAGCAAGGTCCACTGTGATCCCATTCCCTCCAGTGGCAGGAGATGGCTAATTCTGATTCACTCAGGCCAACTCTCACTGCACCTGGGACACTTCCTTTTCACGTGTTTGCATTTGTCCTTGCAACTTTGCTTTCTGTCTTTTATAAATGCTGCAGTTGCTGAGGTCCTGAATTTTTTTTTAATCTTAGATATGCTGCTTCCTAATGACCTAATGATGCACATATTCCAAGGCATGTGTAGTCTTATCAGTAAATTATTTTCAACTCACTCTGATTTGTACACATTTCTTGTTTGTGTTATTCTAGATTCTACTTCTTATTTTTATTATACATGCTGCAAGTATCTTCTGCTGTCATGAGGCTGTGTTCACCTATTTTATGCTGTCTTGATGAACAGATATTTTATATTTTAATGGAGTCAAGCTTATATATTCCTATATTACATCATATCTCAAGGAACAATACCAGGAAGATTAAAAGCCTAAAGGCAAAAAAGAAAACTTATGACTTTAAGAAGAAAATAGAAGATCTAATATAATAATAATTAACTTATTTAGTTTAAATTTATTTCTGTAAATTTTCTTGGATTTCTACTTACATAATATTATGTCAGAAAATAATGATAACTTGGCTTCATCCTTTTTAGTTTTACAAATTTTCTTTATTTTCTTGTCTTATTAGTCTTGTAGTGTTAGGACCTCCAATATATATTTAATTATAAAACAACATAGGCATGGTCACCTACTCTTTCTTTCTGATTTTAAAAGGAATGTTTCTAACATTTCATAGTTAGTGAGATGGATATTATAGGCTTTAGGTATCTACCCATTATCCAACTAAGGAACTTACTTTATATTCCCAGTTTGCTAAGAATTTTATCATGAATAGGTGATTAATTTAAATGATTGTATTGTGTACTTCCTTTAATAAGTTATGAAATATTATACAGTGGATTTTCTAATAGTAAAGAATCCCTGTGTTTCTGGAAGAAACACCACTCGCTTATTATTTATTTAATATGCTGCTGATTTCCATTGTTAAAATAGCGTGCTCTTTTCTTTTAGGTTTTTGCATTTGTATTCGTGAATAAAACTGGATTCTAGTTTTCCTTTTTCTCTCATGTCTGATTTTGATATAAAATACTTCCTTTTTTGTTTCTTCTCCTCTCTCTCTAAATGTTAAGAAGCATTGGGGGTTGGAGGAGAAAGGGACTCCAGTGGAGCAGAGCTTGACTAGGTCATAAGCAGTGTCTTCAGCATCTGATTTCTCACAATCTCTGAGTTCAATCCAGTCCTTCTCTTTGTGTTGGTGCAGGAGCCTGTATGTATCTATTATGTAAAAAGCAAAATATCTTTACTTTTTTGTCTACTTTATCTATCAATTACTGAGGGAGTTCTTTAAAAATATTGCATTATGTACTTACTGTCTTTTTCAATTTTATCTTGTGATTCTTTAAGGTTTTTCTGTAAATATTTTGAGTCTTTATTATCAGGTGTGTATCGGGTTTGAGATGTCATATCTTCCTGGTGAACTGAAGCTTTTGTCATCATGTAGTGACTCTATGTCTCTCTAATAATTAATATTTACTTAAAGTCTATTTGTCAGCTATCACTATAGCTGTCCTAACCCTTGGTAAGAATTCTTCTCACATAGCTGTTTTCCCCTGTTTTAGTGCTTTTGTGAGCTTAAATTTTGCGTGTGCTGCCTGTAAACAGCTTCAGTTGAATTTATTTCTGTAAATGTAATCTGATTATCCTTGTTTTTTAAATTAAATATTTAAGCTATATGATAATTGACATGAAAAACTTTTTTCTATGGTCTCATTTTGTGTTTTCCATTTGGCCTGTTTTTTATGTACTGCTCCCCATTCACGCCTACCCCCGTATACATGTTTTCTTTCCTTATTTTTTGCATTGAGAATTTTTCCCCTTAGTTTTCCCCTCAATACTGTATTGGAAATTATACACTCTATATTATTTTGGCAGTTTCTCTTAAATTTTATTTCTCATGTTCAACTTAAAAGGACATTTTTTGTCTCAAGTTTGGGTTTAATTATTTTTGGGTGCCTTCAGTCCTATTCATGTTGTCATTTTTTTATAGCTTCTCTCTACAACTCTTTTCTGAGGTTTCACCTACTTTTTACTCCCTTGTCTATTTGCCCTGCTCTCTGCTTCTCCCCACATTGCTCCCCATAACTGCTTAGGTCCGCTGCAGGGCCTGGGATTTCCAGGTGGCCAAGAGGCTGTGCACTTTTCATGCTGCTTTGGCCACTCTTTGATCTTTGCCCTTTCCAGTTCAGTGAAGAAGTTATTAAGCTCTGGGGAGCATGCAGAAACCGTTCTGCTTAACACTCTTTTCGACACCTTTCCCTTTTCAGGTTATACTGAAGTTTCATGTGAGTGGGTTTTGAAAAGAAAAAACAAAAACTGCTGACTAGTTGAGTTCACAGTGAAGCCTGATTCCATAGCAGTGGAAACCACAGATGGACACTGTTTTTCGATCCTTAATATTGTTTATTATATTAGCATATGATTACCAAAAAATTAGCATATGATTAAATCTAATTGTTCATATATCTAAGCAATTTTTTTTGTCTTACATTTGTAAAGCATTACCATATCCTGCTGAAAATATGTTCAGCAGATACTCAACCCAGACTATAGAGAAAAAGAAATGGATAACAAGAGAGCTAAGTTTTGGTCCTTGTCTTCTCAATAGCTAAGTGACCTTTGGCAGATCACTTCACCACTGCGAACTTTTACCTCTGTGGCCTGAGGTTCTTCATCTGTAAAATAATATAGCAGGGTATGTTAGTTATCTATTGCTGTGTAACAGATTATCCCAAAACTTAATGGCTTAACACAACAAACATTATTTTCTCACAGTTTCTATGGTCAGAAATCTGGCCTTGGTGTATCTGGGTGCTTTTGGCTCATAGGCTTCCAGAAGACTGCAATCAAGGTGTCTTCTGAGACTCAGGGATGATCCTTTTCTTTTCAAGCTTGTGTATTGTGATTATTAGCAGAATTCAGCTGCTCAAGGATTGTTGGGCTGAGGACCTCAGTTCCTTGCTGGAGACCTCCCTCAGTTCCTCACCATGTGGGTCATTCTGCAGTGCAGCACCTCACTTCTCGCAGAGTGAGAGCTCCAACAGAGCAAGTGAAAGGGAGGGAGCAAGCTAGACAGGAGGCACTCTGTAATCTAATCCTGGAAGCCACAACCCATAATTTTTGCTATAGTATTTTATTAGTTACACTAAAGAGGAATGGTTTCCTTGTACTTTTTTTATATTTAACCTGATTGCTTCTTCCAAATTAGTTATATGAGAAAGAGATTGTATCCATTTTAGTCTCCATGTGATTCAGTCATTAATTGTAGTAAAAGGCAGGTACCTTTCTTAAATAAGAATCAGAATCTATTTGGGTTTCAAGGAACAATTAGTGCCTTGGGAGGAGTTAAGAGACTATATATACATATATATACACACACACACATACATGTATATACTGTGTACATATGTATAATATATATGTATATATGTCACATATACTAAATATACCCATTTGTAATATACACATTTAAAATTCAAAGCAAAATTGCCTTGATTTCAAAGCTTCTGAAAAAAGTTAATTGCAAAATTTTTTTAGAGCCCAAAGCCAATATCAGTGAAGCTTCATTTGTCATTTTGGGTCACTGGTGATATAACTATATAGTAGTTTAGAATATTTAAATAAATTTACCAGGTTTATTGTGATGACAGGTAGAGAATGCATTGTGATCATATATTGTTATATGATAACAACGAGGAAGGATATTGGTCAGAAAAGTGAGTTTTGAGTGCAAGCACTGCATTGACTGGGATACAGCACAATTTCTTTAAGTATCAGGTCCCTTATTTGTAAAACAAGGCTCATGAGACTGCAAGCTCAAATTATATTTATCAATGATAGTGTTCTACCCATAGTGGAGTTACTCTAACTAATCCCTTATTTCAGGCCATGTGTGACCAGCGTGGGTGCTGCTGGAAACCTCAGGGACCCATAAGTGTGCCCTGGTGCTACTATTCTAAGAGTCATGGCTATCAAGTGGAGGGCAACCTTGTGAACACAAATGCAGGTAAGCCAGACTCAGCCTTGAGGAAGGAGCTCCAGATCCTCTGGGGAGGGAGGTTTGCAAGCATTTATTGTAGGCCAGGCACTGGGCTGTGTCCTCTGCAGGTTGGCTCTGTACACTGCAGAAGAGAGCTGTAGCAGCAGGTGGGGTGTTAACTCTGTACGGCTACCACAGCGTGTGACAGGAGGTGGGCACTGCCCTTGAGCAAGGACTAGAGTCTATTTTGGCATCAAGGAAAAATATCACTCTCTGTCTTGGGAGTTAGGAGACATGTTCTATTCCTGACTCTGTCTTTATGTACCTTTGTAACCTTGTCCAAACATTGTAACTTCTTCGTTCCCCAAGTTTCTGACTTTTAAAGAGAGGGATTTGAACTCAGTAACCTCTGAGACTACTAACAACTCTAATATAGTGTAATTTTAATGATATGGAAACAATTCCCATTTTATCAATGTTTTATGAAAGTTAGCTAGCCAGTGTCAGTGTTCATGGGCTAAACATCCCCCCTTCTTTCTCCCACCTCAAAATGCAGACATAATAATGAACATGCTGGGGATACTTGGGGAGGCTCTTAGCATAAAGGAAGAGGCATGCTCCTCTTCCAGGGCCTCTTGGCCTGATGGGCTTTTCTAATAAGGTCTCGACTCTCACCTGGCTTGTCACATAACTGGGGAGATGGCATCAATACATCCGATCACCTGTGGCGTAACATGAAGATAACTGAGAAGGAATAATGGATGTGAACACCTTGAGGGCTCAGAATATAAAGAGTATATGAGTGATGGATGGGCTGGTATAACGGTAGTTTGGCCTTTGAGGGATGTTTCCATTCAGATTTTGGAGAAGAGAGGCATGGTTTTTGAATAAGGTAATGACAATACCTAGCTTCAGAATCTGGCCCAAGACAGTATGTGTGTATGATGAGGTACACATCCGTGTCTCCTCTTCTGATGGGAAGTAAAGGCTTTTTGCCAGCCCCTGTGACATAAAGCTTAATTGTATGGGGCTGTTTGTGAATTTACGCAGCCAGCTATGAAAACTCTTTACCCCCTTCACATTAGGATTCACAGCCCAGTTGAAAAGGTTGCCTTCTCCATCTCTTTTTGGAAATGATGTCAACAACGTCCTTCTCACAGCGGAATACCAGACGTCTAACCGTTTCCACTTTAAGGTTGTAGTTTGTTTCTTTTTTGCTCTTCTTTTCCATTATAGTTTATTACAAGATACTGAACATAATTTCCTATGCTCTACAGTAGGCCCTTGTTGTTTATCTATTTTATATATGGTAGTTTTTATCTGCTAATCCCAAACTCCCAATTCATCCCTCCCTACCCCCCTTTCCCCTTTGGCAACCCTAAGTTTGTTTTCTGTGTCTGTGTGTCTTTCAGTTTTGTGAATAGGTTCATTTGTATCATATTTTAGATTCCACATATAAGTGATAGCATATGATATTTGTTTATTTAAAATTTTTTTGGAGAAGTTCTTGTTCCCTACCTGATGACTGCAGTTACTACAAAAGAGAAAAATTTGCTAATGGAGGTATTTTTCTGTACTGTCATTATTCTTACTTAGCATGTGTATGTTGAAAGCATTTATAGCCTTCCTTCAGTGTGATAACTTCCTAAATGTATATTATAGAGTTCACAGGTGAGCTTTGGCTTTCATTTATTTTCCCTTTATACCATGTGAAATGATATAGGGAAGGAAAAAAAGAATGATCACAACTTTGAAAATTCTAGAGATAGTTTATGTCTGCAGACTTGTAGTATATATTTCTACCTAAAGACTAACTTATGTCCAAGTGTTAAACATCTGAATTTGGTGACATAATTTCAGACATAATGTCATTTGCTGCACAGGTTCCTGTACCAGGAGCACAGGTGTTGGGAAGCACTGGTGTTGGTAGGCATGTTTCTATTTTAGAAAAACAGAGACATGTTCATTTTGACTGTCTTTCCCTAATCTCTCCGGACAGTTAACTGACCAAAACCAGGACAGATACGAAGTGCCCCATGAACATGTGCAACCCTTCAAAGGAAATGCTGCTGCTTCCTTGACCTATAAAGTTGAGGTCTCCGAACAGCCATTTAGCATCAAAGTGATCAGAATGAGCAACAATCACGTTCTGTAAGTTTTGCAAACCTATCTGGAGACTTAGTATGAAGGTTATGGGGGAGGGAGGTTTGAAGCCTGAAAAAGGATGCATTTCTACAATATTCCTGAAGGTTGTGAGCCCACTGTTGGTGACCAGACTCTCTACCTCCAAATGTACTTTTTTTCTGCCTTCCTTCCTCTTCCTTCCTTCCTCCTCTTCCTCGTCCTCCCCCTCTTTTATTACTAAGCATTTATTGTAGGCCAGGCACTGGGCTGTGTCCTTTTTCTCTTTCTTCCTTCCATTTGGCCATTTTTCCTCCTTATTTTCCCTTTTTTCCCTCCATCCATCCAACACCCATCCAGCAGTAACTCTCTATGGAGCATCTACTATAACGTATGACTCATATTCTGGTCATGTGATAGAGAGTCAAGGGGACAAATCTAAGAAATGTGCCGAATGGTACCTGCCCTCAGCAAATCCTGATCTCTTGATGTCCATGGAAAAATGTCACAGGAGGGCAAATGGGGCCGATTAAACAGGAAGTATTGAGTCTCTGAGATACAAGAACAATTTTCTAAGCAGTTGCATTCCCTCCACTCCACTTGCCCACCCGTCCCTGTGTTTTCCACCCATGTCTAGGTTTGACTCCAGCATCGGGCCCCTGCTGTTTGCTGATCAGTTCCTGCAGCTCTCCATCCGACTGCCTAGTGCTAACGTGTATGGTCTGGGAGAACACGTGCACCAGCAGTACCGGCACGATATGAATTGGAAGACCTGGCCCATATTTGCCAGGGACACAATCCCCAAAGGGGTAACCTTTCAGTATGGGGCCCTTTCCACTGACTGTCATAGCCTCTTTCATGAAGGTCACCCCTAGCAGTGCAGTATAACAGTTAAGAGTCAGGTGCTCGGGTGAAGCTATCTGGGTCTGGATTCTGACACTGCTACTCACCAGTTTTGCGGTTCTGGGCAGGTTTCCTCTCTGTGTCTTTAGTTCCCCATCTATGAAATGGGGGTAATATACTTACTTCATAGGGTTGTGATGGGAATTAAATGAATTGATACATGTAGAGTCTCTAGAAGAGTGTCTGCCACATAGAAAATGCTCAATAAATACCAAGTATTTTTCATCACATTTTCGTTTTGAACTAACTAGTTGTGGAGAAAACTAATATTGATTCGGCACAATATGCTGGTTATGGTTACCCTATTTTAGGTTGACCTTTACAAATCACCAACTTACCAGGTTTGTCAGCAAAATAGGATAAAATATCAACTAAAATTCTGTATTAATCATTCTTTGTGTGAAGAATGTTTGGGGCAGTGAAAGAATAGAAGGAGTAGAGTTTCGTTGTTATTATTTTATTTTGTTTTTTCTCTCTTGGTTGTGTTTTGACTGCTAAAACTCAAAACAGAGGTATTTTCTAGACTCAGCAATACTACATTCAGGTCTTGTTCAGCAACTGTCCCAATTAAGCAGAACTAGTGGCTGGATGAAAGGAAATTAGAGGAATAATTTATTAAGTGAATTTTTAAATATATTATCTCTATTTACCAAAAGGACTCTGAGAAAAATAAGTCTAATTTACTCCATTTAACAGACAAGGAAACTGAGGTTTAGGAAAGCCAAATGAATGGCCCAACGTAAAAAAAAAAAATAGTTCGTAAGGAGCAGAGATAGGGTCTAATCCCTGGCCATGCTCCTCGCCATACCGTAGGCCTATCAGAAGAACAGGAAAGGCGTTGGGTCCGAGCAGCTCATCTGGGATATGGCTGGTGATGCTTGTTTAATAAGGAGCCTTAGATCCTCGCTGCTTGAAGTGTGCGGTATGGGCACCACCGCGTGACAAATTTGGGCTCTCAGCTCCCTCTTCCATCTACTGAATTAGACCCCACACTGAAATGAGGTTCCTTTGTAATTTGTATGCACACCAAATTTTGAGATATGCTGTCCCAGAGCAGTGATTCTCAAACATGATTACACATTGGAATCACCCGGGGAAACTGAACAAACTATCAATGTCTGCTTCTATTCCCAGAGATTCTGTTTTAATTGGGGTGGGATGCGGCCCAGGTTGAGAACTACCGTTCTAAAGTCCAGAAGACCAGCTCAAGTTCTAATGTATGCTGTTGTAAAGACTAGAAGACCAGATATCTTAAGTAGAGTTCCATCTAGTTGCAAATTAGAAAGGTGCCTGATTTATATTAGGGCTCGATGGAGTTTTTGCAGATGAGGTTAGGTCAAGACTCTGAGTCAAGGTCAAGCCTCTTTGAGAGAAGAGCTCTTTTTTTTAAAAAAAAAAATTTATTGGAGTATAGTTGCTTTACACTGTTGCATTAGTTTCAGGTGTACAGCAAAGTGATTCAGTTATACATATACATATATTCATTCTTTTCTCATGTAGACTATCACAGAATATTGAGTAGAGTTCTCTGTGCTATTACAGTAGGTCCTTTTTAGTTATCTTTCTTATATAGTTCACCTCAAGCTCCTGATTTATCCCTACCCCCAACGTGTCCCCTTTGGTAACCATAAGTTTGTTTTTGATATCTGTAGAGAAGAGCTTTTTTGAACTACAGTTTCAAGCCTCCTGTTCTCCCACATCCTAACATATCACAAGTTCTCACATTTCTATTAGATAAATGGTCATAGCTGGCTCATTCTATATGAAAATGCTAATTCACTTGATTAACATCAACCAAGTATAGACCTTATATTAAAAATTTGTGTCTTCTTTGACATGAATTCCTTGTCAATTCTTCACATGATTAACATCGATTTCCTAAGCTCTTTCTGGCCATGTGGGGTTTATTTGTAAATTTTTGGTTTTGAATTATCTTTCTGCAGGATGGAACTAACTTGTATGGTGCACAGACATTCTTCCTATGCCTTGAAGATGCTAGTGGATTGTCCTTTGGAGTGTTTCTGATGAACAGCAATGCCATGGGTAAAAGACTAAAGGAATATTCACACACAAGGATGATTTTCAGTCCCTTTCTTATAGCATTATGATAAAGGAATGGCGCCCTTTAGGAATGGCTGAGCCGTAGCTTGGGACCTTGTATGTTCTCTGCTTGTGCCATTCATACTTCATTACCTGTTGACCCATGGAAGCCATGAGTAGAGTTTTCTCTCTTAGCTTACGATTTTCTTGAATCTGGTTGCCTCTGTTGGAGTATTTACTATTATAGTGTTAAAACAGCTAATCCTTTCCTATAATCTATTCTAAGGCAGTTTCTACCAATTTGTTCTTCTCCTTCCTCAGACTTTCATCCAGTACTGGGGTTAATAAAAGCTCTGGTAAGAAACGGGTAATGGCTCTAATAGCAGGTGTAACCAAGGAGCTACAACTGAGCTGTGAATGTTACATCGAGACATCCACGGGTAGCAAGGCAAAGTGGAGTGTGAGGGTCAGGCAGAGTACAATCAGATTGTTTAAGACCAAATGGCGTAATATCATAGGATTCCAGGAAGTAGCTTGCTTCCTTATCTTTGAAGGTTTTAGATCAGATCAATGATTCTCAACTGTTTTTCTGCTTCCACCAGTAACAACCAATCCCAGGGCAATGAATCAATCCCTACAGGGAAAGAGGAGTTCTGTCAGAATCTCCCAGGGTTGATGGTCAGCACAGGATATTGATCCCCACCCTCTTCTCAACTGGGACTTGATGGACTAGATCAGTACTCCTTAAAACGTGACCCATGGAGTGTTCAAAGACTGTTTCAGGTCTACAGTAAGATGAGTATAAAATTAAGAGTAAACATTGCTGTAGCGTCCAAGTGCATGTATGAAAGTTTTTCTAATAATTCATTTTCATGTTATTTTACAAAAGTATCAGTTTGCAAAGAACTGGAAATTTAAAAAATAAAGATCTGATCCTTTACCACAGATTGTTTGAGAATCACTCTAAGTGATCTAAGATGATTCTAAGATGCCTGATAGTCAAAGAACAGACTGAGATAATACAAGGATTGTACAGTTTCAGGTGGCTGAAAGGAACCAGAAAATAATCTGTGTCAGGCTTAGAGGGAAAAGTCACAGAATCCTAGATACTCCGTGTGAGTTGTTCTTATGCCTGAAGAGTACATTTTAGTCGATCTTGAGACCTTTTATCCCTAATGCAACTCAAAGCTATGGGGAGACTTCATCTCTGAAAATTGCATGTGGGGCTTAGAGGGATTTTGAATGTGTAGTATTATCTCTGACATCTTTTTAGTTTGGCTCTTGCTTGATGTGAGATCTGCTGAGGCTAGTACCTCCGTGTGTCTCGCCAGGTTATGTTCCTGCAATAATGATGGGATATGGGGTGGGAACAGCATATTCTGTAGTTGTGAATGTCAGAGAAGAAAATTTTTTTCTCTATCCTCTTAGGTTTGGTATTTGGGGGCCTGTGAATCAGTCTAGCAAAAGACAGGTTAGCAAGAGAAGAAACTAGGTTTATTTACGTGTGCAACCTGCATATACGCAAGAGTGCTCAGTGAGTAACTCAAAGGGGTGGTTAGAATTTGGGACTTAGACACCATCCTAATAGGGGAAGAAGTGTACCTAGGATGAAACAAATGGCTTCTTAGAAGGGGTGAGAGGGATAAAGGGCATTTAATGGAACAACAAATGACGTTTTGGAAAGATCAGTGAGCCCTTAGGAGAGTAGTGGGGGCTGGGTGTTCTTGCGTGCTGCCAAGTTATTGTCTCAGAGGAGATTAGTTTTGCTCCAGGGCAGGGGGTTTATGACAGCTGAGTCTGTATGGGAGGCTCTGCTTTCAGGTGGATAAGGGATTTCAGAAACTCGAACTCATTCAGCTTATAATCATTTTTATGCCACAGTGGCTTACTCTGGACCCCTTCCTGAAACTGGTTGCTTTTTCATGAAATCCTGACACAGCAGTTAAGACACTGCAGTCACCAGTTATGGAAAGCTGTCACAGAACAAATGCTTTGGGCTCTCTTGTGCTGTCAGGGTGGACTTTGATTGTCAGAGTTTGTCCCTTTTTATACAAAAACTGAGGCATTAGGATCACTTCATTAGTGTTCAGATGACTGGTGATCCTCTGGTCTAAAGCTTTGTAATTATTACTCTAGAATAAATTCTAATGTCTATTTGCTTCATTTTTAATCTTTCAAGAGGTTTCCCTCCAGCCCACCCCAGCTGTCACTTACCGTACCACTGGGGGCATTCTCGACTTCTACGTGTTCTTGGGAAACACTCCAGAGCAAGTGGTTCAAGAGTATCAAGAGGTAAACTTATAATGTTATGGTTATGACTGAGGAAGTTGTAAATAAGAGCAAAGAAATGTAAATTAATACGCAAGTGTGACTCACAAACATATGCTATTATAAGTAGCTATTATAAATGTGCTATTACAAATTGATCCGAACCTCAATGATTTATTAAGGGGCCTAGCATTCTAATATTAAGGAAATAGTGTGTTGGAAAGTGGGGTATGTTTTGTGCCCCCAAACTAATGCGTAGAAAAAGTTTTGTTAAAAATAGAGTATTTGCTAACTTCCATTTCACATCATTCTTTCAGCTCATTGGACGGCCAGCCCTACCCTCATACTGGGCACTTGGGTTTCATCTCAGTCGTTATGACTATGGAACGCTGGGTAACATGAAAGAAGTCATGGAGAGAAACCGTGCCGCACAGCTGCCTTACGTAAGTAAGGCAGCAAAAAAATCCTCCAAAAATAAAAGAATTTTCTTGGGGAATAAGAACAACTGTTTATACTGTCTCCTCCTGAGTTTTTTAAAAAAATATACGACAAAAATATTTTTATATATTCAGAATGCTGGACTTTATTGTTGGGCCAACCATTCCTTGAAGGGACTGGTTTTCTTACACTTACTGTATTGATGACGTTCTACACAATGCATTCTTATTTGTATTCTCAAGGCATTACTTTCCCTAGTTTAAGGGAACAAAAGAATACAGTTTATACATGTAATAAAATATTTTTATGATTTAAGTGGCTAAATTTGAATGTGTGTAGTATATAATGAGTAGCGAGGTCTTACAAGACATGCAAAGAGAAACACCCAGTAGTCTCTGGAATAATCCTCTTCTCTCCCTTACCCCATTCCCTTGGAGGCAGACGCTTAGGTCTTGGAGCAAGAGTCAATTTCATTCTGGGCTCCACTATTTTCATACAAGTAAAATTAGGAAAGAGCAAATGCCAAAGAAGGCTTGAAGTGGAAGAGAAGCAACAATACAAAATGTGGTGTAGTCAAATGCGGGAGAAGTGGGAGAGACAGTCCCTTCTCTCCTTTATCTTGTGGATGACATAGCATTTAGGTAATGGATCTGTTTTGATAGCCTTAGTGATATTTTTTGTAACTGTGGTGGTTTGTTTGTTCGATTGGTTTTCAATGCCGGAGCACCAGGCAACAAGGTAGGGTGATGCAGCTCATCTGATTCCAGGGGTGGGCTCATAAATTGTGGACGTTATGTATTCTTTCAGGACGTTCAGCATGCTGATATTGATTATATGCATGAGAGGAAGGACTTCACTTATGATCCAGTAAATTTTAAGGGCTTCCCTGAGTTTGTTAAAGAGTTACACAATAACGGACAAAAATTGGTCATCATTGTGGTATGTGCTGTCCTCTTATTCCCCCACATCAGGTCCTTGCTCTTCCTTGTCATTACGCCCCCTCCCCCTCCCTCATCCCTCAATCCCCAGTTTCCTTTCAGTGCTTCTAGCTCAAAGCTAGGTCCCTCATTGTATTTTTCCCCTTCTTAGGATCCAGCCATCTCCAACAACTCTTCCTCAAGTAATCCCTATGGCCCATATGACAGGGGTTCAGATATGAAGATATGGGTGAATGCTTCAGATGGAGTGACTCCACTCATTGGGGAGGTATCTTAATGGGGAAGTGGGGGCTGGTGGAGGGTCTGTGGCAGTGTGTGTGTGTGTGTGTGTGTGTGTGTGTGTGTGTGTGTGTGTGTGTGTATGTGTCTGTAATTGTTTTGCTTTACATTTTCAGGTGCCTTATATATGCTGGGGATCAACTTGCCCTTGTCCTTTCGTCCTCAAATACCTACCAGTCATCCCAGTTCTTACATTCCCTTCACAGAAAAGTCCCTTTAAACAATAGACTTAGATACTGAATGTCCACCTCCTCACCTCACCCCCCATTCACTTTTTTTTTTTAGTTTATTCACTTCATTTATTTATGTTTGGCTGCGTTGGGTCTTCTTTGGTATGTGCGGGCTTTCTCTAGTTGCGGTGAGCAGGGGCTACTCTTTGTTGTGGTGCGTGGGCTTCTCGTTGCAGTGGCTTCTCTTGTCTCAGAGCATGGGCTCTAGGTGCACGGGCTTCAGTAGTTGTGGCACGCAGGCTCAGTAGTTGCGGCGCACAGGCTTAGTTGCTCCGCGGCATGTGGGATCTTCCCGGACCAGGGCTCGAACCCATGTCCCCTGCATTGGCAGGAGGATTCTTAACCACTGCGCCACAAGGGAAGTACCCCCCATTCACTCTTCAGCTGACTGCAGTCTACTTTCCTTCCCCATCACTCCACTGATGCTGCTTTGGCACCAGTTACCTCCTAACTGGCAAATCCAATGAAACTATTTCATTCGTCTTCTTACTCAGTTTTTCTGTTATTTGGCAAGTTTGACTAGTTCTTTCTCAAACTTATTTGCCCTTGTTTTCCATGAAGGTGTTATCTGCTGGTTCACTTCTAACACCTCTGCTGACCCGAGTGCCTAGTGTCTGAGAAGAAGTGGATAGGAAGAGTATAGAGAAGAGTAATTGATGGTTAGAACCCATAACTTGTCATGGGTCAGTTGAAATTATACAGTACTTTCCCTCATTTACCATTCCTAGGATTAGGAGTAGAGAAAGTGTGAGGAAAGGGTGAGGCATAGTTGAAGATTAGCAAAGACTTAACCATTTTTTTGAAGTAAGTTTTTTCTCAAGTGACTATTTGACTCCTCCTATTTAGTCTAAATATTTAAAGCACTTTACATTCCTAATTGAAAAGGACCTGTGCCTGGGCACCTCTGTTGCCATGATTGTATTAGGAATTTCTTTGTACTCTGTTTTACTCTGCATTCATTTAACTTCCTTTGATCAATGTTTTTCTTTTCCTCCTGCAGGTCTGGCCTGGAAAAACTGTGTTTCCTGATTACACCAACCCCAAGTGTACTGCTTGGTGGGCAAATGAATGTGAGCTTTTCCACAATCAAGTAGAATTTGATGGAATCTGGATTGTGAGTTCTTAACATTTTGCTTACTAGGCAGCTAACATTCAGACTGTGTATCTCTATATCATCGAGTCATGGAGCACAGGGGGAAGAGGAGGAGAGGAAAGCAAGTATGGCAATAATTCTAGGTATTCTCTCTCTTACTGTTCAAATAATCTTACCAAAACATGTAGCTTAGACTTCAAAATCAGATTGTTAGAAGTGGAAGGAAGTAAACCGAGATATCTGTTTTTTCCGAGTCTAGCTCCTCTTTTACAAATGAATGAGCTGAAGTAAAAATAAGTCATATACTCCTTACCTTGTCACAGAGTACACAGATTGTTCAATTGCCCCTTCAGGGCTCTTTCACTTGGACGTGTTGGATAAACTGATCAAAGCCAAAGTACTCAAGTGAGCGACAGAAATGTGGCTGCAGAAAGGACAAATGTCTCACATGATGTCAAATGAAAACAAATGCAAAGCAGCAGGTGTCTGGCACAATTTACAGAGCTCTAGAGTTGAACTTTTTTCTATTTATAAGAGAAAGGTAGAAAATGCAAACAATACAAAGAGCTAAACAGATGAGGAGAGCTAAAGTGATATCAACCAAAGACATCTACCATCAATATTTCAGTATGCATGTTTCCAGAGCCCTCACTTGCACAGCTGTGGGTACATGCTTGTTCTCTCACTCTCTCTGCATATGTTTGTATTATATATGTATATGCATTTATATGTGTGTGTATTCATAGCTATATTTGAATATTTAGAGAATGTATGAGTTGATATACATGGGACCATATAAATTGAAATATTTTTCACCTAATATTTTTGGAAATTTTTCATTTTCAATGATTATATACATATATCATTTTGAAGGGATTTTAAGAACCTTCTCCACAAAGCCTTCAATGGGTAGAGAAGACAGGACAGGAACATCTATTTCTCTCCTTAACATAAGAACCTCGTTAAAAAAAGAAATATCTAGAATCATTTCTCTGAGTCCTAAACAAAAAGAAAGACACCATCAGTACAACATACGAGGACATGTTACTTTTTCTTAATAGTCTTTGTTCTTTGTCTTCTAGGATATGAATGAAGTCTCCAACTTCGTGGATGGTTCAGTTTCAGGATGTTCCACAAACAATCTAAATTATCCCCCATTCACTCCCAGTAAGTGCTGATTAGTTTGATTAAAATGGCAATGAATATCTGGTATTTTAAATTCATAAGGATGTATATGAATAACCTGGCAAGGGATTTTTTACATAAATTGCATAGGGGAAGGAAAATGTGGGTACTATATAAAGAAAACTAGGAAAGAAAATCAAAACACTCTATGCTTTCCTAAATGAGGTGTAAATTCAAAAGGGGCAATCAATCTAGTCCTTCTACCTACATCTGAGCCGTTTCTGTTCCAGAGAAGATATGGTACAGAAGCCAGAGGTTAGTGGTTAGTTCATTTTCCTCTCAAGTGTGTACCCAAATAGGTTAGGGCTAACCAGAGAGAGACTAGGTAACCAGGTTAGGTCTTCATATGAAGGTCAAGTCTGGTAATGTCAAGAAGAACAGATGTCAGTGAAGAACAGATTTGGACCATAAAATGAAAGGAAGCCAGAACCCATTGGTGGGGTGGGGGGGAAGAGGGGGGCAGGTCAACATCAGAGTCAGTGAGTATGATGCTAGTGAGTTCTGACTGAACTTTGAACAACAGTGTATCCCAGGGTGTGGCCCTGGAATCACAGCATTTATTGTAGTTTGAAGAAATCTAGAGGCTCACAGATAAATTGTATCTTGATTAAGAAAGGAATGAGCTGCTAGAATTATAGCATCTTATGAAAACTTCCAGTCTGATGGAAAAATAGGAAATTAGGGCAGTTGGGTCAGGATCAAATGCTGAGAGACTCAGATGGGAGGCTTCATTCTTTTGGTGATAGAAACTGTTTAAGTTTTAGAGGGAAACATAACAGTCAAATGGTTTTAGAAATATTGATCTGGCATTAATGTGTGCTTCTAATATGAATTAGAAGATCAGTAGATCAGAGTTAAATAAGCCATTAAGAAAACAATTGCAATGGTTAAGACAAAGGTAATTTGGATCTGAACCATAGTGGTGCAAGGGGAGCAGAAAAGATTGGATGAATGAAAGAGAGATTGGTCAATCATCCCTTATGACAGCTTAGAGAAAGGGTGAGAAATTAATTTGCACTTTCATCTAATATTTTTGTTCTTGGACCACTTAATTTAGCTCAGTTTGAAGACTTCAGATCTAACTTCAAGTCTAACTAGATCCACTTACTTCCAAATACTTGCCTCTGGTCACCTGTGCACCCAGGTGGGAGAATGTGTATGGGTCAGCACAATTTTTTTATATATCAGAGAAACTACTGAAAGTATATATCCTTCTGATAGTGAGGAAGCTGTATGATCATTTCCAGGATGGCCACAAAAAATGCCTGCCTAGGGAGCCACAATTTCAGGTGATAGTCGAGAAACAGGGAATATGCATCTCAGGCTCTCATTGACTGATCCCTCTTTTGTCGCAGGAATCCTGGATGGGTACCTGTTCTGCAAGAGTCTCTGCATGGATGCAGTACAGCACTGGGGCAAGCAATACGATGTCCACAATCTGTATGGCTACTCCATGGCAATTGCCACAGCAGAGTAAGGCCATTATTGCTATGGACTTAATATATGATCAGATTTACTTAATACATGATCAAATTCTTAGTCTCACTAGATGCCAGTTGCCAGTGTGTTATTTTTAAGAACTCAGCAAGGGAGATTGGTTCAAGATGGCGGAGTAGAAGGACGTGTGCTCACTTCCTCTTGCAAGAGCATCAGAATCACAACTAACTGCTGAACAATCATTGACAGGAAGACACTGGAACTCACCAAAAAAGATACCCCACATCCAAAGACAAAGAAGAAGCCTCAATGAGACAGTAGGAGGGGCGCAATCACAATAAAATCAAATCCCATAACCGCTGGGTGGGTGACTCACAAACTGGAGAGCATTTATACCACAGAAGTACACCCACAGGAGTGAAGGTTCTGAGCCCCACATCAAGCTTCCGAAGCTGGGGGTCTGGCAATGGGAGGACGAATTCCCAGAGAATCAGACTTTGCAGGCTAGTGGGATTTGATTGCAGGACTTTGACAGGACTGGGGGGAACAGAGACTCCAGTCTTGCAGGGCACACGCAAAGTAGTGTGTGTATCAGGACCCAGGGGGAAGGAGCAGTGACCCCATAGGAGACCGAACCAGACCTACCTGCTAGTGTTGGAGGATTTCCTGCAGAGGTGGGGGGCAGCTGTGGCTCACCACAGGGACAAGGACACTGGCAGCAGAAGTTCTGGGAAGTACTCATTGGCTTGAGCCCTCCCGCAGTCTGCCATTAGCCCCACCAAAAAGCCTGTAGTCTCCAGTGCAGGGTCACCTCAGGTCAAACAACCAACAAGGAGGGAACTCAGCCCCACCCATCAGCAGACAAGCAGATTAAAGTTTTACTGAGCTCTGTCCACCAGAGCAAAACCCAGCTCGGCCCACCACCAGTCCCTCCCATCAGGAAGCTTGCACAAGCCTCTTAGATAGCCTCATCCACCAGAGGGCAGACAGCAGAAGCAAGAAGAACTACAATCCTGCAGCCTGTGGAACGAAAACCACATTCACAGAAAGACAGACAAAATGAAAAGGCAGAGAACCATGTACCAGATGAAGGAACAAGATAAAACCCAGAAAAACAACTAAATGAAGTGGAGATAGGGAACCTTCCAGAAACAGAATTCAGAATAATGATAATGAAGATGATCCAGGACCTTGGAAAAAGAATGGAGGCAAAGATCGAGAAGATGCAAGAAATGTTTAAAAAAGACCTAGAAGAATTAAAGAACAAATAAACAAAGATGAACAATACAATAACTGAAATGAAAAATACACTAGAAGGAATGAATAGCAGAATAACTGAGGCAGAAGAACGGATAAGTGACCTGGAAGGCAGAATGGTGGAAATCACTGCTGCAGAACAGATTAAAGGAAAAAGAATGAAAAGAAATGAAGACAGCCTAAGAGACCTCTGGGACAACATTAAACGCACCAACATTCACATTATAGGGGTCCCAGAAGGAGAAGAGCGAGAGAAAGGACCCAAGAAAATATTTGAAGAGATTATAGTTGAAAACTTCCCTAACATGGGAAAGGAAATAGCCACCCAAGTCCAGAAAGTGCAGAGAGTCCCAGGCAGGATAAACCCAAGGAGAAACACACTGAGACACATAGTAATCAAACTGACAAAAATTAAAGACAGAGAAAAATTATTAAAAGCAACAGGGGAAAAACAACATACAAGGGAACTTCCATTAAGGTTAACAGCTGATTTCTCAGCAGAAACTCTACAAGGCAGAAGGGAGTGGCACCATATATTTAAAGTGATGAAAGGAAAGAACCTACAACCAGGATTACTCTACCTGGCAAAGATCTCATTCAGATTCGATGGAGAAATCAAAAGCTTTACAGACAAGCAAAAGCTAAGATAATTCAGCACCACCAAACCAGGTCTACAACAAATGCTAAAGGAACTTCTCTAAGTGGGAAACAGAAGAGAAGGAAAGGACCTACAAAAACAAACTCAAAACAATTAAGAAAATGGTAATAGGAAAATACATATCGATAATTACCTTAAATGTAAATGGATTAAGTGCTCCAACCAAAAGACACAGGCTCCCTGAATGGATAGAAAAACAAGACCCATATGTATGCTGTCTGCAAGAGACCCACTTCAGACCTAGGGACACATACAGACTGAAAGTGAAGGGATAGAAAACGATATTCAATGCAAATGGAAATCAAAAGAAAACTGGAGTAGTAATACTCATATCAGATAAAATAGACTTTTTTTTTTTTTTTTTTTGCGGTACGCGGGCCTCTCACTGTTGTGGCCTCTCCCGGTGCGGAGCACAGGCTCAGTGGCCATGGCTCACGGGCCCAGCCGCTCCATGGCATGTGGGGTCTTCCTGGACCGGGGCACGAACCCGTGTCCCCTGCATCGGCAGGAGGACTCTCAACCACTGCGCCACCAGGGAAGCCTAAAATAGACTTTAAAATAAGAATGTTACAAGAGACAAGGAAGGACACTACATAATGATCAAGGGATCAGTCCAAGAAGAAGATATAACAATTGTAAAAATATATACACCCAACATAGGAGCACCTGAATACAAAAGGCAAATGCTAACAGCTATAAAAAAGGAAATTGACAGTAACACAATAATAGTGGGGGACTTTGACACCTCACTTATAACAATGGACAGATCATCCAGATAGAAAATTAATAAGGAAACACAAGCTTTAAATGATACAACAGACCAGATAGGTTTAATTGATATTTATAGGACAGTCCATCCCAAAACAGCAGATTACCCTTTCTTCTCAAGTGCACATGGAACATTCTCCAGGATAGATCATGTCTGGGGTCATAAATCAAGCCTCAGTAAATTTAAGAAAAATTGAAATCATATCAAGCATCTTTTCCAACCACAACGCTATAAGATTAGAATTAAATTACAGGGGAAAAATGTAAAAAACACAAACACAGGGAGGCTAAACAATACGTTGCTAAATAACCAAGAGATCACTGAAGAAATCAAAGAGGAAACCAAAAAATACCTAGAGACAAATGACAATGAAAACACGACAATCCAAAACCTATGGGCTGCAGCAAAAGCAGTTCTAAGAGGGAAGTTTATAACAATACAGTCCTACCTCAAGAAACAAGAAAAATCTCAAATAAACAATCTAACCTTACACATAAAGGAACTAGAGAAAGAAGAGCAAACAAAACCCAAAGTTAGTAGAAGGAAAGAAATCATACATATCAGAGCAGAAACAAATGAAATAGAAACAAAGAAAACAATAGCAAAGATCAATAAAACTGATCAATAAAAGCTGGTTCTTTGAGAAGATAAACAAAATTGATAAACCATTAGCCAGACTCAACAAGAAAAAGACGGAGAGGACTCAAATCAATAAAATTAGAAATGAAAAAGGAGAAGTTACAACAGACACTGCAGAAATACAAAGCATCCTAGGAGACTACTACAAGCAACTCTGTGCCAATAAAATGGACAACCTGGAAGAAATGCACAAATTCTTAGACAGGTATAACCTTCCAAGACTGAACCAGGAAGAAATAGAAAATATGAACAGACAAATCACAAATAATGAAATTGAAACTGTGATTAAAAATTTTCCAACAAACAAAAGTCCAGGACCAGATGGCTTCACAGGTGAATTCTATCAAACATTTAGAGAAGCGCTAACACCCATCCTTCTCAGATTCTTGCAAAAAATTGCAGAGGAATGAACACTCCCAAACTCATTCTATGAGGCCACCATAATCCTGATACCAAAACCAGACAAAGATACTACAAAAAAAGAAAATTACAGACCAATATCACTGATGAATATAGATGCAAAAATCCTCAACAAAATACTAGCAAACAGAATCCAAAAACACATTAAAAAGATCATACACCATGATCTAGTAGGATTTATCCCAGGAATGCAAGGATTCTTCCATATATGCAAATCAATCAATGTGATACACCATATTAACAAATTGAAGGATGAAAACCATATGATCATCTCAATAGATGGAGAAAAAGCTTTTGACAAAATTCAACACCCATTTATGATAAAAACTCTCCAGAAAATGGGCCTAGAGGGAACCTACTTCAACATAATAAAGGCCATATATGACAAACCCACAGCCAACATCATTCTCAGTGGTGAAAAACTGAAACCATTTTCTCTAAGATTAGGAACAAGACAAGGTTGCCCACTCTCACCACTATTATTCAACAGTTTTGGAAGTTTTAGCCACAGCAATCAGAGAAGAAAAAGAAATTAAAGGAATACAAATTGGAAAAGAAGAAGTAAAACTGTCATTGTTTGCAGATGACAAGATACTATACATACAGTATCCTAAAGATGCTTCCAGAAAACTACTAGAGCTAATCAATGAATTTGATAAAGTAGCAGGATACAAAATTAATGCACAGAAATCTCTTGCATTCCTATACACTAACAACAAAAAATCTGAAAGAGAAATTAAGGAAACGTTTACCATTTACCATTGCAACAAAAAGAATAAAATATCTAGGAATAAACCTACCTATGGAGACAAAAGACCTGTATGCAGAAAACTCTAAGACACTGATGAAAGAAATTAAAGACAATACAAACAGATGGAAAGATATACCATGTATTTGGATCGGAAGACTCAACATTGTGAAAATGACTATACTATCCAAAGCAATCTGCAGATTCAGTGCAATCCCTATCAAACTACCAATGGCATTCTTCACAAAACTAGAACAAAAAATTTCATAATTTGTATGGAAACACAAAAAGACCTCGAGTAGTCAATGCAGTATTGAGAAAGAAAAACGGAGCTGGAGGAATCAGGCTCCCTGCCTTCAGACTATACTACAAAGCTACAGTGATGAAGACAGTATGGTACTGGCACAAAAACAGAAATATAGATCAATGGAACAGGATAGAAAGCCCAGAGATAAACCCACACTCCTATGGTCAACTAATTTATGACAAAGGAGGCAAGGATATACAATGGAGAAAAGACAGCCTCTTCAATAAGTGGTGCTGGGAAAACTGGACAGGTACATGTGAAAGAATGAAATTAGAACACTCCCTAACACCATACACAAAAATAAACTCACAATGGATTAAAGACCTAAATGTAAGACGAGACACTGTAAAAATCTTAGAGGGAAACATAGGAAGAACACTCTTTGACATAAATCACCGCAAATCTTTTTCACCCATCTCCCAGAGTAATGGAAATAAAAACAAAAATAAACAAATAGGACCTAATGAAACGTAAAAGCTTTTGCACATCAAAGGAAACTATAAACAAAATGATAAGACAGCCCTCAGAATGGGAGAAAATATTTGCAAACGAATCAACGGACAAAGGATTAATCTCCAAAATACATAAACAGCTCATGCAGCTCAATATTAAAAAAAGAAACAACCCAATCCAAACTGGGCAGAAGACCTAATAGACATTTCTCCAAAGAAGACATACAGATGGCCAAGAGGTACATGAAAAGCTGCTCAACATCTCTAATTATTAGAGAAATGTAAATCAAAATTACGATGAGGTATCACCTCACACCATTTAGAATGGGCATCATCAGAAAATTTACAAACAACAAATGCTGGAGAGGGTGTGGAGAAAAGGGAACCCTCTTGCACTGTTGGTGGGAATGTAAATTGATACAGCCACTATGGAGAACAGTATGGAGGTCCTTAAAAAACTAAAAATAGAATTACCATGTGACCCAGCAATCCCACTAGTGAGCCTTTACCCAGAGAAAACCATAATTCAGAAAGACATATGCACCCCAATGTTCTTTGCAGCACTATTTACGATAGCCAGGTCATGGAAGCAACCTAAATGCCCATCAACAGACGAATGGATAGAGAAGATGTAGTGCATATATACAATGGAATATTACTCAGCCATAAAAAAGAACGAAATTGGGTCATTTGTTGAGATGTGGATGGACCTAGAGACTATCATACAGAGTGAAGTAAGTCAGAAAGAGAAAAACAAATATCATATATTAACGCATATATGTTGAATCTAGAAAAATGGTACAGATGAAGACACAGATATAGAGAACAAACGTATGGACACCAAGGGGGGAAGGCGGGGTGGTGGTGGTGGGATGAATTGGGAAGTTGGGATGGACATGTATACACTGATGTGTATAAAATAGATAACTAATAAGAACTTGCTATATTAAAAAAAAATAAACCAGCAATACAGGAAAAAGAATGTAAAAACAAAATTCGGCAAGATAAGTATGGTTGTTATTATTGAATGAATGAAGAAAATCCTGGTCACATTGGGAGGAAGGAATCCAATAAGTATTTGTGTACTGTGTATAATGAAAGAAAGAATGAATAAATGAATGAATGAAAGGTTGGAAGAAAGGGAAGTAATTTGACCAAGGTGAAACAGCTAATAAAATGTAAGAGCAAAATTTGGACTCATTTCTGCATGAGTCCAAGACCCATGTATTTTCCTCTCTGCCATACTGTTATAGACTGGTGTATGGAGGGTTAAGTAACTTAAAGACTTCACGTGCTTTGGGGTTTTAGGTACTGGCTCAGTATCCTTCTACTGAACTTTGAAATTATGGAGTTAATGATGTACATAAAATGCCTAAAACAAAACAAAACGAAATATAAACATACTCAATGGTACAGTCTGCTCCCAACAGCAACTCTAACTCTACAGGAGAGAACTAGAAGCGAAGAGTGCGGTATTAACTTGAGATCCTCGATATTATCACTCTATCCTCTGGGCTAAGGCACGCTAAGGTCACACATTGACTCCCTAAGTCTCTCTCCCTCTCTAGAGCTGTCAAGACTGTGTTCCCTAACAAGAGAAGCTTCATTTTAACCCGTTCTACCTTTGCGGGGTCTGGCAAGTTTGCAGCCCACTGGTTAGGAGACAACGCAGCCACCTGGAATGACCTTCGATGGTCCATCCCTGGCATGCTCGAGTTCAGCCTTTTTGGTATCCCAATGGTGAGTCCACATCCCAGTCCCCAGAATGCCTTATGCTAGAAGTTTTTCAAATGATAAAGCTCCCCTCTACTGCCCTCCATGGCCCAGGGATTTAAAGTCTGGAGGGTTATGGGCTTTATCCACATCAGTAAGACACTGATACCACGACATTCTTTCCTGTACTGCCTTATAAGGATAGAAGGTGCAAGCTTGAAGTGGTAGTGTTGGAATATTCTTTTTTTAAGTACAACATACACACAAAAAAGTGCACATGTCCTTAAGGTTACAGTTGGCATCTTTTAGTTAAATTCAGCATATCTGTTTATTGAGCTCTTACTTCGAGCAAGGCATTGAGCTAGGTATGCATGGTGAGGGTGGAGAGAAACATAAATATAGTAACAGAAACACCTTCCTTCCGCACACCCCCAAAGTCTCTCTCTCTCTCTCTCTCTCTCTCTCTCTACACACACACACACACACACACACACACAATTATGACAAGCTAGGGTAAAAGTGCAAACAGGAACATATCATTTAAATGTTAAAAGAAATCCTGAGAAAGGTACTTAACAACTGTAACAAGATTACAAGGAACAATGGGAGTCCCGGGAGGGAGTAAATAGTAACTTCATGCAAAAGATGGCACTGGAGTTTAACCTTGAAAGTGGGTATGTTTTATCAGACTGATGTGGGGGAGGTCATTGTAAGACTGAGAAATTTTAAGACTGAGACCAGCAAGGGGCAGAATTTGAGTGTCCCTAAGGATTGGAGTGTAGGACTGGAATGAGAAATGATGCTGGAAAGGTGGGTTGGAACCAGGTTTTGAGGCGCTAGTAGGGCAGGCAGCAGGAGACCCTGGGGATTTTTGAATAGATGAATGACCTGATCAGAATTAGGCTTTGGAAAATTAATTCTCCTAGTGCTGTGGTCAAAGTAATAATATCAACGGTATTTCTAGTTGCTATTCACCAAAAAACTATTGTGCATCAAGTGTTTTACTTCCATTATCTCATTTACTAAAACCCTAGAGTGCCCACTTTAACAAAATGAGGAAACCGAGGCACAGAAGGGTTAAGTAATTCATTTGCATTCACCTGGCAGTAAAGAGTGGACATAGGATTTAGCCCGGTTCCATCACACCGAAGTAGCCTTCTCAGGAAGAGGTTAGTACAGCCAAGTACAGCTGGCAGGTCCCTGGTAGAAAGCAAAGCCGAGGAGCAGGGTGTAGTAATGGAAGTGACGTACACATGCCGTCGCTGTCTGTGTGTCCTTCCAGGTGGGTTCTGACATATGTGGCTTTACATTGGATGCTCCCGAAGAGCTCTGCAGGAGGTGGATGCAGCTGGGAGCGTTCTATCCATTTTCCAGGAATCACAATGGCCAAGGCTACAAGGTAAGTCTCCCAGGAGATATGATCAAAATAGACTTGGCATACATTAGGACTGGATCTACCTGCATCCTGTCCGAGAAATCTGTTGAGCCAACTTCCTACGTGGTGCTTCACTTAGGCTAATTGGGACCACCGTTTGCAATTAACCAGGACTCATGATGCACCATTAAAATGCCCTCTGCCGACACAGCCCCTGCTATCTCTACTGTGGCAGTCAAGGAAATGGCGAGTGTGTGAAGGTTTTTAATCAAACCTTTATACACTTTATTTGCATTGCTCATTTTGTAGTGAGAATCAAATGAAGAAATACTTAGAAGTTATTTAAATGGCAGTCTACTGAGAGCACCCATAGAATGAATGAGGGGGGATGCAGTGCAGGGTGAAGAATGGCCACTTAACTTGGTGGAATGATCTCCCTTTGCCCAACCCTACTGCTCAGAGGCAAAGTTTGCAAGGTAGGCCCCAGGTCTTGCAGGAACAAAACTCTTGGTTGTGATGAATGGAGTCTGATATCTCCAAAGGCTTTTCTTATTTGTAACCAGGTGTCAATTGCAACCTCTTGTTTCTTCTCAGGCCCAGGATCCTGCCTCCTTTGGAGCTGACTCTCTGCTGTTGAATTCCTCCAGGCACTACCTTACCATCCGCTATGCTCTATTGCCCTATCTCTACACCCTCTTCTACCGTGCTCACAGCCAGGGGGACACGGTGGCCAGGCCCCTTCTGCATGAGTAAGTTCACCTAGCCCAAAGGAATTTTGTTAATGTAACTGGGTGACATTGACTGTATCATCAAATATAAGAGTGAAGGGACTTCCCTGGTGGTCCAGCGGGTAAGACTCTGCACTCCCAATGAAGGGGGCCTGGGTTCAATCCCTGGTCGGGAAACTAGATCCTGCATGCAAGTCAAAACCAAGAATTCTCACTCAACTAAGAGTCTACATGCCGCAACGAAGATCCCGTGAGCTGCAACTAAGACCGGCAGCATCCTAAATGAATAAACAAATATTTAAAAAAAAATGAGTGGGGCTTCCCTGGTGGCGCAGTGGTTGAGAGTCCGCCTGCCGATGCAGAGGACACGGGTTCGTGCCCCAGTCCGGGAAGATCCCACATGCTGCAGAGCAGCTGGGCCTGTGAGCTATGGCTGCTGGGCCTGTGCGTCCGGAGACTGTGCTCCGCAACGGGAGAGGCCGCAACAGTGAGAGGCCCACGTACCGCAAAGAAAATGAGTGAAATTAAAACAATCCAAACAGTTACTCAGATATATTTTTTTAACTTGAATAACGAGTTGGTATTTGCAAGGCTGTTGCTGCCTATGTACTATTTTAGGTATATTTAAATATTATAGCCTGTTCCCTTTTGGGGAGAGAACTAGACTAAAAGCTGTGGAATTTGGGGTCTTTGTTCCACCAACTAACTCTATACCTTAGACAAATCATTTAAGTTCCTTCATCCTTAGTTTCTGTAGCCTTCATTTAAAGGATTTGATAGCTTGAACCTGATGGTCGCTTTCGTAATGCACCATGTTCAGGCTCTAGGTCATTTACATACTAATAAGAATAGTATGAAGGATTTTCCTGAATTCAGAATTTTTATTGTCAGCCAATGAGTATCTCTAATTTGACTCTAAAAAAAGAACACTTAAGAGACTTTCCTTAAAGCTGGCCACTTAGTATGAACTGATGCCTCTATAATATTAGCCGGCAAATAGTTCTGGGGTTTCCAGGCAATCCTGTTTCGGGGCTGGAATCTCGGGGAAGCTGCTGTGAGGCACCGGGGAAATTTAAGCTTGGTGGAGATTTGTAGTAGGAGAGGGTGTGTCCTCGCTTCCTAGCTAATGCTGTGGGACCCTCTGGTGGCTGCAGAGTGAGTAGCTCTGCAGTGGGGTTTGCTTTCTTATGACCGGCCCTGGCAGAATAAGGAGCCGGAAGCCTTGTTTAGAAACCCGAGGATTGAAGATGGTGCTGGGAAGTGTACGGAACTGGCTCGAGACGGAGGCTGTGATTTAGGCGAGGACCCTGCCCCAGTTGCTCATGCCTTTGGTAGCATTTCTCAGGGCTTGAACAGTGGGAACAGTAATGCTCTGTGTACATGATGCAAAAAAAAAAAAGCATGAAAATAGAGATATTAGGTTGAACTATGTTTGATGCTATGTAGATAAAAGCCTCAACCAGTTTTATTGGTTGGCTTTTAAGTGAATTCATTCTAACAGTTTTGAGCACAGATATTCTGAAAGTCAAAGTGCTTGGATATTGGAGGATATACTTGCTGGTCATCAATGGGGGCATCTTTGAGGTCTATGTTGGTCATATCATAGAAAAAGAAAAAAGTAACCCAGGTCTCGCTTATTAAAAATTAACAAAATAATTTTATAGTCTACGAAAAAGAGACTTTTTCTTGTCAAAATCAAAATACAGTTAATTCCCTTCTGTGTCTGACATTTTAGGCCCTCAGGCATATATTATTATAATATATATTATATATTCATTATTGTGGGTAAGTTCTTGCTGTCTCCCAGAATTCTCTATTAAAGGTAGGTATCCTAAAAGAGAAAAGAGTAAAGTTTTTGTCTGCTTTTTTTGGGTGATCAAATCTAGTTCCTTTTGGATAGTCAGCTAAAGTTTTAAAATGTCTTGCTTGTTTTACTTATTTTTTTAAGGGAGATATGACAAATAGAATTATAGCCTGGAACCTGCCTAGCATAGAGATACTGAAATAGGAACTTCTGTCCAAATTGGGGAAAGAATAGGAGGGTGCAGGGGCTAGGGAAAGTGGATCTGCCTGCAGGAGTGGGGAGACAGGTGTCACGGAATAATTTGGGGAATTTGCCCCAGGCAGGGAGCCTGCAAGTTTTAGACAGGCTTGGGGGAGAGCTGCCAGAAAGCACCGGCCCAAATGTCATTGAACATTTCTCTGGTCTCTAGGTTCTACGAGGACAGCAACACTTGGGATGTGCAGCAGCAGTTTTTATGGGGGCCCGGCCTCCTCATCACTCCGGTTCTGGCCGAGGCAAGTGTTCCCGCCAAGACACACTGGTGGTCTCTGGTCTTGCTCCTGGTAACTCCAGACTCCTCTCTTCTTGGAACCATTTGTCCTCTTTCTATTCCAAACCCATTTCCAACATCTGTGGCTGGGGCAGCCTTGAAGACCGTGTGTTGGAGTTTGGGGAAGATGGGTATCTGATGGGTACACATTTTTGTCTCTAGAAGTCTTTTGTCCTTGACCAAGTTTCCAATCAGTATAGAAGCATGTACGGGTGACTCGGTTTAAGAATTGTCCTATGTGTTGTCAGAGTCTCATAGCAGATCATGACTTGTTCCAGGATGCAGAGGCAGGAGGGAGCAGTGACCCAGCACTCACTCTAAGGTCAGGGTGATCTGGGTGTGTTTGTTGTCTCTGCCACTTGGTGCCAGTGCCATCTGGGGGAAATTATGTGCCGCTCCCTCAGCTGTAAGATGAGATAATAATAGTATGTATCACTGGAGACTATTGGGAAGATTAAATGAGGTACGCAGTGTGAAGCTGGAATTTTTTTTTCATTTTTCAAAATCGCACCCTCCAGCCCCGCCCTCTCAAGCCCAGCTTCACAGCGCTGATGGCTCACGGCTCTTCACGTCCTTTCCTCCAAGCAGAACTTGCCTCTCAACCAGTGAAGGGAGTCCCAGATTCTCCTGGTTCTTGTTTCATCATTTCTATGCACCGTCGTGTCCTTCTTCCTGTTTTCCACCTGGCTGCAGTTGACTCTGCTAACTGGTCTGGTTTGTGTCTAGAGAGGCTGTATTAGTTTCCTGTCGCTGCTGTAACAAACTACCACAAATGCAGTGGCTCATAACAACAAAAATCTATTATCTTGCATTTCTGGAGGTCGGAAGCCCAACATGGGTCTCACTGGGCTAAAATCACCGTGTTGGTGGGGCCGGTTGCTTCTAGAGGCTCTAAGGGAGAAATCCATTTCCGTGCCTCTTCCACCTTCTAGAGGCTGCCCGCATTCCTTGTTCTGTCTCCCTGCCTCGCTGTCATCACATCTGCTTCTGTGCCTCTAAAGCTGGAATTTTTACCACAACACCTATTTCAATACTATGATTATTATTCCTAATATGGTCCCATCTGGGATTTTTCTTTGAGTGGCAAGGTTATTGCCTCTGTTAGAAGAAAAGCACAAGTTGGTAGAGAAAAGAAGGGCCATTTGTGCATTCTCAGTATGTGATTAAGAAGTTTTATCCCCTTCAGAGGCTGGGCCATAAAGGACAATAGTTTGTTTTAATTTCAGGGTGCAGAGAAAGTGACAGCATATGTGCCTGATGCCATCTGGTATGACTATGAGACTGTAAGTAGCTTTGACTTTTCTTAAACTCTTCAAGCTGCACAGACAAGATACGTCTGGGTAGACAGAAACATCTATCCATGCACTGAGGAATGTTTCTGTCGTGTTTGCAGTGATTTCATAGCAGAGTCAATAAAGTGAGACGAAGTCACTTGACATCAGTCATGATGAAATCTGAAAAAGATACTTTCATATACTTTATTCAGCAGCAAGATAAAGATGGAAGTAGAATGTCTCATGGGCAAATATTGGGGCCGATGGACAATTTGAGCCTGGTTATAAGTGAGATTCTTGTTCAGAAAACTATCAGTTTGTATAATGTATGTCAAATAGCCTCAGCGTGATATATGTTCCCCAAGCGCCCAGCTGATCAAAAACCCATTGTTCTTAAATTCTTTTCCTTTTCTTGCTTGATGCCTGACTAGATAGCAATTCAACTAGGTGGGAGAAGGAAAGAGCTGGAGATAACTCCGCGTGTGGTTAAGAGGTAGCGGTGATGTGCTCATGCCACTGTGTTTGATTTGTCTATGTGCGTCAGGGGGGCCGAGTGAAATGGAGGAAGCAAAAAGTGGAGATGGAACTTCCTGGAGACAAAATTGGACTTCACCTTCGAGGAGGCTACATCCTCCCCACACAGCAGCCAGCCACAACCACTGTGGCCAGGTATAGCATGGCTGGGAGTTTCCTTTAAGGGGGAGGCTGACAAACCTAGTTGTTTCTGTTCCCATCTGTTGCCCATGTAGAAGATGCTGAAGCATTATGTGGAATGCAGGGAGGAAGGGCACGTGTGTGTGTGTGTGTGTGTGTGTGTGCGCGCGTGTGCGTGTGTGTGTGTGTGTGTGTGGTCATCAAACTCTGTTCCCTGGATTTCTGTGGGCCTCTTCTGGGGAAGCTGTGATTTAGACTGCATCCAGATGGATTTTGAAAGACCTTAATCCTGTCCTTCCTTAACCCCCCGACTTAACCCCCCCCCGAGGGTGGTGAACCTTCCTAGTTTTCCTAGGAATATGTCAGTTTTAGCCCTGAAAGTCTCATGTTTTGGGAAACATCTCAATTCCGGGCAAACGGGGTCTGTTGATCACTCCACCTGCCTTTATCAGACCATCATTCTACCATGCTGTGCACTCGACTCCTCATTCTCATTTCTAGGGAGTGGGGTCCACTTTCCACTCCCCTATAATCTCAATTTCCTGTTTCTTTCTTCCCACTGAGCCATTTCTTTCTTGTGATGCAAAACGGGGTTCAAAAATTACTTCCTGTGCACTTCAAATCTCCTTCATGTCACTCATTTCTCCTTGATGATTCTTTGATGCTCAAATTATAGACTCCATCTGTACTAAAGAGGCACACATTCACATCTGTGTCTCTAAATGTATCAGCTAATCTGCTTTTAATAGATGTAGTTTTTTGGAGGTTAGAAGTCTTTTTCTTTTGAACCTTCCTTACTGCCATAATTTTTCAAGTTTAAACTTTTGTGATACTGATGGAAAATACTTATATATCCAAATACCACCTGGGTTCCTTTTCTCTAACTATTCAGCTCCATGCTGTTCTGCACACTGATACCAAAATTGTCTTTCCAAAGTGAAGATCTCAATTTGTTGCTTCCCAGGTTAAAGTCTAAATTCTATCATTAGTAGGTTGTTCAAGGCCAATCATAATCTGGTTTCAAGTTAACCTGTGTCTCCTGACACCTTACCACACACCTATAGAACAGCCATGCCAAAAATCTTGTTATTCTCTAAAGATACTCATCTATTTCCCTGCATCTGGGCTTCAGCACTTCTTACCCTTTTCAGCATTCTTTGCCTGATACATTCTTAATCATATTCCAAATTACACTCTGATTTCATCTGCGAGAAATCTTCCCCAACAATTCCAGCAGAGGGTGTGCTGCCACTTCCAACTTTCTGGTCATTTTTTAATACATTTTTTTCCCTTAATATTGTTAAGTATTTCAGTCATAGTTATTCTATACTTTGTAACTGAAAATTCTATTATCTAAAATCCTTAGTGGAATCTAAATCTATTGTTAGTTGTTTTTGCCAACTTTCTTTCATGTTGGCTTGTTACCTCGTGCATTTAGTAATTTTTTGGTTTTCCGAATGTGGTGATCTCAAGGATCCAAATAGGTCTCACTCGCAGAGGGGATCAGCCTGCTCTTTGGTTGCAAGCCAGGACTGCTGTCAACTTGGGTTTCACGTTAGCACCCTTCAGGGACCATGTGTTTAATTTATCTAGGGCCAAGTAGTATTGTAGTGGGTGAGTCCTTAAGAGTATGCAGTGTCCTCAAGAATATCTAGGCCACCTACTGCTTCAAGTGTCACTGTGGACTCCTGTAAGGATTTTAACTTTTGTGCCACTCTTTACTTTCTGTTTGGACTATTTGGTGAATATGTTTAATCTTTCTTACCATATTTAAGGTCATCAATGTCGTTCTGGTCTATTTGTTTTTGTATCTCTTAGACTTCCTAGCAATGAAAGCTACTCAGTACATGCGTGTTAAGTGAAAGCAGGTGATTTTGTTGACCCTGGAACCTGGCTGGCACAGGGCACAGTGGAAGGCTGACCTATGAAAGAATATAATAGGGGGTGTGAGGGATGCAACAGGAGTAGGAAATCGGGAGGTGGTCTAGAGGAGGGGCGGAATAAGGGGAGATTTAAATGCAGCTGCTCCTTCTTTCTCCCTCTTTCTTTATGTGCATCTATTTCAGCATCTTTTGAGTAGTGTTTTGTGTTTTATATTCTGAGTTATAAAGCGGATAATTAGAATGTTCTCTTTTTCTCTCTCGAAATGAACTAATAATAAATAATCAAATTAGGAAATTGGCATTATATAGATGGACCTTGTTGTATTTTCTTGCTTTCTGAGTCAACATGGTTCTTAGGCAGGGAACAAATATATCCCCCTGACTGCAGTTAATACTTCTCCTGCATGTATCAGCTGTAAAATGATTAGGCTGAACCAATTATTGTCTCAGATTTCTTTCTCTTCTAATAGTCTGTATTCAAAATAATAATAGCATCAGCAGGTTTTATTGTAGCTATTGCAGTGATTCTGGTGATTAAATTCTTGCCTCCTTCATAGAAGTTTATTGCTAATGTTTGGAGTGGTGCTGTCACCTGTGACATTACCCATTCTAGAAAGTGATGCCCCTGTTGCTTTTGCCTTTGTGCCTGAAGAAAAGCAGAGCCATCTGCTGCTAGTGACCTGTCCCATTTGAAATCTGATAGAATCCTTCACAGCTCATTTAGCAAAATTCTTTGAGTCCCAAGTCTTTGCCTCTCACATAAATCTTGTTTCTCACAGTCGAAGGAACCCTCTTGGTCTTACCATTGCCCTGGATGACAACAAAGAAGCAAAAGGCGAACTTTTCTGGGATGATGGGGAAACGAAAGGTGAGCACAATGTTGCCGTTTCCAAACCTGCATCTTCGAGTTACTCCTGCTGGTCATTCAGCGGTGGGAGAAATCTCACCAGGCCCAGTAACATTAATCGCTCGAGAGGAGAATTTTGATTTCGGTTGTGCTGTTCAGGAATAGTGGTAGTTGGACCACAGGTGGAAGGAAAACACATCTCTACCTCTTAGAATTCTCCCGCTGGCCAGCTGCATATATAGGCTCTCATTGTATTATCAAAGGGCACCTGAAAGAAATGTTTTCTAGACTGTTTCTGCCATTCAGTGCACACATCTTCCCTCCAAGTACTTATGAACAAACGTGGATGATGTGTAAAACCTACCTGTGCTAGTCAGGCAGTGAGAAGACACCTTTCTAGTGCACCCGAATCTAGCCATGCTTCTTAATCTGTCTCCAATACATTAAAGATTCTTGTGGCTCAAGCTTAGGAAATAGCTTCGCTTGAGGCATATGCCTTGGAAGCACTTGGAAGGGAACCTTTTCAAGGTTAAGGTAGGAAGGAGAAGTGAAAACAGTGTCTTGGCCTTGGACACTCTCTCTCTAATCTTGTCATTCTCAACATGTAGCTTCAAGGAGTGCCAGGATGAAATCTGTCCTTCTGTAGTGGGCAGGCCAGAGTCTGACTTGTTTTAATCTCACTTTCAGATACTGTGGCCAATAAAGTTTACCTCTTATGTGAGTTCTCCGTCACCCAAGTGAGTAGTATATTTTTATGAATCTTAAGTGTGGGCTTTTGTCTGACCGTTAGCTCATATGTGTTTGTGTATGTGTGTAATTTTATTTGTAGCTTCATTTATGACAATAGGTGACCACATTTCAGTTTATGACTTAACACCTAATAATTGAATCATTCATGTTAGTAAAAAGAGGCAATGATATGGATAAATCAAAGCAGTCTTTTTAAATGAAGTTTTAAAAAATTTCTCTCTCTGTATGTGTGTTTCTCTCTCTCTCTTTTTTCCGCCCCCCTCAGGGGAAAAATAAGTTTGTACTTGAGCACACATTAGTAGAGACAGCTAAGAGCCATTTGGAGCGGTTTTGAGTATCCGGTCTAGGATGAAGTATTGGAGTGATTTGAGAATCTGTGTATTTAAGGCAGATCTTTGTACTTAACTGTTTTGCAGAACCGCTTGGATGTGAAGATTTTGCAATCAACCTACACAGACCCCAATAATTTAGCATTTAAAGAGATTAAAATCCTTGGGACCCAGGAACCTACCAATGTTACAGTGAAACACAATGGTGTCAAAATTCAAGTTTCTCCTAATGTCACTTATGATTCTAACCTCCAGGTAAAACCCCATTTTGTTGAGATAGTTTGTAAAGAATTCTTCATCGCTTATGATGTTCCTTCTTGCCAAGGTTGCATGGGTTTCTTTTTTTTTTTTTTTTGCGGTACGCGGGCCTCTCACTGTTGCGGCCTCTCCCGTTGCAGAGCACAGGCTCCGGACGTGCAGGCTCAGCGGCCATGGCTCACGGGCCCAGCCGCTCCGCGACACGTGGGATCTTCCCGGACCGGGGCACGAACCCGTGTCGCCTGCATTAGCAGGCGGTCTCTCAAGCACTGCGCCACCAGGGAAGCCCTGCATGGGTTTCTGAAGGACCAGAGCACACTCTGAAGACTGGGGTGGGGAGTCAGAGGGTTAGGACAGAAAAAAATAAAGAGTGGGCCAGAGCTGGGATTAACAAAGGAGCTGCTGAGACATGGGAGGAGATAAACTGGTCCTTTCATCTTTATTCCCTTATCTGTCCCTCAGTCTTCTGTCCTCTCTGACTCGAACAGAAGAAGAGCGAAGTCAGGAGTGTCGGGAACAGGACTGGAGGAGAACCGGGTCTGAAAGCTGCTGATTGATTGATGCTAGAAGGGTTGAGGTGGGAGGTGGGATTCCCATTCATTAAAATTTCGAGGTGCTTTTTTTTTTTTTCTCTTACTGTATTGAGCTATATAGATTCTCACTCCAACACATACATTTTTAGGAAATATTTTAAGTCAAAGAATTGGATAAGCTTAGCTAATGGATACTCACTTGGTTAGGTGATAATAATAAAATAATTTTCCTCCCTTTTAATGAGGCCTGAAGTTGCTGGATAGGCTGTAACCAGCTCCTCTGAAATCTTAGTATTATGAGGAATCCTTTCCCCCAACACCCCCTGCTACAGGTGCTCCAAATGATCTGGGATTGGGAGCTGCTGGGTCAGCGTGGTTTGTGAGGGACCGTCCAAATTTGGAGAAAATAAGTAAATTTAATCTTCTACTATAATGATATATTGGTTGCATTTGACATTTTGTCTTGACAACATACATTGAGGGTGCATACATTATAAAGTTAGAAATAAAGTATTATATGGCTAGTTGTGTGTACAGCAAAGTGCAAGCCATTTGAAAGATGCACATATAAAAATAAACTAATTAAATGTTTGATAAATATATTAATAAATATACAACCAAAGGAACTCTTTTATTGTTTGAATTTAGGTAGTGGAGAAACATATGAAACTATTGGGAAGGGGACAGGCAACCCAACCCTGTAGGAAATGTTAGTATATATTCTGCCCAATTTCATGTTCAAAGCTTAACGGAGTCATTGAGCAAAGCTTTGGAGACATCAGGGCTAGAGGTGGACCTTGAAAGATGGTACACCTGGTAGAGATTTGTTCAGCTGCAAGTGACAGGAGACTCAGCAAAATGGTATTTTAAACAAATTGGGATTTTTTTCCTTTATGGGACTGGAAGTTTAGGAAGTAGTCAGTTGCTGGCATTGGATCAGTGGCTCAAGGTTGTCAGGGTTGAGGTCTTTTCTTCTCTTGTGATTAGAAATGGTGGCTTAATTCCAGTCACTCTAGCCTTGTTAGAGAACAAATAAAAATAAACAAAGAAGAAGAAGCTGGAAGGAAAAGGGAAAGGTGAAGGTGAAGGGAAGGGAGGGGCAGGCCCTTAAATCAAGAAAGAAATACTTGGCCAATGGACTTGCACTTACCTATTAATGGCCACAGCTGTGTTACATGGCTTCAAAAAAATAGTTCTTAATCGAGAACTTTAGTGCTCTAAACTGAAATAGTAAGAAGGGAGTTTTACAGAGGGCAGGCAGCTAGCAGTAAGTTCCCCAGATAAGCACCATTTTCCTAGAAAGGGCGTTTGCTTAGATAAAGCAGTCAAGGTGGAAGTATCAGAATAAGCCAGTCTCGGGACTAAGAATAGCCTTCTGTTAGTCTGTGAGTACCGAATAACTAGAATGGGTAGGATCCACTTTTGGAAGGGGCTCAGTTTAGACAGATTAACTTGTGGTCAGATTTTGGAGGGTTTTAGGTGCCAAAATAAGAAGGATCTGATCTGATTCTCAAAGGGTCTCATATTGATCCTTGAATCAATATGTGCCATTGTGAGAGCGTTATTCTGGGGTGGGGTTTGAGGTACAGGGAAGAGCAAGATGAATGTAGACTGGGGAGAGACTGGAAGAAAGATGATAATCCTTAGCATGAGATTTTATGCCTCTGGACAAATGAGAACTTTCACTGTGGAAATTACTAATTAAAGAGGAGATGACCGTAAGAAAAACACATAGAAAAATATTAAATGTTTGAATTAGGGAATGGGACTCAAAGAAAATTTCAAGTCTTGAGGCTCTGGGCTTGGGGAAATGAAGAGGTTGGGATGTTAGAAATGGAAGGAAATGTAATGATTTTGCCAACTCACCAATTTTGCAGTTGGTGAAACTGAGACCCGAGGAATTGAAATAGTTTGTCTAAGTTTCCACAGTGGAATGGAGGGGAGAACCCAGGCCACACATGATTCTTATTTCTGTGTTCTTGCCCCTACTCCAGACCAATGGGGAATGCTGTTTGGGGAATGGAGGACAAAATGATGAGCTCAGTATGGGGTGACACCACGTGCTTGTGTGTGCTGTGCTACAAGGGGGCTGCAGAAGAGAGCCTTCCTGACAAAATAAGGAACAGAAGAGGAGTCGGGGGAGGAAAGAAAGGGGTGATTACAGAAGGTTGTAGTTGACCTGATTCTTTTCAAAATGTTATGTACAAATTCTGATAGAATTGTGCCATTTCCCCTGTGGTTACTGGTTAGAACTCTGCCCTCTCTCTCTTTGTGTAAGCTCCAGTGCTGTGTTGCTTAGATTGTTGGGAGTCTGGTCTGATTTCTATTTTCTTTCCTAAAAGAAGTTTCAGACCTTACAGGGTCTTTGTCCTGAGGGTACATTTGCTTGATACTTTCCCATTCTTACAGGTGGCCCTTATCACAGAAATTGATCTTGTCCTGGGAGAAATATACACGGTGGAGTGGGATGTGAAGATAAGGGATGCAGAAAAAATAGACTGTTATCCTGATGAGAATGGTGCTTCTGCAGAAAACTGTACTGCCCGCGGCTGTGTCTGGGAGGTAACCATAGTGACGGTGTTAATGTACATTAAAATCCCAGGATATTGAATATAGTTCCCTGTGCTATAGAGTAGGACCTTGTTGTTTATCCATCTTCTACATAACAGCTTGTATCTGCTAGGCCCAAATTCACAATCCATCCTTCCCCCACCCCCCTCCCCCTTGGCAACCTCAAGTCTGTTCTTTATGTCTGTGAGTCTGTTTCTGTTTTGTAGATAGGTTCGTTTGTGTCATGGTTTAGATTCCACATATAAGTGATATCATATGGTATTTGTCTTTCTCTGTCTGACTTACTTCACTCAGTACGATAATCCGTGGGTCCATCCATGTTGCTGCAAATGGCATTATTTCAGTCTTTTTTATGGCTGCGTAGTATTCCATTGTGTGTATGTACCACATCTTCTTTATCCATTCATGTGTTGATGGACATTTAGGCTGTTTCTATGTCCTGGCTATTGTGAATAGTGCAGCTATGAACATAGGGGTGCATGTATCTTTTTGAATTGTAGTTTTGTCTGGGTATATGCCCAGGAGTGGGATTGCTGGATCATATATCAACTCTATTTTTAGTTTTTTGAGGAACCTCTATACTGTTTTCCACAGTGGCCACATCAATTTACATTCCCACCAGCAGTGTAGGAGGGTTCCCTTTTCTTCATACCCTCTCCAGCATTTGTTATTTGTAGACTTTTTAATGATGGCCATTCCTAACAGTGTGAGGTAGTACCTCATTGTAATTTTGTAAAATCCTCTACACTTAATCTACAATTTCACAAGCATAGCACCAGCGCCTATATCACTACTTAAAATCCATAGAAAGGACAGACTTCCAAAGTAACCTGAGTTTTTATCTGGATGTGAAGAATAGGTAAGGATGGGAGTGGGACTTTTTTTTACAAATATTTTACATGGAGACCAGGAATGAAAACTGATGTCACTACCAAAGAGTATATAAGAAAATGACTGGTTTTATCTTTATCTCCCTGCAAATTGCCTTTTCTAGCCCCTTTATATCTGATAATCTTAGAACTCATGCTGAGCTGGATTTGGCTTTACTTTTCAGGTATCCGGTTCTCCTGGAGTCCCTTTTTGCTATTTTGTCAATGATCTATACTCTGTCAGTGATGTTCAGTATGACTTACATGGGGCCACAGCTGTCCTCTCCTTAAAGTCTTCGTATGCCTCCTCTTTGCCCTCCGTACCCGTGACGTCCCTCCGTCTGAATGTGACCTACCATAAGGATAACATGCTGCAGTTTAAGGTATGTGTTTACAGTATACGTGTCAAGTACCTACTTGGCACTTTTCATTTCCATTATTCTTTGCTAGTCAAGGTTACAGAACCCTGAAATCAGTCTGCTCTTCTAAGTTAGCCATGCTACAATATACTAGATTATTATCCTAAGAGTAATTGGAGACCATTGATGGAACAGTGACACCTGTTCTAAATTGCACTTTGAAACGATTGCTGCGTCTACTGTAAGGAAAGTGGTTGGGAGGTCAAGAGTGAAAAAGGAGAGACAAGTTAGGAGGCTACCAGTTAGGAAATCCAGATGAGGGACTGAGCTTAAACGAGGTACAGAAAGGAGATGGAGAAGTGGACATCTTTGAGAGAGTGACAAGTAGCATTATGGGATCTGGTGATTAATTACAAGTAGTCTATGAGGGAGAGAGAAGCATCAAGACGATTACCATGTTTCTAGCTTATGTCTTTATATGGATGGTGGTGACATTAACTGGGATGGGAAAACTGAAAAGGTTTGAGCTTAGGCAAAATAAAATGATGAGTTCAGTTCTGAACACTGAATTTGGGATATATGAAATACCTACAAGAGTGTACTGATCTCTTTCTCTCCCATGATTTAATTACATCTCAGGACAAGCGATGGGCTGTTTTTGATATCTTTTTCGCTATTGAATTGTAAGTTTCTCAAGGACAGGAATTTGTCCCTTCATCTCTGTGTTCCTGAAATGTAACACAAAGCTTAGGAGATAGTAAGTTCTCAAAAGTTTATTGAGAGAATAAACGAAAGACTCAGGCCAGTGTGGCATTGCTTGAAATGTTCTTGACAATCTGATATCAACCTGGACAGTGAGCTCTTTCACATCTTCTAATGTAGGGATGATACTCTTTTATCTTTCTATCCTCACTGTAACACTGGCAAGTGGTAAGCGCCTAATGGGTTTGAAATAAAGGAACTTGACCAAGTTCCCAGGTTTAATTCTTCCCTATGCTAGCTCCCGATTATGCAGCAGCCTCTCCAAAATACTTGCCTCTTTCTTTTAATTCTCTGTGCCTTTGCATTTATATCTCTGCCAGGAAGCACTTGATTTTCATTCTGTGCTTGTTTAATGACTGAAAATCTTTTTAAGACTCAGCCTTTTCCCTCATGAAACTGTCTCAGTCTTCCAGAAACATTGTTAGGCATTTCCTTTCCTGTAACCTCACAATACTTCTGTATAGCTCTACGTTAACATGTATCACTCAGGTAGTGTGGGCACCTCTCTTTCACTTTCCATTAGTATGTGGACTTCTTAAAAGCAATAACTGTCTTACTCAGTTTAGTGATCCTTGTGTCTAGTACAGTATCAGGTAAGAATATAGTAGGTACTCAGTGAATCAGTTTAGACCCCATTTTTAACAAGGACATCTATGATTATTTTAATCAAGTAGAGTTCATGGGGGTTTTCTTTGATTTTTTGTTTTTTTTTTTTTACATCTTTATTGGAGTGTAATTGCTTTACAATGGTGTGTTAGTTTCTGCTTTATAACAAAGTGAATCAGTTATACATATACATATGTTCCCATATCTCTTCCCTCTTGCATCTCCCTCCCTCCCACCCTCCCTATCCCACCCCTCTAGGTGGTCACAAAGCACCGAGCTGATCGCCCTGTGCTATGCGGCTGCCTCCCACTAGCTATCTATTTTACGTTTGGTAGTGTATATATGTCCATGCCACTCTCTCGCTTTGTCACAGTTTACCCTTCCCCCTCCCCATATCCTCAAGTCCATTCTCTAGTAGGTCTGTGTCTTTATTCCTGTCTTACCCCTAGGTTCTTCATGACATTTTTTTTCCTTAAATTCCATATATATGTGTTAGCATATGGTATTTGTCTTTCTCTTTCTGACTTACTTCACTCTGTATGACAGACTCTAGGTCCATCCACCTCATTACAAATAGCTCAATTTCGTTTCTTTTTATGGCTGAGTAATATTCCATCATGTTTTTTGGGGGGGATTTTTTTTCAGTTCAGAAATGTTTTCAGGTACTCACATACAGTCACACACCCACACACAAAGTAATAAAGAATATATTCATAAATTCCAGACTGATTTCCCAAGGTAGAACCAATATCAAAGGAATGTGTTTATGTAATACAGGCTTTAAAAATGAGATATGACAGGGGCTTCCCTAGTGGCGCAGTGGTTGAGAGTCTGCCTGCTAATGCAGGGGACATGGGTGCGAGCCCTGGTCTGGGAGGCTCCCACATGCCGCGGGGCAACTGGGCCCGTGAGCCACAACTACTGGGCCTGCGCGTCTGGAGCCTGTGCTCCGCAACAAGAGAGGCTGCGATAGTGAGAGGCCCGCGCACCGCGATGAAGAGTAGCCCCCGCTTGCCACAACTAGAGAAAGCCCTCACACAGAAACGAAGACCCAATACAGCAAAAATAAAATAAATTAATTGATAAGCTCCTACCCCCAACATCTTCTTTAAAAAACAAAATGAGATATGACAGACTCAGATCAAAATAGTAAATGTGACGTTGTTCTTTGATTTGTTAATTAAATTTCCAGTATCATGAGCTTAAAGAAGACAAATGTAGTGTTCAGACTCTTTGTCAAAGACATCAAGTTTCTGCTAAGAGTGTAGGTTTCAGGACAACTATACTTGCCTAAAATCTGTTTCCTCTGGTCCTAGATTTATGATCCCAACAACAACCGGTATGAAGTTCCAGTCCCTCTCAACATACCCAGGGTTCCATCCAGCACCTCTGAGAGTCGACTCTATGATGTCCTCATTAAGAAGAATCCTTTTGGGATTGAAATTCGCCGGAAGAGTACAGGCACTGTAATGTAAATGGCTCTTAGTCTGACTTGGAATTGATGATTACCTGTATCATTGCCAGGTCCATTGTCCTTGGGGATATCATGCTCAAAGCAACACACTGTCCATTTCCAGATTCATGAACAAGTTATTTCCTTCTGTTCTTATGAGAAATCTTTAGTGCCCTGGGAATAATTCCTGAGGCAGCTGCATGTACCTAGGGATTCATTCAACAAATGTTTATGGGGTGTCTTCTCCATAGTACATGGTTATAGAAGATGAGGTCTTTCTTTTTATGACAAAAAATACTAAGGAAATAACAAAAATAATTTAAGTTAAAATATGTAGCGGTTTAGATAGTGACAACTGCTATGCAGGAAAAAGAACAGGGTAATTGATAATTGTGGGGAGGTTACTGCTTTGATACTGTGGTCAGAGGTGGTCTCTCCAAGGAGGTGACATTTGAAGTAGGACCTGGATGAGCAGAAGCAGCCTCCCCCATGGAGATGGGGGAGGAGTGAGAACACTTCAAGCAAATTGAGTAGTCAGTGCACAGACCAAGAAACAGGAGCAAACTTGCCTTATTAAGGGGAAAAAAGTCCAATGTGGTGGCAGTAGTATCGTAAGTAAGGAGGTGAGTGGGGGGAGATGAGGCTGGGGTCCAGGTGGCTTCAGATCAGGAATGGCCTTGAAGACGTCACAAGATGTTTCAATGAGAATCACTGAAGAATTGCAAACAGGGGTTGACATGATGTGAGATGCTTAAAAAGTAATCATTCTGGATGCTGTGTAGAAAATGGACTATAGTGGGGCAAGGGTGGAAACTAGGCCTGCTGTGAAGTGTTGGCAGCTGAGATGGTGAGACTGATTGGATTTGGCATTCTGGAGGGACCACTAGAAGGAGGTAGTGATAGAGGAAAATAGAAGAAAGAACTGGCTCCTGGGCTTGTATAGCAAGGGAGTCTCTGATTGTTTTAATCGTATAGACTTTATGTTTTGTGTGGGAGGTCAACAGGGAGGTTCTGGGTGGGAGGAGGAAATCAAGAGTTCAATTTCCCTGAGAAGTCAGTTGCTTGCAGCTATTAGAACAGCCCATTTCTTTTGCAAACGTACCCTTTTGTGTTGCAGTTGGGACTCTCAGCTCCTTGGCTTCACCTTCAACGACATGTTCATCCGCATCTCCACGCGCCTCCCCTCCCAGTACCTCTATGGCTTTGGGGAAACTGAGCACACAGCCTTTCGAAGAGACTTGAACTGGAACACGTGGGGAATGTTTTCCCGAGACCAGCCCCCGGGGGTAAGGGCAGAGCATTTGGGATCTGTGTCTTTGCCTCTGTCCACCCACACCGTGTATGCTTCATGTTTCATCTTTCCAACACTCAACCTGGATGGTCACATTCTGCTTTTAGGCAAGTAGGCCAATTCTCGGGTTTCTTTGTTTCTTATGTGTTTATTTCACAGAGAAGACTAGACACACCTTATCAATCAATGTGTTGAGTTTCTTTCTCAATCTCTGTCTTTTTTCCCCCTTTGTCTTCTAACCTCCTGCCACTTTTCCCCATGACTCTCCCAGTACAAGAAGAATTCCTATGGTGTCCACCCCTACTACATGGCACTGGAGGAGGATGGCAATGCCCACGGGGCCCTGCTGCTGAACAGCAACGCCATGGGTAAGATGATGCTGGCATCTCCCCTTATTTTTGTGAATCAGTCATCCTCGAGGAACTTTAGAATGTGTTTGATCATGTGGCCCCGAAGTCAAAATTATTATCTTGTGGAGAGTGCTTTTTATTTTTTTTCTTCATTCTCTTTAGCAGTTCTGTTTATTTCAATTCAGTAACGTGTAGTAATAAGAATTAACTCTTATTTGGCATAAACAACGTAAGAAGGGGTAGCAAAACCAAGCAAGTCCCAAGTATCCTGGAGGTCAGCCAGTGGGAGCCACTAATATAATCTGAATTAGTGATGAAGCTGGGGGTCAGAGCACTCACTCTGGGGGTACGAGGGTGTAAAGAAAATTTGCGTGGTATATTGGAAAGGGGGTGGAAAATCAGGAAGTGGGGTTAAAAAGCATGCTTGTGAAAACTGGTGAAATCTGAATATGGCCTCTACCTGAGTTAATAGTATTATATCAACATCAGTTTCCTGGTTTTGACAATGTACAATGGTTATATAAGAAGTTACCATTGGGGGAAGCTGGGTGAATTGTCCAAGAATACTCTTAGTACTATTTTTGCAACTTCTTGTAAGTTTTAAACTATTCTGAAATAAAAATGTTAATAACAATTCTAAAAGAACAGAAAGACAAAACATATAATAAGGTAATAAGTGCATGAAAGGGAAGAAAATCCAGGCGCAGATTACCCTGCAGACCTTCACTTAACTTTTTAAATTCTCTGTAGGCATAGTACAAAATACCTTCTCTCAGTACTCTACAATAAGGAGGCATAGGAAGAGGGAGAATGTATGAATTTCAGGGGTAATTTCTCACTTGAAGGTTTCCATATTGATTGGTATTTTCCTACATTTCCAGATGTGACATTCCAGCCCTTGCCTGCCGTGACATACCGCACCACAGGAGGAATTCTGGACTTCTGTGTCTTCTTGGGGCCAACTCCAGAGCTTGTCACTCAGCAGTACACTGAGGTAGGAGGGAATTCAGCTGGTTACCAAGTATTTATACAGCACATTCTGTAGTTCTTAGATGATAACTAGAATTGTTGGTCTTTCTGGGAGACAGGTAGGCTATAGAATAAGGAACAATAAATACATCCCGATAACCATTATATTCGTAGCCTCTCAGAGCATTGCAGACTAGCAGAAGTATCAAAAGTAGTGGTGCCACTGGTGGTAGTTGGCAGTGAAAGTGGTAATAGTGGTGATGATGGTGATGGTGGTGGTGGTGATGATGGTGGTGGCAGTGAGGGTGGTGGCAGTGACAGTGGTAGTAGTGGCGATGGAGGTAATGGTGGTGGTGGTGGTGATGGTGGTGGCAGTGGTGGCAGTGAGGGTGGTGATTGTGGTGGTGAGGGTTGTGGTGGTGGTGATGATGGCGATGGTAGTAATGGTGGTGGCGGCAGTGAGGGTGGTGGCAGTGAGAGTGGTAATAGTGGTGATGGTGGTGATGGTGGTGGTGGTGATGATGGCGGTGATGATGGTGGTGGCAGTGAGAGTGGTGGCAGTGAGGGTGGTGATTGTAGTGATGAGGGTTGTGGTCATAGTGGTCCCAACAGTTGCTTTGGCAGCAGCAACAAACACAGACATAAAACTTACTATATGTCACTGATATATTACTTGTTGCATGTCAGAGCACTTTACATACGTTAACTCATTCAGTCTTCACAAGAACACTATGAAACAAATCTATTATTATCCTCAATTTACAAGTGAAGAAACAGATATAGAAGAGGCTATTTCACTTTTGCCCAGAGTCACATAGCCAGCAGAGACTGGATCGCATATGGTTACCCAGACATTTTGGTATGTTGCTTCTGAATTTCGTGTTCTTAACCAGTAAGCTGGTCTGCCACTAGGAATGAGAGCAAAATCAGGTTTTCCAAAACTCCTGGGGAGAGAGCTCAAGTCTGGCAGGAAGCTTCCTCCAAGTTATCTCAGTGGCTCTGCATCCTCTTAGTTTCTCTCTGGATTTGAATTTGTTGATTATCTAACTGGGGACACTGGAAAAAATATTCTTATTACTTTGTGTACAACTTTAACCCAGATTCTTCTTCTTAAGGACTAAATTTTCTGTTTATTTTCTAGTTGATTGGTCGGCCAGTGATGGTTCCTTATTGGTCCTTGGGGTTTCAGCTGTGTCGCTATGGATACATGAACGACGCTGAGATTGGTAGCTTGTATGATGAGATGGTGGCTGCCCAGATCCCCTATGTACGTTGTCAGTCTGTGGGGTACTGGCTCTGGGACCGCATGGCCAACCCTTGTCTCTGTATCTGGATTAGTTTGTCTGATTTTTATCAGGTTCTATAAAATTACAAAGTACTTTCTCATACAGTATCACATTCAGCCTCACCCCTACCCAGTAGTAATATAAGGGGGGGGTGTCATTGTCCCCAACTTGAAGAGTCACAGTGATTTGCCAAAGGAAGAGGGCATTGGGTCAGCCCGAGGGCTCTTTCTGCTAGATCATGCTTCCGTTTCTTTCACATGACTTCACAACATCTAGTCAAAAGCATTCTTGCTACCGTAAAAATGTTGCCCAGAGAGTAGTTTTGCTTAATTAAAAGAAATTGACCGGGTTTCCCTGGTGGCACAGTGGTTGAGAGCTCGCCTGCCGATGCAGGGGACGCGGGTTCGTGCCCCAGTCCAGGAAGATCCCACGTGCCACGGAGCGGCTGGGCCCGTGAGCCATGGCTGCTGAGCCTGTGCGTCCAGAATCTGTGCTCCGCAACGGGAGAGGCCACAACAGTGAGAGGCCTGCGTACCGAAAAAAAAAAAAAAAAAGAAATTGACCCAAATTCAGTCAGACCACTGTGTGTGTAGCTACAACCTCAGTTCCAACGCTTTGCTGGCACTGCAGCCCAGTGTTCCCACAGCTTTGAGCTAATTCCTGGTTGAATGTAGGGATCTTGGGACTGGTTTCCAGAGGAAATAATTATGGAAACAAACTCCACCTTCACTTGAAGATGAGAGGGGTCCACTAATCAGAGAATTGGTCCCATAAACCATTTACATACTTAATTTTATTCTATTGATTTTTCTATTGTTTATGATTGTTCCTACTAACGGAAAGTATAGCATGCAATATTTTATTCTTAATAAGAAAGCTGTGTCTGATAACCCCCAGGATTAGTGATTCCAAAGCAGTTACAGTGGCTTTTGTTTGTTTTGTTTTAATGGGCTTACTATCCACGTTATATTCGTACCGAGTAGTTTATATTATGTTATTTTTTCTGAGTATGAGTCACTGATACCAGGGGCAGCCTCTGGGGATGGGGTGGTGGCCACAATCGCTCCTTATAATGGCCCTTCACAAAGCACTTTCATCTGCTGCTTTCATTTATCTCCACAGCCTTGCTAGTTCGGCATTATCATCCTATTTTTTGCAAATTTAGTTTTTTTCTATTTTACGACTCAAAATTTGAAAATTAGGTGAATTTTCCAGAACCTAATACCTAACAAATAACAGAGGTGGGATTTGAAAGAATCAAAAAGATGCCGACTGAAATTCACCATTGGTTAGTGGAGCGTTGTTCTCACGTAGAACCTGGGCTTTTGCAAGTTTCCTTTGTCCTCCTCCAGGACGTGCAGTACGCGGACATCGACTACATGGAGCGGCAGCTGGACTTCACCCTCAGCCCCGAGTTTGAGGGGCTTCCAGCTCTGATTACTCGAATGAAGGCCGACGGGATGCGGGTCATCCTCATTCTGGTGAGTCCCTGTGTGAATGGGCAGAGTCTGTTTGGAAGAGTGAATGGGATTTGGTGCAGAAAGCTTTATACTTGTGTTTTCTTCCATGCTATGAATAGAGAAGTTGAGGTTCAGTAAGAAAAGTGTATTTCCCTGGATTCACAGAAGCTCTACAGCTCAGGTGGAAGCTGATGGCTCCGCTTTTGAAGAGTTCTCCATTTTTCTACCCTGGCTTTGGTTTTCTCACCTGACCTGTGCTTTGATTTCAGGACCCAGCCATTTCTGGCAACGAGACAAAGCCCTATCCCCCTTTCACGCGGGGTGTGGAGGATGATGTCTTCATCAAAGATCCGAATGATGGAAGCATTGTTTGGGGAAAGGTATGCTCTGAGCAGTGAGCCACTAATCCCCACACTGTTAATGTGTTTGTACATTTTTTTTTTTCTTTTCTGTTTGGACTCTGAGGTCAGAAGTTGTCATTTTCTCCATCAGTCTTTGTCACCACTGTTAAGGAATTTTAAAGGAATGTTTGTGCATTGTGAGACCCACTTTTCTTTAGATCAGCCCTACAAGAAAATCAAATTATCACCTCTAGGACATGGTTTATAGTTTCTTAGGAAATGCTAAGTAAGAGAGATTATCTAGTGCATTGCTTTTAAACATTTTTCTCTTCACAGGTCTGGCCTGATTTTCCTGATATTGTTATCAACAGTTCTCTAGACTGGGAAAGTCAAGTGGAGGTAAAGGGCCTGTATGGATGTTGGGTGAAATCAGTGTTGCCAGGAAGGTGCAGCCACACTTAGGATACTGGACACCCCCATGGCATGGGCATGGGCGCGAGATGAGGAAACTTACGTAGGGAACATGTCCTGTGTGTCTGTCTGTGTGCCAGTCACTTTACATGCAATATTTTACCGCAGTTGGGAGGTAGATATTATTATACTTTGCATAACTAAGACTCAGAGAGCTTAAATTACTTCTGTCCATGCTTTTAGGTGACAGAGTGGTGATTTCCAATCCAAGGCTTTCAGATTGCAAACATCCATGAAATTTCCGCTGAATGATACCTCGAAGAAACAGTGCCTTTTGCCTGAATTAGTGTATTTATTGTTTTCATTATTGTTGTTTTTGCCTTGCGTATCCCTTTTAAACAGTCTCCCACGCCTGTCTTCAGTGATTGGGTAATTTTCTCTATACCTCTTTTTTTTCATGGACAGGCTTTTCCATCTTCTCTCTTATAAATCCCCCCATCTTTCCTTGGGTTTCCCAACTTTGATCTTATCTCCCAGTTTCCAGCCATATGTTAAAACTTTCAGTCTTCTGGAAACAGGTTCTTACTTGTAATGGATCTCAGGTGAGGATCCAAGGGAGAGAACCTAGCTTGCTGTAATCTCTGTTGCTTCTCACAGAAGATCACTTGAAGTTTCATGGTCCAGGCAGCCCACATGGACATGGGAATCTGCCAGAGAAGTTCAGGGTCATGGGCTCCTTGACTTTATTTATTTAGTTTTTACTATTTTCCACCAGCTTAACGGCATATAATTGACAAATAAAATTGTATATATGTAAAGTGTACAATGTGATAATTTGATATACATATATATCATGAAATGATTATGAGAATCAGGTTAAGTGACGCATCCATCATTTCACCTAGTTGCCATTTGTGTACTGTGTGGTGAGAATGTTTAAGATCTACTCTCTTAGCAGCTTTTAAGTATACGATACAGTATTATTAACGACAATCGCCATGTTGTACATTAGGCTCCGAAATGTATTCATCTTAGAAATGAAGGCTTGCCACCTTTGACCAGCATCTCCTCATTTCCTCCACCCCCTGACACCCGGTAATCACCACTCTACTCTCTGTTTCTATGAGTTCAACTTTTTTTTTTTTTTTTCAGATTCCACATATAAGTGAGATCATACAGAATTTGTCTTTCTCTGTCTGGCTTATTTCACTCAGAATAATGCCTTCTAGGTTTATCCATTTTGTTGCAAATGGCAGGTTTTCCTTCTTTCTCATAGCTGAATAATATTCCATTGTATGTATAGACACCACACGTTCTTTATCCATTCATGTGTGGACAGACACTTACGTTACTTCAACATCTTGGCTATTGTGAATAAATGCTGCAGTGAACATGGGAGTACAGATATCTCTTCAAGATGCTGATTTTGCTTCCTTCAGGATATATACCCAGAAGTAGAATTGCTGGATCATACAGTAGTTCTATTTTTAATTTTTTGAGGGAATGCCATACTATTGGGTTGACCAAAAAGTTTGTTCTGGTTTTTCCATAACATCTTATGGAAAAACCCTAACGAAGTTTTTGCTAACCCAGTATTTTCTGTAGTGGCTATACCAATTTATATTCCCCCCAGCAGTGCACAAGGGTTCCCTTTTCTTCACATCCTTGCCAACACTTGTTATCGCTCATCTTTTTCATAAAAGCTGTCCTAACAGATTATGATTGTGGTTTTGATTTGCATTTCCTTGATGATTAGTGTTACTGAGAACCTTTTCATGTACCTGTTGGCCATTTGTATGCCTGCTTTGGAAATATGTCTGTTCAGGTCCTTTGTCCTTTTTTTTTTTTGCGGTACGCGGGCCTCTCACTGTTGTGGCCCTTCCCGTTGCGGAGCACAGGCTCCGGACGCGCAGGCTCAGCGGCCATGGCTCATGGGCCCAGCTGCTCTGCGGCATGTGGGATCTTCCCGGACTGGGGCATGAACCCATGTCCCCTGCATCGGCAGGCGGACTCTCAACCACTGCGCCACCAGGGAAGCCCCTCCTTTGTCCATTTTTAAATCAATATATTTGTGGGTTGTTTTTTGTTTTTTTTGCTATTGAGTTGTATAAGCTTATATACTTCCGATATTAACTCATCAGGTATTTGATTTACAAACATTTTCTCCCATTCTGTAAGTTGCCTTTTCATTTTGTTGATTGTTTCCTTAACTGTGGAGAAGCTTTTTAGTTTGATGTAATCCCACTTGTTTATTTTTGCTTTTGTTGCTTGTGCTTTTGGTGTCAAATCCAAAAAAATCATTGCCAAGACCAATGTCAAGGAGCTTTTTCCTGTGTTTTCTTCTAGGAGTTTTATGGCTTCAGGTTTTCCATTTAAGTCTTTAATTCATTTTGAATTAATTTTTGTGAGCAGTGTAAGATAGGAGTCCAGTTTCATTCTTTTGCATGTGGATATCCATGTTTTTCTTTTTTCTTAGATTCATCCCACCCTCACCCCCCCTGCTGCTTTCCCCCCTTGGTGTCCATACGTTTGTTCTCTACATATCCACGTTTTTCTAACACTGTTAACAGAAGACTGTCCTTTCCCCATTTGTGTTCTTGGCACCCTTGTCAAAGATTGATTGACTGCACATGTGTGGGTTCATTTCCGGGCTTGCTGTTCTGTTCCACTGGTCTATGTGTCTGTTTTTATGGCAGTACCATGACTTTTAAATCAGTATGCTGGGGAGAGGGCCACTTCAGCAATCAAGAAGTTGGCTACCACTGTGTGAGCCCTATAGTGCATCGGCCATTAGAGGCAATACTGCCACCTTGAGGGCATTTGGAAATCTGTGGGACAGTTTTGATTATTGCAAGGGGAGCACCAAGTGACATTTTGTAGGCAGTGACCAGGGATGCCCAATTGCAGGGGATTTTCCGCCAAGAATTCTTCTGCCCTAAATGCCAATTGTGCCCCTGATGGGAAATACTTCATTAGGGGGTCGCAATGTTTGTTAGGTAGCACATAAGATATTCTCAATAGATAGAATGATTTTAACTATTTATATTAATAAGACCCACTTGATGAGATTAGTGGGCCTGAGGCCACTGGATCTGAAGCTTAGATGTTTAATACAGTAAGCCTGGCATGGAGCCTAGGAATTGCATCTTGGTAGCACACAATGGATTGTGGTAAGTAATCCTGGGACCAGACATGCAAGTGGGTACATCATGAATTGAGGACTAGGGAAAGTGAGGACAGAAGCAATGAGGCAAAAGTGGAATGCAGACAGGAGTGAGGCAGAGCCAGTACCTTGGAGAACAGCAGAACATTTTTAATTTCATGGGTAAGGGTCAGAGCACCTTTTAGTGGGGTTAATAAATCATAGTCAAGTTTCTCACTTATATCTCATTTGGGATTCAGTTATCACTTGGACACGGCTGGTATTGACTCTGTTTATTCCAATTCTCCACTTCCCTCCTCTACCCCATGTTTCTAACCCTGCCTGAGCTGGAGCTCTCTGTTTCTGGTGAAAGGTTCTGTTTTGTTGGGTCCATGTTTCTACCTCCATTTTCTAACAAAAAGGCAACCTTGGCATGCCTCCCTTTCACGAGATGCTCAGTGGTGTGGCTCACTACCTCAGAAGTTCTCTGTGAGCTGGATCCCTGTACACTAATCCATTTCTGGTTTTTTCTTTGTGTTCTTTTTGGCCTTTTTTCTAGACATTTGGATTCCACTTGCCTTTTGCCTATCATGTTTAGGTACTGGAGGTGCCCTAGACCAAGTCCTTTTTCTGTTGTTTCCTCCCCACCCACACTTTTGCCACCAACATTATTTAGCTTTTTAACTCTTGAAATGTACTGATGAACACAGAGGAACCAATTTCCTGAGACATACAGAGGACCATAAAGCTCTATAACAAGCATCGTAGCTATATAGAAATGTAAGAATATTTGCTGTTGCTAAGTGGTGTGAATTTACAATTATGCTCTAAACATTTATCTTATGTCAGCTACTAAGCTAAGCATGGTTGGAGAATACAAAGGTCAACAAGGACCTTGCTCTCAAAGGGGCTATAGTTCAGGAGTTATACCTTGGGTCCATTTTCCAGGTTAAAATAAAGACAGTTTTTATTATTTGAAGAAGATAAGAGAAAGGGGAGTTGAAACTTCCTCTTTAAGTCCTCCCAATTTAGTTGACACACAACTGCAATTTTCAAGTGATTCTGAAACCATAGAAAACCCAGATACATATTAGTTAGATAGTCTTATGTAATAAAATGCAGTCTTACCTCTCACCCTTTTTTCTTACTGGGAATGAGATAGGAGAGGATCAGCTGGATGTTTCTTTACAACCTGTTGACAATGCATCTGCTGTCTGCCCCTTTCAAGCTGCAGTCTCCCTGGCTCATGCTTTGTCTTTGAGGAGTGCTCAGGACAGAAGTTGAGGGGTGGGTATCTAACGATGGAAAAAGTGAGTTCGGGGTGTTGATGGCTACCATTCATGTTGATACAAAGAGGAAAACAGTCCGTGGGTGCTTTCCAAATGATAAGAAGGTGTCTCATTTGTGCTCATTTCTGTTCTTTGAGCTCATTGTATTTCAAATAAGCTAAGAACATTACTTAAGCTCATAACTTTGGATTAACTATCACCACACAGTATAGGCTTTGCATGAGTTAAGCTTTTAGGAAATGCCTGTTTTCTATCTAATATATTTGTTCGGGACAAATAAATTGTATTTACTTTTTACAGCAATACCGAGCTTATGTGGCCTTCCCAGACTTTTTCCGTAATTCAACCATCACATGGTGGAAAAGGGAGTTGAGAGAAATGTACACCAATCCACGGGATCCAGAGAAGAGCTTGAAGTTTGATGGCATATGGATTGTAAGTGTGTGTGTTTGTGTCTGTGTACATGGGGATAGGTGTGTTTCTATCTCTGTGTGCCTAAGCATATGTATTACTGACCTTTAATCAAAAGGGGTAATCGTCATCCAAGAAAGACTTTGGACATATCAGACTGCAGTTCCTCCAATCTGGAGTGGACCATTCTGATACTCCTCATACCTTGTACCTTGTCTGAAGTTCTTGCTGTAGAATTCCAAGCTGATTACCAGGAATTCCTTGGAACTGAGCCTGCCTCACACCCTGAGTGAGAATTTTTTTTCAAATCCACCAGCCAGTCATTCTGTAGGGCTTAACTGATCTTTCTCAAGCTGGATTTGATGAATCTCCCTGGGCTGGTATCTGTGGAATTACTGGATGGTGAACAATTATTCTCTGCTTCCTTGTCTCTGAGTTAACAGTATATAATTCTTTTTAAAAGTAAAGTATTCCTGTGTTGGACATTTCTAGGATATGAATGAACCGGCAAACTTCGTGAGTGGGGCAGTCCCTCCAGGCTGCAAGGATGCCTGTCTGAACCACCCTCCCTACATGCCATGTAAGGACCCTTGGCCTCCTCTACTGGCAGTGCCATGGCTGCAGGGAATGAGCTGCAAGAGTCCAGCAGCCAGACATTTATCCTGATATTCAGGGACATCCTGACTGACACTCTGGTTTTGGGGGGACCAAAGACAAACACACTCCAAGAGCTTTACCCAGTTGGGTGTGGGCAAGTTATTGGCCCCTTTGGGTAAGTTTCTCAAATTTTTTTTCAAAAAACACTTAACTGTGGTGATGTCTCCGAAGGATCCCACAGCTAGGTGTCTTACTTCTTCAGGCTCATGTTAATCCCTCCACAGGAATTTATTGTGTCACCAGTGGGTGGAAAGTAATGGCCTCACCTTATCATGGAGTCAATGACTTTGGCGTTGTATTTGTGTTCATATCTTGGCTCCGGAAATTATACTCTCTATGAGTTGTGTGACCTTTAGCAGATTACTTGCTATTTTCTAATCTCAGTTTTTTAAACTGTTAAAGGAAGATAATGATATCTTCTCCATAGAACTATGATAAGAATGACATAAAATAACATACATGTTAAAAGCCTAGGTTGGAGCCTGTCACTCAGTAAGTGTTTGACAACTGCGTTCTCCCCCATGCCCCTGCTTTCTCCCGGGGAACCCTCCGGGGCCCTGGATGTTGAAAACACCTGCGAGTGCCATTGTAGCTCAGAGCTGTGCATGTTTCCATGCCCCTGGGGAGGAGAGGGACCCATGCAGGGGTCAAGTTAGTCTTATGATCCAGAGTCCGATCCCATGAGGAGAGGTCCAGGATAAACAGGATCAGGCAGGGGTGGATTTCACATCACTAGATCTTTCTCCTCAGATTTGGAGTCCAGGGACAGGGGCCTGAGCAGCAAGACCCTGTGCATGGAGAGCCAGCAGCTCCTGCCTGACGGCTCCCCGGTGCGGCACTACGACGTGCACAGCCTGTACGGGTGGGCCCAGACCAGACCCACGTACGAGTGAGTCATCAACTGCCTTCTCCAGTCGGGCCAGCCTGCAGGGACAGCCAGGGACTGATGAAGCTGCACTGCTCATCCTTTCATTCCCTCTTCCAAGAGTTAAGAAGACTTTAATTATAGCTCTGTCGCAATTCTCATTTATTAAAGACTCATGAGCATGGAGCCAGACCCTGTGATCCTAGTTAGCAGGACAGATTTAAATAAGGCGTGGTCCTTATTTAAGTAAGAGACTAATAGTCCTAGTGGAGGAAATACACGTGGAGACATAAGACATCACGCAGTGTGGATGATGCTATAATAACTTTACTTATTATAAGGGAACACAGAGGACTGGATACCTCTTTCCTTTTTTTCAAAAGTGACTCATCTCTATTAGAATTTATTTTTGTCACTCTTGTTGGGTAGCCAACTGGTGTTCTACTTAATTATCACTGTCCCATTTTGTGTGCTCATTCCATGCTTAATAAGAAGTATCCTAAGGAAAGCCTTATAAAGGAATTCATCTTCTTCTTTCCCAAATATATAAAACTAAGTATTGAGTAAATAAATAGCAAAATTTAGTGATTACCTATTATTTTTAGGTGATCTGGTGAGTTTATTACATTGTGAAGTGTTTTTTTTATATGAAACACTATAAAACACAATGTAAAGACACAACGTTTAATATTATCACCATGATATGGAGTCAGTCAGTGAGGAACCTCATGGCTTAGATTTCCATATTCCCTTCTGTGACACAGGAGATATTTTGTCACCATGCCCTAGGCTCAGGAGCTCTGGGAGGAGAAGGTTTGTGGCCTTTCCTCACCTGCTGTGCCCTAAATCACCCCCTTGTTCCCCTCCGAGCAGAGCTGTGCAGGAGGTGACGGGACAGCGAGGGATCGTCATCACTCGCTCCACTTTTCCTTCTTCTGGCCGCTGGGGAGGACACTGGCTGGGTGACAACACGGCCGCGTGGGACCAGCTGAGGAAATCTATCATTGGTGTGTGGGCTGCTGGGAGAGGAGAGGAGTTGGGGTCTTCGATCAAGGCTTCTCCAAGGAGGGAAGAGGAGGCAGGTCATGAGTGCCTTGTCTGACACAGCTGTGGTTCTCGTTGCAGGCATGATGGAGTTTAGCCTCTTTGGCATATCCTTTGTAAGTGTCCTTTGGATTACTCCTAATCACCAAGCAGATGGTGATATCTTTCAGAAATCATTAATGGGCCCATTTTATTCTACCCTGTTTCAGACAGGAGCAGATATTTGTGGATTCTTTCAAGATGCTGAATATGAAATGTGTGCTCGCTGGATGCAGCTGGGGGCCTTTTACCCCTTCTCGAGGAACCACAACAGCATTGGGGCCAGGGTAGGACATTGAGCTCAGAGCTCAGAAGTTCTGTGTCACCAGGAACACAGACTCCCTTTTTGAACTACAAGTAATGTAGTCTGTATTCCCCAAAGACATCTTCAAAACCGTTAAACCCTCATGTTTCTTTTTTTAAATTTGATATACTTATATATTGTGAAATGATTATCACAGTAGGGTCAGTTAACACTTCCATCATGTCACATAATTACCATTTCTTTTTTGTTGTGAGAACATTTAATATCTACGCTCTTAGCAACTTTCAAGTGTATAATACAGTATTGTTAACTATGGATACCATGCTGTACATTATATCGCCAGAAATATTTAATTTATAACAAGAAGTTTTTACTCTTTGACCAACATCTCCCCATTTCTCTCACCTCCCAGCCGCTGATAACTACCATTCCAAGTCCTAAGAGGGAAGTTTATAGAAAAAGGAAAGATATCAAATAAGCAGCCTAACTTTACACCTCAAGGAGCTAGCAAAAGAAAAACAAACTAAGCCCAAAGTTAGCAGAAGAATGGAAATAACAAAGATTAGAGCAGAAATAAATAAAATAGAGACCAGAAAATAGATCAATGAAACTAAGAGCTGGTTCTTTGAAAAGATAAACAAAATTGACAACCCTTTAGCTAGATTTCTTAAGACAAAAACAGAGGAAGCTCAAATATAAATAAAATTGTAAATGAAAAAGGAGACATTATAACTGATACCACAGAAATATAAAAGATCATAAGAGACTACTATGAACAATTATATACTGACAAATTGGACAACCTGGTTGAAATGGATAAATTTCTAAAAACATGAACCTACCAAGACTGAATTATGAAGAGCTAGAAAATCTGAACAGACCAGTAATGAGTAAGGAGATCAGTAATCAAAAATCTCCCAACAAAGAAGAGCCCAGGACCAGATGGTTTCCCTGGTGAAGTCTGTAAAACATTTTAAAAAGAATTAATGCCAATACTTCTCACCTCCAAAAAATTAAAGGTTTGGGAACACTGCCAAACTAATTTTACAAGAACAGCATTACCCTGATACATAAGCAGATAAGGACACTACAAGAAAAGAAAAAGAAGCCAATATACTACAAGGAAAGAAAAACAGGCCAATATCCCTGATGAATATAGTTCTAAAAAGTTTTAACAGAATATTAGTACAATGAATTTGACAGCACACTGAAAGAATGATGCATCATGATCAAGTGGGGTTTAACCGTGGGATGCAAGGATGGTTCAATATATGCAAATCATGTGATATACCACATTAATAAAATAAAAGATAAAAGTCATATGATCATCTTAATAGGTGCAGGAAGAAAAAAGACTTGACAAATACAACATCCTTTCATGATTAAAAACTCTCAACAAATTGAGTATAGAAGGAATGTACCTCAACATAATAAAGGCCGTATATGACAAGCTCACAGCTAATATTATACTCAACAGTGAAAAGTTGAAAGCTTTTTCTCAAGATCAGGACAAAGACAAGGGTTCCCATTCTCACTACTCCTATTCAACATAGTACTGGAAGTCCTAGTCAGAGCCATCAGATGAGAAAAAAAAAAGCATTCAAATCAGAAGGGAAGAAGTAAAATGGTCTCTGTTTACAGTTTATATGATCTTATATACAGAAAATCCTAAAGATGTCACCAAAAAACTATTAGAAACTAATCAATGAATTCAGTGAAGTTGCACAATATAAAATCAACATACAGAAATCAATTGCCTTTCTATACACTAACAGTGAAATATCTGAAAAAGGAATAAAGAAAACAATCCCATTCACAATAGCATCAGAACACAATAAAGTACTTAGCAGTAAACTTAACCAAGAAGGTGAAAGATCTGTACACTGAAAACTGTAAGACATTGATGAAAGAGACAAGTGGAAAAATATTTTGTGTTCATGGAACAGAAGAATTAACATTGTTAAAATGTCCATACTAAAACCATCTATGAAGTCAATGTAATTCCAATCAAAATTCTAATGTGATTTTTCACGGAAATAGAAAAAAAATCCTAAAAGTTGTATGGAATTACAAAAGACCACAGACAGCTAAAGCAGTCCTGAGGAAGAACAAAGCTAGAGGCGTCAGACCTCCTGATTTCAAACTATATTACAAAGCTATAATAATCAAAAGTACATGGTCTAGTAATCAAAACAGTATGATATTGGCATAAAAAATAGACTAATAGACCAATGGAACAGAATCAGAGCCCAGAAATAAACCTTCGCATGTACTGTCAACTAATATTTGACAAGAGAGCCAAAAATACTCTGTGGAGAAAACATAGTCTCTTTAATGCATGATGTTGGTAAAACTAGATAATCACAGGCACACTCACAAAAATAACTCAAATCTTACCACACTCACAAAAAATTAACTCAAAATGGATTAAGACCTGAAACCATAAAACTCCTAGAAGAAAACATAGGGAAAAATCTACATGACATTGTTCTTGGCAATTTTTTTTTTGATATGACACCAAAAGCACAAAGAACAGAAGCAAAATTTAAAAAGTGGGACTACATCACACTAAAAAGCTTCTGCATGGAATCAACAAAATGAAAAGACAACCCACAGATTGGGAGAAAATACTTGCAAACTATGTATCTGATAAAGGGTTAATGTCTAAAATATATAAGGCACTCATACAACTCAATAGCAAAAAAAAAAAAAAAATCTGATTTAAAAATGGGCAGAGGAACTGAATAGACATTTTTCCAAAGAAGATATACAAATAGCCAACAAGTACATGAAAAAATCCTCATGTTTCAATGAATCAGTATTCTTTCAGTTTGGGCACTGTACCAAATATATACCCCATCCCCCATTTCTTATGGGGAATTTTTTCAGCTGTCCTGGGAAAGCTTCAGTGACCTCTTTTGGTCTATTAAAAATATTCTTTGAGTCTCATCTATAGTCATCGTTGGTTTAGCTTTGTTTGATCTTCATTTGGAATAAATGTTCAGTTATCTCCTTACGTCCCCCAGGTCCCCTAAGTTGAGCCCTGAACACTTTTTTTTCTCCTTAGAGGCAAGACCCTGTGTCCTGGGATTCTACCTTTGTGAATATCTCCAGAAGTGTCCTGCAGACCAGATACACCCTGTTGCCATATCTGTACACCCTGATGCACAGGGCCAACACGGAGGGCAGCACTGTCGTGCGGCCTCTTCTCCATGAGTGAGTATATAGCGAGGATACCAAAGACTAAGTGATAATTTTATTCTATATGGTGGCAGTTGAAGAAAACAATTCTTCCAAATTAAAGACATGACTGCCTTTGCCAAAAGCTCTCTAGGCACAGACCGTACGTTATGACTCCTTTTAGCATGGTGTCAGTCACACCTTAGATCTTTGGTAAAAGACTACTGATTTTTTTTGAAAAATTTCAAAATGATATACAGTACAATACAGAATAATTTCTTTCTAATTTGGGCCTGTAAAGACCTACGTATCCTTTATAGTAGCTCAGGTCACGAATCCAGGGGGATATCTGAGGAATGGAGACCATTCTTGTGTTAAAATGTGCTGTGGTTAAGAAACGTGTGGAGACATTGATAGGTGAGAACGTGTCTAGATCCAGCCATTTCTGGGGTTTGAAGAACATGACATGTAGAAAGTAAGCATGTGTCTAATTAAGGTTGACCTAGGGGAAGAATAAAGGATGGCATAGGATGCGGCTGGATTTCCAACTTGGGTCTGAACTTGAGGAGTTTCTTCAAGGCCTCCATCTGGAGTCCTGTAGGGGTCCTAACTGTGGTACCTTGGTTTCCCTCTCCAGGTTTGTGTCAGACCAGGTGACCTGGGATGTAGACAGTCAGTTCCTTCTGGGCCCAGCCTTCCTGGTCAGCCCTGTCCTGGAGCCTGTGAGTATGGAGGCCTCTGACGAATAGAGGATCCCAGCTATGAGGCCGGTGACTAGTCGAAGAGAAGAGGCCTCATCTGATGGGGTCCTGAGATGTGGTTTCTTATTCTACCTCTGTCTCTTCCTCTCCCTCTGAGCTGAAGTTCATTACTTAGGTGTTCTGGTCCTCAGCTCCCTCATCTTTAAAATCAGTATAACGAATTCTGATTCATTGGATAATCAAGAAGGAAAAAACCCTTTGATATATTTGAAGATATAACCATTTCTTCTTTAACTGAAAGAAGGAGTATGAGTCAGGTGGGGACAGTACTATAAGGAAATCCTTGCTATCCTCTATCACCATTAAAACAAAACTTTTCAGAAGGATTGTTTGTAGCAATGTGTATACTTTTGTTGCTGGCTAGCTCTTCCCTTCCTCCAAAAGAGGTCCTCAGGCAGCCCTTTCTTTACTTCATTTATCAATGATTAGGCTTCTGATTAAAGTAACAGTTAACCGGATCTTCTCCAAAACTTACTGCACTAATCATAATTTCTGAAGTATTGGTGCGGTAAACCTACAAATTTTTTTTCTGCTCTAGACCCAGCCTCAGTTTGTCTCTTTAGAGAGGGTATGGGATAAGTCTATAAGTAAATGATGATGTTTTTTCCCCCCTTAAGTCCCGGATCCCAAAGGGTTTTACAGAAGCCACCATTTTTGGTTAGGCAGATCTCCCCAGTTTGAGAAGGGATCAGAGAAGGGAGCCTTTCCCAACACTGGTGACCTCTAGAGAGAAGAGGCCTGTGGGTCCAAGGCCACTACGTTGTTTTGACCCCTTTACTATGCAAATGGTTACTCTGCCCTAGAGAGCTGAGCCTACTGCTCATGCCTTGTTTTTTTTGTTGTTTAATTTTAGAACGCCAGAAATGTCACTGCGTATTTCCCTAGAGCCCGCTGGTATGATTACTACACGGTAGGTTTTTCTGATTGTTTCTATACAACCTGGGGAAATGATAGCATGCACAGGCTTTAGAAGCTGACAGACCTCAGGTCAAATTCTGGCTCCGTAACCCACTTGTTGTGTGTCTTGGACATGTCACTTTTAACCTTGTAGCCTCATTTTTCTCACCTCCACGTGGGGAAAGACCGCTTCCCTCACAGAATTGTTCTGAAATGTGTGAAAGCATCTGCTGTAGTGCCTGGCTTTTTGTGGGTGTTCTTTATGTGTTAGTTTTTATCTTTCCTCATACCACCACTATTCACAGTGGTGTAAAATGGCGGACACTGGTAAATGCTTGAAGTTGTGCTGGAAGCTATGGTTTTTGTTTATATTCTCCCTGCTAGACTGGAAGTTCATAAGTATTAGGAGCCTTTTCCCCTCTGTCTTTTTACATAATACCTTCTTTTATAGCATAGATGCCCAAAGAGGAGTTGTTAAATGTACTTTCCTAAGGTAAGCAAGGCCCTAGGCAGTATGTAAAATGTACACAGAGGTATAAGGCCTGACTTTTGTGAGCTGGTGTGATGCAAATGCATTTAGAAATGGGGAAGGAACACAGCCTTCTCTGTCATATGACTTTTCTGGGCTAGTCTGAACCCCAGAGACTAAGTTGGGAAAACAGTCTTTCACAGAAGCTTCAAGCAGTGTTCTTTCTTTTTTTTTTTTTCAATTTTTATTGGAGTACAGTTGATTTATAATGTTGTGTTAGTTTCAGGTGTACGGCAAAGTGAGTCAGTTATACATATACATATATCCACTCTTTTTTAGATTCTTTTCCCATATAGGCCATTACAGAGTATTGAGTAGAGTTCCCTGTGCTATACAGTAGGTCCTTATTAGTTTTCTATTGTATATATAGTAGTGTATTTATGTCAATTCCAATCTTCCAATTTATCGCTCCTCTCCCTTACCCCCTGATAACCAAAAGTTTATTTTCTACATCTGTAACTCTATTTCTGTTTTGTAGATCAGTTAATTTGTAGCCTTTTTTTAGACTCCACATATAAGCGATATCATATATTTGTCTTTCTCTGTCTGACTTACTTCACTCAGTATGACAATCTCTAGGTCCATCCATGTTGCTGCAAATGGCATTATTTTGTTCTTTTTTATGATGGAGTAACATTCCACTGTATATATGTACCACATCTTCTTTATCCATTCCTCCGTTGATGGATATTTAGGTTGCTTCTGTGTCCTGGCTATTGTGAATAGTGCTGCAGTGAACATTGGGGTTCATGTATCCTTCCGAATTATGGTTTTCTTTTGTGTATGCCTAGGAGTGGGATTCCTGGTCATATGGTAGTTCTATTTTTAGTTTTTTAAGAAACCCCCATACTGTTTTCCATAGTGGCTGTACCAATTACTAGAGAAATGCAAATCAAAACTACAATGAGGTATCACCTCACACCAGTCAGAATGGCCATCATCAAAAAATCTACAAACAATAAATGCTGGAGAGGATGTGGAGAAAAGGGAGCCCTCCTACACTGTTGGTGGGAATGTAAATTGGTACAAGCAGTGTTCTTTTGCAGGGACACAGACAAGTCAGAGTTTGATTTGTTTTTAATAAGTTTATTAATTTAATTCATTTTTGACTACATTGGGTCTTCATTGCTGCGCACAGGCTTTCTCTAGTTGCGGCGAGCGGGAGCTACTCTTCGTTGCGGTGTGTGGGCTTCGTATTGCGGTGGCTTCTCTTGTTGTGGAGCACGGGCTCTAGGCACACGGGCTTCAGTAGTTGTGGCACGCAGGCTCAGTAGTTGTGGCTCGAGGGCTCTAGAGCACAGGCTCAGTAGTTGTGGCTCACAGGTTTAGTTGCTCCATGGCATGTGGGATCTTCCCGGGCCAGGGATTGAACCTGTGTCCCCTGCATTGGCAGGTGGATTCTTTTTTTTTTTTTTTCCGGTACGTGGGCCTCCCACTGTTGTGGCCTCTCCCGTTGTGGAGCACAGGCTCCGGATGCGCAGGCTCAGCGGCCATAGCTCACGGGCCCAGCTGCTCCGCGGCATGTGGGATCTTCCCGGACCAGGGCACGAACCTGCGTCCCCTGCACCCGCAGGTGGACTCTCAACCACTGCGCCACCTGGGAAGCCCGGCAGGTGGATTCTTAACCACTGGAGCACCAGGGAAATCCAGAGTATGATTCTTGAGGAACAATCGTAGGTAGTGTCCTCCTCTCCTGACTTTTCTGAGCAGAGCAAAGCAGCAAACTAGAAATACAGCAAAAGGATAACAGCAGGAGGACAAGAGGCAGAGCGTGCTCTGGGCCCTTTCAGCCGAGCCATTTGTAGTGGAACTGGGTGAAAACCCTGCAAGGACAATGGAAATTTTGTTCCTTTTCTTCTCTGTCTTATGGAGCCCTGAGTCCTCCCTGACACGCCCTTTTTTCCTGAGCTGGATCTGTCCTCTGGTTGGCAGTAGGTTAAGACTGCGCTGTGCTTCCCAGCGAGGGCTTTCTGGGATGGAGCAGCCAACTTCCTTTAAGTGAGTGAAGCCTTTGTCCTGAGTTTGCATGTTGACTGGCTTAGTCACTAACAGGCAGTCACTCTGAGTACACTGAGGCTCCTGGGTGCGGGGCCAGGGCCAGGGTGAAGCAAGTAAGGTGCCTAGGGCACACGGTTTAAGGAGGCGCTCCTTTTTAAGGCGGCCCCTGTGTTTGCAGGATGCTGAGAGTAAGTGCCTTCTTAAATGGTGCATCCTACGCACCTGACACATCTCACTCTAGTCCCAACCTTGCCCAGGTGCAAACCACCATACTGAGCTCTGGGTGTGGTATATACTGGAGAAGTTTCCCTATGGAGTTCACCATCTAATCTGGAGCTAATATTTGCATGTTATAAACACTAATACATATGTACATAATTATACAAGAAAGTGAAGTGTGAGGGCTCTCAAAGAAGAGAAAAGCTTCCTGGAATTGCTGGTTTTATACATGGCTTTTAAATAGAAAATAGCTTTGATTGAGTCTTTCAACTTTTTTTGTTTCTTTTTGAGACAAAACAAAACATAGGAAGCCAAATGTTGATGGAACAAGCCATTTAGAAAAATATAAAATTTTGATGTTTAATTAGAATCAAGTAGTTTTGAGTAGTTTCATCAGAGGCTATCTGGCCCACAAAGTGTAAAATATATCCTATCTGACCCTTTAAAGGTGAAATTTGTTAATCCCTATTCTAGAGGATACACAAAGTGTATGAGACCTATTTCACCATCTGGTCATGTGAAAAGGAACAAGTTAAGGAACCTACTGTATAACACAGGGAACTCTGCTTAATACTCTGTAATAACCTAAATGGGAAAAGAATTTGGAAAAGGAATAGATACATGTATTTGTATAACTGAATCTCTTTGCTGTATACCTGAAACTAACAAAACATTATTAATTAACTATACTCCAATATAAAATAAAAATTAAAAAATCATTCGAGGGCTTCCCTGGTGGCGCAGTGGTTGAGAGTCCACCTGCCGATGCAAGGGACACGGGTTTGTGCCCCGGTCTGGGAAGATCCCACATGCCGCGGAGCGGCTGGGCCCATGAGCCATGACCGCTGAGCCTGCGTGTCCGGAGCCTGTGCTCCGCAACGGGAGAGGCCACAACAGTGAGAGGCCTGTGAACCAAAAAAAAAAAAAAAAACCTTCGATATAAGGAACACTGTGGAATATTAAAATATAGTGTAGAAATTTAGAGGAAGAAGAAATGCAAGTATACTGGTTAAAGGATGGAAGATATCAGAGGAATATGGACTGGAAAGGTACCCTGAAAGACAGATGGGGTGCCAAAAAATTAGCAAAGTAAAAATCCCTCCACTGGTAAAAATTCAAATATTGGAAAAGGGAAAACGGAAAGTAAAATTCACTATTCTCCCAGTCCTTGGTCCCCCTTCTAAAGCTAACCCCCATTAACAACCTGTTATATATCTTTGCTGATAAAAATTTGTCCATCTAGTGGATGGACACCGGTCAACATCTAGAAAGCACAGAACAGTGCCCACAGAACAGGGTTATCTGGCCCAGAACGTCCACAGTGCTGAATTCGAGAAGTCTTGCTCTAGGCTGAGAACGTGAGGGAGGACGGTTTCTTAGGAATCGAGGTTTATGGCCTGGGGTGAGAGATGCTTCTCCCTGTCACAGGCAAGATCAAGATGTGAAACATAAAGGAAGATGTAATGAGTTAAAGATAAGGATTTGTGAAGTAAGGCAGTTCACTTTAATTATTTCTGTCAAGTAGGAGTCAAAGGTGTTAATGAGGGTGGGGTGAGGGGCAGTGGAGGGAGACGGAGGCCGAGATGGGACAAAACAAAGGGAACGTGTCTTTGGGGGAGTGAATCGGGAGCCGAACAGAAAGAAAGAAGGCTCGCTCAGCCTCCTCTAGCAGTACTTCCTACGCAGAAACAGGATATGGGGTAAGGGTAGGGTGAGAGGCAGCTGCAATCTCATGGGGTGTGTACAGCAGAAGCCCCCAAAGACAAGAGACCCTGACATGATGCCCTGGCAGCAGCTCTCGATCCCGTAGAGCAGCTGGGCGAGCGTGGAAAAGTGTGATAACAGGTCCTGAACAGGCAGCAGGTTCCGAGCATGGACAAGATGTCTGGTAAATGCATCATTCGGGCAGATGTGTTCTCTCCATCACCTTCTTCTGGCCCACAGGGTGTGGACATTCAAGCCCGGGGAGAGTGGAAGACCTTGCCAGCGCCTCTTGACCACATTAATCTCCATGTCCGTGGGGGCTACATCCTGCCCTGGCAAGAGCCTGCACAGAACACCCACTTAAGGTGAGGGAGGGCGTCACGTTTCTCCCTTCCACGCCAGGCAGCCCAGATCCTGGTGAAGCCCACCAATCCGTAAACCGCACCCTCGGGCCCCAGAGCACTTTTACTAAACAGTTTTGCTTGCTTGCTTGCTTACTTGTTTGCATTTTAACCTTTTTTTGGATTCTCTACTCTGAACAATTCTTAATTAACAGCTATTTTAGATCTAAGTGGGTGTGCTATTAGGTCTCATTAGTGACATTTGAGGTAGAAGTCAAACAGGAGAGCAACCATGGTTCATGCTAGTTTTAAAAGACTGGATCATAATTGACTCTTTGCTAAGAAAATTACTGCTGAAAAATTGTGTAAGCCATATGGCAACTGAGGCTGAGATCCCTTACATGCGAGATTTAAAAATTCTAGACCTAATATATAGCCTATGTATTCTAGACCTATATAATAATTGATAATAGCCAACAGCAGGTGAATGCTTGCTCTGTGCCTAGAACTGTACTAACATGGAGATTTCTATTTGGAGATTATCTATTTTTCCTAACAAAAGGAAAGATAAGCCCTATGGTGTAAGTACTGTTATCATCCCCATTTTTCAGATTAGCAAAGAGAGGCTTCAGGAGGCTAAGTGATTAACTCAGAGTCACACAGTTAGTAAGGAGTTGAGCAGGGACTAAAATACATGTATGTCTGATGTCAGACTAAAATTCTTGGAGCCCTACTCATTTTATTGCAAAAATTCTGTTGAAAACTGAAGAACTTAGGACATCTGTAAACAGAACTCCCTGTACATGTGGACATTAGGTCATGAAAGAAGAAAGATTGAAGCACTAGGCTTTTCCTCACAGTGGAGAAAGGAAGGAAGCCAGTGAGTTTGCTTGTAGCTTTTTGTAGAGATTGTAGATCTCCTATGAGCTTATACAGCCTTAAAGGAAAATTCCCTTTGATTCATTCATTCATTCCTGACATGAAGTTGTAGAGCTTATGGAGACAGAACTAGAACTAGATCCCACGTCTCCGGAAGCCCAGTACCCAGTCTTTATATCATGAAGCACTTCCTTTATGTTTTTATGAAGAAGCTGGGTTTGTGGCTGTGGCTTTGTTTTTACCCAAAGTCTCTTTCCTCCGTCACTGCAGCCGTCAGAAATTCACAGGCTTCAAGGTTGCCTTGGATGATGAGGGGACTGCTGAAGGTTGGCTCTTCTGGGATGATGGGCAAAGCATTGGTGAGTAAGGGCCACCTCGGATTCATTCATGTCAATACCATTGGCTAGGTTCCTGGATACCTTATAGGGCTGCTATTTCCTTTTCTGTGTTAAGACAGTCGTGCACTTTTAAATATAGCCATTTGTTACTTTTAAATGTATAATACATGATCCTTGTGCCTCATGCATATGAAGCTTAACTCTGAATCTCTCACCGTTATCCAGCTGTCCTAATCCACTGTGGAAAACAGCAGTATAGGAGCCGTAGGGGGAGTTGCTTTGTAGCCAACTGAGCTATACTTCCATATCTGGTTTATGTTCAAGGGCACATTCGCTAATTACGTGTCCCAGTAAGAGAGGCAATGCCTCTATCAGCTGTGCTATTTATTGGGGGGAATCTTCCATTAGGAGTTTACAGGAATTAGTAACCTCTCAGGAGGATGTCTCAAGCACCATTAGTAATTTCTAGGCCCAGTGATACCCAATGGAACTTTCTGCAGTGATGGAAATGTTCTATATCTGTGTTGTCCAATATGCTAGCAAGTAGGCATATGTGACTATTGAGCACTTGAAACATGACAAGTACATCTGAGCAACTGGAGTTTAAATTTTATTTCATTGTAATTAAGTTAAATTTAAATAGCTATGTTTGGCTAATGGCTACTATCTCAGACAGCACAGCGCTAGAGGATAGCCAATGCCTTCTGACCGAGTGACCAGCAACTTAGAAAGAGGCAAGTGTATGGGGAAGAGTGAGAAAGCCACCGAGGTAGGGTGTGGGGCGGGAGTACCTGTAACAAAGCTCTGGCTAGTCCACCTTTAAGGATATTCTCCCTGGACCTGCGGCATAAATTAAGGATAAAGGACAAAGAAGTCTATTCTCTGGAGATGGCATTTAAAAAATTGCCTAAGACCTCTCAAGATAAACTGACCAATTACACACCAGCCTTGGTGTTTGTGATGTGGTGTGCATGCACGTGTGTGCAGATATGTGCGTCGCTAGCAGAAGGAGTCTGGAAATTCCGAGGTGACTACCAAGATGTTGGGAATCACAGACCACAAGAAAGAGAAGTGGACTAAGTGTGGTGTTAGAAAACTATACTATATGAGGCGACTCTCTTAGACAGAGGCGTCTGTATACACTCACTTCAAACATTTTGTGTCAACTGAGGTTGGAGCCAGAGTCTAAATCTCCCAAAACGGAACTCTGTAAAGAAGAAAAATAAGATAAAAAACCCAAACAAAAATCATCCCTACTTTCTCAACCAAGGTAACCTGGTAAGCAATTAGAATTCTAGAGCATGTTCCAGATCATGCTTACTTTGTCCTTTGTTTGCAGATACCTATGGGAAAGGACTCTACTACCTGGCCCGCTTTTCTGTCAGCCAGGTGAGTGTGACTGGGACTGTGAAGGGAGAAGATAGAGTTCTACTAGCTTGCTAAGATGCTGGGAATCATGACATAAATCCACCTAGAATTCCTTCACTCTTCATCTTACTAATTTGCAACTTCCCCATCCTCTAGACTTCAGATAGAGATATAATATGCTCCCCGGAAGTCTTCTGTGATTAAGCCCATTCATATTTCATCAGTAGCTTATTCCAGTTCACCAAGCACAGACGGACAGGCTGTTTCGATGTTTCCTAGCCCTTGTTCCTATGTCACCTTGGAATGGTCAGCATATTTTGTGACTTCCCCACATGTGGAATATAAGGTTCCTGATAGCTGAGATTCTTTGTCTTCTCAGAGTTGGGATGATTCTAGAGACCCTGCCAGTGCTTAACCAATGCAGATTTGGATGGTAGTTGGCAATAGGAGACAGAATGCTAAAATCATGGTCTCACTATCCAAGGTCACAAGACGGGGGGGCTCTTAAGTTATCTCACTTCATGGTCTACATTTGTGCCTAAAAAGAGGTTGTGAAAAATTTGAACAAATTTTGCTATTTCCCCCCCTCTGGTTTCTTTTATCTCCAATTGACAGAATACAATGCACAGTCATGTAATTTTCAACAAATACATCAGCGATACAAACCCTTTGAAACTGGGCTACATTGAGATCTGGGGAGTGGGCAGTGTCTCCGTTTCCGGTGTCAGCATCTCTGTGAGCGGCATGGTTATAACACCCACCTTCTCCTACAACTCTACAACACAGGTTTGTGACCAGTGAAAAGTCCAAATGGTATTTCCCAACCCTGAGCTACCTAGGGCAGTTCCTTCCTGCTTCCCTTCCAGATGATACCCTCTCCTGCAAAGCCCTTCCCGAATCCCTCTGTGTTCCGTGTGTCAGAGAGGACAGCACGGAGATGAAGGGAAAATTCAGGGTTTATTATCATTTGGAACTGATGGTCTGGATCCTTACTTGTCATGTACGTCTTCTTGTCTGCAAACCTATGTAAAACTTTGTCTTTGCCTCAGAGATCTACTTCTCAAACAGCTTGAACTACCATATTTTATCAATTATAAGACACCGTCAGTTAAAATTCGCTCCTTTATTTCCCGTGCCACAAAGAAAGAAAAAGTCTTACAAAAGTATGATTCTATGCTTTCCTATCACTTAAAACTTCTATTTTAAAAATATGGAAAGCTTTACAAAATTTCTTTAACCAAAGATTTTTATCATTTTACTATGATACTGCAGAGGAAAATGTTGGGTGGAGATACATGGACATTGATAAATCTGCATCAAGGTAATTTAGGAGAGGGAAAATCTAACTGTGAAGAAATATTAGAAATATCTTAACCGTTTTATATCATTTAAGTTTTTCTTTTATTATTTAAATTTCTAGGTAAATATTTTAAATTATTTTATTTGATTTATTATTATTTAGAAGAAAAATATGTGGCCCGAATTGGTTAAGATATTTCCTCTGAACTATCAAAGGTGTTGGTGATACATCATTTCATAAAAATTCTTTCCCTGCTGTCTATGCAATTTACTCCAAAGCCACTAAGATCCTTTATACAAGTTTTCATCGTAGCATATTTTTTTGATTTTACTGTCAGCCAAGATACATATTCCTTTCTAAAATGATTCTTAAGTGGTTTACAGTCCATCCATTCGTAACACCAGTAGAAGCAATGAAGTTCACACGTGTACAAACCGTTGTCAGGAGGGCTACTTGTTCACAGTAATTCCAAGCCTGTTGATTGTAAGACACATTCTGATTTCATGAATGTTAAATATGTGAAAAATCTGCACCTTGGATTTAATGCAGTGTTGTGGTTCCAGTACCTAGCCTCATGGTAAATGGGCTCTTCCCTTGTGTGCTTACTTCTTGCTTTTTTCAGAACTTGCTTTTTTCATAATCCTTCCTGATTACAAAGCCTGAAATGAAAGTTTTCCTTCACTTTGTATTTTTTACTTGTTTCCTCATTTTTGTGGTTTTCTTGTCAACCAACTTCCCCAACTCGACCAAGAGCTTATAAAGGATTTTGCCCAATTTTGTTGCTGACAAACAAGCTAACTACTGCACATGCGGTGAAACTTTATGGAAAGTATTTGCCTAGAAAAAAACACTGAAATATCAGACTCTTACTGGGCAATCATCAAGGCGCCATAAGGGAGGAGGAGAAGCAGGCAATAAAAGGAGGGTTCCGAGGACATTTTCTCCAATTTGCGCAGTTGTTTCTCTGCAGTGGTTGTGTATTTCATTATTTAGGGTCTTGTCGTCTTTTCCCTACGTACTGAATGATTTTTGTACTCTAAGGGATTAAGAAATACCCTTCTCACCTGAAAATCTGAGGGCAGTCTGGAAGCTAGGCAACGACTTGTGAAAGTGTGTATGGACCACTGGCTTGTATCTGATTTGCTTGACTGCAGTAAACTTCAATCACCAGATGCCCAATGCTTTTTCTTTGGTTCCCAACAGGTGTTAAACATTGATGTGACCAGCAGAAACCTCAGCTTACACAATTTCACTTCACTGACGTGGAGAGCACTCTGAATTTTTAGAGCAAGATCCTAACTACGGATGGCTTTGATACTGCTTATACTTCATGCTCATAAAATTATTGTGTGTTGCCCGATCGTGCCCAGTACAGCTAAAATATTTTCTTGGTTTTGTTTTATGTTCTGTCTGTGTTTTAGCCCTGTGCTATAGGCAGTAGGGAGGTGTGGAAAACTGCGGGTTACCTTGATGTCTCTCTGTGATTAGTATGGTACTGATGGCTAAACATACATATACTGAAGACGCACTGGGTCCATGATGAAGCATGTGTGCGTGTATATGTGTGTGTAATTAGGGGATGGGCCCACTCTTGTTAAATATACAAGCTACAGCTTTCCAGGATAGTTCGGATCCTAGAGCTAACTAACTCCTCAAAACAGTATCCAGAAAGAACATCTGCCAGGTAGTTAGTTATAGGGAGATGGGATAATTTGCTGAGAGCATGATATAAGGGGAAGAAAAGGCAAATGTAGGGAAGGTAAGCAGGAGAGATGAGAGAGAACAGATGATGAGGATAAAAGTGACCATGACAAGTAAGAAGATAACATACAAGTATTAGGAATAGCAGCCTCATGGGAAGGAGAAGGGAAGAGCTAGCTCATTTGAAAACAAGAGGAGGGGCTAGGGGAAATCCTTAGCCTGTGGGAATAGGGCTGGGGTGAGATTTAAGCAGGCAAAGTTGAAGGAAGGCATCTGAATGTAAAAAATAACTTATTTTTGCTGTGGTGTGCTTTGAAATATGTAAACCTTATTTCTCTACTCTGTGCCCGATGTATATAACCACAGTTCACACAAATGCATGCAACTCACGTGCCAACTAAAAATAGGCAAGCAGATTTACAAAAGATTTGGAATTTTGTGGTAATTTGACCGTGGGTAATCTCACTTCGGCATTAAAACTTCTTTCTATTCAGCAAAAACCCTTCTGAATTGGTCTTGTTCCCTTCGGCATCAGAGTTCCTGCGGGCTAATCCACCAGGGAAATGATCAGGTTTATGGTTATTCACCCTTTGCCTTATGCCTCTGGCATGGGTTTTTCTTAGGTTTGTGGGAGGCTGTGCTTGTTGTTTTTCTAATCATCCTAGAAGTTACTATACTTGGTAACATAACTCTGGCAAAAACAGAATTTGCAGCACTGTTGGTTAAAACACTAGGTGGTTAGATTTTGGGATAAAGAAATTATATACTAATGTTCAACAGGGATATTTACTTTTAGTATTACTTGAAAATGAGTGTATTAGAGATGAATGTGTTTGCTTTCCTACGTCTTTTTCTGTCTTTCCCTTTTTTAATTGAAGTATAGTTGATTTACAATTGTGTGTTAGTTTCAGGTATACAGCGAAGTGATTCAGTTTTATATATATATGTGTACATATATAACTTTTTCAGATTACTTTCCATTATAGGTTATTATAAGATATTGAATATTGTTTCCTGCGTTATACAGTAAATCCTTGTTGATTATCTATTTTATATATAGTAGTGTGTATCTGTTAATCCCATACTCCTAATTTATCCCCCCTCCCTTTCTCCTTCCTTCCTTCCTTCCTTCCTTCCTTTCTCTCTTTCTTTCTTATACCAGGAAGCCAGATTCTACTTGTTTACTCATGTGTCAGTGCCTCCATAAGGCTACATAAAAATAATATAGGTAAATTAGCTTAGTATTCTAATTATCAAAATAGGAGGCTTTTGGATGAGAGCTTGCACTAACTAGGCAACTAGTGAAACATGGAAAAACAACCACAGGAATCCTTTGATCAAAAAGATGGGAAACTTGTCAGCTATCCTTTGATAAACCCAGGAAGGCTACCAGTAGGAAAGAATTATTTACTTGATATATGAGAAATATTTTATGTTATCATCAAGGACATATTGCTAGAAGTTGGCTCTGGTTGCTACAAAATGCTCAAGGAGAAGATTTCTTACTAGAGAATCCTGATTGCCAAGTCTCTGAGTGAAGCATGAAAGACTTTACAACATTTGTAGCGTCAAGGGCCCTATTGACAGTCTAGTGGCATCTATGGAACCCCTCCTAAGAATGATGTTCTTAAATGCATAAAGTAAAATGCATACTATTGTAAAGGAATCCTATTATATTGAAATACAGTTATGCAAATATTAAAAACATGAGGTGTTTTTAAAAATTATCACATTAAATAACAAGATCTAGCAAGTGGATCTCATGTCATAACGTCAGTGTGATGAGCAGCATAAACAATATTTTGAGATATCTACAATTTTTTTTTACACTTTATTTTTTTAATCGACTTATAGTTGATTTACAATGTTCTGCCAATAGCTAACTTCACTGTTCCTTCTTACTAATGAAAAATGGGAAGATACTGGCTCACGGGCTTGTCTCTTCCCTTCAAAATGTCTCTGTTACTTTTTCATTGGTCAACACAAGCATGTGACCTAATATCTTCCAGCTGCTGGTTAGCAAGAAGGGATGGTGAAGCTAGCTGTTTTCTGCACTATAGGAAACAGATTATAGCTGGGATTGTCAGTTAGCATTTAATGTGAATGATGTCACAAGTGCACACAGGGTGTGGGGAGTTAAGAGTAAACTGTCACACAAAGAATAGAAAGATTTGTGTAACAATAAATCTCCTTTCTTGATCTTTTGCCAACATATTGTCCCAATTTGAAATGAGATCCAGGTGCATTTTCCCTTTTTACAAAGGCTCTCTTGTACTAAAGCAAAAGATACGGTGTCTATGTCATTCTAGGAGTTTATAGAGGCAGAAACAAAGCTTCTGTGCGTGCTTGTGTGTGTGTGTGTGTGTGTGTGTGTGTGTATGTGTGTGTGTAAGTTCATGCACATTATTTTATATGGGAAACATCATATTTTCTGCCAGTGAAATTAATCCAAGGGTACACTATAGCTTGCAGACTGGAGGTTCTCTGCTCAGAGTGGTCAAAAACTCTTGCTTGGAAAAGCTGACATTTTTCTAAATTGACTTTTTTTTCTAGGTAACTGTGTGCCTTTAAAAAAAAGTTGCTCCATTTTCATACTCTTTTTGTATAGATCTTATGCTTGTTTCTTTTTTTAAAATTAACATTTTTATTTTGAAATAAGTGTGGAGAAAAGTTGCAAACATAGTATAAAAACTTCATTATATTCTTCACCCAGATTTCCCAACTATTATCCATAAACTATAAATTATTTACCATATTTCCTCTCTCTCACACACGTGCACACGTGCGTATAATTTGAGAGTTTGTAGACACAATGTCTCAACATCACAAAATGCTTCAGTGTGTATTTCCTAAAACACAAGGACATATTCTTACATAACCACAATATAATCAGCCAAGTCAGGAAGTTAACGTTCAGACAATGCCACCATCTAATGCACACACGTTAGTCAAATTTCACCAATCATCCCAATAATGTTCTTTACAAAAAACACTGAACAACAACAATGACAACAGCAACAGGTAGTAATTTGGATGAGGAGCACATGGTGCATTCATTTTAACTGGATTTTTGGGGGGTTTTTTTGTTTGTTTTTTTTTGCGGTACGCGGGCCTCTCACTGTTGTGGCCTCTCCCGTTGCGGAGCATAGGCTCCGGACGCGCAGGCTCAGCGGCCATGGCTCATGGGCCCAGCCGCTCCGCGGCGTGTGGGATCTTCCCGGACCAGGCCACGAACCTGCGTCCCCTGCATCGGCAGGTGGACCCTCAACCACTGCGCCACCAGGGAAGCCCTGGATTTTTGTTTTTAAGTTTACTGTGGAACTATACCTCAGCCCCTCTTTTTCCTTCTTGATTTTGACATTTTCACGATTACAAGTCAGATCTTTGTAGAATATTCCTCATTTGGGTTTGTCTAATATTTCCTCATGGTTATACCGAGGTTGTACATTTCTTGGACAGGTATTACGTAGAATTGATGTTATGTGTTTCCTGGTATGCCTGTCAGGAGGCACATGATGTCTGTCCATGATTGGTGATGCTAACTGGCTTACTTCCTTGAGGTGGGGTCTGCCAGGTCTATCATAAAATTACTATTTCCTCTCATCATAATTAATAAATATATAATGAGGAGATACTTTGAGGCTATGTAGCTATTGGGCTACTCTCCTATTTTGTCACCCATTGATGATTCTTGTCTGATTCAATTTATTACTATACATTTATTAAATGGTGATTTTCTAACTTCACATTTTTTTCTCTATATTCATTACTTGACATTTAAAGGTCTCTTCTTTGCTATTTATTTTTTGAGTGATGCTTGGTAAATAGCTTCTTCCCTGAGCCCCCCCAGATGCACCCCTTCTCTGAGATCCCCACACATCCTCACAATCCAGCAACTAAAAGTCTAACTCTTGGAAATCAGGGGGCTTCCAGGGCTCCTCTTCACTGGCGTTCACTTGGACTGGTCAGTGCCTGTGCCGTGGCTTCAATATGTGAAGCCAGAATGGGATTCCTGCCCATCCAGGAAATAGACTAGTTAAGGGCAATTGAACTTCTGGTTCAGTGGTCCTCAATCTCAGATGCATATTGGAAACACCTGGAGAGTTTAATCATTCACTAATGCCTGGTCGCTGCTCCCATCACCCAGGTGACTCTGATATGCTGTCAAGGTTGGGTGTCACTGCCGTGGTGGAGCAGTGGAGTCGGGGAGCTTTCTTGTTTGTCTCAGCTAAGTATAGCAGGAATTTAAACGTGGTGAGAATTCTAGCAAACAGGAATAAGAAACTAAGTTATCAGCTCATGAAGGAGAGGGAGACAGACAGACAGGGGAAGGAGGAAGAAGCAGAAGGAGTTGGAGAAGAAAAATAGAAGAGACGGGAAGAGAGGAGAGAGGGAGGGAGAGAAATGGGGCAAAGTATAAACAATGGATAAAGCTCATTTTAGGGCGTATGGGAATTCTTGCGACTTTCCTATAAATTTGAAATTGTAACAAAATATTCTTATTCCTCAGGAAAGACCAGATCCTTGTAAACATTAGCCTGTGGGTCCTCTTGTCGTCACAGAAAAAAGTAATGAGGGAATACATCCCTTATTTGCTCTCCACATTTAAGATGGAGCTTTGAGTAGAGGAGGTGAGATGCAAAAAGAGTTACAGTCTCAGAGTCACTCAGAGCTGACCTGAACTTAGAGACCACTGAGGGAAGAGGAATGACAGAGACCCATGTGCCAGAAGGTTCTAGGAGGAAGTTGGGGTCATCCCTTTCCACCTCAACTCTGAGCCCTTCTTTTTGTAGTGTATCATTAGGCTTTCTGGAAACTGCAGTCACAAAACACATAAACTGGAAAAACACTTGAGGTCATCTAATTCACGCTCCTACCCTGTGTAGGAATGTTCTCAAAACATTTCCCTGTCTAATATATATGCATAATATCAATATAAATGCATCCCTTTTAAATATAGGAACAAATCATTTTCCATAGGTTGATATAAATATAGTTCCTCTCGGGAGGCAGTCAGCAGCGGGGGAAATGATCCATGGCACTGGGAAAGACTCAGAGGTGGATGCTGTGAACCCAAGGAGAAAATGGCCAGCCAGGGGCTCATAGAAGCTTCACCTCAGCTCCACAAGGGCGGGGGGGGGGGGGTGCTTGTCCATTTCCTGTTCATTTAGGTGGCTTCTGTTCTGACCTAATGTCAAGCTCACAGAGGATGCTCAGTGAATATGTGCATGGCGACTAAATGCTGAGATCAAGAGATGGAGAGGAAAACAAACTGAAAGAAGGAAGGCTTAATAAGAACCAGAAATTGAAGTGGGTACAGAGGAGAGGAACTGCACAGGGCCATGAGCTATACAAATGGAGCATTAGAAGATCCTGGCTGCAGAACCTTGGAGTAGCTGCCCAGCTGACTTGAACTTGTCAAGACAGACCCGAGAATAAGGCTGTAGCACAGACCGAGGTTTGTCATCAGAAACCCAGCCAGGAGGTTCTTCTGTTCTTGTCTTTTTGTTTTTATCTAAAAGATCGAGGTCGAAAGAATTTGCTTGGGGGGCTTGGAGTAACACAGATTGGAATAGAAATGTCAGACTTATTTGTTAATTGGGCAAACCAGAGAGAAAAGGTCTCTTTAGATTGTTTTAAGTTTCTGTCTAGATTCATTTTTATCTGTGTGTTTCTTCACGCTGTAGAATGTAATTTGTGCACTTCAGACTGCCGTCAAAGGGCCTCAACCATGTTTTAAGATTACGACCTAAAGGAGAGCCTTCATTTCACTTGAATGTTGACAGCAGAGAAGCCCAGCAGTGAACCCAGACGATCCCTCTGGCTTCGGGTAAGCTCGGCCCCTCAAGCAGTGGCGAGGAGTTTACGGAGGCTAGATCCCTGATCTCCAGGGAGTTAGGATCCCTCTAAATACCTCGGAATATTCAGGGTAGGGGTCCCTTCCAGAAGGTAGGAACCGTGAGCAAGGCGGTTCATGCACTAGCATGCCCTTGACCTGTTCTCAGAGCCCAAGTCAGCCTCCCTGGCCAGTTAGGCTCTTGACACCTGGTGATCTGAATGTTGAGAAAGTGATACTTGTCGAGTAAATAAAGATCATCTGACAGTGGAGGCACAGGTGAGGCAAGCAAGGCCTGCATTAGATGTTGCAATTTGGGCAGCCAGCCCTCCACTGCCCTCTGGATGCCTTATCCTGAGCCATTCAAGAGACCTCCCAGCTGTCTCTCCTGGACCGGAGGCTCAAAGGAAAGAGATGGCGACAGGAATCGAGGTGAATTCTATTTAACTTGGTGTCTTGAGCTTTGTTCCTTGTAAACAGAGCACCTTCCTTTACTGCAAATCACACATGTGGCTTGCTGTCTCTGCCTCACAGGGAGGGTTGGACAAAAATGTCAGAAGAAAAGAGAAACCGGAGCCGCTCCAAGGCCAGCATGGGCTGAGGAGGGGTTACAGGGCTCCCGCCTCTGCATTCAAGCCCCCTCCTCCCCACGCGGCATCCCCTCAGTCAAGCTGGGGCACTGGACTGCTCAGAGACCCATCACCTCACCCAGCCTTGAATCTAGATTTTGTTAGAAAATGTGTGGTCCCACCAATGCTTCTAAAGCTTTAAAGGATGGATTGCCGAGCTCCTCACGGGAAAGGCTTTAGGGACTCTGTGTCACGCCCAAGCCTGCAGGTTCATGGCCGAAGTCATGAGAAGGGCACAGATGGAGGACTTTGGGGGCCAAAGCAGAGGGAGTTTCTGTGTTTGGTGATAAGGGGAGGCCTGAGCAGGGAGGGGCCTGAGTATGTGGCATGAGGAAACGGTATCAGGCTCCAGCCCGCAGGGTGGCTAGGAGCCAAGACACGGCCCCCTGCCCAAACAAGAGGGCAGTCGGGGGGGCGCCTTGGTGTGGCAGCGCTGGAGCCCGAGAGGGCCATGGGGGCAGCCCTGAAGCCTACAGGGGTTCTGTCCTGGGGCTCCACTTTGCCTCTGGAGGACTCTAAGCAAGGACCCCGGGGAGCAGGGATGATTCCCGGAATCCAGCCTGTTCTGTTTTCCACTAGTTCCTGCAGGAGAAGGGAGAAAATGGGTGAAGGTGGAAGCATCCCCACCTCCTTTCCTCTCCTAAGACCTTACTTGGTCATCCCCAGGACTTGCAGCCTCACAGGCTAGATGGGAGACTACCATCCACACCCACAGCAACATCAGTGCTCTTTCTGCTCCCTCAGCTTCTCCTTCTTTGACCCAGCGTTCCTGCCATTGGCATTCATACCCCTCATTCTTCTCTTTTCCGGCCTCGTCCAGTACCCTCCCACTCCCCTCCATCCCTAACCCTGGGAGGGTGGTGTCTCCTGGGACACTTATGTCAATGGTCTTTATTATCACCATCTGCTGGGCCTCCTCGCAGGCCTTCTCAGCCTTTTTAATGTTCTCCGGAGTCCATTCCACATTGTTCATGGCCATCATGCCCTCCATGGAACTGTCATGGGCAGGAAGAACAGACAGTAGTTTAGGGTTGACTGAAAGCTTTGACAAAATGTGTATAAAATAGCCTCACTTTTGTTAGCATCAGTTCCATGTTGGCATAAACCATAAGGAATGTCTTACAACTCAATGGCACAACTGTGAGCTTGGCAGGAGAAATATCATCAGAGCTCAGAGAAGAGGATTTTTAAAAGTGAAAAAGAGAAAGTTCTGGACTTCCCTGGTGGCGCAGTGGTTGAGAGTCCACCTGCCGGTGCAGGGGACGCGGGTTCGTGCCCTGGTCCGGGAAGATCCCACATGCCGCGGAGCGGCTGGGCCTGTGAGCCATGGCCGCTGAGCCTGCGCGTCCGGAGCCTGTGCTCAGCAACAGGAGAGGCCACAACAGTGAGAGGCCCGCATACCGCAAAAAAAAAAAAAAAAAAAAGAAAGTTCTGACTCTTTAAAGAAGTGTTTCTTAATCTGGGGGCCATGAAGTCCAAGAAGGTTGATAGGGTGACTTCAGGGAAACTATAAATGTCCTGAAATTATATGTGAAATAGGATGTGTCTGCAAAGATGTGCATTTTTCTTGGAAAGGAGTTTCAGCGCTTTCATCAGTCTCAGGGAGGCCCCTTAGTCCCAAGTAATTAAGGGTCACTACTTGAAAGTAAACAGTCTTTGAATCAGGTAGTGCATGAGAAAAAGGCAGACAAATACTTTGTACACAAGTGATCTGACTTCTAGAGGTCACTCTTAAGGGTCTTATCTTTCAGGATGACTCACTCTGATGCCTCCTCCCCCAGCACATGGGCCACGTAGATGATGTCAGCGTACCCCATGCAGCTGGAGATGTTGTTTCGGATATAGTAGAAGAGAAAGATGAGGCACATCTCATTAACGGTGCTGGGACCCCCCTGGAGAAGAAGAGAGAGAGAGAGAGATGGAGAGACAGAGATACACAGGCATGCAGAGAGAGAGGAACAAGGTAGGCAGAAACTAGATTAGGTGATCATTCTACCAATGAGACTGTTTTCCTTTTCCCTTAACCTTGAGCCAGCTCACTAATTGTTATTTACTACTTCTCACCACATTTGCTTTCTCCTCCTGTGTTTCTAACTGGTGGACAATTATTGATATTATTTCCAAAGAAATATCCCACGTATCTTCCCCATCCTCTACATTTCCATTGCTATTGCCCTGGTTTGAGAAAAGATGGTTGAGAAGATGAGATAACATACCGAGTTTCCCAAAAAAGCCACTCCCTTTTAGCTTCCCTGGAATTCCCCATCTCTACATGTCAAAAGCAGGACCCACTCAAATATGTCACATGTTCAGGTCACTGTAATAGGACCTGATGATTTTGTTCCCCTGTGAATTCCCCTAGTGTGTTTTCCCCATTCTTCTCTTATGGTGTATTTTACTTTCTAACTTGTGTTGTAATCATTTGTATGGCTGTATTTTCTTCCTTGGAAGCATGCAATCCATTTTGAATCCTACAGACACTGAGACATTCCTGACACACAAAATATGGGTTCCTTGTGACCATAATAATAATAGCTAACTCTGACAATCTACTAAAAGTCGGGCAATGATCTAGATGTTTTAGGCGTGTTAATCAACTCTCCCCTAAATCTTATGAGATAGATAGTATTAATTCTTTTGAGAATTAGGAAACTGAGACACAAGGAATCTGAATAATTTGTCTAAGGTTATAAAGTTATTAATGATCATGTTGACATTCAGACCCAGGCGATCAGGCCCAGAGTCCACGCTCTTAGACACTATCACATGCTTTCCTTTCATAATCTTAGTGGGTCGTTGACAGAGAAAACGGGAATCCTTGTACCCATCTTACAGTCATGGGGATGCGAGAGCATGAAGCCCCATGTGCCTGGGTAATACCATTGGAGAAAGAAAGGGGCTTCAGCTGGAATAATCTGAGTCACGTGATGGCCAAGGCCAGGGATGGGGCTCTATTCTGAGGCTACTGTCATTGACCACGATGGGGAGAGAGGTACTTACAAAAGTCAAGGAGTCGTGGTCCAGCGTCTGATAGTGACACCCTACCAACAATTCATCTCCCTGTGCAGAGCGAAACAAAGGCTCAAAGTAAGACACAGAGGAACTGGTACAGTCCTCTTGGCTAACAGTAGTGAGTGCTGACCCTGCCTTCCCCCAATGCCAGCCATGCCTCCCCCCAGGCTCCCACTGGCTTGATGGCCACTCAAGAAGGTAAATCTCAAGTCTCCTGCAGATTCAAGTCATAGGTATCATCTTTCCAGATTGTTTGGCGTTGTGTTCCATTTCTGAAGGGGGACAAGGGGAGGGGACAGGAATAAGGAGAGGATGAAGCAGGGAGGGGGTCTATCAACAAAGAAGCAGCGTGTGCAGTCATTCTGTGGGCACAGATTGCCCGTAAAATGAAAAAGCTCCCTCCACTGTCATATTCCTGTCATCACTACTCTAGGGATAGTTCTAGCTTCTCCTACTCCCAACTGAGCATAACGTCATGCCGCAGAATAAATAATTATTGCTAACATTTATTTCCAAATACAGAAGGGAGAGCTTCCAATCCGTGTCTTCCTTACCTGTATTGCACGGCCTGCAGAGTGCGGCCAGCCAAGTGGGTGTGGAACAGGTAGCCGCAGACCTGGATGTCAGGCACCGGGGCCCCGTTCATCTGTGGCAGGGAGGAGACCACCTGGCTTGTCAGGAACTCTCGTCTGGCCCCGCTCCTCGGTTTCCTCCTTTCACATCTGACACCTTCATCTTATGACTGAGACACACCCCTTTAGTCCCTACTGGACCTCCTGGCCCCTCTTCCTGCCCCGCAGCCCTGCCTCCTGGCTCCCCCGCCCCATTCAGGTGAGCGATTTTCCTGAGCACCAGGCAGTGGTCATTCTCCAAATCTGGGGCTCAAGCTGTGCCTTGTGGGTCACAGCAGATTTGCGATGGGGAACTGGGAAGCTCAGGGGAGGAGGGGTGCCTCCCAGCTTCACCTCGTCAAACTTCTCCGCCTTACACAGCCCATAGGACGCGAAGGACTCGGCACTCGGGGGTATGAAGTGGATGGGCAAAGTGCAGAAGCCCAGCTGCAGGACACCCATGTCATATTTGCGTAGCTGCGCCGTGTAGTACACTCGAATCCCCGAGGAGCCGTATACACCTGGTGCAGGAAGGACCAATCACAGGATGCAGGAGACCGTGTCGCACGGTGGGGAGGAAGAGGCCCTGGGAAAGTGGGGGGGGGGGGGCGGGGGGGCGCTGCCAGCAGAAGACGCAGGCGTGCATCCTGCACCCCTTCCCGACACCTAGAGGGCTCAGCCAGCCTCACCGCGGCTCTCCCGTAAATGCTCTAGGCGCTCACCAGGAAGACTGTGCAAACTGCTGTAGTGAATCTCCAGTCGGACCCACTGGGGGTCCAAAGCCATCCCAGTAGAGATACCCACGTCACCTGGAAACTGGTAACTCTGTTGGATGGAGGGTGATTTGGCGGCAAGAATGGCTGGGAAGTAGGTGCAGGGACCCGGGCCTGCCCTTGTCTTTTGGCCCTCGTCCCAGCCCTCCTGTTTCCCCACCTTCCATCAATCCAACAATCCCAGTTGCCCAACCACACGTGTCCCCTTAGCGGCTGATTTCTCTCATCACACGACTCACTGTGTCCCCGACAGCCCAGCCCACGATGACCTGTGAGCAGAGGGAGGAGGCGGGGTCGGCCCCGTAGCAGTCGCTGATGCCCTTGGGCAGAGCACTGGTGTTGCCGCAGGCGGTACACCAGGATGTGGTGCACCGTCGTCTCCTTGTGATGGACCAACTTGGGCTCAAACTGGGCGGGGGATGCAGGACAGAGTGTGGTCAAGATCTTCTGGGCCATGTTCTTATCCCCCCTATTCCTTTCCCCCAAATAAAACTATGCCCGTCCCCACTTCTCTCTCTTTCTCTTCTGTTTCCTCTGTTTTTTTTTCCTTCCCCAACCTATCATTTCCCCTGCACTCAGTCTGACTCCTCACTCAGCCCTCACCCTTTTAAAATCCCTTCCTGATAGCACAACACACTTGATCCAGCCGGGAACATCCCAAGACTTTCTACTTTCCCTTAATAACCTCGTCAGTTCTCTATATTTGAGCATGTGATCATGCCTTGTTGGATTCAGTCTCTAAAGAAAACAATGGCTCCCACACATTTGCCACTCATTGTAAGGTCACACTTTTATTTATTTGATCAAAATTGAAATCACTCAAATGTGAAGTCAGATGACCGACTTGAGTTTCCTCTAGCCAGACTTTCCCGACTTGACAGCCTTTGGCCACGTCTCCCCAGCCTGCACCTCCTCCTGGGCTAAGAGAACACAATTCTGGGCCCAGGACAGGACTTATACTTTGTTCTTTGCAAACACTTATTAACCAATGACCGTCATCAAAATCGCTGCTGCACTGTGGGGCGTGAATAAAACAGTGCTGGGAGCTGTAGTTCTGGGCTCGGGAAATCATGAAACTGCCACCTCCACCAAACCTGGCCTGGCCCCCGTGTTCTCCTGACCACCTCCCTCCTTCATCCTCCCAGCAGTTTTCTGAACACCATCTCTTCAGAGTCAGCCATGCCCACTGCCTGTCTCAACCACCTTGACAATGTCCTGAAGTCTGTTTCATGGTACCTTGTAGATACGGTGCTTCTTGCTAACGATGGAGAGAGGGAGGAAGGTGCAGGCGTACGTGGTGTCATCCTCTGGGATGAAGAACTGGAGAAGGACACACAGAGGCTGAGCAGGTGGTAGGGAGTCTCCTGGAGAAGCAAGGGAAGGGACAGGTCGGGGAAGGGCGGCCACTTGAGAGCCAGTTTGACCATCCTCGGGGGACCAAGGGGAGTCAGAGGAACCTCAGTTCCAGGAACATACTGAATATTGGGTGCAAGAGGAAGGTCTGGATTGAGACGAAGGTGGGCAGTGGCTGGAGGCGGCTGGGTGGGGAGGAGGGGCCTTACATCAGTGATCTCCAAGTCATGGATGATGGTGTCCTCGGGGACATCAAGATCATCGGGGTGGACAATTTGTAGATGGACTCACAAAAGTACGCTCCCGATCCAGCTTCAGAGTGTCATCTGGGCCGTAGGTGGCAAGCACCCTCACAGTGTCACTCTGGGGGCATCGAGGTGCTGCAGCCCACGAGCAGCACTTTGCACACACCCACACCCAACCACTGACACAAGCCACTTGCTCACATCGACACAGTGGAACTTACTGGGACAGAGTGAAGGGACAAACTAGGTGATTAAATAGTTAATACCACAAGGGGATTGTAAGTAGAGAAAAAAGTATGGCGGACCCCTGTAAGTTAATGATCACTCAAGAAAGCAGGTTTACTTAACCACAAAACCAAGCAGGCTTGCTTAGCAACAAAACCATGCAACAGAAGCATGAGACATGCCCCCAAACAATAAAACAATGGTGACATGAGACCCATATCCTTCCCAGTGAGCTCAGTAAGTTAATGACCCCTAGGACATGCTCTCTGCACACATAGAAAACAATAATTTATGGAAAGGTGACATGTCAAAGTGAAAGACCCTCACTGTACTGAGACCTGAAATAATTTTTCCGTAGTACCACGACAGTCCTGGCTTGATCATGTTGGGACAAGAAAACTCCCCTGCCCAACCTGGAGGCAGAGCTGATGATGGAAGCTTGTGTCTACTCAAGAATGAGGAAGAAGTTGGTCTTCTCCCCCTCCCCAGTTTTCCTTTGATTGTAAAACTGTAGACCACTAAGTTCTCTGGGGCGGCACCCTCTCACCCACCTGATATAAGCCTCACAAGCTTCCTATTCTAATAACTCACTTCTTATCTATCACTTTGCGTCTCCCTGGATTCTTTCTGCACTGAGACATAAAGAACCAGAGCTCCTTGGAGCCCCCCAAAATGCCACCTAGCGGTTTCAGAAAGGAGAACACTTCAGACTGGGGGTCAGAACTAGTCAGGTTCCAGTTCTGCCTAGAGGCTGACTTGCTGGAGATGTTGAGTAAGTCACACCCCCTCTCATGTCCCCTCTCTGAGCCTGTGTCCACATCTGGTTCATGACACTGAAGTTCAAGGAGATCAGACAAGGTTCTTCAGGAGGGGACACTAGGGAGGGTGGCATGGGGCTGAGTCAGTGGGAGGCCACCTGTAGAGGGCTGGTGGAATCAGAGGCGGCAGGATTGGGGCCGTGCCTGGGAAGGCTGAGAGAGACGAGGGCCCTGGAACCAAGACTGGCTGCCTGACAGGCATGGCCATTCCAGGTTGGGGGTGACTTCACCTCCTAGAAGGAAGGCTGCTTGTGAGCAAATGCTCCTCTCTCCTCCCTCTTTTACCGTGATGTCTTGGTCTTGAGGGTCACAGGAGCAGAAGGGCCTGGAGAAGCACATGGTGGTATAGATGGTGTCTTCTGTCAGTGCCTGCAGCTCTGCGTCCTGGCTCCCTCCTCCAGAGCGTCTTCATCCACCAGGTGCTGATTCTAGGGTCCAGGAAAGGTGAAGGGGTAAGAACCAGGAGCCCTACGTGGTCACGGGTTCAGAGTAGTCTGGGTCCATTTAGCCCCAATAAAGTACCAAATTAGCAGAACCCAGCTCTGTATTATAATTTGCTCCTAGGACAGAGCATGGCATCAAGGGGGGATTCGTGGGGAAGAGGGATGGACAGTGATGGAGTTTAACCACTTGACCTTGCTTTGCTTCTCCCATTTCAAATCTCATCTCCATAAATCCTAATATTCCTGTATCCCCAAGTCTTAAAAGCTCACTTATTCTCTGAACTGTCTACGCTATTCCTCTTCTCATGGGGCTCTTAACATGGGCACTTCGCCATATAAATGAAGTTCAGATTGAGTGAGACTGGGAGACAGGTGAGCTGCGTCTTCATCTGTAAAATGGGGGAAGAAACCTCATGGTGATGCTGTGAGGTTTAATGTGCAAAGAATTTGGACCAATGGCTGCTTAACCAAAAATGAGTAACAATTTTAAGCTATTATTGTTGCAGGTGCTGATGTTGTTAGATTATTTTATGTTGTGGTCTATTTGACTGATCCTAAAGGTAACTGAAGATGAGGACTGTGTACCAAACAGCTTTGACTCTTCCCCCAGTGACCTGCACCGAGACTGTGGTCCAGGACTCTCTCTCTTTCAGTCCAATGGCTCCATTCCCTTGGCAACTTAGAGACATGCAGTCTGGAAGACCTAGATTCAAACTCTCCAATGGACCATTTCTGTAGGGAGAGGTCAGCCATCAGTTGGTGCTCTGGGCCTGGATGTGTTTGGAAAATGTGGATCCTTCCTGGACTCAGAGCCACCCTCCACCCAGCAAGAGACCCTCACGGGAGGGAGTCACCCTCACACTCACCGAGAAATAGACATTGCCGTCCGGCGAGACTCCTCCAACAACCAGATTGCTTCCCACCATGGTGTAGCTATTTGTGATACCCAAGCCCACCCAGCCAGCTGTCTGGACCTGGAGCTCAAAAGTGACGACCTCAGCCTCAAGGTCAAAGTCCCAGTGCAGGAAAGTAACATTAGAAGGATCTAGGAACATGGAATAACGCAGACGTGATGTGAGGCCCAGGTGGTTGCCTTGAGAGGAGGTCGGCAGGGCCGTAAGTAGGAGAAGCCGAAAGAGAAGGGCACAGGCCATGGCTCCTGGGGTCTGAAGCATCTCTACTTAGATGGACACTCAAGAAGTATGGACTTATATGTACCTCTGCCTGTGCTAGGTACCGTGCCACAGGGGAGGGACAGACTGGGACTCTTCTGATCTCATTATCTCTGGGTTCAGAGTGGTACCACTTACACAACTTGGAGGCGTAAGGTGCCCAGAGAAGGTTGCCCTTGCCCTGGAGTAGGGACCTGGCGTGAAATTCTTGGGAATGAATCACTCAGTCTCCTCCCTCCTGACCCAATACCAGTGTCCTACCCATGGGGACCCTGCAGAATCAAGGAGGTTTTATTTCTCCCTGGCTCTCCCTCTATTTCTCTCTCCGTCCTTCCATTCTCTCCGTTTCTGCCCCCACCATCCCTGTATCCTTGGATGTTCTTACTGAGCGCTCTGGCCTCTGGCACATGTCCCTCACCCCAACTTCTTACGGGCATTTTCTATTTTGTCTCTATATAGAAGTGATGCACAGACAGGGAGTGGGACTCCAAGTGGCCCTGCCTTCCAGCCTCCCTACAGTGCAGGAGGAGAGGAGGTGTTGGGAGATGCGGAGGGGAAGGCTATGGTCTCCATCTCCTGGAGGACTCTTTACTACTAATCCCTGGAAGGACATGTAGAGGTGAAGGAGCCATAAACAGCTTTCCAGATGGGCACGTCTGGGGCAGCTGCAAGTTTCTGCATGTCGCTGGGGAGGAGCAAAGAGGCGGAGGAGGGGAAGGAGAGGGAGAAAAGGGGGAATAAATGTGAATTTGCCTTTGGGGTACTCTGCATGTTGCCCATCCTCCCACAGATTGCCATTTGGAGAAGTCACCTTCGGGGACCCTCCACTGGAGTCTTGGCCAACTTCCCCGCTGGCAAGCTCTTTGGTACGAGGCAAACAGAAGAAACGCAGAGGAATATTAAAATATCAGAACACCAGAGTGAAAAGGAACTTTAGATCCGCTTGATTTTCCAAACATTCCAGTCCACTTAATTTTTTGATGAGGAAATGGGAACATCAGGGAGTAACATGTGTAGTGCCCGAACTCCCATCCCGTCGGCGGCAGAGCTAACTGCGAGGCCATAGGGGCCCTGCCCCCGGGATGGTGCTCTTTGCATTATTTCCTTAGGTCACAGACACCCATAAGACACGCAGCCCCCTGGAGGCGTCTCTACCTGGCTTGTCCTGGTGGAGGGAGCTGGTGTCATTTGCTGGCTGCTCCTTAGGGAGGGGACCAAAGTCTCTAATCCTAGAGTTCTTTCTTCCAGTGTGAGTGACAGAGCTGATAATCTTTTGACCCTCAGTGTTCTTCCTCCATCAGACAATGGAGAGGATCTGAAAAATTAACAAGGATACATGCTTCGAGGGCCTCCTCCATCACAGAATCCGGACCACACACCTCCACACAGGAATCCAGCTTGAGTGAGGGCACCTCTGTTTACGCCTCCATTCAGGCCACGCATGTTCTTCTCATTACCTATGGAGCCCATCAAAGCTGGTAAGGACCCAGCTGAGGTTGTTCGCAGCTGCTGTGAGCACCTGAGTAGTAACTGGGGTGCGGTGGGGAGAAAACACCGTTCCCAAGAGGGCAAGCATACCACCCACCTCTGAGCAGGCAGAGAAGGTGGGGAGCCAAGCAGCCACCTGGAAGGAAGAGGCTTACTTTGGCCCAGGACGGGAGCCTGGCCAAGGCCAGAGGGTGGAGCCTGAGGAGTCACCGACCTTGAGGAACCGGAGCCCGGGGAGGAGATAACAGGGGTGTCAGAGACACTGTGATCCCCATCGCACTTGGGGATTAAGACAAATGGAGAATGGGGCCAGGAGATAGGACTGCCAGCCCTGTAAACCAAGATGGGTCCAGGATCCGTTTTCCTGCAACCTGCTCACCGGCCAGAGTGCTGACCACCACAACCCCAGTTATGGTTTTCTCCCCTCTCCCAGCCCCCTTTCCTTTAGTCATCCAAATCCCAGAGTTGACTCTCTCAGAAGCAGACCTCAGGATTAAGTGCACGAGGCTGGTGAGGACACACCATCTCGGCGTGTCCTTTGGTCTGGTATTCAAGAGGTGTGATTTGGGCAATGCTTCACAGAGCTCATCTCTCTCCCTCTCTGGAGTGACGGATGTGGCTGGGAATAGGTAAGGGGCCCAAAGACAAGAGTGACTCAGCACATGAGATCAGAGCAGAGGTTACCCGAGGGGAAGGGGACACGGGGGTGGGTGAAGGGGGTCAACTGCACGGTGATGGATGGTAACCATACTTGTGGTGGAGATCACTTTGCAGTGTGTACAGGTGTTGAATTATAATGCTGTACACCTGAAACTTACGTACAAAAAAATCAGATTCCCGCCTCCCCCCCATAAAAGGGAATCAGCACATGTTACTTAGAATGCAGTGCAATTGACATTTTGTGCACATTTAGATGATGCAAATTTGAAAGTGTGATATAGAAAATATTAATGAAGTTACACACGGAATTGTACATAATGAAAATCCGTATTTTTAAAAAAATCAGGAACCACACGGTTTCAAAGCTTGCGAGCCCAGTGAATTGTAAACTGTATTATGCCATCACCAAATGCCATCCGTGACTCATGTGAACCGTAGTGTTGCATGTATTAAAACTCCAGCAGATTAGAAAAAATAGTGACTCTGGGAGGCACAGACCCCCAGGATGCCAGGCCGCTGCTGGGCCGCGACACAGACTCTCTCGGAAGATGGGTCTGCAGCCTCACCCTGCTCTAATTCCCTTCTCCATCTATGGAGTGTCCTGACACCAACTTAAATATTGTGCGGCCCCAGGTCCTGAAAGAGTAAAGTTCTGTTGCTAGACCCCTCTGTGTCTCCATAGTTCTGTCTATAACATGCTGAGGTTGTAGCCACGGTAGGTGTGGGTCTTTTAAATCTCATTTCCCAGATCATTGGTTACCAAAACTCGAGGCCTCTTATCAATGTTAAAAAGTATGAGAACTTGTGATTTGAATCTCAGTTGATTACTAAGGATAGGAGATTAAAGACCAATAAAAGCCACTATATGTTTTTATCGGAAGTTTACAATTGCAATAATAGAGGCCAACTCGTTAAGCGATTAGTCTCTGCCAGGTTTTACTCTCAGAAATGTTCATGTATGAATCCACTTACTCCTATGAAATGGCTTTCATCATTATCTTCGTCTTACAGAGGAAGAAACCGAAGTCCAAGTTCACACTGCCAGTAAGTGGCAGCACTGTGTGTTGCTGGGAAAATACAATTAAAAACAAAATCCCCTCCCAACTCAGAAAATCTCTCCACAAAGGTAGAAGAGAAAGAAAACAGTTTTATTATTGAATAATCATTAAGTCAGAATGTGATACACACCACAAGCATTTTGTTAAGAGATTGCAGAGACAAAAAGAAATTTCGGCCTATCGTACAGACTAGCAGATCAAACCCACTACACACGTGTTCTCAAGATAAGCAATAACTAGTCCCCAAATGAGAGGACTCGACAGGACCTTTTGTTAATCCACAGTTCACGCTGAAGTCACTTGGTAATTGGGCTGTCTATCTGTGTTTGCAAATTGGCTTTACCAAAGGAGAGATAAACATGTTATATCTTTATGATGAAATCATTTTGCAACTCGGTGCCAGCCGTCTGCTCTAGACTAAGTTAAGCTCATCTTCCTTGATGTTTATATTCCGAAGCGATGGTTGCAGGTCCTTGAGAAAGACATTCCTGGGTCTTAATGCTGGCAAGAGGTGATTTAGCTTTTAAGAGTGTATGCATTTCAAAGAGACAGAGAAAGAACTTACAAGTTTTCTACAGTAAATGCTCTAAGAAAATGGAGGGGAGGGAAGTCTCTCCCCTTATCTTCAACAGGAGAACTGAGCCTCTTCCATTTGGTTTGTATTTGCTTTTACAGAGGAAAACACAGGTCACTGGAGATGAGTGTCCATTGCCGACCGCCCAACACTGACCTGCAGCAGCCTCTATGCCTATGAGAAGATGTCTTTGTTCAATCTGCAAGTGTGGCTTCATTGCAATGAGTTATTTTAATTCCTTGCAAAAACGTGAGGCACGGATTCAGCATGGAATCTCTGCGAAGCAGCTAAGAGGGTGCAGGGCCAGGCACCTTCACTAAGGCCCCCAGTGAGCCCGGGGAGTGTGTATGAGTGAGTGCGTGTTGGCGTGCCGAAACAGGAAACTCCAGTTTGAGGTTTGAGCCTCAGTGAGAAGATAAGATCTTGAGTTTCCTGGAAAAGCCGCTCCCTTTTGAGTGTCGGGCCCAGAGAGTCTCAGACACCAGTCGCCACCTTACAGGCCAAGATGAGCTCTCCTGCCTAGGCTGTCCCTGTCCCGCGGTCCCTGTCCCGCGGTCCCCGTCCCACTGCCCTGCCGGAGAGGCCCAGGAATGGCCCTGTTTCCCATCCTGTGGGGCTGGGTTCTCATGGGTGCAGTGAGTACAGGTCAGAGGCCAGGCAGAGACAGCCAGTCGGTGGCTTGAGGGAGGGAAAAAGGGACTGGGTCACTGGGACCCCTGTGGGTACAGAAGGTTTTGCTCCCTGATCCCAGATCTGCGTATCTCCTCGCCCTGTGAGAGTGCCCGTCCTGTTCCCAGCAGCCTCCTCTCCGCCTTACTCATAGGACCCCCTCTTCAGGCTTCGGCTCTAACTAGTTATTTCTGGCAGTGACCTTTAGCTACCTTTACTACCCCCAGGACCTTTAGCCTGGCCTGCTTGTGTGTTTCAGATGCCGACACAAGCTTGGTGGAGCAAAGCCCCAGGTGGGTCCTGGTACCTCGCGGACAGGCTGAAACACTGCACTGCATCCTGAGGAATTCCCAGTACCCCTGGATGAGCTGGTACCAACAGGATCTCCAGGGGCAGCTACAGTTGCTGGCCGAACTGCGGAGTTCTGGGGATGAGAAGGTCATATCCCTTCCTGGAGCAGATTACCGAGCCACGCGGGTCAGTGAAACAGAGCTGAACCTACACGTGGCCAATGTGACCCAGGGCAGAACCCTATTCTGCACCTGCAGTAAAGACACAGTGAGACATCCTTCTTGGGCAAATGAATAAAAACCACCCCTGGTTCCCAACCACAGACCCAATGTCCTCCTCTGCCCTGACGGTCCCCCAGCCTGCTTCCTCCCCATCCAGAGACTCCCTTCTGGCCTCTTTACTACAAGCAGACCTCCCCTGCCACTTTCCCACTGCGCTTCAGAGACACTCGGCCAAATGAGCACAGCAATCGACCCGTGGGCTCTGCAGGGCTGGGGGCAGCCTTGACTCTGCCACTTAAGGCTTTGGGGAGGACCTCATCTCACTGAAACTTAGTTTCTGTGTCTGCAAAGCACAGACAGTAACTCTACCCAACTCAGAAGGTTGCTGCTAGGATTAACAACGCAATTCAGGTGAAGCCTTTAGGAAAATACAGAGGCACGTAGGAAGCATTTAATCACTGTTAGCTATTTTCTCCACAGTATGCGTGTATAAAAGGCATATTGCGGGCTTCCCTGGTGGTGCAGTGGTTGAGAGTCCGCCTGCCGATGCAGGGGACGTGGGTTCGTGCCCCGGTCCGGGAAGATCCCACATGCCGCGGAGCAGCTAGGCCCGTGAGCCATGGCCGCTGAGCCTGCGCGTCCGGAGCCTGTGCTCCACAACGGGAGAGGCCACAACAGTGAGAGGCCCGCGTACCACAAAAAAAAAAAAAAAAAGCATATTGCATTTCAATACCAGTATCAGTGCCCAGAGGGGTGCTGAAAAGAAACCCAGAGAAATTCTGGGAGCTCAGAAAAGGAGTAGAGTGAATATCTCAACGTATGACCCCCCACTCACACCCCTGGAATAAATAAGCACACGTTTTTTCCAATTAGATCCACATTCTCCACACTCAGCACTGCCTACATTTCTCACACCTCAAGCTCAAGTCGATCTTTCTAAAATTAAGATCCACAGAGAGGGCCTGACCTAGAAAGGACCAGCGTCTGGGTCCCATAGTGGAGGACTTACCAAATATTGACCTAAAAGCCGTGGCTCAGAACTGGGTCTGCAGCCTGAGGAAGGGCACACATGGAGTGAGGGCAGAACAAGGAGACTCAGCCCCAGACAAATGGCCGGGAACCAGCGGGAGAGGCGTTATGAGAGAGAACCCCATCCTGAGACCCCTGCAGAGATGGGAGACCGGACCGCAGCTAATCCACTCTGCTTCCAGCTCAGCTAATCCACTCTGCTTCCAGCTCAGAGCTTCTCCATCCTAGACGGTGTGGACCACGTGAGCAGGTAACTGGGGTGCAGGGTGGGAGTGAGTGAATAAGGAGGCATTTTAAAGGCAGCCCCGTCTCTAATGGCGGGGTCGGGGGGCGTGTGGTTTGCGGTGCAGAGCTGCAAGCACTTGCTCTTTCCTCAGTGCTTGTGCGCAGTGAGAAGTTTTTTCCATCAGGGAGCGCCATCTGCCCACGGATCTCCACGACCTGCACCAAGGGCATGACAGCAGCCATAGGTGTTGGTCTTCTCTCAGCCCCTTTCAGGTGTGGTGGTGAACACCTGCCCAGCTCTAGAGGACAAGGACAGGGATGAAGAGGAGGTCGAGAGCCTGGCCCAGAGCCCTGGGGGCATCTGGAGACCTGTGTTCTCTCATTTCTCCAGGAAGGGTACCTCTGTTTGAGAATATCACTGGGAGGTCCGCCGTCAGAGGCCATCGAGAGGCGGTTTAATACAGAGGAAATGGTAGGGCAGGGAGGCCCTGGGCCACCGGCTCTTAAAGGAAAGCTGGGGCCCTCTGCTGGCAGTTCTTAAAACAACTACAGCCAAGCATCTGGCTGGAGTGATGGAAAGGACCATTGCTCCGATGGGTTCCCTTCAACCTCAATCCCTGAGAGCTCTCTGGCGACTTCCTGGATGCAATTCTGCTCTCTCAGACCCTGAGCTATGCCTTAATACTATTGCCTGTATCCTTGATTCCATGGTGATGAAACTAGCCGTCGCAGAATGGCAGATGGTAGGGGTTCAAACGATGCTTTTTGACTGAATGGATAATGTTATTCCCTGGTTACTCAGATAGGAAATATTGATCAATGTCCTGTGAGTCTCCCGTCTTCAGGTTGATAAGTGATTTGTCCGTTTCTTTGCAAAGTATATTTAATTTCATTTTCTCCTTCAATACTTTCAAGTGCTCTATTAGGCAAGTACATACCGCCATTTTTTTTTAAAATAGGGAAATGGATGCTCAAGAGTTTGTATGACTTGCCTGATGTCACATAGCTAATAGTAGTAGAACCAGGTCTCAACAAACAGGAATTCTGTTTCTACGTCTAGGACTCTCAACACCTCTCTCTGCATAATGAATACATTACTACTGGGATGGGGGAGGTGTTACCTGGCCGGCATCTTTGCCCCCCTCCGGAAAGCCGATGCACATAACATGGCTAGTGATGTGGGAATTCCCTGGTGGTCCAGTGGTTAGGACTCGGTGCTCTCACTGCTGGGGCACAGGGTTCAAACCCTGGTTGGGGGCAATAAAAAACATTGCTGTGATGCCATCGGGAGAGGCCGTTTGGCAAACATGGTCAGAGAACGCAGGGAAGTCTACACACCACGTGGAGTAGGTCAGGTGAGTGGCCCGAGAAGAAGAGTGAGGAAAGGGCCAAGCTAGTCACCCTGGATGCAGGATCAGACTGGAATAGACAGAATTGTACTGATTAAATCTAATCACTTGGAGGGAAAAGCAGTGTATTTTCTGTTCGTGTAAACCAGCTTCTGCCCCGTAGTTGTCTTCACGGTTTGAATTAGTCTGAAGATCGTGGAATTGAAGGACTGGCACGTGAATACAGTCACCAACGACAGCTGTCTACTTGTTCTCCTTTGTCTCAGTCACTCTCTCAATCAATCAATCAATGTATAAAAATGCCTGCTCAGTTGTCAGTATTTTACTAGATAGGGTGTGACTTTCAAGAAATATGAGGCATGTTTCCTCTTTACTTCCTCCAAATTTTACCCCTCTTATTTCCTTCCTTATTCTTTCATTTAGAAGGTCCTCAGAGAGCAGAAAGCATGAGCTCAAAATTTCACTTGTAGTTCCGAGCGGCAAAGAAAGGAGTTATATATCTTTGTGTAACATCTTGGTTGTAATTCAGACTCCTGAGCCCCAAGCAGACACACAGCTAGTATTTAAGACCCATATGCCATCGTTTCAGGGCCCCTGAGTAGGGGAGGAAAAGGGGGTCTAATGTGAAGGTAGGGGGGATTAAATACAGGTGGGCTTGGGGAGAGGGGAGTTGATAATGAGTTAATAATTGTTAGGGTTTCAGGATCCACGCAAGGGTCCCTTGAGCTTAGGCATACACACAGAGCGCCCTGGTGGGAGCTTGTTGATGATAAACTGGGGTGAACTGGATAAACTGGGTTTGGGATGAATCCTGACATGTTTGGACATGAAAATAGTTTTCATTCTTTTTTTTTAAGATTTTTTTTGATGTGGACCATTGTTTTAAAGTCTTTATTGAATTCGTTACAATATTGCTTCTGTTTTATGTTTTGGTTTTTTTGGCGGCGAGGCATGTGGGATCTTAGCTCCCTGACCAGGGATCAAACCCGTACCCTCTGCATTGGAAGGCGAAGTCTTTACCACTGGACCACCAGGGAAGTCCCAGCAAATAAGTTTAATTCTAATTGAAGAAATAAGCACAGGTGTAAAGAAATGGTGACAGATTCCCAGTCATCCCTTGGTAAAGGCTTCAGTGGAATTATGAGCTCTTGAGTGCCTACCATGTGCAAAGTATTATGCTATGTGCCTTACATAAGTTATTTATTCCCAACAATCCAGAAAAGTATTATGGGTCCCATTTGAGAGATAAACACACTAAGGCAAGAGAGGTTAAATTACTTAATTACCTGCCCAAGGACACACAGCTAGTAGCTGTTGAAGCTCGGATTAAATACCAGCTTGGATCCCAAATCCACACTCTCTCCACTACACTAACCCTAGGTCACTCTTTGGGGGAATCTATAAATTAAATGAACTTGCAGTGGTGGGGCGGATGGTAGAAGTCAAAGAGGGGGGATGGGGATGACAATAACAGGAGGGATTCAGCTAAGCTAACGCCAAAGCATACTGAAGTGAGGGTAGAAGGGCAACCAGGCAGGCTGTCAGGCAGGTGGCCGGTAGAGGCGTGGCAGGCCAGGGAAACTTAAGTGTATGGCGGGCACTTAGCAGCAGGACGCTCTGACAGCAAGAAGCTGGCCTCTTACGGGTTTCTAGCACCACCTGGGGAGAGTAAGGCAGAGTCCAAGCTTACAGGAGCCAGAGAATCAGACAAGGTTGTCAAGTCAAAGACAGCATTAATGCAACTGGGATACAAAGGGTGACTTTACTGCAGGAACAGAACAGAAGCCCAGTCATTAGAATTGGGCCTGTTAAGGTAGAAAAATGTAATAGCAAGTTTGGGTTGGTGATGAGTCACTTGAATAAGGAGGATGTTTAAACTCCTTTCACGAAGGACAGCATTGGACCCCGGTCTTGGGCTGCTGTTGGAGATGGAGCTCTACGGATTACAGATGTGCCAATTAAATTGATCAGGGTAGGGGTTTGGGGCTTCAGAGAGGCAGGGACGAGCCAGTATAGACTGGGGGAAAGACAAGGGGAAGACATTTGTCTCTATGGCATATTGGTTTAATTTTGGTCAGAGTAGCTGCCAGAAAGCCCAAAGTAAGATAAGCAAGCTGCCTAGTGCTGTGTGAGTTTTCAAAGGGCCTGGGAGTGATGGCCTTGGGGTTTCTTGTTAGTGTCCAACCCTGGCCCAGCTTCTCAAAGCCCCATCTTTAGCTTCTGCTGGGCAATTTGATTCTATTCCAATTGTTTGAGCCAATGACTTTAAACCAGGGCTTTTTTTTTTTTCCACCCTGGTTCCCTATGAACAGAGCTCACTTTATGGTTTCTCAGATCCTCCCATCCTTGAAGTAAATACACAAAGGAAGGAATTCTAAATTAAGTTCTAAGACGTCTTGAAAGTCTCATCAGTGCAGTAGCTGGTGTTCATTTCTGTGCACAAGAACAAGCTCCAGCCTAACCTTCACCTAGTTTTTGTGAGACCCTATCCATTCACATTTCACTTTGGGGATCTTTTCAGCCTTGAGAATGGTGGTTTGGGGCGTATCACCAATCCTGACGTATTGTTAGCATTTGAGGAGGCTATAAGGACGGACACCCCTATTTTCTCTACATAAATTCTGAACAAATTGAGAGAGATAAAGGAGTAGGGCAGATGGAGAGGGAAATTCCTGGCAATGTTACTTATGGAGCTGATAGAGAATGCGGCTTAGATATAGGACAACAGGATGCCCAGCGCTGCAACTTAAAATGAGGAGGACTCATCCCGCCCTTCAGGATACTGAGGGGTAGCCTCCGTCCTATTTTCTGTTAAAAACACAAAATGCAGATGAACAGAGAAGCCTTGAAGAAGAACGTTGTAGGTGTCACACTTTCTCCTCCTTCAGTGTCATTTATCTCCTGCTGAAGAACCTTTTACATTTTCATGTAACTTGCTAAAGGAACATAGACAACATCAAGTTATTAATTTCACCTGCTTCTCTAACTCAAAATGGAAATGAATGATATTACATGATGATGTTTTGGGGCCTTGAAGAGGATTCTCTCCAGGGTTCTCCATAAAAACGGGATCCCCGGGAATGAAACTGACAGGAAGTTCAAGTTCTTATTTGATTTACATAATCAAAAAACCAACCAAAAAGCCACACCAACAGATCTGATAACAGTGGACCGATGTGAGTCAATGTGCGAAAGTATCACGGCCTCCTCTCTCGCTCACAGACCTGTTAGTTATGTTAACTGTTTCGATGCCCCTTGAGGGAAGGGAGCTGGAGAATGGACTCTATTCTAACACTGAGAGGCTTCGAGCTTATATAAAAGTGACCAGTGTCTATTTGCCTGGCAACTTGTGCTCCACGGACAAGAACATAGCTTAATTTTTTGAGGGAACCTGAATGAGTTCTAATTGGTGGTGGGGGGAAGACATGGTCCGTGCCAACCTCTGATCAGAGTGGGGCTTATGAAAATTGAGCGATTCATGGATTTTTTTTTTTTTTAACCTAAGTCTTTCCTAGAGCAATTCAGTGGGGCTCTGGATTTATTTCCTTATTTCCTATGTGTACTGTTGCTGGGGGAGGTGCACTTTTTAATCTACAACTGGTAGAATTGCTACAACTATGACAATCTCTCCCTGGCCTGTGACCGGAGGGCTTTCGTTGTAGAAAACGCTAAGAGGAAGTTGACAGAAACTTCCTTTAGTAAATCTAATGCATGAGCACATTGCCGAGATCAGTACTACCAACACAGGCTTGAACTGCGCTGGGTGGTAATTTCTATTATAATCCCATTCAGTTCTTCAGCTTGGCCCAAGTCAAAAGAGTAGTGGGGAATGATAGTGTTCGATTATTGGGTAATCAGGTGGTAATGCCAATTATAGTTACTGTTCCATACGTAGCCTCCTTACCAGAGCAAATAAATACAGTCCTTCATTCTTGGTATGCAGCTATTCACCTAGCAAGTGCATTTATGTTGTTGTTGTTTAATAGCTTTATGGAAATATAATTGTCATATGATAAACTGCATATATTTAAAACGTACAATTTGATGAGTTTGAAAGGTTTGTTAAACATGTGATTAAATCGTCACCACAACCAAGATAATGAACATATGTATCACGCGTAGAAATGTTTCCCTTTGCGTTACCTCTCCCTCACTCCACTTTCTGCATCCTTGCCTACACTAGACCACTGCCTTCAGTCACTGTAGATCTGTGTGCATGTAGATAAAACTGGAGTCATACCGTACGTATTCATTTTGTCTGGCTTATTTCACTCAGCTTAATTATTTTGAGGTTATGCATGTTGATAGTTGTATCGAACGCTCATTCGTTTATATTGCTGTGAAGTATTCTATTGTATGACTATGCCACAACATGTTTTTATCTGTTTACCCATTTATGATCACGGCAAGTGCATTTTTGTACGTTGTCTTTGAGAAGTTCAGAATCACTTTAGCTTTCATTTGGCAGAAACAGCAGTATATATTTCACCTCCAGAGCAATCATGATTGCTCTGGCCCTGTACCTGAATGTAATCTTTAAGGGACTTGGCAGTCTCAAAGGGTACCATACTGGTCTGCTGTATTGATGATATCATGGCGATAGGACCAGACAGCAAGTAGCAAGTTTCCCAGATGTCTTGGGAAAACAGATGTATGGTAATGAGTAGGTGACGCAACAAGTAAAAAATAGAATCACCTGCTTCTGCAGTGAAGCTTGTGGGTGTATGATTGGTTCCTCCACTGAAATGAACGCATTGTTGAAACTTGTGCTCTCTACCATTAAGAGTGATGTCCGAAGGTCTCTAAATTTTATGAGCAACATATATCTCATTGGGATGTCATGCTCTGAGCCATTTAATGAGTGATCTAAAAAGTTGCTAGTTTAGGGAGAGACTAAGTCAGAAAAGATTCTCCAGCCTGCACAAGTTGAAGTACAATTGGTTCTGTTTCTTGGGTTTAAACTCTGTAGCTCCAATAGTGCTAACAGTATTTTTAGCAACCTAGATGAAGTGTATGACAAAGCCTAATAAGAAAATCAATACAGAGATCCCTAAACTAGGTAGCAAAGTCACGGTAGCTTTTTGAGAAATAGCTTCTGGTTTGCTACTAGGATCAGGTGGAGATTAAATGCCAGACTGCCGACCACCTGTTGACCATGATACTTGCTCTAGGTGGGGCTACCTTCCTCTCCTTGTCATTAACTTGGATATGCTCAGTAGCATTACATTCTCAATTAGAAACGTAAATGGAAAAGAGGTAAATCAGGCACTGAGTGTCCAAATTGTTTGCATAAGAAATTGCTCTGGGCAACCTTTCCTCAATCCACACTTATGACCTGAAAGAGATTTCTCCCTGAACAGTTTGCTGAGGGTGAAAAGACTTCACCTTGATTATGCATAACTTTGGTTGATAATATTGGTCCAATTGCACGTGTACTGTTGTGATATTAAAACCCTTCAGAGGGATGCCGTGAAGGAAAAAGGAGAATTGAATTCTTCTCAGGAGACAAAAGTTCAATCAACATATCTGGTTCTCTTTCTTGAGGTCAAGATTTATTTGAATTTCTTAGGAGTGGCTGGTGGTCTGCCCTGGTAGGCACTCAGAAAGAGCAAGCTGGGGGAGGGGATAAGTTATTTGAGGAAGAATTATGTACAAGCGTTTTTCAAGGTCAGCTTGGAGCAGGAAAATGTGTCCCATGAGAATTCTTACCAAAATGCTCTCACTGCAGAAGACTTTAACGATCAGATAGACAAGCCGGTCTATTCTGAAGTCCTTCCTCATTGTTCTGAGTGGTTTTTAAATGGCTCTACAAACAAAGTGAGCAATGGAACCAAACGGAGCGTATGCAGAGACTTCTTGCAAAGACCCAGTTTGCCAGTGTCAGTGACCAATCTCACCCTTAATATAATGATGACATATCACTGGTACCCCAGGTCTCCCACCAGCCATGTGGTGGGAGATGAGTCCCTTTTTGTCATGGAGGGAGTAGCTATTTGTTCTCACTGCACATGACATATTCTATTTTTTTTTGGCTGTGCCACGTGGCTTGTGAGATCTTAGTTCCGCGACCAGGGATCAAACCCACACCCTCGGCAGTGAAAATGCATTGTCCTAACTACTGGACCACCAGGGAATTCCTGACATATTTTAGATTTGGATTTTCTTTCTTTTGCCATCGTCACTCTCAGCCCCACCATCCTTGAATCCCTTATATATTCCACAAAAATGGAATGTACTTTCCAACCAAGGAAGTTACCTTACAGTGGTAGCAGTGAGACAGTAGGCTGATGCCCATGGAATTCAGTGACCTTACCATCTGCTTCATCACCTGGGATCAGTTGGCTTTTTAAGATATCAGTATGATCTGTTGAAACTGTAGCACCATTTCAAACAGAAACATCTACAGAGGCTGAGGTGCTTTCCTGCAAAAACCATCTGTTTCTTCCAAAGCAAAAAAAAAATTCAACTAATAACATACATGAAGGTGAAGTGCTCACAATAGCACTGAATAATCCACACACAATGTTGCTGTTCAGCACCACAAGCTAGGCTTTATTGACTTAGAGGTTTTAGAACCCTAGTGAGCACAAGATTTACTGCTGGAACTTCTGCTTCCTGAGAGGAGTTCTCTTCTTGCCTAGCTAGACCGTAAGGGTGTAATAGTCCACTGGTAATGGCCACAGACAGAACTCTCTAGAACTCGGTTTTGTTTTTGTGGTTTTGATCCTCAGTCAACTGACCAAAGGCTACTCCCCATAGAAAACTATCAATTAAAACTCTCAGGTGGTAAATGGAGCTGCAGAGGTGAAATGAAAAGAAAAGGAAGGAAGAAAAAGGCAAGAGTGATAACTGGGGGAGAATGCAGCTCCCGGGGCAGCTGGCATAATAGAAAGAGCCCACGTGCAGGTATATTGGCAAATCCATCCTGGACTCCCTGTTCATCTGCTATGTCCTAAGCCCCGGTTAACTTTTGTATTAACCTCTCAGAGCGCAAGTCCCTACTGAGAATCCTGCAAAATGAATGTCCAGAGTCTCTGTCTGGTGCTGAGAGTTGTGTGGGCAGGGAGAAACCAAGCGCCATTCCTCCAACAGCCCCCCTCCTTAAACCTTCTCCCTTCCCTGTGACTTCTATGTAGCGCCATCCTTCTCAGACTCCCGTTTGCCGTGTGTAACTTGCCAAAAGCACATGCTATTGAGTTCTGTGCAAGTAGTAGGGGTTTTGTCGCCCAAGATGGCAATCGAGTGGCCTTTTTTTTTTTCAATAAGTCAATGGTCGATTCATTAGAGAGGACACAATTGCCACTCCATAAATTCCAACTGCCTAAGGGGTATGTAGTTTGCCATCATCATCATTAGGTGAGGAGGGAAGGCTGCCATGTATAATCACAGTACAGGTAGGTACCAGTCACCCACTCTGTGGGGCAGGAGTGAGACAGGTATGTGCGATGCAACTCAGGACACTGATTAGATTTAATTCTGAGGCTGGACTTGGGGACAGGTGGTGTTATATGGTCTAGAATTCCCATCATGAGAGCTCAGTTGTTCGGGACGGTATTTTCAATCCAGGGTATGTAGTTAATGATTCTGGTATAGATGCCAACATCGGCTCTCAAAACACATCCATCTACAAAAGTCAGGATTCCCTGTACCCCATGGCACAGGGCAGGGGCAGCTGTGACTTCCTGCCAGGGAAAAGGAAACTGGGTTATCTTTCTGGCAAAGGACACAATAAAATGGGAAAATTAAGGCATTGAGAGTACATTACCTTGCAGGGTAGTCTCCTTCCTGGCACGATGCCCACGCACATCATACTATCTCTGATGTTGTAGGTTTTATAGGCTTCGCGGCACTCAGTCTTGGAGATTACAGAGATACTGACATTCTGCAGTGAGTCGGGGTCCTTGTCTAGAAGAAAGAAATAAATAGAACTTGAAGAGTTATGAGATACCAAACTTTCTTTTTTCCTTTCCCTCTTTTTCATCACATTTCATCTCCTGGTAGAAAGGAAGAGTTCAAACACTGAGAGAAATCACAGCTATGACCACTAAGACCATAGGAAATGATCAGATTAACAATTTCTCATGATACAAAGTGTCTATCTACTTATAAAAGAGATTAAATTCTTGGAAGTTAGATGTAAATATAAGACATTTCTGCAATGAAATGAAATAAATTACTTAAAACATTTCTGGCAATTCAAACGTTTAAAAAGTGTCCTTTGAGTTGGAGTCTTATTCATTCAATTTTATTTTACTTTTTGAGCTTCCATGTTTTTTATTTGTCCCATATTTTACATTAATCACTGTCTCCTTTCTAATTTTTAAATTGAAATATATTGACGAGAAACACTTTATAAATTTAAGGTGTATAGCGTATTGATTTGACACATTTGAATACTGTAATATGATTGCCATTGTGGCAACAGTTCACCTCTACCACCTCACATAATTATCATTTCTTTTTTGTGGTGGGAAAAATTAAGATCTAGTCCCTCAGCAAGTTTGATTATAATACAATATTGTTATTTATATTCACTATACTGTGTATTAGATTTCCAGAACTTATTTATCTACTAGTTGCAAGTTTGTACCCTTAAACAAGGTCTCTCCTATCCTGAGAGTTTGAAGGAATTTAGTGAGCTCTAAGCCTAATTTTTCATTTAAAATCACTCAAAAAGTGGTTTTCTTAAACCCATAAAACTAGGATTTGAAACTAAGTCTCTTCATTCCTAATTCAAGTTATTTCCTTTATATCAGTAGTTCACACATACTATGAACTGTGCAGACCCATAACAAAATGTTTCCAATCTGCAACAAAATGAGAAAAACAAGAGCAACGTAGTATCTCCACAAATGTTAGTTTTCTTGCCAAAGATTCCTCTTTAGGAGGAAGTATTTTAGTTTAAGATTTTGTTTGTTTTAGTTGGGTGTGTGTTTATTTGAGTGTCTTTATTTGAAAATAATATATTAATTCTTTAAAAGAAAATGATTGAGATTCTTTGCCTTATTTTCCAGCCCAGCAATAATTGTATAGCTCCACATTTCTTTTGGGAATTTTTTTTTGGAAATGCTTACTTAACTACCTCATGAGCCGGATCAAAATAAACTGCACTTTTTTGTAAGTTACATCTCTTTTTGACTCAAGTGACATACCCAGATGAATCAAACATACTGCTTAACAGTAGGACTTCGCCTATTTCCAAAACTCAAATTGTCTCTCAAAGGACAAGGAAATTCTACATTTTTTTAATTGGAGTATAGTTGATTTACAATGTCCTGTTACTTTCTGCTGTACAGAAAAGTGAATCAGTTATATATACATATATACTCTTTTTTAGATTACTTTCCCATGTAGGTCATTGCAGAGTATTGAGTAGAGTTCCCTGTGCTATACAGTAGCTCCTTATTATTTGATATATAATAGTGTGTATATGTCGATCCGAATCTCCCAGTTTATCCCTTTCCCCCTTCCCGCCCCCCCCGACCCCCGGTAACCATAGATTGTTTTCTACATCTGTGATTCTATTTCCGCTTTGTAAATAAGTTCATTTGTACTATTTTTTTAGGTTCCACATATAAGCGATATCATATATTTGTCTTTCTCTGTCTGACTTCCTTCGCTCAGTATGACAATCTCTAGGTCCATCCATGTTGCTGCAAATGGCATTATTTAATTCTACTTTATGGCTGAGTAATATTCCATTGTATATATGTACCACATCTTTATCCTTTCCTCTGTTTATGGACATTTAGGTTGCTTCCATGTCCTGGCTACTGTAAATAGTTCTGCAATGAACATTGGGGTGCATGTATCTTTTTGAATTATGGTTTTCCCTGGGTATATGCCCAGGAGGGGGATTGCTGGATCATATGGTAGCTCTATTTTTAGTTTTTATAAGGAACCTCCATACTGTTCTTCATAGTGGCTGTACCAATTTACATTCCCACCAACAGTGTAGAAGGGTTCCATTTTCTCTACACCCTCTCCAGCCTTTATTGTTTGTAGATTCTTTGATGATGGCTATTCTGACCAGTGTGAGGTGATACCTCATCGTAGTTTTTATTTGTATTTCTCTAATAATTAGTGACGTTGAGCATCTTTTCATATGCTTTTGGCCATCTGTATGTCTTCTTTGGAGAAATGTCTATTTAGATCTTCCACCCATTTTTCGATTGCGTTGTTTGTTTTTATGTTATTGAGCTGCATGAGCTGTTTGTATATTTTGGAGATTATTCCCTCATCAGTCGCTTCGTTTGCAAATATTTTCTCCCATACTGAGATAATGTATTTTGTTTTGTTTATGGTTTCCTTTGCTGTGCAAAAGCTTTTAAATTTAATTAGGTCCCATTTGTTTATTTTTATTACTCTAGGAGGTAGATCATAAAAGATCTTGCTTCGATTTATGTCGTAGAGTGTTCTGCCTGTGTTTTCCTCAAAGAGGTTTATAGTATCCGGTCTTACATTTAGGTATTTAATCCATTTTAAGTTTATTTTTGTGTATGGTGTTAGGGAGTGTTCTAATTTCATTCTTTCACATATAGCTGTCCAGCACCACTTACTGAAGAGACTGTCTTTTCTTCGTTGTATATTCTTGCCTCCTTTGTCATAGATTAGTTGACCATAGGTGTGTGGGTTTATCTCTGGACTCTCTGTCCTGTTCTATTGATCTATGTTTCTGTTTTTGTGCCAGTACCATACTTTTTTGATGACTATAGCTTTGTAGTGTAGTCTGAAGTCAGGGAGCCTGATTCCTCCAGCTCCGTTTTTCTTGTTTTAGAGGATGTTATACTGGGTGATATAAGCCAGAAACAGTAAGACAAATACTATCTCACTTAAATGTGAAATCTAAAAATGCCAAATGCATAGAAACAGACAGTAGAATGCTGGTTACCAAGGACTAGGGGGTGGAGGATATAGGGGTATGTTGATGAAAGGATACAAACTTTCAGTTGTAAGATGAGTAAGTTCTGGAGGTTTAATGTAAAGCATGGTGACTAGAGTTAATATTGTTGTATGGTGTACTTGAAATTTTCTAAGAGAATAGATCTTTTTTTTTTAACATCTTTATTGGAGTATAATTGCTTTACAATGGTATGTTAGTTTCTGCTTTATAACAAAGCGAATCAGTTATACATATACATATATCCCCATATCTCTTCCCTCTTGTGTCTCTCTCCCTCCCACCCTCCCTATCCCACCCCTCTAGGTGGTCACAAAGCACTGAGCTGATCTCCCTGTGCTATGTGGCTGCTTCCCACTAGCTATCTGTTTTACATTTGGTAGTGTATATATGTCCATGCCACTCTCTCACTTCATCCAAGCTTACCCTTCCCCCTCCCCGTGTCCTCAAGTCCATTCTCTAGTAGGTCTGCGTCTTTATTCCCATCTTGCCCCTAGGTTCTTCATGACCTTTTTTTTTTTTTTTTTTTTTTTTAGATTCCATATATATGTGTTAGCATACGGTATTTGTTTTTCTCTTTCTGACTTACTTCACTCTGTATGGCAGACTCTAGGTCCATCCACCTCACTACAAATAACTCAATTTCATTTCTTTTTATGGCTGAGTAATATTCCATTGTATATATGTACCACATCTTCTTTATCCATTCATCTGTCGATGGACACTTAAGTTGCTTCCATGTCCTGGCTATTGTAAATAGAGTTGCAATGAACATTGTGGTACATGACTCTTTTTGAATTATGGTTTTCTCAGGGTATATGCCCAGTAGTGGGATTGCTGGGTCGTATGGTAGTTCTATATTTACTTTTTGTTTTTGTTTTTTGCGGTATGCGGTCCTCTCACTGTTGTGGCCTCTCCCGTTGCAGAGCACAGGCTCCGGACGCGCAGGCTCAGCGGCCATGGCTCACGGGCCCAGCCGCTCCGCGGCATGTGGGATCTTCCCGGACTGGGGCACGAACCCGTGTCCCCTGCATCGGCAGGTGGACTCTCAACCACTGCGCCACCAGGGAAGCCCTCAATAATTTTTGAATGAACAAATGGTGAGGATGTTGCTAAATTTCTCATCATGTTTACAGTTTATGTGATAAAGAGATCAGGGGCCACAGCCTAAGTTTTTAGTGTCATTTTTGTTTTTAATTAATTCTGTTCAAGAACAGGAAAGATAGAGCTGTGGATCCAGTGTAGAAATCAAGAAGCTACTGCACTGAAGGGATGGAGGGACAGAGGAGCCTCAGTAGCTTTCAATGGTGTTTATGATCCATCTTGCATAAGGATTAACTTCTGTGAAGAATCCTTCACTTCCCAGGGTGACACTTCCTTTTGCCCAAGTCAAGATGCCATGCAACCTCCCACCGCAGATGGCTGGAGCTGCTGAGACTTCCTGCCAGAGAGAGAGGGAACAGGAGATCAATAGTGCTTGGTCCTCATGGAACAAGAATTAATTGCAAGAAGTGGCACATTATAGTAGCAGAAGCATCTCACGGCCTGGAATCATTTTTCTTGAGAGGTGACAAAGCTCTCTTCACATCCACGCAGGGCTCACCTCTCTTGGTTTGAATTTGACCAAACTGAGAGCAAGTAGGAGGAGAAAGGACAAATGGCTCTCCCCACCCCCGAATCTCTCCCACTGTTAAAGGAAGGCAGGGGAATTGATGAGAAATCCAGAGACTGAGGAGAAAGAGTAGAAGGGCTCCAGGCCTCCTTGTTGGGCACCATTTGGTTTCCCATGGGCACCTCTCCTCGTCATGGACCCCTTGCTATCTTCCTGTTTGGGGAAGGGAAAGATACCTTATTTTCAGATAAGTTCTTTAGAGGTTGTCCCACACACATGATGTTTATTGCCATTCTTTCATCCTGCATATTCTGGCACTCATCGTGGGGGAGAGTATATTGGTTTATCCAAGTCAGCTTGTCAGGGTCACTAACTGTGGGGAAGAGAAATGAAGTCCAGGGTTACTCTCCTTATCACATATACTCTTGTGATCAGCCTCTATTTTGTGAATACATTAATACCCGAGAATATTTATGGCAGGTATCAGACATTCCATCCTTCTTAGAGTCCCCTGTTCAGTATCTCTGTGTCAGAGCAGTGGATTCAGAGCATTATGTGAGCCTTACGTCAGATATCATCAGATCTATAATTCTCTCTGTAGCGTGCATAACTTAGAAAGCTTGAAAAACCCACAGGAAAATTATGAATGATTGTGAGAAGAGAGAGACACAAAGCCATTGTCCCCAAGAAACCTTCATTTTTGGCACCTACTTCATCATCTTTACATTTAATCATAAAGGTAGAAAACTATTTTTAATGTGTCTAAACATGCTTTTTTAGTGAGATAATTTATAAATGGATTATTTATAAGTGTATGTGAGTGTATATGTATAAATACACATATATATTTTCCCCTAAGAAGTAATATTGCCCATCTCACTAATAGCAATTGTTACTATACTGTTAACCTCAGGATGCAAGGAGTCTAACCAAGGCATTATATAATTTTAATCTCTGGTAGAGAGTAACAAGGAGGAAGGAAACAAAAAATTAACCAGAGATTGCTCAGGCTAAGCCTAGTGTTACTTACAGAGAAGGATTTTTCTGATATATATCCAATCTAACGTCTTAAAGCAGATTAGACCAGAAGATGTCAAGTCAGAAAAGAACAAGATGAGTTATGTTCAGTTTTAAGTTTTTGTGGAAATTGAACTGAAATACATAGAACAAGCTAGGTGAAAGTAACCTAGTTACTTGAAATAATGAACTCGATACATATTGGGAGGCTGGCACCAGAGAGCTTGTAGAATTGGTTTGTCACTATGATTCTGGCATGCAGAGCCTATGGGATAAAACAGTTATGTAGTTTTATTTTGTTTTCAAATGCTATGTAATGAATTACTTCGTAAAATGTGATACAGTTACTTTGAATAAGACTTAAAATCTTCAATTTGTTCAGAAAATATGTTCACTTAGATTCCCTGGAATGTTGCTTCTAAATTGAAAATGAAGTTGCCAAATACTGAGAATACAAAAGTTCCCACTTTCTACTTTTGTTTTCACGAAACAGACTGATAGACAAAACAGTCTCCCACTTTTTTTTTTTTTTGGTACGCGGGCCTCTCACTGTTGTGGCCTCTCCCGTTGCGGAGCACGGGCTCTGGACGCGCAGGCTCAGCGGCCATGGCTCACGGGCCCAGCTGCTCCGCGGCATGTGGGATCCCCCGGGACCGTGGCACGAACCCGCGTCCCCTGCATCGGCAGGCGGACTCTCAACCACTGCGCCAGCAGGGAAGCCCCAGTCTCCCACTTTTTATTTTTACAGAACATATGAATTGTTCTGTAACTACCAGAGAAGGGTTTAAACCTGATTAACACCCATGACAATTTGCCTCAGTGAACAGGCTTGGCAAGCCAATCAATCAATGCCACTTTTTAAAGTCAGCAAATCAGACTTGCCTCCAATAAACATGCTGAGTGCCAACCAATCAACAACAACCTCACCCAGGTAACCACGCCTCTACAGATGACGTCAACTTTCTAAGCCCCTGAAAGTCTTCCAAACCCTGTACGGAAAGCTTCCCACAAACCCCATATAAGCCTAGTACTCTGCTCCTTGAGACTGTTGTCTGCTCAGCATTGCTCTTCTATAATAAGCAATAAATTTAGCTTTATCAGTTCATTTCAGGTATCAAGTGGTGGTTCCAGCATCCTTTGATAATACTGAAAGAGAGTATAATGGTAGTGTAAGGCCCTGCAGCAATCCCTCTAGGGTCAAGAGCATTACCTCATAGCAACTGTTTCCTTCAGGTATATCCGTCCACATGTTCCCCAGCGCCAAAACCTTCTCAGGATGAAGAACACAGAGTCAAAAAACACTTACGGTTTTTATATTTACTCCAGGTCCAGGTTGGGATAAAGCAGGAATTATTAACTGGTAAGGGTTCCATGGCTATGGCTATGGTTCCCACTTGGTTGTTGAGTGCAGCAGCCTTAGACAGTTTTATCATCACCAAGTCATTGTTCAGAGATCCTGCGTTGAATTCAGGGTGGGGCACCACCATTGAGTAATTCCGCACCTGCTCTTTCTTATTTTTGATGTTGGGTTGATAAACTCCCAATCGGATTTTAACACTATGGAAGAAAGAAGGCAGGCAGTTGGAAAAGAACAGGGTCACAGAACGTCAGAATTGCAAGAAGTGTCAGAGGTGACCTCCTCCAATCATCTTAATTTTATCTCTTAGACCTGAGAACTCAAGTGACCGGCCTTGGTCTGTAAAATAGTAATAATAATAGTTTATAGGACTGTTGTGTTAGACTCAATGTATAGACATAAAACCTGACATGGTATCTGCCACCTAGAACATACTCAGTGCAATCTAGTTGTGATGATGGTGATGATGGTGGTGATGGTGGTGATGGTGATGATGGTGGTGATGGTGATGATGGTGATGATGGTGGTGATGATGGTGGTGATGGTGATGATGGTGATGATGGTGGTTATGGTGGTGATGGTGATGATGGATGATCTGAATGAAGAGGTAACAGAGATGGCACCACAATGCATCATTGCAGAGGTCGTTGCCTGCACTACACTGTCTCAAGCAACTCTTGAGCAAAGCATATTGTACCCTTTGTTTCTGGATATTCTTAGGCCCTTCCCAGCTCCTCTTGGGCCCATATCATTGTATTTACCATGTGCTGCCTACACTCATTATAGATTCACAAGACTCTTAGTAGTCTATCAGGACTCCCATTTACCATCTTCCATTACATTTCCTGGACAAATTAAAAACCCACAGGCTTCCAGTGTCAGGAGTCCAGTCACGTAACAGGCACAGGAGCCACTGCCTACCAGAAACAGTTCATGCATTAGGCCTGGCTGAGAGAAGAACATCCAGTTCACCAGCTCCAGTTCTTGGAGGGGATGAACTGTCTTTATTTCCTTTGTATTTCTCATTAACACACAGAGCACGGCTTCAATCTGGGTCTGAGTAAACTGTCTTGAACAACCAGATGGCTAAGAGTTCTGAGTTAGAAATGACCCTTATATACTCCTGAAACTCTGGCTAGGTCCCAATCATACAACAGTTTCTCACACACAGCAGAGACACTGAGGTTTGTAAGGGACAGCATCATCTCGTGCAGAGCTCCTTTGCCCTTCTCCTGTTACCTGCATCGCATGGCTTCTGCTAACACTTGGACCTCAGCCTCTGAACACCCACCCCTACTCATTACACTCACTCAGCGCTGGTCTCTCAGTTTGGCAAACACTCAATTATCTTTACTGCTTCAGAGACTCTGTACACTATTCCCTCTGCCAGGAATTTTCCCCAGGATTTATTCACTTGGTTGCATCCCCCTCTTCCTGTTGGTCTCATCTCTTCAACTAGGCCTGACATGATCACCCTAAGCAAAGTAGATATCTTGCTTTATTCCTGTATTTTTCAGCTTGGCACTCTTTTTAATGTTTTATTTGGGGACATGTATTTGTTTGGCCTTACTTCCTCTACCAGAATGTGAGCTCCATGAGGGAAAACGAATTTCTGTCTTGTTCCCTTGCTGTTTTTTCAGTGCATTAAGCAGTCCCTAGAATATAGTAAATGTTCAATAAGTATGTTGAATGAATGAATATTATTTACTCTCTGTGAGAAAGAGTCTTCTGACAGCTTCCTCTTCATCTCCTCCTAAACCACCCAAGTGTGTATTATTTTCCCCGTTGGGAAGATGACCCTCTCTCTTCCTGGGGCTTCTAATTCCCTAGGATGCCATTAGAACTTGCTGGGATGCCTCATCAGACCTGATTTTGTTCGAATAGCTCATGGCTCCCAAGAGCAAACAGATACTTACGGTAAGGGGCAGTGAGCAGTGGTCAGTAGCCACTCAGGGTGAATGAGAGACCCCACACAGGGTTCCGGGAAGGACTGAAGATAGACCATGTAAGGAATAGTAAAATCCTCTGCTACGTTCATCTTCTCAGTGTTAGAATCTTGGGCCGGAATGACTCCTAAAGAATCAGTGGGGTCACAGGTAGAAGGAGAGACAGGGCGAGAGGTGAGAGTTGACTAGTTTTTGCCACCTTCAGGTTTTCAAGGACAATGTCAAGGTCTTCAAGTTATTTTTAAATATTCTTTTAAATCAAAGGGCAATCATGCATGTCACCTGAGCTCTACACATGAAGAAAACTGACACATGTCTTTGCTTGAGATGGAGGTATATTAAAGTTCTATGAAACTAATGCAAAGGCTTATCTGAGGCTGATCAAAAACCCTGATGGGCAGTGCTGTGTATTATAAAAATGAAAAAAAAAGACTTACTACTTTAAAAATAATAGTTTAAATTAACTTTTGCCAGGAATGAAAGGAAAAAGTTAAATACTGCCTGACTTTGGTGGTGAAAGGAATGGAAAAGCTTGGGATAGGGCCACAAGGCTCTCAGAGCCCCTGACCCAGCCCCCCTTCCTTTCGGGCACTCACTCCTCCAAAGTCCATCTGCCCAGAGAAAGGGAAGATGTGCTTTTCTGGTGTCTGTCCAGGAGACTCGGCAGTCTAGGAAATCACACACTCAAGAGTCCTGGGAGAGTGCAGGGGACTTCTAGTGACGTATCCTAACATGCTCACAGGCACCGGAGAAGCTCAGAGAGACTGCTGGTGGGGTGAGCTGTGCATCGAGAGTGGTTCCTTTCGTTTGCATCAACAGTTACTTGAAGGAAATGCCCACCAACTCCTCTCTCTTCAGTTGTGGCTAGCTACCTCCCTCTCTGACCCTCCCACACACCACCGCATCTCTGCCTAAGCAGCAACAAGACCCCAGACCCACCAGCTGCGCTCATGAGTGCAAAGATGAGATAGCACTTCATGGCAGGCTGGGATCTCGCCAGGAGCAGACAAGTCAGATCAGGCTGTCAGCTGTCTCAATCTTTAGTCCAAGCGTCCTTGGCAAGAACAGCGGGTGGGGGGGAGAGAAAATATTAAGTTGGCGGGTAGGGGAGAAGCAAGGCTTTTACAGATGTCTTCAAACGAGCCCTGATCAAAATCCAGTTACATAAGGCACACCTGAGATCTGTCTCTGATGTGGGTGAAAGGGAAAGGGGCAGACCAAGTCCAGCCCCTGGTGCCTCTTCTCTGACCCTAAAAATCTCAGGAGTACCTGCTGACATTCTCCTCCCCTCTCTGTGACACAGTCTTTCTTTGTTGTCCTCTCCTCCCTTTGTGACTGTGAACCTCTCTCCCTGCCCTCACTTGCCATCTCCCTTTTCCTCAAGAGTCCCTCTGCCCCTCTCAGAGACTCTTCAAACGTTGGGGTATGAAATAGATTTAACAAATCACCCTCCCCTCACCGTTTTAGTGACGAGGATGCCGTAGGCCTCGTGGAAGTTAACAGCCAAGTCAGGACTCGGAACGGTGTTTCCAGATTTCCCCTGATGTGTAGAACTTTACCTGAGCCCTGTGTTCCCAGAAAACAGCAGTGGGTGAAAAATTCTTGGAAATTCTGTATTCTGAGAAATGGCTCATCACAAAGAATGACCCTTCCCCATATGAGTTTGAAAAGGCTCCGTCCACTCTCTCATGGCTCCCGTAAGACCTCGGATGAGTCCTTTGTGGACGTGTGACAAGGTCAGCCACAGACCTTCCCGCCTTTGCCTGAACCACACGGACCCTCCAGCTCCCCATTCTTTCTCTCATCAATGATTAGCTGAGCTTAGAACTGTTTTCCCCCGCCCCAATCTAACTACAACTAGAGATAAACACTTCCTGTTCAGCTAACTGAGAATTCCCCTGATTGCAAAACAACCTCAACTGTTAATCTCCCCACCTGTAACTTGTCTACATCTCCCTACAAAAGTCTTAAGGCGAAAGCATCCTGCTGAGGCACTCTGATCTCCAGATCTGGGATGTTCTTCTTATTGCAATAATCTGAATAAAATCAGTCTCCCTACCTGTTCAGTTTCTGTGTTTGACACTTAGTACTCTTTTTAATGCACCCCACTCCTTCTTTTTATAAGTTAGCCTTAACTTTCGGACTGCGCCCCCGCCCCGAGATATGTAACAAATAGTGGTTTCAGCCATGGATATTGGTCTATAGTTCTCTTGTGTTGTCTTTCTCTGGCTTTGGTATCAGGGTAATGCTGGCCTTGTAGAATGAGTTGGGAAGTGTTCTCCCTTCTTCAGCTTTTGGAGGAGTTTGAGCAGGGTTGGTGTTCATTCTTTGAATGTTTGTTAGAATTCTCCAGCTAAGCTGTCTGGTCCTGGGGTTTTCTGTGTTGAGAGGTTTTTGATTACTGACTCAATCTCTTTACTCATTATTGGTCTGTTCAGATTTTCTATTTATAAAGTGCTTAGAACAGCAAGTTCTAATGGTAAATAGTAAGTGCTATATAAATGCTTGTTAAATAAAATAACTATAACCTTAGGATCTCCATATTTTCCAGGCCTCTGGGGACACATTTTTATCTATGTCCAAATATTGTTGTAAGTCCTTAAATCTTTGTAACATTTCCATGTTTATTAGTAGCAGTGAGGAGCATAGACTCAGGAGTCAAGCTCCTATAGGTAGGGTTCAATTCCTGGCTTCAGGACTCTCTAGGTGCCTTGTCCTGATAAAAACATTTAACCCCTTTAAGCCTCAGTATTCTAATTTATAAAATGGGAGGAATATTAGCACCTAATTCATAGGATGGACATCTTGTTTGCTTCCAGGTTTTGGCAATTATAAATACAGCTGCTATCAACACGCATGAGCAGGTTTTTGTGTGGAGATACATTTTCAGCTCCTTTGAGTAAATACCAAGGAGTGTGATCGCTGGATCGTATGGCAAGAGTATGTTTAGAAAGTTTCCACAGCTTAGATGGAATGTAAATTAAAAAGGGATTAGACTGAGCTACTCAGAAAAAATGGATATTTTTAAGACTACATAAAGACTTTTCTAGTTGCATTTTTTCAACAAGGCAGACATTCTTACTTGACTTTTAAAAGTAAGGCTAAAATCATACCAAGATAGTAAATATCTTTATTTTTTAAAGGTCTTTTAAAATTTGATTTTAACACTAAATTTACTTGCCATAAAAGATAAATGATTAAACTAGTTTTCATTTAAATAATGAATTAAATAAGATTTCTAGGGAAAAAGAGGCTTCTATTTGTCTTATTAAAGCAAATATTCTTAGATAAATTCATCTTGAGTATACCTTGAAAATTTTTGCTCGTTAATGGGAAACCTAACAGATTATGGAGTATACCAATCTGAAGTGAAGTTACTTCTATCCAGCTTATATATCCCATGTGAAAAAATATTTACATAAGTAGCTAAACTTCCAAGTGCAAATATTGCTTTATTTTACATAGCTATCAAAGGTCCTAACCATGAAGTTGACAGTTGAGAGCCATCTGAGAGTTTTCAGAGCAAGTGATAAGCAAATTAATTCTATCTGTTACTGTAATGAGATAGCAAAAAAACTTTTGCTAATCTCAGACTGTTACCTCTTTACATTGCCTTATTTTTGCTATGAAATATCATGTCTTCCTGGATTTTATTGAATCATGAATTAGGTATTTATTTGTAGTAGATATCTTTTGGTGAGAGAGATCTCTTCTGACTACAAAATGGGTTTTTAAATCATAGTATGCTTTCACAGTTCTTTTGATGTTTTTCTTTTGATTATACTTTGGAAGCAGATCTTTGCTTTCCGTTTACCCATTCTTTGATCCAGTTTTCTTTTCCTGTGGCATTTGCATTGATTAGCATTATATTCTCTAGTCTCTATTTATTTGTTTTCTGTTTACCCAGTCAGAATGAATACACCGTGAAGGCAAGGTTTTAACTGTTTTCTTCCCTGCTGTATCTTTAGTGAATAAAACACTGTTAGGCAGGTAATAGGCCCTCAATAAGTTAAGCGGTTGGATAAATGAATAGAATAGTTACATTGTCTCCACTGTACAACATACCAAGTTTATTTAATCCATCTGCTGTTAATGACTATTTGAGTTATTTCCGGATTTTCAGTGTGATGTAGACAATACATCAGTAAGCATCCTTGATTACTCTTGGTGGAGACTGTGGCTGCCTCCTTAAAATCTATACCTCCTTTTCTTGATAGCTAACCTTATAATTACTCAGTTAACCAAATATATACCAAGTAGGCTGTGTTTATTGCAAAATGAAAAGGTTACTCGTGCGTTGATGGTGTGCCATGTAACTTAATTATAAGTTCAACAGCATAATCCTCTTCAGTTTTTGGCTCAGGGATGAGAGAGTGACCAAATTCAGTTAAGGAGACACAATATGTTTGACAGCAGCTTCTGGGGAAAAAGCTTCTTTCTCCCTATACACAGGCAAGGGAGAGTATGGCTCCAACAGCTGTCTTGATCACAAGGCTTTATCCTTAGGATAAAGCTGACAGTGGTGCAGAGGGCAAAGACAGAAATAAATTGGGTCCCCTGATGGCATTTTTGAATTGCTGAATCAAACCATTCTTTCAGTGCTCACTATTTCTAAGCTTCCACCAGTGCATTTTAAAGTACATGTTAAAGTATGAGTTGGACATTCTGTTCCTTGCAACTGAATGATTCCTAAATGATACACTCACACTTAACGCTTTTTTTTTTTTTTTTTTTTTTGCCGTACGCGGCCCTCTCACTGTTGTGGCCTCTCCCGTTGCGGAGCGGAGGCTCCGGACGCGCAGACTCAGTGGCCATGGCTCACGAGCCTAGCCGCTCCGCGGCATGTGGGATCTTCCCGGACCGGGGCACGAACCTGTGTCCCCTGCATCGGCAGGCGGACTCTCAACCACTGCGCCACCAGGGAAGCCCCACATTTTTGTTTTTATAAGCACATTTTAATAGGATAGGATTCTAGAAGTTTAGTTGCTGGGCCAAAGAGCATATAGATTTCACATTTTAATATAATTTCACAAATTGTAACAAGTCATATTTTAAATAAGAGATAGAAAATGCCAAGATATGCTGAAAAGGGACTATTGGATGGCGTCCAGAAAAATGATTTATTTGCCTTTTCATACTTTACTCTGGGCCTGCCCTGATCTCTCATCTTTTATGTTATCTCACTTATCTTTTCAGGTCTCTGAATCTTCCCTCTACCTGAGGTGGTTAGGTGAGTAGGTGTATATTGGTGGTGGTGATGGGTGGGGTAGAAGAACGTCTCAGAGGGAACAGGGAAATCTTTAAACTCATTTGTCTCTGTAGAGAAGCCTGAGATGTTTATTTAAGGTAGATATAAGGTAACATTTAAAAACAACAAAAAAAGAGGAGTTATATGTGAAATTATTTTAGGCCATAAGCAAACATAAAAGCAATTCAATAACAACTAAGGAAATACACAGGACAGATTAGTTATAACTGAACACTTAAGAGCCCTGAATGCAAGGCTAAGGAATTTGGGCTCCATCTTAGTGGCATGATAAGGTAATATTAAGGGCTCAGGACTGCTCCCTACAAATGTGCCACCCAGAGGTATACAAAGGGATAGAAAATTGGTAATAGAGGAATGTATCTTCCCATACCTTCCTCTTCTGAGATACCGGTTATGGACTGCATACCTGTGTCCCTCACCACCAAAATTCGTATGTTCAAACCCTAACACCCAAGGAGATGGTATGAGGAGGTAGGGCCTTTGGAAAGTTTAGATGAGGTCATAAAGGTGGAGCCCCCATGATGGAATTAGTGCTCTTATAAGAGGGAGATGCTGTTACCTAACACAAGTCTGTGTGACATAATGAGGCCAAACAATACCAAAACATCAGAGTTGGGAGCAGAGAAAGGTTTATTGCAGGGCCATGCAAGGAAATGGGTGGCTCATACCTTAAAAATCCTAAACTCCCTGAAAGCTTTCAGCAAAGCCCTTTTATAGGAAAGCTGAGGGAGCGGTGTGGTTAGTTGTTGCAGATTTCTTGCTGTCAGATCCTTTGTTCTTGAGGTCAGGTCGCGGTCAGGTCACGATGTTCCTGTAAACCTCCACCAAAACAAATGTTGTTCTCTGTTCTGACAAGAAAGTGCAAGGTCCCAAGGCTCGACTTTCGCCCTCTGAGGTCCAGGCTCTGGCTAAGAGGAGGGGGTCCCCGCACAGGAGGGTTACCCTGCCCGGGAGTGCTCGTCCAGCACCCAGGCCCCGCCGAAGACGTAGTTCTCCGCTGACGATGCCCTCAGGGCCAGGTCCCCAGACCCTGCCCAGCTGTCATCACTGAAGGAGCCGGGCACCCAGGACCCAGCCAGTGCTCAGGCTCCTCAGGCCACCCAAAGCGGGGCTGGGGAGCAGGTCCTGTGGACCCATGCAGACTGCCGCGGCCATTAGGTCGCAGAGGCAGGGAGCGGGGAGAGGTTCCCCCTGCCTCAAGGCCTGGGCCCGGCCAGTGGGCTGCCGTGGCGAGGGCTCTGGAGCTCTGCAGGACACGGCACCCAGCCTGTCCCCGAGGCCCCCCCAGCGCACCTGCTGGCCCTTGATACACCTCTTACCACACGCACTGCTCCGCGCGAGGACCACGACATGGCCAACCATTGGCCAAGGGCGACCTCCACCCGGCAGGTGAAGGGTCTCCTGCTTCTGATCTCGCAGTAACAGTTGCTCAGTAACAGGGTAACGGCCGCGTGCTATTGGCTGCACGCCTGCCCCGCCCCTATTACAATACTAGAGTCAGTTCTCTCAGACATGAGAGGATACAGCAAGAAGGCAGCTGTCTACAAGCCAGAAGGGGGCCCCCACTATCTCCCGTGTCACCTTGATCTTGGACTTTCCAGTCTCAAAAACTGTGAGTAATTAATGTCTATTGCTTAAGCCACGCAATCTGTGGTTTTCTGGTTACAGAGCACCAACTGACTAAGGTAATACCCATCCTTCACCGTATCACGTTATCCTACTGGGACTACAAACATTTTTACCTTTCAGAACTCCTCGACCTATTCCAATGCTGTTATGCTCAGACCATATTGTATCTTTCATCCTTGATTCATACCAAATACACATAGGAATCATGTACTGGGACCTGTACTCCTAATCATCCTCTAGATGATCCAAGGAAAAATGAAAAGTTGCAGGGAACAACATTGAAGAACTAAAGCGGGGTGTCTGTGCTGCCTCTCTGGATAGGGCGGAAGAGAACAGAGAGCACCACCCGTATAGTCAAGACTTTTATGATCTCAGGGTAACAGATCAATTTTCCACAAAACTTATCTGCATTTGCACCTTTTTTTGCTTACAGTTCAAAATAGTACCTACGTTGAGCTGGGGTTTGGGCGGTCTAGTGTGGGACGGGGTACAGATTACCGGCAGAAATCATGCATGCCGTAGCGTAAAATTCCAGATGGAAAACAAGAGTATCTTGGAGAATAAAAGAAATAGGTAGATGAAACCTTGGAAATACAGGATCTGTACTTTTTAAAACATTCTCCATGTAGCCTTTCCCCTAGTCTAGCCTCACAGAGTTTCAGGTAGATTAGAGACAAAGGGAGAGCACAGGGTCACACAGCAGCAGCAAAGCGATGGGATAAGAATGGCTGGGGCTTCACTTCAGCCGCAGAGTGAACTAGTTGAGTGACTTTAGGCAGTTGATTTTAACCTTCTGCATTTTAGTGTCATTATCTGTGTAAAAATATAGTGGTAACAGTGATGGCTAACCTTATTCATCTTTATAGCCCAAACATCCACACGGAGTCTGGTGATGTAGGTGAGCAGTAATTTACTTATTTTTTTATTTTTTTGCGGTACGCGGGCCTCTCACTGTTGTGGCCTCTCCCGTTGCAGAGCACAGGCTCCGGACGCGCAGGCTCAGCGGCCATGGCTCACAGGCCCAGCCGCTCCACGGCATGTGGGATCTTCCCGGACCGGGGCATGAACCTGCGTCCCCTGCATCGGCAGGCGGACTCTCAACCACTGCGCCACCAGGGAAGCCCAGTAATTTATTTTGATGAGGCTGAATGAATGACTAAATAACCTTTCAAATTCCATCTTCATGTAATAGTTCAACTCTATATCCACCCTCTTCTCAGTAGCCACATTGAAGAGAAAGTACACAAACCAAGTAAGGACACTTCTTGGATATATCTGGTACAGGAGAAAATGTTTTTATTTAGATACTGTTTTCAGGATGGGAGGAAGGTGAAGCTGACTAACATGGAGGGTCATGAAGAGATGACGCCGTTTAGTTGTCAGCGATAGTCTTCTGAATCCAGTTCACGTAGTTGCAGACCTTAGTGTAGACACCAGGTTTGCCTTTCAGAGCGCAGCCATAGCCCCAGGAGACAATGCCCTGGAGCTGTCCTTTGCAGACCACAGGGCCACCAGAGTCACCCTGGGCAAGAAGGAAGAGCCAGTTAGAACTCACAGCTGTGCCCAGATGGGAGAAAGGCTCAAAGGTGTTCCTCCTTTACCCGGGGACCACCTTCCCAGGCTGCTGACCCTCCATGAAGCCCTTCTCTTTCCCTGGAAAACCAACCCTCAGTCTCCATACTGGACCCCTATTCTTTCCCCTCCTTCGAACTCCCTCTTTCCTTAGTTGCAGGGCTGTAGTGCCAAGAAGAGGTGGACCGGGCAGTGCAATGCTGCCCATCTAGCCCTGCTCCTTTCAAAGTTTCCTTCTGCTCTAGCCCTCCTCAGAAGCCCGCCTGGATGTACTGTTTGCACATGATCTTCTGTGTATCTTTTCCCCTGATCCCTAACCATTAATATGGCAAAATGAATTTATCATTTATCCCAAATCTATCCCTCAGCCCTCATAATCAGCCCCAGGGACAGCTTTTCAATTGTCTGAGTTTCCGAAAAGAGATATGTGAAGCTGAGCTGGAAGGAGAAGGCGTGCAAAGCAACTAACCTGGCAAGAGTCCTTTCCGCCCTCCAGGAAGCCCAGGCACATCATGTTTTTGGAGATCTGTTTGGGATAGGCACTGTGGCAAACGCTGTCAGACAGGATGGGAGCTTTCAGACACTGCAGGAGCTCAGGGAAGTTGGCTGTTGGGAGTGAGAGTGGAAATGGAAGAGGATTACCCATCCAATCTGGGAAATTTCTTTCTCAGTATCTCTCCCCCCTCTTCCCAATATCCCCATTCCTTCTCTCAGATTGCAGGTAACTTCTATTTTGGAAGAACAAGTTATATCTGGAGGGTCTTCCAAATGGTTTTCATCAACAGATTGTTCTCTCTCTGACACTAGCATCAGTGACCATAGATCTCAAATCTAGAGACTTTATTTCTGAAGCGGGGCTATGCTTTGAAAAGTTCCAAATCTCTTAGTCTCTGTTCTGTGTACCTCCTCGCATTTTGGTTCCCTGCAAATCACTAATCACATTTTAGTTGCATACCTGGCAACTTTACCGTAGTGCTTTTTTGTTGTGTTGTCAAGCAGAGGAATGTTACGCATTTCAATTAGTATATTCTAAGACTCCATAGAACCCCACTATTCTCTGGGAACATTGCCTTGAGTGAGAGCTCGGGCTAACTGACGCTGAACACGTTTTTCACCTCTAGGATTCTCAGACTTGGTGATTCTGTTCCAGGTGACACTTACAGCCACTGCTCTTGGTGTTGCCCCAGCCAGAGATGAGACACTGGGTACCAGCAGCTGCACAACGTGTTGGCAGAGGGATAGGGGCTACTTGATTGTTGAGAGTGGCAGGTGGGTCCAGTTTAATCAGCATGATGTCGTTATCCAAGGTCCTTTTGTTGAACTTGGGATGGACGATGATCTTGGCTGCTTTGATGAATTGCTCATTGCCCTCAAGGACTTCAATGTTGTGTGCTCCCAGGCCCACCTTCATTCGGCTGGATTAAAGGGTTACAAGTTCTCTAAGTCTCCAACGTGAGCTCCTTCCCATTCCATTACAGCCCAGTCTTGAGCATAAGCACAGACAGAAGCCCCCACATACACACACAGGTTAGTGTGCACTTAAGGTAGTCCTACCACCTACGGCACAGGTTAGAGGATTCCTTAGGTAGGTGTCACTCCAAGGCCAGACTCACAACCCAACATCTTGCTAGATTCATTAGGTGTAGGAATGGGAACCAAATGATGCCAGTCAAGCAGTGGGAGGTGAAAAGGCAACTGGTGTTGATTAATCTGGTTGGGATTATCAGTTATTATAGGGAGTCGTGGCAGGCCTCAGAGATATGGCAGAATATTAAGGGAATAGAATGAGTTGTGTTTATCTTTAGGTTGTACTGGAAATGTCCTGTGTTTTGTTACTTGCATATGCCATGTTTTTCCTGGTTGAGCTATAATGATTAGAGCTGTTAAGGTACTCTAGGTATATTTAATCACTCACTATTTTTCTTGCTATGTCTTTATTGCCCTCATTTGGAAGGCCATCAGGGAACTCTAAGGGTATCTTTTTGTGGGAAAATCCCTCAATGCATACAACGCCTGGGCCGGTGGGGGCGGGGGGATAATGAGGTCTTGAAATCTGAATGCTCCCCCCTCAAGCATAACTCTGTAGTTCTCCCTGATTGTGCTTTGGCAGGGCTGGGGATGACCTGACCTCAGAGAACAGGGTTGTGAGTATTGGTTACTTACGACTTGTAGCAGTGAGCCGCGGACACCACCCACTGGTCACTGATGAGGGAGCCCCCGCAGAAGTGGTAGCCGGAGTTCAGGGACACCTGGTAGGGGATGGAATGTGCTTCACAGGTGTAGCCCCCGACAATCTTGTCATCATCATCAGTGGGGAAAGCAACTGACAGAGAGAAGTTGGAGCTATTGTGGAATTTCTACTCAGAAGCAAGGTTTTGCAGATTAACCAGAAAAAACATAGGTCATGTTTTCTTGTCATACATAATCAGGAAACAGTGATTTTAATATAATTGTTTCCAAAATCTTATCGTTCTATACATTTAACACATGTGCTACTTACACTATTATAAGTATCTCATTTTTAATTTATGCTTTAAATTTGATCAATAGACTGATTTTTTTACATATGTCACATACACACACACACACACACACACACATACACACACACACACACATACAAATCAGAGACTCCTTACGTAATAAATGCCTTGAAGCCCGCTACCTGAGAATATAAAGAATACTTTTTACACAGAAGCTTGTTTGCTAAGGAGACATTTAAGTATGCGTTCAATAAAGCTTTGCCGTCACCATGATTGTGTTTATTTGTAGAGTTCAGTATAGGATAAACACCACATGAGGTAACAGAAAGGAAACTTAAATACCACCTGAGAATGTTCTGGCCTGGAAAAAATGGGGAGTTTTGTACTTTTGTTTCCACAATCTCTTCTTGGTTCTCACCTAAGATGTTAACTAAATAATCTCATAGAACATTATAAGGTTTCTCTCTCTAATGTTTCCCCTCATCCCAATTATATTTCCAACATTTTTAATTTATTCAGCACTGTAAATTTTGGACCACTGATTTATTATGATTTCTAAGGACTCCAAATGTCTGGAATTATATGATATATGCCCTGTTGTTCATATATTTTAAAGTAATTTGAAATAGACTTTTTTGATATGTAAATATGTGTATTGAATTTATTTATAACAACCAAATTAGGGAAAATTCTGTAGTAAGTTTGAAGTGTACAATAGTATTGAATAGTATAAAAACAGAAATAGTCATTTCTCTATTTCTTTTCATGATTGCATGACATGTTGTTTTACATCAGAGAGATTTCATTAGTGAAGATGTGGTAAAACCAGCCCATAGCTTTTATTCACGAGAAATAGAGTGTCTTTTCCTGTTAAGATCTCTCTTAAGATGCCCTTTAGTACAGAGGAGACTCAGGCTGTGATACTCACAGCCTCTTCAAGGAGAACAAGATTAGTCTTTAGTCCCAATTATTAACTCCAAGTTCTTATAAAGATCAAAACAACATTCCCTTAACATTGACTATCTTTTCTTTTTCACTCTTACTTCATAGACTGTACCCGAAATTCAGGGCAGGTTCTTCCTCTTAATACTTTCTACACTGATCACCCCTGCCCCGCATCATCTTCTCCAGCAAGTGAGATTTAGTTACAGACATATGTACTGTACACTGTTGTTTCAACATCTTAAGCCTCTTAAGTACAGAGATTATATTCCGCATTCATTATTGTCTTCCAGAGTAGAAAGTGCATCCTTAAAAAAGTCATAGACACCTACTGATCACTTATTGATCAAGACTCACCAGCGACTCCCAAGAGAGCAAGAAAGATGAAGGTCGTCATGGTTGCTCCCCGGATCTGGACTAGGGACTATGCTGAAGGGTTTCCATCCACAGCTATTTATACCAGGCTTGTCATTGACACCCATGGCCACAGGTGCCGGAAATGTGCTTTCTTCACTGGAAAGTCACAAATCCAAATTTAGAATTCAATTCCGTGCCACACTGAAGATGATTCAGCATCCAATTTAAACATCCACTTTTGTCCACTTTTGCAGAGGTTATGGGAATGGAAAAAATGAACCCACCTGGTAGAAACTGTTCCCCATAATAGAAAAGTAAGTTGGAGTAAGGTCACAGATCAGGGCTGCAGGTGTCCTGATTCCCAGAGAAAAAATTTAGGTACTTGGTTGTCACAAGCATGAACTTTTATGCTGAGGATTATCTTGAGAGCTATACCCTTGATGTAATTAACATTGCCTGTTTCAGAATTATATAATTTGTCTTGTAGTAGCTCTGGCCTTGTATACCCATGTGAATGTTTCATTATTGATAGGAACACTTGTTCTCCTAAAAAAAGAAAAACATTTCTGATTTGAAACCACAATAGTTCAAAATAGGAAAGGGAAAGAATGAGAATAATTTATCCTTATCTGAACTTAGTATTTAATAGGCATATGCTAAATACTTAGCCTATTTGTTAAACTAGTAATTCTCAGAACAAGCCTACAAGATCTCTATTATAATTCCCATTTAACAGTTGGGAAAACTGAGGCTCACAAAAATATAAGGGACTTTACCAAAATCACAAAGCAAATACATGGTAGGGTCAGGATTCCAGCCCCGGAAATCTGGCTTCACTGCCTGTGCTCTCAAGCACTACCTAACACTTCCCTAGTCAGTTCACCAAAGTCTGGACACCAAGATAATACGGAGTTCTTGGCCAGCGAAGAGACAATGGGAATTTATTGAGTGCGTACTATAATATGTATCAAACCCTGGGGGTGGGATTTTGATACATCTACTCATTCAGTCCTTACAAACAACTTTATAAGTGTTGTGCTCTAATTTTTGCCATTTTATAGATGGGGAGGTTGTGGCTTAGAGAAGGTAAGAGTTTTTTTCTCATGTTCAGTACTATGAGGTGATCCATACAGAGTTCAAACACAAGCAACCTCACTTCAGAGCCCACGCCCTCCATTGTGATGACGTACACATAATACAGGAATGATGGAATAACATTTATATTTTAAGGCAGGACAAGAAAGGTTCAACATTACATTCTCTCTGTGTCAGGTAATTTTATGCCCTTTCCTTCAATGAGTCTGTTTTTCTTTTGCTTTGGCTTCTCTAGTCACTTTCCTGGTTAATACATCACCAGTCACTGAGGCTGTGCTGTGCTGGCTCTTGACCACTACAATGTGTAGGGAAATTTTACATAAGAACTTCTCCCCTTGAAACATAATATACTAAGAAACTTACGAAAACACTGAAGTAAACAAGGAAATTTTAAATAAGAACTTCTCCCCTTGAAACATGATATACTAAGAAACTTACGAAAAAACTGAAGTAAACAAGGAAATTTTAAATAAGAACTTCTCCCCTTGAAACATGATATACTAAGAAACTTACGAAAAAACTGAAGTAAACAAGGAAATTTTAAATAAGAACTTTTCCCCTTGAAACATAATATACTAAGAAACTTACGAAAAAACTGAAGTAAACAATCAGGGCAAATCGGTGTTAGTGAATAGAATGTTCTTCCCTGGTAAAGTGAATCCTGGAACCAGGCTGTTTTCCCTGAGAATCGGCTCAAGGGTTCCATTGGTCTGGGGGCATTTCTCTTCTAGCCACATGTGGTTCTCTCCACGTTTCATGTGCAGGGTCAGAAACCTTTTCTTTTTCCTGTAAAGGGCCAGATAGTAAATGTTTTAGGCTTTGCAGGCAATATATATGGTCTCTGTCACTACTACTCTACTCTTGTCCATGAGCAACTCTAAAGAGTACATGAATAAGTGAGTGCAGCCGTGTTTTTGGGGGGGGGGAGGGGTGTCTGGACTTTAATATCCTCATAGATAAAATGAATACCCAGAGAAAATAATGGGGAAATGGGAGAAGTTAATCTTTGATCCACATATCAGAGTTTTGTTAAAGTGCCAACTTAGTTCAGTTATGTCTCTGTCAGAATTCACTTCACATTTCTCTCTCTTCCCATTTGCAGCCATATCCTACCTCCATTCCTCAAGATTAGGCTGGTAAAGCAGGCTTAATAAAAGGACAATTAAGGGCTTCCCTGGTGGTGCAGTGGTTGAGAGTCTGCCTGCCGATGCGGGGGACGCGGGTTCGTGCCCCGGTCCTGGAGGATCCCACGTGCCGCAGAGCGGCTGGGCCCGTGAGCCATGGCCACTGGGCCTGCGCGTCCAGAGCCTGTGCTCCGCAACGGGAGAGGCCACGGCGGTGAGAGGCCCGCGTACCGCAAAATAAATAAATAAAAGAACAATTAAGTTTTATCATAGAGGTTCTCAGGTATGTAACCTGAGACCCACAGCTGTCAGAACAGCATGCGCAAATGCCATCTTGAAATAATTTGGAAACTTGCCACTTCTGAATATGATAGTGAGTGGCTAGTGAGGCATTTATTAAGAGAAAACATTCTACTGGATTGGAAGGCAATGAGATTAGAAGAGAAACAGAGACGGATGAAGGTGAAAATGATGCTGAAGGTCAAAATAGAGCATCATAAATGGAAAATGACAAGAAAGAGGGAAAAATTGGAGTACACACCCCACATTAATTTTTTGACAAAGACAGTTTTCTTTCAGATATTTATATCCCCACCAGGAAAACTTTTTGTGATCTGTCTCCAAGCTCCATCATCCCAACCTTCTTCAATATACCCACCTTGCTTTTATGGGATACATTTCCTAAATCAAAGTACAGAGGTATCCAAAGAGTTCCATTACTAGGATCAGAAATATTTTTCTATTATAGTTTTGGAAATTCGGGGATTAGGAAAAACCTAGTAGGCACCTTGAATTCCACTCTAGGAAGGAGACATAGCTCCTGGGACATAGGCTAGTGAGCAACCATTCACAAGTGCTGTAACCCTCAAAACTCTCAGTCATTGTCACTTTGCTACTTCATCCTTGTGAGTGACAGTCATCAAAGTATTTAGTAATCTTAGTAGAGAAGACAGGTTCACATAGGATAAGTCATGTCAAGCTGATCCCATTTTCTTTTGGGTGAGCTCGCTAGATTGAAGAATTTGGAAGAAATTGGGACTAGCATGTCTTGTTTTCAGCAAAGCACTTGACAATGTTTCCATGGTAGTTTTGCAGTTTCCATGGCATTTTTGCAGGTAAGGAGTTGATACATGCTCTTGTAGCTGTACTCCAAGGTAGATTCCCAGCTGATTAACAACTTTTCTCCAAAGTGCTGTCTCAGAGCCCATATGAAATGTAGCAAGAAGTCCCTGAGGTCTCTGATTTGAGATCAGAGAAAGCCATGTAGCTGATTTGCTAGTGACCCAGAGCTGAGAAGAATCAACACCACAGGTGACTGAATCAAGGCACCAAAGATGTAACATCCAATGTAAAAATCTCCCTGGTTTGTCCAAGTAGTTCTCCAATCATTTTACTCTCTTAAGTGCTACTACCAGACTCAACTTTGACCCACGATTTGATATAATGCCATTCCTAGACAAATGGAATTCAAGGAGATCAAGGCTAATGACAGAGCATCAAGTAACATTGGCCAATCATCACCCTGGGCTCTTGTCTCCTCTCTGCTCATGCATCTTAGCTGTCACCATTTCCTTGTGACCAAGTCCTCATTTGATCACCATCTCCAATTAATGGGTTTCTTTTGTTCTCAGGTTTTTGTGTCAATACCCACTTAGTATCCTAACTCCTTAGAAAAGTGTTCAGCTTTACCAGTCTGAAGCCAAACTGTCATCCCCAAGCCCAACCTACTGCCTTCTTCCCATCCCTCTGAGGCTCACAGCCATCTTCATGGGGGGTAGGGGATGGGTCTATTCCTCTCAGTCCTGCCAAAGTAGCCCCAACCCACCTTTTGAGGTGCTGGCACAGGTCATAAAAGGGAAAGAGGGAATGTGAGCTGAAGAAACAAACAAGGGCAGTGATTCCTCAAGCACATCCCCCTCAGGACCAGGGAAGTGCACTGAGAAGACAGGAACCTGGGCAGGGAGACACCGGGTCCCATCCTGTCTGAGCTGAGGAGGGTTTCAGGCCCCTCTGCTGTGTGGTCCTTTGTCTCCTGGGAGCAGGTGAGTCCTGGGAACAGGTGGGACAGCTTTGTCTTTGAACTTCTAGCTTTTTTCATGGAGCTGCCTCAGGAGACTCTCTGAATGTGGTTTCTTAATTCCTCAGGCCCTATGGACACTGGAATTATATTGTTATTATAACTTTTGAATTTTGTTGCAAGATTTGATTTCCTTGTCATGAAGACAGCTAGATTTTGAGCTCCTGAAGCAAACATTTTGTGTTTACATCCCCAGTTTGTAACTCTGTCTCTGGAACGGAGTAGATGCTTAAGCACCTCTTTGCCCCTCGGGCACTTGAGCCCCAGCTACAATATCCCCGCCAAAGGTCATCCAGCCTCTGTTGCAGAGAGGAGATCATGGTATCTCCTCAACCATCCAGTTAGAAAATTCTTCCTTGTGTTGAACCAGGAAACAGTCTATTTAAAGCTCTGACCATTTTTTCTTAGTCTTGTCCCTTGGGAAGATAGAACCAGGAGAGTCATAGTAAGAAAATAAGTGGTCACTAGAGGCCAAAACCAGCAGAAGATTGTGGGTTCTAGAATAGTACAAGGAGAGTCAAGATAAGCCAGGGTTCCAGTCCATTAGAGACTCCTTTACCTCTGTATACAGCAGGGACACATCTCAAAAGGCAATCTCAAAAGCTGTTTCACATTACTGGAGAAAGGCATGCCAGATAGTACAGCTGAAGCTAGAGGCTAGCTTCATTTTAGACAACCTAGCAGAGCTATTTCTTAGAAAGAATAAATTGGTATAGGACTAGTTAGAGAGAGCTTAAAGATCTGGTTAAACTCCTCTCCTTCAAAAACCCTTTTCCAACTCTGGCAGACCCCAAATGATAACTGTTTTTTCTATATATTCTTTCAGTGCTGGTAAATACAGTTTATACCCCATTATTTTATTTATTTATTTATATTGAAATATAGTTGGTTTACAATATTATATTATTTTCAGGTGTACAGAATAATGCTTCAATATTTTATAGATTATACTGCATTTCAAGTTATTACAAAATAATGACTATAGTTAGATAAGCAACAAGGATATATGGTATACCCATTATTTTACGATCGGTGAAATATATAGTTATTTCTTTCTTCAGGTGCTTCATCTTGATATTGGCTCTGTTTTACTGTCTAGAATATTCACGTACACCAAAAACAAATCTGTATATTCTATGGTTTTTGTTTCTTATTGTTTTATTTCTCCTTTCCACACAGAACCCATTGCTATCAGGGCACTTCTATTGATTCGCATGGAATCAATATGGCTGTTTGGTGACCAGAACATAGCATGGGACCAGTCCTTGAAGAAGCTGAGACTTCAGTCAGGCTCTCAAATGATGAGAAGAAAGCATCTGGTTGTGGTTCTAAAGCCTGGGATCCTAGCAAGATGAACAGGTGGTGATTAGACTGTTTGCTCATCTGGGAGTGTTGGAAGGTAACCCCTAGGGAGGAAATAGTGAAACGCATGTAGTGGGCTCTCAGGAATAGCTGTTGTTTCAGGCAAAGGGAGTACACCTTTAATATGTCATGCAAGACTGACAGGTAAGAAGGGGGGTTTTGATGGGAAGGAGAAAAAAGAAAATAATTAAGATATGTATATTATCTTGATTGTGGGGATGGTATAGGTGTTTTCATAGGTCCACACTCCTCAAATGGTACACATTAGATGTGTGCAGTTCTTTTCATATCAATTGCACCTCAATAAAGCTGTTAAAAATAAATAAAATAGGGACTTCCCTGGCGGTCCAGCGGTTAAGACTCTGCGCTTCCAATGCAGGGGACGTGGGTTCGATCTCTGGTCGGGGAACTAAGGTCCCACATGCCGCTCGGTGCGGCCAAAAAAATAATTAAAATAAAATTATGGAGGACAACATGCAGGAAATTTTAAAAAGGAATTGGAAAAAAAAAGATACAGCCTGTGACCTTAAAAAGAGAAAATTCAGTAGGGAAGATGAGTACCCACATGACAAAAATGTGTTATAATAGGAGGGGGAAAAAAAAAAAAAGGGAAAATCTAGGACTTTTGGAACCAAGAAACTGGCATTGCTTCCTGGAGGACAGGGTGAAAAAAATGAGAAATGCAAGTTGTTCAAAGAAGTCCAGGTAAATTAAGTACACGTTCATTAGCTATAATCATCACCCTGTCTGGATCTGTCTAGAGCGTATGCGAAACAGACAAGGTCTGTGTGAGGTTCTGCAAATTATGCAATAAGCATCCTGTGAAGTGAAATATCTCTGTTGTCAGAGGACTGAACTGGTGCATTTGTTTGTATCTCTGCAGGAAGGAGCCCAGTGCAAGACGACAGAGACCATGCCAAGCGAGGAGGGCATTCCTGAGTTAGTGGGGTGTTGGAGCCCAAGTAGGGTGAGGCTAGCAGGCTGGTGAAGCCCAGCAGATTGAGAAGGGCACCCACACGGGGCAGGGCATGCCTGTTGTGGGGTATCGGAAACTGGACTGCGGTAAGGAGGGTTCTGACGTGGGTAGACGCTCTGACACAGGGTCAGACCCAAGCAGAGTGAGAAGGACATTTACAAAGGAGCAAAGGTGGCCCTTGCAATGGACAGCTGGGTACCTGCAAGGATCCAATATGTAAATCTATGAAGGATGACAGGAGCCAGGTTTCTCAGTATTGGATAAGGGGATTGCAAATATGGAAAGGCAGAACACTAGAATAAACCTTACAATATTGGAATTGGAAACAGAAGTATTTCTGTAAACTCATGGTTTTTCCATATGCATAGATAAATTTAGAATTAAAGATACATGTAAATGTGTGTACATGTATGTACATATATATATACGTATATTCCCGAACTCTGTCCACTGTGATGATCCTAAAGTAGTCACCCCCAAAGCCCAGATGTAGTGCCCATGTCTTATTTTCTGAACACCATTATCCAATGTATTATCTATGTATGGTGATAGATGGTAACTAGAATTATTGTGGTGATTATTTTGTAATGTATAGAAATATTGAATTGTTGTGTTATGCACCAAGAAATAATATAGTGTTGTAGGTCAATTATACTTCAAACAGGCGAACAAACAAACAAACAAACTCATAGCAAAAGAGAGCAGAGGCAAGAGGTTGGGCAAGAGGGAATTGGATGAAAGTGGTCAAAAGGTACAAACTTCCAGTTATAACATGAACAAGTACTGGGCATGTCATGTACAACATGATGAATATAATTAACATTGCTCTGTGTTATGTATGAAAGTTAAGAGAGTAAATCCTAGAAGTTCTCATCACAAGGAAAAAGAATTTTCTTCCATTTTGTATCTATGTGAAATGATGGATGTTCATTAAACTTATTGTGATAATCGTTTCATGATGTATGTAAATCACATAAGTATGCCGTACACCTTAAACTTACACAGTGCTGTATGCCAATTATATCTCAATAAAACTGGACGAAAAAACACACAAAAATAAATAAATACCATAATCCACTCAAAGGAACCAGGACTTTGCAGAAACAGCTGATACCAAGACGGAGACAGGGAAAGTACAAGATGAGACTTGGATGTCTTCTTGTGCCATGAAGGAAGGAAATACTCAAAGAATGATGGAGACCCTGACAGGAAGGAAGGTTTAAGAAGGGAAACAATTTCCCTATTTCCATATCTCCTTTGGATAATACTTGATACACATTGAAAAATTATTATTCTATACCTATCCTTTAAAATTAAAGAAAAAAATAGTACCAAAAGCTCACCTCATGCCAGGCAAATTAATTTTTAGCATTTACATTTCAGCCTTGTATCCTAACTTCCATAAAGCCGCCAGTAAAAATACACTAACAGCAACCATACCACATTTGGAACACATTTTTTAAATGGTGAGATTGACTCATTACATATAGTCTCTTACTATTTTCCATTATATTCATTTATGCATTTGTTCATTAAATAAGCATGTATTAAGTACCTGCAAAGTGTTGAGTATAGTTAGATGAGCTGAGGACACTGGGAGGTCCCGGCACATCAGCCTGGTAAACGGCGGGGGGGAGTTTACCCTAACTGGCTCATGCTGTTTCAGACTTGGACAGAGGCTCGGAGACTATTATTTCAGACTCTCCCCTCATCCAGGTTTCATGGATGAAGAAATGAGAAGGTGAGAAGATGAAATGATTGAGCCATCTAAAAACCAATTATATTTTAACCTTCCTAAAATACACACTTTAAAACTCTCCAAACTATACATTATCTGAAAAACCTGATTTATTGCTCCTATAAGTCTAGTAGCATTTTGAGGATGAGAACATCGTCTTTTTCACAAATGCTTGTTGAGCTAATTAAAATAGTCTATGTGCTCCATGAGGGTCTGTTTTACTCCCTTCTCTATTCCTAGTCCTTGAACAATACCTGGCATATATAGTACATGTTCAACAAACACTTATTGAAAAATATTTAAAAAAAAAGAAGAATATGCTAAGTAAGTGTGTATATGATGGTGGTAGTTGGCGATGTTTCGCCAGCACGTGATACGGTGCTTCAGATGTCTCCTTGCCTGTGTATTTCCCTGCCTTAAACGTCTCTGCTTCATCCCTACCCATCATCTCTGCTCTCAGTGCTCTATCAGGAGGACTGGGGTCCCATGACTGAGATGAGGTTAACGTGCCTCTTTGACCCCTATGAGGAGCTGTGACTTTACTGAAACTCCCGGCTAGTACGGAGTGGGGGTGGGGGGGGAGGGGGGAGGGAAGGTGTGTGGACAGTTGAGAGCACTAAGGTCCATTGCACGTGGCACCTGCCCAACCTCAGTAGCAGTGTATCTGCTATCCCTTTGGCTCGCAGCCCTCAGAGCCTTTTGTTTTGCCCCTGCGTCTTCCTCTGTGTATATCTGCTCCATATTCAGGCTCAGCAACCCAAGGAGGTGAGATGCTCCCTGGGGATACAGGTTGCAGCGTATTCCTCTTGTATTCCCCTCAGCACCCACTGAGGGGTGCTTCCTATCTAGTTAGCCCCGAATTCCTGGGTCTTAAAATGACATACAGCTGGTTCCAGGGACGGGCTCTGACGACCTGCGCAAGGCAGCCTGTCTGAGTTAAATCAGGATGAGGCTGGAAGGGGATGGTCCCGCATCCCCGAGAGGCAGCAGGGGAGGATATCTGCCCAAAGTGGTGGTGAAGGGTTGTGGGTATGAGGGAGGAGGCGGTGCTAGACAGTAGAAAAAGGGAGGGAAAACCCAGTTATTTGTTGGGCGTGGGGAGCTAATTGCAAACAAAGCAGCTGAGAAACCTCCTTGGGAAGCTGGGGCTTGGTGGCAGGTCTCCTCCTCTGCCCCTGCCTCTGTACACCCAGTCCTGACAAGACAGCCCCGACTCACCTCTGCAGGTGCTGGCACAGGGCATGAGAGGGAGAGAGGGAATGTGAGCTGCAGAAACTAACGGGGCCGTGACTCCCCAAGCAAATCCCCTTCAGGACCAGGGAAACACACTCAGAGGACTGGAACCTGGCAGGGAGACACCGGGTCCCATCCTGTCTGAGCTGAGGAGGGCTCCAGGCCCCTCTGCTGTGTGGTCCTTTGTCTCCTTGGAGCAGGTGAGTCCTGGGAACAGGTGGGACAGCTTTGTCCTTGAACTTCAAGGTTTTTTTATGGAGCTGCCTCATGAGACTCTCTGAATGTGGTTTCTTGCTCCCAGAGGCCCTTTGGACACTGGAATTACCCAGACCCCAAAACACCTGGTGACAGTGTTGGGGAGCAACGGGACCCTAAAGTGTGAACGACATCCGGGACGTAATTCTATATACTGCTATACACAGAATGCTGAGAAGTCACTGGAGCTCCTGTTTTTCTAACAGTAAGCCTCATCCAGATTGAGAAATCAGTCCAAGACGGGAGAGCCATGGGCTAATCCCAACCCTCTGACTGTAGGCCCCCCTAAGACCTCTTACTGCCTTTCTGTCTTGGTCCAGGACAGAAGAACTGAGTTTTCCATTTGGCCACAAGGGGGCACTGTGAGATTCAGGGAGAAGAGGGAGGGTCGAGAGAACTCCCTGGATGGGAGAGGGTTGAGAGAGAGTCCGGGTTTGTTCACAACACAGGAGAATGTGGTTTGCGGAGGCTGTGAGTCCGTGCTGAAATGTTAGGGGTTAAACACAGACTATTGGCTTTGTGTTGATCTGCAGGGGTTTTTTTTCCCCCTTATTAACAAGAGGTACTTTTATTTTTTTTAAACATCTTTATTGGAGTATAATTGCTTTATAACAAAGTGAATCAGTTATACATATACCAAGGTTCCCATATCTCTTCCCTCTTGCGTCTCCCTCCCTCCCTCCCTCCCTATCCCACCCCTCTAGGTGGTCACAAAGCACTGAGCTGATCTCCCTGTGCTATGCGGCTGCTTCCCACTAGCTATCTATTTTACGTTTGAAAGTGTATATATGTCCATGCCACTCTCACTTTATCACAGCTTACCCTTCCCCCTCCCCATATCCTCAGGTCCATTCTCTAGTAGCTCTGTGTCTTTATTCCCGTCTTGCCCCTAGGTTCTTCATGACCTTTTTTTTTTTTCTTAGATTCTATGTATATGTGTTAGCATACAGTATTTGTTTTTCTCTTTCTGACTTACTTCACTCTGTATGACAGACTCTAGGTCCATCCACCTCACTACAAATAACTCAGTTTTGTTTCCTTTTATGGCTGAGTAATATTCCATTGTTTATATGTGCCACATCTTCTTTATCCATTCATCTGTTGATGGACACTTAGGTTGCTTCCATGTCCTGGCTATTGTAAATAGAGCTGCAATGAACATTTTGGTACATGACTCTTTTTGAATTATGGGAGCCTTAGCATGTGGGTTCATTGTTACCGTGCTTGGTCTTTCCAGGGTCTCCGTGGGAATCACAGCATATGCACCAATGTCTCTCACTCTAACTGGGTCTGTATGCCAATGTCTTCCAGCTGAGTGTCCTCTGAAATCTCTGCTCAGTTCTATAGCCTTCCAGAACCTTCTAGAGTCCCGCCCTGTGTAGACACAACTGGCCAAGAAAAAAGGTAATTTCCCTTCATGTATTCTTGGGGCTCCCATAACCCAAATCCCAGCTGTCTTGGAATCAGTTATGTCTTTTCTATATATCTTCGAGGAGCATATACTATTACTATTTGATAATGGGCAGTGTTTGAATTTACCTACATGTTTACCATTCCACTTCTTCATTATTTGTTCTTGCAATGCAGACTGTCCTTAGATCATTTTCTTTCTTTGGTCACATCCCTAATTCAGATAATTTAAACTCACCTTTCACCCCACTCCTTGCTTGGGGAAATGCTTATGTTAGCTAATGTTCTCAGGGCAATTGAGCTTTTCACTTTTACTCATTGTTCGGGGTTTTAGTTTAAATTCCATTGCTTTTTGTCATCTGTGAAATTTTGCATATGTACTGACAGCCTAACAATGCAATAAAATTTTATTTATTCATATTTTTCTGTTTTCTTGTAGAAGGGCCAATCAGTGTCTTCTTACTACAGGGAATGGCCATCATAATAATGTTAATAGTAACAATGTTGGCCTTTTAACTAGGGTTAATTTTTGGTTCTTATCTAAGAATGGAATATCTCCAACGGCAGTGGATTTAAGGTCCATCATATATGTAACCTGTTCAGGAGGAGAATATCCAACCCACTTTGCTTAAATTCTAACCCATATACCCTTACATCTTTTTGTTTCGTGGGCCACAGTGAAAAATCTGATAAAATTTATCACATTAGAAAAATATTAGTATTTTCTTCCTGACCCAGCACATCCCTGGGTTAAAAAACATTTCACTTATCAACTCTTGACTTTACACATGGATAACTACCCTCCCTAGTCCCAACATAGATTTATATAGATTCTTGTTATTCCAACTTGGTAATAAATATCTAATATAACAATAAACAAATGTTATAGTTAGCAACTATAGATCATTTCATTTTTGTGTTTATTCGTATCTTCAGATTTTCTAGAATGAAAACTCAATACTGGCATAACAGTATGTTTTAAGAAAACGGATGATATTCCAATAAGTAAGTGGACAAAAGGCATAAGCAATTTATAGTGTGAAGTAGGAAAGACTCATGGTGGATCACGCAAGCTAGTCCCAGATTGGAAAACTGTCTGTGGATCGGATGGGCCTGGTTTGGTTTCTAACATTTTGGAAATGCACGGGGCTTTGGAGATCGTTTGCATTCAGTCCCCATGTTGTAATAGCTGAGGAAATACGCTATCACATTCATGAAGTGATTGAAATACTGGACACATTTCTCAAACTTCATATAAGCTACATTTGATTCCCTAGTGGTTGTCTGTGACTATACTGAATTACCCACGGCAGTAGAATTCTGGGGGTGAACGTGTTGAAGTTTTGTGCTTGTTCCTAGCTGTTGCTCAGTGAGTATTGAACAAATCAAGATGGTCTATAAGCTCCACAGGGGCTGGGGTAGTATCTGCAGGGCTGCATTTTGTTCATTCCTAAGAATCCAGACGTAACCAATCTCCACTGAGTAAAAATTGAATGTCCTAGGTAAGTGGATGAATGGTATTGTTGCCGACTGTTTTGGTTGTTTCAGGTGCTTCTTTCTTCTTCATGATTTCCTGGAGTTTCGTACCCATCACAGCTGCTCCGGGTCAGTGGAGTGAGTGAGGGATCTGGGCTGCCTGCCGACGCGAGCTGGTAAGAGGCCTGTGATCTGGGAAATGCGCAGCTTTGGCCACAAGGCGGAGCTGTGGCTCCACTGAGACCGCCGAGACTGGGGTGGGGGAGGGGCTGGGAGTGAGTAGAGGGAGGGCGCGAGGAGGGGAGCAGGGCATTGAGGCTTCATGCTTACATCAGTTGCGTGCATCGTTTGCAGACTTCTCAAAGATACTAAACTGAAGTCATTTTCAAATCGATTTCCGTTTGTCTTGCACCGGACGTCTTGCGCTCTTTTACTTGGGGCAACTTGTTTGCTTTAAGCCCAGCCAAGCCCTGCACCCTCAATACAGGGCCAGAGAGTGGCTTATTCCTTGTTATGGCCCCCTCTCAGCACTCTTCCCAATGTCTGGTTCCTGGCTGGCATCACAGTCGTGCCTTTTTTTTTTTTTTGTGGTACGCGAGCCTCTCACTGTTGTGGCCTCTCCCGTTGCGCAGCACAGGCTCCGGACGCGCAGGCTCAGCGGCCATGGCTCACGGGCCCAGCCGCTCCGCGGCATGTGGGATCTTCCCGGACCGGGGCACGAACCCGTGTCCCCTGCATCGGCAGGCGGACTCTCAACCACTGCGCCACCAGAGAAACCCCACAGTCGTGCCTTTTTAATGATGAGCACTGGTACAGAAAAGGACCACAGCCTTCCAATCTTCCTCCCTCCATGCAACTGGGCAAAGGGGCTCCAGCCAGCTTAGACACTGAGGGAAAGGACGTTTTAAGTGTTGTCCTGCCTCGGACTGAGCAGGGGAGGAAGGAGATCTCTTCAAGGGGGTATGGTCTGTTGCTGAGAGGGGCTCTTGTAAGGGAGAGGGGACAGAGGGAGAATCTATATAATAAGGAGGGCAGCTAATAGCAAAAGAGCAACTGTCAGAGGACTATCTCAGCCCAGTCCATTCAAGTCCACCTTCTATAAGAATCTATGTAAGGCATAAAAGGGGAAGGAAGAAACATCGCTTGGGGCTGGGGAGACTGACAAGGACACTGACGTCACAGGCAAAAGCACCAACCAAGGCCAAGGAGACCAGAGGCCACCCCCCACCCCCGGGGCATCCTAGTTAGATGATGCCACTTGGACCCTGACACCGCCATGGGCTGCGGGCTGTTCTGCTGTGTGGTCCTCTGTCTTGTGGGAGCAGGTGAGTCGTGCGTTCACATGGGCTGCCCCCGGACCCCCAACAATTTCCCTGCGGCTGCATCAACACCTCCCCTTCTGGGCTTTGTCTGAATTTTGTCCCTTTCTCCCAGCAGCCTCCGCGGACACGGAAATAACTCAGATACCAAAATACCTAATCATGGAAACTAGAAATAAGAAATCCTTGATATGTGAACAACGTCTGGGTCACAATGCTATGTACTGGTATAAACAGAGAGCTCAGAAGCCGCCGGAGCTCATGTTCATCTACAACTACCAGGAACTTGCTGGCAATGAGACTGTTCCAAGTCGCTTCCGGCCTGAATGCCCAGACAGCTCCCGCATCTACCTGCACGTGGACACCCTGAAACTGGAAGACTCCGCCCTGTATCTCTGCGCCAGCAGCAAAGACACAGCCCTGCAGAGGCAACTCCTTCCTGTGCACAAACCTCCAGGGGCCAGCCAGGAAGCTAGGGGGCCAGCCAAGGCACCGTTCGCCACTTCCCATTAGACCCTAGACAGAAATCCCAGACCACAATACTGCCCGCAGGTTCATGGGGCACGGCAGGGCTCAGATCCCCACAGACGCCAGCAGTCTGTGCCGGGCTCGTCCTGACCAAGATTGTGCCTCTGGGTGAATAGAGGACAGACGTTCAAGTTTAAGTTGTCCCAAGGATTTTCCAATTGGCTGGCGCCCCTGGGAAGTCTTTCATGAGACACTTGACCTTCTGGCCGCAGCAGTACTACTAATCCTCCTTCTAAAAGGTGTCTTTCTCTGACTTCCCCTTCCATCCAAGTTAGACCCTGGATCTCAGCCCAGATCCCAGCTCCAACTATGCTCAGACCTTTTTCAAAGCACCTCATTCCCTCACCAGGGTCTCCAGCTGTTCCTGCCCCTGAGGACCACGGATCCCCCATCCCGCTGGGATTCCTATTCTCTGGTTCACTCCGCCGGCTGCGCGTTCAGGGGCTCAGCCGCTCGCTGGCTTCTCTTCCACTCCAGCCTTAACGCTTTCAGGCTTGCTTCTTTTTCCTTCTGTCTTTGTAACCCTAGCTCTTCAGGCCTTCGCCTCCTGTATGATCAGCCATAGAGTCCGACGGGCTTGGATTGTTGCTTACAGCAAGCAGTGAGGAGTGATGGGCTCCTGACATTTCAGAGCAGGACATCGTACCCAGGGCTGAACCCTGTATCTTCCGGCTCTGCTCCTTGTAATGGCTCTCTGGGCTGCACAACCCAGCAGCCAAGGGCTGACAAAGCCCTGCGTCCTGGAGGGTCAGCTGTCTGCATGTGCACCAAGGACAGGGAGACCCCCCACAGAGCCTCAAACCATAATACCCAAGTCGACCCCTGTGGCGACTCTCTATTCTACGTCTTTAGAGTGGGGGGTTTTTTTCACCCGAGTGTGACTCTGCCCTGTCAACTGGTTAAGAGATAAACACATCCCCATCTACTATTTCAATGCTTTATTTGTCGTGAAATAAACAAGCCTGCTGTAAAGTGGATGGTTTGGTTTAAGGTTTCATAGGGATCCTCTGAACGAATGCCTGCACGCCAGGACTCGCACCCTACACGGGCCCAGAGGATAGGAAGGACGCCGCCCTGTGAGGAAGTGCGTTGCTGGGAGCTCGGCAGGTACCTGACTTCTGAGCTTCTTCTTTTCAGGAACCGAGGATTCCCTGTTGCCGAGGCTGTGGCCTCCCAGGGCTGAGCAGCACGGAGCTTTGGGGAATCAGAGAAGGACTTCCAGGCAAGGGTCCCAGGACTGGAGACCCCGCAAAGGACAGTAAGAGACCCAGCCTTTGGGAAACGGGTGTGAGAAAGATGTGTCTCTCTGTCCTCACCAAATCCATATTCTATAACCTGGCTCGTCTGTTCTCCGATTTCTCTTTTTCCCACCCAAGGCTAGACCCCGAGCCCCAGCCTGATCAAAGCGCCAAATCTGCACAGACGCTTGCTCTCCACCCCTCAGGCAGTCAGCGGGCCCCTGCGCCCCCCAGTTCAGAGCCAGCGCGCTGGGCTGGATGCTTACTTTCTCTTCCACCCTCCTTCCCTTGCTCTGAAATGTCATTTTAGGTTTCAGGTCTCAACGTCTCACTAGATTTCCTCTCCACACTGACACTCGTAGGGTTATTTTTTGTTTTCGTTTGATCTCTTCACTCCCAACATTTTAGTCATCAGGCTCAGGATTGTGACACACAGAGTCCACGCCTCTGGACTGCGGCTCTGAATTGGCCATTAGAGAGGGGAGTGGGTCCCGCCTGTCTGTCTGGGTCTTCATACCTGGCCTCACTGTCCCGAAGCTTGTATCCTCCCAGGGTCCCTCTGCAACTGCAGTTTTTCACTCGGGGCGTGGGAGCCTGAACGCTCCAGGGCACACGGGGGCTGAGCCTTGGAGCACCCTGTGTCCACGTTGGCACGAGGCACTTGTGTGGGCACTCCTGAGTCTGTGGGTGCTGCCCAAGACTAGGACATCGTCACAGAGTCTCCTCGCTTGGGCTGCTAAAGACCTGATGCCCCACTGGGGAGACCTCAGCCCTGCCCCGCCCCTGCCGTGGACCACAGGTTCTGCTGGGTGATCGTTTGTCTCCTGGGCGTATGTGGAAAACTCCCATCTCATTCCCTGGACCTAAGGCCAGTTCCAAACTTTTGCCTCATTCTCTTTCTGGACTCTGTCCTCCCACAGGACGCAGAGAATCTGGTGTCAGCCAAAGCCCTTGCCACTATGTCACAGGGATGGGACGGAATGTGACTCTGGGATGTGGTCCTGTGCCCCGTTGTTTGTATCTCTTCTGGTACCAACAGACCCCAGGAAAGGGCATGGGGTTTCTGATGTCCATCCATAACAAAGTGTCTTCAGAGAAGGCAGACTTTTTGAAGGATCACTTCTCAGCTGAGATGCCTAATGACGTGTGCCTCACTCTGAAGACCCAGCCTGCACAGCTGGGGGACTCGGCCCTGTGCCTCTGTGCCGGGAGCTCAGCCACGGCCTTGCAGAGACGCTTCCTGCCCTTCCACCAACCCTACAGCTTCGCTGCTCTCCCCAGGCTCTCAGCCTCCCTGCCCTGCCCAAGGCGGGTGGGGAATGTGGGTGGGACTGCAGCTGCTCCCCAGTAGCAGAGGTCAAAATTAACTTTAATTTGCAGAAAAGGAAATATTGCACAGGATATCTGGGGCTGTGGTATTTGGGAAAGGTTCCCAGACACCACAGAATGTGGCCGGGGACCCCAACGATGGGACAGGTGTAGCCAGTGAGTGACCTGGGGAGCCTACAGAGAAACCTGTGTATTCTCTTTTGGTCTCTGTGTTATTTCCTATTTAGCAGAAGCCTTCCTTCCATCTCTGAGTGGAGATTGGCTTATTGGAGAGGAGGGGAGGGGTTTGCACGGGGATACCCAGGAGCCCCAACTGGGAACTTTCCAGAAGGTGAAGGATCTCAACGCCAGAGCCTAGTACCGGTAGGAGAGGGGTGTTCTGGGACAGTAGGCAGCTGAGGCAGAAGCACCTCAGGACCCTGCCAGCCAGGACAGAGAGGTTCTTTGGGGAACAGTGGTTGCCCCTGTGAATGTGATCTCATGCTCTTGGGCCAGCAGGGATCCAGGACAACAAGAAGGTCACCACAGAGGACACACTGGGCAAGAGCAAACGCCCACAGAACTTCCCGTGCCCGCAACTGGCGTGAACTGCTCACTCTGGGCATGATGGGCGAAGATAGGACTGACTTCTCAGAGGCTAAGACCTGAGGGTTCCTGAACAACTGGCTGGAGGAATGATGCAGAGAATACTTCACAAGGGAGATACTGGATGTCCCATTAATAAGGCAGGTGGACCTCAAGTATTCAGTTAGAGAAATAAATCGGTACTGTTGTGCTAGTGAATTAAGTATTTTATATTGGTTACACACTTTTCTTTCTTTTTCTTTCTTTCTTTCTCCCTCCCTCCCTCCCTGTCTCTCTCTCTCCCTTCCTTTCGTTCTTTCTTTTTCTTTCTTCCCTCCCTCCCTCCCTCCTTTCCTTCCTTCCTTCCTTTCTTTCTTCTTTCTTTCTTCCTTTCTTCCTTTCTTTCTTTCTTTCTTTTTCTTTCTTCCCTCCCTCCCTCCCTCCTTTCCTTCCTTCCTTTCCTTTCTTTCTCTCTCTCTCTCTCTCTCTCCCTCCCCCTTCCTTCCCTCCCTCCCTCCTTCCCTCCCCCCTTCCCCTTTCCTTCCTTCCTTCCCTCTTTCCTTTCAACAAAAGTTTCCTCACCCCAAGATATGGGAAGTATGGCTAGTGCATCGCAGGGACCCCATGTGTCTCAGAGGAAGAGTCAATCACAGGGTCATGTATGATGAGGGCTCAGCCTACCCTAAAGAAATCTCCTTCATGTTATGAAATCACCAGTTCCTCTAGAAAAGATGTGCTGGGGCTACTAAGACAGAAACGCCATAGAGAGAACATGCAAAATGAGGAGGAGATGTATAGTCTCATATTTTTAGGGGAGTGAAAGTGGTGCTGTTAATAATTACCCTTGAACAACAAGGTGAGACCTATACTTACCCCACCTGTGTCCCAAACGTGGGCTTCATCTCAGAGTCCTGAACAGGAGGAGGCTTCAGGCTTGGGCAAACAGCTGTGGCTAATGGGAGACATGTCTGCTAAGAGCGGTGGTCATGATGGCTCCTGGGGTTTTGCTGGTGGATCTACCTAACAGGGTGGCCCAGAGTGAAGGGGCGCCTACCCTTCCTCCCTGAGGGACCACTAGTGGCTGAGCACGTGCCCCCACATTCTGACCCCTGGAAGCAGCAGACAGGGCCGGTTTTCCAGGCTGCTGGGAAGAAACACAAGCCCCTGAGGCAACCTGAAAGACGGTGGCCTGAAGGGTCAACCCCTGCTGGGTTCAGCTTAAGGTAATTCATATGGAATCAAGCCGTTGGGTAATGTGGGTACTTAGGGCTCAGAGCTAGCACATTTTGTGTATTTGTGAATATGTGACCTTCCTGTGTAATGTAAAAAATTAATAAACAGAAGCCCCAATTAAATAGAGTTGGGAGACCAGGAGGTGGAGCTCTCCAGCCCTGTGATGGTAGCAGAGCCCAAGAGAAAGAAAAAGATTCCTCTTCTTTCCTGGCAACGACTCAGTCAGTGAAAAGCCTTGGACCCTTTTTTACTGCAGACCTCCCATCTTCCTTTTCCCGTCTGTAAAATGTGCAGGAACTTGCATGTGGCTTGCCATGGTTGCAGAAAAGCTGTGAGTCAGGTTTCTTCAATGTCTTACCAAGGGATAAAGCCGGGGAGACAGACTCTGAGAGAGCCCGGAGAAACTGCTCTGAAAGGCATTGGCGGGGGGGGGGGGGGGGGGGGGGGGGGATGTGAGCGTATCTGTGATTTTGGCAAAGGGTACCTGCAACCAAGCTCACATCTCGGTAGAAGGCTGCTGCTGGTCACAAGGAACAGACACCTTAGTTCATCGTTTTAGTGCTTTTCTAAGTATGGGAAGATGCAAGAATCCAGGTTCTTGAAAATTTCTCCTGAAAATATCTATCTGAAGGCCTGTTCTGCCGGTTTTCCCAGAGCACAGAGTGCCCCATTCCTGATCTTTGCTAGGAAGGTGAGTTTCAGTTGCTTCCGTTTGTGTTGGAAAAGAAGTGGAAGCGGGGGAAGGGACGTCAATATGGTGATTCGGAAGAGTCGTGATTAGTGCTGCCTTCAGCTGGGAAATACCGCACGGGAAGCCGGGAGGGCTCCGGAGAGGATGCTGGTGAGACATCCAGGAAATTACCGGAAACTTTCCTGCCCCGGCTGACGCTGTAAACACTTCCAATTTATTAAGACGAGGCACTGTGGTTCCACTGAACCGCAAGATGCTGTGGGGAGGGGCAGAGAGAGCTGCACAAAGTGAGGAGTTCAGAAAGCTTTGTACTTTTGTCGGGCAGATCGGTTGCCGATCTTGAGCCACTGCGAGAATACGAGCAGAGCTCTCTGTAGACGGTGGGAAATGCTTCAAAACTGGGAAGGAAAGTAGACAGGGAGGGAGTTTGAAGGAGCATACTGGGTACCCAGGGGCAAGTGTATACAGAGGAGTCATAGCCTCAAAGGAAGATCAGAGAAGCTAGGGCATGAGCGAAGTCCCCAAACCCAGTTTCACGGAGCATGGCCCTACTTTAGAAAAGAGAAAGAGACAGTGACTAATTTTGAGCCACATAAGAGGGGATTCTGGGCTTGGAGGACCTGTAAGAGTTCTGATGTCCCAGGAAGACCTGGCTATTAGATCGTGAAGAGGCTCAGAGAGCCAGTTCTCACCTATGAACACCACTGGGCAGGGGGGTCGCCCCTCCCTCCCTGACCTGCCCTGGGTGCCAGGCTTCTCTGATTTGTGGCCTCTTGTGTCTTGGGAGCAGGTAAGTCCAGAAAACAGGAGGGAAACTCCTGATGTGGGTTTCCCAATTCCAGATCCTCGTTATTTCCTTCATCTGCTTCCTTGTCTCTATCGTAGCTTACATATCCTTTCCTATCAAAACCCGTGGATGCTCAGGTCAGACAGATACCAAGATCCTTATGGAGATGGAAAAGAAGCTGATCTTTGAACAGTCTTAGACGATGCACCATTTTGCCTTGTGCTGCTACTGACAAGACTCAGGACTGGGACTTAGGCTGATCCGTTAGTCAGAAAGAGCAAACCTTACAGTCCCTGGAGTATTTGAAGGTTACTGGTCTCAAAAAGATACAGAGATGTTCCCCCCGACAATGGGGTCAGCCACGACAAGCCGGAAGTCTCCACACTTCTGTGTCAGCTGGGATGCCACAGGGCTGCAGAGTCACAGGCACTCAGTTCTGAGAAGGAACAAGGTGGTTCTCCTTCAAGAGGCACCTGCACTAAACAGGGGAAAAACAGAAGCCCTTCCGCCACCACTCCCGCCCCAGGCAAACAGAGAGTGAGAGTAAAGAAAATAACAGAAAACGCATGTTGGTGAGGTTGTGGAGATGTTGGAACCCTATTGCGTTGTTGTGGGAATATAAAATAGTGCAAACACTATGGAAAACTGTGGCAATTCCTCAAAATACTGAACATAGAATTACCATATGATCCAGAAATTCCACTCCTGGCTATATACCCAAAGGAGTTAAAGCAGGAATTCAAACAAATATTAGCACACCTGTGTTCATAGAAGCATTGTTTGCAATAGCCAAAAGGTGAAAACAACCTGTCCAACGAAGAGATAAATGGATAAAGCAAATGTGATATATACATCCAATGGAATACTATTCAGCCTTAGAAAGCAACGACTTTCTGATTCGTGTTACAACATGAATCAACCTTGAAAACATTATGCTACGTGAAATAAGCTGGACATAAAAGGCCAAATTGTGTTTGTATCCATTTATATGAGGTACCTGGAGTAGTCAAATTCATACAGACAGAAAATGGAATAGAGGTTTCCAGGGTCTGGGGTGAGGGAGGGAATGAGGAGTTAGTATTTAACAGATAGAGTTTCATTTGGGGAAGATGAAAATGTTCTGGAGATGGAAAGTGGTGATGGTAGCACGATGTGAATGCCACTGAACTTTAGACTTCAGATGGGAAGTTTTATGTTATATATATTTTATCACAATAATAAAACGAAAGAACAGCTTAAATTAAAATTTAGAAACAGTCTTTGAATAGAGATGAGTTCCATTCAAAAAAAGAATTGGTTAACCATAATTTTGAATGCAGAAAAGTTAAATTTTAGTGTCTTAAAGAGATTATACCCTATTTCTTAGGGAGGAAAGTATTGTTGATGAGAATATTTTAATAGAAGTGCTAAGTGTGCAGGGCAAACTCCAAGGACACTGTTCAATATAATACAGGTAGAATAATTTGAGATTCTGGGAAGTCTTGGAAGGGAGTGCAATGGGTAAGGATGAGAGGCAAATGGTGAAAATCTGTGTTCCGCATCATCCGATTCCTTTACAGAACCACCCAAATCTTCATTAGACTCTACTAAACTCACGGGATCTTGATGTACATAATTTTGTTGAGGAAATCAAAAAGGTCTTAGCTTTATGGACAGGTAATGAGACAGGGTTAGAGAAGACCAGGAGAATACAAGTGTCCATGGGCATGGTCAGAGATCTCTGGAAGGGCTTTGAATTTCCATAGCTTTCGGAATTTATAACCTCTAAGAAATTTCACCTAGTTTTCAAAGAAGAGAGAGCTTCACAGATCTTATCTGGGTTATAAATGTATTAGCTGAAACCTTGTTTTTATAAAAACGGGGGAAAAAAATCCCCTGATGATAGGAGTCATTATTTTAAGAAAAGGGTAATATATATTAGTTCCTACTGGAAGGAAAACTTCGTGTTTACATGAAACATTGGCTTCTTTTACAGAATTCGAGAACATGAACATTCTTCCCCATAATACAGCACTTTGAAATGCTGATGTAAAATATACTAGGTGGGCTGCTGGTAAGATCTTCGATAAGTTGACCTTAAATTTTCTTATGTGGTAGACGTCTTCTATATTCTTGTTTATATCGCAGATCTTCACGTAGTATATTTGTCATGCTTGTTATAAATTCTTGGTTCATCGGGTTCAGTAATTCGCTTTCTGGGGATATATACTGTCCAGTTGGTTATCTTTTTTGTTTTCAGTCCTTTAATGGTATCACTTATCCTGCTATTGATTCCTGCAGTAAAAATGCAGGTAAGATTGTCTCAGAGCAAAGAAGAGGTCGGGTAAGAGCAGAGCTTCACTTATTTTTACCATCTTGCTGTCTCACTGCTCTCCTGGGCTCACCTCTCATCTTACTCATATTCCAGCCCCAAATAGACTCAGTCTTTCCAGAATATTCTCTTGGTTTTGGTGAGTCTCTAGTGTTCATGTTTGCTTCCTGCCTCATCAGGTTTCCCTGGAGAAGGAGCCAGGAGATGGCGCTAGTTCACAATTTTAGCAGGATGCAGCACTCAGTGCCCTCACATTTCACGCGTTGTTGTAATATCGGCCGGGCTCCTCTTGTCTGAAATGTAATGGCTGTTTATCATGGGGTCTCAGGCATCTCTTAAGCAATCTTAGATGTTCTGGTTGTTTTCAAATATCAGTAGTTAAGAACTGATTGGCAATCTGGCAATTTTATCTAACTAAAGCCAAACCATGCCAAGTGTTCCTTAAAACTGAGAAACACACTTTGCTTAGTGTGATTTATAGTGATTGTTTATACTTCTATGATTTTGTGTAGAAACTTCTCCTTCTCTACCATTAGAAACTCCATAAGACACATCAGCTGCTATTGTGAAAGGTTTTGAGTTACGTATGCACAAAATTCAGAAAAAAAATTTAGTTATAGGACATTCCCATCTGGGCTTGAGATAATTTTATCTAGTTTATATCCATGGGGCATCACTCAGGGTGGAATTTTCCTCCACTGGGTGATCTTATAAGAGGTACTGGTAACTCTTGGCTCGTTGGCACAGCAACTAGTCATTGATGACATTGATGCATCGCCCATCAGTGTCACATGCAGCTGGATCAGTGATCTCTTCTCAGTGGTATTTGATGGACTTGTTGCCTTTGGACTTTGAAGTAAAGAAATAGATTCCATTAGAATATCTATATTTACTCTATGTAATGCACTATGTAAAACTGAATAACAGGTAAGTCAAATGTAAATATGTAAAGAAACTTGGGTTGGAAGTAAACTAAAAGTCAGAAGTAGCAAATGGGAGATACTGGCTCTGGAATCGAGTCCTTCTCAGATTCTGTTTTCCCAAATCCTTCTGTTTATTTTGTTATCCTACATTAATCCAGACTGGCCTTTCCTTTCTAGCATACTAATTGCAAAAGGTTAGAATATTTTATTTCCCACACGGGCATCAAAGAAAAACCTAGAGAAATATAATTTATCTACACACATATTTATTCATAGATGGGCAAATGGGCATTATATTATTATCAATGAACAGAGGCAAAAAGAGGATTTCTAAAAGAGAGACATAGAAGATAAAGAAATTCTCCAGCAGTACAGAAACAGGGAGTATTATTTTCTTCATTCTGGGGTAAGCTGATTAGTGGGGACCTTGCAAAGAGACCTAAGTGGTCTGCTTTGAGCGAGCTGTCCTAGGTTATCTAAGGAAAAACAACTTTAGCATCTCACCTAACCTAGACCAGGTTTGTACCATTTCCCTCATCAAAAGCTTCTCAAAGTCAAAACATTTCCACCATGGCCACATTTCTTTTTTCTCTTAAAATACAAAATCACAAATCAGCTAGGGCCTGTGTGTGTGTGTGTCCTTTTAGGAAAAACAAAGCAAAAAGCCCCACAAAAAACAAACAAACAAAAAGTGCAATAGGCAAACAGTGAAATAGTTTCTAATTTAAACACATCCCATAATTATTACATCACGGCAAAGACAATGTCTTGGTTACCACCCATAGACCGCGTGGGGGCGCTGTGGAATTGCCAAACTCCAAAAGGTTCTGGGGCAGAGCAAGCTGACAGAGCTAGGTGCCTGGGACCAGGAGGGTTAAGAAACAGCTTTGTTTCGTGGCTTTATCCTCCGGAAGGCTTAATAGCATAGACACTAATTTACAGGTGTGCTGTCCCAGATGGGAGCCATGAACTTCACCTATGCAGTGATGAGGGAGTCTCTGAGGTTACAAGGGAAAGTGAAGGGTGTGGAGCTGGGAGGGGGCAGGTACAGGTAGAGAAACACCTGCCTCAAAGGAAAAGCAAAGGAGCTGTGGGGATGGGCACGTGGCCTACACCCAGCCTCGCTGAGGCCAGCTCAGTCCAGCCCCACATGTCACATAAGAGGCTTTGCAGGACAAAGCAGGGTTCCTGAATCAGCTGACCTGGAAAGGGAGGCCAGGCTCATGGGAACCAGCAGAGGCAATGACGTCAGAGCAGTGACATCACTGCCTAACCTCCGAGCAGAGAAAGGATGCCCAGAACTTCAGCTCTCAGAGAACCAGAGCTCTGAGCAAGGTGACACCTGCCCAGCTCTGCCCCTTCCTGCCATGGGCTCCAGCCTCCTCTGCTGTGTGGCTCTGTGTCTCCTGGCAGCAGGTCCATCCTTGGTAAAGGCGTGGCATCTCTGTTCTAAGCCTGACAGTGCCTGAATCCATTGGGGTCCATCGGGCTCTCTCCTGCATTCTTTCTCCAGCCCCAGTTTCCTTCCCTCACAGGTGCAGTGGATTCTGGAGTCACCCAAACACCAAGACACCTGATTAAAGCAAGAGGACACCAAGTGATACTAGGTGTTCCCCTATGTCTGGGCACCGCACTGCGTCTTGGTACCAACAGGCCCTGGGTCAGGGCCCCTAGTTCCTCTTTGAGTTTTATGAAAATATGCAGAGAGCAAAAGGAAACTTCCCGGGTCGATTCTCAGCACAACAGTTCTGTGATGCTCGCTCTGAGCTGAACGTGAGCTCCCTGTACCCGTGTGCCAGCAGCTTAACACAGCCCTGCTGAGTCACCCGCGTTCTGTGCAAACCTCCCTGCCCCAGTGGGGGCAACCTCAGAGGTGACAGATGCACGAGAGCTCAGAGATTGCAGTGGGAAAGGAAAATGACTGAGGGTGCTGGAAAGCAGCCACAGGCTCTTGTGCTGCTCAGAGGAGGGACCACAGAGGTCAAGAAGATATGTTCAGAGGCTGGGGCTACATCAGCAGGTTCCCTCCAACATGACCTTCTGGGCCTGACACTCGATGCTACCAGGGAGAGGAGAGTTTGTAACTTAATAGCCGGCGGGCTCTTTTTCAGGGAGAGAGAGTTCATTGGGGAGCAAAATTACTTGATAAATGTGTGATTCTAATAGAATCAGGGGTTTGCTTTATATAATTTAGGGAGAAGAAATGGAGATTTGGGGAAAGTCTAGGACAGAAAATATGGCTGAGATGCTTGAGAACAGAGCTAGAGCTACAAAATAAGCAAAAACTGTGTTATTTGTAACATGATCTCTTTCCTCCTTTCCTCTCCCAAGAAATCACCAGAAAATACTAAGCCAGGCCTTATAACAACCAGCATCACCTGGGGGCTGGCCCAGGTGAGGTCATCACCACACAGATGATGTGATGATGGTGTGAGAAGCCTGGACATGATTCTGACTTGTCCCTTCTTGACCTCTTACCCCAGTCCCGCCTCCTCAGGGCGAAGACGGGTGCCTCCCGCCCAGAGATGAGGGCAGGCCTCCCCTGATTATAAACAGGCAAGGGCTCCCCACATCAATTCTGCTTCCCTGGAATCGCTTTTTAACACTTCACCACCCAGATTCTATTTGCTCCAGGGCATCAGGATGTGTGATACTCTGAGACCAAATATCCCTGTAAAATTCCCTGAAACACCGATGCCTTTTCAATTCTCTTCATCTGCCCTTGCTCTGCCCATGGCCTAGGGGGCCCTCTCTCCTCCTGAAGCAGGACCAGGCACTGCCCATCTTTCAAGCACTGGCTCAGACATGCCTTCCTCTTTGCTTTTATCCTGACATTCATGGCTCTATACTATTGATTAGTTTGCTCAGGCTGCCAAATTAAAATACCACAGACTGTGTGGCTTAAACAACAGACATTTATTTTCTCACAGTTCTGGAGGCCTGAAGTCCAAGATCAAGGTGCCAGGGCTGGTTTCTGGTGAGAATTCTGTTTCCGGTTTGTAGACAGCTGCCTTCTCCCCATGTCTTCACGTGGCCTCTCTGTGCTTCACAGAGAAAGAGCTCTCTTGTGTCACCTCCTCTTCTTCTAAGGGCACCAGTCATGTTTTATTAGAGTCCCACCCTTATAATGTTATTTACCCTTAACTACCTCCCTCAAAGCCCTAAGTCCAGACACATTCACAGTGGGGCTTAGGGCTTCAACATATGAATTTCGGGGAGACACAATTTCATCTGTAAAAACTACCTTGCTCCCTCTACTTTCATAGGAAAAGCTAAGTGTGTATATACTGGGGTTGGCCAAAAAGTTCATTTGGTGAATGAATACATTGTTCAATAGAATTCTTGGTGAAAATGAAAAATGTGTCTTTTATTTTTACCTAAAACTGAATGAACTTTATTTTTACTAATATATAATTGATACGCTTTGACACCTGTGAAATGAATTAAGTAATGCCCACTTATATATAGCTGCGTGGAATACTTTTTTCCCAGCACAACTCAGGCATTTATCCTAGTATATGAACAACTGGACCCAAGCCCAGGCTTCCAATTTGTGTGAACATTTTAACATTTTCTTTTCTGGGTATGTTTATGTCAGTGTTAAGTCTGATCATAATATTCCATATTTAGCCCTCTTCAGATCAAAGTACATTTGTTGATATAGTTCCCAGTGAGTATAGTGTAAAGTGTTAATGGAACGGTAACATAGAATTTAAAAAAAAAAAAAAAATATATATATATATATATATATGTAGTGGAATAACTGAGGACATGGAAAGGAGACGTGACCCATGAGCCCCACACCCGCAGCAAACTGGGGGCTGGCGAATAAGCCAGAACTGCAAACAGTCCTGAATGCTTTGAGGCCCCCCCGCTCCGGCAAACCGGGGGCCTGCGAAGAAGCATTGAGTGCTTTGGGCACTGATCCATGAGATGTCCTCAGTATAATCAGAATGGTGGGAACGCAAGGAAATGTCCTTGTACTGCTTCAGTATAATCAAAATAATGGTGGGAACTTTGTGCTGCTTTTGCGCTCAGGGACGAAGCACGGCATGTCTTCAAGAAAGCCCATTGTTGCTTGTATAATCAATAGAAGCATATGTTGCTGCTTTGGCATTTCTGAAATGTTAAAAAAACAAGTCTTAAAATGTAAACCTAGATAATGCTTTAATAAAAGTTACCACAGCAGGACAGACGGCGCTGTTTTGCCTGAGCGAGCGGCAGCCCTCTACTGCTGTGCTTCGGCACAATTCATCTCGTGCGATGAGCTTACTTTCGGCCCTGACATGAGGTAAACTACAACTATATATATATATAGGTCACACACACACACACACACACACACACACATATATGTATATATACTTTTTCAGATTCATTTCCCTTACAGGTCATTACAAAATATCGATTATTGTTCCTTGTGCTATTCAATAGGTCCTTGTTGTTTATCTCTTTTATTTATAGTAGTATGTACATGTTAATCCTAAACTCCTAATTCATCCCACCCCACCTTTCCCCTTTCGTAACCATGAGTTTTTTTCCTATGTCTGTGGGTCTATTTCTGTTTTGTAAAAGAGCTTATTTGTATCTTTTTTTCTGTAGATTCTACCTATAAGCAATATCATATGATATTTGTCTTTCTCTGTCTGTCTTACTTCATTACTATGGTAATCTCTAGGTCCAGCCATGTTGCTGAAAATGGCGTTATTTATTCTTTTTTATGCCTGAGTAGATACCAGATCTTTATCCATTCATCTGCCCATGGACATTTAGGTTGCTTCCATATCTTGGCTAGTGTAAAAAGTGCCTTATGAACATGGGGGGGTGCATGTATCTTTTCAAATGATAGTTTTGTCAGGATTTATGCCCAGGAATGGGATTGCAGGATTATATGGTAACTCTATCTTTAGATTTTAAGAAACCTCTATACTGTTCTCTATAGTGGCTGTACCAACTTACATTCCCACCAACAGTGTAGGAGGGTTCCATTTTCTCCACACCCTGTCCAGCATTTCTTATTTGTAGACTTCCTGATGATAGTTATTCTGACCGATGTGAGGTGTTACCTCGTTATAGTTCTGATTTGCATTTCTCTGATAATTAGTGATGTTGAGCATATTTCATGTGCCTTTTGGCCATCTGTATGTCTTCTTTGGAGAAATGTCCAGTTAGGTCTTCCGCTGACATGGTTGTTTATTTCGGGATTTTATGAGTTCAGAAATAAATGGGATAATACGCATAAAACCTCTTTATAAAATGCACTACCTAGAATTTGGTAATAATTTAAATATAAAATCTGGAAACTATGGATCTGATTAGTCAGAAGGAGCTATGGAATCCATGTTTCCAGCCTGGTTTCACTTGAAATCATCCGTGTTTATTTTTATGCCCTATTATTCCATCTTAGCATACTGCCGTCATTGCAATGGTGCAGCAAGTATTTGCTTCTTAATGGAAATGGATCATACAATCTTTCACCTCCACAGGCTAAGAGTGGATTTGAAGATCAACCCTAATTTAGCCAGGCTGGGAAGGCAGTAGAGCAGGGGTGTGTGTGTGTGTGTGTGTGTGTGTGTGTGTGTGTGTAGTGGTTTGCAGGTGGGGTTGTGGGGAATTTCTATCCCTGATTTAGACAGAAGCTGTAAGTCCATGATACCGTGGACAGTTGGCCACTCGGAGGCACTGTGGGCCTAGGGTACTCATGGCGCTGACGGGGTTGACAGTCACCCAGGAGAGGGCAGCTTGAGGGAACCTTGGCTACATGCCTGCATCAGGGGGCCTGGTTGAGTTCACCGAGTGGGCCCAGGACAGGAGGAGCGAGCACGGCCTTCTCACTGCTCAGGGAAGTGGAGATGCATCTGGAGCCCCAGGATACGCCAAGCAGGCGTCTCCGGGAGACTGCAAAGGAAGCGGAAGGTGAAGGGGTGGGCATGGCTGGGGAGGACTGGGTGATTGTTATCAGGCAGGGGCAGGCAGAGGAGAATAAGTGTGTCGTGGGCACACGGGGATGTGGCGATGGTACTCACCTCACACCCACCCTTTGCTGAGGGGCTGTGCAGGACAGGGAATGGCACAGAGTAGCCTGCCTGGGTCCTGCCAAGGGGTGCAGTGGACCAGGAGGCAGTCTGCAGAGACATCAGGGCAGTGACATCATGGGCAAATCTCCTACCAGGGAAACAGGAGGTTCAGCTCTTTAGACACTCACCCCAGGACACCCGCCCTGAGCTAGGAGTTTTCTGGTTCCTGACACTGCCGTGGACTCCAGGCTCCTCTGCTGTGTGACTCTTTGTCTCCTGGGAGCAGGTGAGTCCTGGGCACAGTGTGGAAGCTTCTGATATGCCTTCGTCATCCCGAGATACAAGCCGATGAGGGCTGCACCAGCGGGCTTCCCAGCGCCCTGCCCTCAGCTTCCTTCTGTCTCCCCGCGACAGGCCCGCTGGATTCTGGAGTCACCTAGACCCCAAAATACGTGATCAAATCGAGACAACAGCAAGAGACACTGAGATGTTCCCCTGTCTCTGGACACCGCTCTGTGTCCTGGTACCAACAGGCCCTGGGCCAGGGCCATCAGTTCCCAGCTGAGTATTACAGAGGGGAAGAGAGAGGAGAAGGAAACATCCTAGATAGATTCTCAGGCCAACAGTTCAGTGACTCTAGCTCTGAGCCTGACTTGAGCTCCTTGGAGCTGATGGAGGCGGCCCTGTATCTCTGTGCCAGCAGCCAAGACGCAGCCCTGCATGATCAGCTGCCTCTGGTACAAAAACCTTCCTGCCCCAGCTCAGGAAGTGGCCGTGAGGGCGTTGACTGCCAGCCAACCACTCCCAGGCCCTGGTAAAGCAGACAGCCTTTCGCAGGTATTATTTCTTCGATATGTATGAATGCTCCCAAAGAGCATGCATAATAAATATTATTTTACCTGTTTGTATATCTGCGGAGAAGTGTCTTGCCCAGATCTCCTATTTCATAACTGTCAGAGCAAGGAAGCAGACTCAAGTCTGTCCTCAACACCTGTGGTCCCTGCCCTATAGAACAGTCCCCCCATAGAACAAATATATATATATGTGTGTGTGTGTGTGTATGTGTGTGTATATATAGATATATATGTATATATACATAATTTAAGGGAGTTGGCTCACATTTTTTTTAAGGCTGGTAAGTCTAAAATCTGCAGCTGGGCTGGTGGTACTAGAGATCCAGGGAGAGCTGACGTTTAAGTTCAGAGGCTGTTAGGCAGAAGGAGCCGATGTTCCAGTGAAGGCCATCAGCTGGACAATTCTGTCTTACCTGGGAAGATTAGGCTTTCTGTTCTATTCATGTCTTCAACTGATGGGATGTGGCCCACCTACATTATGGAAAGTCATCTGCTTTACCAGCTCAAATGTTAATCTAGTCTAATATTAAAGTCTACCTATTCACATGTTAATCTCTTCCAAAAACACCCTAACAGGAACACCCCGAATAGTGTTTAACTAAATACTTGTGGCCCAGCCAAGTTGACACATTACATTAGCCATCGCACCATCTTCCAAGGTTGCATAAAAATTTAGTAAGCGTGAAGTACCTGGCACATAACAGAACTCTGCATTTCTTGACTCCCTTTGCTACTCTCTGACAGCCTCTTGCACCGTTTCCCAGGGGCAAAGTTAGAGATGGACATATTTTGCCTGTAGTTGAGGACTTCAGAAGTCACAGAAAGGTGAATATTTATGCCCGATGATTCATTACATGAAATTAACCAGAGCATGTAATACACATCCCTCATCAGGCATTTTTAAATCAACTTTATTGACGGATGAATTATAGTTAAGCCTTGAACAATGTGGAGTTTAGCAGAGGCTAGGGGCTCTGAGCCACCCCCAAGCCCACAGTCAAAAATTTACATATAACTTCACACTTGAATGTCCGTATCCACGGTTCTGCATCTGAAGATTCAACTAACTACAGATCCTGCAGTACTGTAGTATGTATTTATTAAAAAGTGGACCCACGCAGTTCACACCTGTGTTGTTCAAGGATCAACTGTGTATACAATAATCATTACACACTTTATAATTGACAGGTCAATGGTTTTGCTCAATATATACATATATACCCATGTAATAGCTACCCTATTAAGATATAGAAACATTTCCATCTCCCAGAAAGTTCCTTCATGCCCCTTTCCCATGTCCCTGTCCATCCCTGAAAACCAAATAAATGATTTCTGTTACTATAGATTCGTTTTGCTCAGGCATCTTTTTAGTGAAAATTTAAGGTCTCTAACCATTGAAACAATTCCTCTTTAGCACAGAGCTAAATATTTAAGACAGTGAGGTGCTACTGGAAAGTGTTATGGTTAAAAAAAGTGCTTGAAATCATGTGATACGCAATATCCACTTCAGGGACAATCCTCGCCAGGGATGGAAAGTTTGATAAAATGACCATCAGAAGGTCTTGCCAGGTGGTAGAGGCTGTTTTTGTAAAATTTATTTATTCACTTTTAGAAATTTCTTTGCTCATGCACCCATTCCCAGAAATCATTGTATAATGATATTTTGATAAGCAGTCATCATCTCCCAGGAAATTATTTTGAGATCCCGTGAGACACACAGAGCAAGGCTTCATGTTCACACACTGTGTGCTGGGCTGTGCAGACAACAGGCAGTAGCAATTTCGGGGAGAGATCGTTTCACGTCAGGAGAAGGGTTCCCTTGGCTTTTACCCCCAGTATCCAAGACACAGGCCTTGATCTGGAAAGTCCCCCTTTCTGTTCTGGCCTTGCCTGTGCACCGGTCTCCCATGCTGTGTGTCCTTCTGTCTCCTGGACTAAGGATGTCTGAGCACAGATGTGGAACCACTCCGGGGCTTACCAGGTCCCAGATCAAGGCTTCTTGTTGTGGTTACATCAGGATCCTTCTTTGCTTCTGACTTTAGTTTCTGTGTCTTTCTCTCCCAGACCCCAGGAATGCCGAGTCACCAAGACCCCAGACATGTGGTCACGCTCAAGGGAAACCGGCACATCAGGCAGTACCCACAGGTCCAAAATCATGTACTCAGGACCAGCTACATAATTTGCAGGGCTCGTGATTCTAAACTTATTTAGAATGAATATCACGGCCGCAGAACATTGCAGCAAGTACGGGGTCCTTCTCAGGGTGGGGTTATGTGCAACAAGGTACAGTTTGGGGCTCTGTGATATTTGTGACTCAATTAATGGCAGCTGCTGCACCAGGAGGTATTCCCCATGGAATGGATGTCTCAGGTAAAAACAGAGCACCTTTCATTTACCCTGGAGTCTGCCACCTCTCACCCCGTCCCTCCCACGTCTGTATTCCTCTGTGCTAACATGTCATCTGCGGTGCTGGGCAACTATCTCTCCACAAAGGAAGGTTGGTCATAGGCGTGATGTGTCTCTGCTGCTGCTAGATGTCCCCTCCTGACACAGGAAGCACGTGCTTAGGTGACCAGGAAGGAGTTGCAGCTGCCCCTGTCGGTGAATTGATAAGAAATAGAGCCAAACGATTCCTCAAATGTTGATGAGCCTGAGGTTGGGAAACCAGATACCAGAAGAATCACTGTAGGTGGAAGGACAGGACCAGGACTGTGATGAATTAAACAAAGTAGAAACAGACACTTGAAGAGTATTTGGGATGCATGAGTCATAAAGGGCTGCAGGAAGCCATAAGGATTTTCCCCAAAATTCAAAACTAGATTAGATAAATGAAACCAATATACGTATTAATGAAGAATTATCTCTGGGATAAAATACACATAAAGTTACAAAGTGTTTTACAGAAAAGTTAACAAAACTTGTAAGACAGGCATCCATTCAGAGGAACGCGTTCTTCCTGTTCTGAGCTGTTCACTGGAGGTTCATGTTTCATTTCAGCCTCTGGGGGAAGGGGCGTGGCCCCCTGTGACGGGTTGGCTCTGGGGCCAGGCAGGGACAGTGACACCTCAGAATGACTCCCTGGAGAGCCCCTCTGCCCTCTCCTCAACACACAGAAGACCCCTCTGCCTGCCGGCCTGCCCTGCCATGGGCACCAGCCTCCTGTGCTGTGTGACCTTCTGTCTCCTGCAGGCAGGTGAGTCCGGGAAAGGGTCCCTTTCGGGGTCCCGGCACCAAGCGTGTCCCCTGTGTCTGCAGCATCAGCTTCTCCTTCTCCACAGGTCCAGGGAATGCTGGTGTCACTCAGGACCCAAAATTCCGGGTCCTGAGGACAGGACAGAGCACGACCCTGAAATGTGCCCAGGATCTGGACCACTACTATATGTACTGGTACCGACAAGACCTGGGACATGGGCTGAGGCTGATCCATTACTCAACTGACACTGGCAACATCAACAAAGGAGACGTCCCCAGCCAGCAGTTACTCCACGGCACTGCACGGCCACCTCCTCTCTGCACAAAAAGGCAGGGGAGGCCCTGCACCCCGGGACTCAGCAGAGCCCCTTGCAGGCTCCTAGCACCTGGAGCCTTGGAGCCCTGGGTGCCAGGTGCCTGCAGTGTGACCCTCAGTGTGTGGTCTCGGCCGGCCCAGACCTGACTCCATGGCCTTGCAGATGTGTGTACACCATCACTCTCTGTCTTTCCTCTGCAGCTGCCCAGAAAGATGCTGCCCCAGCTCTGACTCCTAGCCATCAGCCTGAGTCTGAGGCCTCCAGGAGGGAACGTTATTGGTAAATCACATACATCTAGATCCTCTTGTCCATCCCCAGGCACCTCACTTCTGTTTCTCTGGAAGGTTCTCCCCCAGACTGGCCCTTACGTGCTCTCTGCTCTTTCCTGCCTTTCCCTGGCGGGGCAGGTCTTCCCACCTCCCTGATCTCAGATTTCCGGCCCTCTCTACTCCAGCCTGGCTGCTCCTGCCTCATCTGGGTCATGTCCCCGTCCCATCCAAGAGACGTCAGAAGCTACTTCCTCTGCACTGGACACAGACCATTCCTTTTGTTGTGATTAACTCCTGCCCATGTTCCTGTTCAAGGTCCCACTGGTTGGTCAGGCAATTCTGGGCACACCTGTTTCCCAGGAGAATTGTGAACACGGTCGGGGTGTCTCTGTTCGAGTTTGTCCAGGTCCGGACTATGAACTTTCCCCTTGTTACTGTGGACTACGCCTCCTTCCTACTCATAAGCGGGCCTCCGTCTTCTGTGTGTGTGTGTGTGTGATGATTACAAGTATGTTCTTCCTTACTGTCCCCAACTTCTGTCCCCACAGGTCACACAGGAGCTGGAGTGTCCCAGTCCCCCAGGCACAGGGTCACAGGGAGGGGCCAAGCTGTAGTTCTCAGGTGTGACCCAATTTCTGGTCATGTTTCCCTTTGTTGGACTGACAGACACTGGGGCAGGGCCCAGAGCTTTTGATTTACTTTCAAAACAAGGCTGCACCAGAGGCGTCGGGGATGCCTAATGATTGGTTCTCTGCTGAGGGACCTGAGGGCTCATACTCCCGTCTGAATATCCAGCCAGTGGAGCCTGGGGACTCAGCCGTGTATCTCCGTGCCAGCAGCTTAATCAAACAGCGTCACACAGTCGCTTCCTTCTTGTTCACAGACCTCATCCTTCTCTCTCCTTGCAGTTCCTAGAGACCTTAAATAGGCTGTTTTTTGCTCACCAAAAAAAAAAAAAAAAGAGGTTGATTTGGACATCAGCTGTTCTTTGGATAGAAAGAGACCACAGGTTAACTCCTGAAATACTGTGGCTGTAAATGTTGGTGGATAGAAATCATTATGGCTCCTGTGTTCTAGGAGTCCCAGGGCCAGCTCAGTGCTCCAAGGCAAGGACCCAAAGTCCCGGACATAACAGTCTTCCGTGGGTCCTTCGGGAGGCTGCCCAAATACCTGGCTTTGGCTGCCTGTCTGTGCAGTGAGCAGAACCTCCTCTGTGCTTGTGGCTGGCATCTGGAAAGTTTTCAACTACCTCCTGGGGCATATTCTTTCTTCTAAAGCCTCTTCTGTCCCTGTCACGTTGGAAGTTTTCCACAACATAGCATCAAGACTCTCTTCCTCTTCCTGTTTTATTTTTTTATTTTTTGCGGTACGCGGGCCTCTCGCCGTTGTGGCCTCTCCCATTGCGGAGCACAGGCTCCCAACGCGCAGGCTCAGTGGCCATGGCTCACGGGCCCAGCCGCTCCGCGGCACGTGGGATCCTCCCAGACCGAGGCACGAACCCGTGTCCCCCTCATCAGCAGGCAGACTCTCAACCACTGCACCACCAGGGAAACCCTCTCTTCCTGTTTTAAGTAAAGTCCTTACTACTTTTGTGCCAGTTAATTGACAAACGCAATGTTGAAAACAATAAGACTTCATTTCCTCTGCCTCATTTCAGCAGCCCACTTTACTTTGTCTTCATGTTTTCACTGCCTCAGTCCCGACAGGTACACTAGAGCATACTTTTACAACCTCTCCAGTTTCCTCTTGATTTCCTGAGTAAATCTGTTCTCGAGAGACTGTTTTATGTCATGCCCTAGCCTTTCCATTTGAAATAATTTCCCTGAAACCTTTACCTTATTTTCTAATGCCCCTATCCCTTTTTATGTGTTTGCTATATTATATATTGTCATAGATATTCATTATAAGCATAAACACCTCTATTGTAAATAACATCTTCCATCCATCTGTGGGCGAAGCTGCGGTTTGAATGTATGAAATCTAAGGCCCTGGTCAGAGTGGATATGATTATGGACCATGTCTTCTGGGAGTCCTAAGAGATAACCCAGCTCCGGGACTGGGATTGAATGTCACGGCCATGGTAGAGGCTCCCTGAGCCTTGCATAGCAGGTAAGGGGAGTGACAGTTGCCCCAAATCCACTTAGCAGAAGTTGTTGTGTCTCTGTACAACAAAGTTCTTTCCCCAGGGAGTGAACATCCATGGGAGGGAGTTTTCCTGGTCTTTAATTGTGGCACCAGCAAAGCTCCCCTTGCTCTGTTGCCCTGTGCCTCTGGGGAGTGAGGAGAGCCCGGGCACACATGGGAATTCCCTACTCTTAGAATCCCATTCCAAGGACTCCCTTTCTAGATTTCATCTTCAATTTTTTTTTCCATTTTTTTCCCCATTTTTGCCACATGAACCTGGCAGATTCAGCCTCCTTATAATACTATTTTGTACCGATGTTTTCACATCTCTTAACTCCTCTGCTTCTTCCAGAATCATCTCTTCCCTCCCTGCTGCTCAAATCAGCAGAGGCACATTGTACAAGTTTTCATTTAGTGGAGACTGTCCCTTGCTGGTCTTAATCCCATCCATGCTCATTTCCCCATCAGATACTGTTTCCTCCATGATTGCTTAATGCCTTGTAAGATGTTCTTATTTTTCTTACATTCCAGTTTTACTTTTTACTCGTACGCATTTGACCCCATCTCGAAGGTAATTTCATTACCTTCCCAGTCCTTTGCTAATCTATATTTTGGAGTTAACATTGGTTGTCTTTTATTTTTCTTCAGCATTTTTCTTTATCTTTTGTAATGAAGGTAAAAGAACCTCCTTACACTTCAAGGTCTGTGTTTTTCTTCCTACTTTGAACATTAGTTTAAAGTAAACATTAGTTTAACTAAACATCAGTTCCTTTAATTTCTCCCATTCTATCCCTCTCCCTTTCAGAAGATAATTTTAAGGGGGAAGAACTCAGTTGGCCTATAACTGGCAGACAATGCGATAGTGGTTGAACAGAATGAGGGCGGCCTATTAAGCATGATAAATCAACGGAATAGTTTGGGTTAGAACTGGTGTTGGGATTAGCGTTGAAGGAAGTTGAGCATAAAAGGTGATCGTGCAGACACTTCCAGCACCCCTTGGGCCACTGCAGAAGAAACAGTGATGAAACTTCAGGTATTGGCCACAAGATGGCACTATGGCGCCACCGAGATCTAAGGGGCTCTGGGCAGAGTCTGGGAGAGCAGCCTGGGAGGAAAAGGGTTAAGAAAAACTTAGGCGTGGATCCACTACTCGACAGCTGTTGAAGAAGTTTTCAGTTATTGCCAAACTACCTACAGCTATGGAAGAAGTGGGAGGCCCCTCTAAACTGTAATGAGATCCACAGTTGAAGGATTTGGGCGAAGCAGCCTTGATGTCAGGGGCAGGTGCAGACAAGGAGCAACTGTGTCAGAAGAATATGGGAAACCCAGGGGGCGGAGTGCACCCAAAAGTCAGAGCGTCGCAGCCCTACTCCACCTCCCCTGCAGGCAAGCTAAGCAACATCTAGGAGAGGAGACGCTGACCTCACCTGAGCCAAGTCACAGGGGGATCCTCCCGGGGCGGGGAGAATCTGCAGGGGTAGGGGGAGTGACATCCCAGGCAGCCCCACCTGGCCATTGGAGAAGAGCCCCCCAGCTCCCTTTCTCAGGCCTGTGGAACAGAGCATTTAGTGGGGACAGCCCTCTTCTCGCCCTCACCCTGCCATGAGCCCCAACCTCTTTTGTGTGATTCTTTGTCTGCTGGTGGCAGGTGAGTCCGGAACTCAGCTGAAACCTCTGCTGTGGGTTTGCAGAGCCCCAGCTCCGAGGCTTTCCCTTTCCTTTGCAGATCCACGTTACTCATTGAGCCTTGTCTTTACCGTGTGTCTGCCTCTTCAGCAGGTCCCAGGGATGCAGCAGTCACCCAGAAGCCAAGATACCATATTATACGAGCAGGAAGCAAGATGGTCCTGGATTGTTCTCAGGATATGAACCATGTGGGAATGTTCTGGTATCGGCAAGATCTGGGACAGGGGCTGAGGCTGATCCATTATTCAAATGGCGTCGGTAGCACTGGCGAAGGGGAGGTCACAGAGGGGTACAGTGTCTCCCGAAAGAAGAATGACCATTTCCCCCTGACCCTGGAGCCGGCCAGCACCAAGCAGACCTCCCTGTACCTCTGTGCCAGCAGTGAACCCACAGCACGGCACAGTCAGCTGCTCTCCGCACGAAAAGCTCGGCCACAGGCGTGAGGTGGACGCTTCTTCCTGAGGCCACGTCTCACCAGGGGAGCAAAACTGCTCTTTCTGAAGCTCTCACCAGACTAGTGTGAACTGAGGTCCATCAGCGTGAAGGGTGTGAGTCTGAGTGTGTGTGTGTGTGTGTGTGTGTGTGAGTGTGTGTGTGTGTGTGTGCGCGCTCTAATTTGAAAAGACACATGACCCCAATGTTCACTGCAGCACTATTCACAATAGCCAAGACGTGGAAGCAACCTAAATGTCCACTGACAGCTGAATGGATAAAGAAGATGTGGTGCATATACACAATGGAATATTACTCAACGATTAAAAAAAGTGAAATGATGTCCTTTGCAGCAAGATGGATAGACTTAGAGATTATCATACAAAGTGAAGTCAGAGAAAGACAAATATCGTATGATATCACTTATACATGGAATCTAAAAATGGATATAAATGAACTTATTTGCAAAACAGAACTATAACACACCATTGTAAGGCAATTATACTCCAATAAAGGTGTATAAAAAAAACCACAACAGAAATAGACTCACAGACATGGAAAACAAACTTATGGTTACCAGAGGGGATAGGAGGGTTGGGGGGGGCAGGGATAAATTAAGAGTTTGGGATTAACATATACACGCTACTATGTATAAAATAAACAACAAGCACTTACTGTATAGCACGGGGAACTCTATGCAATGTCTTGTAATAACCTATAATGGAAAAGAATCTGAAAAAGATGATATGTATGCATATATAACTGAATCACTTTGCTGAACACCTGAAGCTAACACAACATTGTACATTAATGATACTTCAATTTAAAAATGGTTAGAAAAAGTAAATGCAAATAGCACTTAGTGTTACGTCACTCAATTCAGAATATTCTGGTAATTGAATAAAGCCGAAGGACAGCAGCATCTAACATGAAATTTATATTTCACTTCCTTTTTCAGCGCAGAGCTGAACAGAAAACAGCCGTGCAGCTTTAAATTCCCTGAGCGATCTGGGGCTCTCCAAGCTTGAAACTGTTACACAAAGGTGCCTGGGGCTCATTGAATACCAAGCAAGAATTCTTTGGAGAAAAACAATTTTCAGTAACAAATTATGAAACACGTAAGTAAACAAACCCCTTAGGGGAAATGTGAGTAGATGCATCAAACAGCAGCATTAAACCCCGAGATGATCAACTGTAGAATTATCAAAAAAAAAGATGACAAACTAAGTCTCTCCTGTGGGCACAGGGCAGTATTTTGCGTCTTCGGAGGTTATGAGGTCTTTTGAGGTCACTGAGAACTTCTCACGTTCTCAATATCTTATGCCTGTGACTGTTCTCATCTTCTCTTATTTGTGTGTGATTCATTTCTAAGTTGAACTACATGCATAAAATTGTATATGATTCCCATCTTTTAGGCAATTTGTAAATTAAGAAAGAACCTCATTTTTATCATCCCTTTGGCTTGGATTAAAATCTATGAGCTTTTCAATTTTTTTTTTCTTGCAAAATATTACAAAATGATATTGGCAACAATTTATTCTCCCCCAGCCTGTATCCCTCCTCGGCTTCTTACAGGTGGAAGTCCATACACAAGAGCAGGGTTTCTTCACGTGGGATTCAGTAAGTCCAAGTCTGGGGGTCCATAGTTGGGCTTCACAGGAAGGGCAAACTCCATGTGCTGCTCACCCCTTGACCTGCTGTGCCATGTACACCCTGGGTTGGGGGAGCGCTGGCTGACCCAGGACCTGATTACAGACAAGGGAGCAGGCTGCTCGCTGGGCAAAAACTGAACTCACTAATTGCACAATCTGCTGAAAGTCTAAATGGTGAAACTGACGAATGACCAATTTTGCCAAATTATGGCGTTTACAGCAGTTCAGGATGCTTGGAATGATTAAAACAGACTTTGAGGATTTTTTTTTTTTTTTGAAGTTTTTGTTTGGCTACAGCTTTCCTTCAGCCATTGATCCTCAGCTATTTCTGAGCAAACTTGTCAGTCCAGCTTATTTTGAGGTCAAATTTGGATGTTGTACACTCCAATCACTGAGAACTTCTCATGTTCTCAATATTTGATGCATGGAATTGTTCCTGTCTTGTGTGTGGTTTGTTTCTAAGGTGGACTACGTGGAATACACGCAATGAAATTGTATGTGACTCCCATCTCCTGTGTAATTGTTTATTACTGTTTTAGTCATACTTTATTTAAGGTGTAAATAGGGAGAAAATGCTCAAATTAATACACATATTGCTTGGTAAATTTTTTTTTGGGGGGGCTTGGTAAATTTTGTCAAAGGCCTACACCAGTGCGACCATGACTGAAATCAAGATAAAGAACATTTCTACCACCCGAGAAAATTTCCTCATGCCTCTTCCCAATCAGCTTACTTCCCAGAGCTATAACCACTTTTCTGACTTTTATGACTATAGTTTTGTCTATTCTTGAACTTCATATAAGTGGAACCACACAGGAAATACTCTGTTTTCTTGACTTCTTGTTCTCAAAATTATTATTTCTGAAATGTACTCATATTGTGTTTATCAGTACTTTTTTCTTTATAATACTGAGTAGTATTCCATTGTATATCACAATTTGTTTATCCATCCTCCTATAGATGGATGCCTAGGTTGCTCCAGTGTTCAACTATTATGAATAAAACTGCTCTGAATATCCTTGTACAAGTCTTTGTGGGTAAAAGCATTCATTTCTCTTAGGTATAAACATGAGTGGAACTATGGATTCACGGGGTAGAGGCATATTTGACTTTATTAGAAGCAGTTGAATAGTTTTCCAAAGTGACTGCACCAATTTACAACACCAAGGGGTGGGGGTTCCCTTGACCCCCGTTCACACCAACATCTGGTGTTCTTTTTATTGTTAGCCATTCTATTGGGTTTGTAGTGGTGTCTCATTTATACTTCACTGCTCAGTAATGATATTTACTTTTTTCATATCTTCCTATCTCCTCTTATAAGGTGCCTGCTTTGGAATTCGTCCATCTTTAAAAATCAGGTTGTCTTTATATTATTGATTTGTAAGGGATATTTTAATATTCTAGATAGGAGTCTTTTGACCATTAAATAGGCTGAGTTGGTCTTGGCCCACAGTGGCTTGCCTTTTCACTTTCCTAATGTTGACTTTGGTTAATTGAAGATTTAAATTTTTATAAAGTCTAAATTAACAGCTTTTTCTTTTACACTTGGTGCTCTTTGCATCCTGTTTGCCTACCCCAAAGTTGTGAGCCTTTTCTTTCTATTTCTTGCTCCACTGCTTTGTTCCTTGCCATCAGCTGGAAAGGACCCACCTCCAAGTTCATGAGTTACTCATCCCACTCTGCCCACAGCTTCCTATCCTCCCACACCTGTTCTTTGGCATTACCAGGATCTCCTATCCATTGGTAACTATTCTTTCTTTCTTCCTATTCCTTAGGGTCCTTCCAAATTTTTATCACCTCCTGATAGAGTAGTATTGATGATGTTATAATACATTCTTTTAACCCTATCTTGCAAATATTCATTCTTTTACCATGATCCTCTTAGGTTGCCCTCTCATTACAGAAACCCAAACCCGAGTGAATGCATGGATCTCTCTTTTTCAGGGCAACAGCTAGAGCTGTCAGAATAAATCACACCTGCACAAACTGGTATCTAGCATGATAAATCGGGTCACGAACTTCACCTGCCTTTACATCTCTGTTTTGAGATTCCAATTAGCTCACCCTCTCACTCAACAGAACATTATCTCAAATATTTCAGACATTTCCCACTCTCTGTAAAATTTACCCTCTTCTTGCTTTCTTGCCTCTTAAATCAAAGGTGATCCCTGCAGTGGAGGGCAGTGCCCACTGAGGGGGATCAGAGAGGGTGTCCTGAGGAGGGATCTGCGTGGAGCCCCAAGTTCTCCACTGCATATGTGAAGAAACACACCCTGCTGTAGACTTCCCTGGAGAGGAGTAGCTGAGGAATGGAGTCATACTTCCCTGGATCCTCTTCAGATTCTGTCCCCAAGTAATACTATTTATTTTCACATTGCATATTTCTCTATGCTTCTGCTGACTGTCTCAGCAATGCTAACTGCAGAATGTTAGAAATTTTGTTACTGCTAATTGCAGACAGTTAGAACTTCTGTTACTGCTAACTGCCGAACGTTAGGACTTTTGTTACTTTTCAAAAAGGCCCGATGCATTTTCCAAGCTCGTTTTTCCTTGTTTCCCTGGCTACATCTACTGTCTACTCCGCAGGGTGCGGGAGGGTTGAGGAGGACCAATGAAGAGCCTACTTATAGAGGTGAGACAGGGTTTAGGGGGACCGGTAAGGGAAGAGAAGGGTCCTACGACAGCATAAATGGGCGGCTCTTATCCCCATTGGCCTGAAAGGAGTGGGGGAATGGTTCCCTGGGCAGTTGGCTGCTGTAATTTAGGGAACCGGCTGCCTTCCAGGTGCTGCAGCCTTTGGTGAGAACGAGTCGCTAGGCTGAAACGTAACGGGGAGAAGGAAGCCAAAGGGTACGTATTTATTATAAACCAGGACAGTGGTGCCCTGTCTCCCTTCACTCCCCTGCCATTATGTCCCATAAACAAAACTCAGTCTAGAGAAAGCCCAGTTACTATAATCTGTAAAGGTCAGCCTCACAGGGCCAGGTGAGTCTGGAGGGATAAACAGAAACTCTCCAGGATGCTACACTGAAGACGGGCTCGAGGGCAGTAAACCCCAAGTTGACTAGGTCTGTGCCACGAGCCCATAAAGGCAGAAACTTGTTTCTGGAGAATCTTCACTCCCAAGAATTTATAGCCAACCCAGGCCCCCTTCGGACCCAGTCAGATGGACTAAATCTTGGTGTCTCTGCATTGCTGGCCGCTCAGGGTGAGGGCTGGGATTGCTGCCCGGGAAAGGAAAATATCAACACAAAGCTTGGTCTGACCCCAGCATCACAGAGATGGGGGTACCCAGGCAGAGAAGGAACTGGAGGCTTACAGACCCTCCCCCTTGGCTGATGTGCCGGTGGGTGAGTTCCGGCACGGAGCCCTGCAAGCAGAAGGGGGGCGGGGGGTGAGGAAGGTGAGAGGGGACGGGGCTTCCTGGCTGCTGGGGTGGGGGTGGGGGGCAAAGAGCATGTACCTCACAGAAACATCAGCACAGCTGGGTGGGGACGGACTTCGCCCTAAGTCAGCCTCCTGCCCGGCAGAAGTGTGAGAAGAGTGTGGCGTGTGGGTAACACAGAGCGCAGGACCTCGCGAAGCCTCCAGGGGGAGGGCAACAGGGAGGGGCCATCACAGGGTAATCCTCCAATCAGGGAGAGTGAAGCCGGAACTCAGCTCTTACCCAGGAGGACCAGAAGGTGAGTTCGAGGCACACACTGCCCACCCCGCATGCCCTGGGCTCCAGCCTCCTTCCCTGGGTGATGCTTTATCTCCTGGGAGCAGGGAAGTCCTGTGAATAGACATTATCGCCTTTCTGAGCTTCCCGACTCCTGAATCCCCCACCTCACCTTAGGGGTAACCATCAAGCTCTCTCCGGTGCTCATTTCATATCTGTGTTTCCCACAGGCCCGTTGGAGGCTGGAGTCACCCAAACTCTGAGACACCTGATCAAAACAACAGGACGGACAGTGACACTGAGATGTTCCCCTGTCTCTGGGCACCGCAATGTATCTTGGTACTAACAGGCCCTGAGTCAGGGCCCCCAGTTCCTCTCAGAGTTTTATGAAAATATGCAGAGAGAAAAAGGAAACTTCCCTGATCGATTCTCAGCACAACAGTTCCGTGACACTCGCTCTGAGCTGAACGTGAGCTCCTTGGAGCTGAGGGACGCGGCCCTGTACCTCTGTGCCTGCAGCTTAGCCCAGCCCTGCTGAGTCCCCCACGTTCTGTGCACAAACCTCCCTGCCTCGGCTTGAGCACTGAGAGAGCGTGCAGCCTCCCACCCAGGTTTCCCTCCTGCAAGGGATGTTTTTAGCCGTTTCAAATCCACTTCCTGTTATCTGCTGAGCCCAGAGCACTCCCAGCGAACAGAAGCCAGGTTGCCCTGTGTGCACTGAATATTTCCATGTCTCCCAGCAGCAGCCAACTCAATAGAAGGGAGGCAGCTGAGCCCTTAACGTGTGCTAGATTCTTTGTACATATCATCCTCTTTAAAACTCTGCAACCATTGTGCAAATCAAATATTCTTAGGTCCACTGTGTAGAGAAAAGGGCTCAGGGACATTAAATCATTTTCCCAATGTCTCACGGTTTAGAAGAAGCAGAACCAGGAAACAAACATGTCTGTTTACAAAGTCCACAGACCAGCTGCTCCATCATTGGCCTCTGCATCCCAGTCAGTGAGAACAGAGGCCTGGCCGTGTCTTCGTGTGTCCCGTGGAAGGCTCATACCTCATCATGGTTGTTACCATGGCCTCCTCCTTGGCAACACTGAGGAACATATGATTTCACACTGATTCTTTATCATTTGTAGGCAGCCCTCACACCTTTTATCAGTCTTAGCTTACGTTTTCTTTTCTTTTTTTTTTTTTTTGGGGGGTACGCGGGCCTCTCACTGCTGTGGCCTCTCCCGTTGCGGAGGAACAATAATGGCTTCTCTATTATGTGAGGGAAGGTCTTCCCAAGGCACAAATCCCTCTTGGATAAATTAGAGGCCGTGAGGCCTGATACACTGAACCGTGTCATGGATGTCCACTTCCATGGATCGTTGGACAACGCCAGAGACACAGAGCTGAGGGTCTCTCACCCCCAAACCCCAGCTTCAGCCCACACCCTGCCTGTGGGGCAGGATGCAGGGCAGTGCCCTTTCCAGCTCTCCCTCCTCAGCCATTTTGGAAATGCTGTTTGTGACGGCAAAGGCTCCATTTATAGAGAGAGGCCATGCATTAGTCCTTGAAGAACTGTGTGAGTCTTTCTGGGTGGAAATAATCAAATATACAATGGCCTAGCATGGCCCAAGGATAGACCAAAGCCCCGGTTTTGCCTGAATGGTTCACATCAATGCTTAAGAGACGAATGCAGCTTCATCTCCTTAGGCAGTGAAGACCAAAAATAGACTACTTATTTCAAAGAGTCAAACCTTAGAGAGACCGGAGTTAGAACATGTTCCCTGGGGACAGCACCCCTCACCCACTTGAGAAAGCTGTGAGCTGTTGATGAACACTGGAAGAACGTCACAACCGACCCTGGAGTGAACAACACTGCTACTTAATTAGGAGTAAAAGACGAGCATTTCTAGAGCCTGTGAAAACATCACTGATTTTTATTGAGTTTGAAAATGCAGGCAGTAGGAGGCGCTCATTTACCTTCCTCTTCAAATAAGGGGATTATTCAAGGCTTGTTCTAGAATGAGCGGTCAGAGCCTCCACTCCCGGTGGTGGCCGTTCTTGCAGAGGCAGAAGCCACATTAATCCACAGTCAGCACAAACGGAAGTCACCGTCGACCTCACCGCTTACCCAGTTCACCGGTCAGGGGCCGTCCATGTGCACAGGGTGCTGTGCTCCTTCACCCTTGGCTTATTTTTAAAAATGGGCATTTAGGGGCTTCCCTGGTGGCGCAGTGGTTGAGAGTCTGCCTGCCGATGCAGGGGATGTGGGTTCGTGCCCCGGTCCGGGAAGATCCCACATGCCACGGAGCGGCTGGGCCCGTCAGCCATGGCCACTGAGCCTGCGTGTCCAGAGCCTGTGCTCCGCAACGGGAGAGACCACAACAGCGAGAGGCCCGCATACCGCAAAAAAAAAAAAAAAAGGGCATTTATACCCATTATATATACACACTGTATATATACAATGTGCATATACAATGGAATATTATATAATATATACAATTATATAATGTGGCATATATATATGCCACACCTTCTTTATCCATTCATCTGTTGATGGGCACTTGAGTTGCTTCCATGCCTTGTATATAGTGCTAAGCTATGTTTTATAATAAAAAAGCATCAACAATGTATAAGGAAAATGTTAAATGTTAATAATCCTCCTCCCTCTGCAAACACAGCCCTATCCAATCCCACCTTTAGGGGTGTGTTTCTTACCTTCTTCTCTATGCTCATGCAAACCTGTCTACCCAAATACCCCTACAAAAGCGGGGCCACCTGCACACATTAACTGCAACTTGCATACTTTTTTCTCTTAGTCTACTTTGGACTTTATTTTTTCAGATCGGTAAATAGAGATCTAACTTGCTTCCGTTAGCTGCTTCATATCGCATAACGGGGATAGACAGGCAGGTTAATGGCCTCGTGCGTGGTCTCAGAGTTGATAAATGGTGGAACCAGATTACAGACGACAGTCTGTTTACATCTGTGTGGGACCCCCTGGGAGCCTGGGGGTTTTCAGTCTGCAGGTAGGAGCGTCCGTGTGTGTCCTACAGCACTGCAGGTAAAAACATCATGATGTTGGAAGAAGAGAAGTTCTAGAGATGGCTGATCAGGGCTTAGCCCCGGAGAAACTGAGATTTGAGCAAATTATTCCAATCCCAAGATGCATCACAGGTACGAATGTGATTTAGGGAAGGGACCTTTGTGAGAAGCTATTATTAAAATGAGAAAGGCGGGGAGAGAGGCAACTAAGTGGTCGCTTCACACATGTGAAATGTAGAGGAACACAGTGTTAACTAAACTCCAAGCTGGTTCTGATCGGTTTTGCTTTTTAAGGGGGTGGAAATGGATAATTTATTTCAAATGTGAAGTTACCAGCTGTACTGCCCCTTTTCCCTGTGAAGGCTGGTGACGAAGAGAGAAGCGGTGAGGCCACAGTTTACCTGTTCAACGGGGCACACTAATAAAACAGGCAGTGCCCAAGGACACTCTCAGGGGCCGGAAATAGGTCAATTTTCCTGCTTAATCAGGTTGGAGGAATCCCATCTTCTTCTGGAAAGGATCGTGTGTCTTGTTCCTTTTCTGAAGGGGGCCACCAGTCAGGTTTTGAGAGTTAGCCTAGGAGTGAAAATGAGAAATGAATTACTCATAATGCAGCCTGTTAGGAGTCCCAAGGATCAGTTCAACCCCCCACCGCGTTTTTATTGTATGACTCTCACCCGAACGTTAAAGGTAAAACAGTTCTGACTCCTCCAGGTAAGGTTCTGTAACATTTATTTATGTTAGAAGTGACTTAGAAACACAGGAGGCACCATGATAGGGAGTTGAGGACAAAAACTGTACGGAGATTCATGAATTAATCCAGGGAACTCTTTTTGTTTTAACCTCCAGAATTACTAGAAGATTTGAACTTAGATCGGTACACACCAGAGGCGCCGTTTCATCCCTTGCCCAGAGCTGTGAGTGCAGACTGCCTTTGGGACAAAGACGTGGCGATTCCACCACCCACCCTCCCCCCCCCCCCCCCCCCCCCCCCGCCCACACACATAGCCCACTCCTGCCCAGATCATGCGTAACACCAGGCGAATGCAGGAACGAGGTCAGAAAGAGGAGTCTCAGCTGGAGTTGATAAAATCAGCATTTCCTACCTCAACTGTGAAGGGCTGTTGAAGCATCCAGGTGGAAATGTCCAGCTGGTGATGAGAAAAGAAGGAGAGAAGCGAGAAGGCCAGGTAGGGAGTCTGGGACTCAGGCCCCGCGACACTGGGGTGACAGTGAGGCCCTAACAGAATCAGTGCCTATTTAGACCCACTTCTGAATTTCCATTTTTCTTTTGTTTTTTTTGCGGTACGCAGGCCTCTCACTGTTGTGGCCTCTCCCGTTGCGGAGCACAGGCTCCGGACGCGCAGGCTCAGCGGCCGTGGCTCACGGGGCCCAGCCGCTCCGCGGCATGTGGGAACTTCCCGGACCGGGGCACGAACCCGTGTCCCCTGCATCGGCAGGTGGACTCTCAACCACTGCGCCACCAGGGAAGCCCTCCATTTTTCATTAATTCTATGCCTCACAAGTTTTCACCTTTTAATGTTTCTGATGATGACTGTCATTTTTTTCTTTCTTAATGGTACATAATAAATGGTGCATCTCCGCATTGCAGACATCTTAGATGTACTTAATTAATTAATTAATCCTGAGGCTCAGTGATGTCACCATGGGAACTGCCCTGTGGGGACATGGACGCCCCTCCTCCTCTGCTCATACTTACAAGGACCCTGAGCTGGTCAACCTCCCACTGCTGCCCTGACCCTGCCATGGGCTCCAGGCTCCTCTGCTGGGCTACCTCTGTCTCCTGGGGGCAGGTGAGTCCTCAGCAAACCAAGCAGTTCTGTGTGTGTGTGTGTGTGTGTGTGTGTGTGTGTGTGTGTGTGTGTGTGTGTGTGTGTGTGATGATTACAATTATTTTCTTCCTTACTATCCCCACAGGTCACACAGGAGCTGGAGTGTCCCAGTCCCCCAGGCACAGGGTCACAGGGAGGCGCCAGGCTGTAGTTCTCAGGTGTGACCCAATTTCTGGTCACCAAGTATTTTACTGGTACTGACAGATGCTGGGGCAGGGCCCGGAGTTTCTGACTTATTTTCAGAGAAAAGGTGCACCAGATGCATCGGGGATGCCTAGTGATTGGTTCACCGCTGAGAGGCCTGAGGGCTCGTACTCCCGTCTGAAGATCCAGGGAGCAGAGCCTGGGGACTCGACCGTGTATCTCTGGGCCAGCAGCTTAGCCACAGCGTGGCACAGTCACCTCCTTCCTGTTTACAAACACCCACGTGCTCACCTCTACTCACAGTTCCCAGAAATCCCCATATAAAGGACTTACCCCACGCTTCCCTCAGCAGGGGAAATAAGTGGACTTGGGGCTTCGGCTGTTCTGATAGTAGGAAGTCAGAAAATAACCTTTGAAAGACTGGAGTATCTGGGTTTCTGAGATTCCTTTATACAGTTTAAGATTCTCTAATTGGGGTTGAATATCAGACCACAGTCTCAGGTAGAGTGAAGTAGCCTCTGGTAAGACTATCTAGTTTCAGCACGTTTATAATAACCTCCTCACACTGAATGTCACCAACTCAGACCACACAGTGCCCAGATGTGGGCCAGCCAATGCAGAACACTGTTAAGGTCATCTGTAGCCACCAACCTTAAAAATAAACAAATTACGATCCTTAGCAACAGTTGCCACTGAAATAAATTATCCACAGGGAACTGTCATCCACAGTAATGCACGCTAATGTATGTCCCTATATTGCTTTTATTGCTTGACAATCCTGCTGTCATTTTGTGTCTAATTTTCTTCTCTATTTTTTAAATAGAAACTCAGTTTGGCTTTCATAAAAGGTAACCCCGCTTGAGAAGGTGTTAAAGGGGAGTAATTCAAAGAAGACTGGAATAAGTTATATCATCCATTCAGGGTTCTGTGAGGTTTCCAATTTACACTCCTACCAAGGTATATGAGCCTTTCAACCGGCACACACACACATGAACACACACATGCACACACACACATGCACACACACACTCTTTGGGTTACTTTTTCACTCTTAGTTGTGTCCTTTGATGAGGAGAACTTCTTAATCCAAAATCAGTCCATTTTCCCCCCTCTTTGGTTTATATTTTGTATTTTGGTGTCTAGTTTAGGAAATCTTTGCCTATTTCAAAATGATCATGTTTTCTTATATTGCCTTCTAAATTCTTTATATTTTAAACTTTTACATTAAGATGTGTAATTCAACTGGAGTTCCTTGTATATGAAATGAAGAGGTAAGGTTATGGCTTTCCATATAACTATCCGATAAGAGTAATACTTTCCTCACCGCTCTGTGATCTCACTTTTGTCATGTATTAGTCATTGCATATGCGTTAGTCTGTTTTGTCAGTTCTTACACAAATAGCACACTGCCTTATTTACTGTAGCTTTACAATTCATCATATCAAATACTATCAAAGGAAAACCATTTGATCATCTCTATAGATGCTCAAAAAATTTTTGATAAAGTCCAACATCCATTCCTGATTAAAAAAACAATTAGCAAATTAGGAATAACTGGAAACTTCCTAATAAAAAGCATTTATGGAAAACCTATGGTTAATAGAACATTTTTTACACATAGACCATGATAAGTTACAGATGCACATTGTAATCCCTAGGTCAAACACTAAAAGTAGCATAAAGAGGGGAAAAATAATCTTTTCAACAAATGGTGCTGGAAAAAAATATATATCCATGTGGAAAAGGAATGAATCTCAATTTTTATCTCAGTCCATGAACCAGGAGTTGGCAAACTAAGGCCCAGAGGCCAAATATGGCCTCTGCCTGTTTTTATATGGCCGAGAAGCTAACAATGGTTTTTACATTTTTAAATGGTTAAAAAAATAAAAAGAATAACATTCTGTGCCAGGTGATAATTATACAAAATTCAGATTTCAGTATCTGTAAGTAAAGTTTTTTTTTTTGTTTTTTTTTTTTGCGGTACGCGGGCCTCTCACTGCTGCGGCCTCTCCCGTTGCGGAGCACAGGCTCGGGACGCGCAGGCTCAGCGGCCATGGCTCACGGGCCCAGCCGCTCCGCGGCACGTGGGATCTTCCCGGACCGGGGCACGAACCCGCGTCCCCTGCATCGGCAGGCGGACTCTCAACCACTGCGCCACCAGGGAAGCCCTGTAAGTAAAGTTTTGTTGGAATAAAACTAAGCTCAACCATCTACGCATTGCCTATGGCTGGTTTTGCACTGCAATGGCAGAGTTGAGTAGTTCCGGCAGAAACTGCATGGGGTGCACAAAACCAAACATATTTACTATCTGACTCCTTACAGAAAAGGCTTGCTGACCCTTGCCAAAACCAAAAATGAATATGAGTTGCAACAACATTTCCAATGATCTATAAAGCTTCTGAAGTATAAAGGGTCTGAAAGAAAACACAGCAAATTCTCTTCATGACCTTGTAGTAGGCAAAGATTTCTAAAAGAGGATGAAAAATGTTCTAATTTTTAAAAGAATTAAATTATTCTTTATCAAAATTTAAAAAAAACTGTGTCAAAAGATACTAAGACCCAATACAGTGACCCAATGCAGCCAAAAATAAATAAATAAAATAACTTTTTAAAAATTTGAACAGGGTATTCAGATAAGAGAAGATATGTAAGGAGGCAGTGTCCTCTTCAAGGACTTGATGGGCTTCTTTCCCTGGCTGCTTGGAAGATATTTTGGCTGATAGAACTCCACTGTCAGCCTCTCCAGGAATTATCTTTGGTTAAAGAGAAAGCTTTGCCCGAGGTCCCACCCCTTCCCAGGGCAACTGGCAACTGGCCCGTATCCCCTTTCCTAGAACACTAATTGATGAGGTTTAGAATTTTTATTCCGTCTTGGAAAAATCTTTACTTCATGCCTCCCTCACTACCACGTGCTAAGGGTGAGCCCGAGACAGATAAAGAGCAAATCAGCAAGACCTGTGCCCTGCATGTCCCGGTGGATCCGGATTTCGATCCTAATAGGTAGCACTCGACCTGCCTGGGCTCTGGCAATTGCGCTACTGCACAACTGGCCACTTGAGGGCACTGTGGATCCACCGAGCGAGCCTCCGTTAGCAGCGTCCGGGAGGGGGAGGGAGAGGGGGAGGGAGAGGAGGAGGGGGCGGGGTTAAGGGCGAGAGCGTCCTGGCTCGGTCCCTGAGTCAGGGAGATTATTTGATGAATCAGAGTCAGTGTTGGCATTTGAAGAGCTGATCACCGACTTCTCGCATGAACAAACATGCAGGTGTGTTTGTCCCAGCAGGGAACCGTGAACTTCGCCTGGCAGGGAGTAAAGGCCTCTCTGGGAGGCTACATTTAGTGAAGAGTGTGATGGGGCTTCAGTGGGGCAGCCTGGATAATCCAAGACAGGTGTAGGGAAAGGAGCTCCTGCCCTGGGGCAATAGAGAAGCAGCGAGGGTTGATCACCTGGCCCAGCCCTGCACAGCCTAGCTCAGCACACCCAGCCCCACCTGCTCCATGGGTGACGGGACAGCATGGGAAGGCCTCGATCAGCTGAGCCTGCCTGGGGGGGTGCAGGGCGCCTGCGGGAGCCCACAAGGACAGGGACATCAGAACAGCGACATCACAGGTAAGCCCTCCATACAGAGAAAAGGGAGGATCAAACATCTGCTCTCTCACCCTGGAAACCAGAGCCCTGAGTAGGGAGAAGACCAGTTTCCTACTGCCTGAGTCGCCTGGGGCACTCGGCTTCTTGGCTGTGTGGCCCACTGGGGCAGATGAGTCCTGAGCTCGGGTGGGACAGCCCTGGACCCCAAAGCTTTGACTGTTGCTAGTATCAGACCCCTTCCTGTGCTAGGTATCCAGCTTCTTAAGTACGTTATTTCGATTCGTTTTCTTAAGAACCACGTGAGATACAGCACCACGTTAAGGGGGAAAAAACTGATTGCTGGAGAGTTTAGATAACTTGCTGAAGTAGGCACAGCTAACAAATATCAGAGCTGAGACTCAAACCCACCCACGCTTTAGATCCCCCTCTACGTTTTGGTAGAGGTAGACATCTTCAGAATCGGAACATTGACCCACAAGTCCCTTTCAGAAACACTGACTCTGACACAAGTTATTATCACAACATCTTTCACCTGGGGGGCTAAAGAGAAAAGAGTTCTGACTTCAGAGGCCTTGGTCTGTTTTGCCTTGGACTATTCCGACCTGCCTCGAGCTGGTGACTTGGAAAAGATTTGGCTAAGTTTTCCCGTTTGTAAACTGAGACCAATGACACCTGTTTTGCAGAGGTTTTATGCAAGAAAATGAAACAAATTGCGTAATACAAAGTACAGGCTTAAGAAATCTTAGTTCCCTGTTAACTCTCTGACACAACTCTGGTCTAGCACAATTACTGGCTGTGTGCAATTCTGGGATCAAAGGCAGGCACGGATTACTTTTGCCTGAGTCACCTGTGCTCCAGACGCAAAATCATCTGAAATGCAAATACAGTCGTCTGATAATTTATTATGTGAAACTAACTACAAAGGGTTGCCTCTTAAGGGAGTTGCCTCTTAAGGGAAAATGAAAATGGGACCCAGGACAGCCCTTCCTGTTTGATATTAAGTCTGATATTCAAGAAGGTGTGGTGCTTCCAGAAAATTCCGGCTTCTGAGCCATTAGTAGTCATGAGAAAGATCTGCTAGAAGAAGGGACACTTTCACTTGAAGAGTGGCCATCAAGGATCCTCTAGGGCTTTCCATCACATCCTCAGCCCACCTCTGATTTCATCCTTGACTGCGGTTAAGGGTTATGTGCAAGCCTATGTCCATTTGCCCCATGCTGACGGCTCCCCATCACATGCATGCTGGGGGTCCCTCTGCTTTCTGCCCCAGGGTCTTCTCTGATGTCACAGGAGCCCCGTTGGCCCGTATACAGGGCAGCCAGAGCTGAAGGGGTGCTAAAGCTCCTTGTGGGACAGGAGCCAGGGGACGAAAGCTCCGGAGTCAGCATTCAGGAATAGTTCAGAGAGGCATTTCCTGGGCTTCTCAGAAGGTCCAATGGAATCCATCTCCTGTTGCCCCAGCACAACTTCACTGTGGTGCCTTATCCTGGTTTTCTCCTTCCCTGCTTCATTCTCCCTGCTCTCTGACAGTGATGGAATGATGTCACATCAGAAGACCCTTCTCGGGCTTCCCTGGTGGCGCAGTGGTTAAGAATCCGCCTGCCAATGCAGGGGACACGGGTTTGAGCCCTGGTCTGGGAAGATCCCACATGCCGCGGAACAACTAAGCCCGTGCGCCACAACTACTGAAGCCCACGCGCCTAGAGCCCGTGCTCTGCAACAAGAGAAGCCACTGCAATGAGAAGCCATGTACCACAATGAAGAGTAGCCCCCGCTCACCGCAACTAGAGAAGGCCCGCACACAGCAACGAAGACCCAATGCAGCCAAAAATAAATAAATAAATAAGAAGACCCTTCTCTTTGGAAGAGGCCACCATTTTTCTTTTCTTCATACTGCCATTCAGTCATTCAAAAAGTCTTATAGAACATATATGAATGAATCTTTCTCAATTCATTTTGGTTTATTTTGAATTCCCAACAGACTTACATGATCTCTGCTCCCTTAAAGCTCTGAACCTATTGATATTTGCAACTGAATAGACTGGAGTTATGTTTTACGAAAGTAGAGTCGGCCTGGACTCAGATAATCATTTTTTTTCTTCAGTCATTCAACAAACACTTATTGAATGTGGAGTAGATCCAGGTTTTGGTGTGGCCTAAACCTTATCAAATGTTAGGGTGCTCTTTGAAAAAGAGAATAGAAAAAAAATTTTTTTAAGTCTTGGAAAGTTTCTGTGCAATTGAGAGGGCCTGAAGTTATTTTATTCTTCACTGACTTTATGGACAGTCTATTCTTCACTACTTACCGTGTGTAGGTACTGTTCTATACTGTTCCCGGTGCCTAGAAACACCAGTGCAAAAACGAAACAAAAAAAACTAAAAACAAAAAAACAGACAAAGCTTCTAGATGAGGTGTATGTTTTCAGCAACACCAAATTTGTGACTTGATAATTAATTAATTTAAAAATAAAAAGGAAATATTCCTGGTAAATACTTATTCCCTAAAATTTAGCATATTGTTGAGAATATTAATATTATAGGTAGATCATACCTTATCATGAGAACAGTCCTCAGCTTTCTAGGACTCCATGTACCCTACCCCAAAGAATGTGAGTCCTAGCTGAAAAACTCCCTTTTTTTTGCACACACCCAGCCGCGGTCAGTAGGCTGCTTTGCTGTCAGGCTCTTGGTCCCTGGGACAATGTGGGTTCTGGGCATAGATGGGAAAGCCCTTCCCCAAGTTTGCCAGACCCCAGTCACAAGCATTTCCATGCAGTGCTACATCAGCCTCCTTCTTGTCTCTGATTTTGGATTCCATATCCTTTCTCACTACTGTGTGATTATAGGAATTACCCATCCAGATAACATGGACATATATAATCACAGAAATAGGGGAGCCACACACACTCACATGACCTGTGTTTGAAATGACAGTATGCCCTGATATTGTCTAGCTGTAAGTCTTGCACTACAGCAATTTATGATTCAATGTAATAAAATATGATTCGATCAATATTCTCTCATTTGGAGTGTATGAGACCTTTCAAATGGAGACAAAACATTTCCCTGTGGCCCTGGAGGCATCACGCATGTGTACGTCTGGATGGGTCTCTCATCCACATTGCTAATGCGCCTCCTTTCTTTTTCACAGAAAGCACGGTCACAGGGGGTAAGTGGTCTAGTCCTCCCATGGCCTCCTTGGGGGCTGGGGGGAGGAAGGGAGGACTCTTACCCCCAAGGATATAGAGACTTGAGCACAAATAGTGGAGCTCCCAATGTAAACAATTCTTCAAATTCCAGTGACTTTGACCTTGAGACTGAAAACATTCTGGACATCAGGTAGTTCTTTTTAAATGAAAAGATCACTGCTGGCTGAGAGTCAATTATCCAGAGTTTAGGCAAAGGGAAAAAAACTAGTAACATTTTGAGCAGAGAGGTCACTAAAGTACTGGGATTGCCATGAGAATATTTCTTAGTCTACAGAAATATGAAAAATCTTAACAGCATCCAAATAAGGAATGTTATTATGCAGAGAAGAAAAAATTTCCTTACTAAAAGGCAGGGAAAAAGCATAGAGACATAAGATTTCTTTTTAAAGCAGACTTACTAATTCTTCCTGTTCTGAGCTGTTCAACTTTATATATATTATTGACTTCTTCCTGTGGGAAGGGCTGTGGCAGCTGAGCTCTGCAGCTCAAGCATGTGTCAAGGATAGTGACATCATTGAGTTACTGGCAGCCCAAGTTGTTGTTTTGGCCGGGCCTCGAGGCTTGTGGGAGCTTAGTTCCCGGACCAGGGATAGAACCCAGGCACACCACGGCAGTGAAAGTGCTGAGTCCTAACCACTGGACGGCCAAGGATTTCCCAAGAGCCCAAGTTCTATTTCCCCAAAACAAAACTGGATGATATGAGCTTCTCTCCAGGACCGGAAATGGTCACCAGGCTCTTCTTCGGCATGGCTTTTTATCTCCTGTGGGCAGGTGAGTACAGGTGGGCTCCCGTCCCTGGAATTCTCAAGACCTCAATACTAGCCTTCCTCTTGGGATGACAACATCAGCTCTGTCTATCACAGGACCTGTGGAGGCCGGGATCACCCAGAAACCAAGACACAAGATCACAGTGACAGGAGAGACAGTGACTCTGGAATGTCACCAGACTGATAAACATGACTATATGTACTGGTACCGACAAGACCTGGGACACGGGCTGAGGCTGATCCATTACTCCTTAGGTGTTGGCAACATTGAGAAAGGAGAAATCCCTGATGGGTACAACGTCTCGAGATCAAAAACAGAGGATTTCCCCCTGACCCTGGAGTCTGTTATCCCCTCCCGGACATCTGTGTACTTCTGTGCCAGCAGTGACTCCACAGTACTGCACAGCTGCTTCCTCTCTGCACATAAAGCGTGGTTAGAAAGACTGAGGGTTGCCTGCACACGTGAGGTCTGGCCCCAACCCTCAGAAGCCCCTGTCTCCATCGAAGGCACAGAGTTCTTGCCAGCGTGGGGGCGGGACAGCAGAGGGCAGTGTGACTCTCAGTGCTGAAGTCTGCCCCATGCCCATCTTAGCCTGACTACGGGTCAGCTCAACACTACAGCTAGCTGGTTCTCTCTTCTGAGGTCCCCTCTGCTTGCAGAAAGGAAAGTGCATCTTTACTTGAGATACATGAAGATCCCCTTGATAATCTCAAAGGCCCACATCCTTCTCTCCCCTGTGAGCTTTGTGACGTCTTCATCTACTGCCTACCCCACCCTCTACTATCCTTCACCTTACAAGTCAGAAACCTTCACTCACGGGGACTTCCCTGGTGGCCCAGAGGTTAAGAATCTGCCTTCTAATGCAAGGGACACAGGTTCAATCTCTGGTCGGGGAACTAAGATCCCACATGCCGCAGAGCAGCTAAGCCTGGGCGCCACAGCTAGAGAGCCCATGCGCCGCAACGAAAGATCCCATATGCCGTAACCAAGACACGACGCAGCCAGAAATAAATAAATAAATATTACAGAAAAAAAGAAATGTTCACTCACATGGTCTCTGCTCCTGGCTGCCTTTCTTCTACTGGGCAATAGCCCTACAAGGTCCTATAACGTTTGCTTCTGCCTGTCCCTCACCATCGTCTTGCACAAGTTTCCCCTGACTTTCCCTGTTCCAGCCACATGCATCCACATTTAGTTTTTTCCTCTTCTGTGCCATGTACTTTGCCACCCTAAGATCTTTTCTGTAGGCTGTTTCTCTCGCACTAAACATATATCCCTCCCTCTTCTTTCTAACTCTCTACTTCATTCTTTACATGAAAATCTATTTCAGGTATACTTAATCTTAATTGTGAAGAGTAAAATTAAATTTTACTAGGAGAAATTAAGAAAAAATATTCTGGGGCATTCATCTGAGGAAGGGTTTGTTGTGGGTTTTTTTTGTTTTTTTGTTTTTTGTTTTTTTTGCGGTATGCGGGCCTCTCACTGTTTTGGCCTCTCCCATTGTGGAGCACAGGCTCCGGACGCACAGGCTGAGCGGCCATGGCTCACGGGCCCAGCCGCTCCGCGGCATGTGGGATCTTCCCGGACCGGGGCACGAACCCGTGTCCCCTGCATCGGCAGGCGGACTCTCAACCACTGTGCCACCAGGGAAGCCCTGTTTTTTTTTTTAATGGAGACACAAAAGAACACAAACTGCAAAGAAAATATTCATAATGTGAGTTGCATTCAATTAAACTCTTGTATGTCAGAACACACTGTAAAAAATGAAAAGGTAAGCCACAGACTGAGAAAAGACAGGAAGACTTGCAGACAGATGATAAAGAATCAGTGTGACAGAGACGAAATTCCTGTGGCTCCGATGTGATTCCAACATCACTGTAGTTGGAGGGTTGGGAACCTAAGACTAGGTTCTGAACAATGGGATGTGCGTGAAAATTACGCAAGCCAGTTTCAAGCCGTGTCCTTTATAACATTCTATGGCACTGTGATGAGGCCTCCAGGTGTCCTCCCACTTGGAGATTTGCTAAGAGACTCACGGGATACAGCATAGAGTTGTAGCCATGACTAAGATATATTAGTGACCAAGGAGATATTCAGTGGCAGATCATAAGGGAAAAAGACATGGAGTCTAGAAGAATCCATCCATACACAGGCTTCGTTATGCTCTCTTCCTCCTGGGAGGGCTCACACAGAGCTCACACTTCCCCCAGCGAGAAAAACGCAGCATCATGGGTATGATATTTCTGCCAAGGGAGCCCACTGAGTACTCAGTGCCCAAGGTTTTACTGGGAGCTGATCCCATAGGCACCCACTGCCTACCACGAATGGAAGATCTAGTCTCCCAGAAGGAAATCCAGTGTTCGGCACAAACTATGTTGTTCACACCAATGGTCCAGGCACGGTGAGACACTCTTCTCAAAAAAACTTTCTATCAATATAGATAGCTGTTCACCAGCCAAGTTCCCAGATGCCAGCCAAAGGCCAGACTTGCAAGCAGGCTTTCTAGACACAGCAGTTTCAGACCTGCTGCATTAGCTTCTTTCTGCATGGGCACGCCTCAACTCTCTTTTGCCATGCTTGGAGGAACTTGGAAGGAACCCTTTATTGTCTGGCTAATTAAACTGTAGAAGCAGCCTGGCTCCCTGGATCCTAATTTGGTGGACAACCACAGAAAGAAGCTGTTCATGCCACACTGGACTTCATGGTCATGGGGAATAGAATGTTTTAGAGTTAAACCACTGGGATTTTAGGGTTTGTTTTATTCTCTGTAGCATAGCTGGCCTTGTCTATTAGAGTTAGTATCGAAAATGAATACATAATTCTTATTACTTAATAAGGAAAAGATGACCCAGTAAAAATGGCAGTACTTAATCTAGGTAATTCTAGGTAACATGAATTCTCACTAAACATGTGAATACATTCTCAACCTTACTTAGAATCAAACTCTTGCAAACTGAAGCAGTAAGTTACGACCTCAAACTTACCAGACTGGAAAATTTTCAAGAGTGACAGTCTGAAATTTGAGTAAAGGTACCGATTACTGGAAATTCTCTTACACTACAAAAGAAAAATTACAGGGCTTCCCTGGTGGCAAACTGGTTAAGAATCCGCCTGCCAATGCCGGGGACACAGGTTCGAGCCCTGGTCTGGGAAGATCCCACATGCCACGGAACAACTAAGCCCATGCGCTACGACTACTGAGCCTGCACTCTAGAGCCCGCGAGCCATAACTACTGAGCCCGTGTGCATTAACTTCTGAAGCCCGCATGCCTGGAGCCCGTGCTCCACAACAAGAGAAGCCACCGCAATGAGAAGCCCGCGCACCGCAATGAGAAGGCCGCGCACCACAACGAAGAGTAGCCCCCGCTCGCCGCAACCAGAGAAAAGCCTGTGCGCAGCAACGAAGACCCAACACAGTGAAAAATAAAATAAATAAAAGAAAATTACAGCTATATCAGAGAACATTTTGTGGGATATACTCTGACAACAACACTTCAGGATAAATTACCAAAATACTCAAATTACTTAGGTTCCTTTCACTGTCTTTATATAACAGCTGCACAGGACCATTTTCTCTGTGTCAAGAGAGGCTGAGTGTTCTAAAGGATAGTCAAAAACTCACAAACTTTGGGAAGTTGACTGAATGTAAATGGAGGAAAAGTAATATTTATCCCAAGTTGTAGTTGAACAGTATGTATTAGCGTAGTGAGGAGGGAACAGGAGCTGCAGAGGAGCTGGGAGGATTTGCCTTCACAAACACTGCCTGGTGTCAGCCCCAGTTCTAATGCAAATAGTGGAGAAGTTGCACCAGGCTCCCTGGGCCACTGGATGAAGGGCCTCAGGCCAGTGACCCCGAACCACTGGCCATCGGGAGGCATTGGTTTTGGATGGAGAAGCAGATCGGGGGTTTTTGTATTTAATTAATTAAATTATTTATGCATTTATTTATTGAAGCATAGTTGATTTACAATGTTGTATTAGTTTCTGGCGTACAGCAAAGAGATTCAGTTATATATGTATGTTCTTTTTCATGTTGTTTTCCATTACGGTTTATTACAAGATATTGAATATAGTTTCCTGTGCTATACAGTAGGACCATGTTGTTTATCCTTTCTATATACAATAGTTTGAGTCTGCTAATCCCAGACTCCCAATCTATCCCTCCTCTACCCACCCTCCCCCTTGGCAACCACAAGTCTGCTTTCTATGTCTGTGAGTCTGTTTCTGTTTTGTCAGTACGTTCATTTGTGTCATATTTTAGATTCCACATCTAATTGATATCATATGGTATTTGTCTTTCTCTTTCTGACTTATTCACTTAGTATGATAATCTCTAGGTCCATCCATGTTGCTGCAAATGGCATTATTTCATTCTTTTTTAATGGCTGAGTAGTATTCCATTGTGTATACGTACAACATCGTCTTTATTCATTCATCTGTCAATGGACATTTAGGTTATGTCTTGGCTATTGTAAATAGTGCTGCTATGAACATAGGGGCCCATGTATATTTTTGAATTATAGTTTTGTCTGGATATATGCCCAGAAGTGGGATTGCTGGGTCATATGGCAACTCTATTTTTAGTTTATTGAGGAACCTCCATACTGTTTTCCATAATGGCTACACCAATTTACATTCTCACCAACAGTGTAGGAGGGTTCTCTTTTCTCCACACTCTCTTCAGCATTTGTTATTTGTAGACTTTTTAATGATGGCCGTTCTGACCAGTGTGAGGTAGTACCTCATTTTAGTTTTGTTTTACATTTCTGTAATAATTAGTGATGTTGAGCATCTTTTCATATGCCTATTGGCCATCTCTATGTCTTCTTTGGAGAAATGGCTATTTAGGACTTCTGCCCATGTTTTGATTGGGTTGTTTGGTTTTTTGTTATTGAGTTGTATGAGCTGTTTGTATATTTTGGAAATTAAGCGCTTGTCAATCGCAGCATTTGCAAATATTTTCTCCCAGTCCGTAGGTTGTCTTTTCATTTTGTTTATGGTTTCCTTTGCTGTGCAAAAGCCTATAAGTTGGTTTTTTGTTTGTTTGTTTGTTTCTAGGTAAGAAGTGGATTTATTTAGAGAGAAACACACTCCACAGACAGAGTGTGGGCCATCTGAGGAGGTGAGAAAATGCCAAAAGCTTATAAGTTTGATTAGGTCCCATTTGTTTATTTTTGCTTTTATTTCTATTGCCTTGGGAGACTGACGTAAGAAAACTTTGGTACAATTTATGTCAGAGAATGTTTTGCCTATGTTCTCTTTTAGGAGTTTTATGGTGTCATGTCCTACATTTAAGTCTTTAAGCCATTTTGAGTTTATTTATTTATTTTGGGGGGCTGAATTATTTTTTAAATTTATTTATTTAATTTATTTATTTTTGGCTGTGTTGGGTCTTTGTTGCTTCGCACGGGCTTTCCCTAGTTGCAGCGAGCAGGGGCTACTCTTTGTTGAGGTGCACAGGCTTCTCATTGCGGTGGCTTCTCTTGTTGCACAGCACAGGCTCTAGGCGTGTGGGCTTCAGTAGTTGTGGCTCGTGGGCTCTAGAGCGCAGGCTCAGTAGTTGTGGTGCACGGGCTCAGTTGCTCCGCAGCATGTGGGATCTTCCCGGACCAGGGCTCAAACCCGTGTTCCCTGCATTGACAGGCGGATTCTTAACCACTGCCCCACCAGGGAAGCCCTTGAGTTTATTTTTGTGTATGGAGTGAGGGTATGTTCTAACTTCATTGGTTTACATGTGGCTGTCCAGATTTCCCAACACCACTTGCTGAAGAGACTGTCTTTTCTCCGTTGGATATTCTTGCCTCCTTTGTCAAAGGCTAATTGACTGTAGGTGTGCGTGTTTATTTCTGGTCTCTCTATTCTGATCCATTAATCCATTTATCTATTTTTGTGCCAATACCATGCTGTTTTTATTACTATAGCTTTGTGGTATTTTCTGAAGTCTGGGAGGGTTATGCCTCCTGCTTTGTTCTTTTTTCTCAGGATTGCTTTGGCAATTCTGGTTCTTTTATGTTTCCATATGAATGTTAGGATTATTTGTTCTAGTTCTATGAAAAATGTCATGGGTAATTTGATAGGGATCACATTAAATCTGTAGATGTTTTTGAAACAGGGCTTAGTTCTGCCTTAGAAGTTGAGGCAAGAAAAATGCAACTTCATCCTTGCATCCAGCCTCTGGTTTGCAGATGTGAGTGGCCAGTGGAATGTGAGGAATTAAATGGAGACTCTTCTTCCTTTATAGATGCAGGTGGGTTTTGCATAGCAGTGAACCTGAACTGTAAATTACCAAGTGGAGCAAATCACGGAGTGGAGAATCTTCTGACCCTGCTGGGGGTGTAGACAGAGAAGAGCCAGGAGCTGGCCTAATTCTCAGGGACCCATGAGATGGAAAACATCTGCCTTGGGAGACCATTAGAGAAACTCTAGATATACACCTGTACCCCAAACTTAACCCCTACTAGTTGTGTGTCCTAGATGCTGTATAGGATGATGTAAGGGAAATGCAGGGGAGGAGAGTAGATAATTCAAGACCTTGTCTAGGCTAGTCTCAAATTGCTGGCTAAGACACTGCAAATATCCTTAATGAGTATCAGATCTCCCAGAACTCCTGCCTTTCCTCCCTTGAGCAGTAAGATGCCCCATCCCTGCCTGGATTTTGTTTTGGATTTGTTCAGTGCTGCAGGTGAGGCCTTGGAAGACAGCAGGGATTTCTTCCCTGGAATGGGCAAGCCTCAATTGCAAGCATTTTGTATGTAGCCTGATCAGCCCTGTGTCCTGCCACCCTGAACGCTGCCATCACTCAGAACTTTTAACCCCTGGGCACAAGAATGGGACAAGTAGTGACACCTCAATGTGAAGAAACTTCCCAACATGGGATGATTAACTGGGACCAACATTAAGTTGGACTCAGACCAGCAGCTTTTCTATCTCAATAATAAAGAATTTACGAGGGAAATGGATGGCTCTGATAGTTCTACATCTGTGGGTCTTAACTTGATAGCGTTGGCATGTAAGCACTAGGTTGTGGGTATTCAGAAGATTATCTCTGAGAACACGACTCTACTGTTTCCACCTCTCTGACACACATTTCCTTGTTTTCTTGTTTCATACCAACTCTTGGGGCCTTCTCCAGTCCTCTAACCCTTTCTACCTAACCACTCAGACAACGAAAAGAAATCTTTCAGAACAAATGTTGCCCTGTTAAAAAAAAAAAAGTCAGATACTAACCAGTGCAATTCAATTGTATGTTATGCTATGTTTTTTAAGATTCCAGAAGATTCAATTTTGTATTTACTGTTACTGTATCCATCCTGGTATTTTCAGGGATAAGAGAGTTCTCTGAATGCATCATGGAGATGAGTGAAAGCAAAGAGGAAACTGGTCTTTGACCTTCAGACAGAATAAAAGCTTCCAACTCACATCTACACTCAGGGCATCATTTTATCTCTCTACCTTCAATTGTGTCAGTTAGTTCACTGTGCTTCTAGGATAAAGCGGTGGCAATTACCCTGGCTTTACCTTGTCTAAGCTCATCTGATTGGGAAAATAGAGAACCTGGTAAAAGAGACACCTCCAAAGAAAAGGATAATTACAGATAACACAAAAAGGTTATTAACTGATATTTCAAACATGAGTCACCTTTGACACATCCAAGTAGAAACATCCAGCAGAGAGTTAGAAGGTGGTGATAGGAGATCCAATCGCTCAGCCCTGGAGCCATGCGTGGGGACAGTTGGATGAATTCACATGCAGTCTATGAACATGTTCAACAAACTTCTAGATGTGTTTTAGTTAATAACAGTTGGTTTCTAAGACTATGGGCATTTGCGAGACAGTGATGTCACCATGGGAATTGCCAGTGGGGACAAGGACACCCCTCCTCCTCTGCTCATGCTTACAAGGACCCTGAGCTGGTCAACCTCCCACTGCTGCCCTGACCCTGCCATGGGCTCCGGGCTCCTCTGCTGAGCAAAACCCTCTGTCTCCTGGGGGCATAGTTACATAAAGTACAATTGTAAGTCCTGAGAACACCAAGCTCTCTCTGCGTTTTCTCTTTCCAGTGATTATTTCAATCATCTCCTCTTTCCATTTTCAAATTCTGTCTTTTCCTGATACAGAACTCACAGAAGGTGGAGTCGCCCAGTCCCCCAGACACAAGATCACAGAGAAAAGACAGGCCATGGCTTTGTGATGCGATCCTATTTCAGGCCACAGTATCCTTTACAAGGGGTCTGGAGCTACTGATTCTCTTTGAGGAAGAGGCTGAAATAAATGTTTTGTAGTTGCCTCAGAATCGATTTTCTGCAGAGGGGCCCCAAGGAGCAGACTCCACTCTCAAGGTCCAGCCTGCAGAGCTGGGGGACTCGGCTGTGCATTCCTGTGCCAGCAGCTTAGCCACAGCCTTGCACAGACCCTTCCTTCCTGTGCACAAACTTCATGGTTCTTCCTCTCTGTGTTGCTCATGGCAGCTCCAGACAGCCCTCCCCTTACTCCTCATTATGCAAGGGGAAGAAGTGGGTTTGCAGAGATAAGCTGTGATGCATATAGATGGAGGACACACATTATTTCTTAAAACACGAGAGCTGAAATTGTTGTTTGAAAATAATTGTGACTCAGGGATGAGAAGCGTTCTGTGGTGAAAACTCAAGAATCCCAAACTGAAAGTACTTGTCACAGACTCAGCCCTCAGGGGCTAGTGATGGTTTTTCTCCTATAAAAATATGCCGTCACAAAACATGTCCAATAAACTTGAATAATACAGATGGCGATTCTATGAGTGTAGCAAACAGCAGGCTCGCTGAGGTTTTTTGCACCATCTGAATGATTCAAGTTGATATCCTTCTCTCTCTGCTTTTACCCAGGAACTTTTAGGCATCAAAGTCTCAACACAGAGTATGTGGTTGGAAAACACTTTTTTCCCATTTTTATGGAAATGTGTTAATAATGACGTTGGTGGTGGGATGATCATTTTAGCTATTTTATTCAGCCCTTTTCCAACTTCAAAGAAATATACACAAATGGGTATCCTGGCAACCAGTCTCAAATCTTAGCTCAAAACAAATTCTTACTCTGGAGTTTGTTACTGTAACCAACACAGCTCAACACTGCATGTTGAGGGTATTTCAGCTGTTTGCCTTAGTACATGAAAATAGTAACTTAGTGCATTAAAATATTCCTTAGTAAGAACTTCTAAAACAATCAATCACCCCCGATCCAATCGCTCCCTCTGATAATGTATCCTCTACTCTAACTTCTGCCTGGATTCTCTAAGATAATTCTAGAAATCTTTCTGAAGCATTGGTTGGAACTCTTTGGAAAGCAGCTTACTGAGATTCTCCTAAAGGCATGGTCACTGCCCCTCAATCTCTGCTGGTTTCACTTCTCTCTTTACCCAACCAAGACTGCAAGTAATAATATACGTCCATTCACTCAATGCATATCTCCTCGACTGCTCTGCCCATATCCTGATCCAGCTGATTTGTCTGATAAAACCTCAGTCATTGATGACCATCTCCTCACAGCATTTTTATTTGGTTCTTTTTCCAATCTCCTATGTCACTAATTCTCTAATAACAGTTTCCAAGATTACATCTTATCTCTTTAAACATAGGAGACAGTTGTCTTAGGGTGTGTCTGGTAATTTTCACATCTGAGATCTTTGTGGGACTATTTTTGTCGATTTTCTTTCTCTGCTGCTTCTCAGTTGTGATGTTTGTATTTTTATGGTGTTTGTATTTCTCCTCATGAATCTGGTTATCTTTGACTTTGTGCCAGGCACTAGATTTGTAGGAATAATTTTCATCTTGGATGGACAGATCATCGACCAGAGAAAGTTTTGCTTCTGCCAAGTGTGTGGGGTATAAACAGTCCAGGGCTACCTGATTTGGAATTCAAGGCTTGAGGTGTCCTGGATCACCAAGAGAGAACATTGAGTTTCTCAATGTCCCACGTTTGGTACATTCTGGTCTTTTGCTGTTGTCCCCCTGGACTGTAAGTCAGTTTCATGAGCACTGAGTCAGGGAAGGCAATTGTCCTTAAGGGCAAAAGGACTGCTATGCTCCCCTCCTTAGATGCTCACCTCTCCAAGATTCCAGCCAAGAATTTCTCACTATATTTTAGACTTTAACTAATTGAAGTTTTTTTTTTTAATTCTTTTCTTTTTTTTTTTAAACCCCACATTTGTTTATTTATTTATTTTTTTGGCTGTGTTGGGTCTTCGTTTCTGTGCGAGGGCTTTCTCTAGTTGTGGCAAGCGGGGGCCACTCTTCATCGCAGTGCGTGGGCCTCTCACTATCGCGGCCTCTCTTGTTGCGGAGCACAGGCTCCAGACGTGCAGGCTCAGTAGTTGTGGCTCATGGGCCCAGTTGCTCCGTGGCATGTGGGATCTTCCCAGACCAGGGCTCGAACCCGTGTCCCCTGCATTGGCAGGCAAACTCTCAACCACTGCGCCACCAGGGAAGCCCAATTGAAGTTTTTGATATTGATTTTTTTTTACCCAACTATTTAGACGGCAAAGAAGGGTTACCTTGAGTGCTCTCATTTATAATTACTGGGATTAAAGTCAAAAGAATTTTATTTGGAATTTTAAATAAAAACCAATTAATGTTAGATTCTTAGTCTGAGATTTCTTTGATATTTAACTTAAACGACATAGAGATGTTACACTTGAACTTTAATTTCAACCAAAGTATTTCTTTTAAAAACTTAAAGGGTATTTATAATCAAATTGAGACATCTATTTGTTTTTGTCATTTTTATTATTGGAGTTTTAAATTTTTCTTTTTTTTTTTTTTTTTTTTTTACTTTCATTGCATAACCTCTGATGATCCATTGGACCGTGTGGCAGGATGGGAAATGAAACAGGGAGTGACTCTGTAGACTTGATCACAGAGTACAGAATGGACTTGGAATCTGTTTCATTGCTATGCTGTCAGGACACATCTGTGCCGTTTTTCTGCGAGTATATTCAAGGAGCAGTTGTTGGAATTGGGAAGAATAACTGACATGTGTCTATTTTTCTCCTCTCCTTAAACCCAGTTTCCTAGGACAACACTTTATTTGACATTTCCCATTTTCGGGGACTTCCGTAAAGTAATCCTCCTGTTCTCATCTTCCTATTCCTTGCTGAATCTTCTCTATGGGAAGGGAAATAGATTATCTTATTTAATCTCTTTATCTTCTTTAGTCTCTCATCTTCTTGCCTTGTTCCTGGCTACTGAGCAAAGAGATAGATTCTTTGGTGTTTTCTCAACATGAACCAAGAATAGCGGAGAACTTTCTTATCCATAGAGGGTCGGCCTGTAGCTTGGAGGGGAGAGAAAGTGAGTTAAATTCTCATTCAGCATAGTGTCAGCCAGCCCATTTGGTTTCACATCTGAGCCCTGTTATTTACCAATATCAAAACTGATGTTATTATCTCTGCCTGATGTCTAACTCGCAGGTGTTCCGTCTTAGGCCATAATAAGTCAATATTATTTATTGACCCTCTAACACCAACAAATCGTAATACCCACACCCCCTGTACTCAATGGAACAACACACAACCCCCCTTATGTGCTGGGCAGACAGCATATTTGTGTTGTTTCCGCCCACCGGCCACTAGGAGACACTGTGGCTTCATCGTCATCTAGCATCTATGTGGCCTGGAAGGATGGCATTAAGGGAAACCATAGGATTGGGTTTAGAGTTAGGGAGTTGCAGGTGTCTTGAATAATGGCCGAGAATGAAGGAAATAGAGACCAACCCTTCTTCCTCTGCTGTGTTGGTGGGTTTTGCTCTGAGCCGGCTTTGAATGGTAGGTATGCTTGCAGTGGGCATTCCTCCAAGTTTGCTTAAGACGTGGCTGCACAAGGAGCTGGGTGGTGAAGCTTGCACGTTCTGGGCTGGGAAAAGCAGAGAAGCAGTTTGAGGGTCAGAGTAGCCTAGTGAGCCTGAACCAAACCAGCCCAGGCCAGCCCACCGGCTCTGCTGTACCTAGAGTGTAGGGTCAGGAGAACAAGTGCTGCCCCCAGGGAGCTGACAACCACAGTGACACCACCAGCAAATCCATGTGTCAGGCAGGGGCTGGGGTGGATCAGGACAACAGAATTTCTCCCCAAGAACTTTTGCTCTCAGCAGGAAGATGCACGATGGAGTTCTGCCGGACTCCGATGTGTCTCTTGGAAGCAGCTGAGGTCTGGCAGAGATGAGAAGTCTTTTGCCCGGGCTTCCCTTGGCCTGATTTCAAGTTCTTACTGTGTGATTAAACCTCGATCTCCCCCTTGTATCTGGTATCTCGCTACGGCCTCTTTCACTCATGACCCCCAAGGATACTGTCATTTATTAGATTCCTATCGCTGCTCTAACGAATTTCCACACACTTTGTGGCTTAAAACAATACAAGTTTATTATCTTACAGTCTTGAAGGTCAGAAGTCCAAAATGGGTCTAAGTGGGTTAAAACAAGGTGTCAGCCCGGCTGCCTTCCTCTGGAGGCTGGAGCGGAGAATCTGTTTTCTTGCTTTTTTCAGCTTCTAGAGGCCACCAAGACTTCTCCACTAGGGGGACCTTCCATCTTCAAAGCCAACAATGATGGATCCAGTCTTTCCTCATGCTGCATTGCTGTAACCCTAACTCTTCTTTCTCCTTCCACATTTTAGGGCCCTTGTGATTACATTGGGCCCAGCTGGGAAGTCCAGTCTAGTCTCCCTGTATTAAGGGCAGCTGATTAGCAACCTTAATTCCATTTAGAACCTGAATTCCTTCCCCCTTGATGCGCAATGGGATGTATCCACAGGTCCAGAGATCAGGCGTTGAGCTCTTTGGGGAGCCATGATTCTGTCCACCATGTCTCTAGGTACCCGGTAACAGGGAAGGAACAAACAATGACCTTTTATAAAAATACAATAACGGCCTCAGTTTTACATTCAGGGTCCAACAGAAACCAAGGGGACGGAGCCCACAAGGGAAACAGGTACCTCTGGTAACAAAATCCAGCTTGTAAACTATCTTCGCTTTAAAATTGGCATGTGCTCCTCGGGTTCAGAAGACTCAGCAGTGTGTCTCTGTGCTAATCACAAAATATGGATTTGAACTGGTCCTTCTTCCTGGTCAACAAATAACTTGCTCGAACAACCCAGTAAACTGAAAGCTTCCCTCAGCTTTTCATAACCTCAACCATGACAGGGAGTGGGTTTGTGGCAGCAGACCCCTTTCATAGGGAAAGGGCCCAGTGTTCATTTAAAAACATCGAGCTTTTCTAGGAGTAAGAATACAGTTTAAATCAACTCTAGAGAATCTGATTTGCAAAGAGAACGTGAAAATAATCTGCTTATTTCATGGTGGGGACAGAGAAATGAGGGAAATTCTATGCTACGGGCTTTGAGAATTTAATAGCGCTCAAGGATAAATGAACGCAGAAAGGTCTTTCACTGCAAAAAAAAAAAAAGAGCTTTCAAATTGAATCAGTTCTCCAGGCATCAGTTCGGTCCCTGAAGCCCTAACAATGCAGTCACTCTTCTTGTTTTTCCTGGAGAGCCCAGAGCCCACCTCCTAACTGATGGATGACTTGGAGTGTGATATGACCAGGAGCATCTAGCCACCAGTGAGAGGAATAGGAGGATTCACAGAGAAGCTGGCTTGCAATGAGACAATTTAAACTTGGAGTTTGAGGTTCAAGTGGAAATAGTTGGCAGACTCTAGCTAAGAGATTGTATAGAGAAGGCATTATGAATTGATAATATCAAAACATCTGCAGGGAGCCTCTGGATGTGTAAATCTCTATCTTAGATCAATTATAATTGAGTTCAGTCCCGCCTGATTCCTCTCCTGGAGATGCAGCCTTCTTCTCTGAAGGGAGCTTCTGAGTTGCGGCCCAGGGGGAGGGGGCGGGGGGTGGCTCCTTCAGTGGTGTCACTGACAAACACATTTGTGGGGATAAGCTGTCCCAAACACACTTCTCTGCTCATTTCCACAGGGGCCCTGGTCTGGACAATTCCACATCGTTGTTCTCATCCTGCCGTGGGCATGCGAGCCCTCTGCTGTGTAGCCCTTTGTCTCCTGCGAATAGGTGAGTCCTTGGAATATTCAATGTCCTCATGTAGGGTTTCCCTATTGTGACTCTGATATTTTTCGTATTCTGTTTCCAAATTCTTTCACAGAGCCCACAGATGCTGGAGTCATCCAGACACCCAGGCATGAGGTGACAGAAATGGGACATGCAGTAACTCTGAGTTGTGAACCGATTTCAGGCCACACTGTGCTTTATTGGTACAGACAGACCTTGGAGCAGGGATTGGAGTTTCTGATTTATTTCGTCAACCAATCTCCTACAGACAAGTCAGGGATGCCCAAGGACCGATTCTCAGCTGAGATGCCTAAAGCATCATTCTCCACTCTGAAGATCCAGCCCACAGAACCCGGGGACTCGGCCACGTACCTCTGTGCCAGCAGATAAGACACAGTGCTGCAGAGTCACCCCACCCCATGCAGAAAACCTCTGCTTCCGCTTCGGGCTCCAGCCCCCAGCCATCCTGAGTCCTGAGTGAAAGCTCCTCCCCTAGAAGCGCCGGGGGTCTGGCGTTCTCCTGTCCCTAGGGAAGGCAAGAACCGAATGTAACGAGCCAGCACATTAGGAAACGTTTGGTGGGAAGGCAGTAGGGGCCTGGTTCCTGGCATTTCTCACAAATTTCTCACAGAGGGTGACAGTCCACGGCTAAGGGTAAATGTTACCCACTGAGCTTTCAGTTTAAGATTGAGTAAGCATCAGATAAACCCAGTTTGAAAAGTATTCTACAAAATACTTGACCGGTGATCTTCAAAAGTGTGAAAATCATTAAAAACAAGAACAGACTGAGAAACTCTCATGGGTTGGAGGAGTCTAAGGAAACATAACAAATGCTATGTGGTATCCTGGATTAGATCCTGGAAGAGAACAGTAGAAAAACCAGGGAAATCTGAGTTTCGCCTGTAGCTGAGTTGTAGCAATGTTAAATTCTTGGTTTTGTGCAAAGTATCATGGTTACGCATGGTGTTAACATTAAGGAAAGTTGGGTGAAGGGTATAGAGGAACCTTAGTATCTTTACAGCTCATGAGAGAGAAATTCTCCAGCGTTGGGTCTCCGGAGTCCCTACTAAGCCAGCTTGTCATGTTGCTGTTAATTGTACTTGCTCCCCGAGCTCAGAGCACTCAGACAGACCCAGACGCAGCTGCTTCTCCTTGGCCTCCGTTCCACTGCTTCCTAAACATCAGGCGGGGCAAGGTAGGCTGAGCAGAAGCCTGCAGTGCAGAAGTCCACCCCCAAGGCTGGCCTGATGCTTCTCTGAGGCTCCCCTTCTGTCCCCTTTGCACACAGCCCCCAGATATGCTGGGGTCACACTGACTCTGCCATCGCTAGTTTCTGCGAGCTAACAAACACTGAAGCTTAACAGTGAAGAGAATGCCGGTTACAGACTTATACACGAAGGATATAAAGTTGACTCATTAGTATTACAGGAAAATGATACCCATAAAAATTTCCAAACTGATCAGCAAGACATTTTGTATTGTGTGGTAGGCTGAATAATTACCCCCAGCTCCCCATCCCCAAAGATACCCATGTCTTCATCCCTGGAACCTGTGCATGTTGCCTTAGATGGCAGAAATGGACTTTACAGGTGTGATTAAGTTAAGTATTTTTTTTTTTTTTTTTTTTTTTTTTTTTTTTTTGCGGTACGCGGGCCTCTCACTGTTGTGGCCTCTCCCGTTGCGGAGCACAGGCTCCGGACGCGCAGGTTCAGCAGCCATGGCTCACGGGCCCAGCCGCTCCGCGGCATGTGGGATCTTCCCGGACCGGGAGGCGAACCTGCGTCCCCTGCATCGGCAGGCGGACTCTCAACCACTGCGCCACCAGGGAACCCCTGGCACTCTTTTAAAGCTTTTTGAGGGGCTTTACTGTGAGCCCATAATTCGGGATCAAATCCGACAGAATCTTGCCATTCCCCCTTGGTTGTCTGTGAGTCTTAGGTACTCCTAAGACTGTACTTGCCTGTTTTCTGCCAGGCAATAGATCTCATTGTCCTTGGGATAAAGCAAAACGCAGGCACGTGGCCCGCTGCTTACATACCTGGACCTTTTCTGGAGAGACTTTATATCCATATTCAGCCAAATAGTTCAGAGGTTTAATGATAGTTTGTAGACACTTTTCATACGTGGGGTTCGCTATCAGCAACTCATCCACATATTGGAGCAAGGACCCTTCATCTAGTGTTACATTCTGGAGGTCTTTAGCCAGCACTCCTCCAAAGAAAAGCAGGAGAATTTTTAAGCCCCTGAGGTAAGACTGTCCAGAAATATTGTTGGGTTACCCATGTTTCTGGTCCTGCCATTCGAAGGTGAATAGCTGCTGTGACTCTCTGCAGTAGGGATGCAAAGGAAAAGCATCTTTCAAGTGTGAAACTGACCACCAGCCGTATTCTCCCAGAATAGTTGTGAGCAGAGTATACGAATTTGGGATCACAAGGTGCAGATCTTGGACTGTCTCAGTAATAGCCCTGAAGTCTTGAACAAAGTGACACTCTGCTGAGTTGGGCCTTTTAACTGGGAGGATAGGGGTCTTGTATGGGGGCTTGCAAGATCTAATTGGTCCCGTTTTTAAGAATCTCTCAGGAATTGGCTATATTCCCTCTGGGCCTCTTACATCCGAGGATATCATTTTAGATTAGGTGTCCCAGCATCCTTTCTTAATGGGATTTGTATTGGCCTTGTATTTTTGGCCTTTCCTGGGGTGTCACCACCCCATACTTTTGGTCTTTTCATAGACCTCAGCGGGGAGGAAGTTCCGTCTCCTTCTCTGGGTTTTCTATGACAGCCATCTGTAGGTTTAAAAATGTGTTCTGGTGGGACCCATACATCAAGATGTCCTGGCGAAAAAGTCACTTGAGCATTTAGTTTACAAAGGAGATCTCAACCCAAGAGAGACATAGGGCCTTCAGGCACATACATACAAGAAACTGTCAGGTCTCCTAATTGACGTTCCAATGATTGTAAAAATGATCAGGGGTGGACTGAGGTGTTCTGTGTTCCATGTGGGTGTTTTAGCGTGGAATGGGTTGCACCCATGTCTACTAGAAGGTCAATCAATTTGTTCCTCACTGTCAGTTTGAACTGGGGCTCTGGTGGGGATATTTGAATTGGGTGCCACAAATCCAGGGGAGCCCCTGGGCTGCTTTATTCATCATCTGAACATTCCTCTCTCTCTACCATCTGGGAGGCCTCAACTCTTCTTTTCCTCAATCCTGTTTTTCTTTGGTCTGGGGCCTCCCCTCTTCCAACGCTCCCCCTCTTTATAATACATGCATATTTCCTTGCCTAGTGATAGTTGACTTTTCTTTTGGAATCCAATGTGGCAGCCAGAAAAGTGGCATTTCGTTGTTTTTTTTTTAAATTTTTATTGGAGTATAGTTGATTTACAATGTTGTGTTAGTTTCAGGTGTACAGCAAGGTGAATCAGTTATACATATATCCACTCTTTTTTAGATTCTTTCCCCATATAGGCCATTACAGAGTATTGAGTAGAGTTCCCTGTGCTATGCAGTAGGTCCTTTTGAGTTATCTACTTTATATATAGTAGTGTGTATATGTCAATCCCAATCTTCCAATTTATCCCTCCCTACCCCCTTTCCCCCAATAACCATAAGTTTGTTTTCTACATCTGTAACTCTATTTCTGTTTTGTAGATAAGTTCATTTGTACCCTTTGTTTTTAAATTTCACATATAAGTGATATCATATGATATTTGTCTTTCTCTGTCTGACTCACTTCACTCAGTATGAGAATCTCTATGTCCATCCATGTTGCTGCAAATGGCATTATTTCATTCTTTTTCATGGCTGCGTAATATCCTTTTTCTGCTTCTGTTCTCTGCTGTTAAATACCTTTAAAAGCAATGTCTACCAACTGAGAAGGATTCGTTTCAAATGTACCATCTAGTTGCTGTAATTTTCTCCTGCTATCTGGGGCCCTTTGTCTGATAAACTCATGTTTACCATTCAAGTGTTTTCAGGGGCCTCAGGGTCTGCATCAGTGTAATGTTTATAGGCGCGGTATATTCTTTCCAAAAACTCAGAGGGGTTTTATTTTGTTTTTGCTGAATCTCTTGAATGTTGTTGACACTCTTTTGTTTTGGTGCCCGCCTTTCTGAAGCCCTGACAAGATGCACTTACAGTAGTGCTCTGTTAAGAGCATCCCTCTTTCACTGGAGTCCCAGTTTGGTTCAGCAGTGGGTACCGCCGAGTGGGTTTTGGGTGTACCATTTGGGTCCACTAGGTGGAGCTGGTGTGCTACCTCGCTAGCTTTATCCGTGACCACCATCTTCTCATCGCCGGTAAGCATCATGTTGGGAACACAAATGTCTGCCTGTGAAAGCTGGTCGGTAGTGAAAATGGAAGTGAACAATTCTGTCATTTGAAAAGGATCCTTTCTATATGGAGGGTTTCAGTCCTTCCAGTTAAACAAATCTGAGGTTGAAAATGGACTGTTCATCCTTAAATACCCAGTTGGCTGGCCATTCTCATTGAAGCTTCCTACAGGATAATGGGAAATTGCCCTGCCCTGGAGGTGGCTCCGGGTCTAAACTGAGTGCCCAGTTGGGTCTTAAATGACGATACCAGACCATGTCGTTGTGCCCTAGGAACCAACACAAGATTTTCCAATTGATCCTATAAGAAGGGACTTCCCGCACCTCAGTGTCAGGAGCTGGGGTATAGAAACAGGAGGCAATGGAAGGGATGGACATCAGTTGCATGAGGATGGTTAGAGCAGATGCAGGGACAGCCAGCATGGCCAGAGGAGGATTTAAGGTTTGCAGCAATATCTCCTCACTCTCATTCCCTTCCTTGTCCTCCGGTAGAACAGATTTTCTCTTGGGTTTCTTTTCAGACCCTTGTACCATAAGGTAGCAACTGTCTGACTTTTTCTCTTCCTGATGTAACTTCGTAAATGCTTGCATGTAAGGAATCTCATCATTTCCCCCGCTCTTTCACAGAATAACTCTAACTGCAAGATTGTATAATCATTCAGAGAACCATTCAGACGCCACCGTTCCTCAGATGCCAATGAATAATGTGGCCAGACATTTCTGCAATAAAACGTCATCTGTTTCTGTCATAGGTTCACAGCTATAATCAGACAATTTTTCCAAATGCGACCAGTGAGTTTTCTTTAGAGATGGATGAAATGTTTCCCATCTTTTAAAAAACAGAAAGGCAAGAAAAACAAAGCACAAGTGGTGCTCCCAAAACCAAATGCTAGCATCTAGAGAAACAAATGAACTGGTTCACAAATCAGGTAGCGTCTAACAACTATTTACCTCTTCAACAGGGTGCCCCACACAAATGCAAAACAAATGGGCTTATTCCAGACAGGAAAAGCCCGGGGTGGAGGGGAAGGGAGTTTTTGGTTGTACACACTGAAGTGACTTGCCGTACTGCATTGAGACTGCTGACTCCCAAATGTCAAGTGTTGGCTCCAGCTGCTAAGCGCTAGGGCAGCTTATGCTACTCTGAGGACTTTTGAAGGAGGATCCCCAGGACAAGAGGTCCTGGCTGCTGCTAGGGCCCTGACAAGCAGGGCCAGCTGGCCACGAGCAGCAAGATTCCTGGCCGGCTTGTCAAGTTTTGTTACCAAGTCCAAGCTCTTACTGCCCCACGCACCACAGGCCAGTAAGTCAAGAGACAAGATATTGGGGCAAGAATAGCGACTTTATTCGGAAAGCCAGCAAGACGACAAGATGGTAGACTAATGTCCTAAATTTTGCAGTAGAATTCAGGCTGCTTTTATGCTAAGGAAAAAGGGGAAGCCGGAGGGTTTAATGATAAAGGGTAAAGGCAGATAGCAGACTTCCTGGAGCCACCTGGCCTTCAAGGGAAGCATAACATTTCTTTGTTCTTCTGCTTGTTCACAAGGCTGCATCACGAGGCTTCTGCAAAACTCTGGTACGTCTGTCAACTAAATAGACTAGACGTAGCCCTGGGCAGCGGCCATGTAGCCCTTAACTATTTGATGGTCTGGTTCAAAAAAGATGATTAAGCCTTGAGAGCAGCTTAATCCCAGAACTTGTGCGTTCCTTGATGCTTATGCGGAAACGTTTCAGTGAAACCACCAAATATATTGGTCCTGTCTGACTCTGCTGCATGGCGGTTGACTTGGCGTACATCTAGCAGAAAAGGGGAGCCAGAGAAATATGAATATACCAGAGTTGCTCAGTTTCCAACTTAAGTTACATTAACCAACTTAAAGAGGTTCGTAGTATAGCTTTCCTTTGGTAGGTATGACGTCAAATAGATTGAGGAACTACGTCATTTGCAATGCTTGTATTGGTTTAGAATATAGGATTCGAAGATCTTCCAACACTGCACTAAAAACATTTCAATAAAATCATGCTCCTTCTTTCAAAAAAAAAAACAAAACAACTTCAAATTGTTAGCAGTTATTTTTACTTTACCACTCTTATCTCTGCTTATTCGCGAGGTTTCTAGGCTGAAAGCAAACTTATCTACAAGTAATAGCCATAATGAACCTGGGACTGTGGGATGGGGACTTTCTTGAGGGAACTTAATGAGCTATTTGGGCACAAGCAACATTTCTCTAATGTTTAACTCTTGATGTGCAGGGCTAAAGTAATAGAATACAGGGGCTAAAGAGTAAGGGAGGCAGTTTCAACCTGGTGTTCGTTCTGTTCCTCCTCTGCTACAGATCTGGAGCAGTAACTATGGCAGCGATGGGATTAAAAATAAACTGCATTCTTGTGTGACCAGAGCACCTACTATGCTCCCATAGTAAGCAAACATTACCATAACGAGGAAGGTGAAAACCCATGGGCCAATCATTTCCAGGCTCTGGCCTGGAAATGTGGTGATACCACCCATCCGGACCAGACAAAATGCAGAGTTCTGGGGAGAGAGGCACAAGGGGGGTGCAAGTGATTCAGATCTCTGTTCTTAATCTCCTCATCAGCAATATTAGGGAGACTGTCTTGAATATCTCCAGGATTCTATCCAACTATCGTTTCTGGCCTTATGACAGATTCCACCCATTAAGACAGGGGGAGCCCCAGAGCTAAGTTTCTTTCCTCATTTGTCTGTGCTCAGAGCTACAAGGAGACCCCCTTTCCACTATGGGCAACCAGGTGATCTGCTGTGTGGCCCTTTGTCTCCTCGGAGCAGGTGAGTCCTGGGTTCAGGAAGCAAGTTTCTGTCCCAAAGGGGCTGAGCTCCAGAGCTAAGCCTTTCCCTCGTGGCAGCAGCATTAGACACCCTCTTGGGCCGTGTTCCCAGAGCCACTCCTTTCTTCCATAGGCACTGTGGATGGCAGGGTCACTCAGACCCGAAAATACCTGTTCCAAGTGGAAGGACGAGATGTGACCCTGAAATGTGAACAGGAGTTTGGTCACGACGCCATGTACTGGTACCGACAGGACCCAGGACAAGGGCTGAGACTGATCTACTACTCTCAAATTGTAAAGGATGTTCAGAAAGGAGACATAGCTGAAGGATGCAGCGCCTCCTGGGAGAAGAAGTCACTGTTTCCTCTCACCTTGACATCGACACCAAAGAACCAGACGGCTCTCTGTCTCTGTGCCACTAATACAGACACAGTGAAGCAAAGCCACCTCCTCTCTCACATAAATGCGGCCCAAGCCCCGCTTCCCCACCAGGTGGCGGGGCTTTTCTGTCTTTAGTACCCTGGTCAGCCCCCTTCCTTCCTCCTCAACCGGGCAGCCACAGCAGCTGCTGCAGCAGCGCACGCTGTGGAACTGGCACCATCACAATTCAGCGATCCACTAAGTTGATTTTTAAAATTACATGAACCTATTTATCTATATCTACCTACATCAGAGAGAGAGGAGAGGGTAATTTCACAACACAGATTTTTTTTTTTTTTTTTTTTTACCAAATACTGGAAAACAAAAAATGAACAGAAAATGGTCCCTTCCTTCAGAAAGATAATAAAAGTCTAGTGGGGAGAGAAATGTGTAGAAAAATACTGTAATCAAGCATCATAGAATGTGTGCTTTCATCAGAGGTATTAGTGGCGTGTAGGAAATAACACAGTCAGTTCTGTCTGTTGACATCAGGAAGGGCTTCAAAGGAAAGGCAAAATGTGAACTGAAACTCGAATGTGAGTAGGATTTCACCACCAGATGGAAAAACACCAGCATAGTGATACAGGCTCAGGGAACTACGGCAGGAGAAAATCGCGAGATAAGATAGGGAAAAGATGCTCACCACCTCCTCCCCGGAATATGGCAATAGGAGAAAATTTGGGAAAATGGGTGGAGCAACGTTATTAAACAAAACTGGGCTTCTAGTTCTAGTGGGCCTTCCTTGGATGTGTGCGTAGAAATACCTACCAGGCTCTTGTAAATGTAGGCTTGGCACTTGGAAGGGTCAGGCTTCAGAGAAATGTTTGCATGACTAATAAGCAGACCGGTGATCAGTATTATTTTGCAAATGGTCTTTACATTTTGTGTATCTTTTCTCCTTTTGTGGTCTGCCACCAGTCTATCAAATTAGGAGGCAAGTGTGTTAATTCTTGGAACTTCATTTTGTCACAAATATTTATTTAATCACATAGTTCTGTTTCTAGAAAAGATTGACAGCCCATATTATTCAGACTAACCCTCCCACTGCATACAGCTAAAAAGGCTGTATGAAACATATTTTTAAATCATTCTTGGAAGCATTTAAGAGTCCCAGTCTCCTCGGCGTGACCCTGTGTCTCTTGGGACAAGCAATTTTGGGGAACACGTGGGGAGTCCCTGACCATTACGTACAAGCCTTGGCGCCAGGCATTTTATTCGGGTTCCTTCTTGAATTTTGTGTTAACTTTGGCTTTCTTCTCCCATATATTCTCCCACATATTCACACTAGCACCAAAATACTGAGAAACAGAGATGGAAAAGAGATACTTACCCCTTGAATAGTATTTAAAGCACTAAAACGTGACATGATGAGAGTTCCAAGCCCTCACTGCAGCTAGCGCTCTCTGGATGGATCCTGCATCATTGGCAATGATGGCCACCAGGAGGCAGATTTGAGCATCTTTAGGATTACATAAACAGTCGTCCCTCCTTCTAGGGGTGGAAAAAGGAAGATTGAAGAGCAAGGTCCTACCTCTCTTCGGAGACGTGTGGTGCGAGGCTGGGTCCTGAAGATGTTGGTGTTTCTGCTGCTTCTGGGACCCAGTACGGGCCTTATTATCTGAGTAGTTTGGGCAAGTGTGCGTGTGTGTTGGCATGAGTGAAGTGACAGCCAGAGGTTGTGGGTTTTTACACTGATCAAAATGAGAGGGAACATCCATGCCCTCTGGAGCTGTAAAGGGTGAGGTGAGAAGTCAGCAGTCAGGGGAGACGGGGGATTGGGATAGGAAGATTTCACAAAACAAACAGGATTCTCTGGGAGCTGAGAGAAAGGTGAGCGAGCGTGGCTGTGATTTTTCTGCCTGTGGTCATGTCTGTCTGTCCTGCTGGCCTCTCATCTCCTTGACCTCTGTCTCAGCAGGCTCTGGGCTCAGTGCTGTCATCTCTCAACATCCCAGCAGGGCTATCTGTAAGAGTGGAGCGTCTGTGACCATCCAGTGCCATCCAGGGACACTTCAAGCCACAACTGTGTATTGGTATCATCAGTTCCCCAAACAGGGCCTCGTGCTGATGGCCACTTCTAATGTGGGCTCTGATGCCACATACGAACAAGGTTATACCAAGGCCAAGTACCCCGCCAGCCACCCAAACACCACATTTTCATCTCTGATGGTGACAAATGTGCGTCCTGCCGACAGCAGCCTCTACTTCTGTGGTGTCAGAGACACAGCGCTGGGCAGAGATCAGAGACCAAAACAAGAACCTTTGTAACAGCTCCCACCCCCCACCCCACCAAAGCCATGGAGCCCCATGGAAGGAGGTGTGGAGAGAGAAAAACCACAGCCTCTCTGACTGAGTCAGCTGTGATCGTGTGTATGCAGAAAGAGAGAGAAAATATCTGAGAAATATAAACTGTTAGAGGGGGTCTGGTCCACAGGATTACTGCTGTGAGCATAAGTGATGCAAACAATTTGGAAACACTGGCATTAACTCATATAGTTGGTCATTCCTTTATTCCATGACCCAACAAATCCACTACATCAAGGAAGCTTCTGCATGTGCTTATCATGCAGAAGACATAAATAAAAATCTGTTCTCAGCAGCACTGTTCACAATAGCAAAACCTGCAACCAAGGCACCTATGCATTGACAAGAGAGTGAATGAATAAACTGTGGTATATTCATGTGGTGGAAAACTACATACGTCCATCAAAATGAATGCACTACAGGGATGAGCCATGTTATAGGTAATCTTAGCAATATAATACCAACTACAAAAACTAACCCTGGTAAGGTTTTGTAAAGCATGACACAGTTTTTATAAAGCTAAAAACAACTGAATCAAGAAAATAATTTTCACAACCTCAAATATATTAGAAAAAGATTACATTAAAAGTAAAGCAAGAAACAGCTGTTGCTGGAGCTGGATTTTACAGCTCACGAGGGCCCATTGTACACATCTTTCCCAACTTTAATGTCAGTGACGTCATGCTAATAGCTTGAAATCAGCCATAGTAGGGATGTTTACACCACAGTAATCAGCAGACACCACAAATCGGGGCTTGTTGTATTTTCCTCCAGAGAGCTGGTTGTCAAACATTTACCAACACACAGTGGCAAGCGAGGGTGATGACCCAAGTTCAGGATGATGTTTAATGTGGAACTTGGATGAGGAGTGGCAGGAGATGAGATGGGGGTAAACCACATAGTTTAAATATTTAAATATTGTCAAGGTCTACCTTGCATACCATTGGATGAGTGGGGCAGATGTTTCATAATTACTCACTATATATATATATATATATATATTTTTTTTTTTTTTTTTTTCTTTGGCGGTACGCGGGCCTCTCACTGCTGTGGCCTCTCCCGTTGTGGAGCACAGGCTCCGGACACGCAGGCTCAATGGCCATGCCTCACGGGCCCAGCCGCTCCGCGGCATGTGGGATCTTCCCGGACCAGGACACGAACACGTGTCCCCTGCATCGGCAGGCGGACTCCCAACCACTGCGCCACCAGGGAAGCCCCTCCCACTATTTTTTTAAATAAATAAATAACATGCATCAATAAACAATGCCTGTGTGTTATGAGCCAAGGGTTAAGACTAATCAAATCCTATGTATATGAGACCAAAAAGGAGAGAAAAATAAAAGAAATAACTGAAGGGATTACAGTTTGTGAAAGAGCAGGATGAAGGACATTATATAGTGAGAACCAGGGAGCTGATGCTTAGACACCAAGTGTGAAAATGAAGACATGAAGATAAGACCTTGTCCCTGACCAGGTGGAACTGAACAGAAAAAATGGGAACCAACTCAGCAATGGACCTGCTGCCACTTTATATCTACATGATGACCATGTCCATTTGTTACTGTGATTAAATACCCCACATAAGTTCAGTCACCTGCCCTCAGACTTTGTTCATTTCCACTGAAACCAGGGACCTATTTTAGTAGCAGCCCCCTGCTGTGTCAGCATTTCCAGCCTAGAGAGCTAGTAAAATATTTTTTAAATATCTCACTGCTTCCTTCACCAACAGCAAGGAACAGATAAGAGCATTTTATGCTCTGGCATGAAACATAGTTAAAGTGATAACATCTCTATCTCAAGCTGTCATTTATTTCCTTCCTCTACATTAAGCGTAAGAGGATCATATTCCAGTGTCAGTTAGCATGGATGGATGCTGCGTCCGAACTTACCTTTTCCAATCCAGCTGACTATCAAGGTCAGCCTGCTGCTCACATGTGTTATTTTAGGGGAGTATGGTATATTCTGAAGATGATAGTAGTAGTACTACTACTGTTATAGTAGTACTGAATATAATCCAGTCCAAATTTGTGTCCTGTCCTCCTTGAAATAGGACCATGAAAATAAAATCCTACATTACCTCCAAATTTTTCGGGATACAAGTGGGAAGTTTTTTAAGTGTAATGCTTTGTCTTCGTGCTCTGAGTCTATATTCTACTCTCTGGGCTATGTTGTATTTGAAACCAAGTTAGCCTCTGAGAGCCCATGACGGATGGAGTAAGAGATAGACTCTTATCTCCCCCTCCCCCCAACACACACACACGCGCACACACACACACACAACAGAGGCACAGTGTTCTCCAGTAATAGAGAGGCCATGGAGAGAATTTCAGAGGCTTTGAGGGAGTCAAGAGCCTTTAAGTCTTCCATATCCTTGGAGATCACCATTCTGAATGTCCATTTCTTACTCAATACCCTACTTTACACATAAGAGATTGGCAAGGTTGTGAGTCAACTGGCATTGAAATGCAACATCTCACAAAAATAATTTCTGCCACTGGTTTACAAGACTCTCAACACAATTGCTGCAGTATATAATATGCATTAGGTGTCTGAAGGTGATCATTTGATTGGCTGCTTCCCTGGGTTTCCATTCTGCAACACGGAAAGCAAAGCAATTAGACACCTTTGAGTGATCAAGAGTCAATTTCAAATAGTGTCGAAATATCTTACTGGTTTTTTTATCTGTAATTCTCTCCCTGGTTCCATTTTTAAAAAATCAATTAAGATGCTTTTGTTTTTTTAACACAAATGGACTATTGACTAATTGACTGCTGGTGACGATCAATTTATCCTCCCTTTGGGAAAGGTATGAGCGAAAACACTAAAAATTATTCTTATATGCTTTACACCAAGATTTGTGTGTCCTTTTACCAGAAACATTACTTTCTCCTCATTACACAGGGGGCAAAAGATGTTTGAAAACATCCTTAGAAAGATTTTTGTCTAAGTTATTACTGAGGAACCTCAACATGTATGATGTGGAATTTAACATAAAATTGAGTAGGAGCCATTGAGGTTTTCTTACAGACAATTGTTTAGAACAGTTTCAGGTTCACAGCAAAACTGAGCAGAAGATACAGAGAGTTCTCATATACTCCTTGCCCTGCCATTGAGGTTTTAAGTATTTGACTTCTGTAGTAATTGCTGTTTGCTGTTCTTGCTGTGTGTGTGCACTGTTTTGTTTTGTTTTGAATTATTTTGTTATTTGTCATTTTGTTTTGTTATTTGAATTATTCTGGCATTCCACAACAATGGGCAGTGTGGAAAGGATGAAGCAGAGAATAGAGTCAGCCAATACCATTGCCCAGCCAGGCGATAATGAAGCGATAGGACAATGACGGTGGTGCTAAAATATGGGGAAATGAGAGATTTAAAACATAGGAAATAAAATCAAAGGATGGGGTAATTGATTAGACACAAGAGGCAATATATAGGGGGGATGGTTGTGACCACCAGCCAGATGGTTAGGAGGACCCAGTGGAAAGAAGGTCATGATTCACTTCACATTTGGGGTGCCTTTGAGACAGAAATCTGACCAGAAATATGCAGAAAGCAGTTGTATGCATAAGTCAGGGACTCAAAAAAAAAGGACCTGGATGAAGGTAAAAATTCAGGACAATTTCCATAATTGGAAGAATGAAAGTGTATATGGTCCCTTGATGATAGAATATACAAAGAAAAGAGCAGAGAACTTAGGACAGAGACCTGAGGAACCCACTCACCTTGAATGTGGCTGCAAGAGGTTAAGGTCAATTATACTGATCAACAACACCAATCAGTGGGATTAGTGACTACTTGCGCAACTAAGTACTAGTAAAACTCTGCAGTACCCCAGCAGGTCACCACATCGATGGCCGCGTGTTTCCTAGTTCTGCTCTGATACTTGGTGGCCCTGGCTGCGCAGTGTGGAACCAGCAACTCCCCACTCACCACGAAGGGGGTGCAGGCGCTGAGAGACCAGAGGGCATGTGAGAAATGTGCCCCTTTGACCACTAGGGGGTGATGTGGGTCTTTCTGTAAAACACCTCTGCGCATAAAGGGCAGGCGCAGACCTTCCTTCATCTGACAAGACTTGTTAGATACTTGAGGGAACTCAGGTGAGACCCTTTAGGTAGTGGTTTGGAACTGTGGGTAATGATTAGTCAAATCCATTGCACCTGCCTTCATTAATTAAGGTTGTTTTAAGACTTGCCTCCAAGGGGCACGTAGCCTAAATAAGATGTTTGCCTGAGTTATTTTCCAGGAAACTTCAGGTAGTTCAGCTGGGCCCAGAGTCAGCTGTGTCTAGTTTGAGCTGAACTTGTTAAGACTGGTGAGAAGCAGCGACCCTCCTTCTAGGCCTGCACAAGCGTCTGCTTGGTGACGTTTTGACCTCAGAGGACCAAAGACTCCATGCTCAGATCCTGGTAAGCACTTCTGTTATGAACATGAGGCTTCAGCTTAGTTACACCTGTGCAGAAAGATGGTTGCGCATCTTTTCCCAATAACCTTTCCCCAAGCTTCCCGAGTGCCCCATGCTCCCCATACGTCAGACCATCCGGCTTCTTCATCCATGACCCTATAAATACCCAGTGCCCCTTGCCTTTTGGGAGGTGGATTTGAGGTCTTTTCTCCCATCCTCTTGCTTGGCTGCCTTGAGAATAAACCCTTTCTTTGTTGCAAACATCAGAGTCTCAACATTTTGGCTCCCTGGCTTAGGGCAAAATGAACCTCGTTCAGTAACAGTTGCGAGAATGATTTGCAGATATCCTGGGATGCTAATACGTCCTTAAAATGGGATCTAATCTTCCACTTTGTAACGACCATAGCATGTACCACATATCCAGTACCTGTAGTTGTCCTAGTCATACGTAATTGGTAAGTAAATGAATGCCACCTCCATTTCTATTCCACGTTGTGCTGAATTCCCAGCCCGTAGAACAAGAAAAAAGGGTGAGAATGAGAAAAGAAGGGGAAAAAAGTGATTATAGACAGATGGCAAGTTTAGAAGACACAAAGGAATCTAAAGAAGCATTGCATTACTTATAACAACATTTAGTAAGTTAACTAAAATTAAAATAAAGTCAGTTTATTTCCATATACTAGCAACAAACAGTTGAAAAATAGATTTTTAAAGAGAGATCATTTACAAATAGTAACATAAAATATAAAATACAAAAAAACACGCAAATCTATTAGAAGATAAGCAATTAAGAAACTTATTAAATTTCAGAGGAAGGCATTTTAAATGTGAAATAAGTGAAGTCATATGGCATTATCATGAATAAGTGAAACTAATACTAAAAGCTTTCCAATACTGCACTATCACCTACGTATTCAATGCAGCACTAAGCAAAATCACAAGATATTTTCATGAAATTTGACAAAAGTAATCAGAAATTTAAGTGGAGAAAGAGGAAAGAATACTCAAGATAATATTAAAGAAGTACAAAGTGGCGTGATTTCCCCGTCTAATCATCAAATTATTTTAACTATTATCAATTATTTTAATTATTATCAATAATATTTTAATTATATTAGGATAATTAAAAAGGCATAAATAAATGAAAAATCATAGGTTTAAAATAGCACCATGCATATATAGGCAATTAATATATGGTAGAGCTATCATTGCATGTATGTAGGGGAATAATGCACTACACAGCAAGTTCTTCTGGGACAAGTGGTATCCACAGAAGGAAAAATTAAACTCTTTCTCACAGCATACGCAAAAATAAATTCTAAAACGATTAAATGCTTAAATGCAACATTTAAATTATTAACTATTTTGTAAATAATATGACAGTACATTTTTATGAACTTGAGCTATGGGAACATTGCTTATAAAGAATTGAAGAATGCATATCCTCCCAAAAAGGAATGATAGACTCTACTAAATTAGGAATATCAACAAAAACAATTACAAAGAGTAAAAACACAAGCAACAAATTGAAAAGATATTAGCAAGATATATAAATGACAAAGTTTGGTATCCAGAATATACAAAGAACTGTTACAAATAAATGACAGCTAATCAAGCAGTGTACAGAAAAGCACTAGTGGCCTACAAATATACAACGTATCCACCCCCTTAGCAATCCTAAAACCGCAAACAAACTACGGTGAGACACCATTTTAACCTAATACACTGGCAAAATTCAAACTGAGTCCTGGTTGTGGAACATTTGGAAACAGTTCGTGAACTGTTGGACTGTTTTTTTAAAAACATCTTTATTGGAGTATAATTGCTTTACAATGGTGTGTTAGTTTCTGCTGTATAACAAAGTGAATCAACTATACATATACATATATCCCCATATCTCCTCCCTCTTGCATCTCCCTCCCACCCTCCCTATCCCACCCCTCTAGGTGGTCACAAAGCACCGAGCTGATCTCCCTGTGCTATGCAGCTGCTTCCCACTAGCTATCTACCTTACGTTTGGTAGTGTATATATGTCCATGCCACTCTCACTTTATCACAGCCTCCCCCTCCCCCTCCCCATATCCTCAAGTCCATTCTCTAGTAGCTCTGTGTCTTTATTCCCATCTTACCCCTAGGTTCTTCATGACCTTTTTTTTTTCCTTAGATTCCATATATATGTGTTAGTGTATGGTATTTGCTTTTCTCTTTCTGACTTACTTCACTCTGTATGACAGACTCTAGGTCCATCCACCTCACTACAAATAACTCAATTTCGTTTCGTTTTATGGCTGAGTAATATTCCATTGTATATATGTGCCACATCTTCTTTATCCATTCATCCGATGATGGACACTTAGGTTCCTTCCATGTCCTGGCTATTGTAAATAAAGTAGCAATGAACATTTTGGTACATGACTTTTTTTGAATTATGGATTTCTCAGGGTATATGCCCAGTAGTGGGATTGCTGGGTCATATGGTAGTTCTACTTGTAATTTTTTAAGGAACCTCCATACTGTTCTCCATAGTGGCTGTATCAATTTACATTCCCACCAGCAGTGCAAGAGTGTTCCCTTTTCTCCACACCCTCTCCAGCACTTATTGTTTCTAGATTTTTTGATGATGGCCATTCTGACTGGTGTGAGATGATATCTCATTGTAGTTTTGATTTGCATTTCTCTAATGATGAATGATGTTGAGCATCCTTTCATGTGTTTGTTGCCAGTCTGTATATCTTCTTTGGAGAAATGTCTATTTAGGTCTTCTGCCCATTTTTGGATTGGGTTGTTTGTTTTCTTGATATTGAGCTGCATGAGCTGCTTGTAAATTTTGGAGATTAATCCTTTGTCTGTTGCTTCATTTGCAAATATTTTCTCCCATTCTGAGGGTTGTCTTTTCATCTTGTTTATGTTTTCCTTTGCTGTGCAAAAGCTTTGAAGTTTCATTAGGTCCCATTGGTTTATTTTTGTTTTTATTTCCATTTCTCTAGGAGGTGGGTCAAAAAGGATCTTGCTGTGATTTATGTCATAGAGTGTTCTGCCTATGTTTTCCTCTAAGAGTTTTATAGTGTCTGGCCTTACATTTAGATCTCGAATCCATTTTGAGGTTATTTTTGTGTATAGTGTTAGGGAGTGTTCTAATTTCATTCTTTTACATGTAGCTGTCCAGGTTTCCCAGCACCACTTATTATCATGAAAGTTTTTAAAGCAATTTTGAGGCATCACATACCCACAATAAAGTGCACCCATTTTAAGTATATATTTCAAAACACCTTGACAAGTTTTTACACCCATGTAACCACATGACAATCAAGACACAGAATATCTCCCCCTCCCCAAACATCCCCACATGCTATTTTACTGAGCTCTTTTTAACTTCTCTCAGCATGGCTTTGTATTTTTTTTTATCGAACATGATGTCCTGCACATATTTTGTTGAATTTTTCCTTAGTGTTTCCTAAAATTATTTTAAGAACTGTATTATGAATGCACGTTTTAATACTCATAAGGAATTTATGTATTAAAATGTTTTTTGCCAAGGCTTCACATTAGCCTACTTCATTTTAGTCTTCACATTTCTCAACTGATGTCTCAACTGAATAACAAAGCTCAACAAAGCTTAAAAGCTTTGAACAGCAAAGGAAACCACTGACCAAACAAAAAGACAACCTGCTGAACAGGAGAAAATATTTGCAAGCTATATAACCAATAAAGCATTACTATCCAATATATCTAAACAGTTCAAGCAACTCAATATGAAAAACACAACAACCCAATTAAAAAACAAGCAGAAGACTGAAGAGACAATTTTCCATAAAAGACATACAGATGTCAATGGGCATGGAAGAGATGCTCATCATTGCTCATCAGAGAAATGGAAATCAAAACCCACAGTGGGATATCACCTCATGATTGTCAGAATGGCTATCATAAAAAAGACCACAAATAACATATGTTGGCAAGGATGTGGAGAAAAGAGAACCCTAGTACCCTTTTGTTGGGAATGTGAATTTGTGCAGTCTCTGTGGAAAACAGTAAGGAGGTTCCTCAAAAAACTAAAAATAGAGCTTCCATATGATCCAGCAAACCCACTTCTGGGTACATATCTGAAGAAAATGAAAACACTACTTTGAAAAGATACATACACCCCCATGTTCATAGCAGCACTATTTACAATACCTAAGATATGGAAGCAACCTACATGGCCATCAATAGATGAACGGATATAAGAAGATGTGGTATATACATATAGTGGAATACTACACAGCCATAAAAAAGAATGAAATGTTGCCATTTGGTGGCTGCCAAGGTCAACTGGAAGGGGTAAATGGAGAGATATTAAATTGATATAAAATTTCAGTTATGCAAGTTTAATTCTAGAGATCTACTCTAGGACATACTACATCTGATATTGTGCCTATATTAACAATGTTAACAATAGTGTATTATGCGCTTAATAGTTTAAGAGAGTAGATCTCACGTGAAGTGTTCTTACCAGAAAAGACAATAAAATGAAACAAAGGGACACAAGGAAACTTTTGGAGGTGATAGATACGCCTATTACTTTGATTTTAGTAATGGTTTCATTGGTGTATTCTATCTCCAAGCTCATTAAACTGTATACATTAAATATATACAGTTTTTGGTACATCAATTATACTTCAATAAAGCTGTGAAAAATGGATAAAAGGAGCAAAAATCTAACAAGTTCTGCTTAAAACAATAACTTACGTATTAAAAGGACTTGGTTGGATGGATGCTGGTTGAGCTCAGAGGGACGTGAGAATCAACTGCAGTTTAGTGAGAAGGAACTTCTCTTCCCATGTCCTTAAGGCATAGGAGCTCCTAAGTCTTCTTTCTAAAAGACAGGCATAAAAGGCCTCAGCAACCACTACCTTCTGTCTCTGTGGCTCTGTTAAAGTTTCAAACTCATGGGAAAAATAATACCTGTTGGGATCTGGTGTCTCGGCCCTTATCTCAGCACACGGGCAGGGTATTATATGAACCCAGTTGCTACTTTTTATGACGCAGGGAGACCTAAGGGAGTCACAGAGCAGTTTCCTTAGAGAATGTCATGTCTACGATGACATCCTAAAGATGAGCTAGAGTTCATTAAGTGGGACCGGGGATAAAGAACCGATAAGAACCATTAGCATGGTTGGAAGCAACCTGTCAGCCAGCATTCTTTCTCAGAGTTCTACACCAGGGCTGCACTTTCTAATGATTCTCATTCTCACTCATTACATCATTTCCTCTCTCTCTCTCCCTCTCTCTCTCTCTCTCTCTCTCTCTCACACACACACACACACACACACACACACACACACACACACCTTTCTTCCAGAAAGTGGAAGCAACAGTGTCTGAGCCACCAAACTCCAACCAAGTTTCATCATAAAAGTGTCTTTTATTACAGATGACCCCAGAAATAAAAATAAAACATTTATCTACCAACATAACAACAGGTGATAAGAAATCATCTATGATTGTATTTTTATTTATCTAAGATTCTTGAGAAGAAATGATGTTATGCAATGAACATCACAGCTCATTGAATAAGTTTCAGTTCAGTGCTGGGGAATGATAGCTTTGTCAGCTTACACAAGCCTATGTCAGTAAATATCTGAATTCCCTTGACATAGTATTAACTTCCTAAATCCTCTGGATTAAATAACAGATCCAGAAAGTAATAATAGCAAACACAAATATTGTGCTTTTTCTGTGTTAAAAACTGTTCTAAATTCTATATTTATATAATATTCACAATAACTTTTTCTTTTTTTGCGGTACGCGGGCCTCTCACTGCTGTGGCCTCTCCCGTCGCGGAGCACAGGCTCCGGACGCGCAGGCTCAGCGGCCATGGCTCACGGGCCTAGCCGCTCCGCGGCACGTGGGATCTTCCCGGACCGGGGCACGAACCCGTGTCCCCCGCATCGGCAGGCGGACTCTCAACCACTGCGCCATCAGGGAAGCCCTCACAATAACTTTTGAAGTAGATACTCATTATACCCATTTTACAGATGAGAAAACCAAATCAAAGGGAGATTAAGAGACTTGCCCAGGGTTACACAGCTGCTACTCGGCAGGGTCAGAACTCAAGCCGAGGCTGTCTCCCAAATCCCTGCTCTAATCCACCTCCCTAAGGGGAGGGTGGGTTTAGGGCCCTTTGTAATTGCTAAATTGCTGGAGTAGCCACTATACCATCTCTACTGTACCAATTATAATAAATACAGAGGACAGAGAGAATTGGCTCTATTTTATAAAACAACATCTGAACCTCTTCTTGTGTTGGGAGTTTGGTGGGAAACAGAGCAGTTGATAGACAGGCAATAGATTCTGAAAATTGTGGGCATTTCCTTTCCTAGTTTTCATCACAATGAGTGCACAGGCACATGGCATTCTGAGCGTGACTTTGACCGGGAAATGGGGGATTCAGTATCCTCACCATGTGGGCACTTGTCCATTTAGAAGGGCTATAAAGAGCTCTGTTAAGCAGAAGAGAAGATGCAGGTGTCTTGATCTCTCTTAGCCTTTGTTCCCCATGTGCGAAATCAGCTGCGACAGTCAGTCACCTTATAGCAATTACCAATTCTGTATATTGAGCCAGGGGGAGCCCTAGCTGCCAGCCCCTCCCCTTGGCCTCTCTCAGAGTCTATGTCTGGAGCTTTACAAATACCTAGTCCTTGCCATGGGTAGCTGGGCCTTCTGCTACGTGGCCCTTTGTCTTCTGGGAGCAGGTGAGCCCAACACCCAGACAGTAAATTCCGACCCTGTAGGTGCAGATCCCCACTCCAGCACCCTCTTCTCACGACAGTGTTAGGCTCTCTTCTGGACGTTTGTGTCTCTACCCCACAGGACCCATGGATGCTGAAGTCTACCAAGTGAGATTCCTGCTCGCTCAGGCTGGACGGAATGTGACCCTGGAGTGTAAACAGAATCTGACCTACAACTCCATGTACTGGTACCGGCAGGACCCAGGGCAGGGTCTGAAGCTGATTTACTACTCCGCGGTTGTAAAGGATGTTCAGAGAGGAGACATATCTGAAGGCTACAGTGTCTCTCGAGAGGAGAAGGGGCTGTTTCCTCTCACTGTGAAGGCGGCTCACACCAACCAAACAGCCTTGTACCTCTGTTCCGGTAGCGTCACAGTGGAGCACGGCCACAACCCACCTGTGCACAAACCCGCTCCAGCCCTGCAGCTCCCAATATAGCCTTTATCTAAAACTATGAAAAACGTCCCTTCCTTGCACTCCCAGAATTCTTAATCAAGAACTCACGAGAGGGGCTTCCCTGGTGGCGCAGTGGTTAAGAATCCACCTGCCAGTGCAGGGGACATGGGTTCGAGCCCTGGTCCAGGAAGATCCCACATGCTGCAGAGCAACTAAGCTCGTGCGCCACAACTCCTGAGCCTGCGCTCTAGAGCCTGCGAGTCACAACTACTGAGCCCACGTGCCACAACTACTGAAGCCCGTGCGCCTAGAGCCCATGCTCCACAACAAAACAAGCCATCGCGATGAGAAGCCCGTGCACTGCAACGAAGGGTAGCCCCCGCTGCACACAGCTAGAGAAAGCCCGCACGCAGCAACGAAGACCCAATGCAGCCAAAAAATAAATAAATAAATTTATTTAAAAAAAGAAACTATAAATAGAAAAAGCTTCACGTAAATCTGGAAAAATGTTTGCGAAAAAGTGTTTAAGAACACTTTAAAAATGACTTACGTTATCCAGTTTGATCAGGAGCCCAGCCAGAGGGTTACATTTATAAACTCCTTGTAATGGTGTCAGTTTGACAACAGAGATCAAGAACTTTAAAAACGCAGTAAGCATTATAGTAATTCCATAAGTATAATAAAGATAAGTTGGGAATTTGGCTTTGGGTCAAAATGGATACTTGTTACTTACTTATACATCCTTAAGCCACTACAAAACCTGACAAAAGTTTTAAAGCAACAGTTTTCAGACATTAGACAGCAGGCAGTAGAGGGCTGTCATTCCTGAGAAGAGGAAACATACAAGTCTCTGCTTAGTACAGTTTCTCGGCTGACGCACAAGGACGTGGAGACCAGGCAGAGCATAGTGATCTGACCGAGTCGGGGAGACAGAGACCAGAGCTCGGGGCCGTGGAAGCTGCTGATACTGCAGGGTCAGCTGCTGTAGAGAAGGGAGCTGGGCAGAAACAGAGCTCCCAACATTGCATGGAGTCCCCTTTATTCTTCGGTCAAATGGTAACAGCAGGTGCATAACAGAGGACGCCCCCCTTCCCCATGTCCTGGCAGAGAGGAGTTGCTGGGGAGCTGTGAGAAAAACGGAGATGCTGGCATCACACAGTCGTGGGAGACACGAATTCTGAGCAGCCAGAGTGGAGACACCTCGCTGACACCCTGGGAAAACACCTGGCACCCCTGGTGGGGGTCACACCTCGGGAGAAGGGCTACCCAAGTCCTAGAGTGAGAGCCACTCTAGAACTGCCCCAACAAAGCTCAACAAACCTCAAAGGGATCTGCCTGATCTGCCAATAAACTGCCTTTTAGAGAAAAATATCGCAGCACTTGTTAAATAAAGGCCAAAGAAAATCTAGACTCTCAAAAGGTAGCATCTGCAATTTGAATCATGCAGTAAAAAAAGTATTAGACATGGGAATAAATGGGAAAATATGAGTTGTACATAGAAAACAACTGGCGATAGAAACCAACCCTAAATAACACAGATGTTGGAAACTTCAGACAAGGATTTTTAGGAGCCATTATAAAAATATGTTCATGAATTTAGAGGAAAATACGATAATAATTTGATCAACTGATAAAAGTGTTTAGCCCATAACAATCAAGACAAAAAGGAAGAAAACATAAATTACCATATCAATGATGAAAAAGGAAAATATGGACACAACAGACATTAAAGTGGTAGAATATCATAAATAAGTATATGCCAAAAAATTCTACAACTTAGATTATTTGAAAAACACAATTTACCAAACTGACTCAACATGGAATTAGAAATATGAAGAATCTGATATGTAGGAAATTGAATTCTTTATCAAAAACATTCCCTCAAAGGAACTACAAATCCAGAGTCCTTTACTGGTGAATTCTATCAAACATTTAAGGAAAAAAACAATGTCAACTTTACCTACTTTTTTTTAGAAGACAAAAGAGGAAGAAGCACTTCATAACTCATTATATAAAGCCAGCAAAACCCTAATGCCAAAATCTGACAAAGATCTTATAGACTATCCTTTATGACCACAGATGAGAAAAATGCTTCCCAATATATTAACAAACCCAATCCAAAAGAATCTGTGTATATGTATGTAGGCATGTGTGTCTGTGTTTATATATAGATAGTGGTAATGCATCGTGACCAAGCGGATTTATGGCAAGAGAAACAATGGGTTGGCATTCAAACATCAATGTAGGTCATCATATGAGCAAAATAATGAAGAATAATCATTTGACCATCTCAATAGATGCTGAGAAAACATTTGACAAAATCCAGTACTCTTTCAAAACGAACACTCACAGCAAACTGGTAATAGAAGAGAGCTTTTTCAATCTGGTAGAGATTATCAGCGAAAAATTTATGACTCACATGCTATTTAATGGTGAATATTGGACACTTTCCTCCTATAATAGGGAACAAGGCATGATGTTTCTCTCACTACTTTTCCTCAACATTATACCGGAGGTCTTTACCAGTATCATAGGGCCAAAAAAAATGAAATAAAAGTCCTAAATATTGTTAAGGAAGAGGTGAAATTATCAGCTTACATGATTATTTATATAGGAATCAATGAACCACAACTAGAAATAATTAGTGAATTTAGAAAGAGACAAGGTCAATATTCAAAAATCAAGTGTCTTTATACTAGTTGCAAACAACTGAAAAATAACGTTCAGGAAACAATTCCATATACGATAGTGTCAATAACAAATAAATTTAGCAAATGATGTTCAATGAAAAACTACAAAATGTCACAAAGGGAAACTAAAGAAAATATTAAAGATGGAAAGATATCTGTTTATGGATTGAAAATGTCAATGCATTAAGGTAGCAATTTTCTCAACAAATAAAGTCGAAACAAATGGATGAGCACATGGAAGGAAATGAACTTTACTGATACCTCATATCATAAAAATCAATTTGAGGTGGGTGATAGGCCTAAGTGTAAAGGCTAAACTACAAATCTTCCTAGAGGAAAACACCTTTGTGAGTTGAAGGGAGGCAAAAATTTCTTATGACACAGAAAGCAGTAACCAGTAGTAAAAAGTCATTTCTCCTTTGGCATCCTTTGTGCCAGAGGATGTTCGTTATACAGATCAGTAGTTCACAAATAAGAGCGTTTTCAGCGTCCTGAGGATCACATCCATGAATACACAGCACACAGCTGGCAAAGAGCTCGGCGTGTGGGTGAGAATGAGAGGTCTGTGCTCTGAGAGGTCTGAAGATAAGTCAGAGGAAAAGTGGGTTATAAATAAGACTGGAGAGCCATACGAGCTACCCAGAGTAGGGGGAATATTGGTCCATGCCATCAAGGACCCTCTTGGTTGCCCAGAAATAGTGTCTTTTTCAACTCCATTCCCATCCAACAGGTGTCTCTTCCATTCATTCCTCTGATAATAGTCTCTCATTCCTCCTCAGGCATAGATTCTGCTCCCAGATGATTTCTGCTTCTTCTCTCCTTGCCATGCATCTCCAAACTGCTCCTGTAGGACTCCACTGGACCTGAGTCCTCTGTTCTCTCAACTGTTGTGACCCCCCCAATAATAGGTTATATTCAGCTCTCAAATCTCTCTTCTGCTCAAATCGCTGCCTACAGCAGGGGGCAGCAAAACGGTACATTCAAGAATTGCAAATGAGTGCAGTTATATTTTACCATTAAGGACAAACCCCAAATGATGATCTTTATTTTAATTACCCTGTTTGTGTTCACTGAACCCCAGGATAAGCAATTTACTGGAATAAATTCACCCTTCTATTGGTATGATTAATGGAGACCTCTACCAGAAAGAGAGAGAAGGGAGAGAACACTGGACTAGATCATATGGAAGGATGCACTGGCTGAAAATGCGCTTGGGTGCTCCTAAATAAATCAGGAACTCTGCAAAATAACACAGGAGAGAGAGAAGCCAAGTGGGGATAAACGAGAGAGGCCATGAGTTGGTAATTACTGAAGCCAGGTAATGTGGGAACATGGAAGCCCATTATACGATTATATCTACTTGGAGTATGTTAGAAATTTTCATAATCAAAAGGAAAAATATTTTTAAAAAGGCTTTCCCAATGTGAGGTGTAGCAGCATTGATTGGGGTGGAGCCAGGACAAGCACAAGTGGCAAACAATGTTTGCTTATTACATCACAAAGGGTTTCATGCCGTTGTTGTTTAACTGTGTTATTATTTGTAATTTGTTGCCTTGAAATACCGAACACTTTCCTCCTAAAATCAGGAACAATTTATGTTATGCTAAAATTACCTGTCTTTAAGGAACCACTTACAGTTAATTCAAGATATGAGTGAAGGTGTTAATATTTCTTTGAAATCCATACACACAATTAAATGACTATCTTCCTGCAGTGAGCCAATGCTTTCAGTAAAGATCTGCATCTTGAAAACATTGACCAAAAAGGCAGCAGCCATTAAAGAACAGTGTCAATTTGGAACAAAGTTATAGTGTTGCCCTTCTTTTAAAAAAAATCTCAAATTTTGCAGTGCAAATTTAAAAAAAATTTTTTTTAAAAAAATCTCAAATTGCATAGCTTATCTAGACCTGAGTTAGAAAAATAAATAAATAAGTGCAGAAAAAATAGACATGTGACAGTGTCACAACCTTCCAATGAGACTGGACTCCTTTTATTTGAGAGGGTTCTGAATTTTCCCTGTGGCCTAGCCAATTGGGAGGATGACGCTTCCTTGAATGACTGAAGTGGATAAGGTCTGAGAAGAGGGAGAGAGACTTCTCTCTGATAGATGGCAGAGAAGCAGCAGGAAAAGAGGAGGGAGTAAGGGTTTCAGCATCTGCTGGTGGATATACACTAAGCTAAAGCACCACCCGCCTAAGGAGTAAGGGAGTGAAACAGGTTAGACCCTTGGGGGATGTGGTGGGAAGGGGTGTGGCTGCATCTTTCTCCAAAACCCACTAAGTTGGGAGGGACAATGACATCACTGACTGAATCCTTGCAATTTCCTATTTCCGTGTCCTGTTCCCCCAACACTCAAAGCTAAGACCATCTTCTTCCTGCCTCTCGTCACCATGGGCTCCATGCTCCTCTGCTGTGTGGTCTTTTGTCTCCTGGGAACAGGTGAGTTTAGGAAACATGGGGAATCTCTGCTTTAAATTTTCCAGGTCGTGGCCAAAGCTTCTCCCTGAAGACTGTGGCAAGGACCCTTCCTAGGTTCTGTCTCCAGTTTTTGTCTTGTTTCTTCACAGGCTCCATGGATGTTGGTATTACCCAGACTCCAAGGAATAGGATAGCAAACACAGGAAAGAGCACTGTACTGGAATGTTCTCAGACTAAGGGTCATGAGTCTATGTACTGGTACCGACAAGACCCAGGACTGGGGCTCCGGCAGATCTACTACTCCCACGGTGTCGATGATATTAACAAAGGAGATGTCTCCGATGGGTACAGAGTCTCTCGTAAGGAGAAGGCGAAGTTCTCCCTCTTCCTAGAGCCCGCCACCCCCAACCAGACAGCCCTTTACTTCTGTGCCAGCAGTATTTGCACAGTGCTTCCTGGCCACCTGCTCTCTACACAGAAAGACAGGCACCTTTGCTCATAAGGGCACAGAGTCTTCCTAGATGTGGGATGTGGGATCCTTCGAGGTCGTTCTATGCTGTGTGAGCCTCAGTCTGAACTTAGGGCCACCTTGGGTCAGTGTCCCCAGGCCATGGGATGACTCCGAAACCACAAGCTAGACTGAACCTACCTCCCCTGCCTACTGACCCTCTTTATCTATTCTAGTGGGGCTAGCCCAATATTGTCCTCCCAGGAGAAGGAACCTGAGCATCTGGGAACACCATCATGATTTGCAGTAAAAGCATTTCTTATTAGCGCATCCACAGTGTGGCTTTTAATGGTCCTTTGGCCTCTGTCTCCACCCGCCTTGCAACATCCCCATCCATTCTGTTCCTGCTGATGTCACCTTTATCCTGCCAGCCCCCTCCCGTCCCAGTCCTTCCAAGTTCTACTGTTTAGCTCTGTAGTTGGTTGCCTTTATACCAAAAACAAACTACCTTGTTTTCTAAAACTTCATTCTAAGTAAATTTAATCACCATGAAATCTGACTCAGAAGGTGAAATTCAAGTACAAGAGGCTGTGATCTATAAAAGTTATCTTACATCTACAGCCCGACACTTGGATCTCTACCGAGATCAATCTTAACCTGCAGGAACAGATAGACTTGCTTCATGTTCTGGATATACTGAACTCCAAAACATTTGCCTGCTGTCCAGCATAGAACCAAAGCTAGGAGCTTGGAGATTCCCTTTTCTCTCAAGGCATTGGGAAATAACCCTGACTGCCCTGCAGGGAGGGTCCTCCTAGGAGCCAGTGAACTCTAGACACAAAAATACTTAATCAAGGGCTGCAAGCATGGTGCAAAAGTCGGCCTGAGAATCAGGTTGAAGCCTTCCTCATGTGCTTTGTCTTCTTAACTCATAAACCTCGATAATTTCCACAGAAGAATCCACAGGACCTGGTGACAGTTCAGATACAAAGAACCCAATGTCTTTCATTTTCTACCTGTTCTAATTGGAAAAAAGTCACTTCTTTTTTTCCTGTCTCCTTCATGAGTTCTATCTCATCTGCTATCCCTTTAAAAAATCCATTTTCTGTGGAGTTTTGTTGCCGGGGTTTCTATGCACACCTTATCAGCAGTCTCATCTGTAACAATAATTCTTCCCTCATGAGCTGATAACTGTTCCATTTACTTGTCTACTAGACATTTTTAGTAGATTTCCCTAGACTTTTCTTCTGCCTTCTTTTTTTCCTCAGTATAAATATTCTTCCTTAACCTTCCCATCCAGGATCATGACAATTTCTTTCATTAGTTCTAACTGGTAAATTCAGGCTTCTGCTGGACACTTCCAGCTCTATGCTCCACAATTCAAACTCAAGGGATTTATTGCTGAATTTATTGCCTCGCCACCCCCACCTGCATCCATTCTGGCCCATATACTGTGTTTCCATCTCAATGACCTGAATGATGGTTGTAAGTTCCTCTTTTCCATTAGTCCTCACATGAAATCCATTTATAAATCTATTACTTCTATATTGCACATTGTCATAGATCTGCTTTCCTGGAAAATGGTCTGTGCAGGGGACATTAGTGTACAGAAGGGTTATTAGAAAGTGCCCTTATGATCCACATGGATACAAGGGAAAAGAAGGAAGTCGGAAGAGAAAGAGGGGACGTGGGTCTGTCTTGCAGCCTCAACAAAGGCCTAAGCTGAGTCCACAGGGAGCTGGGAAGCTGGGGTGGCCCTTACCATCATCCGAAGTTGAGGTGAGGGGGCCAGGTCTTATGCCCACTTTACCGCAGCCGTGTCATTGGACATGGTGGCCCTGAGAAAGGGCATATGCCCTTGGGGGAAGAGGTGCCTCTTTAGCCGAGATAATTCACAAGGAGGGCCGTCAGCCAGCGGCACTCCTAGCAATGGGGGGAAACGTCCTTCATGCCTAAAGGGAGAGACACAGTCTCTGATATACAAGTTTATCTGGTTGAGCTGCTCCTTTCCTTCCTCGTTGCTTCTATGTCACGCAGGCCCTCATTACCTGTTACCTAGAAGAGAGGCAACGCCCTTCTCACTGCTCCACCAGCCTCTTACTGCATCCACTTTCTTCTGACCCGGACATTCCTACCAGCCTGATTGAGCCTGGCACACAAAGCCCTTCACAGACACGTCTCTGTCTAGAAATATATCCAGGTCTTCCAAAGCCACTCGAGCACTTGAGGATCCAGCTCTACTGAGCGTTTTGTATTTCCCTGAACGGACCAAGCCACACTGCACAGCTGTACCTTCGCCAGCGCTCTCTCCCCTACCTGAAATGGGTGACCACTGCTTGCCCGCCTGGCTCACTCTTGAGCGTCCCTTCATTCTGAGCTCAGAGGTCAGCTTAAAGGCTCTTCTGACTCCTACAGACAGAGAAGACTTAGCTCCTATTCATCCCCAAACTACTATAGTTAGTGTATTCTTTCATAATTCCTTCTCATTCTTCCCAAGATTCCATATTCTTTCATTTGAGAGTGATGTCCCTCCAATTATATATCCCTAGACTGAGTACAATGTTTCACTTAGTGAAGAAAAGATAGAAGAAAGGGAGGACGGGGGTTTCCCTGTGGCGCAGTGGTGGAGAGTCCGCCTGCCGATGGCGACACGGGTTCGTGCCCCGGTCTGGGAAGATCCCACATGCCGCGGAGCGGCATTCTCAGAAATTCTGCTGAGAATTTCTACATGTCAACATTTGAGGATACAGGAATCATCAGAGATAACTGTTACATACATCTCTATACATTTTTCATCCAGTAAAAGCAGCCTCTCTCATTTTCCAGTCTTCTTATATAATTCTGCTTAAAAGGACTTATAGGTCAAGGGGTGTAGAGGACTTAAATACACACGCACTGGAACTCAGAAAACATGTTACTTGGAAGAAAATCCTGAAGAGCTACTTGAGACATATTTGAGTCTATTTTCCTTTCCTCTCTTCTTCCCTCCCTCCCGTCCTCCCCCCCACTTTTTTTTTTTTTTTTTTTTTTTTTTTTTTGCGGTACGCGGGCCTCTCACTGTTGTGGCCTCTCCCGTTGCGGAGCACAGGTTCCGGACGCGCAGGCTCAGCGGCCATGGCTCACGGGCCCAGCCGCTCTGCGGCATGTGGGATCTTCCCGGACTGGGACACGAACCCGTGTCCCCTGCATCGGCAGGCAGACTCTCAACCACTGTGCCACCAGGGAAGCCCCCTCAATAAATATTTATTCATTAAATAAATGAAAGATTCAAATATGCTTTATGGAATTGACCCTGAATTTGTGCCCCACTATCGTCTATTCACCCACCCAAATTATTTATTTGCTCAAAATCTCTCATGTCTCAGGTCTCATCCTCCTTCCCAGATAAACAAAGGCCCTGTTGCAAAGCAGCTTAAAATGGGAGGCTGATGAAGAGACCGCTGTGGAAAAGGCTGAAAAAGAAGCATGGAAATAAAAACAATATTGTTATTCTGGTGACTCCAGTTTGAAGTACAGATAACTCCAGAATTGGCCCATTTCTGTAAATGTCACACCTCCACAGGTTCAGGGATAGAATCTTCCATCAGGGGACTCCACAGTGATCCCTGGGCTCCACTGGGAGCTACTCTCCAGGGAGAGTCCCCTCCCTGACACTGAGTGGGCCATCATAGTGGCAGGAATCAACTTCATGGTACTATTGAGAGGAAAGAAAGAAGGTGTGACAAAGGGGCACAGGAAGTAACCCCCTGAGGGACTTTCAATTTGGAATTGGTTCTCTTTATAACCAGCAGAGAGTAGCCCGCTCACTTTTCCCATCCCATACCCCAACCTCAAGTGACTTCACTGTATACTAGGCATTGTTGTAACCACTTAACATATAAACTTATTTAATCCCCACAGCAACACTATAAGGTACATACTTTTATTAGCGCAAATTACAGATAGTAAAATTGAGGCCCAAACAGTTCATTTACTTGCTCAGGATGACAGTAGGTGACAGAACCAGTATTCAAATCCAGGCAGTCTCTCTCTAGAACCTTCCATGCTATCGACTAACCTCGTGGCAACGGTAGTTATTAAGAAATGTCATGGATGAAGAAAGAAGTCTGAGTCAGAAAGAACGCAAAGGAATAGCATGTATTAACCCCAAAGAGCAATTGTTTTTCCTAATCTGAATTGATCAGGAAAGTCCAATGTCTGGTGGTGCTCTGTGAAGGGAAGAAAAGATTCCATCTCTGTAGATGTGGAGCTCTGCGTGTGGGCAGAGACAGTGACATCACAGGCAAACAGCCAATAGGCTGTCTACAGTTGGAAAAAGACCTGTTCCTTCTCCCATCCCACGGTGAGTGTCGGGCTTCTGTGGGGAATGGCCTTTTTGTCTTCTGGAAATGGATGAGACCTTGGAGCACAAGGAAAAGTCAGATTCTGGGATTTCTAGGCTCCAGCACAGGGTTTTTTGTTTTTGTTTTTGTTCATGGCTCAAATGTTGGGCCTCCTGGTGGACACTGCTTGTAACTTCTGCATCCTTCTCCCACAGGTCGCCTGGATGTTAGCATAATGCAGAACCTAGATATCTAGAGAAGAACAGAGGGGGAAGCCTTTTCGGAATGTCTTTCAGAATGTTCTGGTATGACCAAGACCCAACATTGGGGCTACAGCTGATCCAGTTTTCACTTGCTGCTGACAGCACCGGAAAAGTTTCCCCGATGAGCGCAGTGTCTCCCAGAGGAAGGAGGGTTTATTCCTGGCCTTGGAGACATCGTCACACTTCTGTGCTCGCAGTTTATCCACAGCAATTCACTGCCACATCCTCAGGAGAACTAGAATTAAAAAAAAAAAACTTCCTAGAAATAATGTTAAACAGCACAGAGCCACATCAATGACATTTGAGCTTCAGTTCATCTGTGGCGACTAACATCCCACAATTTCCCTAAAATGCTTTTGTTCCCAAAGTGCTCCTTTATTCAGAGCAGTTACTAGATCACTCAGGAGGGAGAAGGCTGCTGGAAGTCCTTACATCAGCATTTGTCCACACCCAGTTTTAACTGGTGGAACCTCTGGTAAGATGAGTTACTACACCACATGAAAATCCTCTCTAAACACCTACAAGATTTTCCTAAATTTGTATACATTGTGTTGCTCCATTCCCTTCACCACACTTTTTCACTCCCTTAAGAATTAGCCTAAAGGAAAAGAGAGGACATAGGACTATATGGGAAGCATGTAGAGATTGTTCAGCATTCATGTAAGTGAATAACATTAGGCTGGCTAAAGAGATTAGAGCGCTTCTAGAGTGGAATTCGAGGTTGGGCATAAGGGCAAAATGGAAGAGTTCTAAAAGTGTTCAGAGAAAACACTCAGGGGTCCATGGAAGACTGTTCAATTTACCATAATAGCCTAGTAAAAATTCAAAAGATGCAAACCCACCATGTCAAAAAGGATATATTGTATAAGAAAAATTAGAAAATTCATAAAGGGAAACAACGGTCATGCTAATTCTTCAAGAGAACAGCATAAACAATTATGTGGCCCGGATAAATGAAACTATCACATCCCGTCAAGTCTAAGAGGCTTTTCGTTCCTTTCTGAAGCAGTGGGGTAGGAGGGTGTGGTCTCTGGCCAGGAAGTAGATGAAACCTGTTGGTTTCAGAGATTAAATTCATCCCAGGAGCAGACAGCATTCTTCATCTGACGCTGCCATGAGCAACAGGCTTCTCTGCTGTTTTGTCCTTTTTCTCCTCAGAGTAGGTGAGTCCTGGGCACAGGTAAGGAACCCCTGCCACTGGCTTCCCAGGCTCCAACTACAAAATGTTTCCTCCTGTCTTTATGTGATCCCTGCTTTATCTCTCACAGACCTCAAGGATGCTGTAGTCACACAGTTCCCAAGACACAAGATCTCGAAGACAGGAAAGGAATTAACTCTACAGTGTTCACAAAAACAGAATCATTATTCAATGTACTGGTACCGCCAAGACCCAGGATTTGGACTGCGGCTGATCTATTACTCAACTGGTACCAACACCACTGAGAAAGGAGATGTCCCTGAGGGGTATCGTGTCTCTCGAAATGAGTTGGAATATTTCCCCCTGACCCTGAAGTCTGCCAGCACCAGCCAGACATCTGTGTACCTCTGTGCCAGCAGCGAATCCACAGTGCTGCAAGGCTGCTTCCTCTCTGCACAAAAAGAGGGGCAAACCAAAGAGTGAGGGGATGCTGTCCTCAAGATTCCTGACCCCAACTACAAGTTTTTTTCAAAAGCCTGCACTGAAGCCCTGCCCTAACTTTACTATTCTTTACTTCCCTGTTCCCATTCTTGTCCCTCTAACACCCTTCCTATTGTAATCAAAATCTTTGCTTCTGGGGCTTCCCTGGTGACACAGTGGTTGAGAGTCCGCCTGCCGATGCAGGGGTCACGGGTTCGTGCCCCGGTCCGGGAGGATCCCACATGCCGCGGAGCGGCTGGGCCCGTGAGCCATGGCCGCTGAGCCTGCGCGTCCAGAGCCTGTGCTCCACAACGGGAGAGGCCACAACAGTGAGAGGCCTGCGTACCACACACACACAAAAGAAAAATTCTTTGGGATGAGGAACAAAATTGTTTTAGTCCCTGAGTTGAGAAAACGGATAAAAAAAAAAAAATGAGACAGAACAGCAGTCAAAGGATGCAGTGAGGCTTGAGAGAACTTTTCCAAAGAGAATAAAATTAGTTGCAGAGGGAAAGCAGTATATAATTAGCTTTGTCCTTATGAATTCTGAGTAACCTAACATGGAAATAGTTTATTACCAGTTGATTAATTATTGGGGGAGAAAGCACAATCTTTTGAAATTCAAATGAGTCAGAAAACCAACAACTTCAAGGCCTCAGAAAAACAACACATATTAAGGTCCAGTTTATATGATGATATTATAATATATAATGTGATATTGTTGTTATCAGCAAATTTGTGAAAATTTCCTGGAGAAGAAATTTGGGATAATCTGGGCACTGTTCTAATCTTGGGAAGCAAATTGTTTTTCTTGTGAATTGACCTACCCTTCCACAATGAGACAACAGGGATCATGTCAGGGTAACAAATATTAATGAGTGAAGCAGAACTGGCTTGCCACCTGCTGCCGTACATGGAGAAAGTGATAAAAAAAAATAAGAGGAGGAGAAAAAAGGTACTTTCTTAAAGAGAGAGAAGAATTCTTAAAATAATATTAGTCTCTTCTGTTTCCTGCTCTGTTACCAAACCAGACTTGGGTCCACTTGCCCTCATGCAGTTAAAGTCAATATACTGACATCAGGTTGTGTTGAAGGAAAGGGCAGCATTTATTGCAGGTGCCAAGCAAGGAGGCCAGGTAGCTAGTGCTTAAAGGCCTGAACTCCCGATGGCTTTCAGGGAAAGATTTTTAAAGACGGTGTGAGGGAGGGGGGTTGTGGACATCACATCAGCTCATGGACATCCTTCTGATTGGTTGGTGGTGAGGTAATTGGGAGTCAACGGCATCAACCTTCTGGTTCCAACCAGTCTGGGGTCTACGTGCTTGTGGGCAGCAAACAGATAATATCTTCCCCCTGAAGGGAGTTTCAGTCTCTGTAAAGCAGCTCAAAGCAGCTCGGAATACTATCTATAGCCCTTTGGGAGGAACTAAAATCCTTGACGTTGTTTAATGGCTAAACTATCAATATTATTATTTTGTCTTGTTTCACTCTTTTCCTTTGCTTCTGCATATTCTTACTTCTCTGACCAAATTTATTCTTTGGAACTCGGAGAAGGCCTAGGAGGCTAAGTTTTTCTATAAACAAGAGGCAGGCAGAGGCCATGGGCAGGGGTTAGGGGGGTCTCTCCTGGGAAGGCCCCATAGGGTCCTGCTTGTTTTCATCTCTGTAAGGTAGTTGCTATCCATTATTCCAAGATGGGGACTGGGGCGCAAGAATCCCACCTGGTAATTAATGAATCCTAGACCTGTACTCTCCACCCTGATGCCTAATTTGAACTTAAATCCATTCAGGACACGAACTGAACACTTCACCCTGCAGGTTAAACACAACATGTCATCTTTGCCTCTGAAGCTACCCTTCTGGTTTCCTGATTTGGTGAAGAAGAAAGTATGAGTTATTTACATGCATAAGATTGAAAACAGAATTGTACTAAATTTCTCTTGCTCCTTTACCCGGGACATGATATATATGTATATATATGTGTATATGCATATATCCCCATATCCCCTCCCTCTTGCGTCTCCCTCCCACCCTCCCTACCCCACCCCTCTAGGTGGACACAAAGCACGGAGCTGATCTCCCTGTGCTATGCGGCTGCTTCCCACTAGCTGTCTATTTTACATTTGGTAGTGTATATATGTCCATGTCACTCTCGCACTTCATCCCAGCCTACTCTTCCCCCTCCCCGTGTCCTCAAGTCCATTCTCTACATCTACGTCTTTATTCCTGTCCTGCCCCTAGGTTCATCAGAACCATTTTTCTTTTTTTTTTTTAGATTCCATATATATGTGTTAGCAATATGGTATTTGTTTTTCTCTTTCTGACTTACTTCACTCTGTATGACAGACTCTAGGTCCATTCACCTCACTACAAATAACTCAATTTCGTTTCTTTTTATGGCTGAGTAATATTCCATTGTGTATTGAGCTATAAAATCTTTATGGTAAAAAGACTTGTCTTTCCTTCATTCCTTCCCCAGTAGCTTCCTTGGGGCATGACATACAAGTTCAATGAATGATCAAACATAATCAATATGTCTTTTATGTTCATGTCTGTATTCCCGTAGTCTAAAACAGCAACGGACGCATAACCACTATTCATCATATGTCCTTTAAAGAATGGATAAATGATTCAGCAATGTCTACAATGATTTGTTCCTGCACTTTCTTCCTCTACTCTCCTGAAAAAATTATATTTCTTAAGTTTAACCAGTTTCTGGCCTTACCTTCCTTTATCTGGCTAAGGGTCCCTGATAGGCAGAATAATGACACCCCCCCAACCAACGTCCATGTCCTAGTCCTTGGAACCTGTGAATACGTTGCATGAAAAAAGAGACTGAGGTTTGTAGATGCAACTAAATCTGCTAATCAGTTGACCTCAAGATAGGAAGAGCCACCTGGATTATCCAGGTGGGCCCAATTAAATTCATGCGTCCTTAAAAGCGGCTGACGTCAGCGTGATCTGAGGATTTCATCCACTGTTGCTGGCTCTGAAGATGGAGGAACGGGGCCAAAGGACGTGAGTGGGCTCTAGGAGTTAATAAAAAACGGAGAAGTTCTCCCCTAGAGCTCCCAGAAAGGCAACAGCCCTGCACGCTTTGATTTCAACCTAATGAGACCCGTGTCGAACTTCTAACCTATGGTAAGATAGTTCATCCGTGTTGTTTGAAGCCCCTAAGTTTGGATAAGTTGTTACAGCAGGAATAGAAAACTAATACAGAGCCCTACTTCCAAGCAGCTGCAAGGAGGCGGCTGATGAAGAAAGCCGCTGTGCAAGTAGCCTAGGAGGCAAAGGGCTAAGGATGGGAGTTTGAACCAGACGATGCATTTTTAAAGGCAGATGCTACCAGTTTCTGCTCTTGACATACCCCATTTCTGCAAATACCTCATCTCCACAGGGTTAGGGTCGGAATGTTCCAGCTGGGAGCCCCACAGTCATTGCTAGCCCCAGTGGGGGGACTGTTCTCCCGGGAAGAATTCCTTCCTTTGGTCTGACAGTCGGTGGCCGGCACAGTGCGCATGGCCTCTGCTAAGGAGCGCAGAGCCACCGGGGTGCTCTGCAGAGGAAGGCAAGGGGGTTGTAACACAGGGAGTCACCCTGCAAATAGCAGGAGGTTGGAATTTTTCCTTGTTACTGAGAATATCAGAGAAGTTCATCCACTTTCCAGCTTCATTCCCCTGTAAGGCCACCACACAAACACACTCAGGAACCCAGAGGGAAAGAAGGACAGGGAGACGGAGACTGGGAGAGAGTGAGAAAGGAAGGAAGAAAAGAATGATCTCCCCTTGGTCCTTGAATCTTCCACGGACATCCGAGTCCCTGTGCACCAGCAGTTTATCAACGCAGCCACATCTCCTGCGCAAAAACAGCAGACCCAAGGTGTGCAGGGACCTTGCCCTCGTGAGCTCCCCTCACCCACACAAGACCGCCCAGAGCCCTGCCCGCTGGTTATCATCCTTTCCTCTGCTTTTCCCATCTTTGACTTTTAATTGAAGTATAGTTGATTTACAATGTTGTGTTAATTTCAGGTGTACAAAAAAGTGATTCAGTTATATATATTTTCAGATTCCCTTCCATTCTAGTTTATTACAAGATATTGACTATAGTTCCCTGTGCTACACAGTAGGACCTGGTAGTTTATTTTATATATAGTAGTATGTATCTGTTAATCCCAAACTCTTAATTTATCCCTCCCCCTCCCCTTCCCCTTTGGTAACCAGAAGTTTGTTCTCTATGTCTATGAGTCTGTTTCTGTTTTGTAAATAAGTTCATTTGTATCATTTTTTTGGATTCCACATGTAAGTGATATCATATGGTATTTGTCTTTCTCTGTCTACTTATTTCACTTAGTATGATAATCTCTAGGTCCACTCATGTTGCTGCAAACGGCATTATTTCATTCTTTTTATGGCTGAGTAATATTCCACTGTATATATGTACCACATCTTTATCCATTCCTCTGTTGATGGACATTTAGGTTGCTTCCATGTCTTGGCTATTGTAAATAGTGCTACAATGAACATTGAGGTGCGTGTAGTTTTTTGAATTATGGTTTTCTCTGGATATATGCCCAGGAGTGGGATTGCTGGATCATATGGTAGCTCTATTTGTAGTTTTTTAAGGAACCATCATACTTTTCTCCATAGTGTCTGTACCAATTTACATTCCCACCAACAGTGCAAGAGGGTTCCCTTTTCTCCACACCCTCTCCAGCATTTATTATTTGTAGAGTTTTGATGATGGTCATTCTGACTGGTGTGAGGTGATACCTCATGGTAGTTTTGATTTGCATTTCTCTAATGATTAGTGATGCTGAGCATCCTTTCATGTGTTTGTTGGCCATCTGTATGTCTTCTTTGGAGAAATGTCTATGTAGGTCTTCTGCCCATTTTTTGATTGAGTTGGGTTTTTTGATAGTGAATTGTATGTGCTGTTTGTATATTTTTGGAAACTAATCCCTTGTCAGTTGCATCATTTGCAAATGTTTTCTCCCAGTCCATAAGTTGTCTTTTTGTTTTGTTTATGGTTTCCTTGCTTTTACCATCTTAAATGCTTTTTTTTTTATCACATTGTGCCACAAATTTGTAGTGTTGGTGATTGTTTTCTGTTGCTTCTATAACAAGTTACCACACACTTAATGGCTTAAGGCAACACAAATTTATTACCTTATAATTCTGGAGGTCAGAAGTCCAATGCAGGTCTCACCTGGCTAAAATCAGTACATTGGCGAGTCTCTGTTCCTTTCTGAAGGCTCTCCTTACATTATGACTCCCTTCCTCTAGTTTCAAAGTCAGTAGCATTCGGCCTCTCTGACTCTTCCATACTCAAGTCTCCCTATAAACATAGCTGGGTAATGTTCTCTGCTATTAAGGACCCATGTGATTCGATTAAGCCCACCTGGATAATCTAAGTTACTGCTCAAGGCCACCTGATTAGCAACCTTAATTGCATGCACAACCTTAACTCCCTTTTGCTATCTAAACATTCACAGAATGCAGGGATTAAGACTTGAACATCTTTAAAGAGCCATTACTCTGCCTATTGCAGTGTTATTCCACTAGAGGGCACTAACATATTCCTTAATATAAACGCATTTCAGACACTGATAAGAGGTTTGATAAAATTGAATACTGTATCACCAATTAAAAGAAAACTCAATATACAGCTATTTCTCTCAAGGTTTTTGAAAAGTTAATCATATAGTATAGAAAAATATACAGGGTAAAGTGACTTCCTCAGAACCAAAAATGGCCTGAGCAGAAATAAAATAGGATCTGAAGGGTGGTGAAAATTCTGTAGTCTGTTATCTGTGCTCAGGGTCACCCATAGAGAAAATATTGTTACATATTTAAAGGGACCAGTGTATTCTACTTGCAGGGATTTTAAAGGAATGTTTCCTTAATTGGGTAGAGGCAGGCATAATTATTATTGTCAAGAGACTCTCACCAGGAAGGATGATAAGAGATGCAGCAGATTCACTGAGTAATGCCTCAGAGGAGAGGCTGAGAGCAAGTAGGCACAGGGAAAGACATAAAGGGATGGACAGTGTAGAGTGAAAGGCATTACACTGAAGTGCGAAAGATGGAGGGGACATTTCAGAGCTCCTGGACATCTAGAGGATTCTGTTTTCTTCCCAGTGCTTTTGTTAGGGACACAGGAGCCTGGTCCACATTGGGGAAGTGAAGTTCCCCAGACTCTTGCATGTGGTGGCCTTGGGAAGGAGAGGTCAGAGGAAAGGTTCCAGGAAGGAAGGGTGGGGAAGATACAGGAAGTGGCTCCTAGTACAAGGATATCAGGGACTCAGGTCAACAGTATCACTTTGGTGTCTTGGTTGATGTTGAGAAAGAAAGAAGAGACCAGAGCAGCCTCACAGCCAACAGGACGGGGATGCGGGGAGAAGCTTGGGTCTGAGGAGAGTGAATTAGCTCGTGGGGGGGTTAGGAATATAGAAGCAGCTGCCTCCTAAATCTTTGGTTAATCTAATATGGAAAGTACTTGGGATAAACTATAAATCTTTGAGTTGTAATTGTCCACCTCGATGACATTGGAAGTACCGTGGAACCTTGGAAAATCCAATGGGCAGGAGTATAAACAGTGAGTTTAGCTTTGTGGATGTGGGTAAACTGTGAAAGATTTCGAAAGATGCAATTTGGGATGACAGGTTAACTGAATAATACAAAGTTATTCACTTGAGGCAGGTTCTTGAGAATTAAACCTGCTTAATTTTTTTCTTGAACACTTGTACCCATAGCTAGGATATGGAGGGCTTGCCTAGGACTGAAATAGAGCCAAGTTTGCTCCCACAGTCTTTTCCGAAAGGGAATGGCACAGAAATATAAAAAGAAAGAACACTCCTCCTTAGAGCAGAGTTAATGTCATGATAGCAAACTGCATCTCCCTTATTTGTATGGAATAGGGAGTGCTGGACCTGAACCTCCATCATGAAAGGGGTTGGGGGCAGAAAACCGTCTCTGAGGTTTGAGGGCAGCCCAAGAACTGGGATGAGGACCCACTTCTTGCCTGGAGATGATAATGATTCAGCAAAATTCGGCAAAATACAGCTTTGCGAAGCTCTAGCTGTGGCTGAAGCAATTAGGAGGATGGGACAGTGTCCTTCCCTCTCTTCCTCCCCACACCCCCAAGAATACTTTGGTTCCAACAAAGCTCAAGAAAAGTTCAAGGGGGGAAATACTTTCAGCAACACCTGGAACGTCACCTCAATGCAGGAAAGACATCATGACCCAGAAAAGAAGCAATATGTGAGTGGCTGGAGGAGCTAAGAAGATGCGGTGACACCCCAGCTACAGGCAGAGCTCCCTGTGACTTAGATCCGGAGCAGAAAAGACAGCCCGGCTACAGTGGAATCTCCAGCGACAGAACCCTTCCGTGGGGAGCCCCATCTGGAGAGCACAAGACAGCAAAGCACACCCCACAATCAGCAAAGAAACTGAGTTGGCTGGTGAAAGTAAGAGGTTATTGAAGAAGGCAGATCTCTCCTCTGCCTTTCACGGCCCCTTTAAGAGGAGAGAGAAGAGAAGGAAGAAGGATACATCCAACACCAGCCTTGAGGAAAGCAGCTACTCATACCTGCTACTAAATTTAATCTGCTAAGGAGAACGGCCCTGAGTCTAGGTTCATGAACTGGATACAAACTAATAAAATAACCCATGATGTGGATCTGGCTAAGTTTTTACACATGAGACTCTTTTAAAAGGTAGTGGCTAAAAAAATATATCCGTGGAGAGGCAAAGATATGAATATATCTTGGATTTTTTTTTCTACAGAGTAGAAATGAGGACTTCTAAAGTAAAAAAAGTGTTGTTTTGATGATAGCATGAGTTTCATGTTCTCGCATTTCTAAGTGATAATCAAATATACCAATTTTCATCATAAAGATCCAAAATACAGAACTATTTTTCAACTTTGACAAGAGTGTGCTAATAAGAAGACATTGTCAAATGCATAGAAACCAGCAGCCTCAAAGGAGGACAAGGAAAATGACAGTGATCACAAGCTTGCCAGCCCCCATTGGCCACGACTGATCCCCTGTGTTACCCTTCAGCCTTCTAAGGAAGGGGGAGTGGCTTCTCCCCTGAAAATGAGGATCGAGTAGCGGCAGAGAGGGAGAGAGACATCACAGAAACCAGCTAGGGCCCCCAGGGCTGGCAGAGCGATGCTGCCATGGGCCCCCCGGCTCCTGGGCTGTGTCCTGCTTTGTCTCCTGGGAGCAGGTGAGTCGTAGAACTCATGGGCATGCCTTGGCCATAGCTTTCAGGTCTTAGCTCAAGCCCTTTCCTAGAAGCTGCAGCGCAAGGCGACTCCTCAGCTGTCTCTAGTTCTGTCTCCTTCTCCTACAGACCCCCTGGAAGCCGATGTGACCCAGAGCCCGAGACACCAGATCACAGAGACGAGAAAGCGGGTGACATTGACTTGTTCTCAGAATATGCAACACAATGCTATGTACTGGTATCGACAAGACCCAGGGCTGGGTCTAAGGCTGATCTATTTTTCAAGGAATATTGACTTGGTTGAAAAGGGAGATGTCCCCAATGGATACATTGTCTCTCGAGAAAAGAAGCCAGATTTCCCCCTGACCCTGGCATCGGCCAGCACCAACCAGACCTCTTTGTACCTCTGTGCCAGCAGTTTACCCACAGCACGGCACAGTCAGCTGCTCTCCGCACAAAAAGGGCAGCCACAGGAGCAGGGAGGCTCCTCCCTCCGGAGGCCCCTCCCTCCGGAGGCCCCACCCAACCAAGAAGACAAACTTCCCCCGCCATCAGTGCCCACAGGAGTCCTTCCCTGACTCTCCAACTCTGTGGACTCCGGGCAAGGCAGCCCCTCTGCAATGTGTCCTCCTCTCACTTCTGGTAACAGTGAGCTTTTCAAAGCGCAGGCAGGACAAGCTACCTGTGTTAAGGCTAGCACCATGAGTAAAGGTAAATTCCTAGAAAAGGAATTTTACACACACTGCAATCCTTCCTCCTTACTGAGCGCCATCGTTGCCCAAACTGAAGATTTCATTTTCAATCCAATCCCTCAACAAAATTTCATCCCACCTTCCGGGTCCTCTTCCTGGAGGTTTTGTCACCTGGAGGAGTAGCACATCGGACTTGTTTACTAAATCTGATATCTCCCATTTTTCTCATCTCTGCAAATGGTCTGCCATCCACCCAAATGCCCGAGCCAAAGATGTAGGAGTCGTCCTCACCGTTTCTCAGATTCTCTCCTTCCACACCCAATCCATCCATCCCCTGCAGACTTCTCAGTATTAAATTCCTTGCAAATTTTACTAATTTAGCCTCACTGACAACACTGTGATCCAGAAAATGTTGTCTCTCACCTGGATTCCTTAACCAGCTTCCAGTTTGCTACCTGCCCCCACCCACAAACCACTCCGGAGCTTAAAACCCATCAGTGTTTCTCATTAACTTAGCTAAAGTCTCGAGTTTGTGGTACTTCACATGCCTCCCAACACCCTCCAAGATGCAGTCTTTGCACCTGTCTACCTTCCTAACGGGAGTGTCCTCTTTCCTTCAGTTACCACAACTGCTTTCCATTCTAGCAGACAGAGTCCACCTCCCTCAGGTCCCCAAATATAATCTACAATGACGCACTCCTGGGTCTTCACCAATGATGTTTACTCTCCCTAGAGCACTCTTCCTCTCCCTCTCTAGCCGGATCCCTAACTGATGATTTCTCCGCATACCAATTCAGAAGTCACTTCCTCCACGAAGATTTCCTTGAACCCCTGACTGGGATAGTTCTTCTGCTATGTGCTCTTAAGACAGCCTGAGCTTCTGTCCTCAGGGACACTTGATTGTTTGTTATTTAAAATTTATGTGAATAAATGTTGAAGTTAATGAGAGCAGGGACCGTGCCTATACTGGTTACTTTTTTTAATCTCCATATTTACCAGAGTGCTTGAAGAGAGTCGTGTTAAGTGAATGAAGGAATCAGTCTTCTCTTAGATCAGCTTCCCAATACCCCTCCTACTAGTGCAGGGTCTAAGCTCCCTGCAAAGTCCTCTCCCACACATACTCTGGGGGGATGCCAGGGGTTTTCACATGGGTATGTAAACAAGATAAATCATGTACTCTAGCAGAGTTTTATTCTTCCTCTACTCCAGCCCCTGTTTACTGTGTGCTATATGTCCTCCTGACAAGGTTGTCGCCTCTCTCAGGTACCACTGTATCCATGGGATTCTTTTCTTTTTCTGCTGGGCCCTAAAATACCTGCCAGCCATGGCAGAAGCTTCTACTCTGTACCATTCCAGCTGCCAAGCTATGCAATGCAGCAGACCCTATTATTGCTCCCAGTGAGTTCCGTCATCACTCCCAGGTATAGTTCCCTGCAGAGTGGCGCCTCTATCGATGAAGTACAAGAGGAAGGCTCAACCTTTTCCTTGCTGGTGTTAGAGGGGCATGACTGCAGGTCTGTGTCTTGACCCCCAATGACTTACTGAGATTTTAGCGTAAAGGTTCATTCAATTACATACATTCCTTACCAACCGCTAATATAGTAATTATAACCTGGAACAAGGGAATGCAGAGGACCTCATCCAAGACACAAATTCTGGCAATAAAAACCCAGCTGAGCTTAGAATCTGCTCATCTTTCCAAGAACTACGGTTGTATGACTGGGTCAGTCTACCCTGCCACGCCCCCATCCCCACCCTTACTTCAAGGTGAGGTCTCTCCTGGGAGCATCGCATGCTGTCATACACAGAGACTTCCAGGGGACCATCCTCTCCTTTTTGAAATACTTACCCAGACATTTCTGAACTACAAAAGTTGCTGCTCCTTAGGTCCAAGCTGGGTTTCCATTATAACTTTTATCATATTCTCAATATAAATAGAATTATACTAATTCAATCAAATATGTCATTGGAGGTTATAAGACCAAGACTGTTCCCTGTGAAACAGAGTCTACATCCAATAACTTATTCTTAGTTCCTGGAAGTCATCACAGGTGACTCCCATCCCATGAGAGCCTCTGAGACAATGATGCCGACAGACTCCTTCATACTTATGAAGAATCCACAAACCTAGTTCCCTCCGTTATTTCAGAGCTTAGAGCTGGGATACCCTTATTCTTGACTTAGACCTGCCCTAGGCACCAGGTTACTCCGCTCTTTGTTTCCTAGGACCAGGAGAGTTCTGGTTTTAAATTGCTCTCTATAAGAGGAATCCAGTCTCAGTCTTCTTTATGGAATCTTTTTCCAGCGCCTAACTTCTACCTCAGTCAATTTCACACATGCTAAAGAAATATCTACAAAATTTGGTGAATTTTTAGAGTTAAAACATGCTATGGCCTGGATATTTATGCCCCCCACCACCAACAAAGTTATGTTGAAATTCTAATTGCAGATGTGATGATATTAGGAGGTTGGGCCTTTGGGTGATGATTAGGTTATAAGGGCGGAGCTCTCATGAATGGAATTAGTGCCCTTATAAAAGAGACCCCAGTGAGCTCCATAGCCCCTTCCACCAAGTGAGGTTACAACAAGAAGTCTACAACCAGAAAAGAGCCCCCACCAATAATGCAGGCACCCTGATCTCAGACTTCCAACATCCAGAACTGTGGGAAATAGTTTCTGTTGTTTATAAGCTACCCAGTCTGTAGTATTTTGTTATAGCAGCCAAACAGACTAAAAACACTATTCATGATTTGTTTCCATCTTAATTTTTGGTTCACTCATTGTCAATGTCCTTGGTAGACAACCACTTCTATATTCTTCCATTAAAAATGGTTTTCTCCAGTATTCCATCCTTTTCTCTCTTCTTATTACTTTATACACTTTCCCTGAGCAACATCATTCAAGTTCATCACTTTAATGAAACTCTCTGTTCTAATAACATCAAATTCAGTATTCTAGTCAGATATCTAATCTGAGCTTCAGCCCAATTTATGCAACTTTCTACATGGTAATGTCACTTGAAATCTCCACTGGTACTTCACACTCAATTCACCACATTCTACAAATGTAATCCCTGTGCCAGTCTTGATGAAAACCAATTCATCCAGTTTTTCATGTGACTAACCAAGGAGTTTTGAAGAACAGTCAGGGAGCACAGTTTCACAGCAATCCTTAAAAACTGGTTCCTGTATATAACTGAGTTTTAATGTACTTCATATTTGAGAAAAAAAAGCAAAATGATTAAAACTAAATATACCCAAATTGCATGCAAAAATAAAAAAATAAATTAAAAAGAGGAATATACACACACATAGAATGACACACAGTTACATGGACACACACACACATATGAAATGTTAGGTTTTCCCTAGACATCCAGAATCCAGGTCTCTCTACTCTCAGATGGAAAAGCCACAGTTTTCTCCCAGTTTCTTTGTCTGGGATTACCAAAAAGTTCCTCAAGTGCAGGAAATAGACATGAGGTATGTTCTTAGAAACATGTAGAAAAAGTGAAAGGAAATTTATAAGAGTAAAAGATGAAAATATTAAACAGAAAACATATTATAGACCTGGGTTAAGCTGGGAGAACAAAGGCATCTCAGTGTTTGGACTAAATAAAAGGATGGTAAAAAGAGAGCACAAATGGTGCACAGCAAAATGCATGAGCAGAATGGTGGTGTGGATCTGAAGAAAGAAAGAGAAAAGGGGTGTGGGCTTTACAGTCATTTCCCTTCTTCTACATCATAGTCCTAATAATTGACCTAATTATCGAACTGCAGAGGGACAGGTACCCCCAGTGCGCGCTCAGGGTGAGGGGAACTTTGGCAAGCCCCTCACTAAGGGGAAATCATTGAAGATGGAAATCTTTGTAACAGGAGAGTCAGTGGGATGAAAGTAAACTTGCACATTTGGGTAAATTGGTAAAAGCAATTTTGAGGAGGAGTTTAGGGAGACAGTAGGGATGATGAAGAACCATCCTAAGGACCCAGACTATGGAAATAATTAGAAAATTCAGCCGCCATACATTAATGAAAATTTGTGATGCTGAAATAATAATGTGTGTAGAGATTTAAGAAGAGACGAAAGATAAGAATACACCACTATGAACCTGCGCAGACAGAGGCCACCAGCTTCTTTTCAATCCAAGTTGACCAGTTGTACGTGAAAATCTCATTCAGTGTGATGGAGAAAATGGGCATGCCTTCTGGTCTTCAGAAGGGGCAACTGGCAGACAAGATATCACCGACTGACTCCCTAGTACCCAGGTCTTTTTTCACTAATGCCAGAGCTAACACGGACACCCCACCATGAACTCCCCTTCCATGAGCACTGGGCCTTCTCTGCAGTGTAGCTCTTTGTCTCCTTGGAATAGGTGATCCATGGGCACAGGTAGAATGTCCTTGAGCTTGGTTTGCCAGACCCTTACATTAAGCCTGTCTCTGGTGGTTGTACATCAGCTCTCTCCTGAGCTCTCTCTCCAGGTACCATCTTTCTTTATCCACAATGTCCATGAATGCTGATGCCAGGAAAATCCCAGCTTATCAGGTTTCAGGGTCAGGAAAGAAGGTGATGGTGGTGTGACAAAAATATGTACTGTGACTTATATGTAATATCCAGATGAGAGCCAGGAATGGGGCTACAGCTCATCTATTGCTCACTTGGTGCAAGGAGTACCAACAATGGGAGTCTCTAAGACATATGTGTCTTTTAAAATAAGGCTGAGCATTTCTCCCAACCTGAAGATGTCCAGCCCTTCTCAGACACTTCTGCCAGCGGTTAACCCACAACCCTGCACAGCCGCTTCCTCTCTGCACAGAAGGGTTGTCACAGCAGGAAGGTGGCTCGGCTTTCCTGGGCCTTGCCCCTACCAGGGGAAGCTACCGCCTGCAGAAGCTCGCGGAAGCCTTTCTCCACCCCCACCGGGGAGACATTTCCAGCTCCAGGGCCCCAGTCAGTAGGAGTCCATCCGCAAGTTACACAAAGGACAGCACCTGTGGGTGAGCTGTCACCATCCTCTTTTCCTTTCTTCTCTTCTGCTGTTTCAATAGGCTCCCTCCACCCAGGCCCTTTACAGAAGTAGCCTGACATCAATCCAGCTCCCCTCACACCACCTGCTGCAGAGCGCATCTTTCTAGCTGACACACTTGGTCTTCAAGAACTCTCCCCAGGGCCGCCCAGGCTGTCCAGCCCATTGCATTTCCCTGTTCCCCTCTCCCACCCTCTTCCAAAACAGCATTTGAGTGTCCTGTTCTACTCCATTTCCAAACAAACTGCCTTTCCAACTTCAGGTCTTGGCCCTTGGATTTCACTTCTTCAGGACTCAACACCTTATACGGGGTTATTTGATAAGTGCATTTCATCACCTGTCTACCAAGGTAACCTCCGATTGCCCATCACGTTTCCTCCACTAGGTCAACCTGCAAACTCATGCTCTTCTCTGGATCTCATGACCGCTTCCCAGGTTCCCCAGGAGGTCTCTGGTCATTTCCTGAACACAACACGCCTTTTACGCATCATAGTTTTGCAATAGTCTTAGTGAAGTAAGTTCTTGTTTGATGTAAATCTCCCCATTGTGTGTGATATAAGGGTTGATGAATTGAATGGAAGCTCTGGGAGGTGTGGACCTCTGTGCCTCTGTGGTCCATAGCTGTACTCCCAGTGCCTGGCATATAGCCAGAGTTCAATAAGTATCAATGCAAGGACTCTATGACGCCTTCCAGAATTCTAATCAGAAGATGTCCTCCTTATCTCTCTTTCCAGCCAAGAACCCTTTATAGAAGCTGCTTAGATAACAAGGCCGATGAGTAAAGTCTCTAAGAGATAAGCTTTTCATGCTGCCCATTTCTTCTCTAGACTTACCGATTTCAGTAAAGCCTCACCATCCCAGGCTCAGGCATAGAATTTTCTAGTCTTCGAATCCAGTCATCTCCAGCCCCAGAGAGGAGGCGTGGTGACCAGGGGTAGGAGGGGAGTTCTCCTGGAGAGAGGCCCTTCACATGAGCTGCTGGGGTCACTGGGCTTAGCGCAGGCACGTTGACCCTCTGCCACCAAACTGCTGCCGTGAAGACAAGAAAGAGCTTGTGACAAAGGGACGCTGTGAAGGTAATCTCTTCCTGAGTATCTTTCAGTTTGGAATTTCTCTCCTTCACAACAAGTAAGAGAAAGGCCCAGAATCCTTTCCCTCCTGCCATGGCGTTATCTAGTCTATTTGTCTGCCAGAGCAAATAATATTTTAGCATCACCCTCCCCCCTCCCCTATACGACAATGTTATTTTCATTAACAGTCACGTAATAATCACTAAAAATCAGCATATTCTTGATTTGTTCTTTAGATTTAAAAAAAAATCAACAATTACAAAATAAGAATGTATTAATGCATTTCAATGTTAAAAATCTTACTCAGATTCAATGAAATAGCCCATGTATGAACCCAAACTTGTATTTATCAAACAAAAATCTTACACTTCACAATAAATATTGTCTCACTGTTTAAAATTTTAAACATAATCTTAAATTGCGCATAGAGTATGACAGAAGTGACAAGTTTATTTCTTCATCTTGACAAAAATTAGGCATATTTTAATGTTTAAATAAAAAAATTTAAACATTAAATTTTTTGTTTAAAAAAATTTGTTTAAAAAAATTTGTTTGTTTGTTTAAAAAACAAAACAAAATTTTGTTTTGTTTGTTTAAAAAAATTTTTGTTTTAAAAAATTTTTTGTTTAAAAAAATTTTGTTTGTTTCTTCATCTTGACAAAAATTAGGCATATTTTAATTTAATGTTTAAATAGAGAAATATATAGTACTGAGGGGCTGGGGCAGAACCTGTGCCTGAAAGGAGCATGAATGATCCCAAACTTCAAGGACCTTAACTCTTGAAACAGCCAGGGTGTGACTGGGGAAGCTGCGTAACTAGGAATTCTCCAAATCAACTTCTGTGGAGAAACAGTGCTTGTTAAGAGAGAAATTATATGCGTGTGCACACACACATATACATATGTGTGTGTTTATACAAAACATACATATATAAACATGGAAATCGTTTCTCGCTTAGACCAATGAAAGATTTTTATGGAAGGAGTTTTTTTTCTTTTTTAATGAAGAAAAATTCTTATTTTACCTCTATGCGCCAGGGAAGAATTTTAATCTTAGCCTAATGCCTTTCATTTAAACATGTTGATTACATTGCATATTTACAGATTTCACTATCTTGTAAAAAAATAAAAAGGAAAACACATTCTAATAGAAATAAGAATGATGTATTGAGTTGAAACCCTTTGTATAAGTAAATAATGCAGTAAAACATGTTCAAAGGGTTTCTGTGTTGAGTAACTGGGTCAATAGTCTTGTTTAAAGCAGGGTTTTGGCTGTTGGATTAGGTATCAGATCTTTACAGTAGTGTCAAATGTAAGGAATTTAATCTGAATCTTCATGATTGTATGATTTTATATAATTGCAAAAAACCATAGAAGTCGGGCTTCCCTGGTGGCACAGTGGTTGAGGGTCCGCCTGCTATGCCAATGCAGGGGACACGGGTTCGTGCCCCGGTCCGGGAAGATCCCACGTGCCGCGGAGCGGCTGAGCCCGTGAGCCTTGGCCGCTGAGCCTGCGCGTCCGGAGCCTGTGCTCCGCGATGGGTGAGAGGCCTGCGTACCGGAAAAAAAAAAAAAAAAAGGTAGAAGCCATTGTATGATTATAATTGATTTGTGTTGTACACAGGCAATTTTTCAACAATTTATATGCCATTAGAAAATTTTAATAGATGAGGGAAGAGGAGTAACTACAAATAAAATTTTGGGACATACAATCCTCATAGCGGCGTCCGCATCTGACCCTTTTGTCATGATGAGTGTTCTGAACATGCACCAACATCACCTGGTGAGTTGTTTTTTGTTGTTACTATTATTTGGGTTGGGTTTTTGTTTTGGTTTTTTTGGTGATGACACTTAACATGATCTCTTTTAACAAATTTTTATGTGTACAATTTGGTATTGTTGACCACAGGCACAATGTTGTACAGCAGATTTCTAGAACTTAATTATCTTGCACAACTGAAAATGTACACCTGTAGAACAGCAACTCCCCATTCCCTGCTCCCCGCAGCCCCTGTAAAGATTCTTCTTTCTGCTGCTCAGGGTCTGACATACTAAGTGAAAAAAACCAGTCACGGAAGGACAAAGCACGTAAGGGGTCATTTATCACCAAAGTTGTTTAGAATTTCTGGCACATGGTGATAATAAAAACAGAACAACTTGTAATTGATTATTTTTTATGTCAGTATGTTTTACTTTATTTATATTTGGCAATTGTCCAAATAATGTCCTTTATAGCAAAAAGGGGGAAAGATTCTGGTCCATGGTCCAATCCAAAATTACGTCTTCTGCTTAGTTTTTATGTCCCTTTACTCTTTAATCTGGAATGCTCCCCAGTCTGTCCTGTCTTTTGTAATCTTGACATTTTGGCATTAATATAAGTTAATGTTGTGGTAAAGCATTGCATAAAAATAATTTGTACTTTCCATGTTTCTCTTGGTATAATATTTTCAAGGTTTTATTAGGAAAATTTCTATCGCAAAAGCAGAGAGAATAATAAAATGAGTCCTAGTACCCAGATTCAATAATGAACATTTTGCCACCCTTCCTTCTTCTATTCCCGGCATTTTTAGTTGATGTATTTTGGTGCAATTTCCAGACATCGTAATATTTTACTGCAGATTTTAGTAAGCTCTAAAAAAATGACCTTTTCTTATCTTACCATAATATTACCTTACCTAACAAAATTATTTCTAATTCCTTAATACTACCAAAATTATATACACATTCCTCCTATCGTTACTGAGTCCAAGCTCGCACTGCTCACCACACGACAGGCCAATAAATCAGGAGAAAAAGTGTTGGGGCAAAGCATAGTGACTTTATTTGGAAAGCCAGCAGACCAAGAAGATGGGAGGAACCGTCTTACCCAAGTTAAAACTCAGGCTTCTTTTACTAAACGGGGAGGGGGAGGGGATATTGCTCGTTGTTGCAGACTTCTTGATGCTGGCCAGGCCCCAGCAGGGATGCCATAATCCTTTGCTCTTGCTGTTGTCCAACTCAGCGGGGTCACAGTGTTCCTGTAAACCTCCAACAAGATAAATGTTATTCTCTGTTCTGCAACTTTGTATCTCTATGTGAATGAAAACTGTTATACCTTTAAAGGTCAAGCCTGGGAGGCAGAGCCTTGAGAATGGGCTATCATGTATATTTCAGGTTCTAGGCAACATTCTCTACAAAAGTGCAGAGTCAGCATGACTAAGCACAGGCAACAGAGCACAAAGGTTAGCGCTAAAGGAATAGATCCAAAATGGAGTCAGGTTTGTTCTTCTCTGTTACGATACTCTGCAATGCAAGACGCCAACCTGGATGCACAGATGTCCTGGGGATAGCTGGGAGCTATTAGCAGCCTGATAAAAATCTCCTAAATGCTAAAATCAATCATTTCAAAAGCAAAGAGCAGCCTAACAGGAAGATAGAACTTGAATCAGAACACAAAGTCAGACATACTTCTTCTGACCACTTCTGGTTAAGGGATTTCATCAGGAATTCAGGGGAAGGAAATTGATGGTTAGTGTTAGAATTTCCCTGGAGTTTGTAGCTTTTCCTTCCTAGCAGGTAAGCAGAGCCTGATGCATTTGTGTAAGGTGACTGTTACAAAGGTATCATGCAGCTTAGAGAAAAAAATCAATAGAGATGATGTAGGATATTTGGTAATGAACGAAAGTTTAACATCCATGGAGGCTAAAGAAGGCATGTTAAGTGTAGTTTTAGTTTTATAGATTAGATTTCATTGAAAACAATTCCTGCAGAAATATTTTGGAAGGTCAATCTAAACAGACAAAGACTTACATAAGGCTGCTGAGTAAGAGAAATCCTTTATCAGTGAAGAATTTTAATGTAGTGTCTGAGACAAAATTAGTTTTCAGCAGATAATGGTAGTAGGGATAACAGTCAATGCTTTTAATGGCTACATTTATTGAGACATGCATGGTTATAACCAATTTCTATGTATCAACTTGTTGCTTTCTTACCATAACCCTGGGAGGTTGGTATTTTTATTAGTCCCATTTTACATATAAGGATGCCGAGGCCCAGAATTTGCCTGCAGCTACAAATAAGTCAAAGAACCAGGTTTGAAACCCAGGCAGTCTAGGTCCAAAATCTGAAACCAATACACTCCTTATAATAATTACTGTTATTAAATAATATTGTATGAAAAACTAAACGTGCTGTGAAGGAAATATATGTTGAGAGAGAGAAACAGTAAAGTATTCCTAATCAGGAAAAAAAAAATCCCCACTTTGGAGATTCACCTTCAGAGACTCACAAGAGGACACATGGGACTCGGCATATGGTTGTGCTCATGGCTAAGATTATTACACAGACCTTGTAAGGATACTTAGCTAGAGCATAAGAGGAAGAAGACACAGGCAGGACTTCCCTGGTGGCGCAGTGGTTAAGAATCCGCCTGGCAATGCAGGGCACATGGGTTCGAGCCCTGGTCTAGGAAGATCCCACATGCCACGGAGCGACTAAGCCTGTGCACCACAACTACTGAGCCCGCGCGCCTAGAGCCCATGCTCTGCAACAAGAGAAGCCGCCACAATGAGAAGCCTGCGCACCGCAAAGAAGAGTAGCCCCCGCTCGCCGCAACTAGAGAAAGCCCTCGCACAGCAATGAAGACCCAAGGCAGCCAAAAATTAACTAATTAATTTAAAGAAAAAAAGAAAAAGAAGACACAGGCAGAGTTCGGAGGAATCCATGCGAGACATCCATATGCCCTCTGCATCCCAGGAAGCTGCACACTTTCATCCCAGCAATGAAAATACAGCAACCCGTGTGCAATGTTTCTGCCCAGAGAAGCCTGTTAGAGACTCAGCATCCCAGATATTTTGGGAGGCTGGTATTATAGACTGAATTGTGTCTCCTGAAAATTCCTATGATGAAGTCCTAGCCCTCAGTACCTCAGAATGTGACTATATTTGGAGATAAGGTCTTTAAAGTGGTAATTCACGTTAAATGAGCTCATTGGGATGGGCCCTTTCCCAATACGACTGGTGTCCTTATAAGAAGAGAAAATTAGGACACAGACACACGCACAGAGGGAAGACAATGTGAAGACAGGGGGGAGAAGACAGTCACCTCTCTCATCCAAAGAGAGAGGCCTCATTAGAAACTAACCCTGCCAACACCTTGAACTTCTAGCTTCTAGAATAATGAGAAAATAAATTTCTGTTGTTTAAGTCACCCATTCTATGGGACATGATTACGGCAGCCCTAGCAAACTAATAACAGCTCATCACATAGGCACTGCCTGCCTGGCGCATACCAAATGCCAGACTCAAAGCAGTGTTCAGCATCAACTACATCGTTTGTGCAAGCACTCTAGGTGAAATGAACCACACCCACCACTTACCAAGTGGTGCAACACTCCCGAAATCCAAGTTCCCAGATTAAGGCAAGGGCCTACCTTGTAAGCAGGTCCTTCTACAGATCAGACAGACAACGTTAACTTTTTTCTACACACACACACACACACACACACACACAAACACTCCCATGAAGAAAAGGGCTGGCTTTCACTTTAGCGCCTCCAAACTCTCTAGAATCTAGAGGGTGGCTGAGGGGTCATGAGTGTGGGCGGGACAGTGACGTCACAGCCAATCTGCCTATAGCCTGGGCCTGAGAGAGGACCCATTCTTGCCTCGAACCTGCCATGGGAATCAGGCTCCTCCGTGCGTTTTGCTTCCTGGGAGTAGCTGAGTCCAGAGAGTTGGTGGCAAACCCCTGTCCTATTATTTCTAGACCCTGGATATAAGGTTTCCCCCTCATCAGGCTTCCTGGTGGCCTCTTTTTTCACCTCCTCCATCCCTCTTTCACAGGCCTCATGCATGCAAAAGTAACCCAGACGCCAAGCTAGCTGGTCAAAAGAATGGGAGAGAAAGTGGTGATAGAATGGATACAGAATATGGATCACGAGAGAATGTTCTGGTATCGACAAGACCCAGTTCTGGGGCTGCAGCTGCTCCATTTCTCAGTTAGTGTTGACAGTGTTGAGAAAGGAGATGTGCCCGATGGGTCGAGTGTCTCCAGGAAAAAGAAGGAGGGTATCCCTCTGACCCTGGGGTCGGCCAGCGCCAGCCAGATGTCTGTGCACCTCTGCGCTAGCAGTGAATCCACAGCACGGCACGGCCACACCCTCTGTGCACAAAAAGGGCAGATGCAAGAGGGGGTGACCCTAAGTCAGGGCTGAGCTGTGCTGCTCTTACAGCACGTGTGCCCATTAGAAGAAAGGTGGACAGTTAGGAAGAACTGAGCCCATAGCCGCGTGTCTTGGCCAGGACAGCACAGGGTATATTTTAAGCCCCACTCACCACTCCTTTCCAAGTCAGGGGCCATTCTGAAGTGAACCTGACCAATCTTACATGTTGTTTCCAACCTAAATTCATGAGACTCCAGCCAGGAGGAGGAGTCCTCTCTCAGAATCACGCTGAGGAAGCCCCGCCTTTTTTTTTTTTTTTTTGGTGTGTGGGCCTCTCACTGTTGCGGCCTCTCCCGTTGCGGAGCACAGGCTCCGGACGCGCAGCCTCAGCGGCCATGGCTCACGGGCCCAGCCACTCCGCGGCATGTGGGATCTTCCGGGACCGGGGCACGAACCCGCGTCCCCTGCATCGGCAGGCGGACTCTCAACCACTGCGCCACCAGGGAAGCCCTCCCCTAACATTTTAAAATCAACCTTTCCTTTCCTCCCCTCCCCTCCCCTCCCCTCCCCTCCCCTCCCCTCCCCTCCCCTCCCCTCTCCTCCCCTCCCCTCTCCTCTCCTTTCCTTTCCATCTTTTTCCCTCTTACTATACATTTGCTACTCTGCTCAGTATCTTTGCTCTTTTTAAAAAATTAATTTTTATTGGAGTATAGTTGCTTTACAATGTTGTGTTAGTTTCTGCTGTACAGCAAAGTGAATCAGCTATACGTATACCTATATCCCCTCTTTTTTGGATTTCCTTCCCATTTAGGTCACCACAGAGCACTGAGTAGAGTTCCCTGTGCTGTACAGTAGGTTCTCATTAGTTATCTATGTTATACGTAGTATCAATAGTGTATGTATGTATCAATCCCAATCTCCCAATTCCTCCCACCAGGCCCCTGCCCCCTTGGTATCTATACGTTTGATCTCTACGTCTTTGCTCTTGATTGAGGGTACTCACACATTCTAAACCCTTTGTTGAGGTGAATGTTATTGTCCATGTGCTGATTCCAGAGAAAGTTTGTGGGATTTGAATTCTGTTCATTCAATCTATAAAGAGGAAAACTCTGATAAAAATACATCTTTCTCCAGGTTCTCTGAATGGTCAGTAATGTTTTATTGAAAAATTCTGATCAGGGAAGGAATAAACTATGATGCAGGAGATGGTAAGAATTAGATGGTAAGAATTGTATCTGAAGTTGCAATGCTTGGGACATTCTTGCTTTCGTCCTCACATGCAGGGAGAAAAAGGGAGTTACTCCCAGAAGCTGTCTGTCCTGGAAGAATGAGAAAAACTTTCCCCAAAGACCCTGCAACCTCTCATAGCATCTCATTGACCTGAATTATGTCTCATGTTCCTTCCTGAACCAATTACAACCAGGTTAAGATGATTTTGATGGACTTAAGTGCATCCAGGTCTATTCCTAGAACAGGAAATAGAGTCAGATTTGCCTAACTTAATGGGCAGCATGGGAGAGAGATAGATAACTAATCAAAGTTATCAGCATCGTCCTAGGAAGAAGACTGAGGAGATGTATATTGTATGAGTGACTTTAATAATCATTAATGCTGTTCACCAAGTATTTCTGGGGCCCACCTTCCTGGCACACGATGGAATTGTACCCCTGGTTCCTGGAGGTTGGGCAGGGGGTGGGGCATGAGAAGTTGCAGTGAGTGATTAGTAAGCAGAAGTGACATGTGTCACTGCCAGGCCAGAAACTTTAACAGCCTATGTGAGGCCTCCAGACCTATCTTCAGTTCTGCTTGGGAGGCGAGTGAGTGCTTGAGATGGTGACTTCTGCTTCAGCCTACGTTCCTGAATGAGGAGACCTAGGGCAGAGCCCCCAGACAGCCTGTGGTGGAGATGAACAAGAAATAAACCTTTGTTTTTAACTCCCCCCACCAAAAAAAATTAGGTTATATCCCTACTCACAATCAACTGGAGAAAATATCTGTTTATTTTGAAGAATGAAGCATCTACTATCCTTCTAGCAGCAAACATTGTCCAGACTCAGAAAATCAACTGCAAGAGAACAGAACAGGTATGAGCCTGTGAGTTTCCAGAGCTACCTGGGTCCTTCCCCATTACAGCTGCCATCACCTCAACTGAGCCTCTGGTAGAGAGAGCGCTATTCCCAGACCCAGTTCCTCTCCACATCTGTGCTGATCTGCAGTGCGCCTGCTTCTTCCAACATCTCTCCCTTCGCTTGGTTTTGGTTACGAAGCTAAACATACACCTACCTGCAGGTCCACAGCCAGCGCACTGCTGTCTTTGAAGGGAGCTGTATTCAAGGACTCAGACCCCCGGGCTGGTCATTTTTTCATAACATTTGCGTTCCTAGCCCTGAAACTGCATTCCTAGGTCTCTTTATCTGAGGCCTTGGGCTTTGGGTAGAGGGCTTTCTCAGGCCCCTTTGCCACGGCCTCCTCGTGGGAGGAGGTGGGGGAACCCTGGGACACTTCCCCATTCTGACTCAGTGCCCAGTACTTCTCCACTCCTCGCGCCCCCTTCACACCCTTCTCCCACACCCCAGGGTCCGAAAACCTGCTGGAGGCTTTTGTTCAGGCTTCTCAACAGTGAGAAGACCGCCCACGTCTGTGCTGATCCCCGGACCCTGAGCAGAATGCCATTACCTCAGGGAAATGGCACAGGGAGTCTGTGCTTTCTTCGGTCTTAGACTCTTGCTTATGCCATCACAGTAAGTAATTAGGCAATTTTCAGAAGAATTTAGGATTGCTAAAATAGAAAAAGATTTGGGTTTATTTTGGAAGAAAGTTTGGTGTATTTGACCAAGAGATTTTAATGTACTTAATGTTTCATGTCAAGAAAAATTGGATTATTCTATACTTTTTACCAGGATACTACTTTGTAAGGTTTATTTTGTTTTTTGGGTTTTTTTTTTTAACAACTTTATTGGAGTATAATTGCTTTACAAGGGTGTGTTAGTTTCTGCTGTATAACAAAGTGAATCAGCTATACGTATGCGTATCTCCCCATATCCCCTCCCTCTTGCGTCTCCCTCCCACCCACCCTCCCTATCCCACCCCTCTAGGTGGACACAAAGCACCGAGCTGATCTCCCTGTGCTAGGCAGCAGCTTCCCACTAGTTATCTATTTTACATTTGGTAGCGTATATATGTCCATGCCACTCTCTCACTTGGTCCCAGCTTACCCTTTCCCCTCCCCGTGTCCTCAAGTCCATTCTCTACATCTGCGTCTTTATTCCTATGTAGGGTTTATTTTGAACCACTGTCTCTAGCATCTCCCATAGATGTAGGGGCTATACACACACACCATAGAAAAGGGTTACTGGAATATTGTTATCCCTAATATACCACATTTCCTCTATTATAAGGTAAATTGTTTTTCACAATTTTATTTTTCTAAAATATTGGCAAATCCTATATTCAATGTTCATTGCTAATGCAATAGAATTAACAACCACTTAAAAATAACAATTATGTTTTTAACAGTACATCTTTTAATAGATGGCATCTCAGAATCAAAGAGATAAGTTAGTTTTGCAAACATTTCTTTCTAGAGGTTCCTCGCTTCCTTTAGGGTATTTAGGCCTATGGTTCTCAGTCATCCACCGGCTTCTGCTCTACTAAGGCACAAGCAACGGCAAACGTGAGGCAATCCCTAATAGCACCCTTGTTAGCTTCTGAGCTTTGGTGTCACATCGACATGGATTTGAGTCGGGCCTCTGTCACTTAATCTCAGATTGTGTGAACTTGTTTAGGTTATATAAAGTCTTCGTGTCTAATCTGTAAACTTTCTTAATCTGTAAACTTTCTTAATCTGTAAAAATGCCTAAGTCGCCTAATTCACAGACTGAAATAACTCCTATAAAGCACAGAGTAAGTGCTCAAAAACATTAGCTCAGTTTTTATGCAAGTATTAAACTGTTTCAGGAAGCTACATGACAGAGGAAATCAACTGGATGATGAAAAAGGACCATAGCACTGTTGTCATATTTTACAGAGGGGTGTTCTGTCCCATAGTCCATAATGAGCTGAATTAGAATAGAAGAAACTGTATTACAAATAACCATTGATGACCAAAATGAGGCAGAGATATGACAAATAGAGATACAACGCATATGAGTTGTGAATTAATTGTGAGAGACCTGAGAAGAAAAGAGGCAATAAAGATGAATTTCTGGGGACTTCCCTGGTGGCACAGTGGTGAAGAATCCACCTGCCAGTGCAGGGGACACGGGTTCGAGCCCTGGTCCGGGAAGATCCCACATGCCGTGGAGCAACGAAACCCATGCTCCACAACTACTGAGCCGGCGCTCTAGAGCCCGCGAACCACAACTACTGAGCCCGCATGCCACAACTACTGAAGCCCATGTGTCTAGAGCCCGTGCTCCGCAACAAGAGAAGCCACTGCAATGAGAAGACCGCGCACCGCAACGATGAGTAGCCCCCGCTCGCCACAACTAGAGAAAGTCTGCGTGCTCTGCAACGAAGACCCAATGCAGCCAAAAATTAATTTAAAATTTAAAAAAAAGATGAATTTCTGAGCCTAGACAACAAGATGAGTGGGGATACCATTTATTTTTTAACTAATTTTTATTGGAGTATAGTTGCTTTACAATGTTATGTTAGTTTCTGCTGTGCAGCAAAGCAAATCAGTTATGTGTATAAATATATCCCCTCTTTTTTGGACTTCCTTCCCATTTAGGTCACCACAGAACATTGAGTAGAGTTCTCTGTGCTATACAGTAGGTTCTCAGTAGTCATCTATTTTATACATAGTAGTGTGTGTATGTCAGTCCCAGTCTCCCAGTTCATCCCACCCCGCCTCCCCCTCTTGGTGTTTGTTCTCTACATCTGTGTCTCTATTTCTGCTTTGCAAATAAGTTCATCTGTATCATTTTTCTAGATTCCACATATAAGCGATATTATACAATATTTATTTTTCTCTTTCTGACTTACTTTACTCTGTATGACAGTCTCTAGGTCCATCCATGTCTCTGCAAATGGCACTATTTCGTTCCTTTTTATGACTAATATTCCATGTATATACATGTACCACTTATTAAGAGGAATGTATTCAGCAGTACGAGCCAGTTTACTGGAGTATGTATCAGGGAAGGAAGAATACGTTCAATTTGGGACAACCAAAATAAAGACTCAGCAGACAGTCGATATTCTGAATTATGTTTCCCTAATATTCTAAAATTTTACCTTTAGTTATCTAAGGTCCATATTGCATACCTAGTCTTGCTTTACACCCAAGGAGTAGCACATACGTGGTGCTCAGTAGTGATGGATGGGGAGGTGGTGGATGCGTGGTGGATAGACTGCAATTGCAGGCTGAGAGACTTGTGAATGAAGATCCAAACTAAGTGAAGAGCCACACATCTCCACTAGGGGGCAGACAAGTCTCCATATTCTGCAGAAACTCGACTGCCTATGACAAGAAGGGAAGAGAGAGCCAGTAGGGATGAGCTACACAGTGGTGACAGAAGATGAACTTGAATTTGATGTCTTAGTGCCTTTTCTCTGGGAAGAGGCGAGGCCATCACCTAAAGATATTGACTCTTCTGCCACTTCTCCTGGGATTAGGTATGGCCTTATACTGGGGGGAAGTTTGGGGTAAATGTGGATGTTGGGGAGAGGAGTAGCGTGTCCGAGGCCACCAGTCAGAGGATGGGGGAGATGTTGGATTAGAGGATCCTGACATAATAACAGTTGGCAGAACAAAACCAAAGTGCAGGCAGTGCTACAGGTTTCTTTGGGGGCCAAGGTGGTATTGGAGCAAATAGTAAAAGACCTTCCTGCCTGGGGACAAGCTTGTCAGCCCTCATGGGTTTTTCTGTCTCTCTGGAACTAGGCTCTGTGTTTGGTGCTCTCCTATCTCAAAAGCCAAGCAGGGACACCTGTGAATGCGGGACCTCCGTGATGATCCAGTGTTATAGGTCGATGGCCAGCTCACCTTCATGTACTGGTACCGTCAGTTTCCAGGACAGAGCTTGGTGCTGATGGCAACTGTGAATCAGGGCTCTGAGGCCACTTATGAGAGTGGGCTCACCAAGCACAAGTTTCCCATTCGCCGCCCAAACCTGCCGTTCTCAACTCTGACTGTGAACAATGTGAGCCCCGAGGATAGCAGCTCTTTACTTCTGCAGCGCTGGAGACACGTGCTGGGCACAGATCAAAGGTCCCAGCAAGAACCCCTGCAACCTCCTACCCGGCTCCATCCAGGTGAGCCTGAGAACCCTGGGAAGCAGGCTGGAGGGGGGAAACCGCAGCTCTTGGGCAGATGCAGCTGCCTGTGTACCGGTGGGTGGGGATGGGTGTGAATGGGTAGGCTGGGATGGGGAGAGAATTGGCAGGATCCGCCGGAGGGCCCCATCCACAGACAGGAAGAGTAGCTACTGGAGGGTGAGGATAAAATTTCTTCCAGAGGAATGTTTAGAAATAGTCAGTAAAGACAATCAGATACAATTTGCCTTCAAGTGGCACACTCAGAAGTACCCTTTAAGTATTTTATCTCAAGTCTATATTTAGCCTGTTCTCTATCGATATAGTTTAGAAGGCCCTTAGCCATCTTGATATCATACTGGTCCAGTACACTGATGGCATTATGCCGATTGTTCTTGGTGAATGGAAATTGTAAAGCATTCTAGATACCTTGGTACGACATACGCATGCCAGACCAATGCAGATCTGCAAAAATTCAGGGACCTGCCGATTTGGTGAGCGTCTGAGGAGTCCAGAGGTGTGAGATATGTTGGAATGTCCTCCAAAGTGAGGGGCGAGCTGCTGCATCTTACATCATCTGCCGTGGAGAAAGAGGTGCAATGCTTCATGGGACTTTCTGGATTTCGGAGTTAACATATACTACAGTTGGGTGTGCTACTCTGGTCCATTTACTGTGTCATCTGTAAGGCTGGGCCAGTGCAAGACAGAGTTCTGTAGCAGAATGAGGCGATGATGTAAGCTTCCCAGCCACCCGGGCCATAGACCGAGTAGCTCAGTTATTCTTGAAGTGCCCATGGCAGATGGGCTGCTCTGTAGAGCTCGTGGCATTCCCCAGTAAGAGAATCACAGGCAGATGCAAAGAGTTTTGGTGTAAAGCCATCCTGTCTGTCTTCTACCTGGCAACAACTATTCTTCCTTTGAAAAGCTGCTCCTGGCTGTTTGCTAAATGCCTTATCACGGCATTCAGAACTGGGTGTTAGCTGATTTGCAAAACTGTGAAGTTGAACACCACAGAGTATTCTGTTACTCAGTGGAAAATGTGTAATTAAGACAAGATTCAAGCACGGCTGGAAGGAGGTACAATTTGATTTCAAGAGCAAGTCCCAGTTTCATGGTCCACACTCCTATTCCACACCCACCTTACCCTCAATCCGTACGCAAGGTTTTGTGGGAATTCCCTATTTGCAGCTGAAAAACTATGGGGCTGTTTTCTGGGTAGGGTTGCATTTTATTCTGGAATGATCATTACAGTTTAACATAAGTATGGTTCTGAAAGGTAGTGGTAAAGGAAAATCTTCGCAAGGGCCAGAACCTCAGTCCTGAAGAATAGATCTAGCCTGTGTTCAACTTTCCCAGTATCAACTAGATTCTAGCCATTCATTCACATTTTCCCTCTTTTTGCTTCCCTGTGCTGTGTTAGGGGTAATTCCTTTAGACTCTCTGTCCTATTTACTAATTCACACCTCAACTCCGTTAAGCCATTTCACCTTTCAACTGACTTTTTTTTTTTCAATTGACTTTTTAATTTAAAATATATTTTCATTTCCAGGCAATCTACTTGGGTCTTTCTACAAATATAAGCAGTCATTTCTGAAAAATCTTACTCGTCCTGTATTTTTCAGTTATTTTATTTCTTTAAGGCTATCAAACTTATACTTGGAATTACCTGTTCGTGCCAACATCTGATGACTTTACGCACCTGGTTTTCTTGTGGTTTCTGCTGCCTCTCACTCAGGGTGACTTATTTCCCTGTGCATTGTGTAATTTGATATTATAAAATTTATCTTTGGGAATTCCCTAAATCCTGGAGTAAAGGTGGGCTTTCCAGGAAATATTTATTTTTGCCTCTGTCAAGCAATTGGGGTGCAGCAGACCTGATGTTTTCTTTTATAATTCTCAGCGTCCATCTTCTTGGCCGTACACTGTCTGTGCCAAACCCCAAAGGGCTGACTACTCAGTGGCCATGAATATTCAGAGGAAGCTGTTTTTTTTTTTTTTTTTTTTTTTGCATACGCGGGCCTCTCACTGCTGTGGCCTCTCCCGTTGCAGAGCACAGGCTCCGGACGCGCAGGCTCAGCGGCCATGGCTCACAGGCCCAGCCACTCCGCGGCATGTGGGATCTTCCCGGACCGGGGCACGAACCCACGTCCCCTGCATCGGCAGGCGGACTCTCAACCACTGTGCCACCAGGGAAGCCTGAGGAAGCTGTTTTTAATCCTCCACCCAAAGCCAAGACCAAGAAAAATAATAGTCCTTGTCAGTTGCCTGGGGGGTTATTTTCTTTAGTTCGCCCTTTCACTATGTGTAGCTTTTCCCGCATCCTGGCTTTATGAAGAAGCGATTCCCTTCACGGTCCTAGTCCTGTACAAGTTCCCGTGGGTCTTACCCGGTTTCTACACATGCTGATTCTCCTGGTCACAGGGATCCACATGTGCACCCATTTGATCAGATGGATCAGAAGTGCTGGTTTACCTTCCTGTCCCCTGCTCCCTAGGAAATGGGCAAATTCACCTACAAATAAGCCTTGGGCTGTGAGCATCTTCCTGTACAATGGCAGACTTTTCTCCTAAGGAGCAGTAAAACGCTGTGGTTAGGGGCTTGATTTCTGTTCCCAGGCAGACCTGAGCTTAGAACTTGACTCCACTGCTTTATCACCAGGTGTAACCTTGACAGGTTACACAATTTCATATGCATATATATAATATTGTTATATATAAAATAAGGATAATAATGATGCCAAAAAAGAAAGGCGTGAGGATTTTTATAAGAATGAGATGAAGTCTTCCATGTAAACCACATCACACTGTGCCTGGTAGAGACAAAACACACAATTTAGTTACTAGTTAAATGTATTTCTCACTGTAATACATGAAATTTTACCATTAACAATTCCATCCTCAAGGTCAGGTATTGCCCTCTCTGGGAAAATTTTATTTATTATTATAATGGTTTCTCTTTATTTTAGCTATTTTAATAACAAAATTAATGCATTTTTTTGTGAAATACACAGTTTATTAAACTGAGGAAAATTAAAATCACCCATTTAAATAAAATTAGATCGTATGTATTTTATCATTTATTCTCTTAAGCCAACAATATTTCATGTCAAAAAATATACTTGACATTAACTTATAAGAATATTTCGGTGTATTGATCCTTTAAATTGATCCTTTAAACCATGCTTTAAATGTCAGCTTTTACAATTAAAATTAATAGCAAGGTAAATATCTACATGCTAGATGATAGGGTAATTTAATATAAAAAGCAGTGGTTGTGTCAATTTATTTCTGTTATAGTCTCAGCAGGGAATGATGAAAGCCCTGCTTACCCCACCTTCACAGGGCTGGCATCTTCTTATTAGGTTCTCAACTCAAATACTATCTCCCCAAAGTACAGCTTTCCCGAACTTCTTACCTAATATAGCACTTGTGGACCCAGCCACCAGTTACTCACATTTATTATCACTTTATCCTATTTTAATAACATCTAATCACCATAGTCTGATTAAATATACAGTTGATCCTTGAACAAGGTGCGGATTAAGGGCACTAACTCTCTGCACAGTTGAAAATCCATGTATAACTTTACAGGTGGCCCTCTGTATCCGAAGTTCCACACCTGTGCACTCAACCAACCTCAGATCATGTAATATTATAGTATTCATTGTAAAAAAAAATCCATGTATAAGCAGACCAGTGCATTTCAAACCCCATGTTGTTCAAAGGTCAACTGTAGGCATTATATACACATTTTATATGTATATATACATATATATGTATATATACATTTTTAATTTACTGTCTGCCTCTCATAGCTATACCTCCTTACATATGTGTGGACACGAACACACATAAATACACAGAGATGCCATGAAAGCAAGGACCTTTTGTGTCTTCTTCATTGCTGTTTCCATAACGCTTAGAGAAATTACAGGAACATCACAGGAATTCAGTAAATATTAACTTAGTGTTATGGACTGAACTGTGTTCCTCCAAAATTCATATGCTGCAGTCCTATCCCCCAGTCCCTCAGAATGTAACTGTATTTGGAGATAGGATCTTTAAAGAACTAATTTAAGTGAGGCCATTAGAGTGGACCTGGCTGGTGTCCTTATCAGAAAAGATTAGGTCATAAAAGGAGAGACACCAGGGACGTGCCCACAGAGGAAAGGCTACATGAGAACACAGTTAGAAGAAGGTCATCTGCAAGCCAAGGAGAGAGAAGCCTCAGTAGAAAACAACCCTGTTGACACGGTCGACGAAAATAATCCATAAACAATCTGTAATAGGAATAGAAACAAGTTTTATTTGAGCCAAACTGAGAACTATAGCCCAGAAGACAGCCTCTCAGATAACTCTGAGGAACTGCTCCAGAGAAGCATGGTTTTCAACCCAGTTTTATATCTTGTCAGAACAAAGAACATTAAACAAGTCAGGGATACATTCCTTCAAGGTTTAAAACAAAACAGATCAACACGTACAGTGAGTCAGTATGTCCTTGGTCCCTGAGAAGGAGTCTTATCATCGAAGGAGTATCAGCACTGGTGTCCCAGGAAAAGAGGCATTTTATGTTTTAACATAGACGTTTTTACTTCCAGTCAATGTGCCCTTTTCTTTAATAATTAAAGCAGATGTACAGTATATGTCTGATGGGCAACAAACAGGCTGTTTTAGTTAGCATAAAATTCAAATTAACTCATGTATAAGCCAGAATGACTTCTCCATACCTCAGTATGTGAAAGTTTCTTTTATGAACACCTTGATCGTGGACTTCTAGCTCCCAGAACTGTGAGAAAATAGATTTCTGTGGTATTTTGTTATGGCAGCCCTAGCAAACTAATACATTAAGTAAATAAATATGATTCAGCAGAAAAGAGAAAAATTTGCCAAGCCATGTGGACTTCCCTGGAGAAACACTGTACAAAAATCATTTGAGTTCAGGCAATGTAAGGCCATTAAAAATGAACTAGATTGTTCTAACAGGGAGGGGGACAGAGGCTTTTCACCTTTCTGCTTGAGGAGAATGGTGGCCCCAAAACGTGTGCCAGCTCCCTCTACTCCACCACCCCACCCCGCCCAGGCTGGGAAAGGGAACAGCTATGGTGGGTTCTAGAGAGGCGAGCCCAGAACCTGCTCAAACACAGTGGCCCTGAACTTGGACGGTCCTCAGTTTGGAGCTGTGTTGGTTCCTGTGTGGACTGAGCACTCAGTTCTGAGACTTGGGAGCCTTTTGAAGATCCTCCTGGACAGGTCGGCCTATAGGAAGTGGGCTGACCAGTTGGCTGCCTTCCAAATGGACAACAGAGTCTAGAGTGTTTAAAAGCTAAATCAGTGGAGGGAGCTCAGTGGACTGGGCTTACCACTGAACTTGACTTGCGGGGCTCAGTCTGGATCTAATATGATTTAGAAAAGTAAATACACCTGTCATGTATTAAACTCTGCGTATCGTGGTACAAGTCACGGCTGCTACAATAACAGCCACGTGGGTATTCCTCCCAGACTCCTTACTGGCTCTCCTCTGAGTACTCGTCAGTAGACTCTGGAGTCACTTAAGCAGCATTAATAAGCCCAGGGATGAGACAAGGAATGACTGCAATGTGGACAAAAAGACCATTATAGTATAGGAACCAATCTGTCTTCAGATAAAAAGCTTCAATTGCTAGAGACTCCCCCATTCACCCCTCTGTATCAGCCTGAAGACTAGACAAAATGTGCAAGTAGACGTACCCATCTTCCTTGCTTCAAGGTGGGAAGCAGGAGAGGGCTGGGGAGGAGCAGCAGACTACTCCATGCAGCCAACCAGCCTATGCCCAGTGTGTGCCTCTAGCCTCTGTCTCACCCTTCAGTGTGTTTGGATCACACAGACCACCCCTTCACTACCCAGATTCAGTGATTCCCAGGCTGCGCCATTCAAGAAAATAGTTCTTAGCGGACAAAGAGAAATTGCACAATGGGCAAAATACCTAGTTTAGAAAAAATAATGGAGGCGGGAAGGAGTTGGGAGTTTGGAGGAAAGACAGCAGAGAATTTGACAATCTGATTGGAGCTGGTAAAGGACCCTGGGGGGCCAAGGAGGAGTTGACTAAGAGCTGAGGAGAAATACCTGAGCTGGGGGGCTGGGGGAGGGACGTATTTTTTAAAGAGAGACTAACGATTTGGAATCTGACAAAAATCTACTTTTCAGACCAGTAGGAGATCTGAAAGACTCCACTATGTAGCAACATGGTGGGAATGAACTTAGCTTCCACAGGGAAAGGTTCTGGTGTCATTCATGGATTCCTTAGCTGGGTGACCCTGGAGAAGTCACTTAACCACTTAGCTTTAGAGTTTTCATTGGTAAAAAGGAGAAAATGGTATCTGTTGCCCAAGTCATGAGGTTGTGTGAGGATCAAATAAAGGGAAGGGGAGCCAAACGTTCCGTGGTAGAGTTTACAGGCTCTGGGGTTGGCCTGCCATGCTAAATCCCACCTCTACAGCTTACTGGCTCTGTGACCTTGAGAAAGTTACGTCACCTCTATAAAGCTCATCTTGTCATCTATAAAATGGCAACCCCATAGGTGGTTGTGACAATAAAGTGAAAAGGGTCCGTGAAAGACTCACACCCACTTGGTATAGTAAAGCGCACAGAAACCATCCAGCATTATCATAATGAAAAGCCAGTGGCTTGATGGGCCAAGAGCTAAAAATCAACCAAGAGAATGTCTTTTTTTTTTAATTAATTAATTTATTTATTTTTGTCTGCGTTGGGTCTTCGTTGCTGCGCCCGGGCTTCCTCTGGTTGCGGCGAGCAAGGGCTACTCTTCATTGCGGTGGGCGGGCTTCTCATTGCGGTGGCTTCTCTTGCTGTGGAGCATGGGCTCTAGGTGCGTGGGCTTCAGTAGTTGTGGCTCGCGGGCTCTAGAGTGCAGGCTCAGTAGTTGTGGCGCACGGGCTTAGTTGCCCTGAGGCATGTAGGATCTTCCCGGACCAGGGCTCGGACCCGTGTCCCCTGCATTGGCAGGCGGATTCTTAACCACTGCGCCACCAGGTAAGTCCTAGGAGAACGTCTTAGAGAAATAGACAAAGGAATCCAAAATTCAGAATGAAGAGTGCCAGGTGCTGCAGAGTCTTATTCAAATTGAATTTGGGCAAATGTGGACTGGAATCCAACCTACACATCTGAGCCTAGAGTATGAGGTAATGGTTTCCACCTATATCTATTTTCTCTGCCTGTAAGGTGACTCCTGATACTTTGACCAAAACTCCCCTCATACTGTATTGCGGGTGTGATAGTTGATTCTAAGGGGGAGCGCAAAGCATCAGGAGAAGGCTAGTCTTAAGGCTTTAGACACAGAAAAGCCCAAGCAGTTGGGGGTTCCCTTTCAGACAGAGTCAGAACCACAGAGCACCAAGCGAGACTCCAGGAAAAGGAAAGCTGCAGGTGCGTTTGTACGGGGCTGGGGGGTGGTGACCCTCCACCCTCACCTACACACGCGCTCTCCTCGGGAGGTATAAAGGCTCTCCGCCAGCCACTCAACTACACTTCTCCACCATGAATCCACTGCTGATCGTTGCCTTTGTGGGAGCTGCTGGTGAGTCCCATGCGTTGCTTTGCGCCCCATTCGCCCCTGTCCTTGCAGAGATACATGCTCCACCATTCCTGCTACCTTTCCTGTTCTACCTGCGCGCTGAGATCCCACCTTCCCTGTCCAGCACCCCTCCTTCCCACTCTGGGGGTCTCTTTAAGCCTCATTCTCTCACCTTCTGCCGGACTCCACTCCCATCTCCCTCATCCATCAGTTTCGGGGCTTTGTTGGGAGAGGCGCGAAAGGGAGACCAGGTGGGGACGGTTTGTGAAATGAGCCAGGACTTGAGGCTCTAGGATAGCTCCACGGCAGCTGTTCCTAACCTCGGATGCACCTGGGGAGGTGGAACGATGACTCATTCCAGTCCTATTAATTGGCCTGGGGTGTGGCCCATGCATTGACCTTTTAAGCCTCCCAGGTAGTTTTCAGATGCCCGGATGTAAAGCCACAGCTGCAAATCACTGTTCTATTGGCCAATAACCATAACTACCTTTGTCCTGCGCAGTGGGTCCCCAGCCTCACTGCGCAGATGTGAGCTACGGGAGGAGCTGGCTACAGCCAGGGCTTCGCCGTCAGATCTTCCTACTTAGGCCGTCCCATCATGACAAGCCGGGGCTGAAACTGCAGTGGGGAGTAGACTGGTGATGAGTAAGAGAGAGAAAGAAGCATTCGGTGGGTGAGAGGACCCCATTCCGACCCTATCGCACTGAATGCACTGTGAGGGGGTTTCTTGTCCTTGGCCCCAGGGGAGGTCTGGGCCCGAGCCCCTGCAGGGTCCCTAGCTCTGTGCCCTGCAGGCACACAGAGCAACTCGGGAGAACTACCTCTGTGAGACAAGCGGGGGATGCTCCCCCGCGGCCTCCCTCTCACCACTGTGCTCCTTCAGGAATCCTAATTAGCAAGGTCCAGCCGCAGGGCTCTGGGCTCCAACCCCAACCCTCCTGTTGAATTGGCTTCTCCCTTCCTGTCTCAAGTTGCTTTTCCCACGGACGATGATGACAAGATCATAGGGGGCTACACCTGTGCAGCGCATTCCATTCCCCTACCAGGTGTCCCTGAACTCCGGTTACCACTTCTGCGGGGGCTCCCTCATCAGTGACCAGTGGGTGGTGTCCGCGGCTCACTGCTACAAGTCGTAAGTGCTGGGCCCCTGGCTACAAAGCCCACCGCCCAGGGCCCTCTGGAGGAGCTGGGGTCTGTGTAGGGGTTGCTGAAGTTGGGAACGATGATGGGGAAGAGAAGAAGTTGACGATGGCAGCTGACTCGCAGGAGCTGCGGGTAAAATGGGGCACCTGATAGGAAGCCGCTGACACCCCAAATCAATAGATCAAACAGCAAGGGCTGCGGGTCATAAAAGCAGGGACGGACCATTTTGCGGTAGGAATGGCCAGCTTGAAAAGCAGGCAAGGACCTCACACCGAGTAACCTTTGCCAGTTGGCTACAGGTTAAAACCACCTGAGATATGTTAAAAAAAAACAAAAACAATAAAAACAGTTCCTATTTGACTCAGAATTTTTAGGAAGAGAGTCTGAGTATTGGTGAGTTTATAACTGCCTCTGGCAGATCTACTCTCTGGGCAGAGCTGAGAATCACTGTCAAGACCAAGGGCTTTCAAACCTGAGTGCACGTAAGAATCACCCGGAGGGCCTGTTAAAACACAGATTGCTGGGTCCCACCCCCAGGGTTTCTGATGCAGTAGGTCTGGGGTGGGAACTGAGAATGCGTTCCCAGCTGAGGCTGAGGCTGCAGTCCAGGGGCTGCACTTTGAGAAGCGCTGGATTAGCTCCTACGGGACGATGGTACTTAGCAGAGCGAGAACGGAGGGGGTAGAAGTCACCGCGTGTAGTTCGCAAGGTGGCAGAGGATGAAGGATGCCCGGGGAACTCGGAGTGGCTTGGTTGCACCCACGGCCCTGAATGCATGAGAGGCGTGGGGAAGGCGGCTGGAAAAGCAAATAGAGGAGCATCCCCTCCCCCCCAGGACCCCTTCACGGCCTCCCTGCCCCACTGCCCCTCTACTGCCCTGTGACATTCCCACACCACCACCTGCGAGCAGGGAAAACGCCGGGGGGCGCAGGGATGTGGGCAAAAGGCCTTTACTGTGCTTTGCCCGCAATGGCCGCCTCCAGGTGAGGCTGGAAGAGTGCAACATCGACGTCCTGGAGGGCTGTGAGCAGTTCGTCGACGCGGCCAAGATCGTCCGCCACCCCAGCTCCAGCAGCTGGACTCTGAACAGGGACATCTTGCTGATCAAACTCTCCTCGCCTGCGTTCATTGAAGCCCGGTGCCCACCTTAGCTCTGCCCAGCGCCTGTGCGCCCGCTGGCACCCAGTGCCTCATCTCTGGCTGGGGCAACACCCTGAGCTCTGGAGGTGAGTGGGACCCTCACGACTTCACCCTCCAACCTACCCACATTGCCCAGAACTGAGCATCCCCTGAGCTGGGACCCCTTTGCTTCCAGTCTGCAAATTCACGTCAAGTGCCTACTACACAAAGGGCTCTCTGCTGGGTACCAGAGAGATGCAAAGTGTCAAGGAGTTGAACCCGAGAATCAAAAGACAGGACAGATGTAGTCCTTGCTATTAGCACCTCTAGGGAGGGGTCTGCAGTGAGCTTTCTGGGAGTCGAAACCCATCACTCCTTGGAGGCCTCTCCTGGCCGCCCTCAGGGTTCAGCACTGGATTGCCATCCCGTCCTGGCCTGACCCACATTTTCCTTTCCTTGATCTCTTCCTGCCCCTCAAAGTCAACTACCCCGAGCTGCTGCAGTGCCTGGACACCCCACTGCTGAGTCAGGCCGAGTGTGAAGCGTCGTACCCTGGACAGATCACTGACAGCATGGTCTGCGCCGGCTTCCTCGAGGGAGGCAGTGATTCGTGCCAGGTGACTTGACCCTACCACTCTGAGACCCCTGCCCAGACACACAGGCCCCCTGGGAACGGGATTTGATTGCCCGGGGCTGTGGGGCTGGTAGAGGAGGTCCCTGGGCAGTGGTCCCGTGGAGAAACAAGGGAGGCTAGTGTGCGTGGCATCTCTTCACACTGTGGAGAGATGTGGAACCACAGAGCCGACAGGAATGGGGTCTCGTAAGGTTCAGACTGTGTGTGGCTCTGGGTCCCTTCTTCTCTCTTTATAAACCTTGTCCCACCGCTTCCTCCCCAGGGTGACTCTGGTGGCCCTGTGGCCTGCAACGGAGAGCTCCAGGGCATTGTTTCCTGGGGCTCTGGCTGTGCCCAGAAGGGCAAGCCTGGGGTCTACACCAAGGTCTGCAACTATGTGGACTGGATTCAGCAGACCATCGCTGCCAACAGCTAAAGCCCCCGCCCCTCTGCCATCCTTATGCTAATAAAGTGACTCTTCTCTAACTGCCCAGGTCTGTACCTGCTCCCTCCGGCCCCTTCACTCCGGGAAACATCTCCTCCCATCTGAGGTCAGACAGGGCTGTACCCCTTACAGGTGAGCAGAGCGCCCCACTTCCCAAACTGTCTTCCACGGCACACTGGTATAGCAGCATGTAAAGAGAAGGGATCCAGAAAATCACAATCGGGGGGAGGTTTTCTAGAGGAAAATCCATTTCGGAAAGGCTGCATCGGCCTTCGTGCTTCTCTGGGTCTTGAGTGCAGTGCTGATATGTGCACACGTCGGCATGGTCTGTAAGATCCCATACTTCGTCTCACCGCTACCCACACCTAGGGAAGCACCTGTGCCAATCACCTTGGCCTCTTCTGAGTCCCCTCCAAGCCCCAGCTTATGTTCTCTCCTGGCAGCAGGTGATCCCATGGGCCCCTATTTCCCAACGACCATCTCATGTGTCTGAGGAAGACAAGAGCTCCCTGGTCTCCATCCCTCAGGCTCCTGAGAAACCTGCCTTTTGTTCTCCCCACGTGATGGTACTGACACGAATATACCATACTGAGTACTTTATGGGCACTTTCAGATTTGGTTCCCTCTCCCCTCTGGGGTGGTTATTATTCCAGCAGTACAGACAAGGAAACAGAGGTTCAGAGAAGGTTATTAATTTACCCACATCCCTCATCCAGCAAGTGGCAGATCTGGAGGGGGTTTTTTTCTAATTTTAATTATGCTTAATTATTTGACCTACATGCTATTTATGATTGTATTGATTAATTTTTAATTCTTTTCTTTCTTTTTTTTTTTAAACCCCACATTTGTTTATTTATTTACTTTTTTGGTTGTGTTAGGTCTTCGTTTCTGTGCGAGGGCTTTCTCTAGTTGTGGCAAGCGGGGGCCACTCTTCATCGCGGTGCACGGGCCTCTCACTGTCGCGGCCTCTCCCGTTGCGGAGCACAGGCTCTGGACGCGCAGGCTCAGTACTTGTGGCTCACGGGCCCAGTCACTCCGCGGCATATGGGATCTTCCCAGACCAGGGCTCGAACCCGTGTGCCCTGCATTAGCAGGCAGATTCTCAACCACTGCACTACCAGGGAAGCCCAGATCTGGAATTTTGAATCCCTATTTGCCTGGTCCCAAAGCCCAGCCCCTGCTTCCCCTACCCCATCTCATGGGCTCTCCAGCCGCATCTATGGTCCACCAGCTCTGCTGTTCACCGTCTCTCCAGCTCATCCCCTGCCTCACAGCACTTCCTGAGGGATGCTGGTCTCCTGCCCGCCTTCTAACCCTGCGCTTAGAGAGGTCCGGCCCGTTATCTGATTCCTGGTTAATACCTTTCCTGATCTCTCACATTTTCAAAGTAGAAGGTAAGTTCCTCATCGTGGAGATGTAGGGTTCTTCCTGCTCTGCCCCTACCTATGTTTCCAGCCTTGGTCTCCTCACCCCTCCCCTCCCCTGCTGTGCTCCAATGCTCAGAAGTCCTGGGGGTTTCCTCCAACAAACATGGACCTCTGACCTCTAGCTCTAGACACTACTGGTCCATCTGGTTTGATGCCCTTCCCACCCACCCCTTCACCCTCTTCAGAAAAGTCTTTGACCCTCTGTGGACCCTCTGGTCTGAGTAAGGATTTTTCCTTCTCTTCCGTGCTTTCTTCTATCACAGTTCTTCTCATGCTGCTGAATGTATATGGATGTATCTACCTTGGCCTTCAACCATGAGCTTTTCCGGAAGAAATCTCGCCTTACTCGTCCTGGGAATCCTACTGATTAAACAACAGCTGGACTAAGGTAGGCACCCCACGATCGGATGAATGAATGAACGATGAGCTAGGAGTGGAGGCAAATGTACTGAAGAAAGGAAGAGCCTTACAGAAGACTGGTTCTCAGAGTGTGGTCCCTCGACCAGCAGCACCAGAATCACGTGGGAATTTAGGAGAAATGCACATTGCTAGGCCCGACCCCTGACCTACTGAGTCAGAAATTCTAAGATGGAGCCCAGCAGCTTGCTTTTAACAAGACTTCCAAGTCATCCTGAGGGATGCCAGAGCTTGGGAACCAGTGTGGTAGAGAGACCCCTAGACCAGTACTCTCTGTGAAAACACCAGTCATGGACGTCTCCACTAACTATAGGCAGGCATCGTGATAAAACTTTACGTGTATTATTTATGTCTCACAAGAGCTCCATAAGGGAGATGTTATTTTATTTATCATCATCATCATTCCCACTTTACAGATAAGGAGACTGGAGTTTAAAAAGCTTCAGTAACTTGCCCAAGGTCCACAGATGTAAGGAGAGGGCGTGGGTGGGAGCCCCGCAGTCTGGCTACAGGAGATGAGCTTGCCGGAGGAGCGGGGCCTCAGCGGCTCAGGTACAGTGCCCAGCGGAGCCCCCGGAACTTAAGTGAGGAAGCCTGGGTGCTGGTCCCAGCCCTGTCTCCTCACATCCCGCACCCTTTAGCCTCTTCAGATTTCAGTTTCATCTGGGGAAATTAGGAGACAAAGTTTGGGTTCAAATGGGTCAATTAACGTACTTGAAAGTTTTCAAAAATTACACGTAGGTGTTCTTTGCGTATCTCCTCCCTACATCCCAACACACAGCTTGAGAAAGGCACACAGGTAACTAACCAGCTTCCCCTCGGATCCCCTGATCACTACCCACATTCTTCTCGCCCCCTCAGGTGGCCACGCTGACAGTGCAGCCGCTTAAGTCTAACAAAAAATAAGGAAAGGCTTCCCCCTGCTGCCCAAGATGATGAATGACCTCGCTCGGCACCTGCCTGACCGGTCTAAACTCCTTTCACCCCACCCCACCCCCCAAATAAAAGCTTCGCGGGCACTTGGGCTACTAACAGTGTGTGACACGGTGGCAAAGATCTGGGACAAACCCCATCAGGATAAAAAGTAGTTGTGAAACCAAGACAGGGTGGTATTCTCTGTAAGTCCAAGTCGGGTTGAGAGTCCCCAGCTAGATGGTCAAAAGGAAACGCTTACTTAGGGGGTAAATTAGTGACGCAAAAAGGGTTAATAAGGAAAATACTATATGGAACTAGATCAAAGTAAATCAGTACATTGATGAAAGTTCCTCAATGTGGAAAGGGAACAAGGAAGAGGCCTTGCCACCTTCCGACTGATAAAAGCAATTGATGACCTTGTATTGGGCTACTGTGAGACCTGTCACTATTCCTGAGTTAAATACAGACTGTCTCCCCTTTTTCCCTAAATTCTAAGAGCCCTGCCAGTTGCGGCCAGCTCTCGCACCACCAGACAGCGCTCTGCTGTGCTTCCAGCTGACAGCTGCCCTTCTCAAGGACCAGCAGTGGATCCCAGGACTGGTGCAGAAGTGGAAACACCCAGGGTCATTTTGTGCTTAATTGTTTATTTAAATGCAAATTAATAAACCTAGAGATTTTGAGCTCAGAGTATCCTGGGGACTACTCAGAAATATGTATTTTTCATGAGCCTCCTCGGTGATTGGAGACTCACTGAGCAAATTCAAGACAGTACAACAGCTTCTTGTATAAACTGGTCTTCTTTGGAAGAAACGAGTTTGTAAATAAAACAAGTATCTTTTTTCTCTAGTGGCAGATTTTAAAATATCGCTTAAAGCAGTATTTTGCTGTTTTTTTCTTTTTAAATTTTATTAAGTTTTACTTTAAAAGAAAATAGATAATAGCTATGTTATCTATTTAAAATAAAATAGCTATGTATGGCTCAACACAATAAAGTTGACACTGAGAAATGTTAATTTTCCTTATACTCTGTGTCCTCCACTCATTCTTTTTTTTTTCTTAACGTCTTCATTGGAGTATAATTGCTTTACAATGGTGTGTTAGTTTCTGCTTTATAACAAAGTGAATCAGCGATCCACTCATTCTTAACAGGTAATCATTTTATCCATCGCTTTTGTATCCTTCCATTGTTTCTTCACGCAGCATCAAACAAACAGAAGTATAATTCGTATTTTAATAATAAGTATTATTCTTACTTTGTTAGACAAAGGTAGCATACAGGAGCCTTATTCTACAGCTTGTTTTTATCCAGTTAACATTATATCTTAGAAAGCTTTCCACGGCAGTATGAAACATTTTCATTCTTCTTTAGCATTGAATAATATTCTGTGTGAATGTTTCATAATTTACCCAATCCCTTACTAATGGGCACTTGAATTTTTTCCCAATCTCTTTGCTATTCCAAATAATGCAAATACTTTACACACTTTTTTTTATTTGTATGCAAGAGTAATTACAGGATAAACTGTCAAAGGTGGGATTTCTAGGTGAAAAGGTAAGCACATTTGTAATTTTTATAGATATTTCCAAATTGCTCCCATGAAGAGTTGTATTATTTCGCACCCACCGGCAATCAGTGTGTAAAAGGACATATTTCGCCAGAAACTAGCCAATAGAATGGTCTTCCATAATTCAATTTGTCAATCATATTGGAGAAAAGTGACATTTCAATGCAGTTTTACTTTGTATTTATCATTGCAAGTTTTCTTTTTCCTATGGTTAAGCACCATTTGGATCTTTTTTTTCCGGAACCTCTGTTCTTTGCCATTTTTATTGGGCTCTGGGTTATTTTCTAATTGATTTCTAGGAGTTCATCGTCATGGGGAGATCAGCCCTCATGACGAGAATCACTAATGCTTTCCCCATACTGTCATTTATCTTTTGATTCTGCGTCTGTTTCGCCCTGTAAGCGTGTTATCATTACGTGATCGAGTGTCCTTTTTTCTTCTAGATGTTGTCATAGTTTAAAAGGCAACGAAAGGAAGCACCATGTAGTGAGAGGAGATGCAGACCACTCAGCTGGAGGCTCAATTTCAAGGTCATCTCGTGCAGGGAGAATAAAATATCTACCAAAAACTTAAAATGTTCCTGCCCTTCAGGGAAAAGAGGGAGAAGACCTTGACCGTGATCACTTGGCCGTGTGATTGTATTTGAACGTCCCTGAGGCTGTATTCATTCAGTTCTCCACACCTGGTTCCCCCAGTGCCCTCCACTGAACTCGAATGTCTAAAGTCCACAGTGAGAAGTGCAGCAGCTGATGACACACGTGGTCCCCCCTCACCTCACACTGGTTAGAAATACAGCTCTCAGCTATCACTTTATCTACCCCTGGGAAAGCCCTACCTCTATGTAGCTTGTGGCCAATTCTCCTTCAGACCACCCTGGAGGTTCAGAATTGGGCCAACGGGGCAGAGTCTGGGTACTGAGTGCTGAAAGGTGTGACCTCCGGTGTGGCCAGCATCGGAGCAGTCCCGAGATAGAAAGGGGCTGCTACTATGACGCCAGCTTGCAGAGGGGCAGATACCAGGGAAAGCAGCCCCTGATGCAAAGACACACGGCTCTGAGGGGCTAAGAAGGTCCTGAAGAAAGGGCATGAGCACAAGGAGGGAGCCCCCTGGCCTGGTCCGTCCTCCCCACCACTTGCACCTGGGGCGGTGATGTCACCGCCTCGCCCTCCAGTGCCCTCACAGGGGCAGCTGCTCTGGTGGTTTCTCCCAGACTCCGACTTGGAGGGGCAGACGCATGGGAGGAGCCGTTTTTGTATAAAGCTGTAACGTTGTGAGGACAGGGGGGCCACAGTGATTCAACCCTACGGGAATCCTTTACAAAAACCTTTCTGCCTGTCCCAATTCCCACCGTCCTTCCATTCTTCTCCCGGGTCACAGGCCCAAGGGTGGTTTGGGTCAGAATGTCGCCACCTTCCTCCCGTCCACCTGTCAAGCCCAGGCCATGGAGAAGCACAGGCCTGGATCAGAGCTGAAGCTTGCAGGCAGAAAGGCCAGACATAAGAAGATGCCTCTGTGGCCTCATGGGTGAAGGCCTCAGAGAGACCCCTTTATCCCACCCTCCTCCTCCCCCCACCCAAGGACAAGGTCAATGGGAAGGTACATGGGAGGTGACCGTTCTATGAAGGAAGAAGCCAGCACTACCCAGCCCTCCGGGGACAGTCACGGTCTCTGGGACCCTGCCCTCCTCGCCAGGCCCACATCCTTCTGATGGACCCTCAGGAAGAATCAAAAACCAGGGCACAGGGCTCTCTGGATGGACTCTGCCCATGCTCCGTGGCCCCAAGAGTCAAAAGTCGAAAACATTCTTCTGTACAATATCTTTAGAGCACAGGAGGGGATTCCTAGTCCCAGAGTCCACCAGGCACCAACCAAAATCCCCTCCTCTCTGCACTCCTCGCGTTTGCTTTCCTCCTTACTCCGCGTCACTGTGCAAACACTGACGTCTTCTTCGGAGAAGGCACCAGGCTCACGGTCGTAGGTAAGACATAATCCAGGCCTATCCTGGCCCCTTGTAGGGGAAGGCGGGTCCCAAGTGTGCATTGTAAGGCGGCTGTATTCTGATGTGCTATGACTATACCTTCGGCCCAGGGACCAAGCTGACTGTTGTAGGTAAGGCCAGGGTGTCCAGGTGGGTACCACGAGGGAGCACTCTCTCGGGGAATGTGGGAAGGAAGGGATGACCCAGCTCCTGGGTCTTGGGGCCCTGGAAAGTTCTGGAATGGTATGCAGAGTGTTTGAAGGGGGCTGGTGGCTCTGGGAGGGAAGGCAGCCATGAACACCCTAACCTCTCCCAGAATCCCAGCAGACAAGGAGAGGTTTTGAAGTGAATCTGGGAGGCTGTGCTTTGCAGACACCTACTATTTTGGGGAAGGAAGCCGGCTCACTGTCATAGGTAAGCTAGTCAGGGCTGGAGGGCTGGGAACCTACAGGGAGGGGCAGGGTCCAGGTGGAGCCTCCGATAGGGGTGCCTAGGTTAAAGTGTGTTTTTATCAGAAAAATCTGAATTCTCGTCTTGATGAATTCTTATCTTGATGAGGTGGACAGCCTCCATCTCCAATAGTTTCATAGGCTCGCTGTGCCAAGCCTGGGTCTCCCTACCGAGAGGCAAGGAGTCTCAGCTGGAAAGGGGTCTCCGAGTCCATCTTCCGTCTCCTTGGAGGGTGCCCATCATGGCCACGGTAGATGGGAGGGCGTCTGGCCTTGGATCCGTCAGTCCTGCCGTTTCTCTCCCTCGCGTAGAAAGGAGACGGACACAGGAGAGGGGGGTGAGAAGTCTCACAGGGGGCCAAACTGGTCCTCTGACCGCAGCTTTTCGGGTTGTACAGTTGTCACCAGTTCCACCTCCGGGGGTTAAAATTCCGCCAAGGAAGGGGACAGGAGAGCTGTAGGTGGACCGGCAGAGGCGTGGGGAAAGAGTGGGAGGCGCAGGCACAGTTTCCCTACCGGGCTTTCGTGTTCTGCGACTAATGAAAGCCTGTATTTCGGCAGCGGAACGAAGCTTTCTGGGCTGGGTAAGTAAAGGTCTTCCCTGGGAATGATGTATTGTAAGGCTGGAGTTCTAGAAGTTCCCTTTAGAGAAGGCAGGGACTGAGAACACAGCAGAGAAAAGGCGGAGAGTGTGGGTGAGTGGAGAAGGTGCTAGGACCCCCAGAAGTTCTGGGGAGAAGCTCGTTTCTGGAAAGAAGGGCCCCATACCGGCCGCTCTGGGGTTTGCCACGCCCGTGTTATACTGTGGGGCAACCGGGGGCAGCACTTTGGAGGTGGGACTTGACTCCCTGTCCTGGGGAAGACATAAGAGCTGGGAGACGGGGGCCACTGTCCCTTGGACCCGGAGTGTCTACCTCTCCGTCCAGCCCCGGTGGGAGAGGGTTGAGTAAACCCTGGTCCCTGTGGGGCTTCCGGGGAGCTGCGTCTGCCGCCGCTTTAGATGAGGCTTGGTCGATTCCTGTTTGTCCTCTAAGTCTTCGGCCCATAAACTGCTTCCTTACTCTTCTGTCGGTGGTCCATTCCTCCTTCTTCTGTGCGTGGATCGGCCCCTCCTAAGTCTCTTCCTCTTTTCCCTCTTTCCCCAGAGTGTGCTTAGGCCTTTCTCCTAGTGGGATCCCTTTGGTCCTGAGCCGTGAATCCAGGCAAGGAAAGGTGGCCATCTCTGCCCTCAAGGAGCTAAGACTAGCGCTCTGGCTGGAGACCTCTGGGGGGTTTTCCTACAGCCTCCTGCAGCTGTGTTCCTATAATTCGCCCCTCCACTTTGGGACCGGCACCAGGCTCACCGTGACAGGTATCAGACAGGGAGGGAGGTGGAAGGCGGGGGCCAGAGCTGCCCTTTCCTTCCGGAGCATCTCCAGCTCGCTCCGCTGTGTCGGCCGAGGGCTCAGAGGAGCTGTGCTTCTGTGCTTCGTCTCCTGGCTTTGTGTTTTCTCGTTCTCCTTCTCGTTGTTCTCCAAGACTCCCCTCCTCTCTCCCGATTTAGCGGGTGTGCTGCTTTACTTTCCCCTTCTCATCTGATCTTTTCCATTTCCCCCCCTCCTTCTAACTCTGATCCTGCACTGGTGACCCCGTTTTGGGGAACAGCTCCGTCTTCTATGTTAAAATCCACCCCCAACACCTCCCTCCAGCTCAGAGCGCTGTCCTCGCCTTCCTTGAGTCCTTCTCTGTCTCCAAGATCCATGTGTGTCTTCCTGAGGTGGTTTAAGGACCCAGGAGGCCATAGGGGAGCAGCTTGGTGAGACTGAGAGGGCTTGAGGGGGACTCCTGAGCCCTGAAGGCCGAGGTCCGTGTCACGGCATCATGTGAGCTTGCAGGGGTGGCCCTGGGGAACATTGTGCTTGCTGGGGGTCAGAGGAGGTAGGTCAGAATAAGCTGTTACAACTGGAAACTTACACCATCTTAGTAACAGCCAAGGCAGAAAGAAGAGAAGCAGGTTGAGGCCCCGTGCTCTCAAACCTCAGGATCTGTGCTGAGATCAGCGAGTCAGAGGCCCATCGTGAAACGCTAACACACCATCACCACCCTCTGGAGGAAGCAGGCAGGTGGGAGAAGCAGGGCGAGGGTGAGATGGGCCTGGGCTGGAGTTATAGACACGGCCAGAGCAGCGGGCCACAGAGGTTCTACCAGACTGGTTGGCTGCGGCAGGCTTTGTCCTGCAGAGGGAAGCACGTGCCAGGGAGTGTCATGGAAATTGGAAAGTACAAATCACGGAGATTCAAAATGCCTGGGTTCTGGGGAAGGAGGGGCTCACGCAATTTGCAAAGTGACCTAAACTGTCTCAGGCCCTCTGAGATGTATAAAACAGAGATGACAATGGTCGTCTCTTGGGGTCCTGAAACTCTAAGGGACTAAATCACGTGAAAATCCTTTGTAAAGGATTTACCCTCTTGTAGCCATCCTTTTCATTCTTGTTGTTTATCCTCACTGTGTCACAGAGTATGCCTTTTTCCAAACCTGTGTCTCAATTTTGCCATTAGAAACATTTCCCAAACTTGGATAAAGTGGAGACATCTGGGTTTGCCATACTTCTGCTCATTCCTAGAACAGAGCCAAACAGAGGGCACAGTACCTTCTGGCAACAAGGAGGGTGCTTGAAAGGTAGACGTGTTTTTTTCCCATTCCTCCATGTCTTCACGTGAGGGCCTGCCTTCCGACAATTCCAGAGATTCTCTCCCTTCTGTCAGGCATGTCAAAGGGCCTGGGACTTTATCATATGAACCCTCTGACGAACTGGTCCTCGGACTTTGGGATTTGTTCGTTTCCAAGCTTTTGCTGCTTTTATGAATATAAAACGTGGCTGGAGCTAGGATTCAAAAGCGGGGAGAGAGGTTTGCTGGGCATTGGAAATAAGAAAGGGTTCAACCCATGAACATTTCCTTTCATGGGATTCCAGCCATCCTCGACACCTGGAGCGCCCTGGTGTAGCAGTTGGTGTGGAACATCAGATAGGACAATAGCCAGAGGCACGGGGGCTCCAGCAGGTTGCATGAAAGCAGGTTGCATGAAAATCAAAACAAAAGGTGAGTTGGGTAGAGTATAGGGAAAAGAATATGTCAGATGCAACGGGAAAAGTATCTCTTCTGGGGAAGAATGTCTAATTCTAATTCATAGGTGCTGTCACTCAAACAGATAAGCACGTACACCCTGCAAAAAGCAGGAAAATGATCATTGGAAAAAGTCAGTTTAGTTCTCAGGATCATGCTGCTAGTAGGAATCCTCTGCCTCAAAATCCAGGCTTATTTCAACTCTACTGTAATTGCTTCTAAGTCTGAAAAGTTAGCCATGCACCAAAGAGGGATTTAAACTAGGAAGAAAATAGATATACTCATTCGATGGCTAATCCTACAGGGCTTTTCAAACACGGCCAAGAAAATCAGGGTATAATGCCACCTTAGGGACTCGTGGGAGGCAGTCAGTAGCGAGTGCCCGTTGAGGGGAGAGAGAAGGGGCAAGGATGAGGGAGACTAACAGCAGGGAATGCGGATGGGGACGCCCAAACGAATCACCCCTGCCTCTCCCTGCTCCACACTAAGCTTCCCAGGAACGTGGAGCATCAAAACGTTAAAGAGGGATAATCATAAAACTTCTCACAAAACTTGCCCTTTGACAAAGCACTTGCAGGTGTGTAATTTGTTAAGCACTCACAACAGCGCTGTGGGGAAGATATGACCCCATTTTTCAGTTGCAGAAATGAAGGCCAGGGAGGTTGCAGGTCACAGAAGTAGTAAGAGGCGGGGTCTAGCCTGGAACACTTCCCCATCCAGCAAAATCTCCATCACAAATACCCCTTCCAATTTCACAACCACGGTAAATCCCCAAGCCAAGCTCATTGTCTGCAAATGGGGGATGACCTCAGGCAGGGCCCAGATTTCTGTGTCCAGCTAGTTCTGAAGAGAGGTGGGAAGAGAGAAGCCAGGGAGAAGGAGGGTGGCCCCAGTCTGTGCCAGGGGAGGAGGGGAAGAGGGAGGAATTCTTGGTAGCCCCTTCTCACTGTGCTCCTACAGTGAGCAGTACTTCGGGCCAGGGACCAGGCTCACTGTGCTAAGTAAGGAGGTTGCTCCAGGGGGGAGGGAGGATGGGCTGCCCAGGCTGGATGACCCCTTGAACCCTAGCTTTGGGGGCGTGCGCGCTGGACCCTCCTAGGCTGCTGTCTGAGAAGGCAAACTTTGCTCCTGGGTCCCAAGGCTGCGTGGATACCACACAGCTGTATTCTGGGGATGGTTCCAAGCTGACTGTGCTGGGTCAGGAGGGCAGCTGGGGTCCCTGAGCGCTCGCTCGGGCGGGCTGGAGAGAGGTGGGCTGCTGCCCATCTTCATTTGGGGCTGTGCTCAGGGTCGGTGGGGACTTGGGCTGAGTCCCGGACATCAGGAGAGCGCAGCGGCAGTTTTTGTCCTGGGCCTCAGGGCTGTGAGCCAAAACACTCAGTACTTCGGCGGGGGCACCCGGCTGACTGTGCTAGGTGAGCGGGGTGCCCTGGGGCGTTAGGAGCGGAAAGGGGCGTTCAGGACGCCAGCAGGGCCGCGGGACCCCTTTTTGTGCTGAGCCCTGAAGCTGTGAGCACTGACACTCAGTACTTCGGGCCGGGCACGCGGCTCCTGGTGCTAGGTGAGCGGGGACGCTGCCGCCGGGGACGCGGCGGGACGCGCGGCGGGTTTTTGCGCGGCGCTGGGGGGCCGTGACTCAGCCCCTGTACTTCGGGCCGGGCACGCGGCTCCTGGTGCTAGGTGAGCTCGGGCGGCGCGCCTCGGTTTGGGTGGGGAGCCCCGGGGCTGTGCTTTACAGGCGCCGCCCTGCCCTTCGGGGCCGGCAGCCCCTGACCGTGGTGGGTGAGTGTCCGCGGGCCCGGCAGCGGCGGCGGGGCGGGTTGGAAGGTCGGACCCGGGCACCTGGTCCCCTCCCTGCGCTGGAGCCGGGCGCTGGGACCCGGAGGGCGAGTGGCTGGGCGCTGAGGGGTTTGCGTGCTGGACTGGGACTCTGTGCTCCAATGAGCGGTATTTCGGCCCAGGCACCAGGCTCACGGTCACAGGTGAGATTTGGCTGTCTGCCTGCCTTCCATTCGCAGCCCACCGTGTCCCCGGAGATGGGTGGGGAGGGCTGCAGCTGGGCTGTGTTGCCAGTTGTCCGTCTGTGGGGTCAGTTCTGCAAGGGATGAGGGGCCTGGGATGGGGTACTCCTGGTTCTGGAACAGAAACAGAGGGCAAGGGTTGGGTGGGGGGGGTGCTTTGGTCTCTGTTTCTGAGATATTTAGGGACAGGGTGAGCATTGGAGAAAGAGAAGATTTATTGGGACTCTGAGAGCTGCTTGATTGGAGAAAAAGACCGAGGAGGGCAGTCTGGGCTGGGGGAAGGGCAGGAGGGGGTGTAGCTGATGCAAAGGGGAGAATGAGCCCGAGGGGCAGAAACAAGCAGGGATGAGCGCAGGATGCGGCCCCCTGCACAGCCGGCTCCTGGGAGGTGCAGGTGGAGGCTTCCACTGAACACAGGAGAAAAAGGATGACAAACAAGAGTGTGGAACAGAGAGTGAGAGAGAGAAACACGAGGCATGAGGGAGAGAATCAAAGTCAGCGGGGTTTGTTGATTTGCCGTTTAGAAGTTTAGATTTGAAATTAGCTTTAAAACCTTTTCCTCTCTTCCTAAGCCCCAGACCCCTGAGGGCCAGGCTGTGTGTACAGCACACGGGGGCTAGATGGGAACCTGGGCCACTGGGTGGATTTACTCACCAAACGTACCCCCCTCATCCCCTAGCTGGAAATCTCCCTCCTCACACCATGTCTTCTAGGTTAAACAGCCAGGTGGGGCAGGACATACATTAAAATGCAGATACTTTGCTTGTGAGCTGAGGAACATTCCCTGGAGGATCTTAGGCTCTTTGTGCTGGAAAAGGACCTTAAAGGTCACCTGGTGATGGGAGCACTGAGGCTTCAGGGGGAAGAACCCTCAAAACTGGTATATTTACCGGCTTATTTGACAACAGCAAACGTGTTTGTAGTTAGGTTCATTAAGATGGAGCCAATGAGGCTCAGCTGAAGTGTTTGTTCCTGGAGGGGAAGCTGGGTTCCTGTGATCAGCCAGGGTGGAGAAAAGCAGGAGACCTTACAACCAGGTAAATCTAGGTCCCAAGCCCTGGCCCTTTAATGATCTGGTGACCTTGGTCAAGTGAATCTGTGGGAACATCCTCTCTTCTATACAAGGTCATCAACAATACCTACTGCTAAATCTGATGTGAGACTTACAGGAGTAGCTACATGGAGAGTATCCAGGAAACCTCTTGTAATCCAGTGGTCCCCTCCCTACCCTTCCGCTAGGTGGCCACTGGCAAGGGAGGGGAGCCCAGTGCCAAGGGAGGGGCAGGTTCGGCATGTGGCTAATGGGCAGGAAGGCTGGGAACAGGACCCATAAACTTCAGAATTCTGCCTGAGGCTAGTTCAGCCCACCTCCAAGCACACACAACAGAAGCTCACCAGGACACACACGTGCACCTACGTGGGCAAGCCGACCCGCACCCCACAGGGACTCGCAAACACGGAGGGAGAACTGGCTTTGCCCTCATCATGGAGGAGGCATGTAGTCAGCGCTTCAGGGTGTAAGGACGGTCTGGCTTCCGATCATTCTGTCCATCACGTCACCATCATGGGGACCATCGCATGTGGCTCAGAAGGCATCTTTACTTTTTCCAATAGGGGCTGAGAGTTTGCTGGGTGAGGAGGTCAGAGGAGTAGATTCCATAGTGCCCTTGGAGGGCTGGTTGAACCCCAGGGTCAGGGGCTTTGAGGCGAGAGTGAATAACCAGGCTGGGGGCAGAAAGCCTGATAGAGCTGCACAGCAGAGAGAAGTTAGGAGATTACCTGGGCGGCCAGTAAAGACCTAGGGACAGAGGAGTGAGTAATCAGCACGGTGGGAAATGCAGGGTGGGGCAGCAGACCTCTTGGGCAGCAGAACCACTGCAAAGGAAACACCCAGGGCTTTTGCTAAAAATTACTTAGAATTTCAAAATGGTGACAGCAGCACATTAAGTCAACAAGGGGCCCTTCTAAGTGTGGGGTCCTCTGTGACTGCACAGGTCATACACCCAGGAAGCCAGCCCGCTAGTCAGGTCACATCCAGGGAAATGTGAAGAGTCGGTTAGAAGAACATTTTCTCCATCTTCCAGCCTAAACTAGATCTCTTTTAGAGTGAGATGTCTTCCTTTTAACAGAATTGCTCAGAAACAAACAAAACAATCGATAAAAAGCAAAGAGCAGAATAACAGGGATGTAGGAGGGCCGAGAAGCAGTGAGCCAGCCAGATGGAAAGGCCGCAGGGGCATTAACTGGACCGCCTTCACCTGGAGCCCTCGAGGACGCCACGCACCAGGGGCTTAGTTGCAGCAAGACAGCTGAGAGCAGAAGTTGCTCTGATGATCTCATGCCTATTGAGGAAGCTTGCTGGTAGGGTGAAGTAGAACACGTGGAATCAAAGGGACAAAGAAGGTTGAAGATGCCTGCATTTGAAACACAGGGGGATGGCTATCTGCCTGAGCTGAGGAAACTCGGGGGTACCTGGAGGCAGAGGAATGGCTAGGATGACCTGCTGAAGCAGCAGAAAGAAAGAAAACCTCCCATTCTCATGAGTGCACCCTAATACAAAAGGCTGTCCTCACGTGGTGCCCCCCAATATGCCATCTGTATCCTGTCATCTGAAGAAAACCCCACCCCCAAATGACCCCCTTAGCCCCAAATCCCCTTTACTCCTCGACCCCTGAGACTCACATACAAGGAACCCAGCTGAGGGCAGGGGCTTTCTGAACCCTTGTATCATTTCATCTCCAGCCCGGCGCTGCACAGTCGGTGTTGGGATTCTCCCTTCACAGGCAGGAAAAATGATGCAGAGACAATGAGAGACTGTCTGAAGTCATGTTGGTGGGCAGAGTCAGTTCCAAGCTTTGGATTCCGTTCTTCTGCCTCCAATCCACTGCTCTATTTAAATAACTACTACATATTATGGGGAGAAAAAGACAGGTGAGCTTTTCTTGATGGATAAGAAATCAAATAAGGGGAAAGAAGAGACATTGCGCAGAATGTTGGGCAGTGCCATTTGTAAGGCCACCTTAGGGGCTGGGGACACAGGAGACAGGGCTGTCGTAGGGTCAATACAAAGGCCAGGCAGGCCGAGGGAGCACAGTCACAGAGGAGCGGGTGGTGACCCCCAAACAACCAACCAGGACCTACTACCACGTGATTTCCTTTTACGATGACCCCGTGGCCCCCTTCCCTGAGCCCCCAACTCACACGCACAGCCGGCCCTCCGGGCACCCGTGCTCCCAACCCCCTCTCCCTTCCAGACGACCTGAGCAAGGTGACCCCACCCAAGGTGGCTGTGTTCGAGCCGTCAGCAGCAGAGATCTCCCGGACCCAGAAGGCCACGCTCGTGTGCCTGGCCACGGGCTTCTACCCCGACCACGTGGAGCTGAGCTGGTGGGTGAACGGGAAGCAGGTCGAGACGGGGGTCAGCACGGACCCTCAGCCCCACAAGGAGGACCCCAGCCGCAACGACTCCAGCTACTGTCTGAGCAGCCGGCTGAGGGTCTCCGCCAGCTTCTGGTACAACCCTCGCAACCTCTTCCGCTGCCAAGCCTGGTTCCACGGGCTCTCGGACGAGGACGAGTGGAAGCAGGACAGGCCCAAACCCGTCACCCAGACCATCAGTGCCGAGGTCCGGGGCCGAGCAGGTGAGCGGCTTCGGGAGGGTTCGGCAGGGAGGGAGGCAGAGCAGACAGAGGGGGAGGTCCAGGGAGGAGAGCAGAGAGACTAGGTGCAGAATAAACGGGAGGGTGTGGGAAGCCCCCCGTGAGGGAGGACAGGGCACCTCGGGCTACTTCCTCCCCCACATCCGAGATCGTCAGCCCAACTCAGCTGTGCTGAAAGGTCCCCCTCCCTACGCGCCTGCACAGCTCAGGGTCTGAGCAGTGGGTCCTCATCCCCTTCACTGCTGCCATGTTCCATGACCTTCGAGGATGCTGTGGCCACATCGCCAAAACAGAAGGAAGGCGCTGCTGGGACTCTGACCAGAGGCTGCCCTGAGCCTGGGAGTCTGTGCTGACTACAAGTCTGGCTTCGTTTTTTGTTTTTCTTGGTTCTTTTGGAAGCAGCTCAAAATCCCACACATTTGTTATTGTAGAGTTTTGATGGGTCAGGAATGTGCGCATAACTGAGCTGGCTCGTCTTCCTCAGGAGGCTGCAGTCGGGTGTCAGCCACAGCTGGAGTCTTCTCTGAAGGCTCAACTGGAGAGGATCCACTTCCAAGCTCACGTGGTTGTTGGCAAGAGTTAGCACCTTGCCAGCTGTTGGGCTGAGGAAGGCTGGCTTAGTTTTGAATCTGCTTTTGAAGCTGGACTCTCTCATCCATTTCCCTCCCCCTTTTTTCTTTCAGACTGTGGCCTCACCTCGGGTAAGTGGCCCCCTGCTCCTTTGTCTCCATCTCCCATGGTCTTTGCTCTGGAACCAGAGAATGCAAACCCCATGAACCCTGGTGGGGCATGGAAGGGTGGGTGGTGCGTGGGCAAGGAGACCGGAGATCCCTGCTCACAGGTACCTACCTGCTCTCCCTTCCTGCCAACAGCGTCCTACCAGCAAGGGGTCCTGTCTGCCACCATCCTCTATGAGATCCTGCTGGGGAAGGCCACCCTGTATGCTGTGCTGGTCAGCGCCCTGGTGCTGATGGCCATGGTAAGGACGAAGGCAGGATGGGGCCGGCTGGTTGGAGGTGACACTTGAAACACAGCAACTGACACCCAAGAACACAGAGACCCTGCCGGGACCAGAATGGGCAGAGAGGAAAGGGGGGAGTCACCCACATGCCTCAGAAGACACTTATATCTGGGATCATAATGCAAGTACCATGCTGTGAAGGAGAAACTGGGGTCACCTGAAAACATGATGGATGTTAGGGGAACCCTGCTATTTGTCTTGTCAGTGGGAAACCCTACGTCCTCTCAGTCCCCAGCACTGCTGGCTCCTGGTAACCCCCAAACTTTCTCTTCTTCAGGTCAAGAGAAAGGATTCCTGAAGCCAGCTTAGAGGTGGAGCCAGGAGCTTCCAGCCTGTTATGGCCCTGATGTGAATTCTGCTTTTTCCATTCCTACCCAGTGCTTCAGAAGAGCTGCTCTCGTCTCTCTACGCACCCCAGTATCTACCCCTGTGTGCATGCCCCCCAAACACTCATGACCAAAATCTCCCTAGCCCAAGGGGGACCCTGGCGGGCCTGAACGGATTCAACCAATAAAAATGGCCTGATCTGGCTTGAGTCTGCCTTGTGAGTGCCTAGATATCTCCTCCGTCCATCTCTGAAGTCCCATGTGACTCCAGCCAGGGTGGAAACAAGAGGCATTCAAGAAAGTGCAGGCCCCTCAGGTAGGAGGGTCAAGGGACCCAGCCTGTGGGTGGTACTACTCCACACTGCCGGCAAAACTCAAGTACACGTGAAAGGGTGTGATTGGTGAAGAGAGAGGCTTACTCTGGAACAACCTAGAAAAAGGTGTGATGCTGTCTATAGGAAATTTCTGTCCTACCTGGACAAAGGTGCTCTGAGGAAGAGCTGTGTCCACTTGCTGAGTGGTCATGTCCCCACGGCCACCAAAGCTGGGTGTCATGTGCGTCACCCACGCTCTCTCCACTGTCTCCCTGAGGGCGCTACTCAGCTTTCTCCATCACCAAGGAGTGATTCCAGGTGAGAAGAAGAGAAATTACTATCTATTCTCATTATCAGATGTACCTTCCAGTTTAAGTTACGAAGCTGGATATAAATTTCACTCTAGTGAATTAAATGTGTGTGAATATGGCCCTGATCAGTCCTGAGAGGATACAAAATCAGTTTCCCTAAAACCAAGGATCAGCCCTGTTGGTATTTCTAGAAATCCTTCCAAAGCTCTTTACTGTCTCATTGTCACCATGGTGATGTAACCCAAAGTCCGCAGGATGGCATAAAAGACCCACCTTTGTCCTCCACCACTTTATCCACACTCACCCTCACTCCCGTCACCCTGAACCCCCGAGTCACTGGCGCTCAGGCCATCTTGCACTCCTCTACCTGGAATGACTCATGTGCGCTCCCACCCATCCTTGCGGATTCAACGGTGCCGTCTTCCCCAGCAAGCAGCCGCCTCTGGAGGATCTTTGCCCCTTACTCCATGCAAATGGATGAAATTCTCCCTGCATTTTGCTATCACAGTACCCTGTGTGCATCTCCTTCCTGCCACTGACCACAGTTGATGGAAACTACCTCTTTCCTTGTCTGGCACCCCCACTAGAAGGTCCGCTCCTTGAGGACCAGGTTGTGTGGTATTACAGTACCCTTGCGATGTGGCACAGTACCTTGGTTCAGTGTACTAACCCAATAAATTCTCTTTAAAGAAATGAATGAATCAATGAGTTTGCCCAAAGTGACCCAATGCAGGAGCAGATACCACCCTAAGGGCTGCCTGGAACAGCCATCTGTACCCCCCACACAGGCCTGCAGCACACAGCCTCCTCCCACTACTGGAACTCTGCGTGCATTCTAACATGGGTGTCTGCACCTATACCAACACACATGCACAAACACGTATGTCTACATGCATGCATGAGCAGAGGCACCTACTCGTTAAGCACATATCATCGCAACATTTGCTAGTAACCTTCAAGAAAACAAAGATATCCAGGTCACAGTCCCCAAGAAGCTTCCCTGCTCATAGGGGGATAATTCATGAATAGAAAGTTAACACACACGGTGATGCTTGCAATAGCAAGGTGATCTGTCTCCGACAATGCAGGCAGAGGCTAGCAAGAGGTTTCTGACGGGGACCATCAGGGGAGAGTCTGAGACGGTGGCAGTTCTTCAAAGGAAGAACCGGTCTCAGCCATGTGGGAGAGAGGTCGTGATAGTCGGATGTATGAAGAGGATATGAAACTACAGGGTCAGGTACTTCTGCTCAGCGGGTCTGCGAGGTCCAAGATGGAAGTCACAAGGCTGAAAAGGCAGGTTGGGGCTTCCTGCTTTGAGAGTGGACTCTGTCCTTGCAACCAGCGTGAGGCCTGGCATATAGTAGATGTGCATTTCGTGTCTGTGGACTAATGAAGGGAAAGGAGCTCGGACCCTATTCAGGAAGCAATGGGGAATCGCAGAGCTTTCCAGGCTGTGTGTCCTCCTGCCCTGAGTTGCCATCCCCTGCTCTAGGGATGCTCCTCCCACGTGCCTCACTATAAATGCCAGTCTGTGCAGGTGGGCACAGTGAGTCCCAGAGGGGAGCCCTGATGACATAGGAGATCTCCTCAGGGTGGCGTAGGTTCCAGGAGGGGCCTCTCTGTCCCCTTCCCCCTCCACTAGCACCCTAACATTCCCCAAGCCCCTCCCCACTTTCGATTACTCAGGTTTTTTTCCCACCCCACTCAATCAGACCAAGCTCTGCCACCTGCACTTCCTGCCTCCGCACAGTCGTTAGGGGAGGGGGACAATAGGAGAGGACATTTTTGTTTCATAGTGTAACATTGTGGGGACTTCGGGGGGGCACGATGATTCAGTTAGAGGAAGGGCTTTTACAAAAAGCCCAGCCTCAGAAAATAGCTCCAACTGCCCGGGTGAGGCTCCTGCATGGGGAGAGTAGCTGGGAGAGATCTCCTGAGCGGGTCCCTGATGTGATCTCGCAGGGATACGGACTCCGTGATCACCTCTGCCCCTCCCTGCTCCACACTCAGCTTCCAGGAAAGCGAAGAATCAAGCCACAAAGTGGAGTCATGATTCTGTGCTTTTCACAAACCTTGCCTTTTGACAAAGTACTTGCAGGTGTGTAATTTGTTAAGCACTCGCAACAACGCTGTGGGGAAGATATGACCCCATTTTTCAGTTGCAGAAACGAAGGCCAGGGAGGTTGCAGGTCACGGAAGTAGTAAGAGGCGGGTCTAGCCTGGAACACTTCCCAGTCCAGCAAAATCTCCATCACAAATACCCCTTCCAATTTCACAACCACGGTAAATCCCCAAGCCAAGCTCATTGTCTGCAAATGGGGGATGACCTCAGGCAGGGCCCAGATTTCTGTGTCCAGCTAGTTCTGAAGAGAGGTGGGAAGAGAGAAGCCAGGGAGAAGGAGGGTGGTCCCAGTCTGTGCCAGGGGAGGAGGGGAAGAAGGAGGAATTCTTGGTAGCCCCTTCCCACTGTGCTCCTACAATGAGCTGCACTTCGGGCCAGGGACCAGGCTCACTGTGCTAAGTAAGAAGGTTGCTCCAGGGGGGAGGGAGGATGGGCTGCCCAGCCTGGATGACCTCCTGAATCCTGGCTTTTGGGGAGTGGACGCTGGACCCTCCTGGGCTGCTCTCAGGGAAGGCTAAGTTTGTGCCTGAGTTCCCAGGGCTGTGTGAACACCGAGCTGTATTTTGGCAATGGTTCCAAGCTGACTGTGCTGGGTAAGGAGGGCAGCTGGGGTCCCTGAGCGCTCGTTCGGGCGGGCTGGAGAGAGGTGGGCTGCTGCCCATCTCCATTTGGGGCTGTGCTCGGGGTCGGTGGGGACCTGGGCTGAGTTTGGGACATCAGGAGAGCGCAGCGGCGGTTTTTGTCCTGGGCCTCAGGGCTGTGAGCAACGACCCTCTGTTCTTCGGCGAGGGCACCCGGCTGACTGTGCTAGGTGAGCGGGGTGCCCTGGGGCGTTAGCGGAGCGGGGCGTTCAGGACGCCAGCAGGGCCGCGGGACCCCTTTTTGTGCTGAGCCCAGAAGCTGTGAGCACTGAAACTCAGTACTTCGGCGCGGGCACCCGGCTGTCGGTGCTAGGTGAGCGGGGACGCTGCCGCCGGGGACGGGGCGGGACGCGCGGCGGGTTTTTGCGCGGCGCTGGGGGGCCGTGACTCTCCCCCGGTTTTCGGGCCGGGCACGCGGCTCCTGGTGCTAGGTGAGCTCGGGCGGCGCGCCTCGGTTTGGGTGGGGAGCCCCGGGGCTGTGCTTTACAGGCGCCGCCCTGCCCTTCGGGGCCGGCAGCCGGCTGACCGTGGTGGGTGAGTGTCCGCGGGCCCGGCAGCGACGGCGGGGCGGGATGGAAGGCGGCGAGCGCGGGGCGGGGCGGCCGCGGGCACCTGGTCCCCTCGCAGCACTGAAGCGGGGCGCTGGGACCCGGGAGCGGCCTGGAGCTGCGGGGGTTTGAGTGCGGGGCTTCTCACTGTGCTCCTATGAGCAGTATTTTGGCCCAGGCACCAGGCTTACGGTCATAGGTAAGATTTGGATGCCTCCCCTCCTTCCAGCCCGGCTCCTGGGGGGTCCCAAGAGATGGGTGCTGCGGGCTGGAGCTGGGGCGCGTGTCCATTTGTCCATCTGGGGGTCAACTCTGCAAGGGAGGTGGGGAATATTGGGTGGGGAGGGTTTTGGGTAGGGATAATCCCGGGACGGGAATTTAGACAGAGGGAAAGGGGGGCTTTGGTCTCTTTGTTTCTGAGATATTTAGGGACAGGGTGAGCATTGGAGAAAGAGGATTTACTGGGACTCTGAGAGCTGCTTGATTGGAGAAAAAGACCGAGGAGGGCAATCTGGGCTGGGGGAAGGGCAGGAGGGTGTAGCTGATGCAAAGGGGAGAATGAGCCCGAGGGGCAGAAACAAGCAGGGATGAGCGCAGGATGCGGCCCCCTGCACAGCCGGCTCCTGGGAGGTGCAGGTGGAGGCTTCCACTGAACACAGGAGAAAAAGGATGACAAACAAGAGTGTGGAACAGAGAGTGAGAGAGAGAAACACGAGGCATGAGGGAGAGAAAATCAGCGGGGTTTGTTGATTTACTGTTTAGAAGTTTAGATTTGAAATTAGCTTTAAAACCTCTTCCTCTCTTCCTAAGCCCCAGACCCCTGAGGGCCAGGCTGTGTGTACAGCACACGGGGGCTAGATGGGAACCTGGGCCACTGGGTGGATTTACTCACCAAACGTACCCCCCTCATCCCCTAGCTGGAAATCTCCCTCCTCACACCACATCTTCTAGGTTAAACAGCCAGGTGGGGCAGGACATACATGAAAATGCAGATACTTTGCTTGTGAGCTGAGGAACATTCCCTGGAGGATCTTAGGCTCTTTGTGCTGGAAAAGGACCTTAAAGTTCACCTGCTGTGGGAGTATTGAGCTTCCAGAGGGGAAGAAACCCTCAATACCAGTATATTTACCTGGATGATTTGACAACAGCAAGGGTGCTTGCAGTTAGGCGAATTAAGATGGAGCCAATGAGGATCAGCTGAAGTGTTTGTTCCCAGAGGAAAGCTGGGTTTCTGTAATCAGCCAGGGTGGAGAAAAGCAGGAGACCTCAGAACCAGGTAAATCTGGGTCCCAAGCCCTGGCCCCTTAATGATCCAGTACCTCGGAAAAATGAATCTGTGTGCACAGGTCACACACCCAAGAAGCCAGCCCGCTAGTCAGGTCACATCCAGGGAAATGTGAAGAGTCGGTTAGAAGAACATTTTCTCCATCTTCCAGCCTAAACTAGATCTCTTTAGAGTGAGTTGTCTTCCTTTTAACAGAATTGCTCAGAAACAAACAAAACAATCGATAAAAAGCAAAGAGCAGAATAACAGGGATGTAGGAGGGCCGAGAAGCAGTGAGCCAGCCAGATGGAAAGGCCGCAGGGGCATTAACTGGACCGCCTTCACCTGGAGCCCTCGAGGACGCCACGCACCAGGGGCTTAGTTGCAGCAAGACAGCTGAGAGCAGAAGTTGCTCTGATGATCTCATGCCTATTGAGGAAGCTTGCTGGTAGGGTGAAGTAGAACACGTGGAATCAAAGGGACAAAGAAGGTTGAAGATGCCTGCATTTGAAACACAGGGGGATGGCTATCTGCCTGAGCTGAGGAAACTCGGGGGTACCTGGAGGCAGAGGAATGGCTAGGATGACCCGCTGAAGCAGCAGAAAGAAAGAAAACCTCCCATTCTCATGAGCGCACCCTAATACAAAAGGCTGTCCTCACGTGGTGCCCCCCAATATGCCACCTGTATACAGTCATCTGAAGAAAACCCCACCCCCAAATGACCCCCTTAGCCCCAAATCCCCTTTACTCCTCGACCCCTGAGACTCACATACAAGGAACCCAGCTGAGGGCAGGGGCTTTCTGAACCCTTGTATCATTTCATCTCCACCCCCGCGCTGGACAGTCGGTGTTGGGATTCTCCCTTCACAGTCAGGAAAAATGATGCAGAGACAATGAGAGACTGTCTAAAGTCATGTTGGTGGGCAGAGTCAGTTCCAAGCTTTGAATTCCGTTCTTCTGCCTCCAATCCACTGCTCTATTTAAATAACTACTACATATTATGGGGAGAAAAAGACAGGTGAGCTTTTCTTGATGGATAAGAAATCAAATAAGGGGAAAGAAGAGACATTACGCAGAATGTTGGGCAGTGCCATTTGTAAGGCCACCTTAGGGGCTGGGGACACAGGAGACAGGGCTGTCGTAGGGTCAATACAAAGGCCAGGCAGGCCGAGGGAGCACAGTCACAGAGGAGCGGGTGGTGACCCCCAAACAACCAACCAGGACCTACTACCACGTGATTTCCTTTTACGATGACACCGTGGCCCCCTTCCCTGAGCCCCCAACTCACACGCACAGCCGGCCCTCCGGGCACCCGTGCTCCCAACCCCCTCTCCCTTCCAGACGACCTGAGCAAGGTGACCCCACCCAAGGTGGCTGTGTTCGAGCCGTCAGCAGCAGAGATCTCCCGGACCCAGAAGGCCACGCTCGTGTGCCTGGCCACGGGCTTCTACCCCGACCACGTGGAGCTGAGCTGGTGGGTGAACGGGAAGCAGGTCGAGACGGGGGTCAGCACGGACCCTCAGCCACACAAGGAGGACCCCAGCCGTAACGACTCCAGCTACTGTCTGAGCAGCCGGCTGAGGGTCTCCGCCAGCTTCTGGTACAACCCTCGCAACCTCTTCCGCTGCCAAGCCTGGTTCCACGGGCTCTCGGACGAGGACGAGTGGAAGCAGGACAGGCCCAAACCCGTCACCCAGACCATCAGTGCCGAGGTCCGGGGCCGAGCAGGTGAGCCGCTCCGGGAGGGTTCGGCAGGGAGGGAGGCAGAGCAGACAGAGGGGGAGGTCCAGGGAGGAGAGCAGAGAGACTAGGTGCAGAATAAACGGGAGGGTGTGGGAAGCCCCCCGTGAGGGAGGACAGGGCACCTCGGGCTACTTCCTCCCCCACATGCCAGATGGTCAGCCCAACTCAGCTGTGCTGAAAGGTCCCCCTCCCTACGCGCCTGCACAGCTCAGGGTCTGAGCAGTGGGTCCTCATCCCCTTCACTGCTGCCATGTTCCATGACCTTCGAGGATGCTGTGGCCACATCGCCAAAACAGAAGGAAGGCGCTGCTGGGACTCTGACCAGAGGCTGCCCTGAGCCTGGGAGTCTGTGCTGACACAAGTCTGGCTTAGTTTTTTGTTTTTCTTGGTTCTTTTGGAAGCAGCTCAAAATCCCACACATTTGTTATTGTAGAGTTTTGATGGGTCAGGAATGTGCGCATAACTGAGCTGGCTCGTCTTCCTCAGGAGGCTGCAGTCGGGTGTCAGCCACAGCTGGAGTCTTCTCTGAAGGCTCAACTGGAGAGGATCCACTTCCAAGCTCACGTGGTTGTTGGCAAGAGTTAGCACCTTGCCAGCTGTTGGGCTGAGGAAGGCTGGCTTAGTTTTGAATCTGCTTTTGAAGCTGGACTCTCTCATCCATTTCCCTCCCCCTTTTTTCTTTCAGACTGTGGCCTCACCTCGGGTAAGTGGCCCCCTGCTCCTTTGTCTCCATCTCCCATGGTCTTTGCTCTGGAACCAGAGAATGCAAACCCCATGAACCCTGGTGGGGCATGGAAGGGTGGGTGGTGCGTGGGCAAGGAGACCGGAGATCCCTGCTCACAGGTGCCTACCTGCTCTCCCTTCCTGCCAACAGCGTCCTACCAGCAAGGGGTCCTGTCTGCCACCATCCTCTATGAGATCCTGCTGGGGAAGGCCACCCTGTATGCTGTGCTGGTCAGCGCCCTGGTGCTGATGGCCATGGTAAGGACGAGGGCAGGATGGGACAGGTGATTGAAGGGAGAGGGTGAAATGTCATGAAGGGTAACTGAGGGGGTCTCAGAGTCATGTCCTGGCACCTCAATGGAGTTATAGTGGGGCTGCCAGACAGGGGACAACATCGAGGTCATCTAGAATGTAGCTTTAGAGGATGGGGAGAATCAACTAGCTCTACCCGAAATCAAGCCCTAGAGTCAGCTTCCTCTGACCCACTCGTACTGTTCGGTGACCCCTGGCACCCTGACAATGTCCTCTTTTCCTCAGGTTAAGAAAAAAGATTCCTGAGACCAGCTCCAAAAGTGCATCCTGAGTCATTCTTCATCCTCTCCTTGGATGTTCCTTAACATGTTTCCAGTCTGTGTTCCTCAAGGGTTTCTCTCTCTCCACCTTCTTTTATCTCCTTCCTACTTGGATGTCTGTCCCTTCTCTCAGCTTCCCTGCAGACTGAGCTCCTCCCCACTGAATCTGAAATTGATTAAAGTAATAAAAGTGTCATGGTGGGCTTGACTGTGTCCCAGGAGTGTCTATGGAGTTTGCCCTTCCCTGTTCTACCTCTGATTTAGGGAAATCACCACCCCTCAGGCATACAGAGTGATGCACCCTCCTCTCTGACCAATGTCGATTCCTCCTGTTCATCCTGATGGAGGATGGACCCCATGGTCCACACCTGGGTATTCTGGGCCCCATTTGGTAGGGTTAGTTTGAAGGGCAAGGAGCTGGACTCTGGAAAACCTGCATGTTGATGGCATAAGGATGAATGGAGGCGAACCGTAACCCCCAGCTCAGCGCTGGACGGAGGACAGGGCGACCTGTAGGTTAGAATGTCTGATCATTTCTCAATTCCAGATTCGAGTTTCACTCCTTACGCATTTAGAGTTTATCTGTGTTGGTTCTTAACACTTCCATCTTGTCTGCTTTCAGAATTTGGGCATAAGATTTAGTTCTACTTTGCGTGAGTTAGAATCCTAAAGAAGGCATAGAGTTGAAAACACTGAGGTGTGAAACCTGAAGATTTCACGGAGGTGGGACACATAGGGTCAGGCCTTGAGGAGGAATGGCGAAGGGGAGCAGGGTCCATTGGGGGCTGGGGTACTGCACCTGAGTGTCTCTTCCAACAGGCTCCTTCACTTGATGGAGTGGAGACCAGGTCACCCCAAATGTAGTGTGTGGAGTGCACCCACTTGGGTGGAGACCGTTCCCTTACTGGGGTAAATGCTACTGCAGGTTACAATCACTGTGGTAGAACACTGCACCCAGGGAGGAGAGGAATGCCATCGGGACAGAAGACAGACAGACGAGAGAGGCTCTGGGTAAGTTAGTTGAGGCAGAACACTGGGGGTGAGAAAGCAGTTCTGAAAGCTGGGAGAGGGTGGGGAAAGTGGAGTCCTTATAGCCTGCTTTGTTCCAGGATTCGGGCTGGCACATGTGTTGTCCCAGCCAATCCCCACAATGATCCCAGAAGCAGGTGTTTTTCTCCCAACTTCATAGGTGAAGAAACCACAGTTCATAGATCAAATGACTGGTAAGCTGTGAAACTGTGGCACCTTGTTCTGAAGACGGCAGTTCAGGAAGTTTTTCCCAAGTCGTGACCGAGAAGTGATTGCTCACAAGATTGCTGGGTGACCTTAGAGCAGCTGCTCCCAAAGTGTGGGCCAGGACCTGTAGCAACAGACACCTGGATTCCTGAGTATATTTGTTCCCCAGGGTGCTGTAACAAAGACTTGATGGTTTAAAGCAATAGAAATGTATTCTCTCACGGTTCTGGGGGGCAAAAGTCAAAATCAAGGTGTTGGCAGGGCCACGGTCACTTCCAAAGTTCTCAGGAAGAAGCCTTCCTTGCTTCTTCCCATTTCTGGTGGCTCCTGGCCTCCTTGGCTCATGGTGGCATCACCCCAACCTTCTATTTCTGTCTTCAGGTCTCCTTCCTCCCTGTATCTGTGTGTAAGCTTCCTTCTCCTTTCTCTTACCAAGACCCAAGTCGTTGGATTTGGGGCACACCCTAAATTCAGAAGGATCTCATCCCAAGATTCTTAAATAATATCTGCAAAGATCTTATTTCCAAATTAGGTCACGGTCTGAGGTTCTGGGTGGGCGTGAATTTGGGGTGACATTATTCATCCCACTACACTGCGTATCAGGAGTGGGAGACGAGGAGTTCTCTGGACCCAGCTCACACAGGCCAGGAAAGGACATGGCCCAGGGGAGGGATGGCCTGGGAAACTTATCACGTGCCCATAATTTCCCATCAGTCATGAGCATCTCAAGATTTCTCAAACTGTAGTGTTTTTCCTTGTTGCTGCTGTTGTGTATTTGTTTTGGTAATGACTAAAGAATCCCCAGACAGAGGAGACTGAGTTTAGACTCTAGACCAGCACCCACAAAAGCAACCCCTCCCATTCTTTAGACATGTGTGGCGGTTCCTCACAAGGGCGGGACAGGGAGATAAGCAGCTCAAGAGACAAGCAAATGCCTCAGAGGGAATGAGGCCTGGAACAGAAGGAGCGGGCCAAGCAGGGAGTGTTGGAGCCAAGGGTTTGTGCAAGCAGAGCTGTGAGGAGGGTCGGGGTGCAGGCGGGAGAGGAGGGTCTGCGGGCTTGGTGGCTGCCATCTTTGGGGCGCTAAAAGCAGATCCATTGGAAACACTCGCGTTTCCTGCCCTGAGCCATTTCCCTGTTTTGCTTCCTCCCTAGTGACCCAGAGAAGGGGAGCCTGCCCAACTTCAGCCCCTCACAGTGTGTGTGACACACAGCCCCAGTGGTCCCATACAGGAAGAGCCTCCTGAGGCTGACCTGCTTAGGGATGGGTGTGGGAATGGAAGATTGGTACTTGAGACCTCTCTGGAAGCTATATGTGTACGAGGAAAACACACTCACACCTCGGTGTATTACGTTTAGGGATTAGGAGATGCTGATGTAAGTCAAGAAATGGCTAAAGACCCCAGGTCAGTTCTTAGCATTGCACTAACCTATGGATGAAGCTGTCATCTGCAACCCCACTGACCTCTTCTTAAACTTCCATCACCAAGTTCCCTTTTTCCATGTCCATGGAAATTGCCCTGTAGCAATTGAAGGGCAACACAGCCTGGGCAACAATTGTAACTACAGTTCATTCTCATTACTTGTGGCGGACTCCCATAGTTTCCAGAAAGCTGATCTCTGGGCCTTGAGACCCCATAATGTGAGATGTCATACACCCGCTCCTGGCCCCCAAAATAAAGCATTTCCTGCCTCAGTCTAAGGTTGGATATCCTCCCCTCGCATCCTGAGTACTTTCTCCTCCTTTGCTGCTTGTGGGTCTGAAATCCCTGGGTTCTTAGCACACCACAGTCTCTGGCTCTCCTGGGGATTTATTGTCTGCAGCAAATGACACAGTCTCTGCTCACCACCCCAACCCGCCCCCAAGGTCCCAGCTGCATGTCTTTTCTCCTCCATCTCCATCTATTGTTGCACCTGGACTCCTCGGAGGGCTTCTTGGGGAAATGGATGAGTGGTTAGATCTGCACATGAGCAAATAGAGCTGAAAGGGAGCCAACAACTGTGCCTATTTTCACAGAAGTTTTGTCTAACTTAGCTCTAACTTATCTCAGCTGTCCTCTGTGAGTGTAAGGGTGGTCTTGACAGAAAGATTGCATGCCGGAGTTTCCTGTGGTTGCATCCCCTGCCACATCCTGACCAGATTCGCTGACATAAGGAAGTGGGTTTTATAATAGTGACTTGATGGCGGTCCTGGGCGTGACCCCAGCTGCCCACATTCTAGGCCACTCCAGTGGTTACAGCTCAGCCCTTTTACCCTCCCTCCCACCATGGGTCTTGACTTTGACTGGATATTGGGCCCACAGACACTCTGGGTGGTAAAGAAGCAGGCATTTCAGAGTCTTGAATCCCCCCAGTTATCCTTGATCTGTCCTGGGACAGAGAACTCTCCACCTGTCTAGGTAGGCCACTTCGTCACTGGACAGTGCTATGAAGAAATTTGTCCTCTTTAGGTTTCCATAAATCTCACTGCAGTGCTGAGCATTGGTCATGATTATATGCCTGTGAGAGTCCTTCTTAAGACAGCTAGCATGCCCACCTCTAGTGGAGTCCACAAATCTATGAGAGACAGAACAAGCAGAACCTTTAAAAGCTTGAGTTTGCAAAATGGAAAAAGTACGCAGTAGATAGATGAGACCATTATGCCAACAAAGAACATGGACTTTAAAGCCAAAGGGACATAGTTTCAAGCCTTAGATCTGCCCTTATCAGCTCTGTGATCTTCGGTAAGTGACCACCTCTGAGACTCGGCTTTCCTGCCTACAAAATGGGCTCAATCACAACCCCGACTTCGTAAGGTGGTTTTGTCTTATTTAGTCCACACAACATATAAAGCTGTGATCACAGTGTCAGTAACTACTAGCTGCTGTTATGATAATTATTGCTAAAGATTTATTTTTCAAGCTAAACGTTTACAGTTCTCTCAATTTTTGTCTCATACGGGACAGTTTTGAGCACTCCTACTCTCCAAAGCCCAGCCACTCTCTTTTGAAACGTTTACATTTGTTTTTTGTTTTTAATAAATTTATTTATTTATTTTTGGCCACGTTGGGTCTTCGTTGCTCCGCGAGGCCTTTTCTAGTTGCGGCGAGCAGGGTCTGCTCTTCGTTGCGGTGCGTGGGCTTCTCATTGCGGTGGCTTCTCTTGTTGCGGAGCACAGGCTCTAGGCGCGCGGGCTCAGTAGTTGTGGCTCACGGGCTCTAGAGCGCAGGCTCAGTAGTTGTGGCGCACGAACTTCATTGCTCCACGGCATGTGGGATCTTCCCGGACCAGGGCTCGAACCCGTGTCCCCTGCATTGGCAGGCGGATTCTTAACCACTGCACCACCAGGGAAGCCTCTACATTTGTTTTTAATCCTCCTACTTTTCTAAAAGTGTGCTCTTCTGACCTACAGAGGGGAAGAGGGAGCTTCGCATCCTGTTCTCGATACTTTCTGCTTTGATCCCATCAGGGCAACTCTTCAGTGTCTGGACCCACATCATCCTATTGACTCACAGAGCTCACTTTCGACTCAAACCCTGGGTCTTCTCCACATGCACTGCTTGTGAGCCCATAGTCCCCTTCCTGTGTTCAGACAGTTGGTTTCCTCTCTTTGCGGGGGTGGGGGGGTGGCAGGGAGTACTTGTTTAATATTATCATGTTTGTTCAGCTCATCTCTCCAACTCTCTAGTTTCTCCAGAATTCTAACTCTGTGGTTCATCATAGTTACCTCCCATCCTCAGGCCATCTCGGATCTGATCATTGTGTCTTAGTTATTTCTCTATAAGTGGTTCATAAAGTTCACAGCAAGATCACCACTCAACATACAGCCCACGTTCCCCTAAGCTTTGCCTGAGATCCAGGAGCTGCTAAAACACAGGACATTGGCTTCTGGTCCTCCTCTGTCCACAGCTGCATAGCTCGGAACAATTTTCTTCTCTGGGCTGCTATCTCCTCCTCTGCGAAGTGAAGAGACTGGGTCAAGTGATCTCTAAGGAATCGTCAGGCTCTGCTCTTCAGATCCAGTGACCCAAAGTCTGCAGGCCCCAGATCACCATGCAGAAGGTAGCTCGGGGAATCTAAGCTCTTCCCAGACACAAACCAGTCCCACCTGTGACATAGTCTCAGAGGCTGTCTGTAGTGTAAGGGGGTCAGTGCTGACCCCGGAATCCCACAGTTCACAAGAGGCACCTGGAGGCTGGCACCTGGAAAGAGGGCCAGGGCCTTGAATGACGAGGGGAAAATAGTGTTGAAAGGAGAATGGCCTTGAATCCAGGAAGTAAAGAGCAGCGGGTTGGGGTCTTTTAGAAGACAGCTGGGGAAGAGATGGGGTGCCTGAACCCAGTGCTGGCTGTCAGGCTCTTTATCTCTAAGTAACATCAGCGCAAGTAGCAACAGCAACGCACCTGCCGCTGCACCATCTCGGGGACTCACAACAGGATGTGGTTTGACATTTACCAGGTCCTGCCTCTGGGGCGCCTGTGAAAGTCCCTCCTGCCCCCCCCCATCTTCTGAGTTCCGTGAACACCAAGCTCACCACATCCTGTCCCAACTTCTTCCCATGCTGTCCTTTCTACCTGGGCCTCCAGTGAGCACCCTGGCAGTGGAAAGAGAACTACAGAGGGAGAGGCAAAGGTCTCTGGAGGGGGATCCAGGCACCTCAGCTAAACGTACAGACCACCCAGCCCCCAACACAACTCCCACACGTGCTGGAGGTTACACCCAAGCTCAGAGGCTGCAGGGAGTACCTTGGGGACGGTGAAGAATGCAGAACAGCTGCGATAACTGCTGTGACCCCACTGGGGTCCCTTCTGGCCCCACGTCATTCAGGAAAATCCCTCCCCCATCTGCCTCTAAGCACCCTCCCCCCAACCTCGACACATACATAGCCTCCCACTTCCTTCCACTCATCTAATGAGTGGGTACTAATGAGTCACAGGAAAGGGAGCCCTAGATCGTCAGCAGACTGAGAAACGGACAGTCGCTGGATCTCCAAGCTGGTGTCTGCGTGCTGTAGTGACTGGGTTTCTCTAAGCATCATCCCCACCACTAAGGCCCGTGAAGTCTGTGTGATGGGCAAGGTCTATCTCACCTGGGCAAGGAGTGGAGGGAGCACACAGTGCAGAGAGAATAGAAAAGCACACAGCTAGAATAAACCCCTCCAAGGAGGGAACAGGAAACCACAGGACAGGTAACGGGGCAAATCTGCTTTGCAGCAGCTCAAAGGGCCATAGTATATCCTCAGCTCAAAGTGTATAACCCTGGACACAACTGTGAAGTCACCCAACTTTAATATTGCCAGCTTCCCCACCTGGGCATTCCCCACCTTCCTCAAGCTGCCTAGAGGCCCCAGAGTCTCTCCCTATAAATCCCGTGAGTAGCTCAATCCAGACGTGAAGCCCCAGATCTTCCAGTGGCCAGGGAATGACATGTATGGGAAGAATTGTCTGGGCACATCTACGAAGTCAGAGCCAAGAACAGGGTCTTGGAAGGTCTCCTGGAAAAGAGACAGCCTCGCCTCTCCAAAGGGGCGAGTGAGACTGATGGCTTCCTGGCAAGAGGTAACATTTCTGAGCATATCTACCCTCCTGAGCTGGTTTCCTTTGTCTCCTGAGACGACGATGATTGTAGATTTCTGATCCCCAGACGCTATGGAAGCAGTTAGGGGAATAGGATTCTTATTCATGAATAGGGTAGATATCATGGCGGATAGCAACTTGTTTTGATGAATTTAGATGGCTTTCAAGCCTTGCCTTAGCTAGCCTCCCCTTACCTATTAACGCCCTCCTGTCTCTATTGCCTTGTGCAATGATCAGGACTGTTTTCTCACTGCTTTTCTGGAACTTTCAATATTGATGGAGATCTCCACATTTCTATTCAAACTGACTCTCCTACTGGGAATGTCATTTTTCTTATCTAAATACTAGCCTCCCCCAAACTCAACATCGTTAAAATTCTATCTCCTTCTGAAGTTTTCTAGAACTTTTCTGAATTTCTTACAGGAATGAAAACTCTGTTTTAACTCTCCTACCAACTTCTCTTGAATAGTCATGAGTCCCTGGAAAACACCTCTGTTAAGAAGGATTCTGGGACTGCATAAATCCCCAACAGAAAAGATTAATATCTGAACAAGCAGAATGTAGGGTACAAGTTTCATGGGTTTGCCATCGAAGTACACTTGGCATTTTTAAATAATTACTACAGAATTTAAATTTAATTATTTTTAAAAAACAAGTCTTTCTTTTGGATAAGTTGTAATCCAAATATCTTGTAAACTTGGAGAGGAAAATAATATCTGTTGAAAATTAGACCCTGTAATAGGGCTTTATAACATAAATACCATCTAATTTAACACATTTAATGATCCAATAAGAAAGGTTTCACAGGTGAGGAAAATGAGTTCTAGAGAGATTGGATAATTAGCCCAAGGTCATTAGAGTAGTAAATTTAAACTCAAAAACCAAGTGCCTTAAAAATATAGAGACAATAAAAGATCAGTGGTTACCAGGGTTTGCAGGGAAAGAGGAGAGAAATTAGTAGGTGAAGCCCAGGGCATTTGTAAGGCAGTGAAACTATTCTGCATGACACTGTAATGGTTAATACAAGACATCATACATTTGTCAAATACCACAGAAATGTACAACGCAATGAGTAAATTTTAATGTAAACCATGGACTTTAGTTAATAATAATATATTAATATTGGTTCAATAATAAACATACCACACCCATGTAAGATGTTAATAATAGGGTAGGCTGGGGAGGAAAGGGACATATATGAGAACTTTATTATCTGCTCAATTTTTATACTCATCTAAAACTGTTCTAAATATTAAAATCTATTAACTAAAAATAACCTGACTGTTTCAGGGAGAGATCTGTTTCCACTTATATTCAATAACCAGCTAACATCCAAACATTAGCTTAAGATGCTGTTTACTACTAAATGTGAACAAAAGTTGAGTTGCAAATGCATCTTTATTTCCATAGTTTTAGCATTGCTGATCGACTTAGTAAATTTAAATCTTCGCACACGGAAAAATAAGAAAACAAACCAAGTGCCTTGATTTTTTCCTGCAATTTCTATTTTTTATTCTTTTTATTGAAGTATAATTGGTTTACAGTGTTGTGTTAGTTTCTGGTATACAGCAAAGTGATTCAGGTATACATATATATACGTATCCTTTTTCATATTTACAGAATATTGAATATAGTTCCCTGAGCTCTATAGTAGGACCTTGTTGTTTATCCTTTTTATATGTAGTAGTGTGTATCTGTGAATCTCAAACCCCAAGCGCCTTGATTAAGCCATGTTGTGACCATGCCCAGCACCGTCTTGAGTGTATTTCACTTTTCTTTTTAATCCTTGTGATGGCTCAGAGTGTCCAGCACGTATAGCTGCTTAATACAAGGTAGACCTTAAAGTGCAACAAGGACCCTTGGGCATTATTCAATACTGTCTTGATCGCTTTGTGTCTCTGTCTCAGATTTTGTGCTGCAGATTAAATGATTCTGAAAGTAAACAAATGTCTGAATTGTCCTAAATGAAATGATGCCAGGAACAGAGTATTTTAAGACTTCTTGTGCCCCCTCGTGGAACAGAAGGGACATTAGACAAGAAAATCTTTTTAGGAATGAGGAGGAAGAGGGAGGGATGAGGGGCTGAAGGACGAGGAAGATGCTCAGTTGCCAAGGTAACCGTGGTATCTCTTTCCAGCCATCCTCATAAGCTTTGCCTCTCCTTCATTTCCATCCAAGTAATTTCTCTTTTTTAGGGTTTTGCCATTACATATCCTGTCTCTTGTATCTCTTTCATCACCATCTGCTTCTCTGCTCCCTTCTTTGCCATAAGGCGAGGGATGAGACACAGTAGAACAGGACTAAAAAAAAATCTAAAACCCGAAACAATACTCAACATCCCTAAGTGCGCGTTTCTGATACTAACAGAGCCACACTTGTAGCCCCTTTGAATTAACACCTTGCCCCTTCCCCGGATCAAAGCCTCATCCAAGCCTCCAAAAGACGTCTAGTCTCTTCAGAAAGAGCAAGGATACGAGACTTTCCAGGTGATGAAAATTAACTAATTAAATAACCCTAGTTGGCAGCCTCACATTTGCTCACCAGTCCTCCGTCATGTCACATATCACTGCGGGTGCATCCTGCCCCCTCATCAGCATATGCACAACCTCAGTCCTCAGTGCAGACCCACGGGAACGTGAGAGAATAGGGTGTTGGGCAAGGTATAGCACCCTTTGAGGACTGGAGTATGAGAGCCTAGGACTAGACATCCACACATCGGGAACTGGACCCTGCATACGCGATTCACAGGTTCTACACGCATACATTTTTGTTCTCCCTAAGAATGTAGGGAAGGTCTTTTGGAATATCTGGCTTGACTCAGTTGCCCTCACATCGGCTGACAGTCAGAAACCCAGTGACAAACATGCTCTGCCCAGTCCCTGAATGAGGGCTCCTGGAGCAGGTGGTGAGGACTGGGGAGGGGGGGAGGTTTTTGCACAGATGTCTGCCCTACCCAGCTCAGTGTGAGATTCCAGGCGCAGAGGTAGAAGCCAGAGTTACTAGGCAGAAGTTTCTTAGAACTCAGGATGAACAGGTCTTCCCGGGGCCTGGAGGCTTCGAAGTTCTGGGGTTTCTCAGCATCTATCTGGTCACTACTGATGGAGTAGTAGAGCAGCTGGAGGGCCCCTCCTGCCTCCTGCCGGTACCAGTACAGGCTGGGGGTTGATGTCCCCTTCACAGTACACTCCAGGGAGAGCGGGCTGCCTGCAGGCTGCACCCTGATAAGTGGCCATTGATGGATGGTCTGAGCTCTGACACCTGCGGGAAGCATAAAAGGTCATTTAGAGGGAAGAACCCCAGCCCAGCTCACCTTCCCTCCTGAGAGAGGGATGGCTCAGGCCCTTCCATGACTCAGGCACATGGGAGCCATTGAGGGGAGTAGACTGGGAAGGCCAAGGGTGCAGAGGGTCAATGGGCAACGGGAGACCAAACTCCTTCCTGGGGATTGAGGAAACCAAGACGCAGCGCACCAGCCACTAAGATTAAACTCCCGTATTCATTGCAGACCATTGAAGGAATGTACCAAAGAGAGTCAAACCAGTAGCTGAGACTCCAGATTCAGAGAGTTGTGGTGAGGGTGAGGTTTTGAGAGGAGGACCCACCTAAGAAAGTGCCCAGGAGAAGAGCAAGGAGACAGCAGGGCATAGCTCCAGCCCGCCTTCAGTTCAGCTAGTGTGGCAGACACCTCCTCTGGGCCCAGAGATGGCCAGGCCCCTCCCACTCAGAGATCACAAAATAGAGCGTGTATCTCCTCAAACTGGGGAGGAAATGAGGCTTGTCTTTTCTTAAGTGTGTGATGAATCATCCTGTCCTCCCTGGGAACCAGCTTTACCCTGCACTAGTTATCTGTATTGAAATCCCTCTGAAGTCCTGGTACGTAAATCTATTTCATGTCTCATTAACCTGTAAACAAGAGGTGACTCTCTGGCTCCCCCAGGAGACAGTCAGAGAAACTGATACTGGCAGGATGATGGTAAGGGATTTTAGTCTGTCTGAAGCTGGAAACCAGCTATAGGACATGTCACCTGTCCTATAAGGAGATAAAAGCAGATCAAGGTCCAGAGATTTAGGTCTTCAGTGTATTCAAAGCAAAAAAAGCTCAGCTCTGAGGGAAAGAAGCTGCTCTGACAGCCAGCCAAGGGCTCTGACGCATCCTCTTCATCGCCGGCAGACAGGATTTGAGACCTAGACAGGCAGAACCAACTACTAAACTAATCAAAGTCGGCCTCTGTGCTCCATGAGCCTCTAACGGCCTCACTGGATCTAATTTATCCTTTAAGTGCAACATGGGGTAGAGAAAAATTGAGGCCTTGGAATCAAATAGATATGGGTTCTAATCACAGCTCTGCTTCTTAGGAACCCTCAGTGAACTGTCATCCTCAACGTTCTCATCTGTAAAATGAAAAGAAGGATTGTCATACAGTAAGTCCCCTACATACGAACCTTCAAATTGTGCACTTTCAAAGATTCGAACATGCGTTCCACCAACGTCAGGCGTGAGTGGAATTGCAGCTTGCCCTCCGTCTCCTTTGCTGATGATCCTTCAGCTCTACCATCTCCCACCTCCTCTCCCTCCTCCAGTCAGTAACTCTTCTCTCCTGTTCGCTCGATGCCAGCCCCTGGATGCCAGCTGTTGTACTGTACTACTGTACTTTTCAAGGGACTGTACTGTAAGATTTAAAATATTTTCTTTACTTTTTGTGTTTTTTTAATGTATTATTTGGGTGAAAGGTATTATAAACCTATTACAGTACAGTACTATATAGCCGATTGTGTTAGTTGGGCACCTGGGCTAACTTTATTGGACTTATGAACGTGCTCTTGGAACGAAACTCATCCATATGTAAGGGACTTACTGTACCTACAAATGGTTGAAGATGCATTTCGCCTGGTGCACTGCATGCACTCTTACAAGTGTTGGCTGTTTTGGGTACCCCCAGTGCTTGCGGTCAAGAGTGGGAGATGTACCATGGGATGGGATGGAGGGTGGAGCTGGAGGATGACGGAGACACAAAAAGCATTGCCAAGCCACCAATTCATAGGAGCTAAGGGTGAGAATCTGCTAGGCAGCTGGTATAACCTCATTCTATTGAAATGAGACATAGGACCCCGAGATGCCTGGAGGACAGCCATTGGGTCCCTTGGAACCTCCACTTCTCTTTGCCTTTGCCAGGCCTGTCCTCTGATGGATTCATTTTCCAAACAATTACTCAGTTTGGGCTGGACGTGGTGAGGTAGTTTAAGGTGAGTCCCTGGGAAAAGGAGCCGTAGAAGTGGCCTAACAGGGAGAACAAGCCTGACGCAAATCAGGCATCTGTGATGCTTTCCCATCTCATCAGCGGCTAGTGATGTAAGAGATGTTATTGTTGCTGTTGCTGCAGTAACACAGTTCAAAGTTCACGTTGGGGTTCTTGCTTCTAATAGAGTTTCGGCTGCAGCACGTGTGTTTGGTTTGCATTTGAAGGCACTGTATTTGTGGGAGAGGGTTTTGGTTTTTGTGGGTATTTTGTGGGAGAGTGGTTTTGGTTTTTGATCCTGTCCAAATTTAATGAGTCCTTTTATGTTATTGACTTAAGTGATGATAAATCAAGTGGTAAGCACAGTGTGGGTTCCATGAACACTTAGAACATATGATGAAAAACAGCTAGAGCCAACTACAGTTGTTCAATCTCAGTTTTTATAAACCTCTTAATAGGACCCAATATGCCTCTATGCTCGTCAGATTGGAGGGGTTGAACCCAAGATGGGTATGTGCCCACATGCACACACACGGCCTCTTGTCTCCTTTTCTTTCCCTTTCTGTCCTTCATCTTTGCTCCTGGAATTTTTATTGAGTTAGTCCTGAGTGGGGATGCGGGTGGAAGGAGGGTAGACAGAGAGCGGCAGCAGATACCGGGAGGAGGGACTTGTCCTTACTTTTGATGAGAACACGTCATGCCCTCATTCGGCTGGCAGGCTCTCACTCCAGCAAAAGCTGTGTGGGTCCTGCAGAGCCCACGAGAGCTGATGTAACTCATGGGCTGCCTTGGCTGCCAAGCATAGAAAGCAATGTGACCTTCTTCCCTTGAGATAGCACAGCAGATTGGAGAGCGAAGAGACATTCAGAGGAGCGTAGCCAGCTGGCTCCTGCCTCCCTAATCATTGTCACAACTCACTAGCTTGGAGCTCCTTCCATATGGCTGATGCCATGGAAAAACATCTCCTCGTTCTCCACTCCCACCTGCAATATTGCTTATTCATTCAAGTTATTCAAGTCATTCATATATTGAAATGTGGATATGGTCCCTCTACTCTGTGGCAGCAGATCTCCAAGAGGGAGGAGCCATATCTCTGGCCCCTGTGAGGAGGTGTCAGCCACAGAAGCTGAGCTGACGCCCAAGTTGAACTATGGCAGCTCTCTCCTTGCCCTTCCTGGACACTTTCTTAGGTGGGTGTTCTCTCTGGCAACCCTCCCTCAAATCCTTTGGTTACCATGTTGGGTTTCTCTCCCCACACTGAATTCTTAATGATTCACTACTGACAGGATAAAGCTCTGTACGTGAAGAGAATGGCAATACATTTAACTCTTTTCTCCTTAATTTAAAAACTGAAATCCGTCCCTAAACGACAGATTTGGAAGATACTTTGGAAGAAACTCCTCTGCAGAAGAGTTAAAAATTACGTGGGCTGAGGGGAAGAGAGGAGAGTCACCCAAGGAGGTGTTCCTACATCTCCCCAATCTCTGTCATCTCCACATCCTGCCCCTGCCTGGCTACATCTTGATCAAAGAAAGAGATGGGGGAGAGGCGGGGAGGGCAGAATCGGAAGCTCAGAAGTTCGGAGGGCAGAGAATTGTGCTAATTTCCAGGGTGGGGAGAACAAGACCCTGGGACCTATTTGCCACACCAGCGATCCATAAGTAGAAACGGCTTGTGGTAAGAGGATAACGCCTCCAAAAGATGTCGACATCCTATTCCCCAGAACCTGTGGATACGTTGGGTTACATAGTGAAGTGGAATTCACGTTGAAGTTGGAATTAAGGTTTCTAATCAACTGAGCTTAAAATAGGGGGATTATCTTGGATTATCCAGGTGTGCCCAATGTAATCACAGGCATCCTTAAACGTGGAAGAGGAAAGTAGAAAAGAGTGAGAGAAAGAGATGAAGCGATGCAAGCAGAGTCAGAGAGGCTAGGGACTTCCCTGGTGGTCCAGTGGGTAAGACTCTGCACTCCCAATGCAGGGGGCCCAGGTTTGATCCCTGGTTGGGGAACTAGATCCCGCATGCATGCCACAACTAAGACCTAGCACAGCCTAAATAAATAAAGATCAAAAAAAAAAAAAAAGAGAGAGAGAGAGAGAGAGGCTATGTTTCTGGCTTTGAAGATAAAAGGGGCCATAAGCCAAGGAATGCAGATGGTCTCTAGAAGCTGCATAAGGCAAAGCAAGGGATCCTCTCCAAGAACCTCCAGAAAGGTACACAGCCCAGCTGACACCTTGATTTTAGCTCAGTGAAACCTGTGTCAAGCTTCCGAACTATATAGAACTGTAAGATAATACGTGTGTGCGCTGTCTCAAGCCACTATGTTTGGAGCGATTCATTACAGCAGCAACGGAAACCAGTACATGGCTCTCAAATGTTTCTTGACAGAGGGACCCAAGGTAGTCTCCAAGAATCCCCAGGGAACGCAGGATAACCAGAAGCCGCTTTCTCATTCATGTGAAAACAGATGAACTGAGAGAAGAAATCAAGCCCGAAGAGGCCTCCCTGTTGAGACATGGAATCTATAGAGCATCCTGCATGATCAACAGGGACTGAAGAACAGACACACACTAAAAAGGCAGCAGTTATCAGTGGGGCCAGATGCTGAACACCTGTATGAATGAGAATTCTGAAGAAAAGATATACAAGGACTGAAGTACCCTCCGATGATGCCTTGATACTTGGTAAGCTCCCCAGAACTTAGATACCATCAGGAGGAAAGGGGTAAGAGGAAAACCACGAACTGCCTGAGAAAATCCTGAGTCAACCACATGTACCCAAAGGAAAGGGGACTTAGATATAAAGTTATTTTCATTATAGAAAATAAAATTATTTTACCCACCCATGTTTGAAGCCATAAATTTCATACCCAATGCATATTAAATTCAAGGTTAAATAGGTGCTGTGGAAAATGCAGAAATAAATAAGCTGTGATACTTGTCTTCCAGAAACTATTATCTGTTGAGGAAAGTAAGGGGTGGAACGTCATCCAGATAGGAAAGGTTAAAAGAGTTTGGAAACTTCTGCTTCCAGTTGTGATGGAGAAACAGGTATCCACCTAGTCCTCTGTATTAGTTTCCTTGAGCTGCTGTAACAAAGTACCACAAACCATGTGGCTTGAAAAAACAGAAATTTACTGTCTCACAGCTTTTGGAGTCCGGAAGTCCAAAACTAAGGTGACAGCAGCGCCGTGCTCCCTCTGAAATCTGGAGGGGAATCCTTTCTTGCCTGTTCCTAGCTGCTGGTGGTTTGCCGGCAATCTTTGGCCTTCCTTGGTTTGTAGCTGCATGACTCCAGTCTCTGCTTTCATCATCACACGGTGTTCTCCCCGTGTGTGTCTGTCTTCACATGCCTGTCTTCTTGTAAGGACACTACAGTACTTAGTACTCAGGCAGCCCCCACTCTGCCAGTATGACTTCATCTTAACTAATCCCATCTGCAATGAATCTACTCCCAAATAAGTTCACATTCTGAAGTACTGGGGGTTAGGACTTCAATATATCTTTTCTGAGGAGGACACAATTCAACCCATTATACCCTCCAACTATAAAGAACTAGAAAACCGGGTAATATACATGAGACAATTGTTTTCTGATATTAGACGATAGCAAGTACAAGACTGTGATGTATAAGACAGGGAAACAAATGAAGTAAGCTCTGTAGTCATTCCAGTTTTCTGCCTGGTACTTTTTGGGCTGCTTTGCCAGGAGAAGGAACCCAGACAGAGCACAGCAAATCTTGAAATCCTACTGAGCTGAGGAGACAGCTCAGAGAGGAGGAAAAGAGCCCCAGAAATCTACAGAAGGGGCTCCTTGAGTCTTTGGCTGAATACTAAGCTGTGTGTGACTAGGGTGAAACTCCATGAGGCCAGGCAAAGAATAACTCCTGGGGAATTAACTACTGGTGAAATACAGGGTGAGGAATTACTAGAGCTTGCACAAGGCTGAGAGATGTTCAAGCTGTGTCCAAGCAGAATAGATGTTGTTTTTTTCCTTTTTTTAAATTTATTTATTTATTTTTGGCTGCGTTGGGTCTTCATTGCTGTGCTTGGTCTTCCTCTAGTTGTGGTGAGCGGGGGCTACTCTGCTGCGGTGCGCAGGCTTCTCATTGTGGTGGCTTCTCTTGTTGCGGAGCACGGGTTCTAGGCGCACAGGCTTCAGTAGTTGTGGCTCGTGGACTCAGTAGTTGTGGCTTGCAGGCTCTAGAGCGCAGGCTCAGTAGATGTTGCGCACGGACTTTGTTGCTCTGCGGCATGTGGGATCTTCCCGGGCCACGGCTCGAACCTGTGTCCCTTGCATTGGTAGGCAGATTCTTAACCACTGTGCCACCAAGGAAGCCCCAGAATAGATGTTTTTGAATTCCCAGTGCATTCAGTTGAGACCCCAGAGAGCCCGTAGAGTAGGATTCAACTAGTCCTACTCTACCTTAAACCTAACAAAGCTTAGAAAAACCCTTGAAATGAACAAGCAGACAAGCTGATCTGCAAGTAAATTCACGGCCTGCTAGAATGAGGCTCCACACTGTTTGAACGAAGAAAACAAGATCCAGACAATAAAAACTAAAACATTCAAAATTGTAAGGAACGGCACCAAGAAACGGGGGAGAGCTTAAACAGGCTTTATTTGGGAACGCTCCCGGGCCCCTGGCCCAACAGAAAGGGGCCAGAGAAGTCACGCCCGGGCGAGGGTTTGGGCAGAATTTATAGGGGAAGAAGGGAAAGGGGTGTGGTGAATCCGGGAGGGCGCAGGTTATTCCTTATTTGGTGGTCTCTTTGGGTATCGTGGCAATAGCCGGTGCCGGTTGCATCAGTCTTGGGACCATTAGTCCCGCCCCTCGAAAGGCGGGAAGGCTGGGCCGGGTGGAAAGTCCCCAGGTCAGTTCCTGTAACTGGGTGGTCCGGAAAGTCTCCAGGTCAGTTTCTGGAACTGGGTGGTCCGGAAAGTCTCCAGGTCAGTTTCAACCTGTGAGTCTGATTGCGTTCCCCTGCCTCGGGCCAGTTGGCCTTACATCCCGACATCTCTGGTGTAATGGGGCGGCGTTCTGATCTCTGGCTACTTCTTGCTGAATGGGGGCGTTGAATGGGGAGTCGGGTGACCAGAGGTCCGAGGCTTAAGGGAGACCACTGGGGGGTTCTGTAGGAAGCAAGTTGTAAGGACCGAGGAGCATTTGGTATGTGGCCACCCGAGAGACTTCCTCCATGCGTCTGCAATGGACCCTAAGAAAACAGGGAGCAAGCATGCTATGAAGAGGGTGCGGTCCGGTTTTGAAAGAGGGGTGTCAAAGAGTCTCTCTCTCGGCGGGCTGAGGGCCTCTACAACTTGGGGGCAGGAGTGGGAAGGGGAGGTCCCGGTGTCGGAGATAGGCAAGAGGGAGGCCGGGTTTGGGGGGGGGGGAGGTCGAGGGAGATAGCAGGGTTTTCAATTAACAGCAGGTGGAACTCCTGGATGCGGGAGGGGCCCAGGAGGGAGAGAGACTTGCGGCCTAGGAGGTCGGCCAGCCGGTGGGAGGAAAACACGGTTAGTGGGTGGGCCAGAGTCAGTTTGAGTGTTTGTTTGGTCAGTTCGGCAGCTGCTAGGGCCCGAAGGCATGATTGCCATCCCCGAAAAGTTGGGTCTAGCTGTTTGGAGAGGTAAGCCACGGGGCGGTAGGAAGGCCCTACAGGCTGGGCAAGGAGTCCAGTGGCTATTCCGGCCCGTTCATCCACAAAAAGGTGAAAAGGTCTGTTTGGTTTGGGCAGAGAAAAGGGAGGAGAAGATATCAGAGCATTACGGAGGGTGAGAAAGGCCTGTCGAACGGCGGAAGGAGAGGTGAGGGGTCCTTGAGGGGTTTCTTTAGCAGCTAGATATAACGGTTTAGTGAGGAGAGCAAAGTTAGGGATCCAGTGCCGGAAAAATCCTACGAGGCCCAGAAAGGAGAGAATTTGTTCCGCTGTTTCCGGAGGCTGGAGTTCACGGATAATCCGGGTGCGGTCGGCTGTCAGACCTTTTGTGGTAGAGGTAAGGTGGAGCCCCAGGGAGGTTACAGAAGATACAGATAACTGAGCCTTGGCTGGGGAGACCCGATAACCGCGAGGGCCAAGGTAATTGAGGAGATCTGCAGTATGTTGTCTTGAGAGGCTGAGAGACGGGCTACAAAGGCAGAGGTCATCTACATATTGAAGGAGTGTGCCGGGGGTAAGGGAGCAGGAAGTGAGGTCCCGTGCCAGCGCCTGACCGAAGAGGCGAGGACTGTCGCAAAAGCCCTGGGGAAGAACTGTCCCGGTGAGCTGACTGGACGTATGAGTATCCGGCTCCGTCCAGGTAAAGGCAAAGAGGAAATAGGAGTCGGGATGTAGGAGGATAGTGAAAAAGGCATCTTTGAAATCCAGAACCGTAAAGTGGGCTGTGGATGGGGGATATGGGAGAGCAAGGTGTATGGGTTTGGTACTACTGGGTGGAGAGGAATTATGGCCTCATTGATTAGTCGGAGGTCCTGGACCAGGCGATAATCCCCAGAGGCCTTGTGGACAGGCAGGATGGGGGTGTTGCAGGGAGAGTCAGTGGGGATAAGGAGTCCCTGGTTTAGGAGTCTGGTGATAATAGGTTGTAGGCCCCTAAGGTTAGTCTCAGAGATGGGAAATTGGGGCCTTGATGGAAATTTGGAGGGGTCCTTTAGGCGGATGAGGATGGGGGAATGGTGTGTTGCTATTACGGGCTTAGAAGTATCCCAAACTTGGGGATTGACTGGGTTCGCTGTGATTGGAAGAGGGGAATAGGAGGGGGAGGGTTCTAGAGACAGGCCGAGAAGAGGAAGCAGGAGTTGGGAGGAGGGGACCTTAGGGTCAAGTCTAACCAGCTGGAGGGAGGCCCCTAAGTGGAAAGGACATCTCGGCCTAGCAAGGGAACTGGGCAGGATGGTCTGACTAAGAAGGAGTCCTTCGATATGACATGGGAGTGGACCGGTCTGGAGTGGGAAGGATGGTTTGCCATCAATACCCATGACTGAGATCTGGGAAGGAGAAACTGGCCCGGAATAGGTAGGCAGGACCGAGTAGGTAGCCCCCGTGTCCACCAGAAATGAGATGGACTTACCCGCTCCCTGTAGCGTTACCCTGGGCTCGGCGAGGGTGATGGGGGTCTTCGAGTCCGGGCGCCGTCAGTCGTCAGCCAATCCCAGCAGTTCGAGTGGTAATGCCGTTGGGTCGGCCTGCCTCCCGCGTGGAGACGCTGAGGGCGGGCCAGTCGTAGGGCACTCACTCTTCCAGGCTTAGAAGGAGGTCGGGGATTGGGACACTGGCGAGCCCAGTGGCCTTCTTTTCCGCATTTGAAGCAGGCCCCTGGCGGGGTTGCCTTTTGCGGACCCCGTGGATGGTCCATGGGAGATGGCCGGCCTCAGGGCGGCTACAAGAGCTTGGGTTTGGAGGGCCACCTTCTGGTGCATCCGAGCCTGTCGGCTGGATTCTGCCACATCCTCACGGCCATTGTAGACTTTAAAGGCCATTTTTACCAGATCTCGAATAGGGGTCTGAGGGCTGTCTTCTGCCTGTTTTAATTTCTTTCGGATGTCCGGGGCTGATTGGGTGATAAAATGGGTGGCTAGGACCGCTGCCCCTGCCGGGGTGTCGGGATCCAGCCGGGTGTAGAGAGTTAAGGCCTCTGTAAGGCGATTGAGAAAGATAGCTGGATTTTCGTTAGGTTCTTGGGTTATCTCTTTTAGTTTTTCAAAATTGACTACCTTATGAGCGGCAGCCTGCATGCCAGCCAGGAGGCATTGGATCATGAGGTCGCGTTTACGACGGCCATCTTGATAAGTCCAGCCTGGATCGGTGCCGGGTACGGCAGTCGCTCCGACAGGCATGGAGTTGTCGGTAAGGTGAACCTGATCTGCATGGTTTCGGGCAGCAGTTTGAATTCTTTCCCTCTCGTAAGGGGTTAGAGTAGAAGATAGGATCACAAAGATATCGTGCCAGGTTAGATCGTAAGCTTGAGAGAGGTAGCGAAATTCTTTGATGTAGCGGGAAGAGTCGGCAGAAAAGGAGCCTAATCGCTTTTCTATTTGAGAGAGATCTTGGAGGGAAAAGGGAACATGAACTCTAACTAATCCTTCCGCTCCTGCTACCTCCCTCAGAGGGTAGAGGAGATTTGGATCTTGGGAGTCGTGAGAGCGTGTATGTGCACTAATTGGTGAAGCAAGGGGCGTGGGAGGAGAAACCGTTGAGGGAGGCGGGGGAGCGGTTGGAGGGGCCGGGGCGGGTTCCGGAGGAAGAGGGACCGCTTCAGGGTAGGGTGGAGGTTGGAGAGGAGTTCTGGAGCAGGGAGAGGCGAGAGATTCGGGTGGGTCGGCTAGTGGAGAGGGGTCATCGTCAAAGGAAGTTAGGGGCTTGGATGTAGGAGATGTCTGTTTGGCAAGAAGGATCTGGGAAGTGGAACAATCGACGCAGAGGGAAGGACGGGAGCGTAAATACCAGAAGGCCTGGACATAGGCGACCTCGGACCATTTGCCCGTCCTGCGGCAGTAATTATCTAGATCACGGAGGATGTTAAAATCGAAAGTCCCTTCAGGAGGCCATTTGGATTGATTGTCTAGAGGATACTGTGGCCAGGCCACAGTGGAATAGAATATGAGCCGTCGGCGACGGAGATCTTGGGAGAAACCGAGGGCTGTAAAATTGGCTAGGAGACACCCCAGGGGCGTCTTAGGATCTGGTTTCGATTGTGAGGTTCCCATGACCCCCAGTCTGTCCCCGAGTGAATGGAGAGAGAGAGGCGTCCCTGGTCTCCGTCTCCAATTCACGTCAGGTCGGAGGGCGGTCAGGCGATTGGGACGTCTCAACAGTTGCCCGAGGCCCGGAGAGAGGACGGAGGAGTCCCTGACGCGGCCGCGATTAAGGACAGGGAGTCCGGTGGGCAGGGACTCTGGGGGTCGGAGGGAACAAGGGAGGGGGACTTACCCCGTTTTCTGCCGGATAGGGTGGATGAGTAGAGGTTCCCTGGTTGTCTCCTGGGCGAGGGGAGGAGCGGCCCGCGCGGTAACCCACGGGGCTTGGTACCCCTCCCGGGTTTCGGCACCAAATGTAAGGAACGGCACCAAGAAAGGGGGAGAGCTTAAACAAGCTTTATTTGGGAACGCTCCCGGGCGGTCCGAGAAAAAGGAGCCACAGAAGTCGCGCCCGGGCGAGGGTTTGAGCAGAATTTATAGGGGAAGAAGGGAAAGGGGTGTGGTTAATCCGGGAGGGCGCAGGTTATTCCTTATTTGGTGGTCTCTTCGGGTATCCTGGCAATATCCGGTGCCGGTTGCATCAGTCTTCGGACCGTTAGTCCCGACCCTCGAAAGGCGGAAAGGCTGGACCGGGTGGAAAGTCCCCAGGTCAGTTTCTGGAACTGGGTGGTCCGGAAAGTCTCCAGGTCAGTTTCAACCTGTGAGTCTGATTGCCTGCCTCGGGCCAGTTGGCCTTACAATAATGTCGAGTATTCAGTTAAAAAGTACTGGGTATACTAAGAAGCTGGAAAGTGTGACCACACTCAGTGGCAGCATCAGTCAACAGAAACTGACCCAGAAATGTCACGCAATGATAAGTTAGGTAAGACTTTAAAATAGCTATCATAAATATGTTCAAAGATTTAAAGGAAAACACAACATGAGGAGAGAAACAGAGACTTTAAAAAGAATTAAATAGAACTTTTAGCACAAATAAAATATATGAAATGAAACAGTTCCTGCATAAGCTTAACATTAGATCAGATACTGTAGGAGAAAAGTACACATAAAACCAGGACAATAGAAAAAAAGAAAAAAGGGAGTAGCAGAAGGCTGAACAAAAGCAAAAAGTCTTAGCAACCTCTTGAACAGTATCAAGCAGCCTAACATAACTGGAATCTTTGACACAGAGAAGAGGTGAGGCGGCAGGAAAAAAAAGTTTTCAACATAATAGCCAAAGTGTTCAGATTTGAAAACTAATATCAACCTACAGACCAAGAAGCTTGGCAAAACCCAAGCAGGATGAGCCCAAACACTTTGGTCAATGGACTTCCCTGGTGGCGCAGTGGTTAAGAATCCGCCTGCCAATGCAGGGGACACGGGTTCAAGCCCTGGTCCAGGAAGATCCCACATGCCGCAGAGCAACTAGGCCCGTGCACCACAACTACTGAGCCTTTGTTCTAGAGCCCGTGCACCACAATGAAGAGCAGACCCCGCTCGCCGCAGCTAGAGAAAGCCCGCACGCAGCAGCAAAGATGCAATGCAGCCAAAAATAAATAAATTAATTAATTAATTAAAAAAAAAAACTTTGGTCAAGAAAGAGATTACTTCTAGTTACGATGATCAGTGTAACTTTCATGTAAGAGACAGATTCTGAGTTTGGCATAGAGTTTTAGGCTGAGAAAGATGAGAGAGCAAAAATCAGGAAGGGAGGAATGGATTAAGCGAAGGTACAGAGGCTAAAAGTACAGGACATAAGTGAAGAACAGAGAAAGATTAGTTTAGGGGGAGTGGAAAATAATGCAAGAAGATCGGTTACAATAAAATTCCCTAAAGCTTAAATATCAATATATGGAAGGAATTTATGATAAGGTAACAGGGATTGGACTTATCCTCCAACTCAAAACAACTAAATATCCAAAATATATGAAATAATAGTTTTTAGAAATTGGACAACAGGTGGCACAAGACAAGGATCCCTGAGAGAAGTGAAACAAATGAGGCGACCCTGTGATGGCCCCAGCTTACTATCTTGGGAAATATTTCAGGTAGCAGTGGTGAAAAATAGAACCTTTCTGTCTCTCTGAGTTGAGAAGACTCAAGTTCGGAGTTTAAAGAGGCCAAAGTGGCTAAAATTCCAGGGCAGTGAGAGGAAAGCTGCAAAGAAAAAGAGCCCTAGAATCTGCAGAGGCTCTTAGTGATTCCTTAGCTGTTCTGATAAGTACACGCATATAAGGAAACTACTTTCAGGTAGGGAAATGCTACTGGAAACGATCAGCAGAACCATCCCAGAGCTCACATAGGGCTTGAAATAGATGACGTTTCCGCCAGCAAGAGTTGAGAGCATTGAGTAGAATTCTCAGAAGAGTATTGCCTCAGTAGTGGAGGCAAGTTAACTTTAGACTAAAGGCTATTCTAGACACAACATACAAAGCTTCAAAGCAAGACTTGGAAATATCAAATTGTTTCCATAGAAGTTAACTGTGTCGCAAAACGAAGTTCAGAATTTTTCAAAGAGGTACAAATATCCCAGAATGTAGCAACATAAAATTCAAATATCTGACATCCAATTAAAAAAAATTAGACCCTCTCCAGAGGGTCCACCTCTAGTATTTAGCAGAGCACTGATCAGAGCATAGATGTGAGGAAACTATCTGAAGCTGGGAAAATAACTACCCAAAAGGATTAAAAAAATCAGAACCTGAATTTCACTTTGGGCCAGGAATATTGTATATACTCACCAGCCAGACTAAAAACACTTAAAATTCATGCGGCATCGGGTAGAGAACTTATAAGTGTTTTGACTTAGGAGTGGAAAATAATTAACCCTAGACTCCATGCTGCTCTCGACCCACCAAACAAATATTTAAAGCCAGACAATAAAAAAAATCAGATTGCGTCCAAGTAACTTCTAAAACAGAGTTCTAAAACAGAGCTCAAGAATATGTATAGGAATATAAAAATTCCAACACAAAAGTAAAATTCAATGTGCAGCATGCAATAAAAAATTACCAGGCATGCAAGGAAGCAGAAAAATATAATTCATAATGAGAAGAATAATGAATTAATCAAAACTAACCCAGAACTGACACAGATACTAGAATTAGAAGATAAAGATATAAAAATGGTTGTTATAACTGTGTCCCATATGTCCAAGACGCTAGAGGAAAGATTGAACATGTTAAGTAGAGACATAGAAGATACTTTTTAAAGCCTCAAATCAAACTTCTAGAGAGGAAAACTATAATGTCTGAGATGAAAAAAATACATTGTCTGAGATTGATGGCAGATTAGACAATGCAGAAGAAAATATTAATGAACTTGAAGGTAAAGCATTAAAAACAAGCTGAGATGAAAGAGTTTTTGAAAAGTAAATAGACCATCCAGAGTTATAGGACAACTTCAAGTGTCCTAATGTAATTGGGGTCCCAGAAGAAGAGGAAAGAGATGAGAAGAAAGAAAAAAAAATGAAGAAGTCGTGACTGAAAAATTTCCAAATTTGATAAAATTCTAAATCCACAAATCCAAGAAGTCTGACAAGGACAAGAAACACACACAAACACACACACACACACACCAAAGAATACCACAATCAAATTGCTCAAAACTATTGTTAGAAGATCTTAAAAGCAGCCAGACAATAACGACATATTTTATACAGTGGAACAAAGCAAGGAAGACAAAAGATTTCTTGATGAAAATAGTACAAGTGAGAAGACAGCAGAGCGACATCTTTAGGGTGCTGAAGGGAAAATATTGTCAATCTGTCATTCTACACCAAGTGGAAAGCTTCATGAAATCCTTCCTAAGCACGTCTGTTCTTTGGCCAAATTTCCATTCTGGACGCTAGCTGCCTTTTCCCTTCCCTTTCTTTCCACAGCCACTCCCATCCTGAGTTGTTCCATCCTGAATCGTCCCAAACAATTCAGCTCTTGAGAGAATATCCAGCAAACAAAAGTGTAATAGCAGATCAGCCCCATTTGGAAATTAATTTCATGACCACCACTTTTTATGTAAGCTTGATCCTTTCAGATGTTACCCTCTCACCTAGCCCCCTTCACCGGAAGGAACTCATCAAAGTATCTAGTAGACAAAACAAATCTCCACTGAGGGAGAATTCTGCTACTTAGAAAATAATCTTTTCTTTCTCTTGTTACCTATAAAAATTGGTAAAATCGCAACGATTGGTTTGGGAGAGAGGGGAATAATAAGTGTAATTCAGTGCTCTGATCTGCGGGCCTCTCGCTCTTGTGGCCTCTCCCGTTGTGGAACACAGGCTCCGGATGCGCAGGCCCAGCAGCCATGGCTCACGGGCCCAGCTGCTCCGCGGCATGTGGGACCTTCGCGGACCGGGGCACGAACCCGTGTCCCCTGCATCGGCAGGCGGACTCTCAACCACTGCACCACCAGGGAAGCCCTAGCGCTCTGATCTTGAAGTTACAGTGGTCCAATTCAAGGGGAAAAGCACAAGTGAAAGACTGGGTTTTTAATGAGACATCAGGATTAGTGATAGTGATTTGAGAGTTAGTTACATGGAGATAACAGTTAAAATTTTGGGAATGGGTAAGATTTCTAAAGTAACAGGTGAAGGCAAAGCACAAAGGTCCAAAAACAGGAAAGGCTAAAAATTGATGCTTTTTGGCAAAGAAGGAAAAAATGCTTGAGAAAGAAAGAAGGTAATCCTAGAGGTAAGAAGAAAACTGGGAAGGTGTCTTGGCAGCTAAGAGAAGATGCTGACCAAAAAGAGATGGTGGGGACTTCCCTGGTGGCGCAGCGGATAAGACTCCGCGCTTCCAATGCAGGGGGCCCGCGTTCGATCCCTGGTCAGGGAACTAGATCCCATATGCATGCTGCAACTAAGAGTTCGCATGCTGCAACTAAGGAGCCCATGAGCCACAACTAAAGCAGCCCGCCTGCCACAACAAAGGAGCCAGCTAGCTGCAGCTAAGAAGCCCACGAGCGGCAACTAAAGGAGCCCACCTGCCACAATTAAGGAGCCAGCTAGCCTCAACTAAGGAACCTGCCTGCCACAACTAAGGAGGCTGCCTGCCACAACTCAGGAGCCCGCCTGCTGCAACTAAGGAGCCTGCAAGCTGCAACTAAAGTAACCCGCCTGTCATAACTAAGACCCGGCACAACCAAGTAAGATAAATTAAAAAAAGAGAGAGAGAGAGATGGCAATGGGATTTAAAAGGACATAACAAGGTCAACCAAATTAGGACTGAGTGAACTCACTGGTATCATTGATTAGAGGAGCAGATGTGAAGCATTCATCTGTCGAGCACAGGGGTGCAGAGAACAAGGCAAGAGTTCAAGAGAACGATACAGTTGAATAAAGTCTTATCCCAAGATAATGTATGTGATTATGTTTGAAAGCCAAGAGGAGTAAATCTGTGAAGACGGGAAAATTGAAGATGCTAAAGAGAGAAGTTAATTGAGAAACAAGGGAAGCCTGAGGAAATTAATCCTGGGGCACGAAGAGAGGGGGATCTCTTCCTCTAAACCAGGAGAAAAAGAATTAGAAATGTCTAAAGGATAGATTTGCAGTGAAGAAGGCCAATAAACATAATGAAAAATGCTTAATCTAACTAAAGTTCAGTGAAACGTGAATTTTTTTAAGTAAAACACCATTTCACCCATCAGATTGGCAAACTTAAAAGAATCGATAATATCCGACGCTGGGGAGTATGTGGGGAAATACAGACTCTCCCGCACAGCTGGAAGGTAAGCTCAGTCTTTGTGGAAGGCCATTTGGCAACGTTTATTAAAAATGCACATAACATGTTACTCAACAATTCAAAGAAACAATTCCATAAAAATATATGTACAAGTAGGCAGAAAATTCTGTCAGGATTTATGTGATAGCATTGTTTATAAATGGCAAACTATAGGAAAAACGTAAATACCCATCAGTATAGTAATGGACAAATAAATATCTATAACATACTATGCTATGCAGCAGTATTGCTGAACAAAATAGAGCAATATGTGGTGGAAATATTCCCAAGATACGCTGTTAAGTAAAAAAAGAAGGCTGCCAAATAATATGTATGAAGCAATACGACTTATATCAAAACACATTGACAGTCCCATGTGCAAAGCAGTTGATTCGTGTACACACACACACACACATCTACATGTGCATTCATCCAACCAGTTGTAACCGGGTACCTACTAGACATGCGTGTAGCGTATTTTGATAAGAGATTCAAATGTATAGAGAGAAAAAGGGCTGGAAAAACGCACACCGGATTGATAATAATGGTTATTTGTGGGAAAATAAAGCAGGAGAGGGAAGTGTCGAGAAAGCCTTCGTTTGATCGTCAGTGTTGTATTTTTGAGGTAGATGTATTTGTGTGATGTGTATTGAGTACAACTGAAGGAGCCCAACTCTCACTAAACTTTTGAGCAGGTAACTAAGTGAATTACAGTCATTAGGCTCAAACTCCATCTTTTTTTTCTTCAGGTCATAATAAATAACCTATTGAGAACATCAAAAAAGGTGCCTGAGTACTTCAGGTTGACAGGAAGTCTGGATGCCCAGTGAGGGATAAATACGTGAAAGTCAGAGAAGGAATGGCGTGAGTGAACGATCCAGGAGAGGGAGAGGAATACGTGGAACATGGAAATGCTGACAGAAAACATGTTGAGAAAGAACTGTCTGGTAAGATGAAGACACTCAGTGTTTGGCCCAAGTGGTGTGAGGTCTAAGCTCTTGGGGGGTCACTCAACAGATAGACTGTGCTCATTAATGAATGCCAGGACATGAATCAGTTACTGAATCATCTTTGGATGTTCAAATGGGTCAGCAGAGGTTGCTAAGCTATAGATTTCAGGAGGGCTGTGGACATAAAAGGGAAAGACTTAAAATAATGAGGAGCAGAGGAAGGGTGGTAGAAATGGCCCAAAGTAAGGTCAGTCCCACCCACCCCCTACCTCTTATAATGCTGGTTTGGGGGAGCTCTCAGTGGGAGAGAAAAGTAGGAGGAACAGTATTGAAAGAGGAGGACTCGATAGGCAAAGCTGTGAATCTAGAAAAACGTTAAGGGAAAAAAACAGTATGTGCAACAGAGCAGACACCAACTGCATAATATGAACACATCGCGGATGAGACTGGGTGCTACCAGCGGGATGGCTAATAAGAACGAAGTCAAAGCAGCCAAGGAGAAAGGGTGCTGCCCTGAGCTCTGGGTGTGGTTCATTGGGATACGGAGACAGTTGGGGAAGGGAGCGAAAAGCAGAGCCATTCAGGGAAAGTCATAATGAGAACCAGGGTGTCTCCTTGCCGTCATTCCTGGAGCAAGGTGTCTCAAAGCGGGAAAATCAAGTTCAGGAGGGGAGAGACCACGCACACACACGCTTTCTTTCACACACACACCCTAAGATTCCAAATGCAAGACTTGTAATGAGTCATATTAGTAGCAACAATTATTTGACCGGTCAGGTATGTTTTTTTATTTTTTTTAACATCTTTATTGGGGTATAATTGCTTTACAATGGTGTGTTAGTTTCTGCTTTATAACAAAGTGAATCAGTTATACGTATACATATGTTCCCATATCTCTATTTTTGATGACATTACAAAGAGCAGTGGATGTGAGAGGATGTGAGAAAACTTCATTGAGATCTCCCTTTAGAATCTTGCTGTGTTCAAAGGTATGTACTAGATTATAACCGTGTTATCTTTTACTGAGGGAAGTTGAGACAAGCCGTTTGGAAAAGTTTCAGGAAAGTAAAGAGTCACTTTAAAAAGTGTCTTATAAAAATAACAGTAAAATTCATGTGCCAGTTGAAAATAAATGATAAAGAAATTCCCCAAACAAGTTTTAAAAATTAGTGGACTAAAGAGATATAAGGAATGGGCAATTTCTTTTTTCTAACGGATAACGTATTTTGAGATTTGCTGTGTCCAGGTGTAATCAAGTTGTTTTCACATCTTATCACCCTTAAGGTATAGCTCCACCATCCTGACAGGTGGTTGGGATTTGTCCCAGTTAACAAATGAGGGCACTGAGGCTTGGAGGGACTAAGTCACGTGCCCCAGCTCACACCACACCGGCGACACCTGGGCTCCACCTACTGCAAAGCTGACCGACTGCAAAGCTCCTGTGTTTCACTGTCTGTACTACGTTAATCCCCAGCATAGAGTGAGGGCAGCAGATTCACGTCGCTGCTGTGCAGAGAGGTATGCATTTCTCCCTCCCTAATATCCATCAGTGCTTACTCTTCCTTGCGTGCTGTTCATAGTGTTGAAACAGCTTGATCCTGACAAACACCCTATGCTGCAGTTATCAGCCCCCTCTCTGCAGATAAGCCCAGGCACAGATGAGTTTGATGATTCTGCCCACGGTCACAAGATTAGCAAGTAGTTGAGACAAGAGACCCAGCCAGGCAGTCTGTCTCCCGAAGCTCGTCGTGGTGGTGAAGAACCATGGCAATGCGAGTGGTTGATGTTGCTTCCCCCACGGAGAGAGAAACAAGAAAACGCTAGGATCGGAGGCAAGAGATGAAATTTCTTTTAAATTTTCCTCTTCACAAGAGTGTTGAGGAGACAAAAGAACCACAAAATTGGGTTTTCTGTTAACATATACATTTCAGATATTTGAAAGACAATGGGGATTTCACAGAAACTGAGAATTTCAGGATTCCCAGGTGATTCTGCGAAACAAGGGCCTCTAAGCAAAGCCAGATATGCTCACAGGAAAAGTTGTGACGGGATCAAGGAATATGAGAAAGAAAAGATTTCCAAGGTAAGTTTAATCAAGTACAAAGATAATGATAATTGTAACAAACGTTATTGAGTGCGTACTCTGTGCCGGACGTTGTTGTAGATAACATGCTCCCCGCTAGGCTGGATGGTCAGGAGATACCCTCAGAACCTCCTACAGCCAGTGGATGAAAGATTGGATACGATGACCTTATATCTCTGCAAATGCAGTTCATTCAAAAAATGTTATTAAGTGCATACACGCCTACTCTTTGAATGATTGTAGAGTCTATGATTCTAGAAATAAAACAAGATTCTAAGAACATAGCAAGAGAAACAAATTGCTTGAAGAGCTGGTTATAATAAAACAAGACAAGCAAACACACATATACACATATATATACACACACACAAATCTAGATAGAAGATATCCACTATGTGCGTATGTGGAATTTAGGAAAAAACATACAGTGAAGGTTACACCAAGGAAAAAAACAAAATTTCTAGGAACATTGTCTGAGGACTACCAGCTGATTTAATGAGGCATAAGACGCAGTCAGTAGCAGATCTACTCAGGGCTCAGAAAGGGCCTAGGGATATGCACTTTGATAAAGAACCTTCCTCCACTTTTTTTTTTTCCTTAAGCTAGAAGTCTCCTAAAGATGTCATTACTTCATTTGATCACAGTGGTAAAAAAAACAATGGGCATTGTATCTGAGTATGTCTGTGAAGCCTTACTCATTAAAATATCTGTCTGTATTGGAAGTATATTTACTTGTAATACCTCTCTACCCATAAAGACATAAATAGGACATTTGATATGACCCAATGCCTGATGGAAGCAAAGTGAACGTTTAGAGTAACCTAGGCATTCCTGCATTGCTAGGGTGTGGTCTTTGGAGAAGTAAAGCTCCGTCCTTCCCTAAGGATTTTGAAAAGTAAGAAGTTAAGGTGAGGTGTGGTCCTGCTAATGGCTGAATAAAGCAATCAGTAAGATATTAGTGATAGGGTCTCCCTCCTCCAGTTCTCCTCCAAACCATCCCTCAGGTCCTTGGTGAAGTAGCTGAGGCAAGCCCTACAGTAGAAGGCTGTGTCACCATATGGAAAACACACACACGCACACCCAAGAGAGAAGCCATGTTATGTAAGGTCCAGTGCTGTGTGTGGCTTTCACTAAAAGTCCTGAAAGGAAATCAGTGTGTCCATTCTTTCTCCCTTCCTCTGTTCTGCTTCCTGGTACCTCAGCGGGATGTCTTTCACTCAATCCTGGGTTATCAGTACCCTAGGAAGTACAAAGCCAAAAGTCCTTCTGGGTCCTAGATCACCATGCAGCGTCTACAACCGCCCTGCACTACTTACATTCATGCTTTTATGTGAAAGAGAAAATTCTGTCTTGCCCAAAATCACCTCAAAGCCTTTTTACCAGCTCTAGACTGCCTCACTCTGGGCTCCTTTTATGCAAATTTTTAAAGACTGGGTGTTTTTAAAGCCATGATTATTTAACATCTCTTACCAGCAGAAGAATGCATAACCTGATTGATATAGACTCAGACAGGACATCCTTGTTTTAGACACTTGCCTCGCTCACTGACTTCGTAAGACAACACATGGACCGTGCTCAGAGTTGATTTCAGGGCACAGATGTAGGACACAAGGACTGCTTGAGTGGGTCTAGTGACAATTATTCATAATCAAATGTGTTATAGAGCTGAACGTTGATGTGAAACAATGGCTGCTTTTAACAGATGAGGGTGTACTCCAGCACAGGAAGAACAGAGGGAAAAGAACAGAGGGAGAAGAAAACAAGGCTCCTAATATAAAATATTCTGTGTAGCCAGCATTTCATCCCAAAGATCCTAAATCTATAGAAAGAGTCAAGGCAGAGGCACCTCTGGACAATCGTTTCACTTGTTCAACCCAAGTTCTCTTTGTCCTATAATTTCTGGACCTAACTTTCTTTCTTTTTTTTTCTGGGGGTGATTTTATTTTATTTATTTATTTATTTATTTTTACATCTTTATTGGAGTATAATTGCTTTACAATGGTGTGTTAGTTTCTGCTTTATAACTAAGTGAATCAGTTATACATATACATATGTTCCCGTATCTCTTCCCTCTTGCATCTCCCTCCCTCCCACCCTCCCTATCCCACCCCTCCAGGCGGTCACAAAGCACCGAGCTGATCTCCCTGTGCTATGCGGCTGCTTCCCACTAGCTATCTACCTTACGTTTGGTAGTGTATATATTGGACCTAACTTTCTAATAATTGTAATATTCACCTTTCCATATTCATGGTTATCCCTTTAAATACCCACAATGTTTATTAAGCTCGGTCTTTCTTCTTTATTTTTTTCAAAGCTCTGTCCCTTCCTTCCTGCCAACTTGTTATCAAAACCCCCAGAGCTCTTGAGGGAACCAGAAATGTGTCCTCTCCGTACCTGGGTTGTATTCATATAAAGACTCGGTGGGAATGGGGCTGAGCAGAAAATCACTTAGCCACAGGGGTGGTGTACAGGGAGCAGATGATGTCAGTCTTGTGGATAAATTGCTCACACACAGATGTTCCAATAAGTCTGTAATTAAAAGGAAATCTGAATGCTTGGGCCAGGGGAAATAAATTCCCCAAGGCCAATCCTCTGTTGGTCTCTTTGATCATCTTCAGTAATGGGTCAATCAGACCACCTGCCCAAAGCTCTCCACGTGATGCGCTTGTTTTCCCTGTGTCCTAGCTAGGGCCTGGGGATTTAGATTACCCTTGCATTCGAGAGGCCTGGATTAGAAGGAGAGAGAACAATAATACTTACCATTTAAATACTCCATGTATACCGTGAAGGGGAGGAAATCTTTTCCCTTCTTCTATTCTCGGTTCTTTGGCTGGTCCAGCAATTAAACTGGCATTAGACAGATTCACAGGAGAAAGAAAAATAAATTTCATACATACAGGAACCCCAAAGGTAAGAGGCTCTAAGACATTAAGGCAACTGAGGTTTATATGCCATCCTGAGCAAAGGTGAAGGGGGGAGGGGTTTGGGGACTTCCAAGGGGAGGGATACAATTCACAGGAAGATGGGAAGAGCAGATGTTTGCCATGCCCTGCAGCTAAGTCTTTCTGATATAAAAAGTTATCTCTGGTATTAGCTGTCTTCCTGGTAGAGGCCCTCTATCTAAATGCTTTTAGGCATTTAAGGGAGGTGTCAAACAAACAAACCAAAACACCTCTTCCTGAGTCTGTTAGACCTTGATTGTCATCAGCCCAAAACAATCCACGTGGCAAAGTGGCATATTGGGGGGTCACATTATCCACTCCCCCTCAGTGACTTCTGTGTATTTTTACGTATATTATCTCATTTAATCCTCATAAGGATTTTGAGAGGCAGGCAGCTGATTCTTTTATTTTCTTAATAATTCATTATTTTTTAAACAAAATTTACTGCATATTTAGATTGTGATAGGCATGTATGAAGTATATGTTTAACCTTTACAAGACTCTAATACCTAGACCATATCTTACAGTTGAGGAAATGAAGGCACCCAGTTAGTAAGTGCTAGCGGTAAAAATAAATTGGCAAATATTTTTTTAAATGATAAGACCTACTGCTGATGGGCTTATAAGACAGTATGGTATTTCAGTAGGGCAATTTGGTATACATACATAAAGTCATCAAAAAGCAAAAGATCTTTGGGTCAGTGAGTCCACTTCAAGGAATTTGATCTAAGAAAATCATCAGACATTTAACATCCCAGGTACAGGAATGTCAATTGCAGGGTTATTTATAATTGTCAAAAACAATACTGAAATAAGTTAAATATTCGACCAGAGAAAGTTGTTTGGGACTTCAAAGGGGAGGGATACAATTCACAGGAAGTATCCCTGTATACTATAAAGTATTCTATAAAATGAAATATTTTTCACATATCATAACTTGTTTTAGGAGACTATTTAATGATACAGAAAATAGTTATATAGGCATGGAAAAATCATTTATTGCAAAGTGAAAAACACAGAGCTTTTAGTTCAAGATGATAGTTTGAAGAAAATCATTTATCTCCCTTTGGTCCCCCCAAAAAAGGCAACAAACTATTGAAATATAAGTTTTGGTAAAGAGCATAAAAGTGAAGAAATTAGTATGATTGCTGAACACTGGAAGGAAAATACTAGCAAAGCAAGATTTTATGAGTTTCTGAAAGATCAAAGATGGCTCCAGCCAAATTGATATATGAATGAGAGTGAGTAGAGACACGGCTCAGCACCGCTCAAGGAGAAAGCAGCAGCTGAGGCAGGGCTACAGCAGCTGTGGACAGAGTTCCTTACACCCACAGGCATGTAGTCAGAGCGTGAGAAAGAACTTAATGCAAGACAATGGGTTTAAGAACTACATGTTCAATGCCTGCTGAGTCAGAGCCTCTCCTTTCTGACCTCTGCACGTATGAATGTGTTTAAGGAAAATGTCTATAACGTGAAGCTGGAAAAATACCTTTCAGAAGAATTAAACTGTCAACCTACGAGGGGCAATGGCTTCTAGAAGAGGTTGCCAGCTCGCTTACCTTAAAGCCTGGCAGTCCACACACCACACCCACACAGAGCGTGTGCAGTCTTCTCATACAGGAGAGAGGCCACACTATCAGAGGAAATGTAGTCAGTTATAGGCAATTTATGTTTATTTCATGAACATGATTGGACCACTGAGTATCAGTAGACATTTGGTTTTTCAAGAAAAACAGCTGTGGCAAAGACAATGCTACAGATTCATCAAACCATTTTAGTAACCTCTTGGGAGTCCAGGAAAATTACATTTCACACACCCCTTGCATCTAGATGCAGCCAGACAGCTAGTTCTGAATAGTGGAATGTGAACAGAAACATATGCCGTTTCCAGGCTTGGCCCCAAACGCGGGATCTCCCACATGTGCTCTTCCACCTCACCTGTTGTGGCAACGGTGAGAAGCTTTGGTTAGCCATGTCCTGGATCTCAGGGTCACCCCTCATAGAATAGCTGTACAGGTGAGCCTCCTGGCCAGAAAGATACGCACTGGCCTTTAGGTGAAGAGAAAACTAAACAAGACAAACAAAGAACACACAACTTCTGCAGGGTTAAAGCACTAAGAATTGGGGGATTGTTATAACAGGTATTATTAATTACTCTTCCTTATGTAGTAATATAAAGGAAAAGACCAAATAAAACGGAATATTGACTCCAGAGGAAACAGAGATAGTTCAGGCTGTTGACACAAATAAACAATCTATAATAAGAATAAAAGAGAGTTTTATTCAGTCTAAACTGAGGACTATAGTCTGGGAAACAGCCTCTCAGTAGCTTTGAGGGGACGGTTCCAAAGAGGTAGGAGAAGAGCCAGTATACACTTGAATTCTTTCAGCTGGGAAATACCCGTAGTCAAGCATACATCTCTGTGAAAGATTACTGATGATCACAAAGGTCTCAAGTTAATGATTTTAGTGTTTTGCTTTGTATGGGAAGATGCAAGAATCGGAGGTCACTGAGATTCTTCCTTAGATATACATCTTAACTTTGTAGGAGCCAGAGCCTGTAAATCCAAATAATAGACGCTCCGTTCTGTTCTTCCCAGCCTGAATGCCCCTCAAGGCACACTGTCGTGGGTGACTGCAGTGAACTGCAACTTAACGCTCTGCATAACTGGATGAGCGACACTCTTTCCTTTAATGGTTAAAGCAGATATACGATGTATGTTTGACAGGCCATAAGACAGGCTGTTTTAGTTAGCATGATGTTCAAGCCAAATTATGTGTAAGCCAGAATGACTTCCCCGTACCTTAATATGTGAACATTTCTTCCATCAAGGGCAAAGACAGGGACCTTAACTGAATTTTAAGTCTCTTTTCTCTTTTCAGAAAAGTTTGAGGATATGTTGTATTCACTGATTAACAAAAGGATAAAATGAAAAAATCAACGAGAGAGTCACTGGAAGTAAAAAACTATTACTTAAATGAAAATTTCAGGAGAAAAGCTGCAAAAATTAGACCCCCCCCCAAAAAAAATCAAACACATAAAAAAGATAAAAAGCATGTGGGGAAAAGTTTAGCAATAAAGGGTACATGTTTTTGACATATATTCATAAAGTTGTCCCTATGTTAACTTGAGTGAATGATCCCTATGACCGAAGGGAAGTCTGGGAGCTGTTGCATAATGGTGTCGAGCAAGGCTATGCCTAGAACCCAGAGCATCCCCTGGGATGCCTTGTAGTGTTCCTCTGTCCAGTATTCCTAGATAATGAAAACTGCAGCATCCCAGTGAAGCCAGGACCCCCCAGGCTCAGATCCTCTGGGAATGAAGGTGTGATTCATCCAACCAAAAAAGAACTCTGTCTTGCTGAGATGCTGGTGGAGGGTAAAGGGAAAGTGGAATCTGGTGCAGGATGGGGTGCGTATAAGAAGGGTGCAATGACTGTTCATTTAGACTTCATGACCAGCGGTGGAAGCAAGGACCGAGGCAGCCATGTTTTGGGTTATTCAATGCTTTCTTTTCCTGCCTTCCCTGCGACATACACATAATGGGAAGAACCCTGGAACAGTGGCTCACATGTTAGTTTTCAGGTATGTCCCACTCAAACCACTGTTCTGTCTGCTAAAAATCAGATAGCTGCCTTCTCTGATCCTTGGACTGTTGCATCCACATGAACAACCTCTGATTTCATAAACCACCAGAGGATACCAGGGTAACCTTCATGGCTGTAACAAGCAAACTCTAATACCCATTAAAGTCCTAAATGGGTATTCCTGGTTGATGGCAATCACCTCTCGAAGGAATATTTCAGAGACCGTGGAGTTGTTATTTTTCTCATCTGCCTTTTAAAAAGTGTGATTTCCAAGACCCTTCTACTCATTTATATCAAGTCAGTAAAAAGAAAAGAGATCATAGATGAAGTACATCTGCCTATTAAGCTTCTTGACCAGGAGGTGACACAGGTTACATCTAGTTGCAGATGTTGAGGCGGAACTCATCACCCGACTCCTCCCCGCTGAATTCTCTCCCTTCGGCGTTACCGTGTCTTTTTTATTTCCCCAGATTCTTCTCCTTCTATCTCAGAGTGCACATGAAAATCTTCAACTGGCCCGCCAGGCAAAGCTCTATGGTGATTTTTACATTTTACAAAAAGGAACACAGGTACTAACAGCCTATGACCGTGATCTAAAGAACGGTAACTCAGGTTCTTTGCAGCCTTTTATTAAAGATACACGCCCTCATCCGCCAATAGTTTCTTCAGGGATCTGGTTTGCTTACAATTTTGCTTCATTAGTAGATTAGAAAGAAAGTTATCCTTTAACATTTTAAATAAGACAAAAATAATCGTTGGGACTTCCCTGGTGGTCCAGTGGTTAAGACTCCGCGCTTCCAATGCAGGGGGCACTGGTTCAATCCCTGGTCAGGGAACTAAGATCCTACATGCCCGTGGAGCAGCCCAAAAAATTTTTTTTAAATCCTTAATGGATTTTCCCATAAGACTCCTGGGAAACAAACATAAGTGTCCTGCCCGAGGCAGAGTAACATTTATGACCATGATGTACCCTCCTTTTGGTAGAATAGGAGCCTGTGGAGATCCAGCTGTGAGGCCACCACCAACACCCCTGTTGTCATGACCCACCCCACCCTCCATGATGAAGCCAGAGACAGGAAGTAGTGTTGCTGACAGCTGCATCTTTGACCAGTACAATTTATTGAGAAGAAAGCATGATTTCCTTCTACAGCTCTCTTTTTTCCTTTCGTATCCTGAAATTGACATCTAATTGCTATTTTAAAAATAATTAAATACAAACCCCTAAACACTCACCCCTTTATTATGTAAAGCAATTCAGCCCTGCCCATGTCTCTATACTCAAATTTACATGTGCAGATAATAGCCAAAAAGAAAAAAAAAGTGACAGCAGTGACAGCCCACCTGATTTAAGCCCTGGATATAGGGGGCAGCTTGGGAGCAACCTGCTGTATTTGAGCATGGCGTGTTGCAATTGCTCTTACCCCAGAGAGCTTAGCAATACGTTTCCTCCAAACACAGCACAACAGAACAGCTTTCCCTAAGGAGGATTTTCAAACCAGCTGCTAAGAAGAAAAAAAACCCAAACATTCTCTGTCATGTTATACTAACTTCTACTGCTTGAATGTTGTTGTCTGCCAACCAATTTCTTAGCAGCCTTTTTTGGAAACTATTCAATGGCATTTAACAGATGGAAAAACCCTAGATCACAGAGAAAGACACATCAGAAGCATACACAAACTTATCGGAGTCCCAACAAAAACAGTCTTAATCATTTATTTACAAAGACATGAACTTGTTTCTATTTGGAAAGATAGACTAAGCTACACGACTGGAGAATACACTTATTAATAACAAAGCAGATTAGGAAGGAATAGGCACATAGTAAAATAACTTCAATATAGTTAACGTGAACTAGAGAAATTGCCCATTGTAAGTAGCGCTGAATCTACCAGCCTCACCACCGCTATCATTACTACTAAAAGAAGAAAACGCTTTTGACTAGGAGAATTGGTTTTTAAATACGCTCACAGAATACATTTTGTCAATATTCTGCCAGGTATTCAGAATCTAAATCATTCACCAAAGAAGCTATTCTAAAATCTTAAACTTTCTAGTCAAATGAGAAAAGAAAAGTAAAAACAGGAGCAAACCTCACTTTTTTGTTGTTCATCCCTTGAACTATTAATAATTGCAAGAAAATGTATTGCCAATTATTAGGCATGTAAGTCCATCATATTTCTCACTCTGTTAATTTATTTGAAGACTGTTACAAGACATGTAGATTCTCAGAGGAAACTTTGTTTGCTTACCATGATTATCAGTCTTCAGATGAATCACCTAAAATCAGAATGTGCTGCTGTGTCCCTTCCGAATCACTTAATCCCTACCAAATTCCGGTTAAAGAAAATGATGGCTCTTGGAGACCATTAGGAATAATTATCCCTTCGACAACAATTTGATCATGGATAATTATGTGATGTAACAATAGAATAATTAGACTTCTTTCTCTGCATTTGTGTGTGGCATAGTCATGCCACATTTGCTAAATTATATTTTTAAATGACCTATTAAAATTAGTCAGCTCTGTAAATGTCATGGCTAGGAAAGGTTTAGGTAATTGCGATGCATGTGGTACTCAAGATTGTATTTTAGTTTCCTTCCTTAATACTGGAAAAATTAATTCAATAAAAACGTTTATACCAAATTAGTTCAATGGGCTAGACACTGCTGGGAGATAAGTTAGCAAACCTGACATGGAAATCATTATGGATCACACAGTCCTGGAGAAGAGAAAGACATTCCTCAAAAACTACACAAATAAATACATATTTACAAAGTAGGATAAAAGTGATGAAAGAGAAAGCATAGTCTTCTGTGAGTATAATAGGATTTCAGAAGTTTTCCCTGAAACAGCCATCTGTGAGCTGAGATTCTTTTATTGTTATAAAATATACATAACTTCACATTTATCATTTTAACCACAATTCAGTGGCATTAAATACATTCACCATGCTGTGTAACCATCGGCACTATCTATATCCAAAAGTTTTCATCTTCCCCAACAAAAATCTGTACCTATTAAGCAATAATTCTTCCTCCCTCCCTCCCAGCCCCTGCCAGCCTTTATTCTGTTTTCTGTCTCTGTGGATTTGCCGCCTCTAGATACCTCATAAAACTGGAATTGTACAATATTTGTCCTTCTATATCTGGCTTATTTCCCTAAGCGTAGTATTTTCAAGGTCCATCCTGGTAGCATATGTCACAGTGTCATTCCCTTTTCTGGGTGAATAATATTTCATCATATGCATATACTGCCTTTTGTTTATCTGTTCATCTGTTCACTTGGCTTGTTCCTACCTTTTGGCTATTGTGAATAATGCTGCTGTGAACATCTGTTCTAGTTCCTGCTTTCAATCCTTTTTTTTTTTTTTTTTTTTTTTTTTGCGGTACGCGGGCCTCTCACTGTTGTGGCCTCTCCCGTTGCGGAGCCTGTGGACCCAGCCGCTCCGCGGCATGTGGGATCCTCTCGGACCGGGTCACGAACCCGTGTCCCCTGCATCGGCAGGCGGACTCTCAACCACTGCGCCACCAGGGAAGCCCTCAATCCTTTTGTGTATATACATAGGAATGAAATTGCTGGGTCGTGTGGTAGTTCTACGTGTAACTTTTTAGAAAACCGCCAAACTGTTTTCCATAGCTGCTGCTGCATCATTTTACATTCCCACCAGCAGGTACACAAGAGGTCCAATTTCTCCACATCCTCACCAACACTTATTTTCCATTTTTTAAATTATAGCCATCTTAGTGAATATTAAGTGGTATCTCGTGATTCTGATTTGCATTTTCCTGATGATGAATGATGTTGAGTGTCTTTTCACGTGCTTATTGGACATTTGTATATATTCTTTGGATAAATGTCTATTCAAGTCCTTTGCCCATTTTTGAATTGGGCTGTTGGGGTTTTTTTGTTGTTGAGTCTTAGGAGTCCTTTACATATTCTGGATATTAAACGCATACCAGATATTTAATCTGCAAATATTTTCTTCCATTCTTTACATTATCATTTTGGTTTCTTGATATTATGCCTTGACATACAAAAGTTCTTAATTTTGATGCAGTCCAATTTATCTTTGTGTGTGTGAGCCTGGCTTTTGGTGTCATGTCCATGAAATCGTTACCAAATCCAAAGTCACAAAGATTTTCCCCAATGTTTTCTTCTAAGAGTTTTATAGTTTTAGCTCTTAAGTTTAGTTCTTTGATTCATTTTAATTTTCATATATAATGTAAGGTAAGGGTCCAACTTCAGTCTTTGGCCAGTTTTCCCAGTGCCATTTGTTGAACAGATTGTCCTTTCCTCTTTCAAGGATCTTAGCGCACTCCTCAAAAATCAATTGACCATATATGTGAGCGTTTATTTCTGGGCTTTCAGCTGAGATTTTTAAGAATAAATAGGAGTTACCTAGATGACAAAAGAGAGAAAAATCCCGCTAAGTAGAACGATTAGTTTGAGCAACAGTAAGTATTGCCTTTCTTTTCAAGGAATGTAGCATTGATATCTCGTTTTTCTATTCCTCTTACACATACTGCATTAAAGTAATCTGGTTTTCTAACATCTCTTCGGGGGGATACTTTGAGTTATTTACTTTACTCTGGGGGAGTCTCCAGCAGGATAATACAGGGTAGCACTAAATCTACTCTCCTTCTTCATCTTGTAACCAAAGTGATAAATAAATATGCCACTTTTTTTCCTTCTAGTATCCGACAGGGAGTGGTGATTCAGAAAAGCACAACTCAGAAGACAAAACATTAATTCTCATAAAAAGTACAGGACAAAATTATAAGAAGAAAAAAACCTAATTATCTAACAATTAGTAAAGCCCACCTTGCCTATAATAAAATTAGTAATTACATTATTCTGAACAGCAGTGTTAGAAAAGCTCCTTCTAGGCAATTAAAAAATTTGTTGGAGGGAAGAAAGGGGCAGTTAGTGTTGTTGTAGGGTTTTTTTTGGTTTGTTTTTTTGTTTTTTTTTGCGGTACGCAGGCCTCTCACTGTTGTGGCCTATCGCGTTGTGGAGCACAGGCTCCGGACGCACTGGCTCAGCGGCCATGGCTCACGGGCCCAGCCGCTCCGCGGCATGTGGGATCTTCCCAGACCGGGGCACGAACCCGCATCCCCTGCATCGGCAGGCGGACTCTCAACCAGTGCGCCACCAGGGAAGCCCCTGTTGTAGGGATTTTATGAGCGTTAACATGGGAAATTTCTGTAATTTCCACTAGTTTTATTTAACATTCTGCATTATCTGTCAAATGTCTCTACTTCATTCATCTATTTTGAATGAGATGAATAAACATAATCCAGTTAAGAAATGTACTCTATTTTCCAACATGGAAATAAACAATTTCATGTTTTCATTTAAAGTGGTTAAAGTCTTTAAGCCTATATTTTTGTTGAATTTGAATGTGACTATCCCATGATTTTTTTTAATCATTTCCCCCTTTCACACTGCATCCTGTTGGGTTTATAATAAATAAAAAGTGAGTTCAGTTCTAAACTTTACCCTTTTTCATGATTGCTGCTTTAGCTACACAAAGACTCAGATGAAGCTTTTGAAATTACTGCTTGTAAGAGCCTAATCAATTTTGCAAACAAATTAGCATCTTTTCGCATCTCTCCTTGGGCTGTGAAGGTGCAGGGAAAGAGAGGGGTAGAAGAGGAGAGGTGGGCAGTGGGAAGGATAGCAATGTTCTCCTTCCCTGGGTGTGTGTGTGTGAGAGAGAGAGAGAGAGAGAGACAGAGAGACAGAGAGAGTGTATTTAAACTCCATGGTTTAAATATTTCAAAACTATATCTTTAATTTTAACAGTATTATTTTGTACTGTTACTGATGGTTCCATTTTTATTTGAGAAATTAAAGGGTCAAGTGCCCCCCTAATACCATCTCATTTATAGAAATATTTCCAGAAATGCAAAAGACAACAATTCATTATTTAAGTATATTACAAAATGTGAAAGAGACTTTTTGTTACTTGCTACCTGAAGAAATCTCACAACATACTTATTCCACTGACTTACCATGGAAATCGTTCTAGAATATTATGCTTATTAGGACAGTGTACTTGGTTTGACATCTGTCACTTTAATTATGTTTTCCACATTTTAATGCTTCCTTGTTATCTTTTGTATATTTTGCCTTTGCATGAATGAACTATATCCATTTACTTTTATCTTTTATCTATGGTTTGTAAGGTTAACACCCTATTTTAAAGATAATCTTACATGATTATCTATTTAGAAGTCTTTTTACCTAATTATGCCAACAGTAACGATGGACTTCCTTTGATGATGTCAAGGAAGTTAACCCTGATGACATCCCCATCTTTGCTATTTCCCTTTCATACTTTGGATTATACTAATCGGGAGTTTAAAATCTCCTTTCAAAGAAACTTTCTTTTATATTTACATCGAATATTTTACTTTTGTTCCCATAATTACTCTCAATTACTTAATGTTCCTCTTTTTATTGCCTAGTGATTTGCAGGTTTGCATTTTGTTTTGTATTTTATTTATCCTACAACTTTAGTTTCTGTGATTATAACCACTTTTTCTCAATCACAGCTTTCATAATGAAGAATGAAGTTGCTTATTCATCTCTTAATTGTTCAGAGTACTTTTGCAGTGTGTCTTGCTGGAAAACAGACTTGAGTAGTAAATGTTCCAAGAATTTGCAGATCTGAGAATGACCTTATCTTGCCTCTTGAAAAGAATAGGTCCTGAGCTGGGAATATGGTATTTAAGTCTATATTCAATAGAGAAGTATGAAGCTGCAGGTAACAAAAATCACAATTACAGGTTTGGGGTTTTTTTTCCCATATAACAAGCAGTATATGTGGTTGCTGGCTTTGGCTCAGCTGCCAGTATGGCTGCTGCAGCTCCAGCCACCGTGTCTGTGGTACCAGAATAATGGTCCCCAAAGATATCCACATCCTAATCCTTGAAATCTATTATATGAGTGCACATGGCAGTGGGGAATTAAGATTGCATATAGAATTAAGGTTGCTAATTACCTAACCTGGAGATGGAGAGAATTATCCTGGATTATCTGGGTGGATCCAATATAATCACACAAGTGATTATAAGTAGAAAAGGGAGAGAGAAGAGAGTCAGTGAGAAGAACTCAGCCCAACATTGCTGGCTTTAAAGATAGAGAAATTCATGAGTTAAGGAATGTAGTGGCCTCTGGACGTTGCACTAGAGACGTCAAGGAAACAGTGCCTCCAGAGGGAACACAGACCTGCTTACGTCTTGATTTTTTTTTCTTTTTTTTTTAGCCCAGCTAGACCTATTTCAGACTTCTGACCTCCAGAACTGTAAAATAATACCTTTGTGTTGTTTTTAGCTGCTAAGTTTTTTGTGGCATTTGGTAGGAAACCAGTACAATGTCCAAGGGATGATTTCAAAGCAAGACAGACAAGAAAGGGCCACATCAGCCAAATCTGTGCCCTTTTATCAGAAATCCAAAAGCTTTCTCAGAAGTGCCCCAAGCAGAATTCTATTTCCTTTTCATGAAGCAGAATTAGGTTTGGGTATCCGCTCCTAACTGTAAGAAAGACTAGGAGGGCAATTATTTAAGCTTCTCAGCCTCAACATTTCAGGTAGCTAACGAGAAGAGTTGGGAATGGCTTTTTAGAAGCTGATCAATTGTGTTTTATCCTTTTCTTCTGAGCACTCTGAAGGTATTATTCTACAGCTATGGACCTTCTCATTAATCAATGCCCCAGAAAAGAAATATGAACACATCTTGACTTGGACTCTTTGTTAAAAATGAACTGTGTGTGTGTGTATAAATTTATAAGGTACTCACTGGAAAACTTTTACCAGAATATATCTTGGTATTGATTTCTGCCTCAGTTTTGCTAAATTGTCAGTTTCATGAGTTTTTTTTAAAGTTAATTCAACCATGTAATAAATATTCATTAAGTACTTAGCATGTGGATGTCCCTGGCAGTGCAGTGGTTAAGAATCTGCCTGCCAGTGCAGAGGACACGTGTTCGAGCCCTGGTCCAGGAAAATCCCACATGCTGCAGAGCAGCTACTGAGCCTGTGCTCTAGAGCCTGAGAGACACAATAAATGAGCCCACGTGCTATAAATACTGAAGCCCGCACACCTAGAGCCCATGCTCCACAACAAGTGAAGACACCGCAATGAGAAGCCCGCACACTGCAATGAAGAGTAGCCCCTGCTCGCCACAACCAGAGAAAAGCCCGCGCACAGCAACGAAGACCCAACGCAGGCAAAAATAAAATGAATTAATTTATTAAAAAAATAGTATTTAGCCTGTGCCAGATACTGAAATAAATTTCGTTAATTTTTTATTTTTCTTCTCTTGTGTGTGTGTTTTTTTTTTTTTTTTTTTTTTTTTTGCAGTACGCGGGCCTCTCACTGCTGTGGCCTCTCCCGTTGCGGAGCACAGGCTCTGGACGTGCAGGCTCAGCGGCCATGGCTCACGGGCCTAGCCGCTCCGTGGCATGTGGGATCTTCGCGGACCGAGGCACGAACCTGTGTCCCCTGCATCGGCAGGCGGACTCTCAACCACTGCGCCACCAGGGAAGCCCTCTCTTGTGTTTTTAATCTGTCTTCTCATTCTGATATTACTGTCATTTTAAGGTTAGAATTCCCCTTTTGTATTTTTCAGATGTTTTATCTTCTCTGTTATTTAAAAAATAATCTATTTACGTCTCACATGGAATGTCTTCCCAGGTTCATGTTATATTTCACTGGTTTGTTTTTCCTGGAGTCTTAAGTCAATTTTTTTCTTTCTGCATGACTGAGATTTTATTTTGGCTATTGTGCTTTTCTTTTTTTTTTTTCACACTCCCTTTTCATCCCAACCTTTAAAAATAGTTTCCGTATCTGCTTTTAACTCACTAAGAATATAAAGTGAAAACCTTTTCTTTAAACTCTTACATCATTACTCCTTTTTCACTTGGCCTCAGATTTTTAAAAGATCTCAAGTTTTGTTGTCGTTTACTAATTATTAATACCGACTTGCTCCTTTTGTTACTGGTGATTAAAGGTCTGATGGGATAGACTCCAGAATCCCATATGAATGGAGAGGGAGAACTATTGTCTAAGACAAGGGAACATCCAGCAGCCTGAGAACGAGGAAATGCTCCAGCCACATCTAGAGCTAGTGGCAGAGCGTGCAGCAATGCAGGTCACCCTTCCTATTTTTTGGTGCGGGGGCGGGGGGGAATGTGGATGTTTTCAGAGAACACGGTCTGGGATCAGAGCTAGAGGACAAGACTGCATGTGACTGGGAGAGCGGACCATGGGATCATCTGCTCCATGTTGTAGATCATCGCACCCTGTCTGGATCCAAAGGGAGAAGACACAGCATAGACAAAGGGAAGGGGCAGAGTGGTGTGGCACACTTGTCAACCCTGTCCCGCACGTGGATATTGCCCAAACTTTTATTAAAATCTGGAATGTTTTCAACTCTTCTGGTTTATATGAGTAACTGCAGAGGATTTTTCTATTGAGATGGTGTCATAATTATTCTAGTAAAAGGAGGCACCTAGCATTCCATTCACTCCATTAACTTCCTAGGAATCATCTTTGAACTTTAAAAATATGTATTAAAGATGATGGCCTGGAGGGCTGGGCTGCAAGGATGTCTTATGAAAAGCCTCCGTCTTCATAGATTGAGGGAAAAGTAGGTAATTGTGATCATCTCAGCTCTTTTGCGGCGGAGGCTGCTGGTTGCTTGTCTAACATTCTTTCCCTTCTCCTCTCTCACTAACAGATCTTTAATTTTATTTGGTGCACGTGTATTCTCTGGCCAATAACATACAAGGAGAAGTCACTGGGTAAAGTCCCCAGGAAGGATCTTCAAAGAGTCTTAACTCTGCTGAAACTATGCCCTGTATCCTGTGCCCATCTTCTATTTCTTGACTGAAACTAATAGACCTTATAATTGGAGCCCTGGCTGATGGGCCGACAACCTGAGAACAAGGCTTCACGCTAGAGGTGGAGGGGCAGAAACCTAAGTCTTGTTGACCTGGGGCTGCCACAGCATCCCTGAATTCCTCGAGTTGGCCCTTACATACAGCTGACATCAATCTCTAACTGATTAAACATCCTATCAGGAGAGAAGAGCCTTTCTCTTTCTCTCTGTGCACTAATACCTCTGAATGTCTTTTTATTATCGTTCGGTTAAAGTAATACAAAAGTGTGAGACTCTGTTGGGTAAACTTTGAAGATCACTCACATCCAATGAGCATTCGGGTTATCAGTCACCACTGGTGTACAAATCAGTTGCAAACTAGGTTTGTCTTTCAAACAAACCAGTCCTGTAGGTTTACTCTAGAAGTTTCTAAACAGAAAAAAAAAAAATTGGGCATTTGACACTTTTATAGGCCAAAATGTTTGGAGACCACACTCCAGCTTTTGGGAAGACTGCCCCTAGAGGCCACGGAGCCTGGAGACAGTTCAGGGACATGCCAGGGACCCTGTGAGCTTGTGCATCTGGAGCTATAACTCATGTCTTGGAATAAGAGATCTGGGGGCTCAGCAAGTTGCTTTTTTGCTTTTTACTAGAATTCTTATCACTGAAATTACTTATAAAGCTCTTTGTTTATAATAACATTAGCTTGCATTAGCCATTCTAAAGGGAAATAAAAAAGAAGAAAATTGCACATCCTTGGGGAGTGACAGATGTTGGAGAGAGAAAAACCCAAGAAGGAGGCAAAAACAGAAAAACAAAACAAAAGAAAACCAGAACCAGTTAAAAAGCCATCTCAAATCACCTGGAGTTTTCTACTCAGGATCTTTTTTTTTTTAACATCTTTATTGGAGTATAATTGCTTTACAATGGTGTGTTAGTTTCTGCTTTATAACAAAGTGAATCAGTTATACATATACATATGTTCCCATATCTCTTCCTTCTTGCATCTCCCTCCCTCCCATCCTCCCTATCCCACCCCTCTAGGTGGTCACAAAGCACTGAGCTGATCTCCCTGTGCTATGCGGCTGCTTCCCACTAGCTCTCTATTTTACGTTTGGTAGTGTATATATGTCCATGCCACTCTCTTTGGCTCCAAATTTACATTGTAGATGGTTGTGTCCCAACATAATGACTTCTGTGAGCTACAGACTTTGTTAGGTCCTGCCCTTCAGCACAGAGCAAATTTAAATACTATGATTTTTTATTCACTTATTCTAAAACACTTCTAAGCACCTAATGTGTGCCAGGCACTGAACAAATTTTAGAAAGGATTTATGTCCAACTTTAAGAAGGATCTTATTACTTTGTTTTCTAATAGCTGCAGATGGCAGCATCACTTAACAATGCATTCTGTGCTATCCACCTGCTGTTAAAATTTAGTTTGATAACATAGGAGATTACGATACAGGGCAAATTGTCATCACAAATTTAAACCTCTTTGCCTCCAGGGTACAAGGGAGCTTTCTTTGAAGACCAGATCCCTCTCAAATATTAACGAAGAAAAACTAATTACATAAGCCTCAGACAACAAAAACTTAATTTCATATTATAGGCACCTAATGGGTGGTATAAAAAATGAGCTATGTCAGACAATAGAAAGGAATAGAGATTTTTTTTGCTATAATGTCAATATATGATGAATTGCAAATTTCTATTAGAACTTCTGGGTTTTATAAAGTTACTTCTATGTTTTGGTTTGATTGATACTTTTATTTTTAACATAGTTTAATCATACGCTTTTTTAAAAAGTTTCCAATATACCCATAGCTTTCTGACAATCAAATTATTACTATATCTAGGATCATGAGTTATATAATATTGCATATAAAGCCAGGTTTCTCCACAAAAGTCTTTCAAGGTCTTGGGGAGAACTGATTTGGAAATGAAGGCAATTCTCTACCACTGAGTTTCAGAGCAAAGAGAAGAAACAGATAAACTCACCAATGTGAGTGGACTTATTATTTGGATGTCCAAACGCAGAATCCCTCAACAGCATTAGGCTTATTAATTGACTCAGATATTGAGAGTAAACAAGCCCCTTGCCCAGTGGGGACTAGTTCAGTCGCCTTTGTCTGTCTTTATATCACTCATTCAGCCAATTCATTAAAGCCTGTTTCTGCTAATGAGTTTCATTGTTCTGTTTATTGTGCTTGTTGGCTCATAGACCTCTTTCACAATTTTCCAGGATTTCTGAATGCTCCTTAAGTACCAGTTTTGACCAGCCCATTTGCAGCTAGTACTTTAATAAAGGTGTCGGGAATAAATGAAGAACGTAGAAGGATGTGGGACAGGGTAATATGGGGAGCTGGGGGTCAGGGAATAAGCCAGACTCCCCCGATACTTGTGTTCTTTGAAAGAGCCAGCAGGTGGTAGCAACACTTCGCAGCAAGGCCTCAGCTCAGTGCTGTTAGGACCGGAACAATAGAACCCCAATCCTGTCCCGGGTTTGAGAGGAGGCTACGGGTGGGCAGAAACCTTTTTTCCTCGCGGCGCCCCCTCCGTTCCTCAACCCTTCCAGGCACCCGCTGCGAGTACCTTCCACCGCCTCTCATCCGTGTGGGGAATTTCTCTCTGGGGAGCGGGCGAGGCAAGAGGCTCCCAGAGGTCCAGCGACTTGCCCGGCAGTGTAAGTTCCTGGCACCGACCTCGGGGCTTCCCCTTTGAGACCCAGGCTTCCCTGCCCTTCGGAGAGGAGGGAGGGAGGGCGGGTGGAGTCAGAAGCCCCAGCTGAGCAAGATCCAGCGTCTCCAACGCGGAGCACAGCTGAAGGCTAGATCCGAGCCCCTTTCGTACCCTGACTGCCTATCCACCCCCAGCCCACCTCCGCACCCTCTAAATTCTCAGTTTGTCTTTCCCTCCACCCCCTTCTCCTTCTTTTCTCTTTTTCTCAGCTCACGCCCACCTTAGTTCAAATCTGAGTGGGAACTAAAACAGCGGGTTTAGTTCCTGGAGTTGAAGCAGAAAAGCAGGGGAGGCGAGGGGGCGCGGGTGCCCCTGCCCTGCCCTGGGTACCAGTGGCGCAGCTCTCCAAGCGCCGGAGCCCGCACCCGCCCCGGGGGCTTTAAACGGAGCTCCCGGCCGCCCGGCGGGCCGCCTCCCCCAGCCCGGCCCGCACGCCATCCTCCGCGCCCACGTCCCCTGGCCCGGCGGACGGGCAGGCCCCGGGCGAGCCCCGCGCGCCGGGGCCGCGGAGCGGGCGCCGCGTACTCGCCGCCGAGGCCGAGAGGGCGGGCTGGGTTCCCCGGAAGAGGGGAGAGGGAGGGCGGCCGAAGGGGCCGGAGAGGGGGCGGGCCGGGCGGGGAGGGACGCGGAGGGGGCGGGCCGGGCTGCGCTCGCTTCGGCCGCCGCTCGGGAGCAGAGCAGCGGGCGGCGGGACCCGCGACCCAGCGCGGCGCCGGCGAGCGCGACGCGGGCCCCTCACGGTCCCCGGCGCCCCGCCTCCGGAGCAGCCCCTGCCGCCGCGCGGACCCGCGCCGCGGAGAAGGTTGGTCCCTGCACCCGAGCGGAGAGGCGGGCGGCCCCGGTGAGCGCCCGGAGCCCCGGCTCCAGCGCGGGGCCTCGAGGGGTGCAGACCTGCTGAGCCTGCGGCCGGCGCGAAGGTGAGCCCGGGGGTCGCAGGCGGCGTGGGGGGCCGGGGGCCTGCGTGCCTGGGGACAGGAATTCGGGTTTGCAGAAGTAAAGGGGCCCTCCAGACAGGGCCTCTGCAGAGCCGGGGGTCCTCGTGGGGGAGTGCTGAGTCTCCGTCCCCAAAGCGAGAGCGGGCTTCGGGAGGGGTGCGGACCCGGCCAGCCTGGCTCCCACCCCACCCCCGCCTGTAACGAGCCGTCAGTGACACCCCGATAAGCCTGCTGCTGCGATCCCCCACGGTGTTTCCAGAGACACTCGGTTGGCTCGGATATAGGGGTTCCTGATCTAGGGGTCCTGGAAGAGGCCGGGCTCCCAGCCTCATGAAGGGGATTGCCCACCCCTCCGACTCCAGGGGCATGTCTCCAATCCCGGCGGAGCTGGGAGGGGCAAGGAGGTGGATCGCACACCTGCCCTCAGCTCCCCACAGCCTATCCTGCTCCCGCGGCCCCATCACCACCCAGAAGCCCTGGAGTGGAGGGAAGGCTTGGTTCCATGGTCCGCAGCCCTGACGCCCAAATTACAGCCAAAGTCTATTGCTTGCTGCTGCCCCAGCTCCACCCGCTCGCTTTACATGTGGGTGCGTGGCCCTGCCTGCCCGACACCCCAACCCACCAGTCTTGGCTGTCTGGCCCCCTCTCTCCTCCCATCCCTGGGGGAGCTGGCAGGGGCCCAGCATAGCCGATGTTGTAATGTCCCTGGCAGTGCCCAGGGAGAGAAGTGGCTGGGCCTGTTCCCAGTCAGTTAACCCCGGGCCCTGCGCCCGCCCAGGGAACTTGACTCAGGCTCTAGAAGGAGAGATGCCCGTTTAGTGGGAAAGGAGCTGTGGGAAGCTGGCAGTCCAGGGAAACTGCCCAAGTGATGGGCACTGGGGCTCTGAGACTTGCCAGGTGCTGTTCAGAGGGGCCGCTTGGCTCTTTCAGGGCAATGCACATTTTTTATTGCAGGAAGATTAGGGTGCGGGCTCCTATGTACGTACCTGCCTAGTGACCTGGGGAAGAGGACTCCTTTAGAGTCTGTCGGTTCCTTCAGGGCACGAGAAGATGGGAGGCAAGGGCCTCTCTGTCATCAGAATGCCAGGGAGCAACAGGCAGTGATGGGCTGAGCAGAGGACCGGCAGGACCATCCCTCCTCCGGGCAGGGCCAGATGCTCTCCCAGCGGATCACCATCTCCAGAGCTGGGCCCTTGGCCTTGTGTCCCCACCAGGTGGAATGGAGATGCTTGGGTTTGGGGGGCTTTGACCCTGAGGTTTCCCTTTCTCTACTTCCCTGCGTACCTTCCTCTCCCAGCCCAGGTGTTTCCACAGGAACAACTCCCGGGGCAGAGAGAGGTTGACAACTAGGGGTGGAGTAGGGACAGACCCAGGGTGAGGGGGAAGGGCTCATGGGCATATGCCAGCAGCGTGAGGACCACTGGGGATGTGCAGGGATGTGCCTGCTGCCACACACACACACACACACACACACACACACACACCCAGCGCATACTCTCCTGCTCCCCTCCCATGTCACCTTATATACACTCTCCCTTACACATTCTCACACTTGCTCTCACGGGCACCGGTCCTGGCACTCATGGGCTTTCTTCCACAATGTTCCACTTACTCATCTCTCCTGTATATGCAGCAACTGCTCCAACACCCTCCCTGAGGCCCTTTACCAGGACCATGCATGTCCCCCCATCATGCACAGCCAGAGTGGCTCGTTCTAAGTGGCTGTCTGGCTAGACCCAGACACCGCCTGCATCTTAAAAGCCTCCCCCAGCTCCACAGCCAGCCGGGGAGTGGGAGGCACATTTGTCTGCCTCTGCGTGCTCTGGGGGACATTCTTCGGGGCTGGAGGCCTCCAGGGACATAGCACCGTCCTCTGCTGGGACAGTGTGCTAGCCAGTGTGTCCTAGCCAATCCGCACGTTGGCTTCTCCAGCCAGGGCAGCAGGGGCTAGAAGCGCCGGAGGAAAGCTACCTCTCACTGTCTGCTCTGGATGCCTCCTTAAAGGCCTCTGGGATCCTTTTCAGGGCGGGTGGCCAGATCTCAAAGAGACCTACCGAGACCAAGGTAGAGATTAAGGGGTAGAGGCAGCAGCATTAAGCTGAGCAAGGATTATACTGGAATTTCCTGGGCATTTAACAGCTGCAGAACAGGACAGACGACAGGGCCTGTGGTGCTGACCCCTCCCACGCTGACCCTGCAGCTAACAGGTGTGAGACACACCAACCACTTAAAACCATTGGCCTCTTTGCCCTTGGGACCTTCCCTCGCCCTGCTGGCCCTTGCAGGCTGCTCTGCTTCCCTGTCGGGGCTCACTTTGCGGTGATGCCCCATGTGCGTTCCGAGTGTATAGACCTCTCGGTCCCCCTCTTTCTCTTTGAAGTTGCAGGCCTTTGCTTACAGGATGCGTGACATCCTGTAAGAAAAGCATGGCATGATCAGTGGGACAGTTTGAACTTCTTGGGAGATAAGCTTAAAGGCTATCCAGGGATAGAAGTTATTTTGCTTTTATTGTTGACATTATTTCACTCATTCATTGCCAGGTCCTGCTGCCTCTCCCTCTCTGCTTTCTTCTTACAGATGAAAATTTCTACATGTTTTGAAACTTAGAGGGCACAGGGCAGGGAGGATAAATTGTAAACATGCTATACTAGTCTAAGTTTTATAAATATTTTCCTTTTTTGTCTAGATTCTAATTATGAGATTTTCATTATAAAAATAAGATATGCTCATTGTAACAAGAAAAACAATTCAAGTATGTATAAGAGACAGTTAATAACTGCTCCCCCATGCTCCTACAGTAACCAATTTTACTGGCCCAATATATCTTTTGCCATAACCTTCGTCCAAGCTCACTGGGCTTAGATTATTTAATTTTTAAAAATTCGCTTTATGGATCGAGGTGCATAAATTATATTTAAGTCAGCTTGGTTTGTTCATAAATTATCATATTTAGCATTTTAATTTGAGCGCAGTAAACTTTTTAAATTCTTACAGATTTACTCATTTATTTTTAAATCTTTCACTTTTATAGACAACAGAACTCATAAGCTATGATTTAGAAGCTAAAATTCTACACATCTTTAATCTTTGCCATTTTGTGAAAACAAAATGTAATCCTGATGCCTATGAAACTGTCATGTTTTTGTAAACTAAAGAAATGTAGCAGGCTTGTGGCTCTCGTGTCCCTACTGTATCAAAAAGATATAAAATGGTATAACCAGAAGAGGAACTGAGAAAAAAAACAATCTGGTCATAGAATGCAATTTTTATCACAAGAAACTTTGTCTCATCAGTCTCATTTTCTGAGCTATCATTTTACATCCACATTTCTGCTGCTCCTGGTGTTTTATGTTTTTAAAACCAATACACATCTGAAATGTGAATGTTTTCCTGATGGAGATCAGTTTTCTGCTTTTTCAAGGGTTAGAGGATTTCTAAACCGTGACCGATTCCTTTCATGAGCTGGAGGAGATAGAGGAATCTCAAGCAGGCCACAGGGAAGAGGGTGAGGGGCCTGGCCTTACGGAGGCCTGTCTCTGTCTGTGTGGCAGCAGGGATGTGATTGGCTGCTCCCAGGGCGCACTCCTGGACCAAACGCGGAAAGATCTCCTCGTCCTCAGCCTCAGTTGAAGGCACCTTTGAAAATCAGGTTCTGAGTCCTGCTTGTTTCGTATTCTAGGCATGGGATGGAGCTGCGTGTTGTCACTTATATTTCTGCCTTTGAATCTTGTTTCAAAAGAATCTGCAGTGGCAGGAATTAGTTGACAAAAATTTCTTCCGTGTCTTAATAAAGTTCCCTCTATCCTTATTTTTATCCTTACCATAGAGGTACACTCAGTTTCTTTTTATACATTAAAAAATAAAAGACTTGGACTTATCTACTTTGTTTGATACGTAAGAACTGACCTAACTTCCTAGTCTCACTCAGCAACAGTTTTTTTCTGAGGAAACTTATTTTTAACCTTCAGTCTTCTGGATCTGGATCTAAAAGAGGTCCTCATCAAACAGCAAAAGTACACTTCTGGGTACTTGAAGGTCCTCAACCATTTCTTTTTAATGAATGTCTTTGTTCTTTGTAAAATTTCAAAAAATGACTTGTGGCAATCTACATGTGATGTCTCCACTTTATTCTTTTCTTCCTGATTCCTTTTGACGACAGAAACTGAATGGATTTAGCGTGTTTTATCATTGCTTCTGCTCTTCTCTGGATCTTCTGGAGAGAGGCTAGCTTCATGTTGTCATCAAGATGCATACTAAGGCTATGCGCACACGCCCTATTGTAGCCACAAGCCACCGTGTTACTTGTATTGTGGGTCCTCAAAGCAAATGCTTGGCCATTCATCTTCTAGACTGTTCCATACTGCACAGCTGATATGATCTGCAGGGCATCCTTTTCTCTCATGTTTTGCTGTCTCTCAAAAACAATTCACTGGGCTATTCCAAAGTGTTCATTATTCCTTCTCCATGATGATTTGTCTAGTTATAAGTTTAAGAAGACATGGTACTTATAGTTTCTTCTTTGTACAGATTCCAGAATCCATCCATGTTCTAACTGAAAGAGGCTATTTTAAAGACTGTCTGCTGGGCAAATGGTGTTATAGCCTTCATTGTTTAAAGACGTTCTGCTGGCATTTTCAGTTCTTGATAACAGCCTTCCTAAAGACTCTGTGACCATTTGTCAGAGAAATGGTTGAGGACCTTCAAGTACCCAGAAGTGTACTTCTGCTGTTTGATGAGGACCTCTTTTTGGTTCGGATCCAGAAGACCGAAGGTTATAAATAAGTTTCTTCAGACAGAATCTGGTCTGCCTGGTGTGTCAAGCATGCCTCCAAATTAAGTCACTGAGAGTTGGGGCGGGGTGTATGTCTACAACATGAATTACTTTAGGGTAGTCTTTAAACAGCCGTTGATGATGGGACAGTGCTTTTTATTTTCCCATCTCCTGGTTCTTCTTGAAACATTTATTTTATATGTGAATGATTCTAGTAGCATTTGGGACAGGATTTGCAAAGAACCTCTGTTTCTTAGGAATAATTTGCCCTATGGAAATGCTTCTTTTTCCCCCCAGCTTTACTGAGATACAATTGACATATAATATTGTGTAAGGTTACAACTTACAATTGTGTAAGATATACAACGTGAAGATTTGGCAAATGCTCCTTCCTTGCCTCCGTAGGCTATAAATTGAACTCTCTGTTTCTCATATAGGGTTCTAGAGGCATGAAAGGTAAATTTCAGTGGCTACTTGGCAGACATCCATGTCTGCCCTTGCAGATGCAGAAATGGTGTCTTTTCATGAAAACCACCTGGAGATAACGCTGATGGCTTCAGCTTACAGCATAGCCAGCCTACACTGAAAAAATTAGATGAACAGAAATCAAATCATGATTCTCATATTTATCAAAATTAAATACAGTTTAATTGCTTAGTTTCAGCTTCAGTGTGAAATGTGTAATTTTTAGGTCCCAACTTCCGATTGACTTTTTTTTTTTACTCTCAAACTCGTGTCTTTTGAGAAGCATGCCTCTTGTTTTCTTCTCAAGAGAAATAAATGACGTCTACTGTCCACGCAACTCACAGACTTTTGAGACTCAGTCACAAGGAGAGACGTAGCTCACCACTAACCCTAGACCAACCAGCAAAGAAAGGTCTGAGCCTGCTCGTCTTCACCGTGACCCTGGAGGCAGCCAGGGCTCCTGGGCACGTGCTTGTGAGCCGCAGCGCTGCGCTTCTTAAGGCTCGGGAATGTTTTACATAAAAGCGTGAAATCATTTGGAGAGCATGAACACTATTTTGATTCATTTTATTAAACAGTTATTATTTATGGATTTGAATGAAATTTTAATGATTTCATTGAAAAATAATATGTATGCAAGATTTTTAATATATAAAAATTTAAGGGGATATGTAAGTGTCCCTTGCACTAGCCCCCATCCTCTCCCTCTCCCCTTCTTCCCAGGTTTTGTCTACCTTTCTTAAAGATCCTTACGTACATATGTATATGCAGGTCCTTCTTAAGTTACCCATCAGTCGGGAGCATACCGTATATGGCTCTGCAACGGACTATGTACTTTCACTTGGAAATTATTTTCATATCAGTGTATAAACACTAGCCCTTATTCCTTCTGAAGATTATGCCATAGCTTTTTAACCATCTTCCTATTGCTGAACAGTTACTTTACAGTCTTTTCCCTTACAAGCAAGGCTGCAGTAAATATTCTTGTTCGAACATCTGTGCAAAAGGATCCAAGTAGACGATACCTGAAGGACAGATTCTTAGAAGTGAAGCTGCTGGATAGACAGCACCAACTGTCCTTCTAAGAGGATACACCAACCTGAGCCTGTATGCGCAATGAACGCGAGAGAGCCTGTTTCTCATACCTTCCCCACCCAGGCATTGTTAATCTCATAGAACAAAATGGCATTGCACTGTTGTTTCAACATGCCTCCCTTTCGCTGTGAGCAAACTAGGGAGCGTCTGTCTTTTCATGTACGTGAGGCATACATTTAGTTTTCCGAAAGCCAGAGGAAAAATGTGCCCCTTGTGGAGAGAGGACCTTGGTTCATAAAATGTAGGTATGCCAGACCTACATAGCTCTATCCCTTCTCTGTCCTGGCTCCTTTATCAGATGGAATCTTTCCACCTATGTTCTTTTCTGCATCTGCTCTCACACCCTCCCTCCCGTCATACCCCTCAGCTCTCCTTCTTCAGTCCCTCTCGCTTCACTGCCTCTCTGAAATGTCTAGAGTATCCGAGTCTGATGGGGGTTGGGAGGTGTTGGGCAGGGGGAACCGTGTGTCCCCAGGGAAGGAGTAGCTTCTAACTCGCCTGCTTTTAATGAGAAGAATCTTCTGATTTTCTATGCAGGGTGGCCGTAGGAGGAAGGGAGGAGAATACATGAAGAGAAAGAACTTGAAGAGCTCCTTCCAGAAGCAAAGGGGTAAGACTGGCCCAGAACTACCCGGTGCTCTAAAAGGGAGGGCCACGAGAAACAGATGCTCAGAGGTGGGTCACCTGTGGAGCGGAGTGGGTGACCGGGCACATGGTCCTCTAAGATGGTGGACTTGACACAGGTCAGGAGAGAGTCAGCCTCCTGCCGGCCCTCACCCATGCTTGGTGCCGGGGCACTTTGCGGGCTACAGGGGGAGACCCAGGGCCAGCTCTGAAGCGATGCGATTCCCTCCCACCGGCCTCCTCTGGTCCTTTGTGTCTCCCTAGGAAGCCAGCTTGGCTGCAGACCCCAGTCTACGAAGCAGCAGCCCCACCTGGGAGCGGGGTGGCGGCCAGAGCAATGGTGGGAGCCCTGAAGATGCCTCATGGCTGCTGAGCGGGCTGCCCCGTCAGGGAGCAGGGCGGCGGGCATGCTGTGTGGCCTGTGGGTCCTGGTGCTGGTATCCTCAGTCCTGGCTCTGGAAGGTAAGGGGGAGGGGAGACGGGAGAACCCCCCCACCCCGACCTGCCAGGGGAGAGCCAGCACTGATGGGAAGTGGGAAAGATTCAGAAGAGGCAGGAAAGGATGAAGACACCTGAAGGGGGAAGGGAAGGGGGCGGGTTTCAGAGAAAGGCTCCCGACAGACAGCTGTGCTCCTTAGTGAATTCAAGGAGCCGGGCAGTTCTCTTTTTCCTAATGGGAATGGGGTGGGGTGAGACCTGCTGGCTGAAGGCCTGCTAACCGCGTGCCCCTTCTTATCACTGGGCAGAGGTATTGCTGGACACCACTGGAGAGACATCTGAGATTGGCTGGCTCACCTACCCACCAGGTGGGGTGAGTGTCACACTTTCATTGTGAACCCAACGCCCCCCCCCCCCATCGTGTTGACAAGATGCCTGCCCGCCAGAGGAGCAGGACTTCCGGGTATCCTCAGCTGCTTTGCATGTCATTAATGCTAAGTTTCACCTGGAGGGATATGCCCCCGCCTCCCTGCGCCTTTCCAGCCTGGAGCAGCTAATGCCCTTTGTGGTCCTCCCTGCAGTGGGACGAAGTGAGTGTTCTGGATGACCAGCAACGCCTGACTCGGACCTTCGAGGCATGCCACGTGGCCGGGGCCCCTCCCGGCCCCGGGCAGGACAACTGGCTACAGACACACTTTGTGGAGCGGCGAGGGGCCCAGAGAGCGCACATCCGGCTGCACTTCTCCGTGCGGGCCTGCTCCAGCCTGGGCGTGGCGGGGGGCACCTGCCGGGAGACCTTCACGCTTTACTACCGCCAGGCCGAGGAGCCCGACAGCTCCGACAGCATCTCCTCCTGGCACCTCAAACGCTGGACCAAGGTGGACACGATCGCGGCGGATGAGAGTTTCCCCGCCTCCTCAGCGTGGGCGGTCGGCCCGCGCGGGGCGGGGCAGCGGGCGGGGCTCCAGCTGAACGTTAAGGAGCGGAGCTTCGGGCCCTTGACCCAGCGGGGCTTCTACGTGGCCTTCCAGGACACCGGGGCCTGCCTGGCCCTCGTGGCGGTCAGGCTCTTCTCCTACGCCTGCCCCTCCATGGTCCGCGCCTTCGCCACCTTTCCTGAGACGCAGGCCAGTGGGGCCGGGGGGGCCTCCCTGGTGGCGGCCGTGGGCACCTGTGTGGCGCACGCAGAGCCCGAGGAGGATGGAGGAGGGGCCCAGGCAGGAGGCAGCCCTCCCAGGCTGCACTGTAACGGGGAGGGCAAGTGGATGGTAGCCGTCGGGGGCTGCCGCTGCCAGCCCGGGCACGAGCCGGCTCGCGGAGACAAGGCCTGCCAAGGTGAGACCCCGCGCCCTTGCACTCGCCCCCCACCTTTGGGATCCTCTCCTGAACGAGCCCACACTTCATTTTGTCCCCAGAAGGCCCGGAATAAGTTATCTTAGGAAAGGACGCCTGTTTTCTCCAGATTTATTTCCTAAAGCGCACAGCCTTGCTCTCAGCAGCCCATCTGAGCCTTCCACAGCGATTGCTGGGGGTCCTACGGCTGCAGGCCTAAGAAGGGATGGAGATGAAAGGACTTAAGCTCCTAGGCTGTCTTGGAATGGGGTCCTTTGTCCGCATTTGCCAGCTAGCTGGGGGTGGTTCACCCCAGGGCCAGGTGACCAGGAGGCAGGTAGAAGGCCGTGGATACAGCTGTAAAGGATGATTCTGCGGCAGAGGGAGGATATGCGGTCGAGCCAGGCGGCTGCATCTGGCGCTTGCTCTGCTGTAGCCCCGACCACACCTCACTTTTTCCGTCAATGGAAACGTGATCCCGTGCCAGCAAAAAGGCAGAAGTAACGTCTGGCTGAGGGAGGGAGAGAGGGGAGAGAGGGTGACGGGGAGATAGATCTCGGAAGGCTGGGAGGATGGCTGTGTGCGGGTGTGGGGGGCTCAGGAGGGGATGGACGGGGGGGCCTGAGGCCTCTACCCTCCTCTGCCCCTCAGCCTGCCCCAGGGGGTCCTACAAGGCCTCGGCTGGGAATGCCCCCTGCTCACCGTGCCCTGCCCGCAGCCTCGCCCCTGACCCTGCGGCCCCTGCGTGCCCCTGCCTGGAGGGCTTCTACCGGGCCAGCTCCGACCCCCCAGAGGCCCCCTGCACTGGTGAGTTCCCCCACTCCTCCCCCGACCCCGGCCCCAGGGATGGGCGTGGGATGGGAGTGGGACCAGGAGAGGGAGAGCCTGGAGGGCAACACGGGGCAGCTGGGGTTGAGCCTGGAGGGCAACAAGGGGCAGCTGGGGTTGAGCCTGGAGGGCAACACGGGGCAGCTGGGGTTGAGCCTGGAGGGCAACGAGGGGCAGCTGGTTTGCATTTGCAGTGACTTCTTTCTCCTGTGTCCTTGCTTTTCTTCCCCGCCTCCTTCCCCGCCTCCTTCCCCCACCTCGCCCACCTCCTTCCTCTCTCGCCCCATCTGCCTTCTCTGCTTTCCCCTGCTTTCTGTCTCCTCCCTCCGGGCCGTCCTCCCTCCCCTGCCTCCTTCCTTCCCCAATCACCCCCGCCCCACGACTCCCGTCTTCCGGGCCCTTCCCTGCCCTGCACACGCCCTCCCCAGCGCCCCCGTCGGCCCCTCAGGAGCTGTGGTTTGAGGTGCAGGGCTCTGCGCTCATGCTGCACTGGCGCCTGCCTCAGGAGCTGGGGGGACGCGGGGACCTGCTCTTCAACGTCGTGTGCAAGGAGTGTGGAGCGGGCGGCAAGGGCGCTTGTCGCCGCTGCAGGGATGAGGTGCATTTCGACCCCCGCCAGAGGGGCCTGACTGAGAGCCGCGTGCTCGTTGGGGGGCTCCGGGCACACGTGCCCTACATCTTGGAGGTGCAGGCCGTCAACGGGGTGTCGGAGCTCAGCCCCGACCCTCCCCAGGCTGCAGCCATCAATGTCAGCACCAGCTACGCAGGTGAGCCTCGCCCTCCCCTGAGCTGCCAGTCACCTCCCTAGAACCCTCTCCCGCTCTCCCGACCCTGGAGGCCGCCGCTAACCCCCCACTCCAGTTCCCTCCGCAGTCCCTGCTGTGCACCAGGTGAGCCGGGCCTCCAGCAGCATCACTGTGTCCTGGCCACAGCCCGACCAGACCAACGGGAACATCCTGGACTATCAGCTCCGCTACTATGACCAGGTGGGGAGCAGAGGGGCGCCCGGCGGGGATGGTGGGAGCCGGAAGTGCTCCGCAGCGGGGCTGGAGGTGGGGAGACGGGAGGCGCCTCGGAGCCCTGCCGCAGGGGCTGCGAGGGGCGTGGGTAGGAGCAGGGGGCGAGGGGCCCCCACAGCTGGCAGGGAGTGAGCGGCTGTCACCCCCAGGCAGAAGATGAATCCCACTCCTTCATCCTGACCAGCGAGACCAACACGGCCACCGTGACCCAGCTGAGCCCTGGCCACATCTATGGCTTCCAGGTGCGGGCACGGACGGCCGCAGGCCACGGCCCGTACGGGGGCAAGGTCTACTTCCAGACGCTGCCTCAAGGTGAGAGGAGGTCTGGACGGGGCGGGGGCGGCCCAAGGCATAGTGAGGAGGGGTCCAGGAACCATCCAGGCCTTGAACCTTCACCCCAAACCCTCCAGGCCGGGAGAGTGGCTGCCCACCGACCTTCGGGGCTGTGTGGGGAAGTGGGTGCTTGTGGGGCGGTGTGTGAGATCTCTCACACCTGTGACTCTGGGTGGCTGGTTCTCCAGGTGAGCTGTCCGCCCAGCTTCCTGAGAGACTATCCTTGGTGGTTGGGTCCATCCTGGGGGCGCTGGCCTTCCTCCTGCTGGCGGCCATCACCGTGCTGGCTCTCGTCTTCCAGAGGTGAGTCTCTCCCCGCCATGGCCCAGCACTGTACTCTCCAAAGCTCGGTCCCAAGCCCTGATGGCCCCGAGGTTCCCTGCAGAAGCGCCCACGAGTGTCCTCCGCCACCACCCAGCCCCCGCCCTGGGGCCCAGCTCCTTTGAGCCACTGATCCTTGGCAGGACCTTGGCCTTCGTGGGCAGACTGGGGAGGAAACGGGAGAGGGAGTGTGATTGCATGACTCTGGTTTGTCCCCCAGGAAGCGGCGTGGAACTGGCTACACGGAGCAGCTGCAGCAGTACAGCAGCCCAGGTGTGGGTGTGGCTGGGATGGGATGGGATGGGGTGGGGGCCGGGAGGGCACCAGGCAAGGCTGGGCCCCCCAGGGTTGAGGGCAGCTCCTGGGCACCGTCTTCGGCAGTGAGAGAGTGTGCCTGGGGTGCGTGGGCCGCCCGCCTGCACACGTCCTCGTAATGGACCCCGTGTGCCTGCAGGGCTAGGGGTGAAGTACTACGTCGACCCCTCCACCTACGAGGACCCCTGCCAGGCCATCCGAGAATTCGCACGGGAGGTCGATCCCACGTACATGAAGATCGAGGAGGTCATTGGAGCAGGTATGGCAGAGGGAGGGCACGGAAGGGGTCCCAGCAGGGTCCCTCCTAAACAGGGCAGGACACTGAGTCCTGCCTGGAGACCCCCCAGCCTACACCTGCTCTCCCAGGCTCCTTCGGGGAGGTGCGCCGGGGCCGCCTGCAGCCCCGGGGACGGCGGGAGCAGGCCGTGGCCATCCAGGCCCTGTGGAGCGGAGGCGCCGAGAGCCTGCAGATGGCCTTCCTAGGCCAGGCCGCAGTGCTGGGCCAGTTTCAGCACCCCAACATCCTGCGGCTGGAGGGCGTGGTCACCAAGAGCCGGCCCCTCATGGTGGTGACGGAGCTCATGGAGCTGGGCCCCCTGGACAGCTTCCTGAGGGTCAGTCAGGCTGGTGGCAAGGTGTGGGGGGCGGCTCGGGCCGGGAAGGTGGGCAGTTCTCAACTGTCCGGGAGGCAGAGCCCTGTCTATGCGTTCACTCCCTGCTGCCCCACCTCCAGGGTCTCCGTCCTTCATTCCCAGACCGTTCGCTGATCCCCAGGTCCCTTTGCCTTTTGGTGCCAGTGTCTCTGCGTGATGTGCCGAGGTCCCCCACCCCTTGGCTGACCTCTGCCCCCCCATCCCACAGCAGCGGGAGGGCCAGTTCAGCAGCCTGCAGCTGGTGGCCATGCAGCGGGGCGTGGCCGCCGCCATGCACTACCTGTCCAGCTTCGCCTTCGTCCACCGTGCACTCTCTGCCCACAGTGTGCTGGTGAACAGCCACCTAGTGTGCAAAGTGGCTCGTCTTGGCCACAGTCCTCAGGTGAGAGCACAGCCTTGGGGCCCCGCATCCCTCAGGGGGCGCCGGAGGCTGAGCTGGAACTGCGGCGGTGGATGCCTCAGGTGGTGTATCTTAGTGTCTGAAGGGGCAGAGCTCACCTGTGGGATGGAGGGATTTCAGGGACTGAGGACACTGGGGAAGAAAGGGGACTGGGAGGGTGGGAGTCCTAGAACCACCTCCTGCCCTTCCCTAACGCTGACTAGTGTCAGAGCCGCTGGGTACAGGTCGTGAACACGCCACCCTCGAGCTCTGTGACTTTGCGCAAGTTTGTACTTCTGGATGCTTCAGGCTTTGCATCTGCAAAATGAAGATAACGGCGTCTATGCTCCAGGGTTGTTGTGGGATTAAACGAGAGGCTTGATGTGAAACCCCTGACGCATATCTGAGCAGGTAGTAGCTGATCAATAGCTAGGACCACCGCTCTGATTATTGCTGTTGTTACTTTCAACCCCACCCCTCAGGGCCCAAGCTGTATGCTTCGCTGGGCAGCCCCAGAGGTCATTGCACACGGGAAACATACAACATCCAGCGACGTCTGGAGCTTTGGGATAGTGATGTGGGAAGTGATGAGTTACGGAGAACGGCCCTACTGGGACATGCGTGACCAGGAGGTGAGCTCTTGACCTAGACACTGCCGATTCCCCACCGCTATCCCTCCAGCCCACCAGCCTTCACAGACTCACACATTCGAAGCCCTCCATTCGTGGCTCTCATTTTCCATATCTTTTAAGTTCCTTTCCAACCTCATGGTTACCTGACAATACATTCCTTTCCACTAGCGATAGCCTCCGAGCACCATGTGCTTCCTCTAACCCCCAGGTACTAAATGCAATAGAGCAGGAGTTCCGGCTGCCCCCGCCTCCAGGCTGTCCGCCTGGACTACACCTGCTTATGCTGGACACTTGGCAGAAGGATCGTACCCAGCGACCTCACTTTGACCAGCTGGTGGCTGCGTTTGACAAGATGATCCGCAAGCCAGACACTCTGCAGGGAGCAGAGCACTCCGGCGGGAGCCCCAGGGACAGGTCTGGAGCTTGGGACTAAAGCGTGGGAAAGCCAAGGAGGGATGAGGCAAACCAAAAAGAAAACTGAGGTGAAGGGGCCTAGGATGAAGAGGGGACATTGACCTGCCTGCCCCTCCCCCTCAGACCTTCCCAGGCCCTTCTGAACCCCGTGGCCCTGGACTTTCCCTCTCTGGACTCCCCCCAGGCCTGGCTCTCGGCCATCGGCCTGGAGTGCTACCAGGACAGCTTCTCCCAGTCTGGCCTCCACACCTTCAGTGACGTGGCTCAGCTCAGCCTGGAGTAAGCAGGGAGAAGTGGGGGAGGGGAGCCCAGGCCCCAGGGCAGGGGTGGTGCCTGGGATCTTGGAGACACTGGCCCCGATTTAATCCACTCCTTCCCCACCAGAGACCTGCCAACCCTGGGCATCACCCTGGCCGGCCACCAGAAGAAGCTGCTACACCACATCCAGCTCCTACAGCAGCACCTGAGGCCGCCGGGCTCTGTGGAGGTCTGAGCCCCGGGCAGAGAGCTGTGAACTGAGAATGCCCGTGGCCCAGTCCTGGACGCAGGTCCAAGGAGGACATGGGAGATGTGGCCACCGTGAGAAGCGCCCGCCTGCCACGCTAACCCCGAGCCTGGGGACGCCTCACTCCCTGGTCCTCTGCCCCTCCACCGCCCTCCCCCACATTAAAGGGAAAGAAGGGATTTTTGCAAGTTGGAGGTGTGGTGAGGCCTCGGTCTGCAGGGAAGGGGTGGGAAGGCCTTGGAGCAGAGAGGCAGGGCCAGGAAGACCACACCGCAGAGGAGGGTGCACAAGGACAGCAGGAAGGACTTTATTGGAAGGTAGGAGGTGGCTTCCCCACCAGGCGGTACCCATTCCCTCATTACACCTTTCCCCAGCCTCCTCCACTGTCTGCAGCTGTGACACCGGGGTGGAGACCAGTGCCCGAGGCAGCAAGCCTTTCTTAAAGTGCTTGGCTCAGAGAGTGCAGCCGCCAGGGTGGTTGAAGCTGGGTCCTTATTCGCGCTGGGCCCTGTGCTTCCCATGAGGCGTGGGCCTGCTCCTTGGTTTCCCTTTATTGTGTTCTACCCTCTGGACCTGGCAGATGAGAGGTCTAGGCTTTGCTTCTTGATGCTGCTGGGCACCAGTGTGGGCGGAGACACTCAGATCTGGTACTCCCAGCACTGCCCGTCCTCCAGAGCCATGGTCATCGTCCCCCTCCGCTCTCTCCGGGTCGCTTCCCGCAGCCTCTCCCAGTTCGTGCTGCTGCGGGAAGTACTTCGAGACACTGAGGGGGCAGGAAGGGACAGGTGGGGGCCACCCAGCCCCCGTCCTTCCATGTCATCTTCGGAGCCTGCGTTGCAGAAGGCCTGCGCATAGCGCCGGACGCGCTGCCGGTTGAGATCCTGTCTGTCTTCCACCCTGGCGGCGGGGAAGGAAGAGTTGGAGAGGCTGACCTTGGACCAGCCCTTGTCTCCTGGCCCCGCCCAACCCTACTGCTGGTGCCCTTTTCCCTTGTCTGCAGCCCGAGTGGGCACAGGGGGTGCCAGGCCTCGGGAAGCAGCACAGAGTTGAGTCCAGCAGCTCTGGGGATGCTTTCAGGGCCCAGGAACCTAGCAGGCCCCTTTCTCCCAGCGAGGCCTGAAGCCTAGGGAGCACACAGGCCTGCACAGGGTCCCTGGGGGCAGGAGGTTGAGCAGAGGGACGCCAGCCCCCGCTGTCACTCACCGCAGGAACCAACGGTCCCCCAGCCCGAACTTGCGCCCGCAGATCCCGGAGCGAGGCCACAGGCAGCGAGGCAGCTTCTTTTCCAGCATCACTGTGGTGGCCACGACCTGCGTGTGGGGACAAAAGAGGACGAAATCAGAGGCTGGGTGCAGACCAGGAGAGGAGAGGACGCCAGGCAGAGGGAAAACAGTTGAGCAACATCTGGGAAACTCATGGTTTCCCAGAGGTGCCAACACCCCTGAGGTGGGGACGGCAGTGGCAGCTTTGTCAGCTCTCTTCTGCGGGCGAGAGTGGATGGGCCTTGAGCCCTACAGCACTTCACCCGTGACCTGACATCCGGGCCGGGCTGGTCCTGCAGCAGGTGGGGAGACCTTGCTCCAAGGAGACAGGAAGGAGGGCAGAGCAAAGAGAAAGGGTCTGCAGGGCTGCAGAATATTTTGGCCCTACAGGTGTAAAGGCCACTTAGAAACACAAACATCTTGCAGAGAAATCTCATATCAATACATTCGCATGGAAAAAAATATTTTCATCAGCAAACCCTGTTTAGCCAGCTTACGCTTTTTTTTAACTCCATTTTCTACACAACACAGTTAGATGCCATCCAATTTGAGGGACTTCCATTTATTTTGCTGAAATTATTTTTGTTGAGATAAATTATTTTGTATTTTTAAATGATGATTTGATCCAATTCGTTCTTTTGTCCCCATCACAATTACCTGACTGAAGATAGTTTCTGCTATATAGGGAGTTTGTGTGGCATTACTTTTAACAGGTCCAATTTTTCTGGGTCAGATTTTGAAGACTTAACTATTGCCAGAAAGATGTGATACTCCAGCTTTTTTATTCAATAACAAAATTTACTGAATGCTGTAGTAGCCACTACTAAGCGTCATTTCTTGATGATTCTAGAAAAGACAGATTTGACTTTTTGAGAAAATGGTGAGGAATTCTTTTCAGCTATTCCAGTATTGCTCAGTCGTATTGCTAATCCAGTTCTGTGCACTTTGCATAATCTGTACTGTGCGCTAACCGTCCAAACCTATGTTGGGGGGGTCAAAATATCCGGCCTCTGAGTTTGGCCCCCCCCCACCCCCCGTCCTTAGCAGGAAGGGAATGACTTGCACTAACCCTCCCAGCCACCAGGGGGCGCTCACCTGGGCCCTCCAGAGCTCGTCCCGCTCGTGGGCCACGCGCCAGTGAGTGTCACCCATCATAGCGATGAGGAGGTTGAGCATGAGAAGGGCGGCAATGATGGCGAAGGCAGCGTAGGTGACGCTGTACATGAAGGGCAGATCCACGGTGTAGTTGGCAGGGCCATCAATGATGGTGAGGAACAGCTCGAAGGTGCTGAACAGCGCCATGGGGTAACTGTAGAAATGGCCCAGCTCGTTAGGGTCCTCTGTCTGGAAGATGATAAAGAAGGCTGCTCCACCCCAGGGGGTGAGAGTTACATGTGAATAAACCGTAGCCAGCTCTTTGCTGCCCATTTCAGTGCTGTTTTCCCTTCCTCTCCACCACCACCATCCCAGCCCTGCCTCACTCCGCGCTTTGGGTTCTTTCATTCCCTTAGTTTCCATAGGGCTCACCCTCCTGATCCCGAGAGCCACCGCCCCCTAACACTCCTGAGGGACAGCCCATCCTTAGATCCTACGGCCTCCTCTTACCTCTGCCTGCCTTCCCACCTCCCCCTCCCCCGCCCCCCACCAAGTCTATCCAGAGGTATTCTGTGCTATCTAGTTTCCTCCAGCCCAGGGCTCCCATCGGAGACGACGTACCTGAGGCAAAGCCCAGGATGACCACAGCCATCAGCCAGCAGAACCTCATCAGATCGCCAAAAATCATCTAGACGGAGGGGAGGGAAGGGAGGACAGCTGCGCATCAATCCCTTGAGCAAATGCCCCTCCCAGCCTCTAAGAGGTCTAACCCTGAGACGTCTAACAGCTCCACCCCTCTCCCATAGGGTTGGCAAACTGGCCTGCTGGCCACATCTACTTGGTCAGTTGCGGTTGGCCCTTGAACAAGAATTTTACATGTTTGAAGGATTGAAAAACATTTTAAAGGAGGAAGAGAAAAAAGAAAATCGAACAGATTATATGTGGCTCTCCGAGCCTGAGACCTCTGTTGTCTGACCCTTTACAGAAATGTTTGCAGCCCCTGCTCTAGGACCTTTCTCTAGAAAGCTCAGGAGGCAGCACAGACCTTCTGGATCATGACGGTGAAGGGGCCCAGCATCTGGAATCCTCGGGCAAAGTACATGACGTTGCACCAGCCCAGCACCAGGGCGAAGGACATGGGTACCACCTCCCCGTTGGTGTTGGTGAGCCTCATCACCATGGTTACCAGCACCATGCAGGCATAGGTGATGCTGGGGGGAGAGCAGAGGGGGGGTGATGAGAGCGAGACTGGGATGACCCTGGGGGTCCAAGAGCAAGGGGGTGATGGAAATGGTGCCCACACACTCAGGTTCAACCTCTGTAAGCTCGATACACAGGGTCACACACACATCAGAGAGGGGCCTCTGGAACTGGCGTTCTCCAGAGGTTAGGGATCCGGGGAGTAAAACTACAGCCTTGGTGAGGAAAGGGACGGGGGTGAGAGGAAGGAGGCTCACAAGAGCACGTGGAACGGTCCTCCAAGGATGGTCTGTCCAAAGAAGCGAGTGACCCCCACGCGGAAGATGTCTGGAATCTGGAGAGAGACCAGGAAGACACGAAGGCCCTTGGAGACTGAGGCTCGGGCTGGATCCCCACGGCAGACAGCCTCACCCCCGGATCCCGACCACCACACACCTCTATGAGCAGAATGATCACAGCTCCGAAGACGGACACCAGCTCCCCCACCAGTCGGAGGTGATCCTCGGGGGTCACATAGGCCTCCTGAGGGGAGAGACGTGGTCAGAGGACTCGGGGCTTCCCAGCCTGCCCCTGGGTACAAGTCAGCGTCCTTGTCTAGGGTCACAAACCAGTCTTTTTAACCTGTTAAGGTTGGCGCTCTCAAACTCTGCTCTTAGAGCATCGGTATGTTTCTGTGTGCATGTATTTTGAATTTGTGCCTGTGTATTTGAGACTTAAGCAAGGGAGAAACGTGGGTGGTAAGACGGGAACGTGATTCACGTGGAAGAAAGGGCAGAGAGCTGGATCCCGCCTGAAGCTCCGCTCCTCCTAGGGTGTCACCTGAAGTAGCTTCTGCTGTAGGACGGTATTGTCCCGGGGGTCAGTTTGGTTGTGGGTCCTGGGATTGAGGGGGCGGTAGACACAGCACGTGGTAAAGCAGACCAGGTACAGCAGGTATATGGCAGCCAGCACGCAGAAGTATGGCCACCCATATCTCTTCCACTTGAGGTTCACCAGCTCCTTCACTGGCGTCTGGTCCAGGATCTGGCGAGCCTGCAGCAGAACAAGAGGAGAGCGAGCAGCTCGGAGACCCTGACTCCCCTCCCCCGCTGCTCCCTACCCTGAAGACCACACCCCCTCCTCCCCCCTCCCCGTACCGCGCACCTCCCGCTTCTTGGAGGTGACGATCAGCTCCAGCAGGGACTGCTCCTCCCCTGAGGAGTCGATCTCTGTGAGGTCGTAGAGAGTGGAGGTCAGCGGCCCGCACGTCCACTGGATGTGCTTCCGCTTCTGCATCAGGTGCTGGAACATCTAAGGTTGGGGGTGCAGGAGCAAGCAAAGGGGACGGTCACAGGGTGTGGCTGGGAAGCTTGCCCAGAGCACAGCACCCCTGAAAGGGTGCTCGCTGTTTACTCAAAGACCACAGCCTTGCGGGCAAAAGAACCCATCTTCATGCCAGGCTCCGAGTTCCTCCTCTTCCCCCGTAACTCCCTCTAGAGCTTGGAAACAAGAGGTGAGAGGATGCAGGGCTGCTGCTTGTGGGCTGGAAGGACAAGAGGACGTGGGCATTTCAGACCACTCCAGGGTGGGATCTAGACCCTGTAAGTCCCCAACAACTCAGGGGAGAGAAAGTGGGCAAGAGAGACAGGGGCTGCGGAAGAAATTCCAACTGAAGCTGAAAACGGGACCTCAGCATCAGGGATAACTGGTGACAGACCTATTTCCTCAAAGGGCCAGAAACGTAAGATGAAGGTCAGGAGAAGAACACGGGGGGACTGGGGGCGGGTCCCTCACCGTGGTGTTGCCCTCCACTCCAGCCAGCTTGAAGGGGGTGAGGCCCTGGTGATTGGGCACGAGGTCCAGGGACTGCAGGTGGTCCCGGTGCCCGTCGTAGGACAGCAGCAGGTTGTACATCTGGCAGGCAAAGGTTTTGCTGGGCTGCAGAACGAGGATGTGCAACACTGTGTTTCCTGGGGGAGGACACGGGCTGTCACATGGCCACCGGGACTAGAGTCCCTGATGCTCCCCATGACCCCCCCCCAACCCGCGCCCGGGTGGACCTGAGGGCTGTCCCGGCCCCTCCTCTGCCACCCAGCTCAGCTCCCCCTCCAGCCCGGCTCTCACCCAGGGAGTCCTGGGCCCGGATGTCAGCGCCGTGCTCAATGAGCAGCCTCACGGTCTCCTCGCTGCCCATGCAGGCCGCAAAGGACAAAGGGTGCTCCCCTGGGGGTGCAGAGGGCCCCGTGGCTTGAGGGTGCAGGCTGGGATGGGCAGTCTCTCCAGGGGACTGCCTCTCCCTCCCCACGTCTCAGCTCTGGGCCTGGGGACGCTTGTCAGCAGAACCAGAGGCGGGGACGGTGCAGGGGGCCCTGCGTCGGGGGGCTGGCTCTGACCTTCAGCCTGAGGAGGGCGGAACCCTCCCAGCTTCCCCCGGCATGGAGCCCCCGCAGCCTGCCCTCCCTTTGCTCTTGGCCCCCTCCCCACCCTCCCAGCCCTGGCCCTGGCTCTGGCTCTCACCAAAGTAGAGGAGGTTGTGGGGACTGAGGCAGAAGGCTGAGCCTACCGCCCTTGCAGAGACGCTGGCCCCGTGGGCGAGCAGGGCTTTCACCAAGTTCACATTCTGGTTCATGATGGCCATGTGCAGTGCCGTCTGACCTGGACAAGAGAGCTCTTGTCATGGGGTGTGTCTCCAGGATCCTGCAGGGGGTCCCTCCCGAATCTCCACAGGGTCCTCTTCACCAGGGCAGCCTTTAGCGGGCAGGATGGGGTGGGGGTTCCCAGGGGACCCAGCTGCCGCCTGCCTCTTCCCACTCTAGGCCTTTCCATCTCGGGGTGGTGCTCGAATGAGCTGCACTGAGGATGCTGAGGAAGAAGGGACATGAAGAGGGGGGTACAGAGGAGGGGGGCTCACGTTCCCTCTTGGTTTCCCCAAATTATCCACCACCAGGACTGCCCTGAAACAGTGAGCTGGTCGCTCCTCCCTCCGCCCTGAGCCCCTTGGCCTCTCACCTTCATACAGCTCAGAGGTAATGGGCTCGTCGACCAGCTCCGGGGCGGCCTCCATCAGCACGATGGCGGCCTCCAGGTGGTCATAGAGGGCCGCCACGTGCAGCGCCGTCTCCCCCAGGGCTCCTGACGTTGACAGAAAGAGTCACATGGCTTTGCTGGAGCAGGGGAATGGGGACTGGAGAGACCTGGGGGCCCACAGCAGAAGGTCCCGGGGCTGTACTGGCAGGAGGCTGGTGGAGGGCGAGCGCGTGCACAGGGCTGACCCGGGGGGAGAGGCGCCGTACCTTTCTGGTGGACATCGCAGGCTTCATATTTGAGCAGCTTGACGAGAGCCTGGATATCGTTCTCTTTGGCAGCTGTGAGGAGAGGAGACTCCCAGATCCTACAAGGGAGGGGAGCAGGTCCGCTTGTGGAGCCAGGTCTGTCATACCCCTCGGTGGCAACGAATTCCAAGGGTCCTCATCCAGAGAGGTGGGGCCGTCGGGGGAGGGGGGGAAGCGCCGCCTGATCTCTCTTTCTCTGACCCGTTAGTTAACCCAAAGCAACTTCTTCCCCCTTTAGCTTGCGTGGGAGAATGTCAGGAACTGCCTTCCTTTCCCCTGGGTGCTGTGACCAGGGTGTGTGTGTGATCTGTGCACCTGGCTTATAGAGGGAGGAGTTTCAGTTAAAATGCTCATTCACCTCCTGACCTATTGACCTCTGGAGGGACCCTGTTTGAGCTTCACTCAAAGCCTTGCGATTACTCTCCAAGATAAGCTTTGTTTTCATGGACTAAGGGTACAAGGAATTCCTTCCTCATATTTGCGGAGGAGGCTGACACGTAGAAGCTGGCAGATTTTCCTCCTGTTGTGTGATGCTCGCTTTTTTTTTTTTTTTGCGGTACGCGGGCCTCTCACTGTTGCGGCCTCTCCCGTTGCGGAGCACAGGCTCCGGACGCGCAGGCGCAGCGGCCATGGCTCATGGGCCCAGCCGCTCCGCGGCATGTGGGATCCTCCCGCACCGGGGCACGAACCCGCGTCCCTCGCGTCGGCAGGCGGACTCTCAGCCCTGGATGCTCGCCTCTTTAGACCTCGGCAAAGCCCTTTGATTCTGGCACTTTCCTTCCTACAACGGCATATCTGGGGGTCAATCGAGAAGCAACCGTGGGTCCTTTTTTTCCTTTTGGCCCCGACATCACATTACAGTCTCTCCCTACTTTCTATCTGCTTCTCACTTGTTTTAGGCAAAGAATCATCTTCTTTGACTTTCCAGTCTTACACCTACAACGAACTAAAAAACCTTTTGTAATATCAAAACTTAGCCCAACTAAGACACACGGGGTCCCTTTTATTTAATTTTCTCTCCTGGCCCAGAACTACTTGGTCTTTCTACGGGAGTGAATGAAATAATGTTATTTACCCACAGATGGCCAGTTATGTGAACAGGAGCTCATACACCGAAGAACCCATAGTAGCAGGAAATCGACTCCACGAGCTGGGGGTGAGCGGGTGCTCAGGAGAGGAGGAAAGAGCACGACACGTCCACCTCCCTGAATGCTGGCCCCAGCTCCCCGCGTCAGGCCACGCAGGCAGCCACCTGCCAATTCAACATCCCTCTCCGTTCAGTCCCTGCCCTCTCATTCCTGCTGATGCACGTCCTCATTCTCTAGGCCAGGATTAGCAAAATATCCTCTTTCCCTGCACCCCTGTTTTCCTCAATCCATTCTTCGGGATGCCACCAAGATACTCTCTCTAAACGGCAGATGCAGCCACAGTTCACAGAAGTCTGATGGCTCCTTAAACACCCAGGAGAAGAATCTCAGAAATCCTCTGGAGCCTTTGTGCAACTCCTTTTCCATGCTCTCTTCCTCTCATTGGCCCTCCACCCGGCATTTCAGCCTCGCCACCCCAGGGCACACCATCCTCCCCATTCCTGTGCTATAACTCAACTCTCCTTCCACCTGGACTCTAATCCCCCACCCGCCCTAATCACTCTGTTCCGTGCTCGCCGTGCCTGGGAATATGCCCAGCGTACGGCAGACACTCATTGCCACTACCTGTAGAAGGAGTGAATTGTAGCAATGCCAGAAGGTGGTTTGGCTTTACTGTCCTTCCTCATTATCTCCATCAGGCCGCCCCCTAAGCCAACCTTAGGCAAACGTATAATCTAAGTAAAAAATAGTATGCTTGGCATGCGCACACAGCTGCAAAACAAGTTTGTTACACCTTCCACCCCCCCACCCCCATCAGCACTACCATCACCACTACCTTTCCCAACAATTTGCCCAAAGCCACACACACACACAGACACACACACCCCCCCACACAGCAGGAAGTTTTCCACCCTCTCCTCTGGCCTTACTTTCATTTTAGCATTTTCACTGTGTTCTGTGATTAGCATCTGTCTCTTCCTCTACACTAGGGGCCCTTGAGGTCAGAGATCAGCCACTTTCTCATCTTTGTAAACTTTCTCTGCCCCCCTCCAATTAGCTTCTAGTTTCGTGCCCCATTTTGACTGAAGGTTAATGGCAAAGCTAGGAATAAGTCCAAGGGGGCTTCTGACCCAAGCGCAGAGTCTCCTCCCTGCTTCCTAAGACGTGAGGGAGGAGGCTAGTCAGTGGCAGCCCCAAAGATGTCCCCCTTGGTCCTGACACACCTCTGATGCCCATAAATGTCTCTCCCAAACCTCCAGTCCATACGCGTTCTGTTTCTGGCCTCTGCTGACTGCCCTACTGGCCTGGGAAGGGCAGGGAGATATTGTTCGAATGGGGCTTGCCAGATTTACCAAGTAAAAACACGAGGATGCTCGGTTAGAGCTGAATTTTAGATACACAGAAAATAAGTTTTTAATATAAGTATGTCTCATGCAATATGTGGGCCACACATATACTAACAACTTATTTGTTGTTTATCTGAAATTCAAATTCAACTCTGTCTTGTATTTTATCTGGGAACCCCAACCAGGTTTATGGAGACCCGGCCTCCTTTGGGTGGCAAACTCCAGAATCCAGCAAAAACAGAGGGCAGTGGTGTCTGAATGGTTCCCAGGGAAGCAGGCAGAGGCATGATTTGCAATAGCATCACAGGGCCACAAGGGGGCAGCCGAGAAAGCCCTTGCTCGCATTCTTGGCAATAAGGCAGATCCCGCCCCACTCCAACCACCTGCCTACCCTTGTGCCCCATAAGAAAGGCACAAGAGCGGACGCATCCAAAGATTCTTGTCCCTGGGAAATTAGCTTCTTCCAAAGCAACCCAGCACAGACGTTTAGATCTGGAGCAAAATCTACACATCTTCACCAGACACCTCCCTACGGCAGGAAGAAGAGGCGATATTGCCAAAATGTCTTCTGATTTTAACGGTTAAATTATACTCCCTCCCTCCCAGGGGAGAGTTTCACTTTATTTAGTAGAATGCTTAACACTACTACCAGAATCTCTTACTTACAAACAGTGATTTAGAGCAGTGGTCCTTAACCAGCGGTGGTCCCCTGCCGCCTCCCAAGGAACTGGGCAATGTCTGGAGACATCTTTGGTTGTCATGACTGCAGGGAGGGGTGCTACTGGCATCTAGCGGGCAGAGGGCGGGGATGCTGCTAAGATTCTTACACAAGGCAAGCTCCCGTAACAGAAAATCATCTGCCCAACACGTCAAAAGTGCCAAGGTAGCGAAACCCTGACCTTGAGGTATAATTATTCATAACCTTTTTAGGAAAGTATTTTTCACATTAAATAGAGTAAGAAATTCCCTCTGTGTGTTTTCTTATAAATTATTAAATACTCAACTAAGAAACAAAAGGTGAAGCCTTTCAAGCACCCACTGATTAAGTATTTAATAAAAGACTTAATAAAAGAAATTAGAGAGCAGATCTGAAATTATAATGATATGAAAGGTGTTTCTGGAATTTAGAATGTCTTATTTTGCTTGACAGTTATAAAATTGAACGGTATGGTTCAGTAATGGACTGGTAGAAATGCTACTATAGGATTTCTGGCATAAAACCTAGCACACCTTCTATAGAGTAAATAAATCATTGATCTTCCCTCAGGGCTCCCTCTGGGCCCCAAGGATCTGCCACTCGCCTTTTCTCTCTGTCCCCTCAGTCCGTCCTCTCTGCCTCCATTCTTGTGGATATGTACACGTCTGTGTGTGCACTCACATGTGGACCTGCACACGTGGGTGCCGTAGGCACGAATGAAGTTTTGTATTTGGTTGCTGGGAAACAAGGCAGGATCAAGAGTGTCTAGAGAAGAATTCAAATCTGCATTTTCGAGCTAGAAAGTCCTTAGAAACCTAGTCTAATCTGTTCATGTAATCGATGGAGAAAGAAGCCTGAAGTCCCGAGGTGATTTGTCCAAACAAGTCAGAGGCAGCGCTGGGACTCCCGATGGCCATTTCTCTGTCCCTATTCTCTGTGTTAATCAGGATCCGAAGAGGGGTCAGAGCAGGTACGGGGGGCACAGGAGCCACATGTGTGGGTCCCACTGGTTTCTCCACCAGCCCCTCCTGGAGAAGCGTGCCAGCTGGGCAGGGGAGGGTCACACCATCTAGAAGCCCTGACTCTGGTTCCCTGGGTGGATCCAGCTCTGATGGGCGGAAGCTCACAACCCCTCTAACTCCTGCCGTCACTGGGACTTGCCTTTTGACTTTCCTTATGTCTTTTTTTTTTTTGCGGTACGCGAGCCTCTCACCGTTGTGGCCTCTCCCGCTGCGGAGCACAGGCTCCGGACGCGCAGGCTCAGCGGCCATGGCTCACGGGCCCAGCCGCTCTGCGGCATGTGGGATCCTCCCGGACCGGGGCACGAACCCACGTCCCCTGCATCGGCAGGCGGACTCTCAACCACTGCGCCACCAGGGAAGCCCCTTTATGTCCTTTTTAATCACAACAGTGCCATGGGTTAAATGTGCTTTTTAGCTTCCAAAGCAGCATCTTACTTACTATCCCGTTTGCTCTTTACAGCCCCGTGACACAGGCTGAATCATTCTCTCATTTTTACGCAAAGGAAACCGAGGCAGCCATGCCAAATCCTTGCCAGAAGATCAAACAGAGTTTAAGGCAGAACGCTTGGCCGGCAACCTAGCCTCAGGCTCTCACCACTCAATTATGTGGTTCTTCTAGTTTTATGGCTCTTCCCAATTCTGCTGGCGGTGCGGGTGAGTTGGGGGAGCAGCTGGTGCAGTGACCACAGGTGAAGCAAAGAGCAACCCTGAGTGGGGAGGAGGCGTGCCCTGGCCACTTGGGGCGACCTCCCTCCAGCTCAGGTTCTGGGTGACGGGATGAAGAAGCCGAAGCTCGGGAAAGTGGCTAATTCCAGATTTGGCCGCCTTTCTAGTTGCCAAAACCGCGTCCTGCATGTGGTAGGTGCACGCTCCCTGCTGAGGCAGAGAGTCCTAACATGCTGCAGCGTCCCAGCACTTACTTCTGACAGACACGCCAGTTCACAGATAATACAGGGATCTATCTAAACAGAAAAGAACCCCCAGCATTCCCTGCCTTTTGCCAACTAGTGGGAGGGTGACCATGCCAGCGAGGGGGTCGGGGGAGGGTCAGGTTAGGTAGACAGACCCTGGAAGCTGCTCAGCACACCCCACACCAACCAAAATCAGAGCCTGCACTGTCCTCCTCAAGGGTCCCATGATGCTTGTTCACAGCCTTCTTAGAACACTCGCTAAGCTCAATGTTAACCCAAGTCGATACCTACTGGTGCGTTTTGCCCATGAGAACGTGAGCTTCTTGAGGGCAGAGAATGTGTCATGTTCATTTCTGCAAACCTAGCTGAGAGTTTTACACTCCGTGTCTAGTACATTGCGTCTCAGGAGATACGACGATGCAAAGCTGAGAGAGATGATGCAGAGGGAATGAGAGAAAGTGACGGTTCCACCTGGATCCCAACGATGTCCATTTAAGCAGACGGAGCGGCGACGAAGACCCAAGAGTCTACCAGAGAAAGAGGGATGCTGGGTTCCCCATATTCCTGGAGAGACCTGAATGGCTCCCTTCTCGCTGGACCATGCTCCACCCCCAACCCCACCCAGAGCCCCCCTCTGCTCACTCTGGGTCTGCCTCATTCCCAGGGGGTGGGGGGATGGTAACAGGCCCTTCTCACCTGGCCGCGCTGTCCTCACTCACATGGGCAGCTCACGTGTGTCTAGCTGCCCACAAATCTTCCCTTAGGCTGGCTGATGGTACAGCCTTCGACACTCCCCTTCCTGGCACTTTCAGGTCCTTCTGGGCAGTATCCACCCAGAGGGGAATCAATATACCAGGATCCTGGTGTCCGGGAAGGGGGGGCGGGGGTCAAAAAACTGTGGAATCAGACGGGAGATCAGGAAAGGGGGAGAATCCCTCCCAGTGGTGACATCAGGCCTTCCTAGCCCAGGCCTGCCAGAGGAAAGCCCACCAGAAGTCCCTAAGGAACAGGGGCAGAAAAGACAAGGAAAGCAGCCGCGGGCTCCGCCCGGGTCCTTCACTCTGTCTTTGCCCCACATAGGCACACAGGGAGCCTCTGCCACCACTTCCAAGCCCCCAGGCCTTTGTGGGCTCCCGCCGGGCTCCCCCAGGCCCCGAGGTCCCGAGAGTGGGAAAGGGATGAATGGAACCGGTGATGGCCCGGTCTCCGACAACAATACCATTCTGTTGCCTCAAGATGTCATCCGCCAAACATGTGCTCAGCCCCCACTCTCCCAGGCCTGGGGGGAGAGAGGTGGGCAGCTGGTGTGAGAGCTGGGAAGCCAAAACTCAAAAAAGGGGCACATCTCCAACCCTGAATCCTTGAGCAAAAGAAAGAAAACCGCAGGGCCTCCAGATAGCCCCCAGCCTCCCCATCAGGCTCAGGCAGACCCCTGCACTTGGAGGTGGAGAAAGACTCCCAGACACAAACACTTTGGACCTTCCCCTTTAAATAGACATAATATCTGTCTTCTCAGGAGCCCAGGGAAGTCCCAAGAGGAGGACTTCCTTCTAGCCTGCCAGCCCCCGGGTGGGGAGAGCACAGAGACTCTGCAGAAGACACCACACACTGGCACGGCCTCAAGCTTTCTCGCTGCCCCTCCTCTCCAGTTCCCAACTCTAGGCTGCCATGGAGTGGGGAGGACCGTCCGATGAGTTTAGGGCAGTTTCCAGGGGCTGGAAGTGACAAGTGAGATTTCCTTCGGGCTCCAACTCTAGAGCCTCTCAAATTCCTCAACCTGCATTTGACAGTGAGCTCTGAGCACATCTGGAATTTGGCCCGTTACCCATGCCCCTCTCCCCCAGCAGAGGGTAATAAATTTCAGGGCTGGGTCCCAGCTTTGCTGTCTCCATACCAACCCCCCTCTACCTGCCCCAAGAGTCTGACCCAGAGAAGGGCCTGGGTCAACGGCTGACGCACTAAATGCAGAGGAATGATGATTAGCAAATTCTGTCTTCTTTTGTGGTTACTAGTACCTGCAGTTCCCTCTCTGCTCCATTCATTCATTCATTCATTCATTCATTCATTCCCACATGTGTACATATACGTGCTATGTGTTTCTGTCCGAGAGACTGTTCTAGGGGCAGGGGGTAGAGAGATACAGCACCTCCAGGCTGCAGGTCTATGATGCCATAATCCTTCCCAGGCCCAGCAAGGTGCCTGGCCTTCCGGGAAGTACTCACGAGAGGCTTCCCTAATTGATTGGATCGTAAACACCTGTGTCAACACCTAGCAAACACCTGTGTCACCCCTGCCAGCCCCCTCCCCTTCCACCTGGCGTCCTGGGGAGCTAGCCCCACAGGCCAAGACCCCTGAGACCAAATGCTCCCAAGGAGTCAGGCCTGGAGGAAGTCTGCCCAGACAGAGGTGCCAAAAAGGGCTTGGGGCCGGGGGTGGGGGGGGGAAAGAGGGATGGGGGGGAGAAGAGGGATGGGGGGAGGGGCAAGTCTGGGGGTGTAGGAGGATCCCTTTGAGGCTTACCTCTTCTGCTGGAGCAGGTTCTGCTCGTCTCGCCTCTGAGCCCATGACTCCTGTCTCTGGAACCACCTACGGAACTTTCTCCACAGGCAGAGAATGTGCCCCTTCTCCCTGGGCAGCGGCAACCCCATGGAGTGTAGGGCCGGCTCCTTCGGGGGCCTGGGGCCAAGGCCAGAGCCCGCCTGGACTCAGCCCTGGGGCCACATCAGCAGCCCCTAGGGCCGGCCCGCCTTCTCCCCTAGAGGTCCCGTCTAGGGCCTCCCAGGTGCACCAGCCGGATACAGAGGCCTCCGAGTTACAGAGCTGGGTCTCCCGCCACTGGGGCTTCTCCGGCAGGAGCTCCTCCTGGGAGTAGCAGAAGCCCTGCAGACACTCCCTCACTCCTCCCAAATTACCTGAGATTTAAAGAGACAGGCCACCAGGTCTGCCTGCTGTGAGGGGCCTGGCTAAACTCCCTCTCCACCTGGGTCACTCCCACTGCCCCCAGCCAGTGCAGGGAGGGGAGGCCTGCTGAGAGAACGGAGGGGCCTCCTTGGACTTTGGGACACCCGGTGACCTTTTATAGATAGGCCTGGACAGGTCAGTCTAGCCTGAGAGACTTGAGTCAGTGAGGGAGGATGAGGGAATCAGGCAGGGCACTGGGTTTGAGGGGCCCGCGGTCCCCAGTGAACACACCTTCCTCACAGGGTCTTTGGGCCTCCCGTCCTGGAGACGTAGCTTTGCTTAATCTCTCGCCTGGCCCAGCATAGGGACATAAATACTGAAAACTCTCACTCCCCTCACCAACTTGTCCTGTAAAGGGCCAGACAGTGAATATTCTAGGTCTTGCAAGCTGCATACAGGCATACGGAATCTGACACACATTCCTCTTTGTTTTTATAGCCCTTAAAGGACGTAAAATCCATTCTGAGCTCACGAATTAGGGCAAAAAAATGACGCTGTGGGCAGGATGTGGCCTCCTGGACAGAGTTCGCGGACCCCTACTCCGGAATTCTAGAGACTGTCCCCAACACAACATATAAGGAGTGGGCTGCCTACTAACATACAGGACACTCGATTCAATTTGAATTTCAGATAAACAACAAAGAACTTTTTAGTATAAATACGCCCCAAATATTGCAAATGTTTTCTCTGGCAACCTGCAGTGCAGACAGCGTTTATTCACCCAGCACTGCCTGCCGGACCCTTAACTAAGTCTTCCCACGTCAACTCACATCGAACCTGTGAGGCAGGTATTATTATCAGCATTTTTCCAATGGAAGAAAAACAATGAAGCTCGCGGTGGTAAAGGTCATAGAGCCGTCACCCAACGTCATAGAGCCAATTGGAGCAAAGGCCAGATTCAGCCCCTCCCCTGATGCCTAAACCCCCATCTTTCTGCCCTACCGCATTCCCTCATTCCAACTGGCAAAGAGCGTTCCGGAAAGAAGGGACCTGCACAGTCATACTGAAGAGTGATGACAGGATGCACAGCCCATCCTGGTCCCACAGCACAGGACTCTGATGAGAGCAAGCTGGGAGGCCTAAGAAGATCCCTCTTCCCCCTGGAAAGAAATGGAGGCCCTGGCTTCTGCCCAGCCCACGCGCGAGCCAGGGACCCGATGGCCTGGGCCTGGAGAGTGACAGGTATGTGTGGGTCACTCGCAGGCTTCAGAGCGTGTTTTTTCCTACCCGTCTCTGATTCAGAGAGCTGGAGGGTACAGCAAGGAGTGTGCGCGCGCGTGTGTGTGGTCTGTGCCTGTGTGTGCGCCCGTGCACTGTGTGGACGGGGGAAGGGAAGCTTAGGTGCAGGGGTGGGGTGTCTCTGTGGGCGGGGGGAGGAGGGCCACCCTCAAATCTGAAGAGACAGCAGCACTTCTGTTCCTGCTGTTGGGCCCAAGCCCAGGCCACGGAGCCTGAGCAAACAGTGCCATAGATTAGCTGCTTTCCGCACCCACCCAGGGGTCAGTGGGTTCAGGCTGGGTGGGGGGAAGACGCTGGAACCCAAACCTTGAACCCAGGACCTTTGTGCCCATTAAGCTGGCGTGTGTCTGCCTGCCGACCCACCCACCTTCTCTGTCCTGCTGGGCTCCAGGCAAAGACCCCCATTCAGGATAAGGCCCTGCGGTATTCCTCATGGCAGGGAGGGGACCTCCAGGAGGACCCGGCGGCCACTGCCAGCTTTCCTTTCCTCTCTCACCTCTCTCCACCTTTGCAGGGTCACCAGGGCAGATGGGAAATCGAAAACAGACTCAAAATGGGTGTGGAGGGCTGCAGCCCAGCCCCGACTGGGAGCATCGGAACTGCCGGATGCTGAGTTCTCCCTTGGGGGCATGGTTCCTCCACCTGGGCACAGCTGATCTAGCTTGTTTGTTTTTAATATCTATCTGTTCGCTTGTTTATTTGGCTGTGCCAGGTCTTACTTGCGGCACGCGGGATCTAGTTCCCCGACCAGGGATCGAACCCGGGCCCCCTGCATTGGGAGCGTGGAGTCTTACCCACTGGACCGCCGGGGAAGTCTCCAGACTGATACTTTGGAACAAGTAATTCTGTAGCGTGGGGCGGTCCTGCACATCGCAGGATGTTTAGCCGCCGCTCACCAGGTGACAGCAGCACCCCTGCCCCTCCGCTCAGCTGTGACTATCAAAAGTGGCTTTAGGCATTGCCTGAGGTCCCCCAGGGAGCAAAGTACTCTCCCTTGAGAACAACGGATTTAGGGCCCAAAAGTGTTTACATATAATTTTTTTCTGGTTTTGTCCCTCTGGGTTTGTTCCACGTCTTTCTGTGTTTCCCTGTTTTTCCTCTCACTGCTTCTGTCTCTCTGCAATTGTATCTGTTCCCTTGGTGTCTGTGATGGAGTGTGGGGTGTGTGTGCATGTGTGTGTGCTATGGGGTGTGTGTGTCTGTGGCCATGACTCTGAGTGCTCTCTGTGGAACCCTGGGTTTCTTTCTCTTGACCTCCACCCCTGTGTTTGTTTCCCTGTCCGGCTTACTGTGTCCCCCCATCCCTGCTCCCTGCGTCCTCTTGCGGGGTCTCTCCTTAGCTGGGTTGTCAAGTGCAGCGCTGTCTGGGCAGGCCAAGAGGCTGCAAGGATGGAGCCAGGCTGGGGCAATGAGGTTAAAGCCACCTCTCACTCAGCCTGGAGTTTGGTCCAGTCACTGGGTTCACAAGCCCTTGTGTGCCAGCTCAGAAAGCCTGCACGGCAGCAGATGACAGGTCGGCGGGTGAACACACACACACACGCACGCACACACGCACGTCACACACGCACGTCACAAGCTCCGCCCAGGGGCTCAGCCAGGATGGTGTTCTGCTTCCGTGTCTAAATTCCCGGGAGCCAGGTAAGCCGGGCTCTAGAGCTGGATTTCTGGCCGCCTGGATGGTAGTTTGTGCTAAAAACCCTCCAAGGTCCTTTTCAACTCAAACATCCTGATTCTGAAGAAACATGAGTCACGTGGGGTTGCACGTGTACACACGGTCACCTCGGCCTGCACAGGTCCGGAGGTCTGAATTGTGGCAGAGGCCTCGTGCACTTTTCCCCGCTACGTGACCTTCGTCCCCGATCCCCTCTTTTCATTCCAATTGCTAACTGTAGCTCCATCCCTTTGCCCCCCTTTCTTACAACCTCTCCATCCTCATCCTTGAGCCGCTCGCACCATGGGGGACGTTGTGTAGCAGCTGCTGACTCTCCGCTTTCTTGAAGAGAGCTGGGGAAGGCCTTGCAGCTACTCCTGCCTCCCCAGATACGTACGTGCACGTTACCTGACACATGTTTCCGCGGGGCATGTTTTATGTCAACTGAATCAATATGTCACAGCAATGTTTTAGAAGGGTTGGTTGTGTTTGCATGTGTCTGTTTCCTAGCATCCTTGTAATTGTCTGTAGATTTTAAAATTCACAGGCATTGGCCCTCCTAGACCTCTACCCCGTTGCACAAGGTGCCAAAAGGGCACAGATGGCCATATCGATGTGAGCATCCCCCGCTCCCCCCGGTCTATTTCTCTCCACCGCCGGTCAGTTCTCCCCCTCCCTCCCCACCTCTGCAGAAAGACTGATCAGCCTTGAGAGCTCTCACTTGGTTTCCAACCTCCTCCCACCCCTCAATGATTATGAACATCTTGTTTCCTAAATCAGCCATCCAGGAGGTGACAGGGAAGGGGGTGGGTGCTGGTTTGGGGAGAAGCAGGTACTGGCTCCCCTGGTTTGTGAGAGGCTTGACGTTTTAGAGGGAGCCCCGCGGAGTTCTGACCCGACCCTAACTCTCTCTCCAGGTCTCTGCAGGCTGGGGTCAGGACTCGTAGTCCCAGCGTAGCCCCTCTGGAGACACGGCAGGGCGCAGAAGGGTGTCCAGAGCCTTCCCAGGGCAGAGCCTCTGGTCCTGCTGGCCAGGCTTCCTAGAGAGCCTTTTTCCTCCCTCTCTTCCTGGTCAGACCCCAAGGCCTCTCCCTTCCACAGCCAGACCCCTCTGCTCTGCCGTCTCCCTCGATGGGCGTTTGACCCACCTTACCTGATCAGAGGCACTCTGCTTGCAGACGCGGAAGTCAACCAGGAATGCAGTTGCTGAAGCGTGCACAGCTCCCAAAGGAATTTCCAAATGTGCCCAAGGGAGCCTGGCTTCTGGAAGAGGCATAGAGGGAGCAACTGATGCGTAATCAGAACAGCTGCGTTCCAGCTCCATCTTCGCCAGAAATCACGGTGGGACCTCGGCCCCATCACCTTTTAGTGTCCTGATCTGCAAAAATAAGGACGCTTAAGTTTTAAGATTTCCTGTTCCTTTCAACACTCTCTGCTCCCCCAGGCGGCCCCCCTCAGCTTCCACATGCAGAGAGGATGGAGGTCCGAAGGGACCCCGTATCAGAAAGGGCTCTTATCCCTCAGGTGAGATCTGTCTGACTCTGAATCACAGGGGCAGATGCTCCACCCAGCAGAGAGGAGAGAGGGGAGGGAGGGAGAACACGGGCACACATGGCTTCTAATCATCCTCTAGCCTTAGACGTGGCAGGTCCTGAGCGGGGAGAGGGTGAAGCTCCCCCGCTATGGGGACCCCCAGGGCTCCGGACAGCCAGCCAGAGCTGGGGACCAGGCAAGTGTGGCTGGCTCTCCCCTCGACTCCACTCCGCTCTGGGCAATGTCCCTGGACACTGGGCTTGGGGCGTGTGGGGAGGGGGTCTTGAGGCCACTAAGCCTCAGGGAAACACCCACGGTTTGGTGTTCAAGAGACAGGATCTAGCCATTATCTCGAATCGGACCACTGCTATTAAAAATCCAAGCCCATGGGAGATTGGCACTGACATATACACAGTACTATACACGAAATAGATAACTAATAAGGACCTACTGTATAGCACAGGGAAGTCCACTCAACACTCTGTAATGACCTATATGGGAAAAGAATCTAAACAAGAGTGGATATATGTATATGTATAACTGACTCACTTTGCTGTACAGCAGAAACTAACACAACAGTGTAAATCAGCTCTACTCCAACAAAAATTCAAAAACAAGACAAAACAACAACAACTAAAAACCCCAAGCCCAAAGGAAAACCCCTTTCCAAAAGCAGGTGTGCAAACCACAGCCTTTCTAGCAGCCCTGCAGTGGCAGGTTTTATTGGCAATCTCCCCCCAGTTTGTCCCCACCTGTACTTTTTAGTCTCTTTCTCTCCCCCCGCAAACAATCTCAGTGAAACAGCAAACGGGGTGATGATAAGAATACTCAGATTCTATTTATTTAGCCCAGGCGCTCACCCAAACACTCCACCACGTCTGTCATAAAAACCAAGCGAAGTGCCAGACCTGTTATGCAAGCAGGGGCAGTAGCTGAAGGTGGGGAGGGACAGTGGGAGCAGGAGGCAGGCGCGCTGGGTCTGAGCGTCGGGGAGCGGGGTCAGAGCGGCCCAGGGGTGGGGGGTGCGCTGGGGGCCACCGCCTGAAGACCCCCCCCAAGAGGCAGACCTGGCCTGAGGGGAGCTCTCTGCCTTCTCCTCAGCCCTCGACGGGGAGGCAGCCGGCAGAGGGGGTGGGTCTCCCCTTGGACTGCGGGGCAGTGCCAGGCTGGGGCTCGAGGGGCTGGGCAGATTCTAAGGCAGATACCTGAGGGGGACGGCGTTGGTGGGAGGCTGAGACGAGGGGCGAGAGGCCAGACCAGGGGGCCGTGAGGTGGCGTCCGGGCTGGGAACAACGGAGGGACAGAAGCCAAACGCTACGTTCTCCAGATAGCTGGCTCCTGATCAGTTCCGGCCCCACGTAGGCAGGTCCCCGGTCAGCCACCGCAACGGCAAGCACAAGGAAACAGAGAAAGCGACCTTAGCCATTCTGCAGCTTCTCTCACTCCCCTGCTCCACTGCCTAGGCTTCCGGGACCCAGTGCCCTCCCGGGTGTAAGACCCCCGTGCACCTGGGGTGTGGCCGCGGGCTCTGCTTCTGCACAGGTGCGCTGGGACCTGCATGGGGGCCCTGGCGGGGTATGCAGTGAGCTCCTGATAAGATTGGCTCACAGGCCAGGAGGGATCAGTCCAGCATCCACAGGCTCTGCCCTAGGGGCAGTTCTCAGGCCACTGGCTCCCTTCCCTGACCCCTCCCCCTTCTCCAGGACATGCTGACTCCCAACTCCAAGACCTGACTTTGATGTGTACCCAAGCTACAGGGAAGTCCAGAAACCGGTATGCGGTTGGGGCTAGGCCTAAAATCTCTGTGCACGGACCAGAGTGCAGGAAACCTCAGAACCCTCGGCTGTCCGCTGGAGTGTACGTTGGAGGTGCCGGTGTGTGATTCTGCGGCCAAGGCTGTGCCCATCATCGAAGGTGGCAGATGGATGGACTAAAATGTTTACTGTCAGAGGTACATGAGTGCCTGTAATATCGAGCTAAGACGTCCCTGCAGTTCTTCTTGCTGCAGACTTGGTGCAGAGGGTAGCCCTCTACCCACCAGGTCTAGATTTTCCATCTGTCCATACAGATGGGCGAGGGAACCATCATGGGGCTAGGTCTCTCCAGGAGCCCAGAAGCCATGGGTTGGTGTCCTGCTCTGCCGTGGTAAGCTCTGCGACCTCAATCACAGAATCTCTCTGAGAATCAGCCTGCTTGCCTGTAAAACGCAGATAATAATCCTGCTGCAGGATTTATTCTGTAGGGTTCTTGTTAGGATTAAAGAAGATAAAGAACATTAAACATTCTCTATACCGAACAGTGTCTTATGAATGACTGAGTCATTTGCTTTGTCATCTTTGCTTGGGCGGGAGTGTTTGAAATTGAACACATCCAGGAAGTAACTTTCAGATGTCAGAGGTGTCTTGTCTCTGGGCCCTGAATCTCATGGTACCTGATACCTCTGGATTCAAACTCTGCTAATTACTAGCTGAGCGATCTTGCACAGTTAAGGTCCCCCGCTCTGAGCCTCAGTTTCCCATCTACGAAATGAGCAGTCGTACACACCTGACCTTCGGCAAGGAACTCACCCTCTCTGGGCTTTAGTAACTGTCTGTAGCTAACGTGCGGGCCTGTTACGGGACTCAGATGAGGCAGGTGCGGCAGGCGCCTGGCCCGTGGCAAACGCACAGTAATAGCCTCTATGCTGCACCACATTAACGCTGTCCCTTGACCTGGCTGTCTTCCGCCTCTTACTTGCAGAGCCTCAGAGGAAGAAGCCAAATCACACCGTGTTCTTCTCTCTCCCCGTCTGAGAACCTGGCACAGAGCATACGTTGAACTGTGTTTTATAGAGAGTGATCTGTACCGAGGAAATTGCAAGCTACTGGTCTGGCCAAAAAGTTCGTTTGGGTTCTTCCATAACACCTTACAGGACACCCAAACGAACTCTTTGGCCAACCCAATATTTGGTGGGTGCCTGTCCTTTCCTAGGCCCCAAAGGCTAAGGGAGGGGCCCAGAGGTGACAGAGGAACTAGGGAAGGTGGCAAGGGATCACGTGTACGGGGGCGGTGTACCTCAATCCCCAGCCACACACAGAGAGAATGGCTTCTGCCCCTGAAAGGGGAATGGGCCTGCGGAAGGGGGGCAGGGACCAGCAGTTGGGATGGAGGGAGGGTGCGGCCTGCGTGCAGCAGAGGCCCCGTGCCTGCAGTCACTCTCTCCATCCCAGCTGCTGGTCCTGAGCCCCCACTCCTGGCTGGCCTGGGACTCCGGGGTGGGGTGGGGTGTGATCACTGACGGAAGCCCGAAGCCATGGGGCCTGAGAGCCGTCCCCTTCTTGCCTACCAGGTTACTCGCAGAGGGAGAGAGGAGATGAGAAGTGGAGGCTTCCGGAAAAAGGAGGAAGAATTGGCAGATGTTTCCTCTAGACCCGTGAGGCTGGGGCGGGCTGGGACCTGAGGACCCCTGGGAGGAGAGACTAGCCAGCCATGTGGGGTAACATGCTCTGACCCAGGGGCAGGAGACAGTCTCCAAGGCCTGGGTCAGAGGTCAGTGACCTTCATGGAGCCAGAGTCTGATCTATCTGTCTGTCTCCCTTACCTTCTTATCTCTGAATCTGAAGGCCTGGCCCGGAGAGAGATGAGTGGCGAAGGCCTGAAAGAGGAAAAGTAGGAGAAGGCAAAGGTATTGCAATGACACGTCTTTCCGTCACTGAAATGCTGGCAGCTCGCGTGCTTTCCTGTGTGTGCTGCTGTTTCATGATCACAGTCACAGCAGGTAGACAAGTCAGAAGTCATCAGCTAATCCCGTCGCAGAGCAGGAAGTGGACGCTGGGTTTTGACCTGTACCCATCACCCCCGAAGGGCCCTGGCTGTCCAGTGGAGCTGCTCCTGGGGATGAAGAAGTTGGCAGAGGGCAGCGGAGTGGCCCTCACGTTAGCGCAGCACCCAAGGCAGCCCCTGGCCAATGAATTCGGAGGTTGTGGCAGCGGGGAGGGTGGCAGCGATGGTGTCCGCGGGAAACTGTGCCAGCCCCCCTCAGTCGACCCCACAGCTTTATCGGGAAGGAGTCCGGCAAGCAACCCGCCGGAGGAAGCAAAGCAAACCACTGGCACCTGTGCTCACACGGCGGACCCCTCCCACAGACGCCTGCTACCGCACAGGTGAGTGGGGACCCCCTGGTCGCAGCCTGGCCTGGCACAGTCCCCGCTCTGGCCCCGTGGCCGTAACTGCCACCTCCTCAATGCCACGACCGACAAAGAAGCAATGCAGGCGATGGGAAACAGGTGTGTCCAGTCCCACCCAGGTGGCTCCCGCCTGGCTGCCCTCCCAGGGCGGAGAGAGGGGCCCTTTGATCCAACCTCCCTGTCGGTGTGACACCACTCTGTGTGTCAGAGTAGTTTCTCTCCTGGCATATTTCTCATTTTTTCCTCATTAGCCTTAAGAAACAGGTGGGCCCAACCCAGAGAAGTCAGTGATCCTGGCTCCTACGTCAAAGTCAGGGCACTTTCTCTGTTTTCATCGAGTGATCTCGGCTGCTGGAGGGGCCTTGCCAGCCCCCATGTGCCGCCCCGTCTGTGCTCTCGGGGCCCCCAGAGGCTCCCGGCCTCCACTTAGCCTCTCTCCCTCCCTCAGCTGCAGCGCCCCAGACCTCAGCTGGCCTTTCTCCAGCCAGCACCGGGGGAGGGGGGTTGGGGGGGGTTGGGGGGGTGGGGGTGGGGGGACGACACTGGCCCTGCCCTTCCTTCCCTTGGCTGCAGGCAGAGCTCTTCTCCAGAGGCTGTACCACCACTGTCACCAGAACTCAGAACCTTGTCCGTCAAACACTTTGCAAGTAGCTGGGAGGTGACCCATTTTTAAAGTCCAGAGATACCTGTAAGAACACAACCTCTCATCAGCTCCTTGCCTCTGGCTGGTGAGGTGCATGGGAACCAGAATGTTCTGCTTCTCTATTCTGAAGAAACCAGGGAAGGGGCAGACAGGGGAGAATGGTAAGCGTTGGGGGTACCTGAAGACTTCCAGGTGCAGGAACCGCAGTATTTCTGTTACTCTGTTTGCGTGTCCCAGTCTCTGCAGCCCCATCCAATGAGCGTGGCAGCCACCCTGTAGTCACTGGGACAAAAACATCTATCAGCTTAACACTTCAGCGCCCAGTTCACTTACTGCATCTGTCGTGCCGCACAGCGATGCCTGGGTGTCTTTCTTTCATTTCTCACTTGGGCTCCTGTGGGCAGATGTAGAATCTTGTAGGTTGCCTTGAGTGCATCTTTCAGCGGGTACCACGTGCCGGCCGGTTTCGTGAGCTCTGCTGCTGGGATCCTTCCCTCTTTTTTTCCTTCTTCATAATATTCCACAAGCTCTCCCTTCCCCCTACTCGCTTTCTCTTTTTCTCTGTCTCTCTTTCTGTCTCTTGCACACACGGAAGTATATATAAGCTGAGAAAATTTCCCAACGATTACTGATGTTTGCATTGTTTTTTATCCTTTGCAATGTGTTTCCACCCCTATTATGTCTGTAATTATTACAACCCTACACAAAGGCTGGTAATTTTTTCTAACCACCTTTGACAAATGGAAAACAATCTGAACTATGTCCAGTAGGAGAATTAGAATAAAAACAGGTCAATCATTCATAGATTCGGTTAATGAATATTTATTACCCACTGCATTGTACCAGGAATCACGCCAAGCACTGGGAACACAAAGATGAATAAGATGGGCATCACATTCTCCTTTGTGGAGCTTACAGTCTGTTAAGGAAAACAGACATTTAAACAAGTAAGTACAATAAAGTGCAGGGTGTATAAGAAGAAGAAATTATGGGTGGCCTGGAAACAGAAGAGGCAGACTCCAACCTAGCCTATGGGTCAGGGCCCCCCACCCCCCAAAACACACACAAACACGATATACGATTGTTAAGCTGAGACTAATAGGATCAATGGAAGTTACAAAGATGGAAGGGAGGATGGTGCAGAGAGGTAGAAAGGTCCAGAAACTGTGAAGGCCAAAAGGAAGGAAAATGGAGGAGGAATGAAAAATTCATCTTGGTGAAACAGAAGGCCAGGAGAGGTTGCCGGATGTCAGCTCATGGAAGGGCTTCCAGTCAATCACAGGTTGAGGCAGGAGTTGCATCTTACAAAGATCAATGTGGCTCTAGTGTGACTGATAGATTGGAGAAAACCAAGACTGCATGCAGACAGCACAGAGAGGAACCCACTCCTGGACTTAAGGTGGGACATGATGGGTGCTCGTTCTGGAAGAACAGCGATAGGGTCTGGAGAGGTAGAGACAAATGAAACAGTCTTCAAAGCATATTAAATGAAAAAAGCAAGAAGTGTTTTTCTAATACATTGTACTATATTATATGTGTTTTTAGAGGAATATATACATAGGTATGCTCAGATATGCATAGAGTATTTTTAGAAGAATAGATAACAAACTTTTGTTTGTGAGAGTCCCTGGCGAGGGTACATGAGGGGCTGGAACAGAGGTAGGAATGCTTTTTTCTCTGTGTATCTTGTGTGCTCTTTGAATTTTGTACCATGTGGTGTATCATCCGCTCAAAAGTTATTCTTTTTCAAGGGAGATGTTTTATAGAATCTATGAGACTTGAGATTAACTGCATATGAGGGTTGAGACAGGTGTGTTGAGGACAGCTAAGATTTGAGCTCAGGCAATCTTGCCTACTTGTTTGGTTGGAAACACTGGTGGAGGAGTGGGTTTGGTGAGGAAGAAAAGCTGCTCAGTTTGGGACATGCTGAGTTCCAGGTGTCTGTAGACTATCCAGGTAGAGTTGTCTAATAGATCGGCATCCAAGCTGTTCATGCCTGGAGCTCAGGAGACAGATCTAAAGTGAAGGTATGAAGTCAGGAATCATGAACGTGTGTGTGTCAATACCATCTACGGAGGCAGCTGGAACTTCCCAGGTGGTGAGGAAAACAGAGAGCCTTGTGGACCAAAAATATTTAAGGGCTGGATAGGAGAGAAGCAGGCAAAGTAGGAGGCGTACGTGGCACTAGGCATGTGCTGGGAAGGGGTGAGTGGTCCACTAACATCTGAACGCTACAGAGTTTGCGCAGGACTCGGATTGCTCAGTGGGGTTAGCTACAGGTAGATTACCTTGACGAGATCGCTAGCCGGAGAGGCAAGGTCAGATCACAATGCGGTGAGGACTCAGTGTGAGGTCAGCAGACAATAGACTCTTCTCTTAAGAAGTTTGGCCCCGAAGAGGGAGTAAAAAGATAGGGCAGGACCTGAAACGAGAAACGGGAGTTGAGGGAGGGCGATTACAATGTCTTTGCAGGTGGGAAAGAGCAGAGCATGGTTATTTGCTGACTAGCATCGCTAGGGGAGCGAGAGAGAGGCTGAAGACACGAGAATGAGAGGAGTTACAGGACACAGTGACAGACAGAGCTGCCTGAAGAGCAGAAAGAAAACTGCGTCTGGAGCACAGATGGGAGTTTAGCTTTATACAGGAGAAGGAGAATTTCCACTGTGAAAGAAGATCAGAGGAGTCATGCTGAGCACGCTTAGAAACCATACAACCTGTGTGTGTGCGTATGTGTGTGTGTGTGTATGTGTGTGCGCGTATGTGTGCGCATATGTATGTGTGCGTCTGTGTGTGCGTGTGTATGTGTGCGCGTGTATGTGAGTGTGCGCGTGTGTGTGTGCGCACGTGTGTGTGCGTGTGTTGAGTGTGTGCGTGCATGCGTGTGTGTGCCTGTGTGTGTGTGATCCCTCACCGTTCTGCACTCATTTGTGCCTTGCATGAGTGTCTGGATGAACCTGTCTGTGGTGTTGCAAATCCCACTTACCTTTTTGCTGTTCCAGACCGCAGTCCTCTTAAGAGTTGTTACGGCATTGTGGTCAGGGTGATGACAGGGCTGGGACAAGAAGGGCTGGAGGCCAAAGCGAGGCTGTAATGGATACCCTGGACACCTAGTTTCCAATTTCCTTCCTGGAACGCGTTGGCCCAGGCTCTATTATTGCTGTCTACCCCACAGGTCAGCACAGGGACAAACGAGATGGGGGTGGGGGATGGCTGTTGCAGGAAACATGGTTGGGAGCCTGTTACCTCCAGAGGCAAGGATGAACAGCTGCTGACAGACAACCAGAGGCACAGGCCAGGGATGGTCTCGTAAAACAAATGATGGGGCCATCCAAGCATGGAAAGGAATAATTTACCTCACATATTTAAAAACATACCAGGATGCAAATGAGATACAAACACTTCAGACTCCAAGTCTCAAAAAACAAGGATAAGACAACCCAAAAATAACAACCAAAAAACCCCCAAAACAATTCAAAAATGGGCAAAGGACAATAGACATTTCTCCAAGAAAGAAGATACGCAAATGGCCAATAGGCACATGAAAAGATGTTCAATGTTGTTAGTCGCCAGGGAAATGCAAATTAAAACCACAATGAGATACCACTTCCTAACCAAAAGGATGGTTATTATCAAAGAAACAGAAAGTAACGTGTTGGTGAAGATGTGGAGAAACCGGAACCCTGTGCCTTGCCTGAGGAAACATACAACAGTACAACTGCTGTGGGAAACAGTATGGCAGCTCCTCAAAAAAATTAAACGTAGACTTGCCATAAGATCTAGCCATCTGCTTCTAGTCATATACCCAAAGAAACTGAAAGCAGGAACTTGAACAGATAATTGTATACCGATGTTCATAGCAGCATTACAACAGCCAAAGGTGGAAGCAACCCAATCGTCCATCAGTGGATGAATGGACAAACACAACGTGGAATATACATACAATGAAATGTTATTTGACCTTTAAAAGGAATGAAATTCTGACTCACGCTACAGCATGGATGAATCTTGAAAACATTATGCTACATCAAATAAGCCAGGTACAGTAGGACGAATATTGGAGGATTCCACTTATATACAAGGTAACTAGAGTAGTTAACTTCATAGACAGAAAGCAGAATATTGGTTCTCAGGCACCATGGGGAGGGGATAATGGGGTGTTAATGTTTAATGGGTACAAGAGTTTCAGTTTAAAAAACTCCCTGGATGAACAGTGGTGATGGTTGCCCAACAATGTGGATGTACTTAGTGCCACTGAATGGCGCACCTAAAAATAGTTAAAATAGGAAATTTTATGTTATGTATATCACAGTGCATTTTTTTAAAATAAAGGAAGGATAAAGAGCCTTTTTTCTTGCAGTTTTCTCGTTGGGGTTTGGTTGGTAGGTGGGGAGAGAGTCCTACGGGGTACGAGAAGAGGCGAGAGGCTACAACCTCAATGCCATGCCTGGCTCTTCCCACATGAAGCCCTGTGGAACCAGGGAGGATTCACAGCTTACAATCTAGGCCCTCATGGGGTGGAAAGGAAGATGACCCAGTCATTGGCCTAGCGCCCCTACCTCATGTCTTCAGTTGCCAAGTCTAACTCTGCTTGAAAAGATACCCCCTTTTCCCAAGATGTGGGACTTCCAGGAAGACAGAAGATATGTGGGGCCCTTTGCTCATCCCTAGATGCTGATGTGAAGGGCAAGGCATGGATGGCCTTTAAGAATTATTCTGTCCACCCTCCCAGGATTAATGGGCATGAAGGTCAGTCAGATGCTTGCATAGGCAGTGTCTCTCTCTCTGCCCGCCCCCCACCCCAGGCCTACCTGGAGTCGGGAGGAGAGTAACAGGGGTCCTAATCATATGTGATAGACACTTTCCTCTCCATCCCCCTCCCCAAGGTCCAGTCCCAGATTCAAGTGTCCCAGGGTGTTGCGACGAATGATCTCCCAGCCTCGGTGACTGCTGCTGTTTCGAGATGTGGTCCGGGACAGGGAGGGAGTCGGGAGGGCCAGGGAGGCCCTGGCGAGAATCCCACTTTCAACCACAGAGGACTGTTTCTCAGAAAGATGCTCATGTTCTTCCTCCTTGTCTGAGCCCTTGAAGGCTTCCACATAGCGACGTACTCGCAAAGCATTCTGGTCTTGGTTGGTCTCCACTCTGAGGAGGGGAAAGGGGAGAGGACTCAGCTGAGCTGGGGAGAGATGGGCCATGGGGAGAAGCAGAAGTGAGCGGGGCACAGCCGGGAAACAGGAGTGAGAGGAAAGGGGGAGGAAGTTAGCAGCGTTGAAGCCAGAAGACCCTCTAGGATCAAATGAAGGGAAGCAGAGGGAGATGGAGGATAACTAGGAGAGAGACCCGAAAGGCTGTGCATTCAGGATCTGGAGGGTAGTAGGGCTTGTGCGGGCATGTGATGGTGGGGGGAATGTGGGTGAGTATGAAAGAGAAAGAGCCAATTAAAAGATAAGCGTGTCGTCAGGATGAGAAGATGCCATTCAGGAAATAAATGAGAGAGGAGAGCCAGGTCAGGAGATGAAGGTAGAGTACGAAGGAGCAGGTTAGTTTCAAGGCTAGACTGGAAGCTTCAAGAAGGTACTAGAAGTGGGCGTCAGGTGGAAGCAAGACTAGACCAAGTTGGGTAACCCATGCCCACATTCGAGCACGGACTCATATTCTTAGCCATTCACATTACTGCCCTTATGTACTCATAGCCTGGCATCAGCTCCCAGCATTCTTTGCACCCCTCCACTTCAGCTCCACCCGCCTCCCCCAAACAGGCTAACGCAGTCTCGCTTTACGGAGTGATGACACCTCCTTTGGGTCCAATTTGGGATCTCAAGAATGGAGAGGAGGGTCATAAATGTGGAACCGGTCACCCTTGTTCCCACGGCCTCACACTGGTTGACAGTTCACACGTCTACATTGTCACTCACCGCAGGAACCAGCGGTCCCCCAGCCCGTACTTGTACCCACAGATGCCGGAGCGAGGCCACAGGGTGCGAGGCATCTTCCTCTCCAGCATCACCGTGGTGGCCACGACCTAGGAGGAACCAAGAGATAGAGGAAGAACTCAGAAAGAGCCATGAGCTTCAGAGAACCCTGAGGCTACTGACAGAGGGAACCAAAAGGAACCTGTGGGATGAGGACACCAGAGATCAGTGGAGGTGACAGCCACCTACCCATCCCCTAGCCTGTGGGAGGTACCACGCTACCTGCCTTACTCATCACCCGCTATCAAAGCAGAGGATATTTTATGAGTGCTTTGAATAAAACAGTGACCCCTGCTTTACTATTCAGATTCTTGGAAAATCAGTCACTCCAAACTAATCTCATTTCCTTTTTCATATGAAAGCCATAAACCAATTATCTTGATTTAAATAATATGATTAAACAGAATCTCTATGATCGTGGGGATGAAATGCTGCTGCTGATGTTCAGGGAATTTGCAGCAAATTCAATAAATACCCACATGCTAAGAAGGAAAAGGGTACGTGAATGACTCCAAACTGGGCAGGGAAAATTCTAGTGGCATGTCACATGTTCTGTCCTTTGCCCAGCCCTCATTAATTACCTAGGTGAAACATAGAAGACAAGCTTATCAAATATGTCTGAGACACAAAACTGGGAGGGATACGTAATATACAAGATGACAAAGCAATATAAAAATGATCTCACCAGACTGGAATGCTGGTCAAAGACCACTAACATGAAATTTAAGTAAATCAAATGTAAGGTCCTACATTTATGTATAAGACTAAAGTATCATTCGAAAAGACACATGCACCCCGATGTTCATTGCAGCACTATTTACAAAAGCCAGGACATGGAAGCAACCTAAATGCCCGTCAACAGAGGAATGGATAAAGAAGATGTGGTACATATATACAATGGAATATTACTCAGGCATAAAAAAGAACAAAATAAGGCCATTTGCAGCAACATGGATGGACCAAGAGATTGTCATACTGAGTGAAGTAAGTCAGACAGAGAAAGACAAATATCACATGATATCGCTCATAAGTGGAATCTAAAAAAAGGGGTACAAATGAACTTATTTACATAACAGAAGTAGAGTCATGGATGTAGAAAACAAACTTGTGGGGATAAGCGGATAAGGCAGGGAGGGAGATTGGGATTGACATATACACACTACTGTGTATAAAAATAGATGACTAATAAGAACCTGCCGTATAGCACAGGGAACTCTACTCAATGCTCTGGAATGGCCTATATGGGAAAAGAATCTAAAAAGAAAAAGGACGGATATATGTATATGTATAGCTGATTCACTTTGCTGTACATCTGAAGCTGACAACATTGTAAATCAACTATACTCCAATAAAAATTTTTTAAAAAAAGACTAAAATGTCTGTGTTAAGTACAGGAAAAAAGATAAAGGAACTTAGCTAAGTCAGTCATGTAACAAAGATGCGGGGGTTCTAGTTGACCATAAGCCTAGTAAGAACCCATTGCATATTTTCCAAAAGACCTGCCGCCATTTTAGGTGCTATTTATAGTATAGTGTCCAAAGCAAGGACAGGCATGACCCCTCTTCATGCTGCATTCCTCCAATCATATCAGGACCATTCTAGCTTTGAAAGGCCCAGGATATAGGAGGTCTGAACAGAGGGTCAGTCAGGATGGACTGGGCTCAGGAAACTTGATTAATTGAAAGAACTAGGAATCCTTAAAGCAGCTCAATTCTCCACTTTGTCTTCTTCCGCCCCATCTTTCTCGGTACTCCACACTTCTCTTGGCCTTCTCTCTGTTTCTTAGCTGCGCTGAGTTCCCTCCAACCTCAGGATTTTCTCTTTTCTTTTCTTTTTTAAAGATATGACTTCTTTATTTTTAATATAGGAATTTATTTAATTAATTTATTTATTTTTGGCTGCATTGGGTCTTCGTTGCTGCGCGCGGGCTTTCTCTAGTTGCGGCGAGCGGGGGCTACCCTTTGTTGCGGTGCGTGGGCTTCTCATTGCGGTGGCTTCTCTTGTTGTGGAGCACGGGCTCTGGGCACGCGGGCTCAGTAGTTGTGGCTCGCGGGCTCTAAAGCACAGGCTCAGTAGTTGTGGCGCACGGGCTTAGTTGCTCCGCGGCATGTGGGATCTTCTCGGACCAGGGCTCGAACCCGCGTCCCCTGCATTGGCAGGACGATTCCTAACCACTGTGCCACCAGGCAAGTCCCCAACCTCAGGATTTTCAATCATTCTATTCCCTTTCCCTGCACAGCGCTTTTTCTTTATCTTGAAAAGGATATTTATTGTTCTTCTTGTGCCATCATTCAGCACCCCCCGCCACCTTCTGGTAAGAGAACCCAGTTTTCATTTAGAGAATCACTCCTTCTCTACTCTGAGTCCATCAGTTAGAGTAGACTGGACTTCACACAGCCCTGGTTAATTAGTCTGTTCTCCCCCAAACTCCACCACCACCACCACCACCTGCGCCTATGATCAAACTTGTTGCAATGAGATGGGTTCGGGCGGCAGGGGGAGAAGATGCTCTTTTAAAAGCTACAGATACAGCTTTTATCTGTAGGCACACAGAATACAATAAGAATGGGCCCTTGGAATTTGGAACACAGTGCACCTGCTCATTCCTTTGTAAGTTTAGAGCTTCTCTAAGCTCTCTCACCAACATGATGCAAGAGACTGACTTAAAAGAGGACAAAAGAGAGAACAGAAGCTGAAGTATAAAATGGAGATCCAGACTCTGGCCAGCCATGTCTAAAGCTGATTTAATTCCTTAAACTTTCCAGTTATGAGGCTCAACACACCCTCTTCCCACTGCCCAATTTTTTTTAAGTCTATTTGAGTTTGGTTTTCTGTCCCCGTAGCCAAGAGTCCCAATGGATGCAAATCCTAACCTCCATCCCTTCCCCTCATTCTTCTTAATTGACTAATTATTACCCATGTTTAGGGGCTCATCTTAAATGTCACTCCATCAGGAAAGCATTTCCTAACTTTCCAGTCAAACTCCTCTGTTGCCTCCTGTTTTTAGCATCTTCACGTCTCTATGACACGTTTGCTATTCTAATTGTACAGTTTTCTGTGAAGTCATTCATTTAATGTTTGTCTGCCCAGCCAGATGGTGAGCTCCATGAGGGCACAGACTACATCATCATGCCTGCGTCCCCAGATCCTAGACATTTTCCAACACAAAACAGGCTCTAAAAAATTACTGCTAATGAATGGAAAGTCTGAGGGCATACATGATGACTGTCTTCAAATATCTGAATGGTGCTCCTATGGGAGAGTGTATTCTGCATTATACAAGAAGAAAAAACTTGGGCCAAAGAGTGGAATTACAGAAAGATAGGTTTCAGCTCAATGCAATATGGAATTTTCTAATAACAAAAACTTTTGAAATATAAAAAAGCTCTCTCCTTCCAACCTCTACCCAAATCCACATGATAATAAGATTCTCATCGGCATTAAAGAAGATACTGAATGATCCTCTGACCAATAAAAGAGTATATGTTGGGTAGGAGCTCAACTAGGGGACCACTAAAGGCACTTCCAACTCTAAGAGTTTATGAGCCTATGATGATATAAGGAAAAGATTATGGAGAAACAGTTATAGAAGCAAACAGAAGATAAGGTCCAAGTTAAAAACCAGAACATATAAGAACAAAACAGTTTCTAGTTCCCACTGGATTCAAGGTTGGCTCCTGCATCTACCCTTCGTCTGTGCTCTTGGGTGTTGATCCTGACCCTATCCTACCATCCTACACTCTTTTAGATAGAAAAAGACTTTTGGCTAAAAGTCCCCTCCATCTATCCAAAAGTACCTCTGTTGAGGTGACAGCCCCACGGGGTTGTTCCGTGACTCTCCTAAGAGTCATCTACCGTGGCATATTCCACTTTGAGTTTTCTCTCCATCCCCTGCCCCTTAGAAAGACTAACACCGATAACAATAGCCAGGCCATGGAAGCAACCTCAATGTCCATCAACAGAGGAATGGATAAAGAAGATGTGGTACATATATACAATGGAATATTACTCAGCCATAAAAAGAACAAAATAATGGCATTTGCAGCAACATGGATGGACCTAGAGATTGTCATACTGAGTGAAGTAAGTCAGACACAGAAAGACAAATATCATATGATATCACTTATATGTGGAATCTAAAAAAAGGGTACAAATGAACTTATCTACAAAACAGAAATAGAGTTACAGATGTAGAAAACAAACTTATGGTTACCAGGGGACGGGGGGGGGAGGGATAAATTGTAAGTATGGGATTGACATAAATACACTACTATATATAAAATAGATAACTAATAAGGACCTACTGTATAGCACAGGGAACTCTACTCGATACTCTGTAATGGCCTATATGGGAAAAGAATCTAAAAAAGAGTGGATATACAAGTATAACTGATTCGATATGCTGTACACCTGAAGCTGATACAACATCGTAAATCAACTATACTCCAATAAAATTAAAAAAAAAAAAAAAGACTAACCCTAATGAACTCACCTGGGCCCTCCAGAGCTCGTCCTGTTCATGGGCCACCCGCCAGTGTGTGTCGCCCATCATGGCAACGAACAGGTTGAGCATGAGCAGTGTGGCGATGATGGCAAAGGCAAAGTAGATGATGCTGAACATGTAGGGCAAGTTCACGTCGTAGTTGGCAGGCCCGTCGATGATGGTGAGGAAAAGCTCAAAGGTGCTGAACAGCGCCATGGGATAGTCATAGAATTGCCCCAGGTTGGATGGGTCCTCTGTCTGGAAAATGATAAAGAACGCTGCTCCGCCCACAAAGAGGGCATGGAGATCAGGAAATGGGGAGTTATCACAATAAGCACAGGCCTGGTCAGCATTCATTCTACCTCCAGTATATATCTCCATACATTTACACACAAGCACATATATGCACACAGGCACATAAATGTAGAATTACACATATAAGTCCCATTTTCCCTGTGGACCTGGCTAACCCTCAGATGTCCTATGACCAAGTTTATCATACCAGTAATACTCAGAATTTAGCAAATATCTATCTCTTGATCGATCTATCAGTATAGTATATGTCACCTAACTGGGTTTTACATTTTAGAACCAAATATTTAAAAGGCAAGTTGTTACAAGAATGCATGGAATCTCCAACAATTTTAAAGAACTGAGCACATGAAAGGGCTAAAAGAAAAGCACCTTTAAAAACAATCTCAGTATCCTCTAGATAACCACCCATTACTCTGAGATTTCCTGGGTGAGCTTGGACCATCATAAAAAAGTTTTCCCTGCTCAGTGTGTAGCCTACTGGATGGCACTGGGCATCCTGGAAACTCACTACAGCGTCAGAACCTCTAAAAGACCCATCTCTGTGTGGGGAATGGAACTATAAATAAGGTGACCCCAAGAGCAGAACTAGGGTCTATGACAAAGCATGGCTTTGCAACAACGAAGAAGAGATGGTTTAGGAGATCTACAGAAAACGACTCTGTTATAGTTGCTCATTGTGCATAAGTGTAGCTGCAGGTGGAGTAGAGGGTGGGGAGGAAGGGTGCATGAGAAACCCTCCAAACAGGGAGCCTATCAAAGTTTGACCCTCTCAGAGTTCAGATCTTGGTGTAGTTTTTCAGTGTACTGTTTCGTGGGAACCCCCATGAAGCAGGGGAATGCCTAGGACAGGCATGGCGTCCTCTGTACTGAAAGTCATTGTCCTTAGGGTTGTAGGTCTTCACGTGTCCTCAGGTGCATCCACCTGCCTTCTGGAGGTTCAGCTGCAGACATGGAGGACTGGGTGAGCCTTGCTGCCTTTTGTTCTTCCTTCCTCTTCCTTCCTTTCCCTAAGAACTGTCTTCCACTCATTCGTTTGTGCTCTCCCTCCCTCTGCTCCGTCTGCTCTGTTCCGGATGTTTCCTCTCCTCCTCTCTCTGGCACCCTCCCCCTGTGTCTTGGTCCGTGACTGGGTCCCCACTGGGCATTCTTCTCCCAGCCTCTCTTCACAGCTCTTCTGCTTTCCTTTCTCATTCTTCACAATCTCCAAACCCTTTTTCTGTACCTCCTTTTTCAAATTCCTTTCTTTTCTTTCAACTCTGACCACACATAGGGGAAAAAAGGGCACCGTACGTGTTAGTGAATGCTTTTCGTTTCTTCTTCTGAAGTGTAAACATAGTAGAGTTAAATACCAGACTTTTTGCCTACGGCACCTTTCACGACTGGCCAGTCTTTCTTGTTTAATATTCTTCTCTCTCCAAAGCCCTTTTTCTATCTCTCCTTTAAAGATCTTGCAGGGCAGTTAGTCAACATGAATGCTACTGGCCCAGAAATTCAGAGCCCATGAGTCTGCTCTCTAGGCCAACCTGAGTGACCCAGATCCAAAGAGTGCGAGTGTGTTTTTTGATTCACCTTCCACCAGGGGGAAAAAAGAAAAAGGGATTGCAAAGGAGAAATAACTGAGAGCAAGAGTAAGAGAGAACTTTCTGGAGAACTGAATCCGATGATCTGATGGAGGAGAGAGTGATGCTCTTACCTGAGGCAAATCCCACAATAACCACAGCCATCAGCCAGCAGAAACGCAACAGGTCTCCGAAAATCATCTACAGAAAACAGAGAGGGGAGGGAGGGTGGAGGGATCCTTTCTCCACCTGCCTCTCTGCAGCTACTGCTGATAGACTGGAAGTCACCGGAGTTCCACCACGTCCACTCCGAGCAGCATTTTCCTTTTTGCTCCCACTCCCTCCCTCTGTCTGGGAAACGTCCAATGTCTGAAGCCAGAGGAAACTCTGGGGAAAGCACTGACCTTCTGGATCATGATGGTGAAGGGACCCAGCATCTGGAATCCTCGAGCAAAGTACATAACACTGCACCAGCCCAGCACCAGGGCGAACGACATAGGCACCACCTCCCCGTTGGTGTTGGAAAGCCGCATCACCATGGTCACCAGCACCAGCGAGGCATAGGTGATGCTGGGGGGAGAGCAGAGAGGGGGGAAGTGAGAGGAGGGCTGGAAATACGCTAGGTCCCCTTCAGCATGGCACTGACTTACATGGGACCCAAACACTCAGGCTCAGTCTTCATACCTAAACACATACACCATCACACACACAAGCCCACTAGAGAAAAATCCCTGGAAGTGAGGGTCCCAGAGAGGGACTGGGAGACCTGGGACATTTCTGGCAAGGGAAGGCAGGGGGCTGGAAGGAAGGACACTCACGTGATGACATGGAACGGCCCCCCGAGGACAGTCTGTCCAAAATAGGGAGAGAAACCAACCCTGAAGATATCCGGGATCTGGGAAAAGGCCAGGAAAACAAAACAAAACAAAACAATGATCGATATAGACTTCAGTTCAGTCTGAGGCCTCAGGTGGGTGGCCTCCGCCTGAGCACAGCTGCACCTCACCTCTAGGAACAGGATGATCACAGCCCCGAAGACCGTCATCAGCTCCCCCGCCAGCCGGATTTTATCCTGCTGAGTCACATAGGCCTCCTGTGGTGAGAAATTCAGGATAAGAAGTGCTTTCTGGGGCTGCCCTGGCGGCGCAGTGGTTGAGGGTCCGTCTGCCGATTCAGGGGACACGGGTTCGTGCCACGGTCCAGGAAGCTCCCACATGCCGCGGAGCGGCTGGGCCCGTGAGCCGTGGCCGCTGAGCCTGCGCGTCCCTCCGCAACGGGAGAGGCCACAAAGTGAGAGGCCCGCGTACCGCAAAAAAAAAAAAAAAAAAAAAAAAAAAAAAAAGAAGTGCTTTCTGATGGTCTGAGAGTCAAGTCCTTTTGAGTAAGTGGTCTAACGCAGCTCAACTCTACCCAAGGTGAAGAAAAGCTCCCCTTACCAACACCATCAACACCCGCCCTGCCATTGTGGCTCAGTCTGTGACCAGGGCATCAAGTAACCAAGGCTTCATATGCATATGTTCCATATGCTAACAACTTGAGGAACCGCCTAGGAAGGCACCTCTTATATGTATGTTGTGAGCAGTTATTTATGATGATGTGTGTCCTGAGGGGCTGAGGTCACATTTCCCTGCATCAAGTTAAGAAGGCTAAACCAACAGGAAGAGGTGTTAGTGGTTTGGGCTGATTTCAGCTATGCTGAAAGGCCAGCTTTTCCAATCTCGTTGCGGTTGCCAGCAAGTAGAATATAAACACATCACAGAATTCAGGTTCCCGTATGGACCCAGCACCTGTTAGCTCCAGTGAAACCTTGAATCAGTCACTAAACTCCCTGAGCTTGGGGTTTCTCATCTGTAAAAGGGAAACTATAATGCTTACCTCCCAGGGTTATCGTGAAGACCAAATGAGATGTATTTGGATGTATTTTATAAACCACAGAGCGCCATAGATATATTCATTGTGGTCTTATTATGATTGGGCAATATAGCAAAGGGTTAAAGACAATATATGGATTTCAGTTCTGAGGAAGGGCCCTGCCTTATCTGGGACAGTAGGAGTAGAAGGTACAGTCCTAAGGTCAAGATGGAATAAAAACCACCCTCCTCTGCACATGTTACTTCACAGGAAAAGGCTTGCAATATTACCCAGAAACAGCAATAGAATTCTACAATAATGCTCCTTAACTTTTTTGAAGTTATGAGCCCATCTGAGAATATCATAAAGACCACAGATCCTCTTTCCAGAAAACTGTGCTCATATATACGTAATTCTCACGTGAAACTATACAAACAATTTCAACCCATTCGAGTACCCCTTAGACTTTTGGGAACTCTATTCTCCACGGTCACATCTCTGAATTGTGCACCGAAGACAGGAGTTGAGAGTCCCTGAGGATGATCTAAGCTGGGAAGGACGTGATCCCTCATTAAGCATGAGAAATGCTCATCATCTCTGTCCTGCCGATAAACTGGATCCGCTCGGCATCCTTCTGCAGGCTACTTCAGCAGTGTACACCCTGGTCCAGTGAGAGGCATAGCTCTTGAAACAGGAAGAGATGCTATGTAGCGGGAGGTGATCTATGGTATAAAGAAGGCACCCACGAAGCATCCTGTGGCCTCTCAGAGGGTGTGTGTCAGCTCAGAAGAAGCCAAGGATATAGTCTTTAGGGAAGAACAGGACCAGACTTACCAACAGGTGGTGGAAATGTTTCAGGTAGATCGTATGGGACCAGGGAAGACCAGAAAAGGAGTGGGTGACTACGTATCTAGTAAACAATATGATCTAACAACCTGTGACTAGATATCAATTCCTTTGTTGTTGTTGTTTAAAGAACTGATGTTCTGTAAACTTCTCTGACGTTTATCTCTCTTGAGAAAGTGGCACATTTTATTTTATCATATAGTGGGACGTTTCCCTTTTGCCTTGCTTCCAAGGAAGCTCAGTGTTCTCTCTCTCTCTCTCTCTTTTTTTTTTATCCCCAGCTCAAACAACTATCTTTGCATCCCCTCTCCTCCATCCTAAAATTCAGATCATGGGTCTGGTGATCTTAATGTTCCTAGAGCATCGTCTTTCATTGTAAAACAGGCCAACTCCTTTTGAGAATCAGGTAGTAGTATAAATAATAAGTTCATTAACTATAGGAACAAAATAACATTAAATATAGAAATAAAATAACGGCATCTGTGCCATATATGTGTCTGTACAAAATTTTTAAACTTTAAAAAAGCTTTGGACCTTGGTTGCATACGTCTGGAAAACTGCTACCAACCTTTTTCCTTGTTTCAACTAAGAAGAAAAGGACTGCACTAGTTGGCCAGGAGAGTTGTGGGAACCACAGTGCCCCCTAGAGGAAAGCGAGAGAGTGGCATCAGCTTTCTCCCTCAGGAGACGAAAAGGCAAAATCCTAATGGAGAATATTGGGGACAGTTTTGGTTACCGTAATCTCCTTCTGGGGCTGCCCCTCACCAGCACCCCTTTGTTTGTTCAACGTGTTCCTTTGCGAGTAGGAGTTGCCCTGCTCAAGTTCACCAGTGAGTAACAGAGGTGTCCAGAGACCCCAGGTTTTTGCCTCTGCTCCACCTGGGCTCTGACTGCCCTAAAGTAGCTAGCTGCCTCTGCCACTCTGTCCCCAAAGGTCCTCTATTTAAAAGCAAAATGCCGAGCGCCACAGTCTCTTGCGAGCCCCCTTCCTTGCTGCTCTCCAAGACACAGACCCTTTAGTATGGTTTTATTTTTTTTTAATTGCTCTCTGGAAAACAAAAGGTAATATACATGTGCAAAAGTTGCAGTGAAAATAATGGTAGTTCATACAATTCAGCAGCAAAAACCCCCAAACAATCCGATTCAAAAATGGGCAGAGGACCTGAATATAGACATTTTTCCAAAGAAGACATACAAATGGCTGACAGGTACGGAAAAGGTACTTAATGTCACTAATCATCAGGGAAACGCAAATCAAAACCACAGTGAGATATCATCTCAGACCTATTAGGATGGCTATAATCAAAAAGACAAGAAATAACAAGTGTTGGCAAGGGTGTAGAGAAAAAGGAATCACTGTACACTACTGGTGGGAATGTAAATTGGTGCACCCACTACAGAAAACAGAATAGAGGTTCCGCAAAAAATTAAAAATGGGACTACCACATGATCCAGCAATTCCACTTCTGGGTATACAGCCAAAGGAAATGAAAACAGAATCTGGAAGAGACACCTGCATTCCCATGTAAGTTGTAACATTAGTCACAGTAGCAAAGATATGGGAACAACCTAAGTGTTCGTCAATGGATTATGGATAAAGAAGATGTGATATACATATATATACACACACATATATATAAAACGGAATATTATTCAGCCATGAGAAAAGAGGAAATCCTGTCATTTGGAACAATACGGATGGAGCTTGAGGGCATTATGCTAAGTGAAACAAGCCCAACAGATTAAGACAAATACCTCATGGTATCACTTCCATGTGGAATCAAAACAAAACAAAAAAAAGGCAAACTCTAGAAAAAGAGGGTAGAAAAGTGGTTGCCAGGGCATGGGGGTGTGGACAAAATAAGGAGAGATTGGTAAAAGGGTACAAAATTTCACCTATAAGACGACTAAGGTCTGAGGAGCTAATGGTAAAACAAGGTGACTATAGTTAATTACACGGTATTATACAATTGAAATTTGCTAAGAGAGCAGAACTTATTCTCACCAAAAACAAAAAAGGTATATATGTGAGGTGATGGATGTGTTAATTAACTAGATAGGAATCCCTCCACAATTTATACGTGTATCAAATCACTGCGATGAACGCTTTAAACATCTTACAATTTCTTTTGTCAATTACACCTCATTAAAGCTGAAAAAATAATGATAGTAGTGGGCTTTTAAAACATTTTTCTTTTCTTTGATTTCAAGGGGAATTCTAGCGGTTCACACTCATATGTAAGGTTGGCTCTCATTTGGAATAGATACTCTTTTCAAAGTTGAGAAAGAGTTTAGTGTTTTAAAAATGGACAGGGGCAGGCTTCCCTGGTGGTGCAGCGGTTAAGAATCCGCCTGCCAATGCAGGGGACATGGGTTCGAGCCCTGGTCCGGGAAGATCCCACATGCCGCAGAGCAACTAAGCCCGTGCGCCACAACTACTGAGCCTGCACTCTAAAGCCTGCGAGCCACAACTACTGAACCAGAGTGCTACAACTACGGAAGCCCGCACGCCTAGAGCCCGTGCTCTGCAACGAGAAGCCACGGTGATGAGAAGCCCATGCACCGCAACAAAGAGTAGCCCCCGCTCGCCGCAACTAGAGAAAGCCCGTGCACAGAAACAAAGACCCAATGCAGCCAAATAAATAAATAAAATAGTAAAAAAATAAAATTAATAAAATTAAAATGGACAGGGGTATTGAATTTTAACAAATGACTTTCTAATGTCTGTTGAACTGATAATAAGAATGCCCTCTTCATCAACCACCCTTGCCCCTCTAGAATTAAACCCTAAACTCAAAGCGGTAATGAGTTTTTCTTTGAATTTTTTAGAAGTTTATTCTTTGGGGATTGTATTCAAGATTTCCCGTCTACAGGGAGAGACTGATCTGCAGCTTTCTAGATTTGTGGTTCTTATGAAAAGGTTTCGTGATCAAGGGTATATTTAACAAAGTGAATGAACAGAGACACTCATTTTCAAGGTCCCGTTCATTTAGCCTCCCAGTTCTTTCAAATGCTGCCCTGGCCCTCAATCCATCGCACCACTGCCTTAATGCAAACTCATAGCGCCCTGCATCCAATCCCCCCTCACCTTGCTTTTGGACTAACCTTTCTCAAATGCAAATATCACCCCATGACTTCTCTGTTTAATGCCTTCCCTAGTTCCACCATGTCTTTGGAATAAACATGAGGGGGAGATGGGAGTGATGGGTATTCTCTAAATCCTTATCAGAGTAGAAATTCGATAGCTGATGTCTAAATGTAATTAATGAATACAGAGAGAAGTGCATTATTCAGCAGTGCAGAGGTGACAACAGGGGTGGAGAACTTAAAAGATGTAAACACTGGTTGCCTTGAGGAAGCAAGGCACGGGTGAGGCCGGCGAGCCAGCGAGCCAGCGCACTCTTGATACTCATTATACCTGCCCTGCCCTTTGATTTTTAAATCAGGGGCGTGTATTCTTTTACTCCGAAGTGCTCATAGTGAGATAGGAATAAAAGATAAGACTCAGACTACCAAGCGTGATGTACAGAACCCTTGCTGGTTGCACATGTGTTCTTTTACTTAGAAGTGTGCATTGTGAGATAAGAATAAAAAATAAGACTCAGACTACTGGGCATGACGTACAGAACCCTTGCTGGTCTGGCTCCTGCCCTAGGTCCCCGTGCTCTGTGTGAGCTCTGGCCACGTTGAATTACTGTTGTTAAGTCAGGTCTTCGTGTGGACCGTGACCTTTTCTTAGAATGCCTGCCTCCACCACATTTTTCTGGTTCACCCTCAACCCCAAGACCCAGGTCACAGCATTCCTCCTGGGTCTCCTTTCCTGCCCCTCCAAGGCCAGGTCAGGTGTCTCCCCTGCAGGATCACGGTGCCGGTCTCTGGTTACAGCCCTTCCCCGGCACACTGCAGTCGTCTGGACATTCCATGTCTCACCAGGAATCTTAGAGCTTCCTGAGAGCAGGGACCTCTAACTTCTTTTTTTGTCCACAATGCACACACAGCAGATGCTGCATTCATAAGAAAGGAAAGAAGGAAGGAGACGAGGGAGCAGGTGAACAGACAGGTGCACGCTGAGCATGATCTAAGAGTTGCAGAAGGGAGGTAAAAGGGAATCAGGAGGTGGGAGCCAGGAGGCAAATGGCGGAAAGGATGACAATGAAGTGGGCTTGTCTGGAATTTCCAGATTCCTAGCTCAAGGTTGCCTAAGCAGGCTCAGCTAATAATGCATTGAGAAAATACTCCCCTCAGCCCCTTTAAAAAATAAATGTCAGGGCTTCCCTGGTGGCGCAGTGGTTGAGAGTCTGCCTGCCGATGCAGGGGACGCCGGTTCGTGCCCCGGTCTGGGAAGATGCCGCAGAGCGCCTGGGCCCGTGAGCCGTGGCCGCTGAGCCTGCGCGTCAGGAGCCTGTGCTCCGCAACGGGAGAGGCCACAACAGTGAGAGGCCCGAGTACCGCAAAAATAAATAAATAAATGTCATTCAACAATGACTGGAATCCTTTACCTCTTTACATGGCTCAGGATTTTAAGAGCTGTCCACAGCCAGATCCCCTGCGGAGGATGACAGGTCCTACTTTGCTGAGAATTGGCCAAAAGAGAGTGTTTTCACTTACCAACTGTCTTGAAGGAAATGTCCAGAGAGGGGTGGGCCTAGCTGAGCCTGGGTACCACTGTGGGGAAGGGTGGGAAGCAAGTGTAACCACGAGGAAGGGGGAACGCACCGGAAACAATTGTCAAACCCCATCCTGGACCCTCTTTTTTCCCCAAGATTCTTACAGAGGAATTAAGCTCCCAGAAAGAGACCTGCTGGTTCCTCATGAAGAGTTACTCTCATCCTCTAAACCGTGCAGGGGCTCCTAACCAGGCCACCCATCAGAATCAGCTGGAAGCTTTGTTACAACACAGGTGTCCATGCCAACCCTGAGGACTCTAATTCAATTCGTTTGGAGCAGGGACCCAGCATCTCCTTTTTTAGATGTAAATGCTTCTGGCTACATACCCCCACTTGAGAACCACTGGGCCCAAAAGAGAGCAAGACCTCCTGGTTTCCATCTAAGTCTACTTTCCAAGGGCTTATTCCATGTCCTAGCCCCTGTGTTGTCTCAGGAAGATGAACTTGGGAAAGGTCTGCTCGTTCCTGAGGAGTCTTTACCCATTCCCACAGAAGAAGGACGCACCCTAACCACCAAAAAGTTAATCACATCAAAACCGTGGCCTAGTGTCAGAACTAGAGCCCAGACAGTAGCTCAGGAGCTAGAGGTTGGAGACAATCCCAGATCCGGATCCCCACCCCTGCTCGTCAGCATTCCTTATCTTGGCAGGGAACTATCAGGTGTGCCCAGGTACAGGTGAGTGTGCCAGGCCCTGGCTAGCTCTCAAAGCCTGGAGACATGAGTTCCTCACGCAGTGAATCCTCCAAAGAAGAAGCCTGGAACTGAGCACATCGCTCTGGAGGGAGAAATGCCTGGCTTCGTATTAAAGGTTCTGAGGTTACGCAGACCAGAACCCCTACCTCAGCGCTGCCCTTACTAGCTGAGTGTCTTTACCGAAGTACTAAACCTCTCTTGACCTCAGAGTCCCCATCTTTAAAATGGTAATAATAATTGTATTTACTTACTAAGGTATCTATGAGGATCAAATGGTGTAATGCTTTGTCATCTGAAATGTGGTCCACAGAATCACAATGTCAGCATCACCCAGCCGTGAGTCAGAAATGCAGAATCTCAGGGCCCACGCCAGCCTTATTCTTAGAATCTGCATTTTAATAAGATCTCAGAGGCACTGGGAAGTGCACATCAAGTGTGCAAAACGAACACCCAGTAGATGTTATTTTTATCTACCAGGCTCCCTGCTTCTCCTCACCTCTGTCTTGTCTTTACTTTGCCGTGCTTGTTCCAGAGTGAGTTGCTTAGGACCCCTGAGTAAAGCAGTAGAGAGTTGGAGATCAACTGGGTTTTCAAATAGCTGTAGTGCCTTGGACTGTCGAGAGCGTATGAGGAATTGTGATGTGTAGAAAAAGCAAACCCACTGACCGTGACAGGTAGAGGAGGATTTAAAATAAATGGAACCCGTGAGTCACTCCTGCCACGTCCTCTCCCTAGCTACATCCCATCCACTGTGCAGTAGTGATGATCTTACCTTTGTTAAGTCCCCTGATGCCAACCCCTTCTCTCCGTCCCCCCATCACATCCTGAGCCCAATCTACCATTATCTTTGCTTGCTGAACTGTAATAGTCTCTTAACTGGTCTCCCCACATCTTCCCTGGCCCCCTCAAACCTGTCTTCCACCCTACAGAGACATTCTTCTGAAACAAAAGTGTTATCAAGCATCTCCCCTGTTTAAAATCTTTCTGAGCCTTTCACTACCTTTAGGGTAAAGAGTAAAATCCTCAGTAGGGCCTGCAAGGTCCTGTATGATTTGGGAAAGTTTGGGGAAAGATCTGCCAGGACCGTCTCATCTGGAGGCCCCTGCCCCAGCTCCCTCTACCCTAGCCAATCTTCCGTCAGTTCCTAGACACTGGCAAGGGTCTTCCTGCCTCAGGGCCTTTGTATATGCATCCTCTCTGCCTAGAACTCACTTTCCACCTTTAATTCATACCCACATCTCAGCTCAGTTACCTTCCTCAGGGGAGCCTTCTCTGACCTCCCAGAGTGCCCAGGCCCCTGTTATAAGCTCTCTCAGCACCCTGTCTGTTTTCTCATCATAGGAAAAAAGCATGTGCATTGTAACCATCACAGGTTGCAATTATCTATTCATTTAATTAATGTCAACCAGTCTGTAAGCTCCAAAAGGGCAGAGGTTACTTGCGTTTTGCTCAGACCAGGTTGAATTTCCAACACCTACAGCATGTTCAGGCCCCACTAGGCTCTTGGTGATTACTTGTGTAGTGAATGAATTAGCAAAGCGATTTTGGGAAAAGGGCAGCGGAGAGATAAAGGAAATCTTCAAGACACAAAAGGAAATCTGATGATGGGAGATCAACGCCCTCTTGCTGAACAGCAAATCAGGGCTCTAAATGCTCAGAGGGATCGACTTCACACTGGAAAGCTGAGTAGAAGCTCTCAGTCCGAGCTAAGAATGAGAATCACTCAAAGAATTTCTTCAAAGTACCATTGCCTGGACCTCAGCTTCAGTCTTTCTAATCTGTCAGGTGTGGGGCAGCTTAGCAACCCGTACTTTTACCAGCCTCCCATGTTTCTAATGTGTAGCCTTGGTTAAAAACTACTGATCTAGCAAGAGATAGGATCTGCCCAAGGTCACACAGCTATTTGGTTTCAGAGTTAGGACTCAAACCTACGCTGCTTAATCCCAGACTTTGAACTTTCTGCTCACCTGGAAACCTAAGAGAGCCAGGACCACAGTGCACGGTGTCTTGCCTAAACCGAGCAGACACTGAATGGAGACAGAAAATGAACTCTAAGTAATTATACAGTTCTTGGGAAACCCTGAAAAGCACCACTCTTATGGCTGAACAATGAGGCATCTTAGAATGAAGACGCTGAGATTATCTCCAAACTGCACAGAGACAAGCTGACTTTACCCTCATGTATGTCTGCTTTCGTGTACCTCGTGCCACCTCATATAAATAAAGGAGTATTTTCTTTCATTTCAACTGTCTTGAGATGGTGTTCTGGGCTACTCTCATGGAGCCCGGCGACTTTTCTAGATCTCACGAGACCCAAAGAGGAAATCCTACAGTGACCGAGAGTTCCATATGTCCAGATTTATTAATATAATGGGATATAAAAGTATTCATTTAACTAAGAAAAAGCTTCATGGGCTAATTAATGTGGCGACAATTGCATTCATCAAGCCAAGACCCTGGACTGGTACATTTTCATTTTTCTAAGACTTTCAAGTAATAAAAATGTAGAAAAAAAGAATTTCCCATTATTTAACAAACGTGGTACGTCACGAAAGCAGAATCTTTCAAGTCGCGGTGATGTGTTTGGGAGCCCCCGATCTCATCCCGACTGACTTCCGACTGAATAAGAGAAGCTCAGGGGTTCCATCAACTCAGGACCAAGGCTCAAGGGGTAACGTCAAAAGACACAGACCTTCACTGATGTTCTTTGCTATTCAAACCTCTTAGGGCAGCATTCTTAAGTCCACTCCCCCAGCAAGAAAAGAATATTTGAAAGTCAGGAGTCTTCTCTTTGGGCCAAAGTGGCTTTAATCGAAGTGGAAGGCAAAAGGGTAAAAATGCCAAAGGGGACAAGGAAGGAACAGGAGAGCAAACAGAAGGAAAGTTCGTGCACTTAGCTGTAATTATGCTTCACCTAGTCCTGAGGCAAGGGGAGGGATGTCCTAATAATAATTTAGACTATCTGGGTCAAAGGAACAGGTCTGTACATAATTAGTCCTGCCCCAAAGAGAAAGAGACACACAGGAAGAAGACTCAGTGGTAATCAGTTGCTCAGCGTCACCCAGCCCTTAGGCTAGAAGGCTATCTACATTCTAGATCCAGAAAATCCCCCAAGTAAGTTTGAAACAAAGGAAGGGTGGAAAAGAATGCATCTGAGGAAATAGAACCAAGAAGGCTGGAAAAGTCCAGCCACCCCCATGTTTACCCATCCCCTCCGTTGCTAGTCACTCGCCTGTCTCAGCTGGCCACCTCCTAAATGTCCTTATTTCCTGTTGTGTGGTCTCCACACCAGGGACAACCTTCACGTCTAGTTTGAGATGCATGGAACACAACCTCCCCCGAGCACGCCTCTGCCCGCCTCTAACAAGGCAGCCCCACCCGACTCAGGCCTGTCTTCTCCAGGCAGCGAACCCTGCTTTGTGAGAGACAGAGGCTCTGGATACGACAGCACCCTGTATACCTACCGAGAGGAAATTGCAGAAGCATGGAGTGTCTCGACCTACTGGAGGATTCAGTGAGGCTCTTCGCCCTGTTCTCTCTCTGTGCATCCACTCTCTTTGGTCTAACTTGACTCAGGTTCTTTGCTCCTTAACTATCCCACACTACCCCTCTTCCAAGTCCAGGTTGAGCTATACCGGTGGCTGGCCCATCCTGCATTGGGCCTAAGTCTCCACTCATCAAGCTCTTACTCGCCTGGCAAAATTCTTCCTCCTCTGTCTTTTGCTTTCTGCCCACATGCCTTCACTCTCTTTCAGCTATTTTCAGTCACTAGGACAAGAATTTCGGTTACCTGTTAAACGAACCCAGTGCTGAATGTATATGCCCAGAAGTATGCACAAGAGTCCGCTCTTTCTGTCATGCCAAGGGGTTTGCTCTCCAACAGCAGAGCCTGACATCTACTCCACACCTCTACTCAGTCATCCTCACCCCAGGTCTCTGAGGGTGACCCACAGAATGGCAAGCCCACAAGAGCAGAGGGGACCTTAGAGACTATGTACTTCCACCTGCTACCCAGTCCAGGCATCCTTCTGCAGCACACCTGACAGGTGGCCAGACAGCTGATAACATCGTTGCCAGTGTGCTCCTACTGACGGTGGTCAGAAGAGAATGCAGGCCAGAAAGATGCCTGTGTTGCCCTAACAGACCAGAAACAGACTTAGACATGGACCTGGAGCACAGTTTTCTTCCCTTTACAACAGCACGGTTTCTGCTGAAGGTCACATTTACAAACGTCTGGTCCTCTTTGTAAAGGACAAGGCATTTTACAAAAGTATGACGCTTTTAGTCCCAAGCATTCTTTCAAAGTTCACAAGAAAGCCATCGCTCCCTGGACAAGCCCACTCTGACTCATCGAGCCCCCACTCTGGTCCCCTTCTCTCCCTCCTCATTTCTGCCTGGGTGATCAGGAACCTGCCCCCGTCACAGCCAGGTGAGTGGTATCTTTCCTGGTTTCCAGCGCCATCACCCCACGCTACCAGCTCCCTTCATCCCCTCTTGAGAAGAGTCACCTGGAGCAGCCTCTGCTGGAGGATGGTGATGTCTCGGGAGTTTGTGCGGTTGCCACTACAGGGCTTGAGAGGGCGATGGATGCAGCACATGGTGAAACAGATCATATAGAGCACGTACAGGGCCCCCACGATGCAGAAGTATGGCCGCCCATACTTCCTCCACTTGAAGCTCACCAGCTGTTTCACTGGGGTCTGTTCCAGGATCTGGCGAGCCTGCCATGGAAGAAGAGTGCAGTTGGGGGTGACCACCGTAGCGAGACGCAGCGCTGGGTTTCCCACTGGGTCCCAGATGGGCAGGGTCATGACCACGCATTCAGTTCGTCTGTCATTTCTTTTACGGACAACCAGTCAGCTTCTACTGTATGCTAGGCCTCATGGTAGCGCTGGAGATAAACCATGACAGAAGTAAACACCAGGACCTAGAGCACCACAGAGGCTCTGAAGGATGAGCCGTAAATGGTTGAGTGAAGGGACAGTCAGGCAAGGCCATTCCGTAAAGGAGCGGCAGGTGCCAAGGCAGGAAGGTGCGAGAAGACATTGACAGATGAGGTGTGGCTGGGGACAAGGCAGAACCTGTTGGAGGGGTGGGCAGGGGTTATCACGGGTGAAGCAGCTAAGGGCCAGATCACGGTACCTCGTGAATGCCAAAGTAAGGAGCTGGACTTTGTTTTCTGAATGCAACGGAAAGCAATTGCAAGGTTCAAGCAAGGAGGCAGTCAGATTTGCTCTACAAGTATTGTGGACCCGAGAGGAGCAAGAGAGGACACAAAGAGTGGGGAGTGGCCATAATCTCAGCCAGGTGGGCTAGTGCTCGGACGTAAGTAGGCAGTGAGATGTTACAGATGCTCTGAGAGAGGATGATGGACAGCGCGACACATCTGAGAAAGTAGGAGAAGGCAAAGTCAGAGCGTAGCTGGCGGGAGTATTCACTAGCAGGAAGAATACCTTTTCCATGGAGCCTAGAGGGAAGGAGAGAGACAGTGGGCCGTTTCCAGATCTGTTGGGCAGGACAAGGCAGGAAGCTGAAGAAGCTCCAGCCAGAGAGCCTCTATTTGCATCATAATGAACGAATCTGGGTCTCCTCATAGAACTGAAGGTGAAGGCACTGAGGGATACAGAAGGGGCTAGAAAGGAATTTTGAGGGAATAGAATAGCTGACCAAGACAAGAATAAAACCTGTAGCAGAACATTGAGAACCAGCTGGAATCAGAGACCGAGGATTTGTGGTGACACAACCCACCAGACGGACTGGGGTTCCAATTCCTAAGAAATCCTGCCCTGAGGAAGTTCATACCAACCAGCCACTCACCTTTTCCTCTGCTCAGTAGTACCAGTGATCACCTGAGTTGGGCTCTAGAAGGGTTCCTAGGAAGTTGTCAGGCGGCAGATACACAAGGGGAACTACATTTTGCCACCATCGTGGAGGTTCCAGAAAACACAAACGATTTTCTCCCCCCCATAAGTCTTCAACAAACTTTCCTTTCCCTCATATCACTCAATCCAGTACTGTCTGCATGACCCATTTTCCCTCTCTGGAAAGCTCTCTTTTTCTTCATCTTCCTGGTGATTCCCAACTCCTCCATGAAGCCCCAGCTCAAGCACATCCTCTGTGACATCTTCTCTGGTCTGTCCAAGCCAAGATAAACCAACCTCCGTTCTGCTGCCACTGTGCATAGTACAGACCCTTATGATGCTCTATGTGGTACCCTATTACAATGACTGAGGACGGGGATGGGCAACTGACAAAGGTGATTGAAAGGAACTGTGTTTTATTTATTTCTGTATTCTTAATTCCTGGTACAGTGGCTGGGACACAGCAAGAAGCTCAATATGCCGAAAGGATGAATGAATGAATGAATGATAGGAAGCAATTTCCATTTGGAGAGTTCCTCATATGCGACGTTAGTATGAGAAAGGTAAGTGGAAGGAACCAGAGCTAAGCAGAGGGAGAGTGGAGTTAGGAAAGGGGTGTCGATTGGCATTTCCCCCCAAAGGTCCCAGGAGTCCGTCCTCATCTCCATCTATTACAGGGCAGGGAAGTGTCTGGAGCCCAGGATCTCAGCAAACGGACAGGCTCTGCACCGACACCCGACAGCTCCATACCTCTCGCTTCTTGGAGGAGACCACAAGCTCTAGAAATGACACGTCCTCTCCCCAGGAGTCGATCTCCGTGAGGTCGTAGAGGGTGGAGGTCAGCGGCCCGCACATCCACTGGATGTGCTTCCGCTTCTGCATCAGGTGCTGGAACATCTGTGTGGACAGAGGGGTGAGGTGGGGGGGTCAGCGTATAAGGAGCACGTCGAGGGCAACAGCATGGTCGCTTACTCCGTGGGACTGATGGACAGGTGAGAACTGACAAGGCTCTGTTGACATGAACCTTTTAATTTTTTGGCTCCCTTTCCTTCCCACAAACCCTAGGAAGATCTGAAAGAAGAGAACAGGCGAGGGGAGGAGAACTCTGGGTTCCCGCAGCAGATCCTCTCAAGTAAGATTCTCGAATCCTCCTGAGTCAGGAACTTCTGAGGCCGAGGATTTTATGACGGTGTTGGGAGGTGAGGGACCACCACCCTCTGGAGAGTTTTGGAAAACGGGTCATGAGAAGGACAAGGGGGGATTGGGGGCGGGTCCCTCACCGTGGTGTTGCCCTCCACTCCAGCCAGCTTGAAGGGGGTGAGGCCCTGGTGATTGGGCACGAGGTCCAGGGACTGCAGGTGGTCCCCGCGCCCGTCGTAGGACAGCAGCAGGCTGTACATCTGGCAGGCAAAGGTTTTGCTGGGCTGGAGGACGAGGATGTGCAACACTGTGTTTCCTGGGGGAGGACACGGGCTGTCACATGGCCACCGGGACTAGAGTCCCTGATGCTCCCCATGACCCCCACCCCCAACCCGCGCCCGGTGGACCTGAGGGCTGTCCCGGCCCCTCCTCTGCAACCCAGCTCCCCCTCCAGCCCGGCTCTCACCCAGGGAGTCCTGGGCCCGGATGTCAGCGCCGTGCTCAATGAGCAGCCTCACGGTCTCCTCGCTGCCCATGCAGGCCGCAAAGGACAAAGGGTGCTCCCCTGGGGGTGCAGAGGGCCCCGTGGCTTGAGGGTGCAGGCTGGGATGGGCAGTCTCTCCAGGGGACTGCCTCTCCCTCCCCAAGTCTCAGCTCTGGGCCTGGGGACGCTTGTCAGCAGAACCAGAGGCGGGGACGGTGCAGGGGGCCCTGCGTCGGGGGGCTGGCTCTGACCTTCAGCCTGAGGAGGGCGGACCCCTCCCAGCTTCCCCCGGCATGGAGCCCCCACAGCCTGCCCTCCCTTTGCTCTTGGCCCCCTCCCCACCCTCCCAGCCCTGGCCCTGGCTCTCACCAAAGTAGAGGAGGTTGTGGGGACTGAGGCAGAAGGCTGAGCCTACCGCCCTTGCAGAGACGCTGGCCCCGTGGGCGAGCAGGGCTTTCACCAAGTTCACGTTCTGGTTCATGACGGCTATGTGCAGTGCCGTCTGACCTGGACAAGAGAGCCCTCAGTCACGGGGTCTGTTCCCGGTTCTCTCAGAGACACAGCATCCACCTGGCTTACAGGAGATCCCTGACAGATCCTTGCATGGATTTCTGCCCGCGACTCAGCAGAGTGGTGTGAGACTGAGAGCAAGTCATCCCTCCAGCAGTTCACTTAGCTGTCCCCCCCTCGACTACTGGGGGTGGCAAATAAAGGTAATCACTGTGCTGCTATGAAAGAAAGAGAGTTCTGTCCTTCAGGGAACATGAAAGGAGAGGAAGGGAAATAATAAATGGCTCAAGAAGGTCACGGATACCCAAAGCCAAGACCAGGACCTTTGCCTTCCTTCCAACTCAAGGGAGACCTTCCTGAACCTCCATCACTCCTTCCCCGGCCTACTCTCTGAGGCTCATTTTAAGAGATGACTTCAGACTTTCTCCTACCTGTGTCCACCTTGAAAACCCATTCGGGCTCCTCACCTACAAACGGCTCACAGATGGTGGGCTCCTTGACCAGCTCCGGGACGGCCTCCATCAGCACCATGGCGGCCTCTAGGTTGTCATAGAGGGCCGCCACGTGCAGCGCCGTCTCCCCCAGGGCTCCTAGAGTGGAGGGAAACACGAGCATCAAACACTTCCCAGAGACACGCTCCAAGGCCCCTTTGCAGGAGCCCTCAGAGCCCTGGGTAGGGGTGGGGCAGGGGCTTCTGCCCCATCGCCATCACATCAAACTCTCATCCCACCTCGTTGCCGAAAGTCACAGGTTCGGTCCAGCAGAAGTTCCCTCAGGACACACAGGTCGTTGTCCTTGGCTGCCCGAAGCAGAGGAGACTCTCGAATCCTGGGAGAGGAAGAACAAGAGTCAGGAAGAGACAGAATGGCAGAGAGGTCAAGGGCAGAGAGGAACAGAGACAGTGTGTGCCTAGGACAGACACGGGTCCCACAACGTGTGCAGTGACCCATTGCAGCGTTGCTTCCTGGACTCTAGCTGAGGGTCAGCCTGGGGCAAGAGCCTGTCTCCGGGTCCCCGTGTGGTCACATCGTGCCACTTCTTCCCACGTGGGGGGCCTCGTGGCTCAGCTGAAAGAGGGGTGGCATGCCTGAGGGAGGAGGGCTCGGGCCACGGAAGGAGTGGTCCTGGTGGGCCTGGCCAAGTCCGTCTAAGCTGAGTAAACGTTTTGGGAACTTGGGGATCTAGAGCAGGTGGGGGAAAGGGAATTTCTGCCCGATTTCATCCCTGCTCCCAGGCCTGCTGGAGCAGCTCTCTTTAGCCAAGGGGAGCTTGAGAGACCAGAAGGGGGCTGAGAGACAGGCCAGCTCTTAGAGCTAGGAGGCTTGGGAGCTGCCGAAGCTCTGACTCTCCTGGGGGCTGTTTGGATGCACACTCCTGCTGCGGGAGGGAGAGAAAATTTTGAGGTGGGCTGTGAAGGATCTATCCCTCCTACGGTTACCCTTAGACTCAAGCATCTAAACACGCTGCTTGTAACCGAGGAAGGGCGCAGCTGTGAGCTTCTCTGAGCATGTGCATCTCGGGGTGGGTGGGAGGAGCCTGTGGAGATATCCATCCTGCGGTACCTCTGTCGGTTAATCTCTGTTTCTCCCCCACCTGGGTGAGCCAAACAAGAGATAAAGCTGAAGGTGATTCCTGCTGGGCCAGTACGTGTTGGCTCTGAAGGTGAACACAGGATGGTAGGTAGAGGGTCGGGCGGGGAGAGGTGAAGGGCAGGAAAACAGACTGACCGGTGGTTCCTGTGATGTCCCCCAGCCCCCAGTTCCTCTCTTCCAATGGTCCCAGGAGCCAGGGGAAAGAAGGTTTTTATTGGAAGGAGAAGTTTTGATTTCAAGGTAGAGCTCAGCTCTGCCCCTCGGGGAAGCGCTCTCCAGGGGGATCCGGCAGAGTGAGGGCCAGCTCCCTCCACCATCTCACCTAGACCCTCTGTGTGAGCGCGTCCAGCTCAGAGCGACCAGGGCCAGGACTGCAGAGTCCACCCCTGTGCTGAGAGCTCTGCTCACAGCCTTGGTGCTCAGGCCTCTGGCCTGGAGAAGCCACTGCCCGTGAGTCCAGCCCTGGCTGCCCCCAGATCTGCTAACAGTGACTCTCCGACGAGAGACGAGTCCCCCGAACACCCCGTGGCAGAGGCCTGCCTTCAGGATGGGTCCCTGCCCCGGCCGGTCGTCCAGAATCTGGACCTCAGGGCTGGCCATGAAATGCTCTGGCCCTCGGGGCACCAGTCCTGCCTGAACTGCTCTAGGAACAGGCCCAGGCCTTATTCGATCTGTCTCCACGGGACCTAGCACAGCCCTGCACCCAGGAGACTCAGTAAAAGATGGATGGACTCTATGAGTCCCCTCTGGGCCTCCCCAGTGTCACCTGGGTTTCCCCGGTAGCTGGCCAGCTCCAGGTGTTACACAGACCAGAGCTCTCCTCCCCTGTTCGCATGTCATCACCTCTCCTTCCCGTTAGCAGTAATTCCGCACTCTCTCTTCAACCAACAAGTGTCCGAAAACCCACAGGATCTCGGCGCTTCCCCAGCAGCCTGCTCCCCACCAGTCCGCACCCACCTGCCTACCTCCTGGTTTCTCCTGCCTGGTCCCTCTAGGTCCCCCGCTCCCCTTCTCCACCAGGCGAGAGCCCTGGCATCATTCCGCCCCCTCTTGCCTGTGGCCCAGTGCCACACACCCCGCTGGCACTGACAGAGGAGCCGGGCTTTGGTGACAGGTGCGCTGGGCCCATCCCGGTGCCTGGCACTGAACTCTGGAGTGCCCTGGCGGGGAGACAGACCCAAGTGGGCAGAGGGTTTGAGGCTCAGGGAGAGGAGGGGCAGCCTACCTCTTCTGTTGCAGCATGTAGGCCTCGTCCAGATACTGGTCCCAGTCTTGCTGTCCCGCCAGCCAGGAGGTCAGAAGTTTCTGGAGTTGGATCCAGAGTCCCCTGGCCTTGGGTGGAGGGGGCCCCATGTTTTCTCCTTTCGGGCACCGGCAAGTTACGGGGATGTGGTTCAAGGGAGCGGGTCTAGGACTCAGCAGCAGCTGGAGTGGGGGCGAGCAGGCAGGGGCTGGGATGGAGAGTGGGGGTATCTCCAGGGTGCCCTGTGTGCGCTGTGGGCTGTGGGGACGTGTGCACGTGCACTGAGGGGACTGGGGGCCCTGCCGGGAGAGAGAGAGGCTTTACCTGGAGGGGAGGAGCTCTTTCTAGAGAGAGAGCCCTGGGGCACAGAGCCTGCCCCAGAGCTGGGAGGGGAGGGGGAAGGACTTTGTTCCTATCAGTGGGCTAGGGCGGCTGAGACCGGGACAGGAGAGGGGTGTGGCCCAGGAATCTGGACTGGGAGCCTAAAGGTGGGTCCCACGAGCCAGGTGAGCAATTACCTTGGGCGCAAGAGAGTACAGAAGCAAAGCCCTCCAGCCCCACAATCAGGCAGGTCCAGGTTTGGATGCTGGCTCTGAGTCCTTGCAAAGCAGTTAGGTGAGCCTCAGTCTTCTAACCTTCTAATCTGGAAAATCGGGTAACACTTACGTGCTCTCATGGAAGTGTCTGTAAAGCACAATCATAACAGCTCAAGGACAGTTGATTCTTCTTCCATAGATGAGCTCAAAAGCCCCCAGACCTGCTTGTCTGAGCTGTGGTCACCTCTGCCCTCTACCCTGCAGCCCTGCAGCCCTGCCTCAAAGGAGGTTTCCTGGCTCAGCCCAGTGACCCCTCTTCCCTCCCAGCTCCTCCCTTCCAGTCAGAGGAGACCCCAGAGAGCCCTGCATCCCCGCAGAGGCGGAACAGCAGGAACTTGGAGGAAATCTTGGGACTCTCTCCGGGAGTAAGTCAACAGGAGGAGTATGCGTATAAAGACAAGACAGTGTTCAATTATTTTATGGTACGACAGTTTCCACTTTTCTTCCTGTTGTTTCCCAAGAGGTATATCCACGTTATTGAATTGCAGTCATTCAGTAGATCTGCGAGGTACCTGGGAACAGGCTGAAGGTTCTCTGTTTCCTAAGTGAGAAGACAGAGCAGGGAGATGTGCGTGTGATACCCACGGCTGGTGGCAAAGCTGGAGCTGGCGTGCAAGGTGGAACCTTAGGTCCAAATCACCCGTCAGACCTCGTGGCCTCTTGGGAGCCTTCTGCCTATCAAGATGAGAGGCTTGGGTGGAGACAGGCTGGGGACCCTCCACCTCGGAGGTCTTCAGGAACAGGGACCTCTCCTTTCTTTTGCTGTAAGAAAGAGAGCGCGTCTCTAGAGACTGAAGGATGGACAAAATTACCTTTGGAGAGGGATGAAAATTGAAAGGAAAATAAGAAATGAGGTGCCCGAGACGAGGAAGCACGCTCTCCCTCAGGAAGGGGGGAGATGCCGGCTGGGAAGGGGGAGGGGTCACCTTGTGGGACATTTTCTGCTTTGCTGGGGGTTGGAGTAGTGTGGGATTGCAATGACCTCTGAAGCCTTGGGACTTGCAGTCTAAGGAGATGGAGGGAGCGATAAGGGTGAGCTGGGGGTGTAGATGTGCTGATAAGAGGCCGGCAGAGGAAAGGAACACCTGCCCGGGAAACACTCAAGCCCTAATGCTAGTCCTGGAGGGAGTGGAGGCGGGAGGGCCTGGTCAGAGCCGCACAGAGCAGGTGTGCAGGGCTGGCCACCAAGGGCATGGTCCTCGGGTCCCGGAGGAGGAAAGGGGGGCCCCCTCCATGCGTGGGCCTCCACCTCTGGGTCTCCCCCTCCCACTTGCGCTCCTTTGCCTGCACTGTCCTCTCCAACGAGAGGGGCAGGAACAAGCTGCCTGAAGGGGACCAAGCCGTTCCTCCTGTCCTACCTGGTAGGATTGAGATTCAGAAATGGCCTTCCTCATCTTTAAGGAGTTCTCTCCTCTTCTGTCCTCTGGCTTCCCTCCCCGTCCCCCCATACCCTTTGTCACGTCCTGCATCGCCACCCTCTTCTCCCTTCTCTCCTCTCATCCGTCCTCATTCTCCGGCAGCTTTCTGCAGGCAAGGAGTCCTACAAGCTCTCTCCCTCAGGTAGAGATGATGCCTCGGGGTCTAGCACGAGTGTGTAAGAGCTGGTCCAGCGCCCCGACTTCCCTGTCTTATCCCAGAGACCCTTCGTGCCAAGGGAGCCAGATCTCTTTTTCTGATGGGATGAGAAGGAGGAAAACATATAAACCCAGAATTCAATGTTTAGGTCATACCCTCCCACCCCACCTGCCCACAGCCACGTAGGGGAAGAATTTGAATACCATCCTTTAAAACATGAAGAGGAATTGTCATTGGATGGTGGAATTATTTGCCTTTTTTCGTTTTTCAGAATTTTTTAACATACTTTTGTAATAAGAAAAAAATGGGAAGGGGGTCCCTGGTTTCCTACAAGGATTTATCTCCTCAGCACAGGGCATCAGGCAGGCGGGTGGTGAGGGAATGGGGGCAGTGGTAGTGGTGCCACCCGGTTCTTTCCTCTCCAGCCGCCCTCGTAAGACACCCCGACGCCCAACTACCCTCCCCAGGCAAACTCACAGAGCCGGAGATGGCTTCTCATTTAGCCTTGAACCAAGAGGCTCCTCCCCCAAATAGCCAGGAGGTTGTTAGTGATTTTTTTCCATTCAAGCATCATTTCCTGAACCTGCAGGTCAATGAGTGCAAGGGACAGGTGAACAGGGTCACCTGCTTACTTGAATCCTGCCTCTCCCATCATCAAGTGACCTCCTGTACCGCTCCCCAATCACCCTGTCACCTGGCTTGGATCGCCAGGAAGTAAACAGCAGGCCGTGTCGGCTGTCTGGGACAGTCTCCCGATAAGCCCGTCTGACGGTGTGGGCAGCATCCGTGGGAGGGAAGCTCCACGGGCCCTTCCATTTCTGCGATCCCCTCTTTCAGGAAGGGTACGTGTTTCTGCGCACATCCTCACCCCTGCACGTGGCGGTTCCTTCAGGTGCAGGGTACGTGGACGCCAGGAGCGGTGTGAGCTGGTGGTGATAGTTCCAGCGTGTCTAAGACCCCCCTCCCACCTGTCCTGGCACCCCCTCCTGTCGCTCATGGCCAGTATCTGTCTCTGGTTTTTCAGGGTGGGGCTTCATCCTGCCTCCCCATCTCTCTGCTCCAGGAAGCAGATGTAAGCCACAGTCCATTACCAACAGGTCTGTGCTCACCAGGGTCATGGGCAGGGGCAGGCACTGGGACGTGAAAGCAGGTCTCTTGAGATCCGTTACTTGGGATCCTTGCCTCTGTCTGCCACACTGATTTTTCTCTGAAGACTGTAACTCCTCCCACCCTTTAGAGATGGAGTTTAGACACTGGGTCTCTAACAACTTTTCCTCTGTGTCTGAGTACAGGAGGATGTGGAATGAGGGAAGATGGTGTTCAGTCTACCAGTACAAGAGGGCAATGGCTAGGATAGAGGGAAGTCCGGGAGAGGACGATGAGTGAGAGAAAGGTTTCCACTTGGGTCCAAGGCACTCTGCTCTCTGTCTCTCTCACACCCAGAGCAGGTACCCATCCCCTCCTCCACCCACGCCCTCCCCCTCCTTCATTTCTGACGGAGCTGAGTTTCATGCACAGCCCAGGACTTGAAGATCCCCATTTCGACATCCGGTCTGGGTCTCAGTTTATGCAAGTCGCTTTCCTTTGAGAAAGGCTGTACAGAGGAGTGGGAAGGTGTGATATTTAGAATCTAAAGAATCGGCCAAGAGCCCTGCTCTGCACCTTATTATCTGTGTGATCTTCAGTCAGTGGGCGAATCATTTCTTTTGTGAACCTCAGTTTCCTCATCTATATAATGGGTTTGGCAATACCGTGACTTTGAGTCCTGGTTACTATGTGGATCTAATGATATAATGGACATGAAAGGACTCCACAAACTCTTAAGTCATTGCTGTGGCTCTGCACAGAATGGCCCACCGTGGTCATCCTGGAAGCCTCAGTTGCCCCCTGCTAGCCACTCTCCACGCTCTTGCCTGCCAACGGAACTCTCCAAGAGGACGGGATGAGGGTCAGGCCCACGACTGTGATGTCACAGAGCTCATGACATCAGAGGTCCTATGGAAGGGAAGGGGAGAAAACGGTGCTGGGAAGGGGTAAGCGCCGGGACAACGGACAGGGGAGGGAGGAGAGGGTCCTGCCGGGCACTGGGGACTAGGGAAGGCCCATGACTTCCCTGGGCTCCCAGCTCTGCAGGGCAGCATTCCTGGCATCCATCCTCCTGCTGCTGTGGGTCAAGGGGGTGACGCCTCAGAAAGGGAGCCCAGGCCTGGACGAGAGGAGTCAGAAAGAGAAAACACCCTCTACAGGTAGGTGAAGTAGGGGGACGATGCCTGAAGCCGGGGACCAGATCTCTTTGGAGTCAGATCACTGGTCAGGCCAGAGGGAAAGCTGAGATAGGTTTGGGTTACGGGCGGTCACCCCAGGCCCTACTACTGCAGTGTGAGTGTCCTGTAAAGGGCCTAGAGCCGCAGTTCCTCACCAGGGCCGTACTCAGGGTGTGCCGGGGCCAGCGGATGTGCGTGGGACCCTGTGAATACGGGAAGAGGGTCTTGGAAGTTCACCCTCCTCCACGTTGGTCCCTCACTCCCCAGACGAGGTAACACCTTGGAGGAGGCAGTGTGAATTGGCAGAGGGGAGTGCGTGCCCTTGAGCTGGGGCTATGGCCACACACAGACCAGAAGAGACCCCCCAGATGGAGCATCGCCTCTGTGGTCAAGAACAAGGGTGTGGGCGGTTGGGCTCCCAGGTTCCCCAATGCCTTCCTCTTTCCAAGGCGGGCCAGGGGCGGGGGGCAGGGGGGGCATCAGAAACAGTCCTTTCACGCTGTCCCCCGTCCCCTGTTTCAGACCAAGATGGAGAGCAGTTTGCAGAGCACTTTGTGGCCTCCTCGGTGGGCGAGCTGTGGCAGGCAGTCGACATGACCCAGCAAGAGGACGAGCAGATGTCAGAGGCGGTGGCAAGCCGTGGCCACCTGTTCCACCTCGCCTTCTGCTTGAACCTGGCCGGCACCGTGGTTTTCCTATGAGGGACCTGGAGGCGGAGGCGGTGGCCTGATTCCTGGATGAGGACCTGGACATCTGCCTCCGCTTCACGGTAGCTTACTGACCGCCTCCCCGTGGGGGTCCGGAGCGCTCCTCCCGAGGGTGACGTACATGCGGCTTCCTGGCTCTTGCCCATGACCCTCCCCCTCGGGACGCAGCATCAGAGAGACCCCGTGCTGACCTCTCAGCGGCCCACGGCCCCTGCCCACCCTCCCCCCCACCCTCTGAGGGCCATCTCCAAGAGCGGACACACCGGACCCCTGCCCTTCTCTCTCCCCCAGCCTCTCCTGGCTTTGCTCAGGACAACAGATTAGGGGTAGGGAGGCAGCAACAATGAGAGTAATAACAATCAAATCCTGGAAACAAGTGGGGGCAGCTTAATCTTGTCTCTAACCGGTTTCCACCGACCTTTAGCTCATTCACTGGTTCTTTCCTTGTCTCACGTCCTTGGAACTCTGCTTGGCGGTTTCTCCTCTGATTTTTTCTGACTTCTAGGCATCGGACATAGCAGGAAAGTGTTCTTAAGAGACAGGCAGAAGCCAAGGGCCGGCTTTTATTTTTGGAACAGAAGGGGAGAGGAGGTATTGTCCTGATTCCAGGGATGGGGCAGGGAGATGCTGATACACCTGTACTGAGGTCTCTTTGGGAGCCAGCTGGGTTACCAGAGCTGGCAGCGGCTGGAGGGGTGCATGAGGGTGCCGTGGGGACAGTGGAAGTGTCTGGCGAAGGCTGGGCTGTTGCTTAGGGGCCCGTGGATTCGAAGGGTAGGAGGGCTGTGAGTGTCCTGAGGATCCTGGGTGCTGGGGTCCCTACACATCACCTGGGGAGAAAGAGAGGTCCATACAGGGTAAGGAGAAAAGCAGGGTATCAGGGTCAGCAGGACACGGCAGACCTGGTGACCAGGTGGTAACTAGGGACAGCAAAGATAAAAGCAGGGATAGCAATGCTCTGAGGGCCACATGGAGGAAGGAAGGTATTTGCCATTTGTGGGTCATTTAATCGGGCAGTGGGTATCTGGGGAGGGCTGGTCTGTGCAATCATACCATTTGCAAGTGCCCTAGAGGTGGGTCTGCTGTAAGAACACTGTGCGGATCTCTAAGTATCCTGAGGAATTGGGGGCACTATCTGCTGAGGGATCTGCTGTAAGAACACTGTGCGGGGGTTATGTCACGGGGGGACCCCACTGCGTGGCGAGGTCTCCGAGGAGGAACGTGGTCTATAGGTAGTCTGTTAAGGCTCCTTTTGAAGGGATCTGTGTCTCCAGAAGAAATGAGAGAAGATAAAAGTTGGGCTCATCTCAAGGAGGGATTTGGGAATACAGTCGTTTTCCGTTTTCTGAAGGCACTGCTGAATTCGGTAGAAGAATTTATAGCAGGATGAAGGGATGGTCCCAAGGGGACACGTGTGAAAGGATGACATTGGGGATTTGTGCAGCAGAGGCTTGGTGGCATTGGGGGGAAGATGCTTAACAATATCTGAGTGTTAACGATAGGGCATTTATCTGACATGGACTAAGCCCTGGTGGGAGGTGTCGGCTGCCTACCTGGGCATAGCTTCGGAAGAAGAGCTGCCAGGGGCTGAGGTTCAGGTTGGGCAGGGTGGTCTCCCCACGGTACCGTAATAGCCTCTTGTTGTATGCCTGGATATGGGAGTGGGATGGAGAGTCGCCCTCAGGCTCTAGACCCGTGGCCATCTGGAAATCTGATGCCCTACACGCAATATCCAAACCCAGTTCACGGTCCTTCTTTCCAAGTTCTGCACCGACACACTGCTCTGAGCCAGGAGAAAAGGTACTTGCCGTGAGAGCTATGGATCTAGAAAAGAGGGCTCTATGGAGTCGGAGGGGGTCCTCAAGTTGCCACCTGTTCAGTGGGGATGTGAAGGGCAGAACGTTTTGCTATGTTTGCCTGAGGGATGGTGGAAGGAAAAACTGGGGACAGGCTCTCTATTCTGCTGGTAAAAATAGATCGCAGCCCTTGGGATGTGAGTTACCTGCAGTGCAATGGCCAGTCCCCCCGTGTCTGCAGCATCCTCCAGGAATGTGCGGGAGCCATTGAAGAAGGTCCCGTTGGGTAATGGAAAGGCAGCATAGTGGCGCTCCAGGCACACTAGCGCCCCCTGTAGGGCATGGGTGTCACAGGCTGGGCAGCCCCCAGGGAATACTGTTGAAAATGGGGCAAGGGAATGAAACGGTGAGGCATGATGCAGGGGTGAAGACACGGGGGTACCACAAACTGGGCTGGCTCCCAGGAGCACTGCAAAGGCTTCAGAACTGACCCCACCCCGGAGCCCTCGCACAGCTTCCCTTCTCCCCCTCTAGGATGCCTTTGGGGCCTTCAACCTGGGTTCCCGATGGCCCCATCTCCCAATGGCCCGCTGTTACTCACGGAGCTGGTAGAAGATGTGCAGCAGCTCATGGGCCATAACGCTGCCGGCGGCGCCAAAGTTCACAGCTCTAGGGGGCAAGGGCTTGTCTTACCCTCAGAATCCTTCCAAGTTTTTGGCCCCAATTCTCCAACCATAAGTCGCATCCATCATTCATCATAACATGGGTCCATTGCTCTTGGGAAACTTAGAATGGCCCATACCTGGGGTAGCCAGGGTGGAAAAACGGGGGTTGGAGGAGTCCGGCTGGGAAGACCACCACATGGTCAGGTATTGAATAGTAGGCATTTACGCCCCAGGGGAGCACCTGCCACCTGTGGAAAGAGTACATATGAATACCAGCTCTATCATTTACGTGCCGTCGTTCCCGCATACTGTCACTGTTCCTGTTCCCCTGAGCCTCTGGCTTTCTTTCCTGCTCATTTTGGACGGCTATCTTTGGGATGCGGTGTCTGTGTCTCCCTCGCCCTCGTACCTGTGGTTGGGGAAAGGCTGCAGGAAACTCCGGATGATTCTAGCTCGGCGGGATCGGACACAGCTCAGGAAGGACTGCAGGAAGCTGGGTCCAAGTCGTATCTGGGAGGAGGCAGGAGGCAACTCGAATACACGGAGACAAATGTAGATGTACACTGACATACCCTGACGCGGACATCTGAACCCAGACAGCTAAGCCCCGATGCGCGGACCTCCCCGGAATCGTGGAAAACCAGCGCCATGACACCAGTGCCTGCGTGGTACAAACGGGCTTCACACGTACCAGCACACAAATACTCAGGCAAGTCACACGAATGCATGGGTGCGAGTGTGCACACACGCTCAACGTGACCTGCAAAGGTTCTACTCTTCTGTTGGCAAGATCCAGAGTGTGGCTATCCGCCCATCAGGCCCCAGCAGCACCAGGGCAGGGAAGGGTTTCTCAGGATCAACTAGGGGAAATGACTGTCTGCCACTCTGGTGGATCGGGGTGGGTGAAGAAGTTGAGGGTTAAAGAGTAAATGGCGAGGGCAGGAACCCACATCGTTGTATTCTTGTCTGGCTGGGTCTGGCTTCAAGGCCCATTCCGGGGCCCCCATCTTCACCTGCAGCTGGGTGACCTGGGAAGAGACACAAAGGTGGAAGGAACCTAGCTGTCCCAAGTCTTATCAGAAGGAATCTCTCCTGCTCACTGCCCTGTCCCTTCCTCTGGTACTGCCCCCAGGATGTGTGTGCGGCATATTGGTGTTTATACTTGTGCCCTTGGCCTTGAGCACGCTCCTCCAGGCCCTGTGATCTCTTGATCCAACACTCAGTTCACACCTACTACACGTTCCCACACTGTCTCCTTCTCCTGGCCTTACCTTGTCCTGGACCTTTGCCCGGGTCTCTTCATCCATCCAAGGAAGCATCTGGAAGCGAGCGATGAGGGCATCCTTGATCGCAGTGAATAATTCCATGGCCTGTGGGCAGGACGGGGCAGGGAGAAAGAAACAGGATCAAACTCAGCCTCAGTGCTGGGCCCTGCCCACTGGGCCTCTAGGAAGGGGCCTCGACCCTGAGGGGCTGCCAGAAGGAGGACGGTCTCAGACAGAGAAAGTGCGAAGTGCTACCTACTAGGTGACCAAAAACTCAGGCTACGGAGAGCTGTGGGGATGTGGAGGAGGTACCAAGCACAGAAGGGGAAGGTGGGAACTGGTCACTCCTGACCCTTGACGGGGTAGACAGCTCCTTTCCGTGACACTGTCCTTTCTCTCGGCCGGGCAATCCTCTCAGAAAGTGGCGGGAGGAGGTGGACCACCATCCCCTTCTCTGCTCTCGAGGGCCCTCGTCCTCACACCCTGTTTCTTACAGCCTGCATTTCCTCTCTCCAACTTCCAGGGCTCCTCAGCTTCGCAACGAGCTGAAGCCTGCCCAGCTTCACACCCCGACTGTGTACTGACTGCCTTCTCGGCCATCTACCACCGTGTGCATTTCCTTTCTTGATGGAGGAAAATGGATGACGACACTGGGAGCCTGAGTTCAAATCCTAACTCTGCTATTTGGTAGCTGTGTGATCTTGGGCAAGTTTCTTAACCCCTCTGTGCTTCAGTTCTCTCTGCTTTAAAATTATAATAATAGTAGGAATTAAAGTAGTTGGTGCAAAGTGCTTATAAGAGTATCAGGCACATGGTAGGCACTGAAAAGTGTTCAGTAGTTATTTATTAGCGCTTCTGAAGATGATAGCATTCCATTCTGATGTCATTTCACGTGTTGTTAAAAAAAAATCACAGGTAAACAAGGGGTAGGCTTAGAGGTCATGCAGTTCAATTTTCTCATTTTATGGTTGAAGAAACACATGAGCAGGAAAGCTGGGTGACCTGTCCAGGTCAGTGTGTGTTGTGCGGACTTTGTGTCTCAGAGCTAAACTGTGCAGACCCTAGGGATGCAGCGTGTCCCTCTCTGGGTTCTCTCTCTAACTGGCTGGTTCTCTGACCACAGAGACCATCGAGAAGAGCAAAGTCGCTAGAACTAGGAGAGGATGGGTTGGCGGGGAAGGGGCGGAAGGACGTGGGCTGGGGAAGGGCCCTCACGTACAGCACTTCGGGTGCTGGGGCCGAAGGCCTCACGGACAAACAAGGCTGCCAGCGTAGGCTTGAAGAAGGCTGCCGTCTTCTCCACACACGTCATCCAGCGAGGGTGGGCGGGCTACAGAGACAAAGCTGGAATGAATGGCTCCCGCCAAGGCGTCTTCCTCATCCACTTTCCCAGGCCAGTCTCACCTAGACCTTCACCCCCAGAGCATGCTCTCTTTGCTGGACTTTCTGGGTTTGTCTCCCTTTACTCTATAACCCCTTTTGGTGACACACATGGGGTCATGCTGCTTAGCAAAGAGGGGCTCACATCTCCTCCAGGATTAGTCTCATGAGCCTGGGTTGGGCAAACTATCCTTGTTTATTGCCTATTGAATTTGAAAGCCAGGCCACTGGGAGGCATCCTTCTGGATGATTGAAAGGCTCCTGGGAAGGACAGGACTAGAGCCAACCCTCTCACTTTAGCAGGTCTGCCTGCCACCCTGTCCCCACCCACCACGCCTGCCACCCTGTCCCCACCCACCACGCACAGAGCCCGGCGGAGACTCCCATCCTCCCAAGCTTCTTTACTTAAAAGAGAAATTGAAGAAGGAAGAGTCTCCCTGCCTCCTGCCTTCCTACCCCACTCTCCAAATGGTTATTGAGGATCATACGGTAAGACCTTGTCTTATAAAGAAGGAAGTTATCAGAGTAAAATTGGGTTTTAGATACCATATTGTTTGGTGGGAGAAGAGGAAAAAAGAAAAGACTAAATATACGAATTCAGAGCACTAAGACACTTTCTGCCAAATCAGGGAAAAGGATATAGGATGAGAGGATGGACGTCTTCAACTTCAAAGGCAGAGAAACGGTTAGACAAAAAATCAAAAGAGGGGACTTCCCTGGTGGCGCAGTGGTTAAGAATCCGCCTGCCAATGCAGGGGACACAGGTTCGAGCCCTGGTCCGGGAAGATCCCACATGCCACGGAGCAACTAAGCCTGTGCACCACAACTACTGAGCCTGTGCTCTAGAGCCCGCGAGCCACAACTACCGAGTCCACGTGCCGCAACTACTGAAGCCCGCGCACCTAGAGCCCGTGCTCCGCAACAAGAGAAGCCCCAGCGACGAGAAGCCCGCACACCACAACGAAGAGTAGCCCCCGCTCACCGCAACTAGAGAAAGCCCGCATGCAGCAACGAAGACCCCACGTGGCCAAAAATAAATAAATAAATTTATTAAAAAATAAAAACTCAAAGAGGGCCTTGGCAACTGGGGTGTTTTTTAACACGTTTGACCAGAGACATATGACTGCCACAAGCGTTAGTTTCTGCAAAAATCCCCTGGTCAAATAATGTGTTAACAGCAGGATGGGAAGACTAAGAAACATAAAAGAGAGATGTTGGGGTGGATGGCTTTGAAGAGACGACCAAGCGTAGGCCCAGAGATGACGCAGGGCAGGTGAGAAACAAATTCAGGAAGCTGGCCTAAGGGAAAGCTGAGCTGCGACTTAGGAAAAACCGGCTAACATGCTAATTTGGGCTGAGTGGGCTGAAGTCATAAGACTTCATTCCTGTAACTTATTTATTCCCCCAGACGTCCTGGCAGGTCAGGCAGTTAGGCTGCCACCCCGCATTCCGGTCCTAAGGCTGGAGAGAGTTTATGGGGCTTCCGACAAATGAGGAAAGAGAAAGGAAGGCCAGCACTTCTGTCATCGAAGACACTCCTGGGCCTATTAGAATGTTCATCATTTTGGAGGTTGCTCCAGACCCGGTTGCCCACATCTGTGCGTTCTTGTCTGTCCCCTCACCATGAGACCTTTTAAGAACCTTCTCCTGTTGAGGAGAAGGGACTCAGACACTTTGCAGAGTGTATTACTTGGAGCTCTGAAACTCACAAATGTGAAATACAAATAGAAAGGCAACCTCGGTCTGATAGCAACGCCTGGGTCCAGTGCAGGTGCTGCAGGCCCCCGATGACAAGCTCGGCTCTGAGGCTGCCTTTCATCAGACTGCTGCCGGGGGTGGAGGGCTGCACCCAGGACAGGAGCAAACACATCAGCCTGGAGCTTGGTAGTGTGGACCTGCCTGCCCTTTCTATACCTCCTGGTTCTCGAGTTGTTTCCTGATCCCTTTGGCTGGTGCCTGCCCTTCTCTCCAAATCCTTTGCCTGTTCCATGCTGTTGCCCATAGCCCAGGCCACGGCAGGCCCTGACCTGGTTCCTGGAGAGTGTGGACACCACCTCGGACCACCCACTGCTCACCCTATGCCACTCTGGGATCCTTTTGGTCACACTTGTGCTGAGTCATATGTTCTATGTGCGGGAAAACAACTTCCAGAATCTATAAATGAACGTAAGTCTCGGGGGTGGAGGTTGGCAGGTTGTATATTCATCTGCTGGGGGTTATGAGTATCTGAGCTGTCTCTCAAGACGTGGAGTGATGGAGTATACCACATTGATTGAAAACAGAGAAAAAGAAAAAAAATCATTGCTAAAATATAAAGGATAGAAGAGATACTTCAAACCCAGGATAATGAGGCTCAAAAGATTAATTTTAAGGAACAGAAAAATGTTGCGGGAGTGGGAATGTGGGAGGGATGGAGTGGGAGTGTGGGATTAGCAGATGCAAACTATTATATACAGGATGGATAAACAACAAGGTCCTACTGTAGAGCGCAGGGAACTATATTCAAAACCCTGTGATAGGGGCTTCCCTGGTGGCGCAGTGGTTGAGAATCTGCCTGCCAATGCAGGGGACACGGGTTCGAGCCCTGGTCTGGGAGGATCCCACATGCCGCGGAGCAACTGGGCCCGTGAGCCACAACCACTGAGCCTGCGCTTCTGGAGGCTGTGCTCCGCAACGGGAGAGGCCGCGATAGTGAGAGGCCCGCACACCACGATGAAGAGTGGTCCCCGCTCGCCGCAACTAGAGAAAGCCCTCGCACAGAAACGAAGACCCAACACAGCCAAAAATAAATAAATAAATAAATAAATTAAAAAAAAACACAACAAACCCTGTGATAAACCATAATGGAAAAGGATATGAAAAAGAATGGGTATATATGTATAACTGAATCGCTTTGCTGCACAGCAGAAGTTAACACAACACTCTAAATCAACTATACTTGAAGAAAAAAATCTTTTAAAAAAGAAAGAAAAAAAGTTGCAGATACAAGCTTAGAACGATGAGTAATGATAGACTTGATAAAAATCAGGAAAAATTCCAAGAGTCTGGAGAGAAGCAAATTTTTGCACAATTTTCAGTAAGGGGAAGGTAGATTTTAGAGATTACAGGTGAGTCAGGAATCCTTAATGTTAATTTCTAAACAAAATTCTAGAATGAATCATTAAACCGACTATTTTTGGACACTTGGAAAATAATGTGTAACTCCTGAGGGCCAGCATAGCACCACTGAGGACGAATCATATCAAAATCCTTTTGAAATGTCATCACTTTTAAAGGATCATTAAATTAGGATAAACAGCAGATCTGGAGTCACAAACTCAAACAGGGGCCATGAGGTAACCTAAGTGAGAGCAGCAGTCCAACGTCAGAACCCCGGGACAAGAAGGGGTACGGCAAACCGGAGAGAGGGACGCAGCCCTGCTGGCTGCATCACTCGGTCCCAGTCATTTGTCGCCCCTGGAGACGGCTAGCTCCGTGTTGCCAGAGCTTCACACTGACAACAACAAAAAAGGCTGGAACTCTGAGTCTTGCTGTGCCATCACCTAACAGTTTATAAAAAGCTTCAAAGGCCAACAACACACACCTATGGGCCAGATTCAGCCTCAAGGACCACCGCAGTGCTCCCTCTGTACAGAGAATTCAGTATTTACTAACTGTGGATTATTAACTTAAACCCTCATACTTCAGTTACGCCAGCTATAAAAATGAGCCTAATGCCTGTTCTGCCTTCCTGTTCCGCTTTCCTCACAAAGCTACTTGGGAGAGCAGGGGAAACACTACGTGGAACGTGCTCTGTAAATTCTAAAGTTCTACCCCACTCTGTTGGCATGATTTTGATTTCAAGATAGCAGTTGGTAAAACCAAAACTTACATCTTTGTGAAATCGATGGAGAAATCCACGTTAAATGACAGTGTGACTTGAGTGGATTCTGACTGACTGGTCCACAAGGGAACATCAGTGATTACTGACTCCAAGTTAGTACGAGCTTCCCCGACCACCCCACTGGACATTGTAGCACGTCCTCACCTAGTATGCCTCTCTCCCTTTCCTGTTTTATTTTTTCATGACACTTAATACCATCCAATATGTTTTATTCAGCTTACTGTCATTCTGCCTCCATTAGAATATAAGTGTTTGAGGGATTTTTGTCTATTTTGGTCATGAAGATTCCCAAGGGCCTAGAGAAGTGTCTGGCATATAATAGGGGCTCAATTAACATTTGGTGCATAAAGGAACTGACGACTCTACGCTAGGTCTTCAATAACCTGACCCAATACTCTTCCCTCTGCAGAATTTTACCAGTAATCTAGATGAAGATGCAATAAATAAAACTATGAATGACCTAAGGCAGAAATAACAGATCATTGAAACAAAGGCTAAAATTACCTGAATAAATTGGGAGGTTGGGCTGAGTGTAAACAGTTCACATTTAATGGGCAACAATGTGAGGTTCTGCTTTTAATTCCCCAAACTCAGCTTCTCGTTTAATAAGAGGAAGACCTGGCTTAACAGCCAGGTTCATTGACGATATATTCAAAAGTCACAAACAAAATATGGTCAGATAATGAGACCTAACAGTCCTTCTGAATAAGGGCATTAGAATTCGTTCAGAAGAATATGGTTAGACATCTGTAATTAACAACCATCGGATAGAAATACAAATTTTGATCAAATCAAGGCCAAAACCTTGGTGGTATCTTTGACTCCACTTTCACTCTCACACCACACATCCGTCAGGAAACACTGCTGCTTACCTTCAGAATATGATCTTTTAAAACATAAAACAGATAAATCCCTCTATAGGCCCCTGTTACATGCAGAGAGAAACCCAGGTCCTTACGGTGACCTACCAGGTTCCGGATAATCCCCTCCTCCCCTCTCTGATTTCCTCCCTACTCTTATCCTATTTGCTTTCTCTGTTCCAGGTGTGCTGGCTCCCAGGCTGATTCTCAAACCCCCCAGGCCAGGCTCCAGCAGCAGCAGGACAGCCTTGCCTGCAAGTCCCATCACCTTTGCTCAGCCAAAGCCACTAGGAGGATCTGTCACACTGTACCAAGCCTTAGCCAGCCTGCCCCGTGCCTTGTTGCAATGAAACGATATCCCTCTCTCCGCCGGAAAACCCGTTCTTCTCCCTAGACACTGCTTCCGTCCTACCTCCCGTTCAGATATCCCACTGATCATTTAAACCCACCCTCATCTCTCCCTCTTAGGAATTCCAAGAGTATCTAAACCAGAGTTTTCTCAGAACCCAGTGACGCCCATTCATTTACTTAGCATATGACTGCTTTTGTGTTACAAGGACAGAGTTGAGTGGTTGCAACACAGATCACATAGACCACAAAGCCAAAAATATTTACTATCTTGACCTTTATAGAAAGAATTTGCCAAGGCATTTTTTGTTACCACCCACTATTTCTCAATCCTGCACAGTTTGTGGTTAAAAATATGGCCTCCCGGGTCAGACAGACCTGTTTTGGAGTGTGTTCCTCCACTTAGGAGCTGTGTGGTCTTGGGAACCTTACATGTCCTTTCTGAGGACCTCAGAGTGGTTCCGGGAATAGTAAATAAAATAAGCAATGCCTGACACAGAGTAACTACTCCATGTATGTCAGCTTTTATTATTAATATGTGTCATACCTGGTACTGTTCCAGACAGGTGAAAGGGCTTCACCAAGTCACAGAACTATTTGTTGGTAGGGTTTGATTCAGCTTTTAAGCCCAAGGACAATTATATATCCTATTAGATATATAAGGCTGTTTATAATATGTATATAAAGGATATATATGTGTATAAAGGGTGGTGACTTTAGCAATTCATAAGCCTTCTAAGTTTTTTAAGTGTGAATTTCAACGTTGGCATCCTTACACCTTTCAAAAAGCACCACCAGGCCATGGTTCTGGGATTTCCAGGAGGCTGTCTGGTGCCAGGGATTTTGTAGCAACCCTAACTAAGAGGGGTTGGGGCTCTGTCTCATCTGAGTCAAGGGAAAGGCTGAGCCACAGGTTCTTGGGGACTAGCCTACCTGAGTGAAAATTCTAGAAAGTTTTTTGGGTTTTCTTTCTTTCTTTTTTTTTTAACAATGATTAAGCACACAGACTCTGGAGCCAGACTTCCAGAGTTCGAATTCCAGCTCTCACAACTTACTAGGTATATTACCCCGAGCAAGCCCCTTAACCTTTGGGTCTCAATTTACCCATCAATAAAACAGGGACAGGACGGTCTGCCCATCTCATGGAATTGTCGTGAGGATCAAATCAGCTCATGTATCTAAAGGGCTTAGAAAACTATCCAGCACGTTTGAAAGTCTCAATAGGCAATAACTACATTCCAGTCCCTGCATTTACAATTCCCTTCTCTGAATTCCACAGATATTTCAGGTTGCCAAAGCCATGAGTTTCTCCAAGGCAGAGAAATGGTCCACAAATTACTAAGAAAAGAAACCCAGTGATTTTCAAGACTACCCTGAGGCCTTGCCTGAGGATGGAGGACATCTTATGTTCTAGACGCCTCCTCTTGGGATTGGATGTGTCGACCTAGGATTTCAAAGTTCTCAGTAACTGAGTATGGACAGAGTAGACTTTGGTTAGTAGAGCACGTTTGGTACAGCTCCCTCCTCTGATATGTTGGGATCTGCACCACGAAGCCCACGGTGTGGCCGACAGAACCCTCGGGATGTCAGAGATGAGCTCCTCGTGAAGCACCTTTGGACATGGAACGCTGGAGTCACCGAGACAAAGGGAAGGTCCCTGCCTCTTACTCCAGTGAACCCTAGGCTGTATGTCCGGCCCCTCAAATCACAGCACTCAGGATAACCAGGCAAATAGTCTAGGGGTCATGACAAAAGAAAAGCAGGCCTTGATCACTTTAGAGCTTTATATCTAGACTTTAACAATCAGCAAAAGGCCCTCGAGGTAGCCAGATGTGTGCCTAAGGGTCTGGTCCCTGGTGCCTCAGCTCTCAGTGTCAGCCTTGAGTGCCTCCACGAGAGCCCAGACCCTGGGGCATCTATCTTCATGCCCCTCCCTGAGGGGGCTATGCCCACGTTCATCCCCCCAAAGGACAGATGCTCCTTTAGCCCCCCATCCGGGAGGATTCCTCCCTGCCCCTCCTCACCGTGGGTGGTCGCCCTGTCAGCTCCCCCAGTTTCTGGCTCAGCAATCTACGTGCCTCTTGGAATTTACTGTCCAGGGCTGGAGAAAGGGTCCCCACCAGGCCCAAGATCATGTGGCTCTGCAGAAAGTCCCTGCGGAGAGAAAAGAGACCCACAGTATACCCCCGGGCTCTGGGGAAAACACCAGAAAAGCTTCCCCTTGGATAGGTCACCTTGATACTCTCGGGGAAGCCCTTCTCTGTATTAATAGAGAATAACTGCTTCACATGTGAACACGTCAAGAAGGACTTTTCAAAAAATAAAAAAAAGAAGGGCTTTTCTTTCTATCTTTTTTTTTTAACCCTAGTTTAAAAATATTTTATTGCTAAAAAATTCCAAAACGATTAAAGTATCATCAAAGTTCACTGATCACAGATCACTTTAACAATTAAAATAATACTGAAAAAGGGTGAAATGTTGCGAGAATCACCCAGATATGACCCAGAGACATGAAGTGAGCAAATGCTATTGGAAAAATGGTGCCCACAGACTTGCTTGACACGGGGTTGCCCCAAACCTTTCACTTGTAAAAAACCACAATCTCTACAAAGTAGAATACAGCGACGCAAAATTAAATGTTATCAACTATAGTCACCATGTTGTACATTAGATCCTGAGACTTTCTTCACCTTACAACTGAAGGTTGGTACCCTTTCACCAACCTCTCCCTATTTCCCCACCCTTCAGCCCCTGGCAACCACTGTTCAAAACTTTTGTCTGTTTTAAGAAGAGCTTTTCTTGATGTGGGTTGGGCTGGGGTGGAGAATGATAGAAGAAAGGACCAGATGAAGAGGAGGACCTCTCAAGTCACAGCGGCGGGGGCGAGGGTGGGGGAGGATCTGGGCTAGATGAAGGCTGGACTTAGATTCAACCAAACAGATTCAGCTACTTCCACAACCAAGAAACCTCAGCTCATCTTAAGATGCATCTTCTAAGAGCAACAAAGCTGGGATGCAGGACCTTTCTCTGCCCGGCTGGCAACTCTCTCACCGGGTTTGATTTGTATCCTTACATAGGATACAAATCGCACCTGCGTGAACGGCTGTTTGCTTCTCCCTGAAAGAATTTCTAGTCGTTGCTGCCACTGAGTTACTATGAAGATGGGCTTTGAGCCCAAGGCCCTGGAAGGAAGCCACTGCCTCCAAGTGGTGGCCACACAGTATCAGGGACAGCAGTGAGCCCAACGCAGAGCCTCATCCTCCCTCCTCCCACCTTCCTCGACGCCCTGATCGTTCCCACAAGGGCCCCAGAATCCTCTCACTACAGATGAGAAACAGCCTCTCCCCCAGGTTCTTCCCAGCCTTCACCTCCTCCATCTACTCATCCCACGTACCTTCTCCTCCCACCCACACCCCTCAGCTGCTGACAAGACATAAATGCCCAGCTGTCCCCAGCAACTGGCCTTCGAGCATCTCCCACAGCTCAGAGTTACTTCACAGGCTGGGTGCTACTCCCAGCAAACCCCATGTCTTGTCAGATACCTGGATCCCTCATTTCGTGTGTGTTTCCCTACCCCATGCCCCCCGAGCCCCTCTTCCTGTTTCCACCATGTCCTCCTGGGCCGTCCATCCCACCCCCTCTCTGCCCCCATATGGCCCCAGATCCCTCCCATCTTTCTGCGAGGCCCTTACTAGCCTGCATTCTCCAGTCTTCTTTGTCCCTGAGACCTCCGGTCCTCGGACCCTCTTTCCATCACCCTCCCACGTGGGGCAAACCTGTGCTTCGACAGCTGCTTTTCAACCAGTTGCGACATGTTTTTCAAATACTCCAGGTCATGGACTGCGACGGGATGAGAGGGGCTCAGGGACATTGGTGCGAATGTCGCTTGCAAGCAGGACAACCAATCGATGGCAGGGGCCATTTCCTTAAAGGAGGGATACGGAGGCTTGGGGGGACAGGAAAGGAGGAGAGGGGGCATCCCCTCCCTCAGGTAGGAAAGGGAGTGGGGAGGCGGGGGGTTGAGGGAAAGGATGGAGCCAGGAAAGTTAGGGATGGAATGGAATTAAGGAAATAAGGAGAAAGAAGACAAGAAGGTCAAGAAAGTTTGGGAGCGAGACCCTCAGGCCCATCTTCATCCAGTCCCTGGTTCAAGGTACCTGCAGTTGGTCAATCGTGACCATCTGGAAGAGCTTTCCCTGTGCCTGCTGCTGCTCCGGGGGCCTCAGAAACTGGTACAGCTGTGAGTTAATGGAGATGGAAAAGGAGGCGTGTTCTCCCACCTTGTTTGGGTCTCCTCCCAGCAAGGTTCCCAGGCGATTCAGGTAAGTCAGGTATTCCCGCAGGATCTGGGGGAGAGGCAACCTCAGTCACAGCCACCGTCGGCCCCTGCCTTTCTCTAGCACAAGAGGTCAGGACCTTGGTCCCCAGTGCCATCTTACCTGGGCATAGTTCATCTCCTGCTTTTGCTTGAGGGGAACATCAAACTCTGGCTGGTCTATCTGGACACAAGAGAGACTGAGAGAAGTGGGGAATGTGGAGGAAGGAGAGGACAGGTGTGGGGAGATGGGCATTTACCAGGAAGATGGCCCCAGGAGATGGACTAAAGGGGGCACAGAGGAGGAGCCAGAGAGCAAAGAAAGCCAGGGACTGGGGGGCGAGGGACATGGGGGAAGAGTACAGACGTGCAAATGTGCAAAGAAGGTACTTCAACCAGTTTGGGGGAGCTCAGCAAGAGAGAAGCATAATAACCCATGTCCTGTAGGGAATCATTGTCTGTACCAGGGCCAGGTCTAGGGTAAAGGGAGTGAGATACCCGTCTCAAGTGCAAAATTTGAGAGGTACTGAAAACTCAGTAATCAAGATCGATAATATCTTAATTGAAATTTTAAAAATCTAAATGAATGCTAAAAATCCCCACAGAATAAAATAGCAAAACTTTGTTCATCATGTATTTTTCCCAAAAATCCACAATGTATTTCTGATCATTTTTTTTGAATTGTAGACGTTTCCCCAAAAGTCCGCAATAGAGTTTTGATCCATTGTTTTTTCAAGAAAGAAAATCCACGATGAACAAAGATTTGATATTTTGTTCATCATGGATTTTTGCATTGATTTTGACATTTTAAAAAATATTTATTGAAATACTATTTATCTTGATTAGTGAGTTTGGGTACCCTCTTAAATTCTGCACCCCAGGCAAGTAGCCCACTACCCTCACGTACTTCACCCTACTTCTGACATCGGTGTGTCCTTGTTTCTATCCCGAAGATCTTTGCTCCCACGTTTTTTGTTTTACTTCTCCGACTTCAATATCCTACTCCCACCTGGAGCTATATACTTTTCTGCTCTCTTGAATAAAGCTTTCACTTGACTCCTTTGTCACATTTTCTGTCCAAACTTTAAAGAACTAAAAGTCATCTATGCCTTTGCTTCAACCTCCTTACCTTCCTCCTAACTCCATAAAATCGGAGTCCATCTCCATGACCATTTTGATGCTATGTCTAGAAGGTTCCAATGGTGTCTTTTCATTCCTTATTTTCTAAGCCCAGAAGTCTCTGGAATCAAAGATAACCCCTCCCTCCTGAACTGGTCTCTCCCCTGTCCTTTGCGGCTCAGCTGAGCTGGTGTGACCCCCACCTCCTGACCGTTCTTACTCTTCTCCAGCACCACCTCATCGGGGCTCTCCCTCTGTAGTTCACTCTCTCTACCTGTATTTCCCCTCAGAGACCATTCAGTCTCAAGGTGATGGGAACCACCCTCCTCCCATCCACACCAAACCAACACTGTGGGGTCATTGTCTAGTTTCTCCATTTCTCTTATTGATATTCAGTCAGTCACCAGTCGAATCACCATGGACCATCCATCACCACTAGGATGAGGATGTAGGTAGCTGCCTACATCCTCATGCCTGGCCTCACTTTCCATTTCTGCCACAATCATCTTAGTTCAGAATCAACGTGGCTCATCTAGCTGCCTAGCACCTCTAGGTTGACCTTGAAAACCGCTGACTGTACTTGGGTTCTATGTACAACCATCATATTTGAAAGGCCTCTGTAACTCATTTTTTTCTATTATGTCAAAAGTTATCACCTCAGTCCAGTGTCGTAGGCCAGGAATAATCAGTCTCAACTTCATGTCTTCAGCGTTACTTTTACCTTCCACTGCACCCCACCCCTACCCGCAAATCCTCTGTTCAACAGACCAGCCTCCTTGCTGACCCCACAGAGGTGTCACACCATTCCAGGCTCCTCCCTTAGCTCAGGACTTCCCCGCAGCCCTTATAAGGCCCTTTAGCTTCACCGTCAGCTGTACGAATCAACCAGGCTTCAGGACTCAGCCCACACTCTCCCTCCTTTGAGCTTCTCCTTAACCATTTCAGGTCTTAACCAATTTCCAAAGGCCACACCAGTTAAACCCCTCAGCACACCCTTTAGAACTGAACTTGAGAATGCCTCATGTGCACTGTCAGTTCTTGTATATTCATCCTCATATAATTTCGTGGCATTTTGCAGAGTAGGGGCCAATATATAGGGTCACGTGGCCTACCACAATACCGATGCGTTCAAGGCTTTAATTTTTTTTACCCGCTCAGCAAACACCTGGTGTGGGCCTCTAGATGCCTGGCCCTGTGCTAGGTCCCAGAGACCTGAGCTGAATAAACCGTGGGCCTGTTCTCGAGAGGCTCAGTCTTCAACACAGCGCTAAATGCTGAGATGACAGGAAATGGGAGAACAGAGGGGTTCACCTACATCTCAGCCAGGGTTTCAGTGAAGATCTCCCGGAAGGGATAGTAATCAAGACCAAAAGTTGAAAGATAGGTATGAGTTTTCCAGGCTGAGTGTGCGAACTGAGGCGTAGCGTTGCAGGCAAAGGAAGCCATGTATGCAAGGAACCGAAGAATGTCCTTGGAGCTGTAAGCGAGGGAGCATGGCCTGGGGTATAAGGAGGAGATAAGGCTGCAGGAGTTTGTAAGGGTCATACTTGCAAGGCTTGGCTAAGGATTAAGAACCAGATCCTGCTGACCTAGTGAGCCATTTAAGGCATTTAAACAGACACAACAGCATAATTAGCTCTTGGTTTAGAAAGGTCCCTCTGGGGAAAATGAAAGCTAAATCGTAGGAGGGCAATACGAGAGACAGGGGAACCATCCCAGACGCTACAAGGAAGACCAAGACTACTGTCTTCCCAGAACTGCCCTGCTGCTCCTTTCCCTAATCTCACCTGAAGTCCCTGGTTCTCACATCAATAATTTCCCTAAAGATAAGTCTCTTCCCTGGATCGCACATCTTTCCTCTCCGAGGAAACGTGAGTCAGGCCCAGGTTTTACTACATTTTTTGCCAGTGCCTCCCTCACCTGGATGACCGGCGTGTACGGAGGGGTGGGAAGAGGTCGCAAATAGGCTCTGAAGAATGGGAAGTGACCATACTGACTCATCAGAAGGCTCAGAGTTCGGTTAAAGTCTAAGGGAGTCCAATCACCGGAGATTGGCCAGCCTCCAAGCTGGGAAGGAGAGAGAGAGGGCTCAGCACAGGGACAGTCTCCGAGACCAACCCCACCACCACCATTGCTGCTTCCTGACCTCTACTCTGAGTCCCTTAACCCCTTTAGGGCTCCACCTCTATCCCTCTTTCCCTACCCTCACCCAAGGTCCTAATACATCCACAGGCCATTGCCATTTCCATCTCCCTCCCAAATCCCTAGGAAAGAGACCCATCCTCTAGGGGGGAAAAAACGGCAGCCTTGAGCATATGTTGGTCTTGCGTGTTATGCATCCAGAAACGTTGATGCCCCGGGTCTCACCTCCTCAATAACTTGTCTGAGGGGACCAGCCCCTGCACCCTCAATGGCACCTGTGTCCATGCAGGAGCTGTAGAACTGGAAGGCTTTCTCCTCCCCAGAGTCCAGGCGCCAGGAACCTGGGGCTTCTAGAAAGGAAGTGTGGGAGAATTAAAGGAGTGGGGCACCAGCCAGGAAGGTGGGAGACAGAAAGGTTATAGGAAAGGGAAGACTTCCAGGGATAAGGAGGGAAGGGGAGAAAGAGAGGGATGAGGAAAACTGGGAAGATGGGATGAGCTGGATCAACTTGATGGAAGAAAAAGAGCTGGGAACGGGAGCACGGACAAGACAACGAGGAGGATAAAGGAGAGGTGAGGGAATTCCCTGGCGGGCCAGTGGTTAGGATTCCACACTCTCACTGCCGAGGGCCCGGGTTCCATCCCTGGTTGGGGAACTAAGATCCCACCTCCCACAAGCTGAGCAGCGCGGCCAAAAAAAAAAAAAAGGGAGAAAGGTGAGAAAGGAAATAAAGACAAAAAGACGGGAGGAAAAAAAGAAATGGAATAAGTAGAGTATGGAAAAAGGAGAAAGTAGAAATGAGAGGCAGGAGGGAGATGAATGAACGAATTAGAAATATTGGGGAAATCAGAGGACTTCTAAGGGATCGGAGAGAGGAAAGTGCATGAGGAAATGTTTAGCAAAGAGAAAAAATAGGGGCAGGCTCCCCTAGTCTGGACTCTCCCCTCTCTTTGATCCCAGGAAACAAACAAACACACACAGGACAATAACCCAAACACAAACCCATTTGAATCCTCCACCTTCTAACATCTAACACCTCTCCCTCAGTCCCCCTGGCATCCTTTCATTCTATTATGGGCAGCAGAATTTGTCCGAAGTGTATTTTTTCTTTTCATCTCCATACCGTAAGTGAAAGCGTGCCCCTCTACCATGCAGGGAATACCCACCTCCACTTTTTTTCCCATCAAAAGAAGGAGGGCAAAGGGATACATTTATTTCTTCCAGATTCCAATTGATACCGTCAACAGGTTCTCTGGGTTCCCATATGCAGGAAATGCATTCCTTTTGTTACATGCTTACTCCCAAATCCTCGCCACCATCCACCAACTTCCTGGGACCAACTTCCTACTTCCTATGTGGCCTTGGTTCCTCCCTCACAGTTTTCCTCTCAGTTCTTTTCAACACAGCCACCATCTACAGGAATCTTCTTACCTCCAGCCTTTTTAACTTGGTCCTCCTCTCCCTCCAGCATCTCTTTTGTGCCCATCTATATTCATTCCCTTACACACAACCCAATAAGGACCCCTCCATCACTTCTCACCCACTACGCCACTTCTTTCCTCCCACCATCATCTCCAATCAGTCATCTCCATCATCCCAGTTCAGCTTCTTCCAGTTCAACTTGCACACCATGGTCCAAGGTTTCAGGGAGAACAGGAGATAATGGTGAAAAGAGGGGGGTCTGGGAAGCGATGGGAGGGAGAGGATAACACTGACAAGGGCGCGTTAGGAGACAAGAAGGGTCTGAGGGCTGGACAATGAGAGTGATGGAGAGAAAGATTAAAGTGCAACAGGCGTTGAGGAGATGCCAGTGCGGGAAGACACCTAGCATCGGGTAGAAATTGAAAATTTAAGGGAGGTAACACAGAAGATGGAACTTGGTGAAAGGGAGAACTTGGAGAGAATGGAGCAATCGTGGATAAATGGGAAAGGAGAGAGGATAGGGATTAGGTAAAGAAAAGATGAAAGGAGGGACAAGAAGAGATGGAAGAGAGGTGGTACCTGCGGTGAAATGTACGGTGATGGAGAAGCAAACCTAGCAGTTCCCTGAGAGCCAATGGAGGATGGTGCAAGCCAGGTGTTCCACAGGCACACAGGCTTGGAACAGTTGTGATCATTCTAGGCTCAGTGGCACCCATGGCAAGAGAATCTTCCACCCTGATTTCCTTACCCAGTATTCTCTGAAGTCGGCGCTTGTTCTCCTTTGCAAGAGCCTGAAAAGAACTAGTGGTCCTGTTGGTGTTTCCACAGGCAAAGCTAAAGAAATCAGTGCAGGGGGCCACACTGGTGTTTCCAGAGGCCAGGTAAAGACTCAGGAGGTCCCGACACACAGGCGTCTCACAGTGGGCTGTGGGGAAAAGCTCAGAGCTGGGAAAGAGAAAGCGATGAGGGCTCCCCCAAGGGGCTAAGCAAAGGAATGTCTGGTGAGGGAAAGGGACAGAGGCCCTGGTGAGGAGGAAATGGTCTGACTGGCGGCCAGGAGCGTGATTCAAGGGGGAAGAGGTCGGGAACCCGGGGCCCCAGAGGGTCGGGATGAGTGTCAGTTAATGGACACAGAGCCTCAGGATGATGGATGGATGGATGGGGTCCAAGAATGAGGGAGGGCTGAGTGGGTCGTGGGAGACCTAGGATCTCGCTTACCAGGACCGCAGCCCTGGAAAACGTAGCCCCAAAGCAGCAGAGAACCAGCGAGGATTAGACTGAAAAGCAGGACTGTCATTAGCGCTCGCCTGGCCATCGCCCACTGTCTGCCGTGTACAGCGGGCAGCCCCTCTTCTGGAGATCTCTGCGCAGAGAGCCAGGAGGTGAAAACCACAAGATGGAGAGAGGATATTGGGAGGGGTGGGGAAAGGGAGGGGAGAGGAGAAAGAAGGGACAGTTAGTGTTGGGCCCCTTTGTATGGAGATAACACCCCTCATTATCCCAAACCCAGCCCTCTTTGGACCCCTGGGAGCCGGCAGGGTTGTCATAAATCTGCCCCGCACAGGTCACAGAGGTCACTTACCTCCCGTCTCCTGCGGGTCCCCGCTCCGCTCGCTGGCTCAGACCCCATGGCTCTCCCCCACTCGTCTCCACCCTCCTGAACTGAATGAGGAGGAGGGAGGACAGAGAAGCTGGTTCAGGAAGGGAGGACATTAAAGAGAGTTATATCAGGCCATTTGGACACCTCCCCCTGCCCACCTACTCCCCCATACACGCACGTGCACGCACGCACACACACACACACACACACACACACACACACACACACACACACACACTTGTGTATCTGCATGCCAGGGCAGTGCTCCCAGAAGTGCTTCAGAAGGAACCTCTCCCCTAAAGGTATCCCTAACCTCCCTCCCTCCCTTGCCCGTCACCTCCCTCTCCTTCACCGGTCCTGTCCTCCAAGCCACACATCCCTCCTCTCCAGGGGCAGGCCGGGCACTCACACACCATCCAGCCGCACCTCCCACCCGAGGCATCTGACTGCAAAAGGGAATGGCTTTCTCCAGGGGACTTGCCGTCTGTCTGGCCTTTTCTCTGGCTCCCAGAATCCTTCCTGGTCCTGCTCTAGGTGCTGAGTCTGAGGACGGGGATTCAGGAAACGGCCTCCCTCCTACCCCACCCCAGTTCCTTTTTCCTGGAGAAAGGGCGCTTCTGCCACCTGGCGCCCCTGTGCCCACTCACAAGCTATTGGCCTCTGGGTGGAGCCTGTTTATCAGTCAGGAGACACCTCAGCCTCTCCTCCTCCTTTATCTCAGCCTCTCAGAGGAGACGGAGGGAGGGAGACTTCACTCCCCAGGCAGTCTTCTGGCCCTGCTCTGTGCCTCTGCTCACAGAGCTGCTTTATTTCTGAAATATTCTTTCTTCTCTCCTTTCTTCTATGATTGAACCCTCTTGAGTCCTTCAATTCTCAGGTCAAATGCCACCTTCCCTGGGAGGTCTCCCTGCTCCACGCCCATTCCCCCTGCTCCCAGGCATGCCTGATGTCTTCCCTGGTGTGTCAGGGCCCTGCTGGTTGCAGGCAGAGCAGTCCATGAAAAAGCCCAACAAACCAGGAGATCTGCTAATGACTAGCCCTGTGACAATGAACAAGCCACTTAAACTCTCAGGCAGGTAAGTTTTGTCGTTTGGAAAATGAGGATGGAATTTGCCTTTGAATATCTCACACGGTCTCATACCTTCTACAAAGAATAAAGTGTGGACAAAGAATGTTGCCTGTCATCTTAGTAAACAAAGGATGTTACAGCCATAAAGCCATTAGCTACTGTAGCCGCCCCAATGGTGCAGCTGAGAGGACTCAGGATGGGGAAAACCAGGATCCTGGCCCTAGATAGTAAAGTGCATATGAAAGGAATAATTTCTATAAGTCCAGACTCTTGCATCTTCCGTACATGGAAAGGCACTAAACTCATTAACTTGAGATGTCTGGGTTTTCTTTAATTAGCAGTAAAACTCCTATATATCCTGGCTCCTCCCTTACCTCTTTGGAACAGTCCCTGAGAGCTGAGAGGCTGTAACCCGGGCTTAAGTCCTCACTAAGTCCATTAAATAAAACATAATTCTCAACTTGTAGGTTATGCATTTTTTTTCAGTCGACAGAGGCATGACTGATCCTCTAGTTCTATTACTCAGATGGCTTGTATCTTCATCTCCCTGTTGACTGCAAACTCTCTGGTAGCAGGGACAATGTCCCTTTTTCCTTCACACCTACCTAAGATGTTTCATAAACACTTGTAGGAATGAATTGCATTCTAAGCCAGAAATTCTCTTTCCCACATCATACTGAGTCCTCACCTGGGGTCTTAGCACATTTCTGAAAGAAAGTATTTCACCTCTGTCCCTTGTTTCCCCATCTCAGGCAAAATGGAGCTTACTAGGATAGTCACACTAATGATACCTTGACAGTATTTCCCCATCAGCACTGTGCTATGGTGCACTTGCCAGGATGGGGTAAGGACGGCTCTGCGGCTGGAGAAGAGGAATAAAGTTCCTATGCTGACGGGCGGCATACAGTAAAGCATCATGACAGTCGGTGAAGAAACGGCGCAACTTCACACGTTAGAATAAAAAGGGACTGAAGGATGTGAGGAAGAGTGTGACATAATGAAAATAATATCTGCAAAAGGCTGGTGTGGTCCTGGGGTTCTGGATTGATTAGATAAAAGACAAGAGAAACGGTGCTGGTTCGGTGGTACAGGAGTGGTGAAGTGCTGCCTGGCCCAGGGTGAGGGCAGAGGGAGGGGAATATATGGAAAGAAAACACTTATAGAGGAAAATAAAATCATGGAAACCGATTGAAGGGGGGTGGTGTATAACAGTGTATATCCGCCACAAATGAGCTTCCGAGTTTATTTCTGGATGTCCAGGAGAAGAGTGATGCCAGTTGGTTAAGGGCTGAGAGCAAAATGATGATTCAGGATTTTAGAGGTTTCCGGTCTGTTTGGATACAAATCCATCGTACCTTCTCTATTCCCTTCTCCAAAAGTCCAGCCCTCTCCCCATGGACTTCTAGCTTCCTTCACACCCACTCCCCTTCCCCACTCCTTTTCCACCAACTAAGTCCTCTGGGCTGAAGTTTCTCTAGGAAAATGATAACAGGGCCAATTCAGATTGGATACGGGCAGGTTGAGGCACAAGTGCACTGTGGGACATTAGCTGTAAACAGCCCCCCGGCCTGGGCTTAGGCTCTGAGCCAACCGTGGAGGTACAGCCGCCAGGCCACGCCTCCCTACCCTGCTGCCACCTAAAGGCAGAGTAACCTCTGTTCCGGCTGCTGCCTCTGGAGTAGGAGGCCCCTTATCTCCCCCGTCCTGGTCTGCAGCGTCATCTCCACCACCGCAGCCATTCCCAGTCCCACCAAGCACCTCCACGCAGCCCCGAGGCAGCCTCAGCTCACAATCAACCCCAGGCTCAGGGAGCAGACACATACTTATCTTCGCAGACACTGCCTCCTGGTTGCTCTCACTGTTCTGTCCAGTCCATTCTAATCCCAGGACCTTCTGTCTGATACCATAATGATGTCCAAATAATAAGAGCAATATTTACAACAACATGTTTACTGACTACTTCCTGTGGTGCAGGGACTACAATAAACGCTTCGTTTACCTATATTTTTCCATTCAGTCTTCACGGTAATTCTATGAAGGAGATAAGATCTATTTTCCCCAGTTTACAGAGGAGAAAACTGAGCTACATGGAAGTGCAGTAAACCTACCCAAAGTTATAAAGTCAGTATCGATCAGAGCTGGAATGGAACCGCAGCCTTACCGATTGGACCTCTTGGTCATTAAGATTCAGTTTCTGGAAGTCTCTTCCTAGTTAGTCTTCCTTTGTCTAAACTCTTTAAACTATCTTTCATGGCTTGACCTTGTTCTGTGACTGCCTTGGGGGCTGTTATTCTCCAAACACTCAAACATCTAATTTCCCCTTTTGAAGATGTGGCCTTTGTTGTCTGTCCACAATCAGCTACCATCTACAGCTGGTTAAGGTATCAAACTCAAGAACGGGCCATTTATCTACATATGGTGGTACTCTCAGGTGTATACATCTAAGATCACTTGATTTTGGTGGGAACAACTAAGAAGCTACCTCCTAAGGGCAATAAACCTGGTTCGGAATGAGCCAGAGGAGGCCTTGGTGTCACAGGCAATGCTGGGGATTGACAAGATGAGGAAGAAAGAGATTCCTGGGTCAGTCTGGGGGCATTCTAACTGCTCTTTCAAAAGAAGCCCTATTGACAGGTGGGGATCACGCTTGAGAAAGAATAATTTATGACTTTGGAAACAGTTTCAGCTGCAAGTGATGGAATGCTCTTAATATTTTAATGTGCATATATACTTTTTCTTTTATAGATATAAGACTAAAATACACAATCCCTGTTCAAATAAATTAGTAAATCAACCAAAAATATATTTAACAGCAATAGTTCGGTTGGTATTGAATACAGCAAAAACTTGAAAGTAATGCCCCAAAGACTGAAGTTTCAAATGTGTACATCAACACGTCTCCAAAGGAGGATACTTGTCCTTTACTTTTCTTAGTATTTTTTTTCAAGCCACCGCTCTCTTCTTCCCAATCCAACAGGTGTCCAGGGCAATACTCTGGAAGCAAGAGACTCTAATGGACACAGGTATCAATTCAATGTATGTGTCCTCAGAAAGAATTTGCATAAACTCTTGCCAAGTCTACTGTCTTCGTCAAATAATGCCATAATAACGCCTCGTAACGTATCACTCAAAACTCAGTGGTTGCAAAAACAAGCATTTATTCTCACGATCAAAGATCTGTGTGTCGCCAGCTGTTCCACTGATGTAAGCTGTGTTCGTTTGTGCTTTGGGCTGCATCTGGGTGGGCCCGGATCTAGGCATTAGGTTCCTGCAGGTCTGTCGCATGTGTGTTTCTTCCAGGGCCCAGGCTGAAGGGGCAGAAGCTAAGCAAGTCATGTTTTCCCATAAAGAATCACCAGAGCGCAAGACTGAAGCCAAACCATGCAAGTAATTAAGACTCAGTTTTTAACCATGTTTACCAGTGTTCCATCGGTCAAAGGTAATCACACGGCCGAAGCCAACATCAATGGACCAGGAGAAGAATACTTTCCTCATAGGAGGGGAAGAGTAGTGATTATTTGCTAAATAATGAATCCAAACCATCGCACCTACGTCACTGAAAACCTTACATGCTCTCCAGCTAGTGTGAGGGGTTTGTTTCACCTGTGTAGTAGCAGAAATATTAGCACCCTAGGTGAGATCAGCAAAAATCTATACAGAAAAGAAATGGCAGGAACCCCAATGGTTCAGCCTTCTATGTGAGGAAATCCCACAGATCTTTACGTCACACAAATGGTGGCCTTTGTTTCATCTGCCCTCAGGCGCCGCAGGGCATCTCAGGACATGTGGCGATGTGGCATCCCCTCATCTATGAACCTTTACACCAGCCTGTCCACTCATGCAAATGTCATAACACCACCCTAGTTTTGCAGAAAAAATTTTTTCCAAAACTCTTACCAATTTAATATTGAACTTGACCACTTAATTTCTTCCTGGTTCTCCTGCTGACTCTCGGCTCTGTCCCCTCTTTTAGGCCTAGCACACATCCTTCACAGCTGACGCCTGAGCTTCTTTACGCAGATTTAAGTTTGTACACACTGTGAGGATTCTGGCTTACACTCATGCCTTGGAACTTCAATTCCCTGCAGAATCAGGAAAGGTCCTATAATCCAGCTCCACCCCACAGAGTTTATTCTCAATCTCCAACACTGGCTGGATAATACCCCAGGTGGACCATACATGGGGATTACAGGTGGTGGAAGTCTTTTGGAAACCATGAATAGAAAAACTCCAAAATCAAGGCTAAGTCGTTGGTAAGATGTGTTGAGTTCAAGAACCAGAGATAGAATGAAGCCGCCAGGGGTTGGCAAGGAAACTAGGCTCCAGAAAAGAGTATCCGTAGGTAAGCCCTGACAGGTGGTTTTTCGTTTTTTTTTCTTTTTTTGTAATGCAGGTGCCTGACTTAAGCTTAGATTGCCTAGGTGTCCATTTCAAAGAGGCGTCCACTTCAAAGCCAAATATCGCCAGCCATAGATAAAGGGCCAGGCTGCCTCCCCCACTGAGGCTGCTTTGTATTAGAGATCCTGGTTGATTTCAGTAACCCACCATTTGGGCTACTTGTTTTTTTCCTCTTCCCGTGCTTTAAATTCCTGCTCTTATGTTTTAAATTCACCAACAAAGAGCGAGCCACAAAACCCTAGGTCCTCACCCTCAACCCCAATAAAAGCAGAACCCCAGGGCCTTGCGTTCTCTCTCTCTAGCCTCGACCTTGCTGTGTGGCCCTGGGTGTGCGTGCAATTTCCAGGTCTTGTAAGTAATAAAACGTTATGTTTTTCAGAGCTTCCTGATGGCTAGTGTTAAAGGCCATCTTTAGCAATAAAGATGCTAAACATTATTACATCATAATAAGAACCACAAGAGCTGGTCCAACCACAACATTACTTATTGATAGGCTGGGACAACACAAAAGAATATCTAACTTCAGAGCCTGGGGAAATCTGCATAGATAGCGATCAGCTAGCTGTGTGTGTTCTCTTTGATGTCCAAAGAATCACCTTTGCCTGGCCTGATGCCCGGATTCAGTTTTGTTTTCGTTTTTCTTCCAGTTTTATTGAGATATAACTGACATACAACACTATACAAGTTTAGGGTGTGTGGCCTAATGATTTGACTGAAATACATCATGAAACGATTATCACAGTAAGTTCAGTATCTTATTTCTTTAATTTTGTATCTCATATAGATACAAAATTAAAGAAATAAGGAAACAAAATTTTTCCTCGTGATGAGAACTGTTAGGATTGATTCTCCCAACAACTTTCAAATACTGCATTTTATGTAATATACAACCGTGTTAATCATATTTATCGTGTTGTACATCACATCCCTAGTTATCTTATAACTGGAAGTTTGCACCTTTTGACTGCCTTCCTCCAATTTTCCCTCCCCCACGCCCCCACCCCCGCCTCCGGTAACCACAAACCCAATCTCTTTTTTTTTTTCTTAACATCTTTATTGGAGTATAATTGCTTTACAATGGTGTGTTAGTTTCTGCTTTATAACAAAGTGAATTAGCTATACATATACATATATTCTCATATCTCTTCCCTCTTGCGTCTCCCTCCCACCCTCCCTATCCCACCCCTCTAGGTGGTCACAAAGCACAAAGCTCATCTCCCTGTGCTAAGCGACTGCCTCCTACTAGCTATCTATTTTACATTTGGTAGTGAATATATGTCTATGCCACTCTCTCACTTTGTCCCAGCTTACCCTTCCCCCTCCCCATGTCCTCAAGTCCATTGTCTAGTAGGTCTGCGTCTTTATTCCCGTCTTGCCCATAGGTTCTTCATGACCTTTTTTTTTTTAGATTCCATATATATGTGTTAGCATACGGTATTTGTTTTCCTCTGACTTACTTCACACTGTATGACAGACTCTAGGTCTATCCACCTCACTGCAAACAACTCAATTTCGTTTCTTTTTATGGCTGAGTAATATTCCATTGTACATATGTGCCACATCTTCCTTATCCATTCATCTGTCGATAGACAATTAGCTTGCTTCCATATCCTGGCTATTGTAAGTAGAGCTGCAATGAACATTGTGGTACATGACTTTTTTCAATTATGGTTTTCTCAGGGTATATGCCCAGTAGTGGGATTGCTGGGTCGTATGGTAGTTCTATTTTTAGTTTTTTAAGGAACCTCCATACTGTTCTCCATAGTGGCTGTATCAATTTACATTCCCACCAACAGTGTACGAGGGTTCCCTTTTCTCCACACCCTCTCCAGCATTTACTGTTTGTAGATTTTTTGATGATGGCCATTCTGACCGCTGTGAGATGATATCGTGTAGTTTTCATTTGCATTTCTCTAATGATTAGTGATGTTGAGCATTCTTTCATGTGCTTGTTGGCAATCTGTATCTCTCCTTTGGAGAAGTGTCTATTTAGGTCTTCTGCCCATTTTTGGATTGGGTTGTTTGTTTTTTTGATATTGAGCTGCCTGAGCTGCTTGTACATTTTGAAGATTAATCCCTTGTCAGTTGCTTTATTTGCAAATATTTTCTCCCATTCTGAGGGTTGTCTTTTGGTCTTGTTTATGGTTTCCTTTGCTGTGCAAAAGCTTTTAAGTTTCATTAGGTCCCATTTGTTTTTTTTTTTTTATTTCCATTTCTCTAGGAAGTGGGTCAAAAAGGATCTTGCTGTGATTTATGTCATACAGTATTTTGCCTATGTCTTTCTCTAAGAGTTTGATAGTGTCTGGCCTTACATTTAGGTCTTTAATCCATTTTGAGTTTATTTTTGTGTATGGTGTTAGGGAGTGTTCTAATTTCTTTCTTTTACATGTAGCTGTCCAGTATTCCCAGCACCACTTATTGAAGAGGCTGTGTTTTCTCCACTGTATATTCTTGCCTCCTTTATCAAAGATAAGGTGACCATATGTGCATGGGTTTATCTCTGGGCTTTCTATCCTGTTCCATTGATTTATATTTCTGGTTTCGTGCCAGTACCATACTGTCTTCATTACCGTAGCTTTGTAGTATAGTCTGAAGTACAGGAGCCTGATTCCTCCAGCTCTGTTTTTCTTTCTCAAGATTGCTTTGGCTATTAGGGGTCTTTTGTGTTTTCATACAAATTGTGAAATTTTTTGTTCTAGTTCTGTGAAAAATGCCATTGGTAGTTTGATAGGGATTGCATTGAATCTGTAGATTGCTTTGGGTAGTAGAGTCATTTTCACAATGTTGATTCTTCCAATCCAAGAACATGGTATATCTCTCCATCTATTTGTATCATCTTTGATTTCTTTCATCAGTGTCTTATAATTTTCTGCATACAGGTCTTTTGTCTCCTTAGGTAGGTTTATTCCTAGGTATTTTATTCTTTTTGCTGCAATGGTAAATGGGAGTGTTTTCTTAATTTCACTTCGAGATTTTTCATTATTTGTGTATAGGAATGCAAGAGATTTCTGTGCATTAATTTTGTATCCTGCTACTTTACCAAATTCATTGATTAGCTCTAGTAGTTTTCTGGTAGCATCTTTAGGATTCTCTATGTATAGTATCATGTCATCTGCAAACAGTGACAGCTTTACTTCTGCTTTTCCGATTTGGATTCCTTTTATTTCTTTTTCTTCTCTGATTGCTATGGCTAAAACTTCCAAAACTATGTTGAATAAGAGTGGTGAGAGCGGGCAACCTTGTCTTCTTCCTGATCTTAGTGGAAATGGTTTCAGTTTTTCACCATTGAGGATGATGTTGGCTGTGGGTTTGTCATATATGGCCTTTATTATGTTGAGGTAAGTTCCCTCTATGCCTACTTTCTGGAGGGTTTTTAATCATAAATTGGTGCTGAATTTTGTCAAAAGCTTTCTCTGCATCTATTGAGATGATCATATGGTTTTTCTCCTTCAATTTGTTAATATGGTGCATCACATTGATTGATTTGCATATACTGAAGAAACCTTGCATTCCTGGGATAAACCCCACTTGATCATGGTGTATGATTCTTTTAATTTGCTGTTGGATTTTGTTTGCTAGTATTATGTTGAGGATTTTTGCATCTAAATTCATCACAGATATTGGTCTGTAGTTTTGTTTTTTTGTGACATCTTTGTCTGGTTTTGGTATGAGGGAGATGGTGGCCTTGTAGAATGAGTTTGGGAGTGTTCCTCCCTCTGCTATATTCTGGAAGAGTTTGAGAAGGATAGGTGTTATCTCTTCTCTAAATGTTTGGTAGAATTCACCTGTGAAGCCAGCTGGTCCTGGGATTTTGTTTGTTGGAAGATTTTTAATCACAGTTTTAAGTTCAGTGCTTGTGATTGGTCTGTTCATATTTTCTATTTCTTCCTGGTTTAGTCTTGGAAGGTTGTGCTTTCCTAAGAATTTGTCCATTTCTTCCAGGTTGTCCATTTTATTGGCACAGAGTTGCTTGTAGTAATCTCTCATGATTCTCTGTATTTCTGCAGTGCCAGTTGTTACTTCTCCTTTTTTCATTTCTAATTCTATTGATTTGAGTTTTCTCCCTTTTTTTCTTGATGAGTCTGGCTAATGGTTTATCAATTTTGTTTATCATCTCAAAGAACAAGCTTTTAGTTTTATTGATCTTTGCTATTGTTTCCTTCATTTCATTTTCATTTACTTCTGATCTGATCTTTATGATTTCTTTCCTTCTGCTAACTTTGGGGGTTTTTTGTTCTTCCTTCTCTTAATTGTTTTAGCTGTAAGGTTAGCTTGTTTATTTGAGATGTTTCTTGCTTCTTAAGGTAGGATTGTATTGCTTTAAACTTCCTGCTTAGAACTGCTTTTGCCACATCCCATAGGTTTTCGGTTGTCGTGTTTTCACTGTCATTTGTTTCTATGTATTTTTTAATTCCTTCTTGGATTTCTTCAGTGATCTCGTGGTTATTAAGTAATGTATTGTTTAGCTTCCATGTGTTTGTATTTTTTACAGATATTTTCCTGTAATTGATATCTAGTGTCATAGCGTTGTGGTCAGAAAAGATACTTGATATGATTTCAATTTTCTCAAATTTACCAAGGCTTGATTTGTTACCCAAGATATGTTCCATGAGCACTTGAGAAGAAAGTGTATTCTGTTGTTTGTGGATGGAATGTCCTATAAATATCAATTAAGTCCATCTTGTTTAATGTATCATTTAAAGCTTGTGTTTCCTTATTTATTTTCATTTTGGATAATCTATCCATTTGTGAAAGTGGGGTGTTAAAGTCCCCCACTGTTATCATGTTCCTGTTAATCTCCCGTTTTATGGTTGTTAGCATTTGCCTTTTATACTGAGGTGCTCCTATGTTGGGTGCATAATTATCTAAATTGTTATACATTCTTCTTGTATTGATCCCTTGATCATTATGTAGTGTCCTTCTTTGTCTCTTGTAATAGTTTTTATTTTGAAGTCTTTTTTGTCTGATGAGAATTGCTACTCCAGCTTTCTTTTGGTTTCCATTTGCATGCAATTTCTTTTTCCTTCCCCTCACTTTCAGTCTGTATGTGTCCCTAGGTCTGAAGTAGATCTCTTGTAGATAGCATATATATGGGTCTTGTTTTTGTATCTATTCAGCCAGTCTATGTCTTTTGGTTGGAGCATTTAATCCATTTACATTTAAGATTAAGACCGAAGCCCGAGTCTCAGCTCCCAGCAACTGCCTGCCCCGGCGGGTGAGCAGACAAGCCTCTCAGGCTGGTGAGTGCTGGTCAGCACCGATCCTCTGTGCGGGAATGTCTCCACTTTGCCTTCCACACCCCTGTGGCTGTGCTCTCCTCCGTGGCTCCAAAGCTTCCCCCTCCGCCACCCCCCATCTCTGCCCGCGAAGGGGCTTCTAGTGTGTGGAAACCTTTCCTCCTTCACAGCTCCCTCCCACTGGTGCAGGTCCCGTCTCTATTCTTTTGTCTCTGTTTATTCTTTTTTCTTTTGCCCTACCCAGGTATGTGGGGAGTTTCTTGCCCTTTGGGAGGTCTGAGGTCTTCTGCCAGCGTTCAGTAAGTGTTCTGTAGGAGCTGTTCCACATGTAGATGTATTTCTGATGTATCTGTGGGGAGGAAGGTGATCTCCGTGTCTTACTCTTCTGCCATCTTGAAGCTCCTCCTGCAATCTCTTTTTAAATGACTTTCTTTTTGAAGCATAATTGACCTACAACACTATGTTAGTTCCTGTTCTACAACATAGTGATTCAATATTTCTATACATTTCAAAATGATCACCACGATAAGTGTAGTTCCCATCTGTCACTGTGCAAAGACATTACATAGTTATTGACTATATCCCCACACTGTACATTTCATATGCATGACTCATTTATTTTGCAACTGGAAGTTTGTACGTTTTAATCTCCCTCACCTATCTTTTTCCTCCTCCCATCCCCCTCCCCTCAGGCAACCACCTGTTTATTCTCTGTATCTATAACTCTGTTTCAGTTTCATAATGTTTGTTCATTTGTTTTTTTTTAGATCCCACATATAGGTGACATCATACAGTATTTGTCTTTCTCTATCGAATTTATTTCACTCAGCATAATACGCTGTAGGTCCATCCATATTGTCACAAATGGCAAGATTTCATTCTTTTTTTATGGCTGAGCAATACCCAATTGTGTACATATATACCACACCTTTTTTCCTGATGCCCTGATTCTTAAGTTCGAGCATCTGCTACCCATATCATTCATTAGCTGTTGATTAATTGTATTGTTACCCAACAGGGGAAGTTTACTCTGCTTTGGAATTGAGAATCACAGTCATATCTCCACCTGGGATGCTATTCCATTTACTCTTTCTTTTCCTTTTTTCCCCCTAAAATTCAATTCATTCGCTTACTTCTATTTAAACACATGCACATACACACACATAGAGCATCATCTCAGAAATATCGTTTCCTGGATTGTAATTTTCTGTATCCTTTATTTTCAAAGGTCTACCTTTTCCTGGAACTATTAAGACAGAGTGTTTTGGTCTTCTCTCCCTTTTTCCTTCCCAGCAGCAGGGCAATCAGTGGGGTTGACATCTCAATGGGCCACATCTTTCCTGTGGTCCAACCTCCTCCACCCACCTTTTTCAGTCTTGGTTCTACCATTCTTCATCTGATAGCCTCAGTAAATATATTCAGTATATTTTCCAATAGAAATGATGTGATCTAGCATAAAGCAGACATTTTAGCTCTAGACAGGCTGGAGTTAATTTGAATCTGGGTTCTACCAAATACAGTCATGTGATGTTGGGGAAAATCTCTTAATGAACCCGTACCGCTAATTTCTATAAAACAAAATCATTATACCTTCTATGACAGACTAGCGTAAGGACTTAGTAAAGGAAGCCGTGTTTTGTACACTGCCTTGCAAATTGTAGGCCAAGAACAAATGATAGCTATCATCACTTGCATGTGTTTGTTTATATTGTTTCAGAGTTTCCAAAAGCAATACAATAGTATCAGTTCATCTGTGCAGTAAAGAATAAATGATTCTGAACCTGGTTTTTCTACTTTTAGTTTGTCTCAGATCTCGATGGAATATCAGACAAGGCTAAGAATTTGCTGAGAGGTTGAGGACACTGGAGAATGTCTTCTTTAAAAAGAGTTTGGGGAGAGTGTGGGTTTTCCTTTCCCTCACCTAACCATGAATCGTGTTTACCACTCACTTTGAGCCTAATAAGGAGGTTCAAGAGAATGATTTGGCGAACTTGAGATACCAGGAAGTAGCAAATGACTTATGCCTGAAAATTATAAAGATAAGAGAGTGTGGCTGGGTACCTGCACAGCAAAGCACGCTGCCGTAGACACAAGATGCACCGCTACAGATGCGCGCGTTCAGTACACCATCTGTGCTCTGTGGATCCCATGGAAAGGAGCTGGCCAGGAGCTGACGTGAAATGTTCATGCTGCAGGGCTTCCTACCGGAAGAGAGGCCACCCAGAAGGAAGGGGCTGGACACATGCCTATGGAAGAAAAAATGAAGGCAAATTTATGAAGGGCAAGCCAGGAGAAGCGTAATTCCATTTGGAGGTCCTGAGGCAGATGTTTCTAGTGAGAATAACTCTGAAGAGCCCATAACAGAATCCATAAGACAGACAACTTTGGATATCAGCCTCATCTAGAGGGCTCCGAATCAGATTAAAAGTGAATCCTTTTCCATCTCTTACTTCTCCTCCGTTCCCAAGCATCAACCTGGAAGGAACCAAAACTGCAGTTGCAAGTTAGAAAGGAGATCGGTGGAGAAGGAGAGATGCTGACCATGACCTGCATTTCCTATTGCAGCCGTCAAGCCTGAGACAAGTGCAAACTGGGGAAGGGAAAAAATTTTGAAAGCAACAAAAATTCAGAGTTTTGGTGGTAGATCAGACCGCCCTCGTTATTACCTAGAAATGATTGGAGATTCTGTTATTACCTAAAGTAACTGGAAAGCTACTGGACTTCCCCAAGATTTCACCCAGTGGTGATGAATAAGCTGCTGGAGCAGGTTTTGTGGGAATAGTTGTAAGAAAGAATAAAGACAATTTTGCTCGTGCCTTGCTGAGTCTAGTTCCGTTATTAAACCAACTGCATTAACTGCATGACCAAGGATAAGGAACTTGACTTTTCTCATCATGTGAAAATTGAGAGAATTATACTTTGCATTATTTCAAGTAAGTCTATCTTAAAAATACTAATGTTATAAAACATTTAGCATGGATTGGTCCTGTTTAACGTTCAGTAAGTATTCTGTTTTGCATAAAGGATTGGTGAACAGTAATTTCCCCATTTGGAAGAACAGAAAAAAAGAGAATGGAACACATTGTGTGGTCTCCCTTTGTGAAACCCTTAAAAAACACAAAAAATATGACTGACCTGTTAGGAAGTATACCAGTATTGCTCTATAATAAACCACCCCCAAATCTGGTGCCTTAAAAAAAAACGGATTGGCTCTCCATTCTATGGCTTGGCAAATTAGGTAGTTGGAGAGTCAGCTGCACTCGTTTATATATGTTTGGTTTCAAATGGCAGCTCAGGGCTGCCTAGTCCAGGATGGCCTCCCTCCCTGTTTGGTGGTTGGCTGGGATTGTTAGCCAGGGCATCTCATTCATGGGGCCCCTCCAGAGGCTAGCTCAGGCTCATTCCAATGGCAACTGGATTCCAAGAAAGCAAGAGTGGAAGCTGAAAATCTCTGGAGGCCTAGGCTTGAAATTCATACAACATCACTTCTGCCATATTCTCTTGATCAATGCAAGTCTCAAAGCCAGACCAGACTCAAGGAATAGAAAAATAAACTCCACCACCTGAGGAGAGGAACTGCCAAGAATTTGCAGCTATGTAATATGCCACAGGGAAAAGAAAGAACAGTCTTCCCCAAGAGATGACATATCATGAAAAGATCACTGAACTAGGAATCAGAAGACCCAGCTTTCAGTCCAACATTTCTCATTAACTAGTTATGTGATTTTTACCTAATGTCCCATATCTGTAAAATCTAGTACTCAAAGCCTGTGAGTCTAGGTTTCTGATTTAGCCTCTATTTCTTCCTTCTCTGGGGGCCTTAGAAGTCGCTCTAGACTTAAGGCCAGAGCATCAGCATCAACTTATGGGAACTGTTTCTCTGTTTCCCCCATAAAGATAAGCAGAGACCAGAGAAGGAAAAACCTAGGTCCACCCAACCCTCACTTCTGAAAGTTCTGGCCAAAGGTATCTAAGTAGGAGTGCCATGTGGTACCTATTTGAAATCTCCCTTAGGGGATATCTGGCATTTTCCCATTGCCTACCTGTGCCCCCTCCCCCTACTTTTTTTGGCCCTTTCTTCCATTCTGCTGTCTGGAAGGCATATGTCTCACGGATAATAAGAATGAGGTTCACACTTGAGAGATGGCAGATTGGTGAGCTAGAAGGAATCCAGTGTCTAGGTGGCTAGGGACTTTGTGGAGATGAGCATCTATACCAGCCCTGAACTACATCCCTACAGACTTTTATATGTGAGAAAATTACTGTTTTATTTAGGCTACTGTGGGTTGTTGTTTTTCTTTCTTTCTATGTCTTAGAGTTGACTCCAGTCCTACAAATAACTAGATGTCACTAACCAATAAAAATGAGCTTTGGGCAATATCTACCCACCGAAGTTTGTTAGGTACAGATGACCATGTTGTGAACTGCACAACTCTAAGGACTGCCAATTACATGGACTAGAATGTGAATGGTTTTCCATATGGTTGTGTCACAGGGCAACCCTATACTTAACCACTAACATAATGTGAAAAGAGGAAGTAGATTTTATATCTCTTATGTTATTTCTATACTGCTTTCTGTTTCACCCAGAGACCTAGGTGTCCTTGTTCAAACTGTTCAACGTGGCATTATTTTTATGAGAGCCTTTAAGAGTTGGAGTCCTCCCAGGAAAACAGAAACCACTGTAGATATTTCAGACAGAGGAAATATGATACATGTAATTGGATACACAGATGATGGAAGAACGGGTGGGGGGACAATGAGACCACCCCAAAATTACCATCAAGAAGCTACTACAATCCTTAAGGCTGGGGGAACAAAGGATAGAATGTTACCAGAGACCTGGAGTTGGGGCCACCCAGCAAAGATGGAGCCATATTGGATCTGCTCAGCAAGCTTGGACCATAGGAGACAGAGCTGTCCAGGGCCAGCTGAAGCAGACAGAGAAGGATAAATACCCTGGCTTTATCTCCACTTCCACCCTCTTCCTCTTGGCTGAATTTTCCTAGAATTCACAGAGGAGGGGGCCTTGGGAAACTTAGATTCTTATGATACAGAGCATGGCAGAAGAGGTCAGGTAACTGATCTGCAAACAAACAAGTGATTTTAAGAGTATTTGTCTTTGTAAGACTCTGGGCACATGCACTGCTGCTTCAAGGTCCAGATAATCAATGGTGACTCAAAGCTGGGAAGAAAACTCTATCTTCTCTTATACAAATCTCAAGAGCACCTTGAGAATTAGATGTTTTTCTTCATCTAGAAACAGCATCCCTGGAATGAACATGGCTATTCTCATGATAGTCTGCAATCTACAGATTAGATACAATCTCTATCAAAATTCCAATGACATTTTTTACAGAAATAGAACAAACAATCCTAAATTTCATATGGAACTACAAAAGACCCAGAATACCATAGTAATCTTGAGAAAGAACAACTAAGCTAGAGGCATCATACTTCCTGATTTCAAAATATATTACAAAGCTACAGTAATCAAACCAGCATCGAACTCTATCAATGGACAAGTGGAATTTGGAATTAAAAACACAATAACACTTACATCAGTACCCCCCCAATAAATACCTAGGTATAAATAGAACAAAATATATATAAGATCTATATGAGGGAAACTACAAAAATTTGTGAACAAAATCAAACTAAATAAATGGAAAAATATTTATTGTTCATGGATAGGAAATCTCAATATTGTCAAGATGTCATTTCTTTCCAACTGATCCATAGATTCAGTGCAATTTCAATTGAAATTCCAGCAAGTTATTTTGTGGATTGACAAACTGATTTTAAATTTATATGGAGAAGCAAAAGACTCACCAACACGATATTGAAGGAAAAGAACAAAGTTAGAGGATTGACACAATTCAATTTCAAGATTTACTATACTGATACAATAATTAAGACTATGTGATATTGGGGAAAGAATAGACAAATCAATGGAATAGAAAACAGCCCAGAAATAGACTCACATAAATATAGTCAATTGATGTTTGACAAAGGAGCAAAGGCAACAGAATGTAGCAAGAGACTCTTTTCTTTTTTTTAATTTTTATTTTATATTGGAATATAGTTGATTAACAGTGTTGTGTTAGTTTCAGGTGTACAGCAAAGTGATTCAGTTATACGTATACAAGTATCTGTTCTTTTTCAAATTCTTTTCCCATTTAGGTTATTATAGAATATTAAGCAGAGTTCCCTGTGCTGTATAGTAGAGAGTCTTTTCAACAAATCGTGTTGGAACTAGTGTATATCCAGAGGCAAAAAAAAAAAAAATCTAGATGTAGACCTTATACTCTTCACAAAAGCTAACCCCAAATTGATCACAGACCCAAATATAGAACTTAAAACTATAAAACTAAGATGGCAGTGTGGGAAGATGTGGAGTTAGTATCTCCCCACAACTAGGGCGCCTGCCGGCCGCTGGTGGGAGACTCTGACCCCCAAGGAAATGGGAGGAACCCCAGAGTGAACCAGTAGGATGCAGGGGGACCGAGGGGGGAGGAGAAGTGGAGGCCAGACAAGATCGGGGCCCCTGAGGCCGGGGAGATCAGGAGAGGCAGGCGGGAGGGGCCCTCTGGGAGGAGTGGGAGAGGAACAGAGAGGGTGATTGCCCCTCCCACTCGGGCATGGGAGCCTGCTGAACTCCCACGCCAGTTCCCTGCCCTCCAATGCCTCCCCTTCCCCACCCGGCTCTGGCTGCACTGGTCTTGGAGGCATAGTAGGGAGGCCGGGGAGATCAGGAGAGGCAGAGAGGGGGCCTCTCAGACCCAAGACTGGAGGAGCAGGAGAGGAGGAGAGGGCTTTGCCCCACCCCTTTGAGCCCAGGAAGCCTGCTAGGCTCCGAGGTGAGGGCCCCTGCCCTCTGAGACCCGGGGTGGGGGGCATGCCTGGGCCCCTTCTGTTCCTTGAGCCTAAGCCCCACCCTCCACAGCCCCCAGGGCCTTTTCCATCCTACTGGGTCCTGAGCATTGGCCCCGCCCACCACCCAAACCTCGCCCTTGCTTAGGCCCAACTCTCCACAGCCAAGGCCTTCCCCCTGCCACCATTTTTATTTTTTTTCCTTTTCCCTCCTCTTTTTTACTACTGTGGTACTGATGTACCTTCCAGTTGTTGATTCATCTATATTTTTATTTTTACATTCTTTCTAACATATCTGTTAGTTTCGTAGTCTAATTTTATTTTTTACCTTTTTCTTTTTCTGCCACCCCACGCGGCTTGCGGGATCTTGAGTTGTGAGCCTAGGGTTCACTCCTGAGGTGGGAGCTCCAAATCTGAACTACTGGACTAACAGAGAACCTCAGACCCCAGGGAATATTCATCGGAGTGAGGTCTCACAGAATTCCTCATCTCAGCACCAAGACCCAGCTCTACCCAATAGCCTATAAACTCCAGTGTTGGAAGCGTCATGCCAAACAACCAGTAAAACAGGAAAACAATACCACTCGTAAAAAAAAAAAAAAAAAAAAATGAGACTGCAAAAAAATATGTTACAGATGAAGGAGCAAGGTAAAACCTACAAGACTAAATATATGAAGAGGAAATAGGCAATCTACCTGAAAAAAAATTCAGAGTAATGATAGTAAAGATGATCCAGAATCTCAGAAATAGAATGGAAAAACATGGACTGAGAAAATACAAGAAATGTTTAACAAAGATCTAGAAGAACAAACAAACAGAGATGAACAACACAATAACTGAAATGAAAAATACACTAGAAGGAATCAATAACAGAATAACTGAGGCAGAAGAACGAATAAGTGAGCTGGAAGACAAAATGGTGGAAATAACTGCCGAGAAACAGAATAAAGAAAAAAGAATGAAAAGAATTGAAGACAATCTCAGAGACCTCTGGGGCAACAGTATACACACCAATATTTGAATTATAGGGGTCCCAGAAGAAGAAGAGAAAAAGAAAGGGTCTGAGAAAATATCTGAAGAGATTATAGTGGAAAACTTCCCTAATGTGGGAAAGCAAATAGTCACTCAAGTCCAGGAAGCACAGAGAGTCCCATACAGGATAAACCCTAGGAAAAACACACCAAGACACATATTAATCAAACTAACAAAAATTAAATTCAAAGAAAAAATATTAAGAGCAGCAAGGGAAAAACAAAAAATAACATACAAAGGAATCCCCATAAGGTTATCAGCTGATTTTTCAGTGGAAACTCTGCAGGCCAGAAGGGAGTGTCAGGATATGCTTAAAGTGATGAAAGAGAAAAACCTACAACCAAGATTACTCTACCCAGCAAGGATCTCATTCAGATTTGATGGAGAAGTCAACAGCTTTTCAGACAAACAAAAGCTAAGAGAATTCAGCAGCACCAAACCAGCTTTACAACAAAGGCTAAAGAAACTTCTCTAAGGGGGAAACACAAGAGAAGAAAAAGACACACAAACACAAACCCAAAACAATTAAGAAAATGGTAACAGGAACATACAGATCAATAATAACCTTGAATGTAAATGGATTAAATGCCCCAAACAAAAGACATAGACTGGCTGAATGGATACAAAAACAAGACCCATATATATGCTGTCAAGAGACCAACTTCAGACCTAGGGACACATACAGACTGAAAGTGAGGGGATGGAAAAAGATATTCCATGACAGTGGAAGCCAAAAGAAAACTGGAGTAGCATTCTATTACCAGACAAAATAGACTGTAAAATAAAGACAATTACAAGAGACAAAGAAGGACACTACATAATTATCAAGGGATCGATCCAAGAAGAAGATATAACAATTATAAATGTTCACGCACCCAACATAGGAATACCTCAATACATAAGGCAAACGCTAACAACCATGAAAGGAGAAATCAACAGTAACACAATAATAGTAGGGTACTTTAGCACCCCACTTACACCAATGGACAGATCATCCAAACAGAAAATAAATAAGGAAACACAAGCTTTAAATGACACAATAGACCAGATAGATCTAATTGATATTTATAGAACATTCCACCCAAAAGTGGAAGAATACACTTTCTTCTCAAGTGCACATGGAACATTCTCCTGGATAGATCACATCTTGGGTGACAAATCAAGCCTCAGAAAATTTAAGAAAATTGAAATCGTATCAAGCATCTTTTCTGACCACAATGCTATGAGACTGGAAATCAATTACAGGAAAAAAACTGTAAACAACACAAATACATGGAGGCTAAACATTGTGCTACTAAATAACCAAGAGATCACTGAAGAAATCAAAGAAGAAATTAAAAAATACATAGAAACAAATGACAACGAAAACACAATGACCCAAAACCTATGGGATGCAGCAAAATCAGTTCTAAGAGGGAAGTTTATAGCAATTCAGTCTCACCTCAAGAAACAAGAACAATTTCAAATAAACAATCTAACCCTACACTTAAAACAACTAGAGAAAAAAGAACAAAGAAAACCTAAAGTCAGTAGAAAGAAAGAAATCATAAAGATCAGAGCAGAAATAAATGAAATAGAAACAAAGAAAACAATAGCAAAGATCAATAAAACTAAAAGCTGGTTCTTTGAGAAGATAAACAAAATTGACAAACCCATAGCCAGACTCATCAAGAAAAAAGGGAGAGGATGCAAATCAATAAAATTAGAAATGAAAGAGGAGAAATCACAATGGACACTGCAGAATTACAAGGATTATAAGAGACTACTACAAACAACTATATGCCAATAAAATTAACAACCACGAAGAAATTGACAAATTCTTGGAAAGGTACAATTTTCCAAGACTGAACCAGGAAGAATTAGAAAAGATAAACAGATCTATCACAAGTAATGAAATTGAAACCGTAATGAAAAATCTTCCAACAAACAAAAGTCCAGGACCAGATGGCTTCACAGGTGAATTCTACCAAACATTTAGAGAAGAGCTAACACCGATACTTCTCAAACTCTTCCAAAAAATTGCAGAGGGAGAAAAACTCCCAAATTCATTCTACAAAGCCACCATGACCCTGATATCAAAACCAGAAAAAGATATCACAAAAAAAGAAAATTATAGACCAATATCACTGATGAACATAGATGCAAAAATCCTCAACAAAATACTAGCAAACAGAATCCAACAGCACATTAAAAGGATCATACACCATGATCAAGTGGGATTTATCCCAGAGATGCAAGAATTCTTCAATATATGCAAATCAATCAATGTGATATACCACATTAACAAATTAGGGAATAAAAACCATATGATCATCTCAATAGATGCAGAAAAAGTTTTTGACAAAATTCAACACCGACTTATGATAAAAACTCTCCAGAAAACAGGAATACAGGGAACCTACCTGAACATAATAAAGGCCACATATGACAAACACACAGCAAGCATCATACTCAGTGGTGAAAAACTGAAAGCATTTCCACTAGAATCAGGAACAAGACAAGGATGTCCACTCTTGCCACTCTTATTCAACAAAGTTTTGGAAGTCCTAGCCACAGCAGAGAAGAAAAAGAAATAAAAAGGAATACAAATTGGAAAAGAAGAAGTAAAACTGTCACTGTTTTCCAATAACATAATACTATACATAGAAAATCCTAAAGATGCCACCAGTAAACTACTAGAACTAATCAATGAATTTGGTAAGGCTGCAGGATACAACATTAATGCACAGAAATCTCTGGCATTCCTAAACACCAACAATGAAAAATCAGAAAGAGAGATTAAGGAAACACTCACATTTACCATTGCAACAAAAAGAATAAAATACCTAGGAATAAACCTGCCTAAGGAGGTGAAAGACTTGTACTCAGAAAACTATAAAACACTGATGAAAGAAATCAAAGATGACATAAAAAGGAGAAATATACCATGTTCTTGGATTGGAAGAATGAATATTGTGAAAATGACTCTACTACCCAAAGCAATCTACAAATTCAATGCAATCCCTATCAAACTACCAATGGCATTCTTCACAGAATTAGAACAAAAAATCTTACAATTCGTATGAAAACACAAACGACCCCAAATAGCCAAAGCAATCTTGAGAAAGAAAAATGGAGTTGGAGGAATCGGGCTCCCTGACTTCAAACTATACCACAAAGCTACAGTAATCAAGACAGTATAGTACTGGCACAAAACAAGAAATATAGATCAATGGTACAGGATAGAATGCCCAGAGATAAACCCACATACATATGGGCACCTAATTTACAACAAAGGAGGCAAGAACATACAATAGAGAAAAGACAGCCTCTTCAATAAGTGATGCTGGAAAAACTGGACAGCTACATGTAAAAGAATGAAATTAGAACACTCCCTATCACCATACACAAAAATAAACTCAAAATGGATTAGAGACCTAAATGTAAGGCCAGACACTATCAAACTCTTAGAGGAAAACATAGGAAGAACACTCTTCGACATAAATCACAGCAAGATCCTTTCTGACCCAGCTCCCAGAGAAATGGAAATAAAAACAAAAATAAACAAATGGGACCTAATGAAACTTAAAAGCTCTTGCATAGCAAAGGAAACCATAAACAAGATGAAAAGACAACCCTCAGAATGGGAGAACATATTTGCAAATGAAGCAACTGACAAAGGATTAATCTCCAAAATTTACAAACGGCTCATGGAGCTCAATATCAAAAAAACAAACAATCCAGGTAAAACATGGGTGAAAGACCTAAATAGACATTTCACCAAGGAAGACATACAGATGGCCAAGAGGCACATGAAAAGATGCTCAACATCACTAATTATTAGAGAAATGCAAATCAAAACTGCAATGAGGTATCACCTCACACCAGTCAGAATGGCCATTATCAAAAAAGCTAGAAACAATAATTTCTGGAAAGGGTGTGGTGAAAAGGGAATCCTCCTACACTGTTGGTGGGAATGTAAATTGATACAACCACTATGGAAAACAGTATGGAGGTTCCTTAAAAAAATAAAAATAGAACTACCTTATGACCGAGCAATCCCACTACTGGGCACGTACCCTGAGTAAACCATAATTCAAAAAGAGGCATGTACCACAATGTTCATTGCAGCTCTATTTACAATAGCCAGGACATGGAAGCAACCTAAATGTCCATCGACAGATGAATGAATAAAGATGTGGCACATATATACAATGGAATATTACTCAGCCATAGAAAGAAATGAAATTGAATTATTTGTAGTGAGGTGGATGGACCTAGAGTCTGTCATACAGAGTGAAGTAAGTCAGAAAGAGAAAAACAAATACCGTATGCTAACACATATATATGGAATCTAAAAAAAAAAAAAAAATGGTACTGATGAACCTAGTTGCTGGGCAGGAATAAAGAGGTAGGCATAGAGAATGGACTTGACAATATGGGGTGGGAGGGCAAAGCTAGGGCGAAGTGAGAGTAGCATCAACATATATACACCACCGAATGTAAAATAGTTGGCTGGTGGGAAGCAGCAGCATAGCACAGGGAGATCGGTTTGGTGCTTTGCGATGACCTAGAGGGGTGCGATGGGGAGGGTGGGAGCGAGGCTCAAGAGGGAGGGGATATGGGGACGTGTGTATGCATATGGCTGATTCGCTTTGTTGTGCAACAGAAACTAACACAGTATTGTGAAGCAATTATACTCCAATAAAGATCTATTAAAAAATAATAATATAAAATAAAATAAATTAAAATGAAATAAAATCAAATAAAAACTAGCAAACTCCTAGAAGATAACATAGGAGAAAACCTAGATGACCTAGGCTATGACCTTACAATGACTTTTTAGGTAAAACATCAAAGGCATGATACATGAGAGAAACAATTGATAAACTTGACTTCATTAAAATTTAAAACTTCTTTTCTGTACAAGATGATGTCAATGGGATGAAAAGACAGGCTAAACACTGAGAGCAAATATTTGCAAGACACATCCAACAAAGAACTGTTATCCAAAATACACAAGGAACTCTTACAACTCAACAGTAAGAAAACAAACAACCTGATTAAAATATGTTTCAAAGATCTTAAAAGATACTTCCCCATAGAAGATAGACAAATGGGAAAGAAGCATTTGAAAAGATACTTCACATCATATGTCATTAGGGAAATGCAAATTAAAACAACACTGAGATACCAATACACACCTATTAGAATTGCCAAAACCCAGAACACTGACCACACCAAATGCTCGTGAGGATGTGAAGCAGCAGGAACTCTCACTCATTGCTGGTGGGAATGCAAAATGGTGCAGCCCCTCTGGGAGACAGTTTGTCAGTTTCTTATAAAACTAAACGTACTCTTACTACATGATCCAGCAACTGTGCTCTTTGGTATTTACTCAAAGGAGTTGAAAACTTATGTCCACACAAAAACCTGCACACATATATTTATAACAGCTTTATTCATAATTGCCAAAGCATTGAAGCAACCAAGATGTTCTTCAGCAGGAGAACAGATAAACTGTGGCACATCCAGTCAATGGACCATTATTCGCTGCTGAAAAGAAATGAGCTATCAAGTCACAAAAAGACAGAGAAACCTTAAATGCATACTACTAAGTGAGAGAAGTCTATCTGAAAAGGCTACATTCTGTATGATTCCAGGTATATGACATTCTGGAAAAGGCAAAACTATGGAGATGGTAAAAAGATCAGTGGTCGCCAGGGATTTCAGGAGAGGAGGGTGGGATTAAGAGGTGGAGCAAAGAGGAATTTGGGGACAGGGAAACTACCCTGGCGAATATATGTCATTATACATTTGTCCAAACACATATAATGTACAACGAGTGAACCCTTGGAAACTACAGACTTCGGGTGATTATGTGTCCATGTAGACTCATCAGTGGTAACATATCCCTCTGCTGGGGGATGTTGAGGATGGAGGAGGCTATGCTAGTGGTGGGCAGGGAACATATGGGAAATCTCTGTACTTTCCTTTCCATTTTGCTGTGAACCTAAACCTAAAACTGCTCTCACAAAATAAAATCTTAAAAAAAAAAAAAACAGTATGATACTGGCATAGAGATAGACATAAAGACCAATGGGCCAGAACAGAGAACACAGAAATAAACCCACACATATATAGTCAACTGGTCGTTGACAACGGAGCCTAGAATTCATAATGGAGAAAGGATAGTCTCTTCAACAAATGGGATATCCACATGCAAAAGAATGAACTTAGACCCTTATCTCACACCACACACAAAAATCAACTCAAAATGGATTAAAAATTTAAATGTATGACCTGAAACAGTGAAACTCCCAGAAGAAAATATAGGTTAGAAGCTTCTTAACATTGGTCTCGGCAATGATTTTGCGGGTATTTCACCAAAAACACAGGCAACAAAATAAAAAATAAACAAGTGGGACTGTATCGACCAAAAATGCTTCTGCACAGCAACAGAAACAATAAAATGGAAAAACAGGGACTTCCCTGGTAGCGCAGTGGTTAAGAATCCACCTGCCAATGAGGGGACACAGGTTCGAGCCCTGGTCCGGGAAGATCCCACATGCCCCGGAGCAACTAAGCCCATGCGCCACAGCTACTGAGCCTGTGCTCTAGAGCCCACGAGCCACAACTACTGAGCCCGCGTGCTATAGCTACTGAAGCCCAGGCGCCTAGAGCCCGTGCTCTGCAACAAAAGAAGCCACTGCAATGAGAAGCTCGTGCACCACAACGAAGAGTAGTCCCCACTCGTCGCAACTAGAGAAAGCCCACGCACAGTAATGAAAACCCAATGCAGCCAAAAACAAATTAATTAATTAATTAATTATTTTAAAAAAAGGAAAGACAACCTACAGAATGGGTGAAATGTTTTCAAGCCATATATCAGATAGGGGTTAATATGCCAAATATATAAGGAACTCATATGGCTTAATACCAAGGAAATATATAATTTGATTAAAAAATGGGCAGAGGAATGGAATAGACATTTTCCCAAAGAATTCATACAAAAGGACAACAGGTACATGAGAAGATGCTCTACATCAGTAAGCATTGGGGAAATGAAAATGAAAACCACAGTGAGATATCACCTCACACCCATTAGAATGGCTGTTACCAAAAGGACAAGAGGCAAGGATGTAAAGAAAAGGGACCCCTTGTACACTGTTAGTGGGAATGCAAATTGGTACAGCCACTATGGAAAACAGTATGGAGGTTCCTCAAAAAATTAAAAATAGAACTATCAATCCCATTTCTGGGTGTATACCCAAAGGAAATGTTAATCAGGATCTCAAAGAGATACCTGCACCCCAATGTCCTTTTGCAGCGCTATTCACAATAGCCGAGATATGGAAACAACATAAATGTCCATCAATGGATGAATGGATAAAGAAACTGTGATATATATATATATATGTACATACACACACACGTATATGTATATACACACATATAAAATTATATGTTATATATATAATATATATTAATGTGGTATAATGTATATGGAATACTATACTGCTATGAAAAATAGGGAAATCCTGCCATTCGTGAGAATATGGACAGACCTTGATGGTATTATGCTAAGTGCAGTAAGTCAAAGAAATACAAATACTGTATGATTTCACTTATATGTGGATTCTAAACAAAAAGCTGAACTAATAGAAACAGAGATCAGAATGGTGGTTGCCAGTGACGAGGGGTGGGAGAAATGGGGAGATGCTGGTCAAAGGGTAAAAATTTCCAGTTGTAATAGGAATAAATGTGGGGCATCTAATATACAGCACGGTGACTATAGCTACCAATGCGATATTTATATACTTGAAAGTTGCTGAGAGTAGATTTAAACATTCTTACTACAAAACAAAATAGTTACATGAGGTGAGGGTTGTGTTAATTAACCTTATGTGGTACTCATTTCACTTTTTTATATGTATATCAAATCATCACATTGTACACTTTAAACTTACACAATGTTATATGTTAATTATATTTTAATGAAGCTGGAGGGAAATAAAGATTACCCTCACCAAAGTGTGCGGGTATCATCTAATCTGCTGTGCGCCCAAATAGAACACAAAGGTGGAGGAAGGGCCAATTTGCTGTCTTTGCTCGAGCTGGGACATCGATCTTCTCCTGCCCTTAGACACTGGCACTCCTGGTTCTCAGCCCTTCGGATCAAAAGCACAGTCCATAAAAGGAAGAATTAATGAATTTGACTTCATCAAAATTTAAAATTTTTGCTGTTCAACAAACCTTGTTAAGTCGATGGAAAGACAGCTTACAGGGACTTCCCTGGTGGTGCAGTGGTTAAGAATCCGCCTGCCAATTCAGAGGACATGGGTTCGAGCCCTGGCCCGGGAAGATTCCACATGCCGCAGAGCAACTAAGCCCGTGCGCCACAACTACTGAGCCTGCGCTCTAGAGCCCACGAGCCACAACTACTGAGCCCACGCGCTGCAACTACTGAAGCCCGCACGCCTAGAGCCCGTGCTCCAAAACAAGAGAAGCCATTGCAGTGAGAAGCCCAGGCACCTCAACAAAGAGTAGCTCCCGCTCGCCACAACTAGAGAAAGCCCACGCAAAGCAACGAAGACCCAATGCAGCCATAAATAAATAAATTTATATTAAAAAAACATTTAAAAAAAGACAGCCTACAGACTGGGAAAAAATATTTGCAAACCACATATCTAGCAAAAGACTAGCATCTAAAAAAATACATATGTGTGTGTGTATATATATATACACATACGTATTTAAAAACCTCTCAAAACTCAACATTATAAAAATAAACAAGCCAATTAGAAAATGGGCAGTAGACATGGAGGGGTATTTCTCCAAAGAGGATCCAAAGATGACAAATAAACACACTGAAAAATGTTCAACATCATCAGTCATTTGAGAAATGCAAATTAAAACTTAAATGAGCTATCACTACTACATATCAGAATGGCTAAAACATATAGTGACAACCTAAATCTAGCGAGTATGCAGAGAAATTGAATCATTCATACATTGCTCGTGGGAATGTAAAATAGTATAGCTATTCTAGATAACAATTGGCAATTTCTTAAAAAACTAAATATGCAACTACTATATGACACACCACTTGCACTCCTGGGCATGTATCCCAAAGAAATAAAAGCTTACGCTCACACAAAACCTGTACACAAATATTTGTAGCTGCTTTATTCATAACAGACAAACTGGAAACAACTCCGATGTCCTTCAATTGGTGGATAATGAAACAAACTAATCTGTACCATGGAATGCTACTCAGCAATAAAAAGTAACAAACTATCAATACATACAGCATTCTGGATAGATCTCCAAAGGATTATGCTGAGTGAAAAAGAGTCAATCCCAAAAGATTATATACTATATTATTCCAGTTATGTAACATACTTTACATGCCAAAATTATAGAAAAGAAAAAATTAGTGGTTGCCAGGGGTTAAGGAGGGTAGGGGTAGAATGGAAGTGGGCATAGCTATAAAAGGGGAACATGAAGGATGCTTGCGGTGATGGATGTGTTCTGTATGTTGACTGTATCAATGTCACACCAATGTCAATATCTTGACTGTGAAATTGTACTATAGTTTTGCAAGACATTACCACTGGGGGAAACTGAGTAAAGGGTACATGGATTTCTCAATATTATTTCACACAACTGATTGTGAATCTTCGGGTATCTTAAAATATAAAATTTAACATTAAAATGATTGTTAAGTTGTAAGATAGGTCCAAAATTGTCCCATAGAATAAACAGTTTGCTTCTTTATTACAAGCAACAGAATCTGTTTTAGACAGTGTAGTCAGAAAGGGAATCGATTCAAAGATATTTGGATATCTGAGATAGGCAGAGAGATAGAATCAGAGTCTATGCAGCAAAAACACTAGAATCACATCATGCTCTGGCCAAAGTACCCCTCCTGCTGCCCAGACCCTGTGGCCCCCATGAGTGATTCTGGGGAACAGACAGCAGAAGCTCTGACACTACATTTGCCCAAAGTTGATCCTCACTCCGTACTTTCTCCTATTATTCACTTTACAACCGATATCTGGTGCAGGTGTCTCTGATTGGCAAAGTCAAGATCATAGCCTGTGCCTGACTGCAGGAGAGTCTGAGAGAGCATGGTCCAAGTTCTACCCTGGAAAAGAGGGATTTATACTATGGGAAACTCCCCCAAGATAGGAAGGTGTTCAAAACATACTTGTCAGGCACATACATGGCAAATGTCCACCACAGTTTTAATACCATGTTTTGCCAAAAGGGATTATTTACTTTTTGAAAATTTTCAAATTCTGGTGAACAGGGGAGGTAAAGGAAGGAAGGGTGCCTCTTTGATAACTTTCTCATTGTCCCCTTCAGTTCTTCTTATTCCTTATTTCTTGATTCAATATTGATATATTGTATTTTTATTAACAAGTCATTCATTTCACTGACCTTTTCAATTGTATTCACTGTGACTAAACTTTCAACATTTTCTCCATTGCTATAGATTCTCTTTATTTCTAATTTTATTTTTTATTTCTTTTTTATTACAAAATACATGTTCATTACAGCCAATTTGAAAACCAAAAAAGCACAAAAAAGACAAAACTCTTTTGAAATCTAGGATCCAGTAATAACCCCAATGAATTCCCCAATACCTATTCTACTCGTATCCCAGGGTAAATGCAGTTTAGGTGAAATTGACTCCACCACCATACTGTTTGACCTAAGGCAATCAGAATGATTTCACACACACACACACACACACACACACACACACACACACACACACACTCTAACTCACTCTCTCTCTCTCTCTCTCTCTCTCTCTCTCTCCAATGCCCCATCAAGGTAATTAGTTCAGTCATAATCAAACAGTGCCAGGCATCCTTCTGGCCACAGATTGGTCCAAGAGTGGGCATAGGACCTATTTTGGTCCAGTTTTAAGAAACCCAAGACTCATGTTTGTTAGAAGTTCTCTTCCTTCTACTACCATCCAGGTCCGCCTAGTGTAAAGGAGAAGGTATTTAGCTGTAGAGCTGCAGGAAGCCTATGTGGAAATAGAGCTTATATTCAGGAGATGGAGTTAAAAGTGGAGAGAGAAAAATATCTTCATCCCATCATTTGCATTCCTAACACCAGATTCTTGTAAGTCTAGTCCCAGGTGGTTTTTCCTTCTTAACTGACCAAAAAAGGTTTTCAGATTTATCATATGACAATAATAAAATGTGTATTTTGCCTCCAACCATGCTCTAGATCTACTTGCGTGACTATCTTGGTAAGGGGTCTCCAGGACAATTCTTTCTTGGGGACCGGAGTCTCCCAACCAAATGCTATTCTGAAATGAAATTTTCTTACTTTGCTTTCCAGATTGTCCTCTACATTTTCTAAAGCCTGTGGTCCATAAATATAGAACTGGCGGATGTAACTTGATTTTAGTACAGCAGTTTAGCTTTTGGTGCCAATGCTATGTTTGAAATGTAAGAGTGTTACTGGATTTTTACAATCTATATTTAAAAGACTAGTGAGTTAACTGAGCCTGGAATGGCCAACCATTCTTGATAAGGTCAGAACCACACTTTGTGGTTCTCCTGAAAAGAGATGATCCAGAGCCTACTTGACTGTGGATGTCTGTGGGTGACCTCTGTCCAGGCTACTGCTCCCGTGCTTCCTGACATCCACTTAAAAGTGCAGCCAATCTCCTTGAGGGCTCACAGACTGTCAAGATGATCCCCGAACTTCTCTCCCAGCACTTCCATACACTGTCCCTGGAGTAGTTTGATGTCATAACTCTTTAATTCTTTCTCTGATATAAGCTTCTTCCCTGAAAGGTGGATTAAAGCTAGCATGCTTTGCTGATACCTTAAGATGCACTTGGAGAAATAAAGTATCCATTCTCAGCACCACCCAGCAACTAGAAAGAAAATCCAAGTCCAGGGACCTTCAACTCCAATTCTCATATTTATGGATCGCATGTAGCACTTCCAGGCCTTGTCTATATTTCTAGCAGGTATTCATTAGGACGCCTGTTTTCAACTGAGGTCATAGCTTCTCAATTTTGCATTAAAACGCTAATCATTAGCGCACGATGAAACTACTGTGCTCATTGCACCTGCCTCTGACCATGACACATGGGCTTCTCACAGCCTCAGAACATGCACTGCCTTCTGGATTTCCACTCCACCTTTCTGCCTGTTTTGGGAAATTGCTGTTTCTAGATTAAAAAAAAAAAAGTAATAAAGGTGGGGCAGGGCAAGGGTATGTGCAGTGTTCTGGTACCCAGAGGGAGAGACTGGCAGACCATGAACGATACACAAATAAATGCTGCAGTGTTAGGTAGTTATAACTGCTATAGCTGTTTTAGGTAGCTGTAACTGTGAGGAAAAATAAAACAGGAACGGGGGCGGAGAGAGATGGAGGGTGGTGGTGATGAAGTTCCATTTTTGATAATGTGATCTGGCATTCGAGCAGAGGAGTCAAGGAGTCAGCTGTACGACTGGAGGGAAGACTTTGAACTTTCCTTTATGTGTGATGGGAAGACGCTAGAAAGTTTTTAAAGAATCACCCAGTCTCCTGGGGGAGGTGGTGTTGAACAGAAGAAGCAGGAGGCTGTTAGAATCATTGCAAAATCCAGATTAAGAGATGATGAAGATACGGGTTAAAGTGATAGCAATGAAGGTGGTAAGAAGCAGCTGAAATCGAGATGTATTCTAAGATAGTGCCAACAAGACGAGTTGACGGATTCCATGTGTGATGAGATGAGAGAGAGAGACGTATCAAGCATAATGCCTAAGTTTGATACCTGAATAGCTTGATGAATCATGGTGTCATTTCCTAAGGGAAAGAACACTGAGGGAGAAACAAGCTGTGAGTGGGTGCATGTAGAAATCTTATTAGGCATTGAAGTCGAGATGTTGAGTAGGAAACTAAATATAAACATCTAGAGATCAACGGAAAGTTCAAGGATAGAGATAACAAACTGGAAGTTTGAATTTAAAAAGACTATCTTTATAATGATAAGTTTGCTGAAGAATATAGGGGGTAACTATGCAAATGTCTACAATTTGCTCTGAAACGCATCCAAAAAGAAAATGGATTGTTGCATAGGTAGAAGGATGGATAGTTGGATATGTTATAAAACAAGTAAAATGTTCATTGTAGACTCTAAAAAAAAAAGGCTATCTTTAAAGCCAAGAGACCAGAGGACATCACCTAGGCATCAATCTAAGAGGTCAGAGCACGGGCCTCTCTAATATTTGATGGCCAGAAAGAGAAGAAGCCAGCAAAGAAGATCAACTGGGGGAACGTCGGGATTTTGCATCTGTGTGTGCGTGTGTATGTGTGTGTACTTTGATGTTTTTAATTGGCAGATGTTGCGGATAATCCAAGAGATGCAACGGGAGATGTATGGATATCTATCCAGATCCGTTTATGCACCAGAATTATTCTATGTCTTTTTAATTACATTTATCGGAGGTCTATTAATTTTCTTCTCCTCTTCAAACAACCAGCTCTTAATTTTATGAATGATTTATACCAGTTATTTTTCATATTATTCATTTATACTTTTACATTATTTTCCTATTTTGCTTTAAATGAATACTTTGTTCTATTCTAGAATTTTGCAATGTAGCAGTTTTTTCATTAATATCTTTTTTTTTTTAATTTCTTATTAAAGACATTTAAATGAGTACATTTTCTTCTAAACACTGTTCTGGCCACATCCCAAAACATTTTGATATGCAGAACTATGTTTATTATTACTTTAAAATAGTTTTTTATCGCATTCTTAATTTCTTTCCTAAGCCAATTTTTTAAAAAGTATTTTTCATATACCAAGAAGTTAAACAACTTGTTAATATTTTTATTATTCATTTCTTCTTCAAATGGGTTATAGTTACAGAATGTGTTAGCAGAATTCCTGCTGTTAGAAGGTTGGTGGCTGGTATTTTAAAAACACCTCTATATAGAGTCTGTCATACAGAGTGAAGTAAGTCAGAAAGAGAAAAACAAATACCGTATGCTAACACGTATATATGGAACCTAAAAAAAAAAAAGTTCTGAAGAACCTAGGGGCAGGACAGGAATAAAGATGCAGACGTAGAGAATGGACTTGAGGACAGTGGGAAGGGGAGGGGTGGGCTGGGACGAAGTGAGAGAGTGGCATGGACATATATACACTACCAAATGTAAAATAGATAGCTAGTGGGAAGCAGCCGCATAGCACAGGGAGATCAGCTCAGTGCTTTGTGACCACCTAGAGGGGTGGCATCGGGAGGGTGGGAGGGAGACGTAAGAGGGAAGAGATATGGGAACATATATGTATGTATAGCTGATTCACTTTGTTATAAAGCAGAAACTAACACAACATTGTAAAGCAATTATACTCCGATAAAGATGTTTAAAAATAAATAAATAAATAATAAAAAATAAAAACACCTCTATGACTTGTTTATGATTTTGGGGGGTGACAGTATATACAAGTATAGTTTGCATTTTTCTCACCTAATTTCATAAGCATTTAAGTTGCCTGAATAATTGGATCATCCAAGTCTTCAATATTTTCATTTATTATTTTATCATGTTGGTGTTGTCCATCCCTGCCTTTCCCACCCCTAAGAATCACCACTCTTTGAGGTGATACTAACCAACAAGAACTACATACAGGTCTTTGTACTATGAGTACGAGAGTTTGATGAGTGTGATGAGTGCTCCTTAACAGCTGATCTGTGGTGGCTGGAGGAGCCTCCTGGGTCAACACTTTCCTACTGTGACCTCTACAATGACTGGTGCCAAAGAACTTCTGTATCCACTTCTGGTTGTAATCTCCACTAGGACTGGATCTCAGCTCCACCTCAACCATTGCTGTTCCCTGGGAAGCTTGATTCTGTTCCCTGAACCCTCAGCTCTCCATGAACAGACGAGCCAACCACACTTATGTGTCCCTGGTTACTGCCTGGTGCTGACACGTCCTGCATTTGAGGCCCTATTTGGGACCTTCTCAAAGTACTGAACTCTGCCTCCCCAAAATCCATGTTTGCCCCTGGGATCTACCCACCTTGGAAAGTCACTAGACTGTTAAATCTAATCCTCGCTTCCTTCTCTTGCCACAACTAACATGTGAAGGTTCTAGCATGCCTGCTACCTGAACTTGCTGAGGTCACTCTCGTCCTGATACTGTACACTCTTACCACAAATGCATTATTTTGTCACTCTCTCTGGGTTAGTCTGGGTTAGCAGAGAAGCAGATTAACTAGGCAAATGTTTATTAGGGAAATGCCTGGGAGAGAATATGGGGAGGGAGCCAGAGAAGGCTGGGAGAGTCATCGAGCACAATGCAAGTCTGACCTGGAGTGAAGGGAAGAAGGAGATAGGGTGGGTGCCACAGAGACTAAGGAGGCTTGGGAAATCACTGGGGAGTCCTCAAGCTGAAGTGTCAGTCAGAGAAATCCCTTGTCTCCAGGGATGGGTGTGCCTTAGATCCCATGGGAGCAGCCTGTGGGTGGCATAGCCTCCCACAGGGATGGATTTCACAGCCCAGCAGCTGGAGCTCTCCTCAATTAGTCCATGGACTTGTAGGGCTGCAAGGAGAGTTCTGACAGCTGCCATACTTTCCTCCATTTTAAACAAGTTTTCAGGGACTTTCCTGGTGGCGCAGTGGTTAAGAATCTGCCTGCCAAGGCAGGGGCACAGGTTTGATCCCTGGTCCAGGATCTCCTGGTCCCAGAAGATCCCATATGCCGCGGAGTAACTAAGCCCGTGCGCCACAACTACTGAGCCCACATGCCACAACTACTGAAGCCTGCATGCCTAGAGCCCGTGCTCCGCAACAAGAGAAGCCACCGCAATGAGAAGCCCGCACACCACAACGAACAGTAGACCCCGCTCACCACAACTAGAAGCCCGCGCACCACAACGAACAGTAGACTCCGCTCGCCACAACTAAAGAAAGCCCGTGTGCAGCAATAAAGACCCAATGAAGCCAAAAATTAATCAATTAAATTAAAAAATAAACAAGTTTTCATTCATATGTTTTAATGCTACCTCGACTGAATGTAATATTAAGTGTTCTTTTTTTATTGTGCATTTTCATTATGTTATACAGTGACTATTATGATTAATAATGTATCCATTGTCTTCTAGTATATCGAAATGCCATTTATACTTTCCCCATAATTTAGTAGTGATGTCTTAGTTCATCTTCTATTTTTAAACTTTATAAATTGGCTTTGTTTTTAAATATAGAATGAGATTTTTCTTGAGAAGTGAATTTTATCTTTTCGAGAAATAGTAGTTAAGTTTGAAATCCACTCTACTGAATTGTTCTTCTCCATTCCCTACTTGTTATTCTGTTTTGCTTTAACAATTATGCCTTTTTATACATAGACAGCATTTATATGTACTATTTTCTAAAATGGGTTGAAGATAGTTTTATTTAACTCAATTCTACAAGGTTAAGTAACAAAAACATTCTTATCTCTATTCATATTAAACACCGGAAACAGGAACTTTGGACTCTGTTCTCTGACATGAAGCTTTGCACTAATTTCGCCGTGTCTAAACGTGTGTTTCGTTCATTCCGTTTTTTGATCTCATATATTCTTTTGAGTCCAGCATTATCCTGATCATAATATTCACCTAGCAGTTGTCAGAGTTTTCAATTAAATCTTTCAACATGGTTTTCTCACACAGTAAGCTGCTGAAAATAACTTCTAAATTTATTTAGAGATGAGACGTGGACAGAAAATCTCTCTCTAGTCTTTGAACCTGTGAATATTCATTCTACCTTTTTTTCCTCAAATGATTGATCACTCAACTAGAAAAATGGCCTTGGAGTAATAGATATTCTTTAAGAATTTATAAATACTGCCCTATGCCAGGATTTTATGATTTAGATTCTAAAAGTTATACTTATCCTAATCTGTAATCTTTTGAATATTAATCAGCTCCTTTTTATTTATTTTATTTTTTTATTTATTTATTTTTTTGCTGTACGCGGGCCTCGCACTGTTGTGGCCTCTCCCGTTGCAGAGCACAGGCTCCAGACGCGCAGGCTCAGCGGCCATGCTCACGGCCCCAGCCGCTCCGCGGCATGTGGGATCTTCCCGGACCAGGGCACGAACCCGTGTCCCCCGCATCGGCAGGCGGACTCTCAACCACTGCGCCACCAGGGAAGCCCAATCAGCTCCTTTTTAGATTCACGTATGTTTACACTGTCATTGAAATGAAGGTGGAAGCAAATAAATGTATTAGTTTGTTCATCTTTTTTTTTTTCTATTAGCCAGTATGTTTTTGGTTGTGAAAGACAGAAACCCAACTTGAACCAACTTAGTCAAAAAGGAAAATTTTTTCCCCACATGACGGCAAGAAGGAATGCAGGGCAGTTGTCATAGCTGGATTACTTTCCTCTCCATCTCTCTTCATAGCTTCTTTCTAATATTGGCTCCATGATCTACTGCAGCCTGGCCTCCTCCACAGGGGTAGTTACTGTTCCAAGGATGCATGTCCCTTAATTCCCACCGTCAAAGCAGGAATGACTCTTCTCCTCCAAGTCCAGTTTGAAAAATGATGAGAAAGAGCTGTGATTGGTTTTCCTGAGTCAGGTAGATACCTGCATGATCAATTATAATTGGGGTGAGGTGGTGGTTATATGATTGGTTCAGTTGGGGTTTGATATCTGCCTTCTGGCCTATATTTTGTGGTGGGGAGCATGGAGTTGGAAAGAAAATTGAATATTCTTTAAGCCAAATGTTTGCAAAGGGGAAAGGAGTATTTCCCACGAGAAAGAGGTGCTGCCTCAGAAAAACGAGGGAGGAGTTGTAGGCAGACAAAACAATCCCTATTCATGATAACAACTTTTACTGATTTAAAACCACCTATTCAGGAATTCCTTTTAAACGCAAGAGAAATCATTATATACCATTCTCAAGCTCAGTCACTGTGTGTTACTTCATCTTAATCCAATTACAGTTTGGGTTTAATTTCTTCATCTATGCCATCAGTCGGACTTTTAAGAGTTAACAACATTCTTCTTTCTAAACACTTAAAAAATAATTTTAAAAAATCAAATAAGATTGCCATGTGCAACATAAAATGTAAGTTTCTGGCCTGTTCCCATCCCTCCCAAATCTCCAATCAACTGCTATAACAGTGTGGTACGTATCTTTCTAAGCCTTTTTCCCATTCATATCCTAACACACAAGTACAAGGATACACACACACACAGAGAAAATATTTTTAACATAATAATGCTTTACATAATATTCTGCAACTTGCCTTTTCATTTTAAAGTGCTCAATTTTATACATCAGTACATACAGTATTCCCTGTTTAATGACTACACAGAATTTTATTGTGTAGATAAAACATAATTTATTTAACCTGTCCCTTTTCAGTTAGTGGTTAAGTTCCTTCTAGTTTCATTAGTTCAAAGCAAAGGAAACATATGTTTCCAACAAGGGTACACAAATCCTTGTGTATATATCTCTGCACCCATGTCTAAGTATATCTAGAAGAACAATTCCTAAAAATGGATAGCTGGGTCAAAGTAACATTCTTAATTATCCTATGATAGTTAATCATTATGTTACTGCTTCTTTTATTCTAACCTGCCCTGGTTTCACAACTGCTACAACTCCTCTCATTTCTTTGCTAACAAATTTCCATTCTTTACATTTTGTTCATGATTTTTGAAGTCATTCCATTACAGAGAAGTTAGAATTTCTTCTGGGCTCTCATGCATTATGCAACTGTTTTATTGTGCTGGAATACTGTTCTTGACTCATTTTTGCCTATCCACTGTGAATTTTAGATATCCATGTTTTCATTTGTTGAGACTTTGTGTTGGAATTCTCTTGTGTTCATTAGAAAAAGGAATCTCTGACCGGTTATTCTGCCATTCTGATGACATCTTCAGTTAGGCATTTTAAACAATATACTCCAAAACACCACCGGTCTGAAAATTATCATTTTATTTTCCAGAGAGCCTAAGTTTTAAACTCTTTATCATTGAAAGCTTTTCTATTTCATTTAAACATCAGGTATGAAAACCAGTCTCAACACATCCTACTGAGCATACCTGAATGTGATTCGGTCCCTCATGACCACCATTAGAAGGTCACAGTCATACAGATAGGATCTCTGAGGTTTGCTCCTGTACAGAATGAACCCATATGTTGCTGTCTTAAATCCTGGGATTGGCTTTGTAGAGTTTTTTCCTCCCAACATCCGTCTCAGAATGTGAGCTGACACACTCTTGGTGCGTTCAGTAGACCCTGCCCCTTCCTATCTACTTTGCATGAGTAAATCATGTGATCAAGCTTGATAGAACTGTCTCCAAGAAATAAGTTAAATAAATAGAATGAAGGAATCCTAACAGATTTCTGGTGAGGGACGTGCCTAAACTTTATTTTGTACGTGGACTTGGACAACTATTTTGCCTGCTCGATGGCTTATTTTTGCTATTTCCTGATCGCAGCCAGAAGTGATGCTACAGTTAAATTTTGGATGAATAAGATCTTACTATACATATAAATTAGCATATAGAGAACTAGGACTCTAGAATATCCCAAACACAGCATTTTTTAAGTGCCAGAATATCAAAGGAAGATATAACCATATTCAAATATTAAAGCATCGAAGTAGAATATATTCACATGGTTCAAAATTCAAAAAATATTTTGAAACATTTTCCTCCCCATCTGTCCCCAACCCCTTGACTCCCTCTCCCTCACAGGCAGCCAATGTTATCAATGTTCTAGTGCACATGTATAGAAGTATTTTAAGCACATATATGCAAATACATACAAACACATTTTTCTTTTTTGTGCAAATGGCAGTATATTAAACACATGCCCTGTGCCTGGCTACATATCTTGCAGATTATTACATATCCATACATGAGGAATCCCTCTTTTCCTTTTTCAGTGGCTCCGGATTATTCCACCATATGGATGTGCCGTTGTTTATTTTACTGTTTCCCTACTGGTCAATATTTGTTTTCAATCATTGCTTTTACAACCAATGAGGCATTTAATAATCAAATACAGACGTCATGTCCTCATGCCAGAATATGTGAATGACGATTCCTAGAAGAGGAATTGCTAGGTCAAGCGTAGATTTTTAACTTTGACAGATATTACAAAATTGTCCTGTATGCAGGTTATTTCATTCTACATTACCTATATTCCCACAGTGTGTTATAAAACTTTGATATTTGCCCATTTAATACGTGGAAACGGTACCTCAATGTAGTTTTAATTTGCATTGCACCTTTATGAGTAAAGATGAGGTTTTTCTTGCATGTTCTTATCTTGTGCCTATTTTTTCTACTAGATTACTGTTTTTTTTCTTATTGATTCGTAGGAGTTCTTTATATATTAGGCAAATTAACCTTCTATGATATGAGTTGTAGATATACTTCTTGGTTTGTCATTGTCTATTTACTTTGTTTTGAGTGGTACTAACCATATTTTTTAAAATTCTTAATAAGTCAGATTTGTCAATCTTTTGTTTTTTTACTTCATTTTATGTCACACTTAGAAAAGTCTTGTCCATTCCTATAAACATTCTTTTATTTCTTATGCTCAGTTTATGGTTTATTTTTTGCATTTAAACCTTTGACCCATTTGAAATTCAACCTGGTGTAACATATGCAGGAATGGATTTCACTAATTTTTTTTCCTAGATGGCCACCTAGTTGTGTCACCATATATTGAATAATCCACCTTTTTCAAATGATGGTAGTTGAGTGTTTTAATTATAATTACATACTCTGCTCTACAGGTGGAGTTCCTCCTCATTATTCTCCTCTTTCTGAATATTTTTGGCTATTTTTTCCTTGCTTATATAACCGCATAAAAATTTTAATCAGCTGTCCAGCTTAAAAACTGCTGTCATTTTTTAAAAATTTATTTTTGGCTGCGTTGGGTCTTCATTGCTGCATGCAGGCTCTCTCTAGTTATGGCGAGCGGGGGCTACTCTTCATTGCAGTGTGCGGGCTTCTCGTTGCGGTGGCTTCTCTCGTTGCAGAGCATGGGCTCTAGGTGCGCAGACTTCAGCAGTTGCGGCACGTGGGCTCTAGAGCGCAGGCTCAGTAGTTGTGGCGCACAGGCTTAGCTGCTCCATGGCATGTGGGATCTTCCCAGACCAGGGCTCAAACCCGTGTCCCCTGTATTGGCAGGCGGATTCTTAACCACTGTGCCATGAGGGATGCCCTAAAAAACTGCTGTCATTTTTAATTGGAATTTTATAATTCTTACAGATGAACTTAGGGGAGAATTGATATTTTTGCATTGTTAAGTTCACCTTTCCATTTGTTCAAGTCTTCTTATGTCTCTCAGGAGCATTTTGAAGTTTCTTTATGTAGACCTTGAAAAATTATAAAATTTATATAATAGTTATATTTCTTTGTTATTGTTGCTTTTGTAAATGAGTTCCTTTTCCTTTATCTTGTCTTCTAATTGGATTTTTTTTTTTTTTGGTGGATGTGAAGGATTTTGTTTCTGAATATCAATTGTGTACCCAGCCACATCACTGAGTCATCTTACTGTTTTTTAGTTTCTTGAGTTTTCCAGATAGCCAATCAAATTATTTGAAATTAAGGTTAACTCTGTCTTCTCCTTAATATTTTATACCTGCATTTTTTCTCTTGTCTAATTGCATTGGCTAACATGCCAGAAGCTTTAATTAATTTACTCTGACTTACAGGGGAAGTATATACATTTAAATTGAAGGCCTGTCATTTCATGAGACATGTAACCTCTGATCCATCCTTTCACCAGGAGCACAGGCGTCTGTGAAACTCTGGGAAGAGGGCCAGAGAAAGACAGTAGTCTGTTAAATGCAAGACCTGTATAAGCTCTAAGTGAAGAGGCAAACATCCTTTCCTAGCCAACCACTTTGCCTCTAAGGAGGGTGAAGACTGATATTACCGTCTTTGTTGACCTCTTCTGACAAATCTGAAATCAGTCAGAAGATGGCAGATTTGAATGTTTTCCCCAAGAAGTTCCTACATTTTCCTGGGCTGCCTATCTGAAAAGATTTTTCAATATCCTGAAAGTTATTTTAAAATTCCCTTTTCCTTAACTTCTCTGCCTCCTTCTTTTCTTCCCTTGCTTTTGTAAAACTTTCATATTTTTATCTCCTCCTTTCCTCCCTTAGATTTTTGGTTGTTCCCACATTCCTGTATCCACAGCTATCATCCCTGACTGAATTTATTTCTGAGCTCCAAACTCACACAACTCTTGAAATAGGGCAGTTTGGAAGTCAATGACTGCCTTGGCTGGAGCAGTTTCAGTGCAGTGGAGTGCAGGATCCATCTTGCTGTGGGTGAAGAAATGAATGAAAAGTATGAGAGGAATAACAGTGGGTGTGTACTTCTATTTCAGGAAACTTGGCCAAGAAGGAAAGAATAGATTGAATAGTAACTTACTGGTTAAGCCAGAAAAAGGAAAGTATACTCATTTACTCATTCATTCTTTTTTTTTTTAACCTTTATTGGAGTATAGTTGCTTTACAATGTTGTATTAGTTTCTACTGTACAGCGAAGTGAATCAGCTATATGTATACATATATCCCCTCTTTTTTGGATTTCCTTCCCATTTAGGTCACCACAGAGCACTGAGTAGAGTTCCCTGTGCTATACAGTAAGTTCTCATTAGTTATCTATTTTATACGTAGTATCAATAGTGTATGTATGTCAATCCCAATCTCCCAATTCATCCCACCGTCACCCCCCCCTTCCCCCATGTATCCATACGTTTGTTCCCTACATCTGTGTCTCTATTTCTGCTTTGTAAATAAGGTCGTCTACACCAATTTTTTCAGATTCCACATATACGCGTTAATATACGATATTATTCTCTTTCTGACTTACTTCATTCTGAATGAGTCTCTAGGTCCATCCATGTCTCTACAACTGACCCAATTTCATTCCTTTTATGGCTGAGTAATATTCCATTGTATATATGCACCACATCTTCTTTATCCATTCCTCCGTTGATGAACATTTAGGTTGTTTTCATGTCCTGGTTATTGTAAATAGTGCTGCAATGAATATTGGGGTGCTCATTCATTCTTTGTTCAGGGTGTGAGGTGACCGTGCAAATGCACCTCTCACGTCTCAAAGTGCGAAAGTGTAACTGATGGGCCACCGTGCTCTGAAACCCTTCCCTTGTCTTCACTGGGGCCACGCTTCCCATGGGCTGCTGCTCCCAGCTGATGACTGTGGATGATAGGGACACCAAGGCAGGTCTGTTCCTGGGATATTCAGGACAGCTCAGATGGCCACTTAGGCTCTAGAACAACTCAAGTCCTTGGTGAACTTTGCTGGGAATGTGCTGCAGTGTTAGACTCTTTCACCCGATCTTCTCACCCGCCCTCTCTCTCCTTTACATACTCATACCTGCATGACAATCTCATGGCTCTTCTTGGCTTTCCAATCCCAGGATTCCTCCTCTTTCTCTCCCATAGGCATTTACCCTAAGAGATGTCTTGGACTTCTGATCCTGTGAGGTGTCTACTTCTTGGAGGACCCAGTCTAACACAGAGTGTATAGCCTTGAGCATGTTTGAAGGATAAGAGCAAGGGTAGAAGAATACTTTATTCCCCATCTTCTCTCCTGCATCTGGGGAATACAGGAGATGGGGAATAAAGTATTTCCCAAACTTTGTAGCCTCTGTCTGTCTACCAGCCACACGTCCTGCTGCCTTACCATAGCTTTCCTCTCAATATCTTCATTCTCCTGATCCCAGACCTTGTCCCAACTCTAAACTTCCCATCTGCCTTTCAACCTATGTAAACCAAAGGCATCTGAGCGAAATCAGTGGACTCCAAGGTGGGCAGCTATCATACTGTCCTGCAGTTTTGTTTCTTTTGTGGAAAGGTTGCTCATTTTCTGATCGTCCTCATAATAACATATTGAATGGACATTTCATTATCACAGAGTTTCAAAGGCCAAAGCTCTGGAAATAGATGTTAAGTATCACAAAATCTAAAGGAGAAATGCCAAATATCATTCGGCAAGACTTATTAAAAATGGAATGACCAAAAAGAAAAATGGAATGACAGTCCATTGACTTTCATTTCACCATCCATCCAAGCTATAAAGACAAGACTGAAGTTACTAGAGGGAAGAAATTCATAAGGGTAGAGTTCTATAGTCACCCTGTCCCACATGCCCTAGGCAAGTAAAGGCAGTCTCCAGGACAAAACCCCACAGAGATTAGAGATGCAGGCATGATCTGTTATGTATCCCACTGCCTGGTTGGATGCAAAACCCCATGGGCCCGCCCTGGTGCCACCAAAGAGCAGCATGGTGACAGTTTTTCAAAAGAAATGAACAACTATCCTCAGAGTCTGAGAGATCAGGGAGAACTCTTGCCTCATCAAATATGACAATGATAACAAGCCTTCACTCCTATCATCGATATGGCAAAAGGGGCCAAGTAGATCCTATGGAAGGTGGGAGATATCTTCAAGGTGCCTGGTCTAAGAGGGCTACCTCCTTGCATGAGGAGACTCTGGCACAGAGAAGCTGTAAGTTGAACAAGCAGTGCAGGAAGCAGAGAGGATCATTAAGTAATGTGAAATGCAGATGTCCTTTCAGGATACCTAAAGAATCCACACACGTGCCCAGTGAGAAAGATACCATTTGGACCCCTGCCCCACAAAGGGCAATAGTAACTCAGCAAAGAATAAACAGCTCCAGACAAGTAAAAAGACTTCAGTTCCTTTCCCCCTAACTTCCTCTTTCCTGTCTCGACACCAGAAGGCTCAGAGCAGAGATGGAGAATTGAAGTAGACCAGCAAGGAGGAGAGAAAGAGCAAACCATTCCTGCTTTCCACCTGCAGGGCTCCAAGGCACAGGTCAGACACAACCAGGGGAGAAGAAACTGTTTACATCAGATGAAACACTGAGGTTCTAACATAGACTGGGATGCACGGTTTAACACTGGATAATGGGTCTTTATGAACAATATGAAGCTCTTTTTAGAAGTGAAGTGACTGGAAAATTGCAGGACCTACGCTAAATGTCACACGGAAGAAGGGAGGGGAAATCTGACGGAACTTGCTGGAAGCAAAGGTTGGAAAAAAAGAAAGCCATTCCCTTTTCCTATTCCATTAAATTTAGCTTATTTAATACATCAGCTACACACACTGTGAAACGTCCTTACATTAAAAAGCATGGATTAAAAGACTCAGCCTAACCAAGTTAGTGGAAGTGCTGGCAGGGCCTTTCCAATCCCAGGATTCCTCCTCTTTCTCTCCCATAGGCATTTACCCTAAGAGATGTCTTGGACTTCTGATCCTGTGAGGTGTTATTTTATTCACCTATATATATGGAGGAGCCCTATATTTTAGTCACAGTTCATGTCATTCCTCTTGAGGGACAAGGGTCTTCCAGTACCAGGGGCTCCTCCAATTTTGTTACATCGGATTGCATAATCCCCACATACGCTGTGTTCTCTAGGACCGCACCTACAGGGCTGAGGCAAGCGACAGGAGGATTACCTTTTAATCTCAAGCAGCATTCCTTATGGTTTGGTTTTGATTCTGCAAGACCAACCATACTCATTCCCATCCGGCCAGTGCTGCCTCCGTTCAGGAATATGAAAAAGCATACTGTTCTATTTAATCATCATGTATCATTTTAAATATTAGCTGGTTACCATAAATTAATGGTTGCTTGGCAACCAAAGAGCTGAGATTTAGAAAGGAAGTATTCCACTCTTGTTCAAATCAGAACAGCAAGATTGGTTGGAACACTGTGAGTTCTGTCAGATTCTTTATGATGGAACCAAACTCTGGTGCAAAGGGAAAAGCAAAGCAATGCTCACATTTAGTTAATTTTAGGAGAGGAGAGGGGAAGTAAATTGCATCTCATCTCCTAGCTTGGGTTAGAACTGCCCAATTTGAGAACAAGTACTAATTAGCTGCAAGGGAAGCTCAGCTGTGACTTGGCTAAAAATGGGAGAGCCTGCAAAAATGTACTGTAAAACGGAGTGCAGTTGATCTGATTCACTCTGCATGTGAAAACTGGACCCATCCTGACAAAACAACATGTGGGAAAAGAGTTTTAAAGCATTTTGAAAACATTAAGACATCTGGTTAGAGAAATGACCAACTAGCTTACTCATAACATATCCAGAAATAAAGTCCAAACTGGCATTTTCAGACTCTTTGATGAGAGTGTCACTCGCCAAAATCAACTTGATTGGCTAAGGGTCAATCTAATAACCAAGAAAAGGATTTGGGAATAAGAAGAATATTTTTAATAAAAGAAAGGGAAGGGAGACAGACTCTGGGTATTTGGAAGATCTGCAAGAGCGTTTTGGGAATGCATATAAGCTTTAGAGAGAAATTAAACCATCATTTTAAGGACTTACGTTAGTCGTCACTCAAAACTATTCAAGCGAATGAATGGTGAATTAACATTTTCTTTTTAAAATTCTCTATACTTAATTTTGATTGAATTTTAAAGTCTATTGGAGCAGGCAAGGGAATTTTAATTTTGAGGCTTAAGTTAATTAACCTCTTGTGACTTTCTGCATTAATCATAAAATTTGTTATAATGTTGAAGACTCCGTCATTTTGATGTTACCATTTCTTAATTATACATATGGATAAAATACTCTGGAAAGATATACAAGATTCTGGCAAGAGAGGAATGCCTTAGGAGGGAGAAATGAAGGCTGGGGTAGGAGAGAGATTGCTTTCACTTGCCCTTTTTGTTTTCATTTGATTTTCACTTGCTCTTACACTTCTAGACTTTTTGAACTTTGTACCATTTGAGCTTATCAATAATTCAACAAAGAAGTACAATTTAAAGTAAACATTAAAATTATATTTTAAACGCATATGGTTCAAAGAAACGCAAGACGATGTGGTGGAGAGAACAGGATCTGGAATTATAGACCTGGATTTGAATTCCACCTTGGCCTTTGAGTACTTAGGAGAGGGTGGGCAAGTAATTCAGAATCCCTGTAACTCCGTTTTCCTCATCCTTAGCATGGGGCAACATATTCAGTAAAAACCGTCTAATGTCTACTCCCCACAATCCCCACATGTTTCCAATCGACCCAGTTAAATATGTATATGAGAATCTGGTTTTCCCAGACACAGCCCCCTGGGTTTTACAGTTGTAACCATTTCACCAACATGTGTCCCCAGTTCCTCGGCTCATCTGGAGGGAATCAATACAGTATTGGACCTCCTTCAGTTATTCTACTTTGTTAAGACCATAGTTCAATTCAGCTCTTAAAAACTCATTACAGGGGCCTCCCTGTTGGCGCGGTGGTTGGGGGTCCGCCTGCCGATGCAGGGGGGCGCGGGTTCGTGCCCCGGTCCGGGAGGATCCCGCGTGCCGCGAAGCGGCTGGGCCCGTGAGCCATGGCCGCTGAGCCTGCGCGTCCGGAGCCTGTGCTCCGCAATGGGAGAGGCCACAACAGTGAGAGGCCCGCGTACCGCAAAAAAAAAAAAAAGAAAGAAAGAACACTCGTTACATTGTGTTTTCCTGTTCATGGAAATAAACCGTTCTTCTCAGGTAGTGAGTCTCTCTGCTCATGAGTCTCCCTCAATTTCTGAAAATCCAATTTATGTCAGAAATATCTAGTATTTTATTTTCAAGTTTTCAAAACATTGTTCCTAAAATTTTCCTTTTTTTTTTTTTTTCCTCCCTTCCCCACTCCAGAAACGGGTTCTCGCTTTTCCCTATGATATCATCCCTGGAACCAACCCACTTTGCAGATCATCGCCTGGGAGATCTGAGAGATCAGTACCGCCGATGCATTATTCAGAGATGCCACTAGGTGGGGGTGTATACACATTTCTGAGAAGGTACACACCTGCGATTCTTAGTATCTTGATCTCTGAAGTTTCTGGTTCGTTCTTTGGAGGGTAGGAAGTAACAACAGTAAGTTGTTAACGTTAATTAACTTGGGAAAAATGAGATAAATGTAATGAAGATACCTAGAGTCAAGCAGACACTATCTCAAGCCAAAGACATCTCATATCACCTCCGGTCACTATCAGATTCTAGTTAAGAATCCCAGACTGAGCTCATTTGCCTTTCTTTCTCATTCATTCCATAATGTGTTTCTCATGTACCTCATAGTCACACATCTGTATTAAGAATACAACGCCTTTTTGCACACTGACAAGGGTGCTTGCTCTGTGTATGTTATTGGCATGCAAATTACATACAACCTGGGTTAACGTGAAGCAGGACATGACAGGCTTGGGAAAGGCAGATGCAGTCCTTATGCAAAAGGACTCCCTTTGAAATGGTAAAAAAAAAAAAAAAAAAATCATGAAAATCCCCTACTTGACACTAAAAGTTATAAAGTGAATCATTTTAATGTCCCTAGTTGAGAAAAGTCGTACAATACAAAAAGGCAAAATCAGCAATGTTTTTCAGCGGGTGGGCATTTATCAGAGCATCCACTCCAGTTATTAAACAGCCATATTATTTGTTCGGCGTGTTGGCAATGCTTGGTGCACACACACATTTGCGAGCACCTCGCAATAATGATGGGTGGGAAGCACTGTGGCGGTGCCTTGGCATTGGACCTGAGTTCAAACACAACTTCTGTCACAAGCTGTGTTTCTTAACCTCTGTGGGTTTCATACTCTTTATTTGTAAAATGGTAATAATAACTTTTTTTTTTAGCAAGGTTGTTGTGAGGATTAGAAATAACGTATGCGGGCTTCCCTGGTGGCGCAGTGGTTGAGAGTCCGCCTGCCTATGCAGGGGACACGGGTTCGTGCCCCGGTCCGGGAAGATCCCACGTGCCGCGGAGCGGCTGGGCCCCTGAGCCATGGCCGCTGAGCCTGCGCGTCCGGAGCCTGTGCTCCGCAACGGGAGAGGCCACAACAGTGAGGGGCCTGCGTACCACAAAAAAAAAAAAAAGAAATAACGTACGCAGTATCACCAGCATGGGGTCTGGAGGTAGTTCTCAGTAACGGTGGTATTTATTGTTAAAACTTTCACTCTTAAGCAGTTTTGCTCTATCTGTGGTATTTAGAGACATTCTTCAACCTTTCCTATGGGATCCCTGGATTTTCTCTTCTTTTGTCAGCCGACTGAGCTAGTTGTCTGAGCTGAATATTGTCTGCATAAATTCTTCCCAGCTGCACCAGCCCCAGCCTCGGCTTCTCACTCCAAGCCCCGCTTTTGCTCCCTCGAGTCTAGTCTCATTCTGTTCTAAATGGAATCATCCTTTCTAATATTAAGTACTTCCCTCTTTACTGGGTCATCAAGTCCCCTTCTGTCTCTTTCCCTCTACACATTTCATGGTCTTAAGTGACGTTGATATCTAGTCACTATCAGGTCTTCCTTGATCCTGCAATTTCCTATTCAAATTTACACCCACTCATAATTTTGATTCAAGACAAAGAACTGTAATTGTAATCTACATATAAATGAGATTGGTCAATTTATCATGCCATTAAACAGAGTCAACCTTTTTCTAATTTTTTTTAATGTCTCTAAACTTCTAACCCATTACTCCTATACCCCAACTTCTTTCAAAATGCTTATTTGGATAATTCATTCCATAATTCAATGAAGTCTATCCAGAGAGCTTACACTCTGTCTCTCTCTCTCTCTCTCTCTCACACACACACACAACATTCTAGAAGCACTGCTCACCATCACCACCATCTCCCTTCCTTCAGAGGCCCCCAAATCACTGCAGCAAAGTTTTTGGCCTGGTTCCCTTTTCTTTTAACATGGCTTGGCCCTTGAGCCTCCTGCTTATCTAAAAGAAACAGATTTTGCCACACTTAGGGACAGAACAGCTGTCCCCAGGCTTGTCAAGCAGACATCATCTCTGCACCATGGACCCCAACCTCCTGCTCCCATCACGTCTGGCCCGTGATCTGAGAGAGGAGCCATCTTGCTTTGAGTCTGTACTCCTGTCTACAGATTCATCAGTAGATCCCTTCACCTATCGCCATTCATCCATTTTTCTTTCTTTCTTTCATACTGTAGCTACACATCTGTTCTCTGGAAAATTCTTTTCAGGATTTGAACATGGATCTTGGCTGTTTTCTACTGGTTGCCTTAGCAACCTCATCAATTTACAGTGTTTGTTACCATGAACTTGCCTACTAAGTAGGGACTATCTCTCCCCTGCAACGTTTGCTCCCAGTCTACCTTGTGTCTTGCAGCTCAGAAGACCCAGGTTTAATTTCTATCGTGGACGCTGACCAGCCATGTAAATTTGGACAATGACTTATGTAAAAGGAAAGTGGAGCTGATCTCAGACAGCCGTTCCACCTCTGACATTGAGGATCTGGTATGGACCTCTTCCTTCATATATTGTATTTTTAATTTTCTCTAAGAGTCTGACCCCATAATAGAGAGGTTGGATAACTGCCCTAGAATCATGCAACTCAGAGCTGGTAGAGCAAAGACTTGAGCCTACGTTTGGTTATAAATTCCATGTTTTTCCATTAATCATCTTCCAAAGGCAAGATTGAATTCAGGAGAAAGAATCCGAGCTACTGGGAAGCTACTCTTCCACATTTCTAGCTTCTCTAACCACAGTAGTTTTCTGCTCAAATCATGGAGTATTCTCGAGGCTTCAAGAAGGTAGGTCATCTGTGAGAGTGAAATAAAATAATCTGGTAGAAGCCAGTTCTTTTCTAGAATCCAAACTCCTGAGGGGGAAGTCCCTGCTTAAAGATGCCTTTCTCAGTGTTCTCATGGCTGGTTGAAAACCAACAGCATCTTCCATGAAATGTCTATTTACAGAACTAGAAATACATGCCAAGAGATTAAACTTGAAATAAGTCAGGTGCCATTGGAACATGAGCATAAGTACACAGAGGATTCCTCATTTTCTGCCTGAAAACGCTCACTTTTCTTTCAAGAATGAAGTCAGGGCTTCCCTGGTGGCGCAGTGGTTGAGAGTCCGCCTGCCGATGCAGGGGGCGCGGTTTCGTGCCCCGGTCCGGGAGGATCCCACATGCCGCGGAGCGGCTGGGCCCGTGAGCCATGGCCGCTGAGCCTGCGCTTCCGGAGCCTGTGCTCCGCAACGGGAGAGGCCACAACAGTGAGAGGCCCGCGTACCGCAAAAAAAAAAAAAAAAAAAAGAATGAAGTCAGACATGATTGCTCTGAGAAGCATCCCTTTATTCGTCCCCTCCTGGCTGAGTCGGAGGTTCCCCCTCTGTACCGCCACAGCCCCTGCGCACAACTCTCTGGGGGACCCTATTACAATGTGCTGCCCACCAGCCCACCTCTCTCCCTTTCTGCACTGCGAGCGATCTGACGGAAGAGACTGGATTTCATCTCTGAGGTCTCGGTGTCTAGCACAGTGCCGGATGCAGAATGAGTGTTCATGCGTACTGTGTGTGTATGTGTGTGTGTAAGAGACAGGGGGCAGGGGTGGTGAGAGGAACCTGGAAAAGTGGAAGAGGAGAGGAAAGGAGGAGAGGGAAAGAGGGGAAATGCAGAAGAAAAGAGAGGAGAAAAAGCAGAGAGAAAGTTAAAAATACGTGGATCCAGCGGAACCGCCGTGAGATGGATCTGGTTCCACACCACATTAGTTACCTGGATCCCACAAGTTCCCCTAATAAGGGGAGCATGGATGGTGTTTTAGATCCTGAGTGCAAGCTTCAACCCACATACTACATCCCATAGCTCTTAAAATATACGAGTATCCCCCTTTCTCCAGTGATGGTTACTCAAGTAAATGGTTGCAGGCTTTTGGAGCAAGTCTGGGAAATCCCACTGGATATACTGGGCTGGCCAAAAAGTTTGTTCGGGTTTTTCCAGAGGACAGCTCGGAAAACCCCGAACGAACTTTCTGGCCAGTCCAAATACTTGTCGTGGCATCACAGGGCCCTACTTCTGGTGCCTCAGGTTCTTACATCTGATGACGCTGGGTCTGAGAGCTGGTTCCAATCTGAAGACTGGGCAAAGGGATCGTGACTTCTCTGGGGTTGCTGGTCTGAGCCTTCTTCTCATTCATTCTTGATTTCTTTCAATTACGTACGCTAAGCAGTACTCTTGTTACCCTTATCTCTTGCCCCATGAACACCATGTTCTATCTGCTATACGCAAAGGTCCATGCGGTTCAGGCTCCACCTGTGTGTCATTTCGACCTTGCTGACTAACAGGGCAAGTATGCACACTCTGCATCTGACAGTTAAGTGCTGCCACATGGCCTCTGCTACTCTGGTTACCTGTATACCTTGGCCACTAGGATGCCCAGTTCTGTAACAGCATCTCCTAACAACAGCCTCAGCTGATGTCCTCCTTAGCCATGCATTTTTATCATCTTGCTAATAAGCAAAGGGTCCTCCAGGCCTCCCTCCCAAAGAACATGGTCAACTGTGGATTTTTCAGTCTTATATAACAGACCCGTAATAGCATTTCCACTTTTCTAAACCTCTGATCCCTTACTTCAGAGTCTCGCAAGGTAATTTTTGGCATCTCTACTTAATTTAATGAAGGCTGGTACTTTTTTCAAAATTCCACGAGTCAGCAAATAGCTTACAGGAGACCCACTTCCCAGGACCCTTGCCAAGGTGTTAATCCTGCATGATGGCAGACTGTCTCCACATCAACAGACTCTCCCTGATTTAGCTTTGCATTCCAACCACCCTCTGATTTACCTCCCTCTAGATCCACTCCCAACCAGGCTCTCCCAGTGCCTGCCAGCGTGTGTTAGGCAGTTCCTGCGGCAGCTTTGATGGATGTTATCTCTTTTCTGTTAGCAGCCTTAGCACATCTGTGGCCTTGGGAACAACAGAAAATAAATTTGGGAGAAAGGGTAGTAAAAATATTGTTTCACCAAGACAAGACTGTCTCAGCAACAACTGTGTGAGAACAATGACCAGGGGATAGGGAAACTATTCCCCACACAAACACAGCTATCTGGTCAACAGAGTCAGGAAGAGTTGTGATAACACTTGAGGATTTTTAAATACTTCACAAAGTATTAAGGCAACTACTGTCTTGTGTTAAATCCAAATAATGCATATACCCAGTCTAGAAATCCTAAGGTCAAGACAGCGGCCCACCACTAAAGAAACCTGAAGCATGGGGTTCACTAAAGGCAACAAAACACCCCCAATCCAAATCAGCTTCCTCATCAGATTGACTGAACCCCTCAAACTTACAGTGGACCTCCCCCGCAAAAAAGGTTTGTCCATATTGAGGAATAAATACCATTAACCTCAGTCTCAAGTGTCCTATATACAATGTACAGAATTTAATTTAAAAACTTATGAAGGACTTCCCTGGAGGCGCAGTGGTTAAGAATCCGCCTGCCAATGCAGGGGACACGGGTTCGAGCCCTGGTCCGGGAAGATCCCACATGCCGCGGAGCAACTAAGCCCGTGCGCCACAACTACTGAGCCTGCGCTCTAGAGTCCGTGAGCCACAACTACTGAACCCACGTGCCACAACTACTGAGCCTGCGCGCCTAGAGCCCGTGCTCCGCAATGAGAAGCCAGCACAATGAGAAGCCCGCGCACCACAACGAACAGTAGCCCCCGCTCGCCACAACTAGAGAAAGCCCGCGCACAGCAACAAAGACCCAATGCAGCCAAATAAATAAATAAAATAATTAAAAATAAATAAAATTAAAATGGACAGGGGCTTTGAATTTTAACAAATGACTGTCTAATGTCTGTTGAACTGATAATAAGAATGCCCTCTTCATCAACCACCCTTGCCCTATTTTTAACTAGCCATTAAAAATCAAAGAAATGTGGATTCTAACCTCAAAGAGTTCTCCATCTGTGAGAGAAAGGAAAAGTACAATTGATTCTAACACAGTGTCCCAAGAGCCCAGAAGAGAAATACTGATTCTTGGGCTGCAGCTGAGCAGTGTTTTCTGACCCAGTAATGGATAAAGGAGACATGATTGAGAGAAAAAAACTAGTTGGTCAAACCAATGGCAGAACTGAGAACAGAATCTAGTTTTTCAAACTTCTTTTCCACCTCTCCATCCTCGGAAATTCTCCTGTCCAGATCAAAGTTGGATAAATTAAAAGTTGGAATCTCCAGGATCTGAAGTCACTCAGTATAGACTCCTCCAGCCCCTTATTAAATGTGTATCCATCAAGTTCCCATCAAATTTATAGGCTTGTAATGGCAATAATTCCAGTAACTCCTTCATAACAGTCACTGTACGTTTACATTCCTCCCTTGAAAGGAACACATACTGTTAGAAAGTAACTACTGATTCAGTGTCACTTTTAAAAATTTACATTTCAGTTATCACAATAGTATTCACAAACACTTGAAAGACAGCAAGTAACACTTACATATGCAAGAAACATTTTTATTCAGTCTACTTGCAATGTTAATGCAAGGAAATGGGAACAATTGATCTGATCCTTAGTCTATATAAAGTCAGTTAGTCTACATAAAGTCACTTGATGTAAGGTCATTTAACTGAAGGCAACACCCTTCTCACTCCAAAGAAGTAGCTTACACTGGAACATAATTACCAGCAGGTAGGATGACACTGTTTATAACATGCAGAGCTAGTTTTATATATATATATATATATATATATACATATATATATTCATTCTAGGAATCTTTATTTTTGCATTTTATATTTAGGTCTATGAGCCATTTTGAACCTTGTGAAAGTGTAAGCTCAATGTCTAGATTCTTTTCTGTCTCTTCATATGACAATGATTTTTTTAAAATTTTATATCAGAGTACAGTTGATTAACAATGTTGTATTAGTTGCAGGTGTAGCGCATAGTTATTCAGTTATACATATATCTATTCTTTTTCAAATTCTTTTCCCATTGAGGTTATTACAGAACGTGGAGCAGAGTTCCCTGTGCTATACTGTAGGTCCTTGTTGGTTATCTATGTTAAATATAGCAGTGTGTACATGTCAATTCCAAACTCCCAATCTATCCCTCCCCACCCAGAGCTAATTTAAATATAGGTAGAATCAGTGGCAGGATTTCCTGACACCTCCCCCATCTTCCCTTAATTTGTCTGACATTCCAGCCCCAGAGATACTGTCCTCCCAGTAAGCAACCATTAGAAATACAAGGTTCTGAATAGCTAGCACAAGAGCCCATTGTCACACGTGGAAATCCCAGTGGGAAATAAAAGTAGGTTTATTCCTATCAGCTGAGAGGACTAGGGAGCAAGAAATCAAGGGTATGGAAGTTCTGATGAAGGAAGATAAAGGAATCAAATCATTTTCATAGAAAAGTCAGGCCTGGGTCCTAGAATGACCAGTGGTACCATGAACGTCCTGCATATATGGGATTTTAGGAGTTAGGTGAAGTGCAAAACTTTCTAAGCCCAAGTTGGAAAATTTGAGTGTTGCCTATGGAGAACCATGTCCATATCAATCTAGTTTCACCAAATCTTTCAGCTTTAAATTTCCTGATGTAAATAGGGTCCTTGCAACCATGCCTGATGAATACAGAAGAAAAGTGATAGTGACCCAGTAGTCTGCCGATAAATATTTAATCACTGGCTCCCCAGTTGTAGCATTTGCTGACTTGCAGCATTCACCAGTTTCCATGGTGTCAGTTTCACTCTCATCATGTCTAGTTTCAAGCTACCAACATCACATCACTGAGCTTGGAGATGGGAAGAGATTCTCACCATTATATATATTCTCACCATTATATATTTCTTTCTTTCTTTCTTTTTGATTTTTAAAAAAATTATTTATTGGAGTATAATAGCTTTACAATGTTGTGTTAGTTTCTGCTGTACGACAAAGTGAATCAGCTATATGTATACATATATCCCCATATCTCCTGTTTCTTGAGCCTCCCTCCCACCCTCTCTATCCCACCCCTCTAGGTAGTCACAAAGCATCGAGCTGATCTCCCTGGGCTACGTGGCAGCTTCCCACTCTACTATATACAGTATTTCTACCATACTGACACAAGTGACACAACTTCAGTGGAATAGACCAAAGTAAAATGCAGTAAAATAATTAGGAGTTTTGAGTTTTGATTACCTTTGTTTTTAACAATCTATTTGATTGTGTCTATTATTTAATTTTTGATAATGACTATGTTTAATTCCTGAAAATTTAACAATCAATTTTCAGCAGGGCTCCAGGCCATCAGTGTAGTATTCCACCTCGGGTTTTTCCCTTAGATCCTGTTCTGCATTCAACCTAGCATCTTTGTCATTCTCCTTCCCTTGAGTTAGACAAGCATCAAATGCTATGGAAGGAAACCTCACGGAATTGCCCTTTAAAAGAACTATTCTTAAGCTCCCTATGAACTTACTTAGGTCATTTTCAAAATTTAAGGCAATGAAATTCCAGCACTGACCGTAAATAATACCTTTGTGAATACAGTCGAGTTGCCCACCATGCAAAGGTTTCCACATCAATACCCTCTGTACCCACTATAAAATGTGTCATCTTGTGATTCCAGTGAGTGGAGCATCTTTCAGGACACTTGCAAGCCCCCAAGGGACCTGGATTTGATTAGTGAAGATACCCATGACCACTCTCCAGAGAGCATTCATTAATTCCATCTCCCAGGGCTTGTACTGCCTACACAATGTGCCATTTTTATTTCTACGTTACTTTATATATTACGTTGTCTCTCTCTGGAATTCACTTTTCCCATTCTCGGCCTGTGAAGTTGCTCTATACTTCAAAGCTTGAATCAAATGACACCACTTTTGAGAAGACTCAATGTAACCAGCTCCCTCCCTGTATTCCCAGAGTGCTTTGCATATCCTAGTAACTAATACAGAGTTTAGGCTTCCCACACTAAATTCTCAGCTCTTCAAGTTAGACGTCATGCCTTCTCTACCTTTGCATCTCCTGTACCAACAACAGAGAGGTTCAGTAAATGCCAGCCGTTTTTAGCAACGAGGTTTGTAGATGAATCTGGAATATGAGTGGACGCTGTACACGAAAACACGGAAGGCCACCTTAGCTGACAGTAATAGATGTATAGTAACAAAAGCGCAGGAAGAAGTTACCCCACTGCCCCTCTATCCCGGTTAGTTGTCTAAACCAGCACTAGTTGTTAAGACCCACATAACAGCAGGCACAAGAGGAAGCAATGTGGATAGTGAGAGGTCTAGAAAGTGTTCAGTGGCGACATTTCACTAGTAAATCTGAATATTTTATAGGGGAATATCTAGCTGCCTTCACTTATCTGCTGGTCTGCCTGTGTGAACCGAAATTGCACAGTGGGTGAGTGTTAAGAGGGAGTCACAGTGGGGCTGGATATAAGGGCTTCATCCTAAACATTAGCACACAGCAGCAAAGAGAGGGACCGCCTCACAGCTGCCAGGGCTCCATCTCTAGACTGGGTTCCAGCAGGGCCTCTGTGTGTGTTGCCGTGGGGATGCCTGAGCTCAGAGGAGGTGGGCCTGGATGACCTACGCACTCCCCTGCAATTCCATGAGGCAGTGGTTTACTTACATCATGACTCTAAACCTAGGGAGACTTTCGTACAGACACTCTTAGAACTGGGATCCCCATATTCCTTCCAGCAAGCGGGAAAAGTAAGTTCAAATGACTCTCCAGGTTACGTCTATGCAGTTGCTTCACTTGACACTGTGTACGCCGAGGGTCCCTATCACATCCAGACAAGTGTGTGGAACCAAAGTATCCCCAGGTCACGTCCATGCAGGATTCTAACAGCAAGTAGGAAGCTGGACCATTAGGCTAAAGTCACTCAAGAAGTCTAAAGTCAAACTGGGATGAAAATCTTGGGGATCTAAGTCCTGGTTACGGTCTCCAGAAATAGCACCTGGGATAAAAGTCATTAAGAAAGGATGGCTCCGATAATAGCAGGTACACCCTCAAATCCCCTCTTCCAGGGCCCTTCACATTGTTGAGATTGGGGCAAGGGCTTTTTATACAATTCCCTGATTGGAAATCCCACCAGCTAACTGTCTAGATCAGCACTTCTCAAATATTACGGCGCACTGTGAATCGCCCTGGGGTCCTGTTAAAAATGCAGATTCGGATTCAGCAGGTCTGGGATGGAGGCCCAGATTCTGCATTTCCAAAAAGCTCCCAGGAGATGCCAATGTGGTTCCAGGGATCACACTTTGAGTAGCAAGGGACCACAGGCAAGTTTTTAAAGAATGCCACGCCTGGGAGATGCTGCCTATGACAGGGCAGTCACTGTGAAGGAATAAAGCATGTGACACCTTCTCCAAATCCGGCCAGAGACCCCACTCCTACAGGAACACTGTGAAAAACAGGCAAGAGACTGTTGTAGGCTGTTGGTTATTTTTACATTTTTAGGCGGAAACGTGCAGAGATGAGAGTCACAGAAGAGAGTCTCTCAGGAGGAAAATCTGAGTGGATTTGTGTGCTGATTGAGAAGGAAAAAGCTGAAGGAAAGTGTTTGCATATCAGGAGGAGATAATTGCCTCCCATTTCGTTTTTCAGTTTTTCACAAAATTTGCAAGGAGGGTACGTAATTAGTCCCTAGAGACTTAGAGGAAAGAAAGTTCTCAGGATGAAAAAAATGTTTTCCCAGCTGGCCTTTACTGCAGGATCCAACGTATCTGCCCACCTTTTTGGAGAGGCCCACAAATGGGAATGTGTCCCGTGGTAGTTATTTTTTAAAAAAAAAAAAAAGCTTACTTGAAGACCAAGCTTCCAGGCAATAAGAGGAGACTCGGGCCTCCAGGCCACACACTCTGTAGGGGGATGCTTGCCCCTCCCACCAACTCCTTTCTTCACAGGCTTGGGTCTGGGGTGGTCCCCACACTGTCACTGTCCCCACTGCAAACGAGGACCAGGGCCTCTCTAGACACCCTGTAGGCGGAGCTAGCTCCCGAAGTCAGAGGAAGTTTGCACGTATTCTTTGTCCTGTTTTGCTAATCCCAGCCCAGTCCACATTCAATCTGGTATAAGAAATCAGCCACCAGAGCTATTCCCACTCATACCCTCCTTCCATGACTTCCTAAACCATTCCCAGATTTCCAAGGAATGCCTCCGCTCATCCGCCCACAGCCCATTACCCACAGTACCCATCCTGTTCCACTTCCTCCTCACCAGCCTTCTATCGCCTCTGCCTTACCCCGCAGGGCTGCTGGCAACCTCCTGACCAGGCTGCTTCCCGGAAACCCAACCTCAGAGGGCCCTCCCTCTGGGCCACGCATCTAAGGTTCTGTGGGAGAAGCGGAGTGCTAGCCCTTGAGAAGACGATGGTAGCAAGTCTGGGGTCAATGATCCAGCTCTCCCCTCTTCCCTGAGTGCATAGGAAGGATTGAAAAAAAGAAAAAAAATAAAGAATGAATCGCATGCCCTTCTTTCTAGGCATGGGGCCCTCATGACCTTGCTGTATACGGGGATTGAGAAAGTGGCCCCCAGAGAGTCATTTCTCTTTAAAGGCAAGAGGTCTGGGGCCAGGAGGGCGTAGTGGGCAGCCTGGGTGTGACTGCTGCCTCTACTCCAGGAGCAATCCCACATGGGGGTCCCGACAAAAGGCACATTGTTATTTCTGTTTTGAGGATGCCAGGCCTCTCTGCTCTTCTCCAAGAATCTCCCGCCTTCAGAATCCCATCCTAGACTCTGAAGCCAGTCCCTAGGAAAAGAACACCCCCCCCCAAATCTGCACACAAAGAAACGTAAAGGAATGTGAACAAAACCGTAGAGCAGGACCAGGGAGGAGAGATTTTAACAGCACGTTTCATAATAAGAGCTCCATTTACTGAGTTCTTAGTACATACCAGACCCTGTGCTAACAGCTTCATTTGGATTATCTTTTCTTTTTTTTTTTTGCGGCACGCAGGCCTCTCATTGTTGTGGCCTCTCCCGCTGCGGAGCACAGGCTCCGGAAGTGCAGGCTCAGCGGCCATGGCTCACGGGCCCAGCCGCTCCGCGGCATGTGGGATCCTCCCGGACCGGGGCACGAACCCGTGTCCCCTGCATCGGCAGGCGGACTCTCAACCACTGCGCCACCAGGGAAGCCCGAATCACACATTTTTGAAATAGCGTACACCCCTGACCGTAGAGACACTCTACTCTTAATTGTCCAATAACTCTCGAGGTATTTTTTGGCTGGCTCCTTCTCTAGCTCCTTGTCTTTCCACTGTTTTCTAAATACGAATGTCCCCGCATCTCTCTTCTCATCCTTCTTTCCTCTCTCTAGTCTCTCCTTCAGAAAACTCACCTTCTCCCTTAACGAGAGCAATCCTGAAAATGTAAAAGAGACTCTGCCTTTTTGTTCTCAGCCCACATCTCACACTACCACATACTCAACATGTGTAAAAACTACACACATAATCCTCTCCTCCCCCAAAGTCAATATCCTGTTCATGGCCTCCCAAACCCCCAGTTATCCAGGCTTGAAACCTGGGAGGTATTTCTTTTGTTGTTGTTGCTTTGTTTTGTTTTTCTAAATTTATTTTATTTATTTTTGGCTGTGTTGGGTCTTCGTTGCTGCGCACAGGCTTTCTCTAGTTGTGGCGAGCGGGGGCTACTCTTCGTTGCAGTATGCGAGCTTCTCACTGCAGTGGCTTCTCTTGTTGTAGAGCACGGGCTCTAGGCACACAGGCTCAGTAGTTGTGGCGCACGGGCTTAGTGCTCCGCGGCATGTGGGATCTTCCTGGGCCAGGAGTTGAACCTGCGTTCCCTGCATTGGCAGATGAATTCTTAACCACTGTGCCACCAGGGAAGTCCCTGGGAGGTATTTCTGAGTTCTCCTTCTTTCTTCTAAACCACTTGGAATTGTTATCCTTAGAAATATACTTTTTCTCATCCTGTCCCCTTCCTTTTTTCATAGCCACCAATTAGGTTCAAGGATTCACTTCCTCTTAATCATCACAACAGCATTCTTAATGGTTTTCTTATTTGTACATTTCTGTATATGTATTTGTACATTTCTGTATTGGATCCAACCTATCCATATCCTGCTGTTATATTTATTTTTCTAAAGTATTATGTCCATAGGCTGTTTTTTTTTAATAATCTGAGGCAATGTTATTCCATTTATACATTACTTTCAACGTCATCTACCTTCATACAGAAAAAGACTACAAGGACACATTTTAAAATATTAACAATGAGGGGATATGGGGATATATGTATATGTATAGCTGATTCACTTTGTTATACAGCAGAAACTAACACAACATTGTAAAGCAATTATACTCCAAAAAAGATGTTAAAACAAAAAAAATATTAACAATGGCTATCTCTAGGTGTGGATTATAGGCATTTAAATGTTTTCATATGTATATATAGCTTGTTTTTCAAATTCTTTTTATTTGAACACATATTATTTCAGTATCAGAAAAAAAATGTTTTTAAACAACATCTATTCCCTCCCTTGTCTATAAATCAAGCACAAACTCTCCCTGGTAATCCCAGCTTTCTACAGCTCCACCCATCTACCCCTCCAGCCTAACATTCACCTCCTTCTTACTGCATGATTTGTGCTTCCACCAAGCTGGACCACTCGCTATTCTCCAAATATTAAATCCACCCTCTGCTTGCACACCCTTTCCTTACTCTTCCCTATGCTCAGAATACCCTGTCCTGCCATCTCTGCCTGGAAGATTCTTACCCACACTTCAATGTCTCTCCTTTATGAAGCTTCATCCTCTATCCAGATGTGAACTTGTCCTGTCGGGAATTCTCAACGAGGGAAGTTAGCATGTTCCGCCTTGCGTGATAATTTTTCTTGTGCCAGTCTCGTCCCAAACACTAGATTCCTCATTTCTCAGTGGCAGGCCTCTCTTTTCATCTTTATAGCCCTCACAACACCCCACTGCAACGTGTCTTACAAAGTGTAAGGACTTCATAAATTTTGGTTAAACAAATGCATGAGTACATCTGTTGGGTTTTCTTTCCTAATCCTGAGAAGTCAAGTCTTGCCAAATGGAAACTCACGTTTTCTTTCATGATTATTTGAATGTGTGCATTACAGACTTTAATAGCTGGTAAGGGGGCAAGCATGGCCTGACAATTTCTTATCAGAAAGATAGGATGAGACCAGATGTGTTTCAGAATCCAATCCCAGAAGGGTCTGGGTACACCCTGTAATCAAATACGCTACTATTTCTGCAGCAAAATACACGAATATGCACACTAAATGGAATAAATAAAGGCAATAAATGGCCTCAAGTAAGTTCAGATCAAGTTTCACTACCTAGTTAGTTTGACCCAAAATTAGAAAAGAACTTTCAGTTGTCAAAGCATTTTTGATTACAGCCTTGTAGATCAGGGGCTGTGAATGGTTAGACCTCATTCACTGAGTGCCCACCACGTACTGGTTCCTACACCGCAAAACAACTGTGAAGGTTGCCATCTCCGTATCACAGGTGATAAAAACCGAGACTCAAGATGTTTAAGGATCTCCACCCCAGGTCACATAGTTAATAAATGTACAGCTGGGATTTGAACCCAGAGTCTTCTAACTCCAATACCTACTCATTTATAGTCATTAAAATGCCAAACGTGAAATCTTCCCAGTTTTCAAACAGCGCCACACCGATCTCTGAACACAGGATTCAAAGTCTATTGCTTAGGTCTGCAAACAGGGGGAGTATTTAATAAATGGTGAATAAAGGAATGTACTAAAGAATAAATTCCCATGATGGGCTGTTGACCATCAGTGATGAGTAAGAGACAGTGATGGGGAGGAAACAGGGAGGGTGTCCCTTTCCTCAAAGAAAGGATCTAACTTGGGTCTCAGCCATTACTGTGGAACCAGTCAGAGGTCCAGCCCTGAGTGCTCTGTCACTCACGGGGAATCCACGACCATCAGGCTTTCAGGGGGCTGCTGGCCCTCCACTTACCACTTCTCCGATTGTGATCTCACCCTACCCGGCCCCATACTGATGTGTGTCACATCCTGTGGGTGTTACAGATGCATGAGCAATAATGAGGAATTCAACGCATGGGCCCATTTTATGTTTCATTCACCATCACTGCCACCCAGAAAGCAGTATCTTTCTTACCCGATAGGTTTCCATGACATCGCATCCGGAGGTTCAACGTTCTAAAACATCTGAAGTCCTGAAATCAGAGGTGAAAGAGTTAATTCAGGGATGACCCTGGAGTCAGGAATACTGCATTCTGTGCAGCAGGCTTCACTCCACCTCACACTAGCCAGCGTCCTTTTCAAACTGACCACCTATTTATACCCTCACCCCAACCCATCTTGTCTTCCTCCTGCCAACCTCTCTCCTGTCTTCTGGACTTTTCACCCTTAGACTTTCCTCTCCCTGGTTACGGTCTCACATCCCCTCTCAGCGTTGATGACTGGTGCCCCCTGTTTGTTCACGATGCGTGCCTGTCCCTTCACGTTCATTCAAGACTCTGAGCCACGGCCCCCCCAGACTCCAACTCGGCAAACTGGAGCCAACGGTTCGGGACAAGCCCCCTGGAGTACGTTTTAGGACCCACTGTACTTGTCGAGTAATTTTTTTTTTTTTTAACGTTCAGGCAATGCTTTATTTAAATCACCAAAAATAAGGTTTTATAGGAAAGGAACTGTAACAAGCACACGTACAGCTGCAAATTTTCTTTTGCCATCAATATCCACTCCCTCTAAAATATTCTGGGACGACTTTTCAGTTTCCAAGCACAACTGATGTTTTATTGCTCAGCTCATCACAAGAATGAAAACGGTTTGCAAAACAATTTTGTTTAATGCTAACAAATAACTAAAAAATGCGGTTATTGCTAACAAGTAACTCCGTCTACTGAGACAGCCCAACCTACACACACTTCGGTGAACATTTCACTGTGAACACAACTGCTCTTTTCCCACCGTCACAGATGACAGGTACCGTGGCAAGGGTCAGATGCTGGAGGCCCGTTCAGGCACCTAGGAAGTAATCCTTAACAGAAATAACTACGGTAGGTAAGCAGCTCAAACAAACGGGCCCACCTCTGCCACACCTGCCCCAAAGGGGGTGTCGCATTGGCTCTGCCTCTAAGGAAGGCCCACCAACTCCCTCGTTCTTTACTGGGAACCGAGAGCGCAAAGCCAGATAGAGAAGCTGTTCTTCCAGAACCATCAAAGCCTTAATAAATCGCCCTGGGGTTCTTCGTGCTGTCGTGCGCCTCACAGGCAGCAACATAGGCAGACTCTGGGAAAAAGTCATGGTATTCTGCTAAAAACCTCAGAAAGCGATCCAAGTGCTTCAGTAAAGCCTTCAGATTCTTCTCAGAAGAGGACATCTTTCCAAGGATTTCTGGAAGTTTCACGAATGATCGCAGTAAGTGTTGTGCCCCATAAATGTAAGAGGGTGGGGGCGGCTGGTCCCCTGGGGGTAACTGTCGGGTACAAGTTTCCAGGAGAGGACCTCATTTATTTCATTAGTTCTTCTGCCTTCAAAGCCAGCAAACACCGCCACTCCCTTCCTTGCGCGGGGTCAGAGGAACACGTGAGGATGATCTGCTGCGAACAGGTGTCTTCTCTTCCAGGTGCAGGCACAGCCTGGGCATGCTGGCAGACGTGTCCTGCTGCCGGCGCTTGGGCTGAGGCGAGGCGCTGCTCTCAGCCTGTCGCGATTGGCAAAGTGGCGTGTGGACCGCCTCCGAGACTGCAAGGCTTCCGGCTCGGCTTTGCGCCTTTTGGGGGTGGCCGGTTCGCCTGTGGTTCGCTGACTCTCTGTGGACTGTGGTGTGGATGGATTCAACAAAGGTGGGCTCGGAGAGACATCGTCCTGGTTCCCATTAGTGTTTGTGGTACTTTCCTGAATCGGAAGAAAAAATTTGGACGAAGTCACCTTTTTATTACTGAACTTGTTCATATGGATAGAGCAAAACCAACGGGAGAGTGTAATCGGAGGTTATTCTTTTTTGTTTTGTTTTTTTAAATATATATTTTTTTAATTAATTTATTTATTTTATTTATTGATTTCTGGCTGTGTTGGGTCTCCGTTGCCGCACGCGGGCTTTCTCTAGTCGCTGTGAGTGGGGGCTACTCTTCATTGCAGTGCGCAGGCTTCTCACTGCGGTGGCTTCTCTTGTTGCGGAGCGCGGGCTCAGTAGTTGTGGCGCACGGGCTTAGTTGTTCCGTGGCATGTGGGATCTTCCCGGACCAGGGCTCGAACCCATGTCCCCTGCATTGGCAGGCGGATTCTTAACCACTGCACCACCAGGGAAGCCCCTCAAAGGTTATTCTTAATCCATCTACAATCTCCTTACAAAGGTCAACGTTCTTTTCTGCTGGGATATCTTGCACATTCATGTTGGCGTGTGGCATAGCATATGGTGACGCGGCCTCTCATTGGCTGAAAAGGCTGCATTGATAGCAAAATGCTTCACGTACGATTCCAAAATAGTTATGATGTTGGTCTGGCACGGAAGTTTCACTAACCGTTTCCTCCTGTTGATATAGTAACGATCGTCCTCAAGCTTCTTCTTCAGAACTTCAGGGGTTTCTATAGTTTTGTTCTTTCTTCCATTTCCTTTTTTGCGTGCAGCTCTGGTTCTTCCTTCACTTCAGTCTTTTCTTCAATATCACTTTCTTCACTTATTTCTTCATCTTTTTCTTCACTACTGTCATCAGAGGAACTGCTGCCTGAGTTTTCAACATTTTCATCTTTTCTTCAGCAGGGAGGCTTTTTAAGAGAGTCCACACCAGGCAGCCTGCAGCCCTTCCTCTCTCTTCCTGTGCTTCTCAGGCGAGCTACAGCTTTTCTTGCCAATTTACGCTGCAATCTCTGATTTTCATCGGTGTCACGAAGGACATGATCTTCAGCTGCCCATCTATCCCAGCTTCTGTTCCAACATTAAAATGGATCAGATATTCCGGGATCGTTCTGCCTTTTTCATCTTTCCCAACAATAACATCGACCATCTTGGCAGCCATCCAGCACTCGCGCCTTGGTGGGGTCAGGCTCGAAGCACAGCACTTCCTCCCCTGAGTGGAATTTAAATTTCATGCCCTCGCTGCCACTCGTTTGCTCATCGTGGTGGAGGGCGAGGCTCTGGGGTGGGCGGAGCGCGGGCGGTGGGGGACTTGTTGAGTAATTCTACATTCCAGGTTTTTGTTTACGATACTGCCAAATTAACATGGGTGAAGTTTAAGTTGAATGTAGAATCAACTTTTCTCTGCGTCGGGGTCTTCTGCAGACCAGAGTTTCCTCGGTGTAGGCTCTGTGGAAGCCCTTGCTACAGAACAAAACCTCTCTCGGGCCCAGGCGTCCTGCACCCCGTGACCAGGCAAACTCAACTTCAGTCAGGAGATAATGAGGTGTCCCATCAAACCAGGCCAGGCGTCGCCTGAGACATTACAAGGCAGGCTGCTCAAGGCCTTGGTTGGCCATTTAGTGCGTGCTTTGCACCAGGCCACACACTGCCTATACTCGACAGTCTGGGGTCCCCGATGTGTCCTCAGTTTCCCTTACTCATTCCTGGTGAGCATTCTCACTGGCAAGAGATCCTGTTCCTCTCATTCAAGTCATTCATGCTGTAGGTTTTATAGGTCAGATTTCTGTTAAGATGTCAAATAGCAGGTATAAAAAGCCGTTGTGTCCACACAATAATCCTCTAGAGACTTGGAAGCCATCTGAAAGACCCCTCCTTGTTACACATCTTTCTCTCTCCACATCAGTCTTCTCAGTTCTCCTGGCTGAGTTATTCCTATGCGTTTTGGCTTCTCTTCCTACCCCAGAAAATGACTCTTAAAAAAAAAACATAACTGGGAATGCAGACGGGGGTGACGGTACCACCACCACGGTTTTTTGTAGCGATGATTCTGATCATCAGTGTCTTGGGACATGTCAAGCTTCTCAAGAGAATGAAAAAGTGGGGATGACGAATGGGACAGAGGGATGGACAGAGTATGGACCTGAATATTCCCTTATGGTTCACTGGCCTTTACAAGGGGCGGTGACAGAGGGAGGACACAGAGGGAAACAGCAAACTGGGGCAAGCAGACCGGCCGGCAGCAAGAACTGGAGCGAAGAATGATGCAAGAGGACGACGTGTCAGGCAGCGAAAGGTCTGCGAAGACTCGAAGAGAGGCCAGAGACGCATCAGGAAGGAATCTAGGCTGAGCGTGCCCTGAACCCAGGTCTCTAAGGAAGGAGCAGATGGGGTGGGATGGCACAAAGACCTTTAGCTCCTCCCCAAGAGGAGGGGCAAGATGAGACCAATGCAGGGAATGGAGTCTTGTCGCCATGAGCTTCATGGCTGCCCCCAAATCAGCAATAGCACAGGCGGCAAGAAGACAAAGACAACTCGAATCATTCATCGTATTCACGCTTCACTCATTCATTCAGGAAAATATGGCTGACAGCGTTTGGTACTACCAGCGCTCTAGGAATACAGTGGTGAACAAAACAGACCCAGAACTTACAGGCAAATTGGGAAAACAGACAATAGAGAAGTTTTAAAATGACAAACTATGACCAAGTGCTATGAAGGCAATGAAAGGGGCATGACAGAGACTGGGGGGAAGGCAAGGGACTCACCCATGTAAGGTCCCATCCGCCGCCCAAGTCCAGATGCAGGATTCGGCCGTGGCAGTCGCACCCGGTGGACAACAGCGCAAGTGCAATAGGTTGAAAGGAGCAAAGAGGTCCCTCTCACGCTTCCTGCGGGTGCAGTTGCCAAACCCGGGACCTGTGGGGCAGACCAGAGTAGACAGAATCAACACAACACCAGGGTGGAGACAACTCACCCTGCTCGGGCCCCTTTCTCTGTACTCCCTTCGTCCTGCTATCCAGGCACTCCTGGCTGGAAGATCTGAACCCAAAACGCACTGGGAAAAGTGGAAGCGTCCAGCTCTCCTCAGTGCTGACGCTGTGCTCCAGCAGGCTTGAATACAGCACGACAGCAGGTCTGAAGGAGCAGCTGCCTCCCCTGGGGACTTGGGAGCATCCTCAGTTTGGGAGATGTGAGCTCCAGGGTGCAGGCAGGCAACTGCGAGGCCACAGGGGCCTCCCGGGGAGCTGTGACCGCTCTCTCTCCCTCTGCTGTCCCCTCTGGGCACAGGACTCAGAGCAGCCCAACAGCCCTGCGATCTGGGCTCTGGGGCGAGGCAGAGAGGGAGTAGGGGCAAAGCAATGGGCACCAGTTGCTTTAGACGCAGACAACTCAGGAGCAAAGACAATGAGCTAAGAAATCTCTTCATCTCTGGTCAACCCAGAGGGAAAAACTGGATCCAACTGTCTTCTTTTCTTATAAACTGGGAATGAGAGAGATGTAGAAGTACTAAAAACATCTCTTTTAGAAAAAAAGGAATCACCAGGACCTGAGCATCAAGATATCGGGGAGGTTTACTCTCCTGCCCAAGAACGATCTTCGGAGCATCTTCTCCCAGGGCTTCAGTTTGCCCACTTAAGCAGGGGGCATGAGTCCTAAATGCAAATGTCTGAGTTGGTACTGGGAGGAGAGGAATCCATGATGAAGGGATCATGGTCATGCTTAGCAGAGAAAAGGTATCAACTGAAACCAGAGTGAGACATTGAGGACGTGCTTACAATTATGAAATAGTAATTATACATGCACACATGTACTATTTATAATTTTGTATATCACATAAGTTTATGAAGAAATGAAAAAATATTGCAAAGACACATTTTAATAGAGGTAGAATTCCATCCTTGTGAAAACCCAAACCAAAGACATCTTGTACTTCTTTATCAGCAAGACCAGCTTCCCTGACTTCACCAACCCAAGGACACGCATCACCTCTACTACCTAAGGATCCGGGGAATTACATACTTCTTCTTCCTTGTTCCTGATCTCTCTCACAGCAATAACACCTTTATCATGTGCTTCCCACAGGCACTGTCTCATCTGAGTCACTAAACAACCCCGTGAAGCAGCTGTTATTGGCGTCTTCATTTCCTCGCTGATGGTACAAAGGAAGCCGTTACTCTAGGATGCATCTAGGTGGTAGCACCTGGGTTTGAACCCCAAAGAGCAGAGAACAAGTGATCTTTGATTTGTGTACTTTAGACTTTTGTAGACATGACCTTGCCCACACTCATACCTAACTCACCTTTAACATTGCCAAGTTCATAGATCTGCAGATCTATGAACATTTCAAGTTATCTCATACAGCATCCCGTGCCACGTAACAGTTCAGTTTTGTCTGTGCAATTATTTAAGTATTTTAATGGGAAGATAATAAAAGGAGAACATGGAAAACTGAAAAGTGATGATGCCTGTGATTAAAAAAAAGTATACATCTCATAAATGTAATCAAGTAAAGCCATGTTGAGAAACACTGGGCATAGTAAGGGTGGAGCATTTTTGGCTTCCATCCAAAGCTGCTTGACTCTATGTTCAAAGAAGAAAGAACAAAATTAAATAACATTAAAAAAATCCTGGAATGCATAATGTAACCAGATACATCAGCTGATAGATCAGCTAGAAATAGTTTGAGAGTAGGGGTGTCTTTTTTGGTGGAATTCATCAGTAGAGGTAGAAAGGGAAGAAAACATCACACTAAAGATGTGATGAGATGAACACAGGAAAGGCCAGAAACGTGTCTCATTGGATTCAGTAACTAAGCTAAGCTTACTCTGTCACCAAGTCTCCTCACACGCAGCTAAAGTCCTTCTGTCACCCGAACAGTGTGTTAACTTCTATTACTTGGGCTAATTGCTATGCAGGTGGAGCCCAGTAAGAAGGAACAGGCGCCTAAGATTGCACGTTGTGAAAAGAACACACCACCTACTCCCTAACTTCCCAAGTGTTAGAAATCAGAAGCATAGCTAAGGAGAAGCAGGATTACACTTCCCTGAGACCAGGCAACCAAGTGTGGGGGGGTGTCTAACAGCATTTTATGAAGGGAAATGGGTAGATATGATGGCTGTTAAGGCCACGATGGAAAGATAACACATGGTGCAGAGTGAAGGCGAGATCATAAGTCATGCCCACGGGAAGGCTTCTCTGTGTTTGCTACCCTGCAACCAAAGACTGGAGACCACCCTCAGCCCCACCCTCATATATGGGAAGAGCTACTGAGAAGTCGTTTAGGATTTCCTATTCCATTTCATCACAAAATCAGGGTAGTTTTCAATCCTGGTACTTAACTTGCACTGGACTTATTTTCTTTCTCCAACTTTCCTCAATTACATCCCTGGTGATACACTTCTCTTATTCCAGGATTCCTTGGACTTTCCTGGAAGAAGCAAAAAGGAACCTCCTGTTTTTCCACTATTAGGTTTTTACATATATCCAGAAGATACTGTTTGGTTACCCCTAATATCCCATCCTATGCCTCAAATGAGACAGCTCTGAGTTGCAGGTAATGATGAAATTGTTGATTTCTCATTTGGAATCGTACTTTGGAGTCCACTGTTGAGAATTAGAATTCCAGGCAAGACTTCCCACTCTTGCCTTTGATTCTTCATTCTCCATCCTCTATTCAAAACTCTTCTGTTGGGGCTTCCCTGGTGGTACAGTGGTTGAGAGTCTGCCTGCCGATGAGGGGGACGCGGGTTCGTGCCCCGGTCCGGGAGGGTCCCGCATGCCGCGGAGCGGCTGGGCCCGTGAGCCACGGCCGCTGGGCCTGTGCGTCTGGAGCCTGGGCTCCATGACAGGGGACGCTGCAGCTGTGAGAGGCCCGCGTATCGCAAAAAAAAAAACAAAAAAACAAAAAAAACCTTCTGTTTCCATTTGGCTTATCTTCTCTTGGTCCCCTAATCACCCTTTTTGCTCTTTAACTCCCCATAACCTGACATAAAATAGCTCTACCCATCCAAAGATCTGGTTTACAGAGTACGTTCCCCATAGATCTGTGGGAGAAACAGTCCAAGCTTGGTGAACATCTACTTTCATAATAAATTTACATAAGAATTCTGGGGGGGAAAAACACAGTACATCTATCTCAAAGTCTGATTCCAGGATAGAGTCCCATGAACATTTGTCTAAGCTCTGGAAGATAAGATCTGAAGGCAGAATTTAAAGGAAATATGACAGCCATGCTTCTGTGAGATATCTGTCGTTTTCTACAATTCTCATCCTTTTGCCCAACCTATGGGAAAAATACGTTTTTCTTGCTGGAGCTGCAAATACCTCATTAAGTTCATGAGCACTTAAATATGGTCATGGGCACAACTATCATCACTTTAATGTTCAAATGATAAAGTGTAACAAAAATGGAGAGGGTTTTGAAGCCCCAAATCATTTTTTTCTTTATATTTTTTATCATCTTTATTGGAGCATAATTGCTTTACAATGGTGTGTTAGTTTCTGCTTTATAACAAAGTGAATCAGCTATACACATACATATATCCCCATATCTCCTCCCTCTTGCGTCTCCCTCCCACCCTCCCTACCCCACCCCTCTAGGTGGATACAAAGCACCGAGCTGATCTCCCTGTGCTATGCGGCTGCTTCCCACTAGCTCTCTGTTTTACATTTGGTAGTGTATATATGTCCATGCCACTCTCTCACTTCATCCCAGCTTACCCTTCCCCCTCCCCCCCCCAAATCATTTATAAGCAATTTTGTAACATATTTTGCTTGTATCTAGAAGCTGTGAGTGATCCATCTGAGGCTAAAGAAATGGTGGTAGAGAGAGAATGAGGTGAGGTGGAGAAATTGCGGGAGTGGGGAATGTTTAAAGAAACTGGGTTTAGAAAGTCATCACAAGGAACACAAGAAGAGCTGAATAAAGTGGAGGTGCTGCGATAATCATCCCACAAGAAAAATATCAAAGATAGAACAAGAGGATAGATGAAGAAATACTACCAAAGAGATTCTGCTTCATGCTAAGGCAAGACATTTGGCAAATCAAATGTAAGTAACTGTTCTGAGTGCCCAGATTCTGAAGAGATGCTGCTCAAAAATCCAAGGAAAAGGGCTTCCCTGGTGGCGCAGTGGTTGAGAGTCCGCCTGCCGATGCAGGGGACACGGGTTCGTGCCCCGGTCCGGGAAGATCCCACATGCCGCGGAGCGGCTGGGCCCGTGAGCCATGGCCGCTGAGCCTGCGCTCCGCAATGGGAGAGGCCGCAACAGTGAGAGGCCCGCGTACCGCAAAAAAAAAAAAAAAAAAAAAATCCAAGGAAAAGTCTGAGGGCAAAGCTTATGGATGGATTTGCAGCTCCAACAGGAAAAACGTATTTTTCTCATAGATTTGGGAGGAGGAGGAGAAGGCTAGAAAAAAAGAGAGTGAAAGCAACAGAGAGAGAAATAACATTAACAGGTAAACAAGCTCTTCCTGAGTGTGAGTGATTTCCTGACTTAAAAAAATGACCCCAAACCATGCTAAAGGAAGAATGAAATCAGGGAGTCCACCAGTGATTGTCTGCCTCTTCAAGCTTACACTTAGTAAAGATGAGGCACCTGTAATTAATCTCAACTGTATGTAATCTCTGCTTACATTTGCCTTAAGCTGTTTTGCCTGCGAGCAGATTCTGAGCTTGTTGCACTTCCTGGGGGTTGGTGGATGGTTAGATAAACCGTAAATAAGAGAAACGGAGACAGTCAGGAATTACAGGATATTTGTTTTAGAAAAAGAATATCACCCTCTGAAGTCATCCCTCTTCCTACTGTATAGGCAATAGAAAAATGTCCCAAAGCTGATGGGGTGAAAACTCTGCCTGGAAGAGAATCTTGAATCTGGGCCCACTCAAGGAGAGTTTGGTCACTTTCTGGCCTCCTTGGAGGGGAATACTTGGTAGGTGGGTGAATGTGAAACCAAAGGGTAGTTATCAGATCCATTAAACTGTAACTTGCTTAATAAATAATGAGCTGGAACCTGCCTTCACTGATCAAGCTCGCTTTAACTGCTGCTACAAAAGCCTGGCATGTCCTTCAAGCATCATGTAGCCTCAACAATAAGCTGTTTGTCCAAGTTGTTTTCCAGGAACTTGGAGTCAGCTGCGTCCAGTTCAAGTTTGGCCGGTTGAAGCTGGTTGGAACCACTGAGCCTCCAACTGGGCATGCGTGGGTGCCCGTCTCGGTGACCTTTTGACTTTAGAGGGCCAACAATTCCACACTCAGAACATGCTAATGCCACCATTTTCTAAACATGCACACCGTGAAGAATCCTGTAGCTTAGTTGCACCTGCACAGAACGACCATTATGAATCTGAGTCCTAGGACTAGTTTATAATTAAAGCCAATGCTTGGATTTATACTCTTGTTCCTGTCGTTCCTCTTTTGTTCCCTTTTGTCCTAGCCCATGCCTGTTTGATCACGTTTGCCTAATCCGTAAGGAGTAATGAATGTCAGGTGTCTTGAGACACAGCTTTCTGATAAGCATCCCTGTTTATGTGCTGTTCTGAGTTATCTTTCAGAGTCAGGTTACCTGCACAGATTACGTAGGGTCAGACCTCAGGTCATGGACCAGTAGACCAAAAACACGTAACAGATGAAGAAATAGCACAAGAAGATGACTGATCACTAGCTTTTTTGTTCTTCCCCTTTAAAACCCTTGACACAAAGACCAGAACGGAGTGGATCTGAGCCTCCCACTCCCTCACTTGGCGCCCTGCAATAAAATCCTTACTTTGCTGCAAACTCCTGCTGTCAAGACTGCAGCTCTCTGTGCCACGGGCACGTGAGCCCTTAGCTCGGTTTCCATTATCTCAAATTTTTCTTATTTCTAATCACTCTTCCCCACATTCTCCATGCCTCAGCTCTAGCCCATAAATATCACGAGCCCCTCCCCTTCGGGGAGGAAGATTTGAGATTTGTTCTCCTGTCTTCTCACTTGGCTACCTCGTGAATAAACCCTTTCTCTGCTGCAAACCTCGGTGTCTCAGCATTTGACTTGCTGCACGTCGAGCAAATGAAACTCGTCCAGTAACAAGTGTATGGTTGAGAATTCCCTTAGGAATCTGGGGGGCTTGGGGGATGGTGGAGATGGGCCCATAAATGGGTACAATATCTATGCTCTGTCTCTCACGAGACTAATTACTCTCACTTTGTGCGGACTTAGAATCTAAAGAAATAAGTGGAAGCAATGATCTCCTCTGAGATGGAACACACCTTTTTTTTTTAACTTTTTATTTTATATTGGAGTATAGCCGATTAACAATGTTGTGATAGTTTCAGGGGCACAGCAAAGCGACTCAGCCATACATATACATGTATACGTTCTCCCCCAGACTCCCCTCCCATCCAGGCTGCCACATAACATTGAGCATAGTTCCCTGCGCTATACAGTAGGTCCTTGTTTGTTATCCTTTTTAAATATAGCAGTGATTTTTTTTAACTTAGGAATTTCCCACTTCCTCACCTTGCCTTTCACCTCTTACAGTCCTCAGGCATTCTTTCTCATGCTCACATCACAACAGGTCTTCTTTTGTCCCAATTTCTGAGCTCAGATAGCACTCCTTTTCTCTACCTCCTTTCTATGTGTCCAAACTACCCAAGTCAAGACCAAGATGCATAAGAGTAATGGTAGTCATGGTGTCTAACAAGAGAAAAGAAAAACAGTTTCTTTTAGAAATAATTTGTGCTTTTTTCTTCTGATTACCAAAAGATAGAAATAAAAATTGCCTGTTATCCATCTACCCAAAGAAAATGAGAGTCACCATTTTGGAAAATCATAGCTTTTGAACCAAATTCAAAATGCCAGGTCTGAGAAATCATCCCACAGCCCTGTACACATGCATAGAAGATCTCTTCAGAGAACCAGGAAATTTCCCATCTCTGTCCTCATTCTCTGTTTATTAATCTATTTTTTCCAACTTTCAACATAGGACACTCTTTTTTCTAGGTTCAATTTATTGTTCTTCAGTTTTGCTTAATTACAAGTGTTGTATTAAAAAACAGAATATGTTTTCAGTTCAGTTTTAAGTTTATTTAGCCCTAAGACTTTTTTTGGAAACTTCACCCCATTCTTCTCTGGGGAGGTGTGGTATAAATTAAAGAAGAAACGTACACACTGTTTTAGCAAATTTTTTCCTTTCATGAAATTTGGAATGCCTGTTTATTATTCCTCATTCTTTGATGATTTATTTCGTATTCTTTTGACAGTTCACCTAGCCAGATCGAGAATCATTTTTGGTTGGACTAGGAAAGCAACTCAGAAGATGTTACAGTAAAGAAGTAGCGTTGAAACTCTGCCACAGCTACTACAGATTATAGACTAAATTTCTTATCAACTTCCTCATCTTTCTTGCTGCTACCTCTAAATAAAATGATGCATCTGTAGGGGCCATACCCCCAAGCTTCAGCCTGCCTCACAAAACCCTGTAGTCCCTCTATCTTTCAGGTGCCTGGTTAGAAATAATGAATTGTGGAGTTAGAGAATGGTGGAATAGGACACAATCTGAATGGCCCAGCTAATTGATAGAATTATAATTTATAGACTTGATCTGTAACTTAAATACCCACAGTTCTGAGTTCTTAATGACAACGAGGAAAGCAAGTCATTGGAGTGGAGTTCAGGAAGAAGTCAATGGGGTTGAGACGATCACTAGAGGCCAAGGTGTTGAATGGATTATCCACAGACATACTCATTACCTGGAATGATGGCATAACAGGGGGTGAGAAAGATAATTCCCAGCCAGAAGCCCAAGTCTTCGCTGATGTCTGGGAGAGCAACAGGTTACAGGGAGGAGTGATAAAGGAGAATATAATGAATGAAATTAGCCCCAAAGTAGCAGAGATAATCAAATTTAAAAGACTAAACTCAGACATCATCTTTTCCAAGAAGAAAGCACCGACTCCACCTCCACTTATTGCACTAAATGAATCTTTGAATGTCTGCATGGCACTCTGTGAAAGTTTCTACTGTATTATATGCCAAGTGGTGTCCATTAGGTTACATCTCTCTTAATTATGATCTTTCCTGGTAACTCGTACATAGAAGGCGCTGACTAAAAATTTGTTAAATTGAACTCTTCTACTATACTGTACTGCCTCCATCTAGTGTGATTAACGTTCACGCCTCACCTATTCCATGATGCTCAACCTAATTAGAATTAGCAGAGAGAATGTTGGATTGAGCATTATAGGTTATTTATCACTGTAAATGTTAAAAAGCATGAGTGTCAAAGTCGGAGAGCCCTGGGTGGCTTTACAAAGTCAAATCCTGACTTCACAATTTAGGCAACCTCTTTGAGCCTCCATTCCCTTCTCTGTAGAAGTGGAGAAAATAAACACACCACAAGAATGTTGCATACATTAAAAGTAATTTGCACTGTAATACGTATACAATTACCTAACAAGGTGCATTACATACAGTAGGGTTTTCTTTCTCTGTCTCTTTTCCTCTGTTTCCCTCTCTCTCTTCTCACACTCCTGAATTTGAGCGTGGTCATGCGACTTGCTCGGACCAGGCACATATCAATAGAAATGCCGTGACTCAATCATGGTGCACACGTTTAAGAGACTCCATGTTCTATTCCCACATTAACTAAGGAAACATGTAATTGTATTGAGATGCACAAGAAAGGCACCTAGAATCTTGAGCCATATCCGCACAGAAGATAGCTGCCCTGGACTCAGGATAGATTTTGCCTAGTGAGAGACTTTGGGTGTGTTAATCCCTCCTATTTCTATTACGTTTGTTACTAGAGCATCATCTAGCCTATTATGTAATATACCTTTGAACTTTGCCTTCTCTGAAAGCTCCTCTATCCTTTTGGGAAGTAGCCCTATGTTAATTCTTTAGCATGAATAGTAGAGGACAGCTATCGGAAGAATCTTTTGCTGATAGCTATGGTGTTGCAACTGCATCTCTAAATATAATCTTATCTTTTTCAAAGTCCTCCTGTTTCTACTAGCAAAGATGCTAGTAGAAACAGGGCAGTGTTACAGCATATTGTTCTATTATGATTATGTTTCTGATTTAGCTTCCTTTTTCTATGAAAAAGAACGAGAACTGATGCTAGCTCCCTGACCAAAAAAAATCAACCTGGAAAACACTACAGAAGAACTAAATGGACATATTAGAAATTTACTATTTTAGAAAAAAAATATTTTAATTTCTAAATAAAACAGTATTTATTTCTACTTATTATTTTAATATTGCTGAAATAATTTAATATGTATAGATATTGCATTTATTTCATTAAAATTAACAATTTGTTCATTTAATTAGTATTTATTTAACAATTAGGTTTTTTTAGACATAAAAAAATAAAGAAACCAAAATTAAAAGCTCAGCAGATGAGCTCATCAGCAGAATGGAGGCAACAGAGGAACGAAGCAGTGAACTGGAAAACAGAACAAAAAAGAAAATGGACAGAAAAAAAATGAACAGAGCTGTGGACACAGATAAAGCAGTGCTGAAAGGGAAATTTATAGCTAAGGGAAATTTATACTAAAATGTATACACCAGAAAAGAGAAAAAGTCCTAAATCAATCATCTAAGCTCCCACCTTAAGAACATAAAAAAAGAACCTGCTGTATAGCACAGGGAACTCCACTTCACTTCGCTGCACAGTAGAAACTAGCACAACATTGTAAAACAACTATACCCCAATTAAAAGAAAAATGTTTTTTGAAAAAAAAAAAAAACTAAAAGTTTCATTTCCAGAATAAAGAACTCCTAAAGCTCAACAACAAATAGACAGGACAATTAAAAATGAGCACAGGGAGATCAGCTCCGTGCTTTGTGACCACCTGGAGGGGTGGGATAGGGAGGGTGGGAGGGAGACGCAAGAGGGAGGGGATATGGGGATATATGTATATGTATAACTGATTCACTTTGTTATACAGCAGAAACTAACACACCATTGTAAAGCAATTATACTCTAATAAAGAAGTAAAAAAAAAAAAATGAGCACACGACTTGAATAGACTTCTAAGTTTTATATTGTGTGTGGTTCTGAGTAGCATGATGGAAAAAACAAAAAAAGAACCTAGAAAAAGAAAAGTAAAATAAACCCAAAGCAAAAGAAGAAATGAAATAATAAACCAAGAGCATAAATAAATAAAATTGAAAACAGAAAAGCAGTAGAGAACATCAATGAAAAGAAGATCTGGTTCTTTGAAAACATCAATAAAATTGGCAAATTTCTAAAAATGCAGACAATAAAAAGAGAAGACATAATTACCAGTATTAGGAACGAAGCAAGAGATATCACTATGGACACTGAAGACTTACAAGGATAATAAGAAAATACTACGAACAACTCTACACACATAAATTTGACAATTTATACAAGATAGACCTCTTCCAAACTAGCACAACTCACACAATACAAAATAGGTGTGAATTCTGAATACCCAATTACTATTAAGGAAGTTGAAGTCATAATTTTAAAACTCTCCAAAAAGAAACTTTCAGGCCCAGATGGTTTAACTGGATAATTCTACCAAAAATTTAGAGAAGAATTAATATCAGTTCTATACAGCCTCATTCAGAAAGTAGATGGAAAGGGGATATGTCTCAATGCACTCTAGGAAGCTAATATTACCCTAATACTAAAACCAGGTAAAGACAGTGCAAGAAAACCATAAACTAATATCCTTCATGAACATATACTCAAAAATCCCTACCAAAATATTAACAAAGAGAATTGAGCAATATGTAAAAAGAATTATCAAAATGACCAAGTGGGGAATTATTCCAGTGATATCAGAGAGATTCAATATTCAAAAATCAATGTAACCTACCGCATTAACAAGCTAAAAAAGAAAAGTGACATCAACCAGTGCAGAAAAAAGCATTTGACAAATTCAACACTCATTTATAATAAGAACTCTCAAAAAAATAGAAACAGAGGGGAAACTACCTCAACCTGATAAAGTGCATCTGCAGGAAAAAAACCTGTAGCTAACATTGTGTTTAATGGTGAAAGACTGAATGCTTTGCCCTTAAGACTGAGAATAAGGCACAGATGTCTGCTCTCATTACTCTTATTCAACATAGCACCAAATACAAGTTCTAACCAATACAAAAAGGCAATAAAAGGCATTTATGTCATAAATGAATAAATTAAAATGCTCTTACTTGCAAATGACATATTTGTCTATGTACAACTCTTAAGAAATCTCCCCCCAAAGCCCACCTAGAACTAAAAAGTGAGTTCAGAGGTTGCAGGATACAAGATAAACATGCAAATATCAATTATATTTTATATGCTAGCAGTGAACACATAGAAGATACTGAAATTTAAAATCTAATACCATGTACAATTTCTTAAAAAAGTAAAATACATAGGTGTAAATCTAACAAAATACATATAGGAATTGTATGCTGAAAACTACATAATACTGATGAAAAGAATCAAAAGATCTAAACAAACAGAAAGACAGGCATGTGAGTGGATGGGAAGTCTCAGCATCGTAAACATGTCAATTCTTCTCAAATTGGTATACAGATTTAGCACAACTCTTATCAAATTTCCAGCAAGATTTTTTATAGATATCAACAAGATTATTCTAAAATTTACATGGAAATGAAAAGGAATTAGAAAAGCGCAAACAATTCTGGAAAAGAATAAAGTGGCAGGAAATGTTCTACCCAATTTCAAGACTTGTTATATAGTTACAATAATCAAGACTATGTGGTATTGGCATTCAGGTAGACACACAGATAAATGGAACAGAACAGATAACCCAGAAATAGATCCACACAAATATGTCCAACCGATTTTTCACAAAGGTGCAAAAGCAATTTAATGAAGGAAAGATAGCTTTTTCAACTAATAGTGCTGGAGAAATTAGACATTCATAGATTTAAAAAAAACAAAAACAAAAAACCTTTAGAACCCTGACCCAAGTCCCATACCTTGTACGAAAATTTACTCAAAATGGATCATAGACAAATATAAAACATAAAACTATAAAACTCATAGAAAAAAAGTATAGGAGAAAATTTTTTCAGGAGCTAGGGCTAGGCATAAAGAGGCTTCAAACTTGACATGGAAAGCAAAATCCATAAAGAGAAAATTGGATAAATTGGACTTCATCGAAATTTATAATTTTACTCTGGAAACTAATCTGTTAAGAGGATGAAAAATCAAACTCTAGACTAGAAAAAATATTTGCAAACTAAACATCAAAAAAAGGCTATATCTAGAATATATAAAGAGCTCTCAAACCCAACATTAGAAATACAAAAAATCCAATTAGAGAGCTAGCAAAAGACAAGAAAAGGCATTTAATCAAAAAGGATATAAAGATAGAACAAAAAGCACATGAAAAGATGTTCAACATCATTAGCCACTGGGAAAATGGAATCACAATCAGATATAACCCATCATACATTTACTTATCAGAATACCTAAAATAAAAATAGTGACAACACTATATGCTGGTGAGGATGTGGTGAAACTGGATCACCCGTACATTGCTGGTGGGAAGGTAAAAAGCTATAGCCATTATTGAATAAAATAAGGGTTACAGCACAAGGGTTACATTATAAGGGTTGAACACAAGCACTGTAATACCACAACAGTTGATCTGATAACCAGGTCACCTACTAAATGACTAACAGGCGTGATGTGTTGGACAAAGGGATGATTCACATCTTGTCAGATGGAGCAAAATTTGCTCACCCTACTCAGAACAATGCATAATTTAAAACTTATAAATTGTTTATTTCTGGAATTTTCCACTTAATATTTTAGACCAACATGTCAACCAAATAGGCCATGGGTAACAAATCATAGAAAGCAAAACTGTACGCAGGGGTTGGGGAGGCGGTTACTGTATGGTTTTTTAAGATGTTACCATTGGGCGAAACTGGGTTAAGAGTAGATGGGATCCTTCTGTACTATTTCTTATAAATTCTTGTGAATCTACTGTTATTTCAAAATAAAAAATTTTTAAGAATAAATAAAAACATCTGCACACAAAGCATGATTATATGTTTTCCAAGAACACACATAGAAAATAGAAACTGAGCAGATTAAATTGCTTGCTGGTAGGAAAGGTGAGGAAAATGGGAATGAGAAATGAGGGTAAAGGATATACTTTGTTAATAGGTGAAAACGTTTTAAATTTTAAAAAATACTCTTAATTCAGTTGGAGCTCATTAGTTGGTTCATATTCAGTTGGTTCAATTCAGTTGGTTCAGCTCATTAGAGGCTGACTTGCCAGTAGTGGACTGTAACACAAGACCTATAACTCTTTATTGAATGCATCCAAAGTCATAAATGATGGGTCACAGCCAAAAAAATATACTTCTATGAGGTTTATACACTATCCGCAGAGTTCCAGATATACTCATAGGTATCACACAATTGGCTCAGATAGGTATGCAAAATACTGTTCCATTTTGGTTCCAGGTGTCAAGTATTTACACAACCACTGATGTAATTCGAGTCACTGTGTCACTACAGAAACCATTAAGTTGGCAAGTTTCCCATGTTTGGGGCAGGATGTTAACTGGCTCATTTTAATTGTTTGGATAATTAATTTGTAAAGGCATACTGCCATTAAAGAACAAAACAGGTTCAGCCTAATAAATATTATTTTTTAAAATTTTTTATTGAAGTATATAGTTGTTTTACAATGTTGTGTTAATGTCTGCTCTACAGCAAAGTGATTTAGTTATACATATATATACATTCTTTTTCATTATGGTTTATCATAGGATAGTGAATATAGTTCCCTGTGCTATATAGTAGGACCTTGTTGTTTATAAACTAATCTTATTATTTTTATGTCTTAGTTCTCTTTTAAATTTTCTGTGAAAGCATTATGTTTAAAGACAGAAGAGGACCACTTTCTGCTAAGGGTTTTTAGTAGATATTTTAAATAAGAAACTATGGGGAAATTCACTCGCAAGCTTCAGATCTGGAATTCCGGGAAGACTTTAGGTTTATCAATGCTTTTCCGCGTTTATGAGAAAACAGAAAGTTTAACAAACTCAGGCCCATTTGATCTTTAAGAATGTATTCAATTAGCAAGCTTCTATTCAGCAACTCTATATGCCAAGAACTACATTAGATACTGGTGAAAAATATAAATCAGACATAACCTCTATCCTTGAAGAGCTCAAAATCGAGTAAAGAAGACAGGTAAACAGAAAATTATAATTTAATGTGGAAAGGAATAAAGATATGAGCAAAATCCTGGGTGAGCAAAGGTGAGTAAAGAGAGGGTTGTAACTTGTTCTGAGGGAGCCCGGCAGAAGTGATATTCAAACTGTTCTTTAAAAAGAAGTAAGTGTGAGTGACAGAGAGGGAAAGGAAGTGCATTTGAGATAGAGGACAGGTATATGCCAGGCTTGAAGACATGACAGGAAATGGCATCTTTCCCACTTCAGGTTCTAAATCAGAGTCCTAGTTACGGTTCTTCTGGTTGCAATGCAATCTAGGAAAAGACCTCAGCAAGGTGAGAAATCAGGCATCTCTGAGGGCTAGCCATCCTTCCCTCCCTACATCCCCCACGTCACTCTTTTGCTCCTCCAGCTACTCTTTCACCCTCTTCCCTTTCCTGACCAACTTCCTCTGAGTCTCTCTACCTGATAAATCTTCATGACCATAAACTTGTATAAAGACCACCACGCCCCAACTTATCCTAACTTTCAGGTCAGTCATCCACCACTGGATGACTTAAAACTGCTGAGACAGAAAATCTAATTGGTCCACTCTGTTTTCAGACATGTCCACTGAACATGGTGGACAGTTCACCCAGCATCTCATATGGATAAAGGAGACATAGTCTCCCTTTCTATCCCTCCTTCAATATTGAGGTGCCTGGTTGATTCTTCTGGGTTCATGTTTCCATACGAAGGGGTAGCATAATTTCAGTGTTTTGCAAGCCTGGCTACATGATACAACCAGTTCTAAGTTGTATTTTAAAATACTGATGCCAAGGTGCTATCCCCAGAAATTCTGATGTCATTAATTGGTCATGGAGTGAGGCTCCCCAGGTGACTCTATTGTGTACTCACATCAAGAACCAGAACCTTAGTGCACCGTGGGAAAGGAGACGATCAGCTTCCTGGGTCAGCGACTAATGAAGTCCTTACAACTTTGGTCATCGTCATCAGCCCCGTACCCAGATCCTCTTTGACAACTTCCAGCTGATCATCCCTTAGGCACAGAACTGCCAAAACCAGACAGTATTACCTCGAGGGAAGGAAGCAGCTTATTCCCTCATACTTATATCTCTCCCTTCAGAAACGCAGACATGGCAGATTATAGAATAGGGAATAAGCGAATGGAGAAGACAGGACAGTGTGTGATAGGTTAAATTCTCAGTGGATTTCCTGTACTCTATTAACCGGTGGTGACATTAGCTATGTATATGGCTTACGCAGTGATCCCGGGGCAGCTGAGCTTGACAGGCAGCACCCTTCCTCCCTATGACCTCACCTCCCTCAGTATTTCTCCCTCTTTGGTGCAGAAACAGTTCCTTCAAGGCTCAGTGAGGGACATCTTTTTATCTCACTCTTCCCCAGCCCCTAACATAGTCATTAAGTTAGAGAAACAGTCATCTCTCCGTTTGGATTATCTGCCTGGTTGAAGAATACTATAGGGGGTGGGTATGTTCCCTGGGATGACCCTCTAGGAGTTTGAGAAACAGTTCCTCCTTCAGTAGCTCCTGGGGTGACTCAGTCCTGTCCAGGCTATTCCAGGACCAGCAGTCACAAGGTTAATTTTCTGTCCCAAAGATTCATGTCTCCCGAATCACCCAAAAACAACACTGTAGGATTAACCCAATGTCCTAAGTGATTTAGCCCAATGTTTCCTGGCTTGGCCCAGCATCCGGGTATCTATTCTGGTCTTCGACTTCCAGGGTCAACATATGGAAGTGGGGCAAAGCAGCAGAAAGACAGCTCTGGGGGCGCACAGGCATATACAGAACTCACAGACCCATGTGCAGAAAGACACTGACTTCCATTAGAAACATCAATACGCAGGTCCATGCACAGGCACATCAGACTGTGATCACCCACGCTCAGCTAACACGTGAAGTCACACACACACGTACTAGAATATCATTCCCTGCCCCCCATTCCATGACTCATGATCAACACTTGCACAGATGTGTGTCAGAGGAGGATATGGTGAGCAACTAAAGCTGTCTACTTCTCCTCCTGTCTCACCTCCTTAGCTATTATCCTACACATCCAGGGATGTGAGGCCTTTGCCTATGGAGAAGGAAGTGTAATTCCTTTAGGAGATGACCTAGTCAGTCCCATTGCTCTTCTCTCTACCTAGGGGAAGAAGGGGAGCTCCCCTCCTGGCATAGGAGAAGCCCAAGAGTGAACCCACACGGTGAAGGCAGGAAGTAGGGCTCAGACATTTTGATGAAAAGAAAGTTTTCTTTCTCAAATTCTTATCCCTGCCACTAGAGAAACATTGGCCACGGTGGAGGGCTGAGAATCCTAATTCAATACACCTCTCTCTTTCAGCCTTCTCCTTATATCCCTTTACTTGCCAGAGGGCACCTCTTTCATCCCTCTACTTCCAGGAGTTGGCAGTTGCCATGGTGATGAGAAAGCCTGCGCGCAGCAATGAAGACCCAACGCAGCCATAAATAAATAAATAAAATAAATAAGCACGACGGAGAAAAATAAAGTAAGGCAAAGGGTGAAGAGTCTGCAAGTGACCATTTTAAAAAGGTTATGATGGAAGAGCTCCCAGAAAGTGAAACATTTGAGCAGAGTGAGCCAGCCATTCACACACCTAAGGGAGAGGTTGACATGTAGGACGGAGGCCCCGAAGCAAGCGTTTGCTTTTGGATTGTTTAACAAAGAGCAAGAGGCCAAGGCAAACGAAGCAGAGTAAGGAAGAGGAACAGCAATAGGTGTTGAGATTGGAAAATTTTGTAGTGACCAGATCTCCTAGGGCTTCCTAGGCCATGACAGGGGAGGGGAATTGACATTTACTCTACGTATAATGGAAAGCCATCAGGAAAGGGTCTTGTTGCTGTTTTGAGGGGGTAGTACACAATCTGACTTATTTTTTTTAAAGGATCACACTCTGGCTCCTACCCATAGAACAGAATATATGAGGGCAAAAGTGGAAGCAAGGAGAACTGTTAGCAAATGCTGCCCGGGTGACGGGGGCTTAGGGCTTGACGGAGGGGGTAGCATCAGAGATGGGAAATGTGACGGCATTCTAGGTACTTTTAAGGCAGAAACCACAGGATTTGCTGGTCGATTGGATGTGGGTTACAAGAGAAAAAGCACCATCAGTGATGGCTCCAAACCACGTTCAGGACATTCAGAAGCTCGGTTTGTTTGGAACACAGATTCCGTCTATGGCGCGTACACATCCTGTTGATAACACCCAAGGCTGTTTGCCTGAAGGTGGGGTCCCTGTGTGTGACGGTGTTGGGCAGTGGGGAGAAGCACACAAAAATACTTCCCTCATCTCCCTCCCTACATCTCTCAGTCTTGCTTCCACATGGCTTCCTCCAAGGTCAATAAAATCATGGAATAATCACGTCAAACTATTTCCTTAACAAACACTATACGTATTTGAAATGTAAGTACATTAGTCTAAATTTTAAAATGCCAAAGCCCTGCATACCCAGAGATTTTGATTCAGATCTCTAAGATGGGCCTCAATGTTTTTTTTTTTTAACTGCTCACTCAATTCTTACTCACATGGGGATTTGAGAACCTATGGTTTATTAAATTCTAATGCTCCAACTTCATTAGAGCTTCAGGTTAAATTCGTAACTAAAAACTCCTTAAAAACATCATCAGGGGAGAAGGGATTGAACCTCAGGGCAGGGTTATAATATCTTTAGGCTTGTTTTAGACCACGCTGGGAGATGTCCATCTTCCTGGCTATCTTTTTAGCTTTCAGGTTTCCCTCAAGTTGCTGCTCCCTAAGAATATGACCCCCCACCCTAATCTATGTATTTTAGGTTTTCTATATCATTGGTAGCACATCAGAATCTCCTAGAGGTTTTTATCAAAATACCAAATTCCTACGTCATTTTACCGAACTCCCGAATCAAAATCAATGTGTATGGAGTCCAGGAATCTGTTTTATGTTTAAAGATACAACCAGCACAACACTTGCCTACTGGCCATAGTATTAAACAGCTTCTACTCTGGGCGCAGAGTCTGCCAAACGGGTTCTTCGGGACCTGAGCCATTCAGACTTCTCCCTTTCTGAACCCCGAATCCTTCTAATTTGACCTCTGCCCACCTCTCCATGACCCATTTATACCTTAACCTTCTCCAGATTCAACCAGCTAGGTACTTTCCAGGCTCCCATCCCCATAAAGAATGTAGTTTTCTTCATTATCTCATTCACTTCATTCTGAAGTTTTCATTCTTCCATGAACATGGTACCTTGTATAACTCAACGTGAAGAATACAGTTTTTTCAACCTCAGGCACTAAAATCTCTGGTTGATTAAAAATGTGACTACAGGGACTTCCCTGGTGGCACAGTGGTTAAGAATCCGCCTGCCAATGCAGGAGACACGAGTTCAAGTCCTGGTCAGGGAAGATCCCACATGCGGAGCAGCTAAGCCCGTGCACCACAAATACTGAAGCCGGCGCGCCCTACAGCCCCCACACCACACTACTGAAGCCCGCGCACCTAGAGCCCGCGCTCTGCAACAAGAGAAGCCACCGCGGTGAGAAGCCTGCGCACCGCAACGAAGAGTAGCCCCCACTCGCCCGTCACAACTAGAGAGAAGCCCACACACGGCAACGAAGACCCAACACAGCCAAGTAAATAGATTTTTTTTAATGTGACTATATAAGCATGTCTAGTCACATCAACTTTGAGGTACTGTATCTCTTCGAGATGATGAAAAAATAATAATTCGAGAGGAATTTGAAGATTGCCAAATGATACACATAAGTATAACGGCCTAAAGAGAGGACAGTGTCAGCCAATCAAAGAATATGGCATCTCTGGCAAGGAGCAACTAGGACTTACATTAAATCCTTCTGACTGTTGCATCACTAACCCAACAGGAACATCATCTGAATGGGAGCTATCATCATTCCAAGGAAAGATCAAAAACACTTAAAATCATCTCAAATCGAAAGGCAATGTTTGACAGTTTAAATTGCTTCCTAATAACTGAAGAGGGAACGGGTGACATACTCAATCTGTGGGGTGGGATGGTACCCTATTCTCACACAACACCAAATATGTAGCATCCTGAAATGTCAATGTCACACTCAGGAAAATATAAGTCCCTGAAGCCAAACAGTTCCTGGACTTAGTCAACAGCTGTATGGAATAAATAAATCTCTGTGGGTTAGGTCGCGTTGAGAATGATGGCCTATCTTCTTCTAGGAAATCTACTGTACAAGAAGAAATCTTGCAAATTCTAACAAAACATTCATAGAAGCACAAACTTCTACAAATAAGGAAGTACTATGATTTTGTTACCTAGGGACAGCTCTGCATTATTCCGGCCTACAAACTCCTCCACAGTCGGAATCCTCTAACCACTATTAAATATTTGACCACACACTCAAATCTGAGAAAGGTTCCAAAAGACCTTGTGCCATAATAACTATTCTGGCTCCAACCTGAGATAAATCCCTTGATATAATTTCCTCATGAAAATTATGGTACATCCATGTGATGAAACTATGAGCTTCCATTAAAAATAGGGATAAGTAACATTTTTGAGTACTTAATATGAAAGGTAAAGAAATTAGTACAGAATCACACTACCAGTTAGAGGCAGAACAAGGCTTTAAACTCAAGTCTGTCTGATTTCAAGACCTGTGTTCTTGACTACTCTGCTACTTTGCCGGATCCCAAATGAATAAGAATATATAACAGCACGGAAAAGACTTATATAGGGATTCCACAATTGAGTGTGTACAAATGGGCAATAATCTTATGATAATGGCCTCATTACTATTGGTCCCTGGGTAAATACAAATAAAAACTACCATCAGATTTCATTGCACACATTACAGAATAGCTAAGGGGGAAAAAAGTGACAAAATATTGCTGGTGAGGACGTAGAGCCACAGAACACATTGCTGTTGGGATGAATACTAGAAAACTTCTTTGGCAATAGCTAAAGTTGAACAACTGGATACCCTTGGAATACTGGATGCTTCATGACCGGTCTATTCCATTCTCAAATACAGTCAATTATGCTGTAACACTTGTTTTGAAAACTTGAATTTTTTCAGTTTGATTGATTTATTGGAAAACAATTTGAGCATAATGAGAATTTCACATTTCCTTGCAGACAGTTTCACCAGCAAGAACCACGAGATGAAGTAGAAACTGCACCCAGGTGAACCAATCCACATAGGAATACACAAAACACACTCACATACCTCAAAGGTCTACCAGCTACCCCAGTTCACTGGGTGTGTTATCTTACAAGGTTGTATTCTATTATGCCTTTGTATTCACAAACTTTTCTATATAAATAAATATACACTCAACATCCCAAACATATCTAAGTGACCTGGCTCAAAATGCCAAGCGATGCAAACTAAAAAAAGACAATACTATTTATATCTGAGAACTTTAAACAGAAATTACCAAATTCTGCAGAAGTGGCTCCTTTTAGTGCTACTAGTTGCTAGTTTGATGACTTCATATATCACTACAATTTCCAAAGCCTTCAGCTCTCAGGTGAAACCATGAATGCAGATTAAAAAAAGCCAAAAAAAGCAAGTGTCACTTTCCAGCAGTGACACTAAAGTTAATTGAAGAAGGAGGCTACATAGTGGATCAAAAATTGCAATTTTGATGAAACAGGCATCCATTATAAACCTTAAAAGACCTATAATCCAAAGGCAAAAACAACATGCTCAAGGATTTAAGGGTTTTAAAAGATCAGGAGCCAATACCAAAGAAAGGAAAATGAATCACACCTACCCACCCACATCCAGTGTTACAACTTTCTGTCTGATTTCAGATAATCCTCCTCCCACGATTTCACAATAACTCACAAGCTGCCACCCTCTGATATCTACTTCCACAAGCAAACATCATGTCTTTTTTTAAGGTTGTGTCATATTTACTGTAGTGTTTATATTTATATTTCTTAACCATCTGACATATGTAATATTATACCATTCTTTTATTAGGTTCCTCCCTTTATGTATTACTGACAATGTTTTTGAGTGTTACGCCCTTACTCCCATTTTTCTCATAAGTCTTAAGGGTTTTGTTGTGACATTTTGCATAGCGTAGTAATTTTTAGGAATCCATGTGTCACAGTATAGTAGCTCTGACTGTATATAGTCAAGATAAATGAGTGGATCTGTGGTAGTGAGTTGTGTCTGGGGCAGAGCTCTGAGCTGGACCTGGGCAGGGCCACAGGGATCTGTAAGTGTTGCAGCTAGTTTCTGGTGTGTACTAAAACCATGTATGAAAAAAAATAACAGTTTTCTTCAAAACAGAAAAAATGGGGAAAAAAATCTCAATTGCGCCTCAAGAGTAGAATGAAAAATAATGGTACGTTTATATAATGTAATATTAAACAAGAATGGAAAAGATTTAATTACTGCTAAGTGCAATAATTTACAGAAGTTATGTTGACAGAAAGAAGCCCAGAAGCCAACAAGTGGAGACTGATATAGATAGATAGATAGATAGATAGATAGATAGATAGATAGATAGATTCTATTTATATGAAGCTCAGGAAAAGAAAAAAAAGGTCTTAGGTGATAGAAATAGGAATTTTGGTTTAACGTTGGGGCTATTGACTTGAAGGGGGCACAAATGAGGTTTCTAGTGTACAAGGAATAAACTATATCTTAATTTGGATGGTGGTTTCAGAGGGGTATTCCTTTGTAAAAAATTCATTAAGCTCTACTTGAAATCTGGGCATTTTATATATGTTATACCTCAATAAAAACGTTTACAGGAAAACTGTATTCAAAAATATATAAAGAGAATTAAAATACACCACAACAACGGCATACAAAGTTGCAGGTACAGGTAAAGGAATTAAAATTATCTAAGGCTTTGTACTGTTCAGAGAAAGTTGATGTAATTAATATTAGACTCTGTCTTGTTACATATGCATGTTAAAATTTCTAGCATAACCACAAAAACAGTAATAGCCTATATAACATGAAAGCTAATACAGAAGAGATATTGAATAATAAGAAGTGTTATCAATTCTAAAGAAAACAAAAAAGAATGGAAAAGGGAACATAGAGGAGATAGAAAAATATAAATTATATAGTTTGATACTAGTTAAAACCCAAATATATCAATTATTATGCCAGGTGTAAATTAATTAAATGCCTAAATTAGAACACTAATATTTTCAGACTGTATAAGCATTCCAAAACTCAATGACATACCGCTTATTAAAGACATCTCAAATATGAGTATGAAAATACTGAAAATGAAAGTATATAAGAGGACTTAACAGACAATAACTAACCAAATATAGCTTATATCACTATGTTAATATGAGATAGACAGAACTTACAGCCAAAAAATTACTAAAGTAAAAAAATAAAATTTTATTGACAAAAGTTTAGTTCAACAGGAAAATACAACTATCTTGAATGTATATATACCTAATAACACAGGCTCAAAATGCATAAAGCAAACTTTTATAGAATAAAAAGAAATGAAAAATTAAAATCTTTGACTGTAAAAAGATTCCAGCACACCACTATTAGTAATTTATAGAAAAAATTAATATAAATTTAGTAAGCAAGTAGACTATTTGATGATGACAATTTTCTAAAACTTGACCTATTAGATACAGAAAAAACATGATACTCAAAAATACACATTCTTTTCAAGCACACAAATAACATCATAGAAACTAAAAAAAAAATTTCAATATGGATAAAATGATGGAAATTATGCAGCATATATTAGTTTCCCAATGTTGCTGTAACAAGTTACCATAAATTTAGTGGATTAAAACAACACAAATTTATTATCTTATAGGTCTGGAACTTATAAGTCCTAAATTAAGGTGTCAGCAGGCCTGTGTTCCTTCTGAAGACTCTCCTGGAGAATGTAATATTTCCTTTTCCAGATTCTGTCAATAGAAGCCACATACATCCCTTGGCTTGTGGCCCCTTCCTTGTATCGCTCTGACCTCTGCTTCTCTCATCCTATCTGCTCTCACTCTAACACTCCTGCCTCATTCTTTCCCTTATAAGTATTTTTGTGATCACAATAAGCCCAGCAAGGTAACCTAGGATAATCTCCCCATCTCAAGGCCCTTAATTTAATGATATTTAGAAAGTCCTTTTTGCCATACAAGGTAACATACAGGTTCCAGAGATTAGGACATGGACAACTGGGGGTGCCATTATTCTTTCTGCCACTTACTGTATACCCTTCAAATTCAATATAAATAAGCTAAAGTCAAAAATAAAAAATTCTATATCTAGTACCTTGATTGTGGTGATAGTTTCACAGGTACATGCATATGTCCAAACTCATAAAACTGTATAATTAAATATGTGCAGTATTTTTTGTATATCAACTATTACCTCAGTAAAACCTTAAGAAAAACCCTATATGTGGAAAGTAAGAAAGGCATACTCCTAAATAAGACATATATCAAAGAAGAAATCACAATGAAAATTAGAAAATATTTTAAACTAAGTGATGATTAAAATTCAACATATAAACTTACAGGATGCAGCTAAAGCTATGCTTTGAAACAAATTTATAGCTTTAAAATATATATATATATATATATATTTGTTGTTGTTGTTATATATATAACAAAAGAAGAAGATGAAAACCAATCAAGCATGCATCCCAAGAAATTGGGTGGGGGGAAAGCAAATTAAACATAAAGTGGTAATAAATAAATGAGAGAAAAAAAGCATAAACTAAAAAAAATTTACAATGTCAAGAGTTTCTTTAAGGCTAATAAAATTAATAAATACCTGGTGAGACTAATTTTTAAAAGGACAAAAAATACACATGTGAGGGATATAATTAAAGATCCTGCTGACATTAAAAATAGAATATATGTACAACTTTATGCCAATAAATCTTAAAAATAATATGACATAGACAATTTCTTTTTGTCAACACAGCTTAATAAAACATAGCTTTAAAAAGTGAAGAATAGTCTGAATAATCCAATACTTAATTATAAAACACTGAAACTATAAAATATTTCCAGAAAGAGAACACCAAGCCCTGTTATCTTCACCAACCACTTCCACCAAGTATTTTAGGAACAAATAACAATTATACACGATTATTTCAGAGAATAGAAGAACCATACTTCCCAACTCAATTTATGAGACCAGCCTAACCCACATAACAAATTCTGACAAATAAATTATGAGAAAGTAAAATTACAGGTCAATATCACTCATGGACAGATAAGCAAAGATACCAAGAAAATTCGATCGAACTAAATCCATCTATTTATCTACCTATCTATATATCTATATCCACCTACATGTATCTATATATGTTTACATATCTATATATGTGCATATATATTATATATAAAACATATTGTGTCTGAGTTTTTGTCTGCAATGAAAGGTTGCTTTAACATTCAAAAAGCAATGTAATGCTTCATATTAAGGTGCCAATCATATAATGATCTCAACTGAAACAAAAATATTTGATAAAATTTATTCTCTCTGATTTTTTAAAACTCTTATTAGTGAATTAGTTTTCTATTGCTACCACAGAAAAACTGCCACAACGTTAGTGGTTTAAACAATCAAATGTATTATCTTTGACTGTTGTAGGTTAGAAGTCCCAAACAGGTCTCACTGGGTTAAAATCAAGGTATCCAAAGCCTGCATTATTTCCTGGAGGCATGAAGGGAGAATCCATTTCTTTCCCTTTTCCAGCTGAGGCTGTCCTGATGCCTTGGCTCACGGTTCCCTTTCTCCATTTTCAAAGCCAGCCATGTTACGTCTCCCTGACTTTTCTTCCATCTTCACATCTTTCTAACTGACCCAAGAAATATTCTCTGATTTTAACAATTCACAAGATTATATTCGGCCCACCTGCAAGATCCAGGCTAATCTCCCCATCTCAAGATCTTTAACATTAATCCCATCTGCCAGGTCCCTTTGCTGTGTAACACATTCCCAGGTTCTGCGGGGGAGGACTTGGACACCTTTGCGGGGTGGAGGCACTATTCTGCCTACCACAACTAGTATGAAAGGGAAATTCTCTAATCTTACAAAGAATACCTACAAAAAACCACACCACGTATTAAAATTTCACATTGAACTATTAGCAGCTTTCACTTTGCAACCAGAAACACCACTGGGCATCCTTTATAGTTACTCCTATGGAACACTGGACCGGAAATTCTGAGTGGTCTAATAAGTCAGGAAAAGATATCAAAGTATACGGTAAGAATAAAAAACTTGTTATATTTGTAAGTGATGTATTTGTGGCTCTTGAAGACTCAAAAGAATTAATGAGAAATTATGAGAATTACTAAGTGATTGCAAGATTTCTGGACACATGATCAATTTAAAAAACAAGTGTATTTCTATATACCAATAACAAACTATTGGAATATGAACATTTTTAAACCATACCATCTACAGTGGCATAAAATGTCAAGTACCCAAGGAAAAAAATCTAACAAAAGATTTTCCACGGGAAATATTACTGAGAGAAATTAAAGAAGGCCTAAATAAATGAAAAGATATACTATCTTCATAGACTCTAAACTCAATACTGTGAAAATATTAATCCCCCAACACTGATCTATGGAATCAATGTATTCCCAGTCAAAATACCAACTTTTTATTTGCAGAATTATACAAGCTGATTTTTAAATACGCGTGAAATGTAAATGGTCAAGAATAAGGACAAGATAAAATCTTGAAGAAGAGCTGGTCTGAAAGAATTACTGGAGCAGGTGACATAAGTAATTTTTGTCTTAACATTATCATCATTAAAAGAGTAAAACTGGTATAAAGAAAACAAATAGAACAATGATAGAACATGGACATTTGATATGCAAAGAGTTTGGCATTGCAAAGCCATGAGAAAATAAAATTTTCAACAACAGTAGAGAGATAATTGAAAATATGGAAATATATTTATCTTGGTCCCTTTTCACATCAAACACAAAAGCCATCTAGTGAATAGTAGATCTAAATGTCTAAAGAAACAAAACAATAACCTTCTAGAAGATAATTTAAATGAGTATTTTCATGAACTTGGAGTAGAGAAAACATTAACCATAAAGCAAAAGATTGATGCATGTACAAATTATGAATATCTGTTCATCAAAAGACATTATTAAAAGAGCAAAAGGCAATACATACAGAAATCCTGCAATCAATAAGGAAAGACAAGCAACCCAGTTGAAAAATGGAGAAGAACCTTGGAACAGGCACCTAAAAAACGGAATATACAATACCCAGAAAACATACGATAATTACAAAAGTCAAAGTAAAATTTGTATGAGCTCCACTACACCCACCAGAATAGCCAAGGACTGACAATATCAAATATCGCTGAGGTTGTAATGAGATGGGAATTCTTACACCCTGCTGGTGTGCATATTGGTACAACTTTGGAAAACATTTTGGTATTATCTACTAGTAATGAAGATACACACACCATATGTATATAGTAACACAGCAGTTTCACCAAAACCATGTCCTTTTCCTCCTAGGCACACAGGTGGTCTACATTTCCCATCTCCCTTGCAGTGTGGTGTGGCCATATGACATAGGATGAATGACGTAAACTACTTCCAAATCTGGCCCATAAAAAATAATCCTCCATAACCCTCAATCCTCAATTCTCTCTCTCACCTTTTACCAGCTAGATATTAATGCCAAGATGACCTTAGAAATGACATTAAAATGACAGAGTGTTTAATAACAGAGTCACACCCCTGCCCTCTCTCACCTCTGATAGGTTCTAAGGCAGCTAGCACTACAGTTGCTGATACACACACGCGTGCACACACACACACACGCACACGCTTATGCTTATCTCAGGCTGGTTAGGACTCACATTGCAACACTTCAAAACTCAACTTGGTTGCAGCTTCCTCTGGAAATTCATTACATCCTCAGTATGAGTTAAATACCCTCTGTGCAATTTTTATAGCACTCATGCTTTTATTAATTAGGAGGCAATTTAAGATAGTCATTATGAGTACCAACTCTAGATCTGCTTCTATCTGGGTTTGAATATCACCTTTTTATTTTAATCTTTATTTTTTATTGAAGTAGAGATTACTTACAATGTTTCAGGTATATAGCAAAGTGATTCAGAGATATATATATATATATATATATATATAAACACACACACACGTATATTCTTCTTCAGATTGTTTTCTGCTATAGGTTATTACAAGATATTGAATACAATTCCCTGTGCTATACAGTAGGGCCTTGTTGGTTATCTATTTTAAACATAGTAGTGTGTATCTTTTAATCCCAAATTCCTAATTTATCCCTCTCCCACTCCTGTCCCCTTTGGTAACCACAAGTTTGTTTTCTATGTCAGTGGGCCTATTTCTGTTTTGTAAATAAGTTCATTTGTATCACTTTTTAGATTCCATATAAAAGTGATATCATATGTGAATATCATCTTTTTTATCTGTTGTCTGTATGACTTGTACAAGTTATTAAACCTCTGCTGAGTTTCCTTTCCTCAGCTATAATGTTGTCACATTAAGACACAGTTAATGTACTTAAGGACTTAGGATCTGGTATCAGATAACTTAGTTTTGAACCCCAACTCTGTCCGTTACTAATTTTGCCAACTGGAGCCAGTTACTTTATCCCTCTAGGCCTCAATTTCCTCATCCATAAAATGGGAAAATACTTAAATTACACAATTGTTTAAGGAATAGGTGAATTAATATGTTAAGCACTTAGAACAGAGTCTGACGTATAGTAAGCGCTCTGTAAGTATTTGTTCTTGCTGTTATTTTTGGTGTTTGTAGAAGCTATTCATGGCAATTCCAGGGTGTGTGATTCTCATGAGAAAAGGAGACAAAAGGAACTGAACTCTACTTCTGAGGTCTCTCGCACTGGGAGGGAGGGTCATACATCAAAAGTACTCAGTGTATAAAAAGGTGATAAAAGTGGGGAAGCACCATGGCGGTGGCCACACTACATAGGTGAGAGAGACAAGGGGAAATGTCCAGCAGCTACCATTAAGAGAGAAATGTTGGGATCAGGGAAGACCTTAAGAAAGGTGTCTGTGGAATATAACGTGTAAAATTTCTCCATCTCCCCTAAAAGAAAAATCTATGATATTATTCCAAACTTGTGATCACATTGGTATTTTATTGTTTTTAGGTATGCTTGTTTGGATGCTTTTTAAAATATATGGACATATAGGGCTTCCCTGGTGGCGCGGTGGTTGAGAGTCTGCCTGCCGATGCAGGGGACACAGGTTCGTGCCCCGGTCCGGGAGGATCCCACGTGCTGCGGAGCGGCTGGGCCCGTGAGCCACGGCTGCTGGGCCTGCGTGTCCGGAGCCTGTGCTCCGCAACGGGAGAGGCCACAATAGTGAGAGGCCCGCGTACCGCAAAAAAAAAAAAAATTATATATATATATAGACATATAGAAACAGGTTCCAAGGCTGTCAGTTCCATTTAGGTTAACCCTGCAAAAGACTTAGTAGTCCTCAATAAACAGAAACTATTATTAGTGCTGATCATGACCTACTAAATTTGTTATTTTGACTCTTCTCCCCCACTACACTTTGTCATATTCATCTCTGCATGTCCATCATCTAAAGCCTCTCTGTAATGATAGGTACTTAACCAGTATTTGTAGAATGGATTATCTGAAGGGACTGGGACGATGATGGGTGGAGAGACGGATAGATAGAAGAAAGGATAAATGCTGAGATTGTTCACATCAACTTTATGGGGAAACACCCTAGAATGGTTGGCCATGGAAGGGAAAACGTGTGCTTAGAGTGGGCCTTGTATCTACCCGCTCTGGGACACTCCGTTTGGGAGGGCTCACTGGGGCCCTGTCCTTACCAGTAGGCAGTGGAATCGCTAAAAGCTCAGGTTCTAGAACCAGAAGGCCTGTGTTCAAATTCTGGCTCCATCAAAAGATGTACTCACAGTAAAGTTAATGATGTGAAGACTCAGGGCCCCTCGCTTACAGCCTCTTCCAAGGTCCTGTATCTGTATTTCATATGTGTAAGCCTGTACTCTGCTTCTGAAAGAGGTTCCCGATACTATAAAACAAAACTTCCAGATTCCACAAAACCTGGATCCAAAATTGGCTCTACCAGGTACTGGCTACGGGACCTGGGCTCAATATATTTACCTGCTATGTGCCTCCACATCCCCACCTGTAAAACGGGATACAACTGGAAACCTACTTTATGGGGTTGTTATGAAGATTAAGTGAGTTAGTATATGTGAGATACTTAGCACAATGTCATGCACACAGTACTTGCTGAATGCGTTGTTGGCTTCTATAACTCCCTTTTTTGGTCTTAACTTCCTCTTTTTTTTTTTTTTTTTTTCTGTCCGCGGGCCTCTCACTGTTGTGGCCTCTCCCGTTGCGGAGCACAGGCTCCGGACGCGCTGGCTCAGCGGCCATGGCTCACGGGCCCAGCCGCTCCGCGGCATGTGGGATCTTCCCAGACCGGGGCACGAACCCGTGTCCCCTGCATCGGCAGGTGGACTCTCAACCACTGCGCCACCAGGGAAGTCCTCTTTCTTCCTCTTTCATTGGTCATCTCAACTTCCTCTTCCTTCTTTCAGCACTGTCAGGTCCAGGATCACCTTTCTCTTTGCAAATTTAGCCTGTGGCAAACCTGTCCCTAATCCTTAATCCCTTCCCCTTGCACTTGAGCACATTTTCACTGTGAGCCTCCTGAGTGGTTTACAATCTGATTTCATCAGCCTCTATTCGGTTTCTTAAACTACTATACTTGTTCATTACTTAAAAGACATGACAATTTTGGTTTCATTTTTTCCCTTTAGGAGCCATCTGCTAGCTTGGCTTTCTGAACAATAACATGGAGAAGAAGATGGCATTATCCTCAAACTTTTTTTTTTTAACATCTTTATTGGAGTATAATTGCTTTACAATGGTCTGTTAGTTTCTGCTTTATAACAAAGTGAATCAGCGATACGTACACATACATCCCCATATCTCCTCCCTCTTCCGTCTCCCTCCCACCCTCCCTATCCCACCCCTCTAGGTGGTCATAAAGTACCAAGCTGATCTCCCTGTGCTATGTGGCTGCTTCCCACTAGCTATCTATTTTCCATTTGGTAGTGTATATATGTCCATGCCACTCTCTCACTTCGTCCCAGCTTACCCTTCCCCCTCCCCGTGTCCTCAAGTCCATTCTCTAGTAGGTCTGTGTCTTTATTCCTGTCCTGCCATTAGGTTCTTCAGAACCTTTTCTTTTTTTTTTTAAGATTTCATATATATGTGTTAGCATATGGTATCTGTTTTTCTCTTTCTGACTAATTTCACTCTGTATGACAGTCTCTAGGTCCATCCACCTCACTACAAATGACTCAATTTCATTTCTTTTTATGGCTGAGTAAGATTCCATTGTATATATGTGCCACATCTTCTTTATCCATTCATCTGTCGATGGACACTTAGGTTGCTTCCAGGTCCTGGCTATTGTAAACAGAGCTGCAATGAACATTGTGGTACATGACTCTTTTTGAATTATGGTTTTCTCAGGGTATATGCCCAGTAGTGGGATTGCTGGGTCGTATGGTAGTTCTATTTTTAGTATCCCCAAACTTTTGTCATAACATTTTGAAAACACTCGTACATACCATCTACAGAACTGTGGCCGCTAATTAGATTCTATCTTGCCCCTGAAATATTGATCTTTTCAGATATATGTAGCCCCATGAATATTGACACCTCTGTGTCAACTGTGGAACCGACTTGGGACACATAGATTTTTGCCTCATGTATTTGCCTAGTTCCTGATTTTAAGCTAAACCCAGTGAAAACGTAAAAGAAAACATGGTGTTGCAAGGTTTGCCTGATATTCTTCATCTCCATCCAGATCTTTTCTTTTAAAGGAAGTTTTTTTGTATATACATTTATTTATTTATTTATTTTTGGCGGAGTTGGGTCTTTGCTGCTGCTCGCGGGCTTTCTCTAGTTGCGGCGAGTGAGGGCTACTCTTCGTTGCGGCGTGCGGGCTTCTCGTTGTGGAGGCTTCTCTTGTTGCAGAGCACAGGCTTTAGGAGTGCAGGCTTCAGCAGTTGTGGCTCACGGGTCTAGAGTACAGGCTCAGTAGCTGTGGTGCATGGGCTTGGTTGCTCTGCAGCATGTGGGATCTTTCCGGACCAGGGCTCGGACCCATGTCCCCTGCATTGGCAGGTGGATTCTTAACCACCGTGCCACCAGGGAAGTCCTCCATCCAGATCTTCTATGCAGTTTGGGTAGCAGTTGAGGAAACTATGCTGTAATGATTAATGGGCTTAATGGCTCTCAAACCACATCACTTTCCAGAACAGATATCCATTGCTGCTTACATCAGAATTATTTAACCAATGTCTGAAAACGTTCACATCAGGCTAACATACCCAGGAGTCCTATAATCAAACATATGTGATGGAATGAAAGACAAATGATGGTCATTCATACTGGTCCTTAAGTCATCCTCACCATGTTCCATTATTCCATGACCATCAATTTCTATGATGTCCTTGACCAATACGCGACCCCATCACTTTAAAAAATTAATAATTTTTAGGGCTTCCCTGGTGGCGCAGTGGTTGAGAATCTGCCTGCCAATGCAGGGGACATGGGTTTGAGCCCTGGTCTGGGAAGATCCCACATGCCGCGGAGCAACTAGGCCCGTGAGTCACAACTACTGAGCCTGCGCGTCTGGAGCCTGTGCTCCGCAACAAGAGGCCATGACAGTGAGAGGCCCGCGCAACGTGATGAAGAGTGGCCCCCACTTGCCGCAACTAAAGAAAGCCCTCGCACAGAAACGAAGACCCAACGCAGCCAAAAATTAATTAATTAAAAAAAAAATGATAGCCCCTCCCCCTACACTGTTTCATTTAAAAAATAATAATTTTTAAACTAAAATAGAGGTAAATATCATTATGTAGTGCCTTTCAAAATTATGCTCAATAGGCAATAATCTGTCTTACATCCCAGGACTTTACCGCATCATAAAGTAACACTGAAACATCCTGAAGCCCAGAGAAATAGCACTGAGAATTCAGCCCAAGGTGCCTAAGTGGTATATTTTCTCCACTCTTCATCAGCCCTTCCCAGGTGAAATGTCTGCTATATCATGTGTTTAGAAACCGATTTCAACGCAAGGTTTCAAATATACCAATTCACCAATATGAATTCCAACCCTTTCAACATATATTATCCCTTTCCAAACACCAGTTGTATTAGGGTTCTCAAAAAAGAAACAAAACCAACAGGGTGTATATATATAAAAAGAGAGATTTTTCTAAGGAACTGAATCAGGTAATTGTAGAGACTGGCCAGTTTGAAATCTACAGGGCAGGCCAGCACACTGAAGACCCAGGGAAGAGCTGGTGTTGCAGGTCAAGTCTGACGGCATTCTGGAGGCAGAATTTCCTCTTCGTTGGGGACCTTAGTCGTTTCTCTAAAGGCTTTCACCTGAGTGGATGAGACCCACCCACATTAAGGAGGGTAATCCGCTTTACTCAATGTCTATTGATTTAAAAATAGCTCACAGTGACATCTAGACTTGTACTTAACCCAAAACTAGGTACCATGGTCTAGCCAAGTTGACATACAAAATAATTCATCAAATTAGCCGTGACCTGCACGATACATAAGATTTGTCATGTGCACTGAAGGTTCTGAAAACTGCAGTTCCCTGCCGCCCTATGGGAGAACATAGATTCAATAGATTCTCTCAACCCATTGTCAGCTGCACCTTTTGGAGCACTGCCGTGAGAATATGCTAGAGGTGTGTCCTCAAGGATGTGGCTAGTCCTTCAAAGGGAGTTAAACCGCAGCAAGGAGCTCTTCCTGGATTTTCCCACATGGACACTTCCTAGATTCTTCTGCCTTACTTCACTGATCTCAGCTAGCATGTCCCTCTGATGAAAATTATTCAAGTAAATAAGAGAAGAAGCAGGTGTAAAGAAAATTACAACACCGGAGAATGTTTATGAAGGAGGGCCATTGTGACCAGGGCGAGGTGGAATGAAAGCATTGTTCTTGAGTACATGGAAAGGAAACAAAGAAGAAAGCATGTGATCACAATAATAGCTGAAGTTATAAGTGAGGAATGACATGAATAATGTCAGGTGCAAAGGAATGAAAAGGGAAATGAAGGGGTAGAATAAGCAGGCAGAGCAATGAATAAAGATATATTCAGGGACTTCCCTGGTGGCACAGTGGTTAAGATTCCACCTGCCAATGAAGAGGACACGGGTTTGAGCCCTGGTCTGGGAAGATCCCACATGTCGCGGAGCAACTAATCCCCTGCGCCACAACTACTGAGCCTGAGTTCTAGAGGCCACGAGCCACAACTACTGAAGCCCACCTGCCTAGAGCCCGTGCTCCGCAACAAGCCACCGCAATGAGAAGCCCACGCACCGCAATGAAGAGTAGCCCCCACTTGCCGCAACTAGAGAAAGCCCGCGCACAGCAACAAAGACCCAACACAGCCAAAAATAAATTAACTTTAAAAAGAAAAGTAAGCATTTGTACACACACACACACACACACACACACACACACACACCAAAAAAAGGCAGGATAGGAGGGTTTGTGGGTGGAGCCCAAGTGAGAAGACCAGAAGTGGAGTCCGGTTGCCTGACATAGCTTTGCTTCTTCTCTCCAGAAAATACGATCATACCAGGGAAGGCTCAAGTTGTGTCAAAGGAGAATATATGCCCTTCTGACGCGGAATCGTACCCCTCCGCTGGTTATGAAGTTTGTGTCACACGCATTGTCATCATACTCTGATCTGGAAAGTCTGCTATCCCTGCGTTTGTAGGCATCTGTGTGGACAGTAAAATAAACTTCCTACTGACTTCGCACTGTCCTACCTGTGCTCTTTCCCCAAAACTTAGTCCTGTATCTGCTTAGACACCCCAGGGTTCTAAGGCACTGGAATTTCAAGAAACCTTCTCAGATATAACACATGAGCATTCACTCCCTAGCAAATGAGGAGAAAGAGAAGACAGGAAGTATTCTCACCATTTAACATAGGAGGGGAAATGTCCAGAGAGAGAGAACTGTCCCTAGGGCTAAAATTAAGGGTAGAACTGAGCAACGGTTCTAAGTTTCCCTCCTGTTTCAGTCCAGTTATATCCTGCTGCCCCTCTCAGTTATCTGAAAGTTCAACTCATCTGAAGTCCTAAAATTATCACATCTTATTCCTCTTCAACTGGTGGCAGGGAAAAGACTCACAGAAGTTCAGGTTTGCTAGGCTCCTCACCATGATGTCCCTTCCCTGTGCCCATGCTCTTTCCTCACAATAAGACAAAACTCAGAAAGCAAGGTGATACCAATTGTTAGCGGGCAATGAGGGGTTATGAGGACCATTCGGCGCTGCTAGCGGGAGTGCGTAAATAGGTGCAGCTATCTGGAGAGCCACCTGACATTACTTTAATTATGTACACACCTTCTGACCCAGCACTTCCACAACCAGAAGTGATGGTAAGAGAGACCATTTTGATCCCTGGGCCAATCTATTCTAGCTATCAAAGACAAAGTAACGTTGAATGGCCGTTGTTTCCAAACACATGCCACATCTTGAAGGACATCACCATACCCCTAAAGAATATGACTGCCAAGTCATTTCCTTAGCGGCTCATTTATGAGATTTTTTTCCTGGCATGCCATAGGGCCAGTAGTTTCCTGATAATGCAATTAATTTGAGAAATCAGTACATACCTTGATCATGTGTCCCTTGCGGCAACTTTCATTTAAAAATTGATTCCATTGATCTAAGAGATATTAGATGGGTCTAGAAATCAGATACTCTGTGAGCTCTCAGACAGTGATGCTGGCTAAGACACTGCAGGCAGGAAAGAGATCCGTATCTAGAATATGTATCATTCTCAGTAAACACAAGACACTGCCCGCTCAAGAGTCAAAAGGATCCAGTGTAATCATTATTCTATCAAATGGTCTCCTTGAGAGACGGTACTCAATTAACGGTCTCAGTATTTAGTCTGCTTTTGAAAGGTCGGCAGCTGCAACATTTAAATCACTTATGGTAGGAAGTGTATTTTTTTTAATTTTAGCATATACTTTATTTTTTTTTTATTTTTATTTTTTTTCTGTCCGCGGGCCTCTCACTGTTGTGGCCTCTCCCGTTGTGGAGCACAGGCTCCGGACGCGCTGGCTCAGCGGCCATGGCTCACGGGCCCAGCCGCTCCGCGGCATGTGGGATCTTCCCGGACCGGGGCACGAACCCGTGTCCCCTGCGTCGGCAGGAGGACTCTCAACCACTGCGCCACCAGGGAAGCCCTATACTTTATTTTTTATTAAAGTATAGTTGATTTACAGTATCATGTAGGTTTCGGGTGTACAGCACAGAGATTCAGTTATATCTATTCTTTTTCAGATTCTTTTCCTTTACAGGTTATTACATAATATTGAGGATAGTTCCCTGTGTGATTTTAGCATATACTTTAACATCTCAGGGCATGAGTCAATGTCAATGTCAATGGCAGTGATAGGAAGTGCTTATTTAGTAAAAATCCCCACCTCATTAGCCAGCACACAAGCACTGGAGCAGCAGAGGACAGGAGCTGGCTGACATCCATAGAACAGGTCATCCTACCCTCTAATTGTTCAGCGTCTGCTCTGTGTCAGATCCTTTGTTACAAGCACTAACGTGAGACACCAAGAACCAAGCATTCTGTGTTCACATCCACTGGTTCTTTCGATGGCTCTCCTCCAGACCTGCTGGGTCAGATATTCTAACCTTGTTCCTCCCAGGCCCTGGACCAACCAGCCAAGAGATTTACCACTGCTCAAGAGCCCATGGTGTATCTTTACTTCAAGTCACTTTTCCTTCCATACAAAATTGATGACCGGGTATACTGCTTGTAGCTTTGCCCACTGAGAATATTCTCCCCCAGCTGTTTTCCTAGAGTACCCCTGAGTGAAGTTCAGGCGTGCCAACCGTCTACCTTTAGCTCACAAAAACAAACCGAGCCAACTAATCTGTGAAGCACACCTGGGTTTATTTCCTCCGAAACCTAGATATAGGAACTCCCCCACCCGTGAGGCTGTAGGTCCAATCTGAAGGGGGGGGTTTAAGTGCAGCCAAAGTAGTTGACATGGGGTATGAACCACGTGTTTCTGTACCATAAGCCCTCTGGAGCCAGTTGGGTCCAATTTCAACTGTGCTATTTCCGTTGTATGAAGGATTGCTGCTGTACCGACTCAAGTATATCATTTGTGGGCCTCCCAATGCCTAAGTCACAAGAGGGAACTCTGGTTTCTTGGTGTTTCCTGATCAGGTATTGGGTCTCTATAATGCCCAAGTGCAGCTTTTCAAATAATTAGTTTTCTGCTGCAGAGAGTACAGGTTTGCTCCAGAATGCTATCGGTCTGCTCTGCAACTCTCCTCCTCAGGCTTAGCAGAGACTACACTCAGGGTCCTTAATCTACCACGGATCTCTCTAGCACCACAGGTTCTACCAAGCAGTATGGCCAAAATAAAGGATTTATATTAGCTCGGGCGGCCATAACAAAATACCATAGACTGAGTGGGTTAAACGACAGAAATTTATTTTCTCACAGTTCTGGAGGCTAGAAGTCTGAGATCAGGGTGCCGGCATGACCAGGTTCTAGTGAGGGCTCTCTTCCTGCCCTGCAGCCACCTTCCCGCTAGCACATTTTTTTTTTTAAACTGTTTTACTGAAGGGTATGTCTTCTGGGCTTTCTCAAGCAACCATGTCTCCTGATTCTCTGGCCTTATATGATATATCCATTCTGACATGTCCACCTCCCGGAGTCTTTTTTTTTTTTTTTTTGGCCGCATTGGGTCTTCACTGCTGCACGCGGGCTTTCTCTAGTTGCAGTGAGCGGGGGCTACTCTTTGTTGCGGTGCGCGAGTTTCTCATTGGGGTGGTTTCTCTTGTTGCGCAGCACAGGCTCTAGAGCCCAGGCTCAGTAGCTGTGGCACACGGGCTCAGTAGTTGTGGCTCGCGGGCTCTAGAGCACAGGCTCAGTAGTTGGCGGCGCACGGGCTTAGTTGCTCCGCTGCATGTGGGATCTGCCCGGACCAGGGCTCGAACCCGTGTCCCCTGCATTGGCAGGCGGATTCTTAACCACTGCACCACCAGGGAAGCCCCTCCCGGAGTCTTCTGAATCCTTCCCAGATACTCTGGCCAGACAGTTTGACCGTATCCACATAATCTTTAAGTCACCACATCTCCAGACTTCAAGGAACCATACCAGCAGAGTTTCAAACTGCTTACAAGTATCCTTTGCCAGAAGGCCTCTATGGTAGGCAGCTTCCAAGATCCCCAATGATCCCTGCCTCGTGGTATTCATGCCTTTGTGTAATCCCCTTCACTTGAGAGTGGGCAGGAACTATGTCTTGCTTCTAACTAGTAGAACATAGCAAAGGTGATGAGATGTCAGTTATCAACAAAGGTCACATAAGATAGTGATTTCAACCTTGCTAATAGACTCTCTCCCTTGCTGAGGTGACGAAGCAAGCTGCCATTATGGAAAGGCCCACATGGCAAGGAACTGAGCATAACCTCTAACCAATAGCCTGGAAGGAACTAAGGCCCTCTGTCCAACAACTCACAAGGAACTGAATCCTGCCATCAACTACACATGCTTGAAAACAGATATTCCCATAATTGAGCCTTCTGACGAGAACTGAGTCCTGACTGACACTTTGATTGCAGCCTATGAAAGATCCTAAAGCAGAGGACCCACCTACGCTGTGCCCAGGATTCCTGACCCACAGAAACTGTGAGATAATAAATGTGTGTGTGTTTTAAAGCCATGACATGTGTGGTCATTTGTAATGCAGCAATAGATAACACACCCTCTATGTCAACAAACTCTAACCTTATACTCTGTCTTCTGTGGTACAAGACAGTTAAAAGCATTTCCACACACGTTCTCCTCATTCCTGCTGATAGACACTGTCAGCGCTTTGATGAGTAATCCTTCCTTCCCAGAACAGAGACAGTCCTTCTTTGCTTGGGCCAAGCTGATACTGACTCTATAGTTATTGGCTAAAAGCAATGAAGAGATGTAGAGGTAGATTTCAAGAGGAACAAGGCGAAAACATCCATCTCAGGTGCATAGCCTCTAGGCAAAAGGAGTCTGCTCTTTTCTAGCAACGTTCAGAGGTTCAGGGTTATCTTGGGGTAAATGTTCTCATTTGCATCTACCCAAATCTCTCCATCCCAAGTCTTAGAATCCATTCACTCCTTGTGAGTATCCTGACTTTATCATAGGAATCTTGCTAGGGTTGTGAATCCAGTTCTTTTAAAATCTGCAACCATGACAATAAAATCTTGGGCCTGATTTTCAGTATACCTGATTTTCATTAGGTGTACTGAAAATTGCAAGAGATGAGGATCTCTTTAAACTGCTCTGAACACTTTCTGACTTTGAAATCATATGCTGAATTAATCATCAACTTTCTTGACCCTGTCACTTCTTCTAGGTTCCTATGATCAGTAACTACAGGCCAGGACTTCCCTGGTGGTCCAGTGGTTAAAAATGCCTTCCAATGCAGGGGACGCAGGTTCGATCCCTGGTCGTGGAACTAGGATCCCACATGCCGCGGGGCAACCAAACCCACATTCTCTAGAGCCCACATGCCACAACTAGAGAACCCGTGTGCCGCAACTACTGAGCCCGCGTGCTCTGGAGCCCGTGCACCACAACTAGAGAGAAGCCTGTGCACCACAATGAAGAGCCCCGCGTGCCGCAACTAAGACCCAACGCAGCCAAATAAATATTTAAAAAAATAATAACTACAGGCATCCAATGCCACACCCTTACAATTACCCTCATCCACATATTATTCAAACACTGCCTATACAGCATCCCAACCTCCCAAAAGTTAAAGTCCAAATATTTTAATGCTACAGTAGGCCAGGAACTATCTTCATCTCATTTAATACTGACAGTGGAGTTCTTATTGCCCTATAGCAGGTGGATTGATACAACTCTGGAATCTCACCTTAAGTGAGGAACTGAGATATGAAATAGGAGGAAGAAAATACAGAGTGAGCTGATGAATAGGTTTCAACTGTGGACAACTGGAACCCAAGTATGCTCCAATCATTGAAGTTGTCCCACTTGAAGGACAAAGAGTTGGGGTCTTTTTCCATTGGCTCCCCTCCACTGTTGGCTGATAGCTGTTTTCCCAGAGCATTAACTCCCAGGCACACTGTGCCCCTGCATTCCAAGAGATCCTCCAAGGGTCAAGTTGCAGGTATCTGCAGCAAGAAGCCTTAGAGTTACTGCCAGTGTCTTGTCCATATCCCTCGGATCCTACCATTTCTGACTGTGCTGAACAATTCCATCCACCATTATCTGTATACATAGGGGAAACTCAGTTTTTCACCTGTGTAGGGAAAAATCCAGACGTTTCCTCCTCTGTTTTTCTCCTGTGCGTCTCCTTTATTTTTACACTACTATCACACTCACACAGAACACTTCTGTCACCAAACATGCGGGGGTTTCCCCACACCAAGCAATTCTCTGTGACACCAGCTGGGTGTCCTACAATTCAACTTAATACTGACACCACCTACTCAGAGATAGAATCCCATCTCACAGGTTAAGGGATCAGTTCCACCAGATTCTCCCACCCCAACTTCAGATGCCAATCACAAGCCCATGTTGCCACCTGTGCTTCTGACTGATCTTCTATCAATCAGAGGTTCAATTAATTTGCTAGAGCAGCTCACAGAACTTAGGAAAACAGTTTACTTATGTTTACTGGTTTATTATAAAAGGATATGATAAAGGATACAGATGAACATTCAGATGCAAGAGATGTGCAGAGCAAGGTATGTGGAGAGGGGTGCAGAGCCGTCTCCAGGGACCACTCCCCCAGCACCTCAAGTGACCACCCACCTGAAAGCTCTCCAGACCCTATCATTGTGGGTTTTCATGGTGGCATCATTACACGGGCACAATTGATTGAATCATTGGCCATTGGCTATTGATTCAACTTCCAACCCCTCTCCCCTCTCCAGAGGTCATGGCAGGTGGGACTGAAAGGGCAAGAACCACGGAGGACCAAATATATTATATAATTATATAATATATTATATATGAGAAATGCATTTTCATCTAAATGACCAAATATATTTTTCTTCTAAACCACAGTATTACAATCTGTATCTCTGTGCTGGTAGGTTTTTTCCAGAAATACAGAAGACCACTCCGCCCACACACACGGCAGCCTGGAAGCGCTGGGTGGGAATGCGAACTCTAACGACCCCGAGGAGCAACCTTCAACCAGTGACCGATGGAAACTGACACAGATCACCTGTGCTCTTAAGCCTCTCTGGGGGGTCATAATTATGAGCGCCCGCCCTCAGGATTAAGCGTCTGTCTTCCACAGTGGTAACTGGCTTCATAATGACCCTTTATTACATTCCTCTGACTCTATTAATAACCACACTCCCTTGCCTATGTTCCCTAAATTTTCCAGAAAGCTAAAAAATACTTCCATTCGAATCTTCATCTCAAAGTCCGCCCGTGGGGGAACATAAACTAAGGTAAACATTTCACTGTGTTAAAGAACAGTGATGGATGAGGACAGATGACTAGAAGACCAACAACAACTCCTAGGAAGGAAAGGAAGAGAAAGAAAACTGTTGCATCACATCAGACAGTTCCGCCATAAAATGGTTCCAAAACATTTTGACGTGACTCTTTCGGTGTCGCCGCTGGAGCTAAGGTCACATTTTTATGGGACCTAACAACAAAACAAAAATAAAACACTAAAAGTTTAGTCATTTATTAGGGTCAGAAGTGGGGTGAGGGTTAAGAGGAGAAATCATTTTGAAGAAAAACGATGTAAAACCTGGAGCCAAAGTGTTACCCAAAATGTACACATGAAAAGGGCCACAAATCACAGAAACGAAATACCTGCAACACCCAACAATATCAGAACCACGCAAGAATTCTAGTTCTGGACCGGGAAGCCAGGGGTCCAGGAAACGAGTGACGTAAATGCTATAAAACTGCTAGACGGGGACAGGTGACTACTGAGGGGGGAGAGACTCCCGGGATCAAGATGAAACTCCAAACCCAAACTGTGAAACACATATAGGAACTAATCATCAGGAAGTTCCCTGGTGGTCTAGTGGTTAGGACTCAGCCCTTTCACTGCGAAAGCCCAGGTTCAATCCCTGGTGGGGGAACTGAGATCCTGCAAGCCACAGGGTGTAGCCAAAATAAAAACAAAAAACAAAACAAAACAAAAACCCTCATCATCGGGCATACAGTGTCAGTTAAGCGAGATGAATAAACTCTACAGACTTCCTGTTCAAATTATATCTACAGTCAACGATACTACACTGTACACTTAAACATTTGTTAAGAGGGTACATCTCAAGCATTCTTGCCACAATAAAATTAATTTTTTTAAAAAAAGAAATCAAAAAAAACAAAAAAAAAACAAAAAACAAAAAAAAAAGAAATCAAATGCCAACCTATTATTAAACTAACAGAACTATCTTGAAAGAGGCAGAGTTTTCTAAAGAGGCAGAAACGAAACAATAAGTGCTAAACAGGAGAAATAACCAATTAGAAACCTTGCAAATACATATATGTACTCACCGAAGTTTTCAAAGTGCAAAGGAACTGTGAAGTTGACTCAATAAATTAAATATTTGTAAATTAAAAGACAGTGTTGAAGAATTCATCTAGTGCTACAGAAGAGCTCTGTAAGTGTATCAATTTATGCCTTTTGCTCCAGGACCCTGTCCAATTTAGCGTTTGTCCCATATTTTAATTTTTTGATTATTTGCATTAAAACATGCCAGGATGGGCTGAGTACTTTCACTTTGTATTCCGACTTCTGCCAAGGTCTTCTGGGCATAAGTCACAGTAGAAAGTGAGATGTTCCACTGAAAACCCAGCCGGCTATTCCCTACAGTTTCCAGAAATAGCAGGACTAATACCTCTTTTTAAAGGACAATATCCAGGGAACTTACTTCAAAAACAAAGTGTACTCATAAATGAGTGGCTTGGGACCACTGGCTCCTCCCAGCCTTGAGTGGCAGTAGGAAAGAAAACAACGCTGCTGCTCTTGCCATCTCCACCGGGCAGAGCGTGGCTCATGCTGCGGCATGAGGTTTGCAAGCGGGCTTCAGGCCACCAGTTGGTGAGAACAGTAGGGGGGCAATGAGAAATTATAGCTTAGGTGCAAAGTGTACAGGAAACAGAAGCTGAGCAGCTCTTTCATGGAGCAAGTAGAGAGGCGTCTGAATGCTCCTGCTATGGTACTTGTGTCATTTTTCTGTCCAGTATAAATTTATGAGTACTTATTTATTATTTGACTTTGTGTATGTGTGTGTGTGTCTGTGGTACGCGGGCCTCTCACTGTTGTGGCCTCTCCCGTTGCGGAGCACAGGCTCCGGACGCGCAGGCTCAGCGGCCATGGCTCACGGGCCCAGCCGCTCCGCGGCATGTGGGATCCTCCCAGACCGGGGCACGAGCCCATGTTCCCTGCATCGGCAGGCGGACTCTCAACCACTGCGCCACCAGGGAAGCCCAATTTCTCCTTTTGCTCCTTCTCATCAGTCATACTTTAGATATGTTTGAATCTTTTTTTTTTTTTACGTTGTGTTTTATGAGCATTGCACACAGGAATTCTTATTTTCTAGGTGTTTTCCTGGCTCGCTTGTGGGTAATTTGAGAGAAGGACTTCACTATCTAGTCACTCAGCTAACTTAGCCAGACTCCATTTCCATTAACCATCTTTAGCAGAGTTACAGTCATATGATGTTTTTCTTTCTCCTAGGAGAAAACAGCACTAAAAAAATCATGGCAAAATAACCTGGTAACTTTTTTTTTTTTGGCTGCGTTGGGCCTTCATTGCTGCACACGGCCTTTCTCTAGTTGCGGCTAGCAGGGGCTGGTGGCTTCTCTTGTTGCGGAGCACGGGCTCTAAGCGCGCGGGCTTCATTAATTGTGGCACGCAGGCTCAGTAGTTGTGGTGCACAGGCTTAGTTGCTCGGCAGCATGTGGGATCTTCCTGGACAAGGGCTCAAACCCATGTCCCCTGCATTGGCAGGCGGATTCTTTACCACTGTGCCACCAGGGAAGCCCCAACCAGGTAACTTTTAAAGAACTGGAAGCAGAGGCCTGGTAACAGAAGCATCTTTAAGACTCAACCTCCTACCACTCGGGCTTCTGCTTCATCTTAATCCAGCAGCTCTGGCTGTCTGGCTTCCTCTTCTTCAAAACTAACGTTTCCCTGATCTAAGCTGTCGTAGTGGAATTCCTCTCCATCCTCCCTGCTGGCGTCTCCCTCCTCCTCTCCAGGATGCATTGAATCAAATTCCCCCCTGACACGTCGTCGGTCAGAGGCTGGACCTCCTCCGCCGGCTCTCCCCCGCCGATATGTTTGAATCTTTGATGAACTACTTAATAAATGAACCTAAGTTGCCTACAATTATGCTGAATGTTTTGGTAAGCAATTTCTGTAAATTTTGATTACTTTTGTGGAAAATATACACTGTATAATCAAAAGATTAAACAAATGGCGCAAAAAAATGTTTCAGCCTATAAAGGTTTTAGTAAATTACAATGATTGAAACGCAACTTAAAAATAGGAAAACACTGTCATTTAACCCTACAAAACTAAGGGGAGAAAACCTAAAAACTAAACCACGTGTACTCAATAGTACAGAAGATTTAATTTCAAAACTTAAAAATTATTCTTTAGAATATCTCAACTTCTAAAAAGAATATTTAATAGAGTTAATATTTTTGATTGGGTAAGTGTATACTCACCCAATGAAATAAAGTAAATACCCTCAGTGAAATAAAATTAAGAAATGGAATCATGCAGAATTTGCATTTTGTGGAATATTCAAAGAATTATGGACAGAAAAAAAAAGTATTTGAGTTTTGTCTTATAAAATATTTTGAAGAAACCCTTTCTGAATGGAAGATAAAATATTTACATAATTCACTACCAAAAAAGTTGGAATTGAGAATATCCTCCCTTTAACAGAATTTGCTAATGCTCAGCATGTACTAATTATCTCAGCATCTATAAAGACTATTTTCTTAATATTCAGAGGAAAACCAATTGAAGGTGTCAACAATTTCAAATGTATTAGCCATAAAATGCAACTTCAAATAATATTGCAGGCAATTTTATGAAGATAAGAGAGATAAAAACATACTGAAATATATATTATTCAGAAAAATACCAGTGACATAGTATTAGAAATATATATGACTAATAAGTTCATTAAAGTACATGAATATACAACAGGAAAATTGTTTATGTTATTTTTAATATTCAGTGAATCAATACAAGGAAGTAGTTTTTATTTTGCTTTAGAGATCAAGGATAGGTAGTTTTTAGAAAGACTTTTTTAAAACACTTTTTGGGACTTCCCTGGTGGCACAGTGCTTAAGAATCCGCCTGCCAAGGCAGGGGACACGGGTTTGAGGCCTGGTCCAGGAAGATCCCACATGCCATGGAGCAACTAAGCCCGTGCGCCACAACTACTGAGCCTGAGTGCTTAGCCCACGAGCCACAACTACTGAAACCTGCGCACCTAGAGCCTGTGCTCCGCAACACAATGAGCCACCACAACGAGAAGCCCGTGCACCACAATGAAGAGTAGCCCCCACTCGCTGGAACTAGAGAAAGCCCACGCGCAGCAATAAAGACCCAATGCAGCCAAAAATATAAACTAATTAATTAATTAATTTTTTAAAAAGTCTGCGAGACAGTTTTAAAGATATTATTGCTGAAAGTTTTCCAGTTTTTAAAAATATATAAAATATCATATCTAGAGCCCCTTCTGAATGTCAAGCAGGACAAATTTTAAAAATAATTATAGTCCAAACTAGACACATAGTAGAAAAAAATTCAGTAAACCAAAGAAAAAGAGATCATCGTAAAACTTACCAAAGACACAATAAAAAAGGATAACTACTAATGAATGACAGTGTATTTCTCATCAACAATAATACCAGAAACAAGAGACTGACAAATCCAAATATTTAAAGTGCTAAGGGAAAACAGGTGTCTCTTTTACCTAATCAAATTCTCATTAAAATAAGAGCAAAATAAAAATATATTCAGATATACAAAAACCAAGAGAACCCTACTCATGCAGGAACAGTCATCTGAAGATTAATAGATAGCTGCTGAAAATCTTTACCAAAACATATAAAGACCAAATCAGAGAGGCATGAACTTACAGGAAATAGACAGTATGGAAGATGGAAACTTGAAGAGACAATAGTAACTTCATGCATATAGCAAGAGATGGACATTATTATAAAGGAGCATTCAGAGGGGAGAAAACGACACAAGGAATTTTAAAGTATTATAGTGAAAATGAAAACACTCAATGGAATGGTTGGAAGACAAAGTCAAGGATACCTCCAGAAATGAGAACACAATGCTAGAGAGATGAAAAAATTTTAAAGGCCAACATTGAACATTAGGAATTCAGAAGAGAGAGAAGAGAGAAAATAAAGTAAAAAGAATCATTAAATAAATGATCAACAGATTGCCCAAATTGGAAGATGTAATTTTCCAGATTAAAATCCCAATCCAGTGGGTAAAACAGGCATGCAGCAAAGAATATCATGAAACGAAAATTCAGGACACTATGGACAAAGAGAAGGTATTTCATAATTCCAGAGAAAGAAATGTAAATTAAACGCAAAGGAACAAGATTGGGGTTAGACTCCTCAACAGTAACCGTGGAAGCTGGAAGAAATTCCAAGGGAAAACGTATCCCAACGTAGAGTCCTATTCACAGCCATACCATTAATCAGGAAGTTAGAATAAAGATATTTTTAACATGCAAATTTGAAAAAAGAAAAAAAAAGGATCTCCCATGCAAACTGGTGACCTAATACAAATAGACAGCCAGTTATTTCTCCAGCAAAAATGAATTTACAGTATTCAGGATTACCAAAGAATTATAATTCAACGTCTACAACCATGGTGAGCCACGTGTAAGCCCCCACAAAAATGGAGAGGATAACTCTTTTATAGCGGGGTGGGGGGGTGGGGGGGGAGGAAGTTAGGAGGGCTATAGTAAACAGAGTCCTTGGCTTTTCATTGGCTGAGTTGTGACTGCCTCTCATTGACTAAGCTCTTGCCAAGAAAGAGGAGGAAGTCTTTCTTCTTCCTGTTGGGCTCTGCTATCATCATGGGGTATGCGAGCGCCCCCTTCTGGCCTCCTGACTCTATTTTAATTGAGGATTCTCTTCATTAATTTTTACAACCCTTTCTCAGGAAGCTATTGGAGTATGTGCTCTGCCAAAATAAGGGAGTAAACCAAGAAAGAAGAAAACATGGGAACCAGGAAAGAGAATTCACCGTAAGACAGAGGCAAAGAGAATCAAGATAATGAGTAGGGGAGAGTCTAAAACGGCAGGTGTGAGCAAGCCTAGAGAGAACCAGTCCAGATTGGAGCAGGTAGAAAGGATCAAGGAGATGTGTCTACAAAATATAAAACACCTGATGTAACTGAGCATATTGAAAAACATGTGGAAGTTTAGGGTCAAATCTGGAATGAGATGGTGACAAATACATAAAAAACTAAGAAACAAAGTCCCTTTTCATTGTTCTAAGGAGAACAAAAATATGCATGTGAAACAAAAAGTAATCACAGGGTATCACATGGCTCAACTACAAACTGTATTTGCATTGTCATAATAATGTAAAACTTGAATATCATTTTAACCAATGTTATAAATGTATGGGCAGCATGAAGGTTAGGAAGTATCTGTGAGAGTGTGTGTGTGTGTGTGTGTGTGTGTGTGTGTGTGTGTGTGTGTATACTAAGCTGGGGTGTGGAGAATGAAATAGAGATAAATCCTCAACTTCCAAACTGGAAGTCAAAAAAAATGCCCAAAACTGGGGGAAAAAAATCAAGAGGTAGCAGAATAACTAAGTTATTTAGAGACACGGACAAAAATATCAAATAAAATAAAGGATGGGACTTCCCTGGTGGCGTAGTGGTTAAGAATCCGCCTGCCAATGCGAGGGACACAGATTTGAGCCCTGGTCCGGGAAGATCCCACATGCCACAGAGCAACTAAGCCCATGAGCCACAACTACTGAGCCTGCGCTCTAGAGCCCACAAGCCACAACTACTGAGCCCACATGTCACAACTACTGTGCCCACGTGCCACAACTACTGAAGCCCGCACACCTAGAGCACGTGCTCTGCAACAAGAGAAGCCAACGCAATGAGAAACCTGCGCACCGCAATGACGAGTAGCCCCCACTCGCTGCAACTAGAGAAAGCCCGCGCACAGCAACGAAGACCCAACACAGCCAAAAATAAATAAATAAGTTTTTTTTAAAAATTCATAAAAGAGATGAAAATGGCTTCCTCTGAGTAGGGGAAATGAGATGGTGAGGGAAAACGGGGTTTTTTGTAAATGAAAAACCATGTAGAAATATGATTCTTTAAACTATGTGTACATTGAGAAAAACTAAACTAGGGCTTCCCTGGTGGCGCAGTGGTTGAGAGTCCGCCTGCCGATGCAGGGGACACGGGTTCGTGCCCCGGTCCAGGAAGATCCCCCGTGCCGCGGAGCGGCTGGGCCCGTGGGCCATGGCCGCTGAGCCTGCGCGTCCGGAGCCTGTGCTCCACAACGGGAGAGGCCGCAGCGGTGAGAGGCACGTGTACCGCAAAAAAAAAAAAAAAAAAAAACTAAACTAAAAAACGTGACCTAATTACATTATTTTTTCCTGTGTCAAGGTAACTGTTTACAAGATCACTAAATGAGATTAGCTGTACCAGGAACAAAGAGAGGCGGATTTATGGGCATACATACTATACATTAATCTTGGCCTCATCCGGCCAGGGCCCTCTACCCAACCACTGTAGGCAACTTGATCAGTAAACATACAGGCTGACTCAGTCAGAGGCCTACTTAACATGAAAAAACATACCATGCCATTAAGAGGAAACACCTTTTATGCCTGTGACAGCTATAAACACTGATCTTCTCGAAGGTAGGGCCCCTGTGTTTCATTTCTGTATCCCACGTGCCTGGAATACAGCACGCGCCCAAAAATGTATCAATGTGTGCGTATTCTACCTACGCAAAAACATTCTCAAAGAGGAAATCATAAAGTTACAAAATATTTAGAATCACGTGACAATGTACTACACATCAAATTATACAGGGTTCATGTAACATGGTACTTAGCAGTAAATGATACACTTCTTTGTTGAAAAAAATAAGAAAAACTGAAAATCAGTTTGTTAGGTGTTCAATTCAAGAAACTTTAAAGAGGTGACAAAATAAAACTAAAGGAAGATGGAAAATTATATTAAAGATAATTGAAGAAGGGTGGCGCAGTGGTTAAGAATCCGCCTGCCAATGCAGGCGACACGGGTTCGAACCCTGGTCCAGGAATATCCCACATGCCTCGGAGCAACTAAGCCCATGCGCCACACCTACTGAGCCTGCGCTCTAGAGCCCGCGAGCCACAACTACTGAGCCCATGTGCTACAACTACTGAAGCCCACGCACCTAGAGCACGTGCTCCGCAACAAGAGAAGCCACCGCAATGAGAAGCCCGCACACCACAACAAAGAGTAGCTCCTGCTCACCGCAACTAGAGAAAGCCCGTGCACAGCAACGAAGACCCAGTGAAGCCAAAAATAAATTAATAAAATAAATTAATTTTAAAAAAAGATATTGAAGAAATTAATGCAACAGGAATCAAGGAAACAATGGATGATATGCAAAACCCAAAATTGAATATTCAGGATAAGGGTCGTATATCTACTTAAACAAGCAAACCTCTACACAGAAAGCAACAAGAAAAGACACAGACAATATGAGAAAAAAAAAAAGGATGGAATAACTATAGTACAGCAGAGATTTACTAGGTGAGGTTTCCAAATCTTCAAGGAAAAGATAATCCTTACTTTAAATAAATAGTTTCAGGGCTTCCCTGGTGGCGCAGTGGTTGAGAGTCTGCCTGCCGATGCAGAGGACACGGGTTCGAGCCCTGGTCTGGGAAGATCCCACATGCCGCGGAGCGGCTGGGCCCGTGAGCCACAATTACTGAGCCTGCGTGTCTGGAGCCCGTGCTCCACAACAAGAGAGGCCGCAATAGTGAGAGGCCCGCGCACCGCGATGAAGAGTGGCCCCCGCTTGCCACAACTGGAGAAAGCCCTCGCACAGAAACGAAGACCCAACACAGCCATAAATAAATAAATAAAGCAAAACTGTCAACAAGTAAAAATAAATAAACATTATTAAATAAATAAATAAATAGTTTCAGAGACTAAGAGAGAAAGCTACCCAACTCATTTTATGAAATAATTATGTCCTAAACAATGACAGTACAAGAAAACAAAGTTAAAAATAAATCTGAGGTAGTAGATGCAAAAATTTAAATAGAATATTAATGAATTGAATTCATCAGTATATTTTTAATATATTATGATTCTAGCAAACACTGCTAGTTTTTCTTCAATATTCATTTTCCTCTATCCAATGTAAAAGAAGTTTCAACCAGACACATAACTACCTACAAACAGATGGCATTTCTAAGCCTCCTTTGCAGACAAATGTTGCAATATGACTAAAGCCAGCCAGTGGTATGCAAGAACTGCTACTCTGTAGTGTATGGGAGTCTTACTTCAGGGTCATGTCAACCTCTTTCGTCTCTTCTTCTTTGCCCTTCTTCTACACTACCACCCTGACAGCAGATGCCACCGCCTTGAATCTGAGGCTGAAGGCCACACCCTAGAGATGGAGGAGCAATGACCTGAAAGAAGCATTGTCCCTGAGGACTTGGTGAAGCAAAGTTATCGTCATCATGGACCACTTAATCATCGCGGACCAGACTTTAATATAATAGAGACTAAAGCTCTATCTTGTTTAAGCACTGCTTGTTATTGCTGTCATTGTTATTATGTAACCAATGACTTTAGATAATTACCATTAAGAACTGTAAAATGTCAGAAAAGGTTTTCTTTAATAGCATATCTGAACCAATTATAAAATACAACTAAAGGGCTTTTATTTGGTGCAAAATGTTTACGATTCCTTCTTTGCTTTTACAAAAAATTTTAAAACAACATATGTAGAAATTAGATATATAAAAATACTGAGTACAGTGGTCATTGCTGAGTCATGGAATTATGAGTCCTTTTTATTTAAAATGTTCTATATTTTTCATATAAAAATCATTATTAATATAAAAACTATAATTGACCACATAGTATATTTTCATGGAATCTCAAGTAAGCAGAGTTATAGCATGCACACTGGGGGGAAAAGAAACACAGAGCTTATTACATGATGAAACGGTCATGGTGACATGAAGGAAACAAAAATCTTAACAAAATCAACCATGGGGATCTCTAGAGTGTAATAAATTTGAAATGTAAATCCTGATGATCTTGTAATAATCAGTCTAGATTACCACTTGCCTCTGGATCTAGTATGATAAAAATAGAAAGAAAGAAAGAAGAGAATGTCCCTCTGCTTTTTACTTCAGTACAAAAGACGGCTGAAAGATGTGGCAGTTTCTGTGGCAGGAAACAGAAACCACAGGAAGAAAATGCTCCTCTGAAATGCTATGGTGGTTTTACTGCTGAAAAGAATCTGCTCAAACTTTTTTTCCAGAGTCGCTACTCACAGCAAAATCACTCTGCAAAGCTTGAATAAATTTGGAAGATTCACACTATCCAATTTCAAAACTTATCATAAAGTTATAAAACTTATTATAATAGTGTGTTATTTACGAAAGGATAAGCACATAGATCAACAGAACAAATAGTTGAGAAGCAGACCCACACAAATATAGACAACTGAGTTGTTTTTATTTTAACAATTTCATCAGGAGTTTATTTTTGTATTATATGAAGGAAGGCTAACTCCATTTTACTCTAAATTTTTCAACACTTTCTTTTCCTTACCTAGTTTCTTCTTTCTCACTGATGTGAGATTTAATAAATAATCATTGTATTAGTCAATACAGTAACTCTAAAATCTCAGTAAACAACTGATTTTTGACAAGGGTGCCAAGGCAACTCAATGAAAAAAGAATACTTTTGTCAACAATTGGTTCTGGAACAGTTGGCTATCCGTGTGCAAAAAGCAAAACAAAAACAAGACAGAGGGCTTCCCTGGTGGCGCAGTGGTTGAGAGTCCGCCTGCTGATGCAGGGGACATAGGTTCGTGCCCCGGTCTGGGAAGATCCCACATGCCGTGGAGCGGCTGGGCCCGTGAGCCATGGCTACTGAGCCTGCGTGTCCGGAGCCTGTGCTCCGCAACGGGAGAGGCCACCACAGTGAGAGGCCTGCGTACCGCAAAAACAAAACAAAACAAAACAAAAAAACAAGACAGAACAAAACCCTCCACACATTCCTCACACTCTATACAAAAATTAAGTCAAAATGGATCATCAACCTAAACATAAAAGGTAAATTATAAAACTTCTCAAAGATAACCAAGGGGAAAACTTTTTGTTGCCTTGGGACTGGCAAAGAGTTTTTCAATATAACACCAAAAGCATAATTCATGGTATAAAAATTAATAAATTGAAACTTATCAAAGTTGAAAACTTTCATTCTGTGAAAGACATTATTAAGAGAATGAAAAGCTAAACCATGGACTCAGGTTTGAACATTTGCAAAGCACAAGGTGTTAAAGATCTTATAACTAGAATATATAAAGAATTTTAAAAATTCAACAATAAGCAAGCAACTCAATTTTTAAAAAACAGGCAAAAATCTGTAAACACTTGACCAAAGAAGATATACTTATGTCCAACTGGCATATGAACAGATGTTCAACATCACTAGTCATTAGGGAAACGTCACTTAAAATCACAATGAAATACCACTATACATTTTTTTAAATGACTTAAAAACAAACAGAACACTGACAATTTAAATTAGATCTTGGAAGAGGACACTAGTTGAAAACTGGAAGATCCAAATCAAGCCTACAGTTTCACTAAGAGTATTGTAACTAGGCTAATTTATTAGCTTTGATCATTTGTACCATGGTTATTTACGTAAGATGTGAGCATATGCGGAAGCTGGGAGAAGGGTATATGGGAATTCTCTGTACTGTCTTTACAACGCATCTCTGCGTCAAAAACAACTTCAAAATCATAAGTTAAAAATATAACCAAATAAACTGGACTTTTTAAAGCCATTCTTTCTGTCCTTAACGCTACAGCTTTCTTCATGAGTTTTCCTTGGTTAGAAATACACTTGAATACATCAGGATATATTTAGCAAACTGGATATGCCATTTAGGTATTGGTCCACCAGTTCTACTTTAAAAGATCACCTCTTCGCCTAGAAACGTTACTTCCCCCCAACTTTAGCCTAACTTTGGGAATTCCCATCAACAACATTCTTCTTTCCATTGCAGGAAGCAACACTGCCAGCAGCTATGGCAAGCACAGCCTCTTCTAAAATGCCTTTGATGATTGCAGCAACATGGATGCAACTAGAGATTATCATACTAAGTGAAGTAAGTCAGAAAGAGAAAGACAAATACCATGTGATACCACTTACATGTGGAATCTAAAGTATGGCACAAATGAACCTATCTATGAAACAGAAACAGACTCACAGACATAGAGAACAGACTTGTGGTTGCCAAGGAGGAAGGGGGTGGGAGAGGGAAGGGCTGGGAGTAAGGCATTAGCAGATGTAAACTATTATATACAGGAGGGATAAACAACAAGGTCCTACTCTATAGCAGAGGGAACTATAGGCAATATCCTGTGATAAACTGTAATGGAAAAGAACATAAAAAAAGAATGTCTATATGTGTATAACTGAGTCACTTTGCCATACAGCAGAGTGGCACAGGATTGTAAATCAACTATACGTCAATAAAAAAAATAAAATTAAAAAGATGCCTTTGATGATGTACACAGCCCGTGCTCCTGCTGACTACCTCTCAGCAGCACCCAACGCTGTGAAACCCGGCCCCCAGCTGAGGTTACTCCAGTCCTGTGTCTCCTTCCTTTGTCCTCTGTCTCCCACCAGTGTTTCTCTAACAGAACTGCTGTGTTTTCATGCAGTCTCACTGTTCACGTTCCCACACTTGATTTGGGCATCAGACCCGCAAGAGTTCAACACTTACTGGGTGGTGGAACTGCCATTTCTCTGCCTGTCTCTCATTATAAAGAACTTCTCTGAAATTCTGAATTCACTGGTCTGGTCATTCATTCACCAGCAAGTATCTAGGTACTGGGGTTAAGAGCTAGGAATGAGCTACCGTTGTTAATAATGAAACAACAAACCCCAAACGGAGTCACTTGTGCTAAGTCCCACATCAGCAAACCAAGACTTAATATCTAACCTAATTGCAGTTTCAGCCTCTCGCACGAATGTGACCTTTAACCAACAGATCTGGAATTACCTGGTCAGCACTAGAGGGGTGACCCCCACCTTCCCCCCACAAAAGGAAGGTGACCCTGCCTGAAACAATCCACTCTTAGGTAGAAACTTCCCTTTTCTGCCCCCTCCTGCCTGTAAAGTTCTTCCATTTTTTACAGCTCCTCCGAGCTCCTTTCTACTTCCTCGATGGGATGCTGCCCAATTCATAAATCATTGAATAAAGCCAATGCGATCTTCAAATTTACTCAGTTAGAATTGTATTTTTTTAATACAGTGATGAGCAAAACAAAGAAAAAGAGAGGCATCGAACTCTTCAGAGAGTGTATCCCATGATCCCTCACACTCTTGGAAGCCTGGGTCAGCAGAAATGGAAGAGAGCCAGTGGCAAGGAAAAGCCTCTTGAAAACCAAATCAGAGGTCCTGAAACACTACAGACTGACTTGTACAAGTGGGTGGGAACAAGCAGAGAGGAGCAGTTGTTTATTATTGTACACTGTATTCGAGGGAAACATTTGGAGTTCAAGAATAGAGATTTAAAGATGAGATGGTAAATATCATAACAACTTGTCCAAAACAGGCCAGAAAACCTTAAGTTTTCACCTTGTTTAAAAGAAGTCCTAAGTAAAGGGAAAACCACATATTATGAAACATTTTGGAGACATCTCACACACCAACCTTCCCTTTATTAGAATTACTTCATTATCATTACTTTAGAGTTATGCTCACTCATAAAAGTTACTTTACTCTGAGTTGAGAAGTCCATTTTCTCATCATGTGTATTGTGCTTACATTTTAAAATCAGAAACAACTTCCCCAAGATAAAACTGATTCTTCATCTCTTTTGGTTTTAATATTCCAAAAGAGACTAGGTGACTTGGGGTATTATTTTTACCCTATGTTGATTTGCCTACCTTGTAAAGGAACAAGGAACTTTTCCTTCAACCCTTATTTTCCCAGTGATTTGTTTAAAATGAAAGGTAAATGTGTGTTTGTGTGCCCACAAGTGTGTGTGTGTACAATCATTTTTATATAGAGATTTATTATCTCTCAATTTGTTTTGTAAAAGAGGCTTGTCTCAGAAAATCACTGTCTTCTTGCTTTACTATTGTGATATTGTGATTTATAATAAGAAATACATTTGGTCTTTGCCCCCTTTTCTGGCACAGAGCTCCTAAAACCCTTGGAATTTCCTCAGTGAGATCAACAAAAATGCCTTTGTTATGTTAACAAGGTGACTTTTGGAACACACCTAAGGAGGGGGACTGATTGCCAGGAAAACCAACTGTGAATAGAGGTTGGAACTTTCAGTCCCACCCCCAGGTTTCCAGGAAGTGGGGAGAGGCTGGAGGTTCAAACAATAACGAATGGCCAATGATTTAATCAACTGCACCCAAGTAACAAAGCCTCCATTAAAACCCAAAAGGACTGGGTCCAAAGAGCTTTCAGACTGGTGAACACATGAGGTGCTCGGGGTGTGGCACCCCAAAGGGGGCGTGGAAGCTCCATGTCCCTTCCCACAACCTTGCTCTATGCATCTCTTCCGTCTGGGTGTTCATCTATGATCATAACCTATTATAATAAATCAGTAAATGTAAATAAGCTGTTTTCTTCAGTTCTGTGAGCCACTCCAGCAAATTAACTGAAACCAACAAGAGGGTCATAACTCTAACTTATAGCCAATAAGTCTAGGTGACAACCTAGACTTGGGACTGGCATCTGAAATGGAGGGCAGTCTGGCGGGACTGAGCCCTTAACCTGTGGATCTGATGTCATCTCCAGGTAGATAGTATCAGAATTGAGTTAAATTGTAGGGCACCGAGACAGCGTTGCAGAATTGCTTGCTGTGGGGAAAAAAAGCCACACGTGTTTAATGACCAGAAGTGTCCAAAGGAAAGTGTTCTGTGTGAGCAGTGAAAAAAAAAAAATCTCACAGGTGGGTTTTTTTCCCAACTCAATTATTCTTCCCTTAAGCCCTGAGGGCATCGCAAAAGACCATCAGGATAAAAAGTTACAGTTAAGCCAACCCTGCCTTCAGTCTTTGGTGCACACAACAGGATCCACAGGGGTAAGTAGTGTAACATAGTGGGTAGAACAAGGACTCTGGGACCATGGGACTCAGGTTTGAATCCCAGCTCTCTCTCTCTCCTTCTCCGTCTCCCTCTCCCTCTTTGACTTTGGACAAGTTATTTAGCCTCAGTTTCCTCCCCTGCAAAATGGAGATAATAAAAGTACCTTCTTCAGAGGGTTGTTGTAAGGCTTAAATTTCATGATAGGTATAAAGTGTTTGGACAGGGCCTAGCCCATAGCTATAAATATCTGAAGTTATTATTACTTTCAATCAGTTCCCTGAGGTCACACATGAAACGCAGTTATATGGTGACTTAGTGGACAGATGGCTGACTTAACTAGAGCTATTAAAGAACACAGCTCTCAACACTATGTTAGTGATTTATAAAGGAGCGTCTACTCAAGTTCCTCCCTGGGCCCCAGGATTGAACTCACACACAGTGCGTCCAAAGGACACACGGGAGAGGATTAGAAAACAACTCCTTCCATCATTTGCATCTCCAGATTTAGAACTAAGAGTCCTAAAATAAACAAATGGAGTAGATTTGGAAACGAGGCATCCACTGCTTCTTCTTTTGTCGTGAATAGTGGGAGATCTGCCCATCACATGCTAGGGAGACATTTTCCTCCAGACACCAAAGAGAAGCAACAACTCAGGATGACTGAAACCTGCAATCCCCCAGAAAATCAACTGTCACCATCTCGCATCATTTTGATGTGAATCGTTATAGGCACCGAATGCGTCCTTGGTCTCACTGCAAATGGGTTCATTGTGGCTATAAATACAGCAGGATGGATTCACAACAAGGCAGTTTCCACAAGTGGCAAGATCCTGCTTCTCCTGAGCGTATCCGGAAGAGTGCTACAAAGCTTCATGATGCTAGAACTCACCTTCAGTTCAACATCCCCACACTTTTATAATCAAGACATTCATCGTATATGATACGTTCAAAGGAAGTTTCATGTTCTTAAATGATTGTAGCCTCTGGTTTGCTGCCTGGCTTAGATTCTTCTACTTCGTGAAGATGGCGGATTTCTCCTACCCCCTTTTCCTCAAGCCGAAGTAGAGAATTTCTGGATGGATGCCCTGGTTTCTGTGACTATCAGTGTTTGTTTCCTTTGGGCCACAGTGTGTTCTTCCTCAAAAACATCTACACTATGCATTGCAACCATCCTTTTTCTAGCCCCTCCTTCAACTCCACTAAGAAAAATTACTTCACTGAGACCAACGTGATCAGCCTGGTTCTTTTCTTTAACGTGGGAATCTTCGTTCCTCTGATCACGTTCATCCTACCTGCCACCCTGCTGATCATCTCTCTAAAGAGACACACCCTACACATGGAAAGCAATGCCACTGGTTCCAGGGACCCCAGCATGGAGGCTCATGTGGGGACCATCAAAGCTATCAGCTATTTTCTCATTTTCTAAATTTTCAATGCAGATGCTCTATTTCTTTCCATGTCCGACATCTTTGATATCAATAGTTCCTAGAATACTTTGTGCAAAATCATCATGGCTGCCTATCCTGCTGACCACTCCATCCTACTGATACAGGACAACCCTGGGTTGAGAAGAGCCTGGAAGCGGCTTCAGCCTGGAAGCGGAGTTCACCTTTACTTGAGAGTGGACTCTATGACCCACACCCAAAGCACCTACCCCAACCAGCTCTGCCTTTCCCTCACCTAGATCTCTCTCTTCCTGCCTCCTTTCTTCCCCAAACCTGATCTGATCCTTTCACTCGATGTGTTTTTTGTATTGGAATTGGACCTTCATTCCTCTTTTGCTTCATGGGCACAATCTTAGTGATGCTTGACATATGCTTCACCTGAGTCTTCCATTTCTACCTCCCCTTTCTCTATCTAAAGCAGTGGTTCTGGACACTGGCTACACATTAGAATCTCTAGGGGAAATTTTTTTTAAAAAACACCCATGTCCAGGCCGACCCCAGATCAGTGAAGCCAGGATTTCTGGTGTTTGAACTTGGACAATTTGTTCAGTTCTCAAGGTGATCCTGATGTGTAGCCAGAGTTGATGTAGCCACCAAAATAAAGGAAGGCTTTGCAACTTGAACTTCTGGCAACTCCTCTCTTTCCCCATCCACATGTCTTTTAAACAGATTCAGATTATTCGGGAAGCTTTCTGAGTAACAGCTGGAAATGCATGTTATCTCCATCCTCCAAAGACATAATCTGAATAATTTGGAATATTTATCAAAATTAACAGTACATAAAATATCATTCAACCTAAAAATTACTAAGAACTTTTCCCATAGATAAGATATGGTTTATATATATATATATATATATATATATATGGAAAAAAATATGTGCATGACGATGTTCACTGCAGGACTATTCATTAATGAGGGAACTCATATCTGAAATGGAAACTTATGCAAACATTTTTAAAGTGAGACGGATGCATGTGTCCTGAAATGAAAAGATCGCCAATATGTTGTTAAGTACAAAATGCAAGCAGATATTCTGTGATTCCATTTATGTTTTTAATGCAATATAAATGCTTCTTGTGTATATATATGTATATATAATGTTTCTAGAAGGATGTACCAAAAATGATTTAACATAGGACTTCTGAATAGTGGCATCAGGTGTCTGGGGATAAATGAAACATTTACACTTCATTTTATAGCTTTTTGCGTTTGAACCATTTAGAACGTGTATGCACTAATTTCAAAATTTTAAAACATATATAGTTTTTTTTAATTACAAAGAAAACTAGGTAAGTGAGCAACGTTTGAGGGAAAGAACCATGTATCTTAATGAGTTGATTGAAACCATCGCTTTTTATGAAAATGCAAACCTTCAAAATCCTAAGTTAAACATCTCCACTCCTATCACTACCTCGTATTTTTCATTTTATTAGCTCAAGGGCTGCCGTGGAAAATCGCCAGCTTTCAATCCACTGACATGTCTAGATTCTCTGTCCCTCTATCAACCCCTCTTCACTTTCCTTCATAGCAGTTTGGAATACTGGTTAATCATACCCACACCCTTAAAAATGTTTTCAGCATATACAGATGAAGTGAGATGATGTCTGAGATTTGCGTTGAGATAATTCAGCAGGGCAAAGGGGTAGAGAGGTTTTGATGAGTCTCATGTTGATGATTTTTTTCAAACAAGGTCTCAGGTACATGGTGGTACTTTATACTAGTCTATTTCAGGGTATGTTTGAAATTTTCCCTAATATATTTTTTATATAAATGAATTATAAAACACTTTCATTTCCTGGTCCCTGTTTCCCATCATCCCCATCATGTGGAATAACTGCACATCTAGATGAACCCAACTATTTAACACCCCACATTTCTTTCTTTTTTTTTAATTTTTTTTTTTGCGGTACGCGGGCCTCTCACCGTTGTGGCCTCTCCCGTTGCGGAGCACAGGCTCCGGACACGCAGGCTCAGTGGCCATGGCTCACGGGCCCAGCCGCTCCGCGGCATGTGGGATCTTCCCGGACCGGGGCACGAACCCGTGTCCCCTGCATCGGCAGGCGGACTCTCAACCACTGCGCCACCAGGGAAGCCCCCCACATTTATTTCTAAGCAGCCTGGTGTTGCTTGAGATCTCTCACAACTGAAGTTATGTTCCTACAGATTCATGCTCTTCAGCCTCAAATGAGCAACATCACTGGGCATTTCTATCCTGTATTTCCCTAAAGAAGTCATTCATTAACTACCCATGATGACTATCTCATATCTCTTCCTCAGTCCTAAACCTCCAGTCTATCATCTCTCTGCTTTATTTTCAACTGATGAAGTTGCCCTTACATTTTCTTTTTTGATAGAAGGAAGTCATTAGGAGGTCATTCCTTCACCTTCCCATTAGCGAATCTATAAAACCACTAATTTTCTCCTACATTTCTAATGTTTCAATAGAAAGAGTGCCCTTCTATGAACATAGATACAGAGAACAAATTGGTGGTTGTAAGAGGTGGGGGTGAGAGGGATGAGAAAAATAGGTAGACTGGTTTTATTTTTAAGTTCAAATAAAATTTAAAATTTTTAAATAAATAGATCTAGGCAAAAGGAGATATTACAAACAGATCATAATCGTGAATTTGAATGTGTTACTCAAAATTCTAAGAGCTATTTTTCAATGTCCAATTTCAAGATATACATGTTGAACACGTGTACATTTCTGGTCAATATATAATTAGTAGCGGGATTTCACAGTTACAGAATGTGTGTATCTTCAGCTTTTATAGATGCTCCCAAACTGCTTTCCAATAAAGTTCACTGTATTTTCATACACAGTGAAATACTACATAGTACTAGAACAAATTCAGATAAATCACAAAAATGAAATCTCATAAACACGGATATAAGAGAGGATGGATATTACGGTACCATTTTTAATATAAGCATTACCGAAACTGCTCTCTGCAATTTTAAGACAGGATATGTGGGGTGACTACTGTCTAGAAAGGAGCAAAGGGGGACTTCTGGGGCACTGGTACCATGGTAATATTTTGTTTCATGATCTGGGTGAAAGTTACTTATTTTTAGTTTGTGAAAATTGATGAGTTATATAACTTCAATGAAGAGTTTAAAAAAGTAAGTGGCTATACATGTATATATGTATTTGTGTATAAATACTTCAATTAAAAGGTTTTAAAAATCCTAAACAGGGCTTCCCTGGTGGCGCAGTGGTTGAGAGTCCGCCTGCCGATGCAGGGGACACGGGTTCGTGCCCCGGTCCGGGAAGATCCCACATGCCGCGGAGCGGCTGGGCCCGTGAGCCATGGCCGCTGAGCCTGCGCGTCCGGAGCCTGTGCTCCGCAACGGGAGAGGCCACAACAGTGAGAGGCCCGCGTACCGCAAAAAAAAAAAGAAATAATTTTAAATATGATAAACGCAAATCAAGAATTTAGAAAAATAATTACAAAATAAATCTAAGGAAATCATAAGGAAAACACGATTTATAAACATAATTCATTAAATATTCATTTCATGAAATATCAAAAGGTAGAGAATTAAAAATGAATATAAGAATTGGTTCATTGCAAAAAGACAAAATTAGTAGTGTTAACTTATATAATTGAGAAAGAAAAACAAAGGAATACACAAAATTTTTGAAAAAGGAAAACTTACCACAAACTGGAAAAATTACAATATTCTTAAGAATCTATTTTGTTGAACTATAATAAGAGTTTGAAAACCAAGATAAGATAGATGTTTCTAGAAAAGATGTAGTTTACTAAAATTGACTCCAACAGAATTAGTCATTGTAGTTGAACTAGAGAAAGTTGTCAAGAACCACACCCCCAAAGTGCTAAGAATAAATGTCTTCACAAGGGAATTACAAGGACTTTTTTTTTTTTTTTCTTTTCGATACGTGGGCCTCTCACTGCTGTGGCCTCTCCCGCTGCGGAGCACAGGCTCCGGACGCGCAGGCTCAGCGGCCATGGCTCACGGGCCCAGCCGCTCCACGGCATGTGGGATCCTCCCGGACCAGGGCACGAACCCATGTCCCCTGCATCGGCAGGCGGACTCTCAACCACTGCGCCACCAGATAAGCCCTACAAGGACTTTTTAAAAGCAGATAATTTCAAGCCTATGTAAATTCTTTCACAGAATAAAAATTAAGAGAAGCTTCCAAATTTGTTTTATAAAATCAATATAATTTTGATATCAAAACACAAAAAAAACTGTCTCCCAGAAAACTACAAACTAACCTCACTTACCAATATTTAGGCAAAAATGCTAAATAAAACTCAAAGAGATCCAAGATACAAGTTTATTCCATAAAAGTAAGATGGTTTAATATTAGAAAATGTGTCAATGCAATTTAACGTATTAACACTTAGGAGAAAAATCATAGAGTAATTTTTATAAATACTTTAAAAACGAGCAAAATTCAACATCAATTCCTATTTTTAAAATATTAATAAAATAATAGATGGATAATTTCTTAATATGATAAAATATATCTACCCTAACCTGACAGTTAGCATCATTAAGGAGGGAACACTATTATTTATATTAAATTCAGGAAAAAGACAAAGATGTTCACTTTCACCCTATTAATTAATGTTGTCCCAAGATACTACCCAATGCAATTATAAAAGAGAAATAATTTGAAAGGATTTTTAAAAATTAGAAGGGAAAAGACTGAAGTATTATATGTAGAATATATAATGGTATAAATAAAAACTCAAACAACTGAAAAAATTATTACAAATAATAATAGCATGAAATATGGAAGGGAAAAAAACCCTTATAAGAGCAAAAAAAAGATAAAATATTAGCAATAAAGTTAACAAAAAATAAGCAAGATCTACATGAAGACTACTATAAAATGCCCCAGAGGTACACAACAGGAAATTTGAAGAAGCAGAACAGCTACCATGTCATTGAGTGGAAAGAATCAATGTCATTAAATGTAACATTTCCATAAATGAATCAAAATTCAGTGTGATATACACAAATGCCAAAATTTTTCTATACCAACTGATTACAAACATCATGTGGAAAAATAAAGTAAGCATATCTAGAAACATTCTGAATACGAATCAAAAAAAATGAGGGAGGATTAATCCCATGAGATAAACATGTTATGAAGCTAACATAATCAAACTAGTGTGATACAGGACAATAAACAGCCAATGAAACCAAGTAGAAAGTCCAGAAATATGAGAATTTAGTATATGATAAAAGTAGTATAGCAAAACAGTAAGGAAATGATGGACTATTCAAATAAATGGTGCTAGAACAGTTAGACAGCCTTCTGGAAAAAGACAAATTGGAATGCATCTCCCACATCTTATACCAGGATAAATTCCAAATGGATCAAAGACTTAATGTTAAAAAAATTAAATGCTAGAAGAAAACTTGGAGACTTCAAAATTATCTTTGGAGTTGGGGAAGACCTTTCTAAAAATAAAACAAGAAAAAAACATAAAAGTTTATTAAACCTGATTACATAAAATAAAGATTCCATATGGCAAAAACTACCACAAGCAAAGACAAATAAAAAACTGAGAAATAGTATCTGTTGCTCACATCCTGGATAGAGGCTAATTTTGCTAATTTTTTTTTTTTATTAAGGATCCTTAGTTTTTTGGGGGCGTTGTTTTTCGGTTTTTTTGGCCACGCCATGGGGCTTGCAGGATCTCACTTCCCCGACCAGGGATTGAACCTGGACTACAGCAGTGAAAGCCCGAAACCCTAACCACTAGGCAACCAGGGGACTCCCTAATTTTGCTAATATATAAAGGGCTCATATAAATCAATAAGACCAATTACTAAATTTAAACATTGGCAAAGAATATGATCTGGAAGTTACAGAAAATGAAGATGGCTTTTTAAAATTAAAAGCTTACAAAATGCAAAAAGGTATACAGAAATAAAAATTGTAAATCACCCATTATCCTTCAACCCAGAGACAGCTTTTGCTAATATTTTTTAAATGTGCGTATGTGTGGTTGAAGAAAATTGGGCTCTGAATATAAATTTCTGTGACATTTTGTTTTTACTTAACATCTTGATGTTTATTTCCAATTTTAAATTGCTTTCCAAAACCTAAGAAACAAAAAAAGTTAAAAATGTTCAGCCATAAGCATAACTTATAACAAGTGAAAAATTAAGACTCCTCTAATTTTCAGTCATCAGATTAGCAAAGATCAAAAAGTTTGGTCACACACTGTGCTGGCGATTACAGGGACCACGCAATCTCACAAACGGATGGAGTGTTAATTGCTACTTCCTCAAATGCAGTTTAGTAAGACTTATGAAAATTATGAAGGTATATCAGTCATGAGAAAGAAAGACATCCTGCCATTTGCAACGACATGGATGGACCCTGAAGACATTACATTAAGAGAGATGAGTCAGGCAGAGAAAGAGAAGTACTGTTATGATATCACTTGTATATGGAATCAAAAAAAGCTAAACTTGTAAAAACAGAGAGTAAAATGGTAGTTACCAGAGGATGCGGGGTAGGAGGTTAAGACAGAAATTGTTTAGGATACAAATTTGCAAGGAGTAGTAAGTAAGCTCTAGAGATCTAATGCACAGTGGTGAATATAGCTAACAATTCTGTATTGTAATCATCAAACTTGCTAAAAGACTAGAAGTTAATGATTGCAACCACTAAAGAGAAAGGATCGTTATGTAATGTGACAAAGGTATTAATTATTGCTGCAATGGCAATCAAATCACAGTTTATAAATGTTTCAAATAAACATGTTGCACACCTTAAATTTACACTATATGGCAAATAGACTTCAATTTACAAAAAGAAAAAGGAAATGCTAAAAAAATTATGGAGGTACATACATTTACTTAGCAATTTTATTTGGGGGATTTATTTTACAAATATACTTGAATACACAAAAAGTGACATTTGTTGCCATATTCTTTATAATAGAAAAAACAGTAAAATCAAAACATCCATTAACAGCCATCCATACAAAGGAGAAAGAATAGAGGGCAAGGAGGAGAAGAGAAAAGAAAGAAAGACACAAATGTGCTTATATGTGGATAGGGAACAGCTTCCAAATGTATCATTAGGGCCAAAAAACAAGTTTAAAAAGCAGTGCCTTGGGCTTCCCTGGTGGCGCAGTGGTTGAGAGAGAGTCCGCCTGCCGATGCAGGGGACACGGGTTCGTGCCCCGGTCCAGGAGGATCCCACATGCCGCGGAGCGGCTGGGCCCGTGAGCCATGGCTGCTGAGCCTGCACGTCCGGAGCCTGTGCTCCGCAACGGGAGAGGCCACAACAGTGAGAGGCCCGCGTACCGCAAAAAAATATATAAAAATAAATTTAAAAAATAAAAAGCAGTGCCTTTACTATACTATCATTTGTATTTAAAAGGGTTTTTTAAAAATACTTGAGCGTATGTTTGCTTTCCTATATAAATTCTCTCTGGAAGATTTTAATAAGAAATTAATAACATTATTTTCTTTCAAAGAAGTTAATTGTGTGGCTAGGAGACAAGAGGAGAAGGGGAATTTTTTGCTGTATACATCTTTGTATCTTCTGAATTTTCAACGGTATAAACATATAATCTATTCAAGAAATGAATAAAAATAAAATCAGAGGTGTTTTGTGATATGTGTTACTAAATGTTGAGAATGAAGTCATGCTTACTGTATAACGCACACCAGGCTTCCTATAAAATGCTTACTATAGGGCTTCCCTGGTGGCGCAGTGGTTGAGAGTCCGCCTGCTGATGCAGGGGACACGGGTTCATGCCCCGGTCCAGAAGGATCCCACATGCCGTGGAGCGGCTGGGCCCACGAGCCATGGCCGCTGAGCCTGCGCATCTGGAGCCTGTGCTCCGCAACAGGAGAGGCCACAGCAGTGAGAGGCCCGCGTATCGCAAAAAAAAAAAAAAGAAAAAAAAATGCTTACTATAAAGGCCACTGCCACTCGTGTGTTTCCCCATCTTTGGTCTGTTTCAGCCACAAGTGGCAAAAAAGACTTTTTTCTCAAGTTATCCAGAACTAGCATATGATACGTGATGGCCATTCTCTGAAGGCCAGGAATATTCTCAATGTGTGTCAACCGGGTTATGAGGGCATGTGTCTCTGGTCCAATAAATTTAAGAAATGCTGTATTAACCATAGCAAACAGGCTTATCACCACAGCTCTCCTCAGAGCCTTTAATTTGCCAAGATGCATGAGAACTCCATTTGGAAGTTTTAGAATGAGTTCCTATTTTATGCGTTTTGAACGGGATTGTTTATCGCTAGATGGATAAATCAATTTTGTTATTGACATCCCTCCCTTTTGAGCTTTCTGATCTCCTATGCTTTCTTCATTATGCTTACATTTATAAAGTGGTTTAAGTCTGCTTTGTTGAATTGTTTTTTTTTAGATTTCCTTCCTTTTCTTAAACTAGAAATAAATTTTTTTCATACTGAAGAATGTTCAGTGAGATTTCTACCAACGTAAAATCTTTGTCTGCTTGATAGTGTTTGCTTACGTGAATGAAAAATATTACCTGCCGTCATCAGTAAACAAAGGATGTTGCAGCCATCGAGCCATCGCATTACAGCCACCCAGATGGGGAGCCCTGAGGGAATTCAGGATGGAAACAGAATGCCCGCCATCAAACCATCAGATACCGCAGGCACCCCCTGACGGTGCAGCCTGAGGAAACCCAGGATGAGAAAGCACAGGCTACTGACCCCAACAGCTTCAGTGCACATCAAAGGAATGACTTCAGTGAGTCCAGATTCTTGCATCTTCCCATACCTAGAAAAGTGCTAAATTCCTTAACTTGAGATATCTGGTTTGCTTTAATTGATAGTAATCTTTTGATGTTCCGACTAGGTGGTCTTTGTTGCAAAAACTCCTATATCCTGGCTTCCCCCCACCCCCTTTACCTATTCGGAGCAGTCTCTCAGAGTTAGCTGAGATGCTGCGTCCCGGGCTTAAGGCCTCAGTTTTGTCTGCCGAATAGAACAGAACTCTCAACTTTTAGGTTGTGCATGTTTTTCGGTCAACATGTATAAATCTAAAATGTAAAACATCTCTCTAATTGAGTCCTTTATTTTCTATACACGAAAAAATTGTTTCTAATTTACCATCACTATTGGTATGACAAGCCCTAGAAAGCCGCCTCTCTAAGTTCTAGTACATTAGTGATAAAGGAGCATCCCCCATATCATCTGCTGACTTTTTTAACGAAAGAATTTCTTTCACTCAGCCCTAGAGCAAGGGTAACGTTACCTACAGTCAACTTGAGAAGGCCAGAAAGAGATGTAAAGAACTAGAGACTAAAAATCAACTGAAAACAAAATCTGAGGAACCAGTAGTTACGGGAAGGCTCAGAGAAGAAAACTGGGCTGAATCTTTTAAAAAACGGAATTATTTAACAACAATAGTAGCAACAATGACAACAAAATAACCACAAGTGTGGGAAGTGCAAGGAATGGTAAGAATAACCTGTTTATCCTTGAGCAAACAACTACACTTTCCAAATTTTAACTTCATCATCTAAAAGTGAGAGGGGTAATAATGCTGATGTCACAAGGGAGTCCAGAACAATAATTAAGATAATTTATACATGGTAAATGAATGATACAAGACGGCCATTTCGTTATTTTTTTTATAAAGCCATATAAGGGTAGCAACTAATGGTGAATCACCAATCTCCAGAGCTTAATCTATAATAAATTCACCAAATAAAACTTATTCCTCCTTCTCTTCCTATCTGCAAAGAATTAGGTTAAATTCCTTCTGAAATTGAAGCACTATTTCTTTTTCTTATCAGGAGGAAGCAGAAGCTTGTCCTAAAGGTCCCATTTTCTGAACTTCAACGTCCATGGACTTGTAAGAAGGGAAAAATATAGGCAAAGAGCAAAATCAATAAAGACCTTGAAACTCTCAAGCGTGAAAGAGATCCTATAGATCACTTGAATCTATTCAGAGCAGGGCTGGACTTTAGATGTAGTCATTGCTCATGACCTGGAGTAGAAAGGGCCACCGTCCTGAGACAAAAAAAGGGTGAAACTGCCCTTCCCCATTTCATAACCAGTCTATAGGACAATAGATAAACATGGACACCTTGGGTGGAGTCCTCACTGGGCCAAAGACTTAGCTGCACTAGACAGCATTCCTCACACGTACCGTCCTTAAGAGCTACCAACAAATAATACGACTTTTTGTTGACACCATGAAAGCTGTCCAGGAAGGAACATGACTGTTTCAGGTGTGAAACATCTCATCTTTATTTGTGATTTGATCCCTCCTAAAGATTCTGTTATTTTTTTTAAGTACTTGATATCCAAAATGATGGCATGGTATTTTTTCCCCTTAGCAAATGAATTTTGAATAATATACTGGATGCCGAGAAAACTGGTAGGCCAATTTTGTCAACACCTTTTCCCATCTTATTATTCTTAATGTCTTAATGAAGACATTAAGTCAATAAATATCAAAACATAGCTATGGGTAGCTGGAAATAGGTGAGGGACTTCCCTGGCGGTACAGTGGTTGAGACTCCGGGCTTCCACTGCAGGGGGCACGGGTTCCACCTCTGGCCGGGGAGCTAAGATCCCACATGCCTCACAGCACGGCCAAAAAAAAAAAAAAAAAGCCATCACCTGTGAGAAAATATTTATGGAAACAATTAGATTCTTCATCAAGCAGCTCCCCAAAGTAAGTAATAGATAATTGGGGAAGTACATGTCACGTGTCACGATTGTTTGTCACTGTTTCTGGTAATATTGTGAGGTTTTACTTTCTTGTGAAATAGCCTGATTGCTAGAAAGCTATTAAAAGCCTCATAACTCAAATTCTCAGGTATGGCTTTTTTTTAATTAGATTACCAATACTTATAAAAACATAACAATGTTCCTCATTTATAAATCTCCCCCCCAAAAATTACAGAAATGAAATTAAAGTTGTTTCACTTTTTAAAAATTATTATTATCAAAGTAATACCAGCTTTTGGTCCAAAAAAATCAAATGCTGAAAAGGTGTTTTGTGAAAACCATCAGTCAGTCTCCCTCCTCACCTCAATCTCCACCTCCCAGAAGCTATGTTTTTGTTGATTCCTGGCTTTAGTTTTGGGGTGGTTACTGTCATAGGTCCCCAATACATGCACACATATACGTACATTGCTTTATCCATCTGTAAACAATATCCATTGACCCATCACCGTAAAAGATGAGGACTGAAACGTCACTTCCTTTGCCCTCAAATCCCCCCTCTCCTCCTCCCAAATTTTAAGAGTTATATTACTACTTGTATTCCTTATTCTTGTTGCCTCAAAATTATTGAATGATTTTAAGTTGCAATTTCTTGTTCTACTATTTATAGTTAATGACTATCAACTCCACATGATACAAAAAGACTATATTAGCTCCCCTTGACTTCCAATGACTTCTCCCATTTTCTACTTTCTAACTTCTGAAAGCAACATGCTCCTTTTGCACTGGAATATGCTGTTCTGTAACTATAGTTCAGTCTTCTATGCTTTATCTATGAATTTATTTTAAATGTGGAAAACCAACAAGCAGCATTGCTAATGTTGTTATTAAAAGTATTATTGGACTTAGGACCAAAAAGAGCTTTCCGTTAAGTTCAGTGACACAGTCAATAGACCCAGATAAAAGGAGATTGTTTCCAACATAAAAATCGAATGCATTTTATTTTCTTACACTTCATCATTGACTCAACAGCAGGCAAAGTCTAGTTTGGGTTTGTAATTCTGCTCAATTGTCTTCCTTTATGTTGTTTAGATCATACATACTCCAAAAAATGATAAGTATACACCTTACCATTTCCTCAAAGGAATTCAGATTTTTGACCATGTTACTATCAGTTAGATGTAATCCACTTTTTTTTCCCAGAAGCAGCTTTCTCAAAGCCCTTCATCCTCCTATTCCATTCTTGACAAATAGCTCCTAACCCTGACTCATATTCATCACTACTGGAAATTCCTTCACTGCATGTCCCACTGGAAATTCCTTCACTGAATGTCTCGGTTATATCCATCAACTGTTTCCTAGATCTCATGTCTTACTCTTTTTTTAATTGAAATATATTTGACATATTGTGTAAAGTGAAGATATAGCTGTTAACTTAATACATTTATATATTGTAATATGATTGCTATTGTAGTGATAATTAGCACCTCTATCATGTTACAGAATTATCCCTTTTTTAGTGGTTGGAATCATTAAGTTCTAGTCTCTTTGCAAGATTAATGATTATGATACAGTACTGTTGTCTATATTCACTACACTATGCATTAGATCGCTAGGATTTATTTACGACCCCTTATACGTCTGTACCCTTAAACAACATCTGTTCAATCCCCCCAACCCCCAATCTCCTGGTAGCCACTATTTTAACCTTTTCTTATTTCCTACCTTTCTTATTAGAATATATTCTCAAGTCACTTGCTCAGAAAGGTTACCATAAAAAAGTAAGTTCTCTCAGTCCTTGAATGTATGGAAAGGATTTGGGGTTTGTTTGTTGTTTCTTTCTTGCCCTCACTCTTGATTGGTAGTTTGGTTAATTCTAGGTCTAAAATTATTTCCCTTAAGTACTTCGAAGAAATTTCATTATCTTTGAGCATTCATTGTTACTAATCAGAAATCAGAATGCAACATGGACCTGTGTCCTTTGTTGGTTTTTGTATTTTCTTTCTCTAGGTTTCAGGATCTTCTTTTTGTCCTTAGTGGCTCACAGCATTACACTTCATCTGGATGTAACTACAGTAACCATATAATGCCTAATTTTTTTTTTTTTCCGGTATGCGGGCCTCTCACTGTTGTGGCCTCTCCCGTTACGGAGCACAGGCTCCGGACGCACAGGCTCAGCGGCCCTGCCTCACGGGCCCAGCCGCTCCGCGGCATGTGGGATCTTCCTGGACCGAGGCACGAACCCGTGTCCCCTGCATTGGCAGGCGGACTCTCAACCACTGCGCCACCAGGGAAGCCCATGCCTAATATTTTTAATGTAATTTAAAGTCTAGAGGCTGGACAAAATGCTCCAGGAAGTTATTAAAGAGCTTGGATCCTTCCAGCTTCTTATGCAATCCACTTATCATGTTTCTGAACCTCCTGTTCATGGCCACAAGGGTGGCTGTGACACACTGAGGTATCACCTCTACATCACGTGCAAAACTGGGTATAGGGACACCCCTGCAAGGAAATCTGCAGAAGAAATTATTTTTCATTGTGTGTGCTTGTACTCTTAAGAAAAGCAGGGTACTTATAATGAGAAAGAGGGGAGAATGATCATGGCTTAGGTAGTTAGTCTCAAATGTTCCATTTGATGAAACTTACGTAAGACTAATTCAGGGCTTATCAATCAAAAGACCATGTCTTTCATCAGCACTCAGAAATTTTCTTCTATTTTTAAAAAATAATTGCTTCCTCTCCATTTTCTCTAATCTTGCTCCCTGAAATTCCTCAGTCAGATTCCAGACCTCCTGGATGAAACACCTGTGTCTCTTATCCTTTCTGTCCTCGTTTTTATCACTGATGTGTGCTCTACATTCAGAGAAATTACCTTAACTTCTTCTTCTTTTTACTGAAGTCATATATTAACTGAATGTAATTTTAAATCATATTTTTAATTTCTAAAAGCTTCTTCTTGTTTTTATTTGTAATAGCATCCTTTTCTTCTTTTATGGATACAATATCTTCTCTGAGGATATAAGTTTGAATTTTTAAGTGTCCTTTGATCTTTATTTCTTCAGGGGTCATTTACCCTGAAAGCTTATCTTGGCTTTCTCTTGCAAGCTATGGATTTTGCTATTTCTGATAATCCCTGATTACTAATTCATGAGGGAAAATGAAAGGCTGTTTTGCATAAAAAGTGTTATTCCCTAGTAAGACAGTCTCCTGAACAGAACGGTTGACAGAGAGCTCTGCTTTGTAACTGGGTCATCCATCCGGTTCACCAGGACCGGCTTCTGACAAGTGGCTTTTCTTGGAGGTATGAGAGTGAGGAATCTGACATTAGCCTGGAAATCTAAAATGTCACAATAAGAAGGACTCTAATCTATGTGCACACACCGGCACTAGAAGCCCTAGTTCTTCCTGGGAAATGTATTCAATTTCTCTAGAAATGAATTGTCCATATGGGGGCTGCCAATGGTTCTGTGTGCAGGGGTGGGGAAAAGTTGGAAGGGATCACTGAAGCAGCTATCTGGCACACAAAATTTTAATGATACCTCTGGTTTTGCACCATACCTCACTCTCACTCTCCAAAGCTAGGAACCCTAAATCCAGGGCCCTGGATGTGGCAAGTTGATGAGCTAACTCTGCACGTTCCCAGAGGTCAACCACGTGCCTATTCCGAGCACCCTCTACTCCACTTTGCCTATGATACATTTTCATTGATGGTCCACATCCAAGAAATGAGATGAATTCTCTAGTCTGCTGTTGGCCATCCCCACGCCTCTCTCTTCATCATTAAGATTTTTCTGCCAATGGAGTCTCAAAAGGGGAGGCAAATGCATCTGTTTGGTCTAACATTTAAAATCAGAAACCTTCTACAAACTTTTTTATTATGCAAGAACCTCTAAGCATATTACAGAAGCTTAATCTTTGATGCCTACAATGTTTTATCATGGACCAACTTGTATGGCCCATATCTTAATTTTGGATCATAAAAATGCCCCCAAACTCGTTTTCTACAGGAAATTTCTAAAGAAATTTTTGAACTGGAACATTAACTCCATTGATAACAGGCTGATCTTGTTTTTGTTTTATGTCAGTGTTTTAATCACCTGTTAACAGACCTGTTAATTCCTTTTTAATTAATTTAATTTATTTATTTTTGGCTGCTTTGGGTCTTCGTTGCTGCACGTGGGCTTTCTCTAGTTGCGGTGAGCGGGGGCTTCATTGCGGTGCGCAGGCTTCTCATTGCAGTGGCTTCTCTTGTTGAGCAGCACGGGCTCTAGAGCGCAGGCTCAGTAGTTGTAGCATGCGGGCTCAATAGTTGTGGCTCACGGGCTCTAGAGTGCAGGCTCTGTAGTTGTGGCGCAGGGGCTTAGTTGCCCCGCGGCATGTGGGATCTTCCCGGACCAGGGCTCGAACCCGTGTCCCCTGCATTGGCAGGTGGATTCTTAACCACTGCGCCAGGGAAGCCCTGTTAATTCCATTTTGTGACTCCCCTCTTTGGAAAGTTTATCAATCCTTTAAGTTGGTGAAACAGTGGCAGCTCCAATTCCCTTTTCTCAGTAGTTTCATAGAAAATTTCCAGAAAGCTTAAATTCATGAAAGCTGATTGTTGGGCTAGAGATGAGAGGTTTTATCAGTAAGTTGTTAGTTAAGTGTTGTTTTCCTTAAAATAAAGAAAAACATCCATATGGGACCTCTTAGCATGTACTCTACACAGCAATGTGCATGTCCCTCACCACTACCTTGGGAAGTTTTTTCATAGGAGCTGAGAACAAACAGAGAAAAGATAAAAGTAGAATGCAGGCCATCCCAGCCGACTCTAACTTGCCCGCCAAGTATATAAGAAGGCATGGTGGCCGATTCCCTGAAGTCTTGTGCCTATCTCACCATGGAGACACTCTTCCAGCCATCAAGTAATGGGATTCTGTACAACAAACCTAGCTGAACACACAGATGGAGGTACTAGTGCCAGGAGAATGAGCAAGAGAAGGGGCAGTTTAAGAGAGAAGAAAAGGTGACATACTGGACACAGTGGTCACAGCGAGAGGAAAGAGGGTTACAGGTAGTAACTCTGCAGATGGGAAAGATGGGCTGGTGACTGGATAGTTATTTGGCTTGGAGAACACCTTCTACCTTTAACTAGCAGACAGGCGCAAAGCACGAGAGACTATCTTGAGTGGGATGAGTGTAACATGCAGTGAGTGAGTTTTCCCAGAATTATGTTTTCACCCACCAGGTGGCTGGGGGGTGGGGGGGTTACTCGAATACTAAACCAATTACTTTAAAATGTAAGCTGCTTTTTCACACATTTGATTTGCAAATGTAAAAATTCATCCCTATCTTATCTCATCTGGGATCTCAAAAATTCCTCGCAGGGCATACATCTGCACAGAAACCAATTCCAATCGCTGGACTAGAAATTGGAGTAACGTCGTCTCCAGGCAGGACCAGTGAGAGGCAAAGGACAAGAGGCTGAGAAGTGGTGGGAATAGATGAGACGGACTCTCAGAAGGCACTGCCGATATCAGAAATGGGGATGAATTATAATGAGACTGACTTTGAAAGAGAAATACAGATGCTTGAGAAGCCCAAGGTAGAGCCATACTGCACTTTTTTCTCTCTCCCTGAGCAAACCCCTCTGTTCTCACTGTTCAGTAAGAGCTTCAAAAAGCCAATGACTTCTAAAGTTGTGTCGTCCCATATCTCACTCTGGAACCCCAAGCCCTCTGTGTCCCCAAAGTCCTTTCTCCCATCTCCTTTTTGGATGAAGATTTTTGCTAAACTAATAACTGTCTCTAACTATCCTCTGCCTTGCAAGCGAAAGCTCTTTCCGTTTGAAGAACTATTACGGACTGGCATTTACATCTGAGATTAAAAATAACCCTCACCAGACTGCCTGTAAGATGTGGTTTTCTGAGAACCTGCAGGCCTTGAGAATGCAAATCAGAAAAGGATCCGATTGCCACCAACACTTCTTGAGAAAACTGCCATTTGCATCTGCACACCAGGTCCCGGATGTCTGCAAATAAATCAGTGGCTCGTTCAAACCAGAACCCAGGCACAGATTGAAAGCTCATGTGGAGGTGGATTTGGAAGAAGGAGTGAAAAGGACACAGCTCTGGAAATTGGGATGAACGAGCCCAAGTCACTGTCAGAAGAGAAGGGGGCAGCACATTCCTCAGTGTCTAACCCTAACCTGACTTTGAACTGTATCGACAATGTTCCTTTAGTTCAATGGGTATCATTTGCAACTGCTAGCCCTCCCTCCCTCCCACCCACCCCCAAGACACCTTCCTATACTTTCATTAACTACATCCTTTTAAAGAATGTCATCATTGCCAGGGACACATTTTCAGACCTGGAATAGACAGAAGTGATTTTACTGAAAACGTGTCAATAAACAGTGATAATAGTAGCCCACCATGACACAAAGTAGAAACAAAGTCCAGGGGGGACCTTCAAGATGGCTGGGACGAAGTGAGAGAGTAGCACCGACATATATACACTACCAAACGTAAGGTAGATAGCTAGTGGGAAGCAACTGCATAGCACAGGGAGTCAGCTCGTGCTTTGTGACCACCTAGACGGGTGGGATAGGTAGCGTGGGAGGGAGACGCAAGAGGGAGGGGATATGAGGATATACGTAGAGCTGATTCACTTTGTTATACAGCAGAAACTAACACACCATTGTAAAGCAATTATACTCCAATAAAGATGTTAAAAAAAAAGCAAGTCCAGTTTTATCTTCCTTAGGAAACAGATTTTCCTGAAATCACTTCTACCCACACACCTGAAGGTAGGAATCCCATTAACTCTTTATCTGGCCCCCTAAATACCATATCATATCAAAATATCAGTTACAAAATTAAAAACCTGTTTTCTTTAAGATTCTATGCTTCCAAGTTCTGACCTGGCTTTCCCTAATGGGCTGTGACCTCTGGTCTGCAGCTTGAACTTGTACTCAACCTTCCCCACTTAGGAATTCCACAAAATTCGTCTGTTTTAGTCTAGAATAGGCTGCAGAACCCATGGTCCTACCGTCCTTGTTTATAGGGAACACACTGATGTCTTTAGGGGTGAAGGGGCATCACATCTGCAGCTTCCTCTCACACAGTTCAGAAAAAAAGTAATACGTGTACAGTAGGCGTTTTGTATCCGTCGGTTCCACAGTCTCGAATTCAACCAACCACAGATCAAAAATATTGAAAAAGGAAAAAAAAAATTGCAGAATGTTCCAAAAAGCAAAACTTGAATTTGCCAGCTCCTGGCAACTATCAACTATTTACAAAGCATTTACTTAGGTATTATAAATAATCTAGACATGATTTAACGTACAGGGGAGGATGTGGAAGGTTGTACGCACACACTACATCACTTTATAAAAGGGACCTGAGCATCCTCAGATTTTGGTATCCACAGGGGAATGGGGGGTGATTGGAATCAATCCCCTGCAGATACCAAGGGACAACTGTATACATATTTAGAGAGAAGGACAAGAATCTAGTAATGTGGGCTTCCCTGGTGGCGCAGTGGTTAAGAATCCACCCGCCAATGCAGGGACACGGGTTCGAGCCCTGCTCTGGGAAGACCCTGCATGCCGCGGAGCAACTAAACCCGTGCGCCACAACTACTGAGCCTGCACTTTACAGCCCATGAGACACAACTACTGAGCCTGCGAGCCACAACTACTGAGCCCACGTGCCACAGCTACTGAAGCCCAGGTGCCTAGAGCCCATGCTCTGCAGCAAGAAAAGCCACCCAATGAGAAGCCTGGGCACCTCAACGAAGAGTAGCCCCAGCTCGCCGTTTACCCACGCGCAGCAACAAAGACCCAACGCAGCCAAAAATAAAAATAAATAAATAAATTTATATTAAAATAGAATCAAGTAATGCAGTAATGGTAACATTTCGATCATCTGGATGAAGGATATGCAAGAATCCTTTGTGCTCTTCTTGCGATTTGTCTAAAAGTCTGAAATTAAGTCAAAATCAAAGTTAAAAGAGGGACTTCCCTGGTAGCGCAGTGGTTAAGAATCCGCCTGCCAATGCACGGGAGACGGGTTCGTTCCCTGGTACGGGAAGATCCCCCATGCCGCGGAGCGACTAAGCCCGTGTGCCACAAGTACTGAGCCCGCACATCCTAGAGCCTTGCGCTGCAACTAGAGAAAGCCTACAAGCAGTAATGAAGACCCAACACAGCCAAAAAAAAAAAAAAAGTTAAAGAAAAATTACCTGAAGAGCACTGTGAGCTTTAAAGGAAATAATATCTATGGAAAAAATTCTCTATAAATTATAAACTGCTACATAAGTGTTTTTAAACTGGAAAATTACATCAATGAAATTCATTTGATGTAATTTAAAAAATTAAAATTAAAAAAAATTTTAAAGTTTCAGTGGCTTAAGAAAACACGTATTTGTAACAGAGCAGTAGGGCTTTATGGGGCCTTTCCGGATGGACCCCTCCCCCATATCCTCTGCTTTAGCTCCTCTCTGAAGTACCTAGATAATAGTATCTGATGCACATTTCCTGAGTTGTTTCACAGATGCTAAAACTCCCACCAAATGGAACAAATTAACTGCTTGATGACCACGAGCACGTAGCCCCCAGACCTACTGGCACCTAAGGATTAAGACTGTTAACCCCTGTGACACCACCCTGTTACCTCACCATCAACAAATCAGAATTGTGCACGAGCTGATCACATACCCTGGGATGCACCCCACCCCCCCCAAACCTTGCCTTTAAAAATACTTTGCTGAAATCCATCCTGCTTGGTGCCCTTCAGCAAACACTGTACTTTCCTTCACCACAATCCAGTGTCCGTAGATTGGCTTTACTGCGCGTGGGCGAACAAACCCAACTTTGGTTCAGTAACATTTATTTCTTGCTCCTTCAAAGCCTTCTACATGCCCACGCCCTCCAAGTGCAGCTGTTCTCCATCTCAGGCATTCAAGCTGCTTGGAGCTAATGTTCCACCACCTCAAATGAGGCCCAGGGGTCACCTTAGCAAGAGAAGGGAGCTTGTGAGCTGCTGCCCTTGCTTTTCTGTGCATTGGTAAGGATGTCACAAATCTCCTTCCACTCAGGGCCAGAACAAATGACACAGCCCCGCCTACCTGTAAGGGGGGCAGGAAGTGCAGGGACTTCCAGGCCATAATCGTGGAGCATTCCTGTCTCTGCTCCAGTAACTCCTCGAGTTCCCATTTTCTGCTGAACCCTTGTATTTCTCAATATATGTGGGAAAGGAAAAGGAGAAGAAAGGTATATATCTTACTTTATTCCTTCATTTCTCTTCTAATCACCTCGCAATGCTCCAACTTGGACTCCCTACCTGACCCCCAGTCAAATAGAGCAGGAAGCATCGCCTCCTTTAGGGATGGCCCAGATCAGGCCACCCCTGTTCAGAAATGTAGTGGCTTACTCTTGTCAAAACAGAAAACAATGCTCTCCATCATGTGTATCACAGACGTGGGGTCTTGACTGGACAACAAATGAAGACAGCATTGAGAATAAAGACAGGCAAAGAGTAAACACTAAGCGTGTAAGAATTTCCCAAATCCACAAATACTGACGAACATCCACTCTACATACACCTGGACTCTTCACGTTTAATATTCTCAACAGCTTGTTTACACCCAGCCAAGTTCCAGCCACCTTGGAACAGACAAATTTTGGAGGTCACAGTACAGCACAAAAGGTGTGTGTGAGGCCAGAGCAACACCAACTCCGCTGCGACCACAGAAGGTAGATAACAACCCCACCGCCCCATTTAAAGAAACAAAAACCACAAGTGCAGAGCACAGGGCTAACAGCATCAAACACCCAGACAGATACGGGAGAACGAGGCTCCAGGGAGAGAAGAGAGTGATCTTAAAGCAGGGCAGTAAATGAAGAAAGCACAGGGCTGCTTGGGTTTTACTGATTTCTGCACCGAGAGAAAGGCAATTAAGCAGCTCTTCAGGGAGAATCGAGTTACAAGGGTCCCCGAGCTCACTGGTAACTCATCCCACCTTCACGGTAACATTTCTTACCCATAGTCACAGAATAAGGACGGTTCTACTCCTCCCACCACAAACCTTGAAAATCTGGCACCAGAGTAACCCCCCTGTTTCCTCTAGTCACAGCCCTAAGCCTCGGAGTGTGCTTCCCAGAGCTTAGCTCTTCCATCATCTCCTGGGCCACCTCCTGAAGCAAAGTCGTGTGATAACACACCCAGCACACACCTAAGGCAAGTCTTATTTCTTGCCTTCTTCCTTCCTTCCCTCCCTCTTTCCTCCCTACTCTCCTTCCTTCAACAAATTACTTACCGAGATCCTAACGTGTGGCCAGGCACAATCTCCTTAATTTAGAAAATGAGACTTTACAACGTGCAATTTAAAAGTAAGAAGCACCTGTTCCCAGGTAGATAGCTAGAAATACATGCAGAGAGACAGAATCCAGCTCCGGCTGGATATTTCTGCCCACCCACCTGAGGAGAAAGAAAAAATCCAGGTTTCTTTCATTGCCCATCCTGGGTAGTATTGTGGGCATGAAAGCAGCATACGCCCACAGGGGTAGATACATAAAAAACGTCCTACTTCCAATACCTGCCAAGCACCTGGAGTAAAGCTTTAAAAGTTCATTCCTGGGCTTCCCAAGTGGCACGGTGGTTAAGAATCCGCCTGCCAAGGCAGGGACCATGGGTTTGAGCCCTGGTCCGGGAAAATGCCACATGCCGTGGAGCAACTAAGCCCGCAAGCCACAACTATTGAGCCCACGTGCCACAACTACTGAAGCCCGCGCACCTAGAGCCCGTGCTCCACAACAAGAGAAGCCACCGCAATGAGCAGCCCGGACACTGCAACGAAGAGTAGCCCCCGCTCACCGCAACTAGAGAAAGCCCGCCGCGCAGCAACGAAGACCCAATGCAACCAAAAATAAAAAATAAATACATTCAAAACCAAAAACTGATTTAAAGAAAAACAAAGTTCATTCCTATTTAGAACCTAAAGAAAGGTGAATTCTGCTTAACTGCTCCCTGCCTCTCCCCACATCACTTTTGAGCGTGTTTCTTCTCTCTGGACCTGGGGCTCTGACGAGGGCCGGGCCCACTTCTCCTGCTTCGCATTTCCCCAGGCCCTATACTGATGTGGAAGGCACACAACATTTGTTTATCTTATTGCGTTATCTTCATTGCCTGCTGCACTCTCTCGTGACTACTCCACTCCATTCAAACAAACCAGCACCTCATTTCACGCATGAAACCTGCATCCACGTTTGGGACTCCATGATCTCCAAAACAACAACAAGCAAAACAAAGCCATCTCACCCCAAATCATCACCTCTCTCTTTCAGAAAGAACTGTGAATAGAATATAGCTGTCATGTTTGAATGCTTCAAATAGTCATTATAATTATCTATAAACACACCCCATATAATAAAAAACAATAGGTAACTTTGGTTTTAATAATGGTCGCCACTCACAGTTGTCTTTGTCTATGGCTTGGTCCACTGTGTTGCAGGTCCCAGGAGTGAAGGAAGCAGGCTTGTCCAGCCACAAGGGGACAAACTGGGGTTTCGCTATCTCCTTGGTGTCCTCAAGAAGCCCACGGAAGTTTTCTGGCGATAGTTTCTGGGTTTGGGCAGCCATACATCTACACGTTGGGAAGCATGTTGGTCGGATTCGGAGCTGCAGAGGTGTGAGCTGCGCCCCTTCCTGTGGAGCCGTATGCCCTGGCTTTTCCTGCCAGCACAGACTGGAAAGACCGTCTACATCTTTTTCCCTATGTGAGTGCCAGTAATTCTGTCCGGGTCCTTCCAGCCTTTTCCCACTCTTTTCTCTTCTCTCCTTCCTCTACTTCCTCCCACAAATTTCTACGTAAGAGAAAAATCATCCGGCGTTCCTGAGAAAATAGGGAAAACCACGGGCTTCCCGAGGCCTCCCCACTGCTCGGCCTCCGGCTGCAGACAGCTCCACGCTCAGCCGCCTCTCCCCTTCTAGGAAAAGGGTCTTTTTAGTTCATGGGGTGAATCAGTAGAATTTTGAAATCCCCTCTCCCCCAAAATCATCTTGTAGCAGGTTTATTCAACGAGCCGGAGTCTGCAAGGGACCCTGAAAAGCGATTTTCTCTCACCCCATCATTGCCTTTGGTTTTACAGCCTAAAAGTTCTTTTTCCAGCCTCGAGCAACCTTCCAGGTAGAGCCCGTGGCTTTCCAGACAAGTCAGGAATTAAAACAGCATAACCTTCAGTTAAAAACAAAAAAAATTCAGCTCTATTGTAAACAAAACCATTATCTTCCACTTAATTTAAAGTCCGTCCTCCCTCCAGCTAGGCCTGAGCTACACAGCCGCTCCGCCCCACGGCCGGGGAAGAACTGGGTGAGATCTCTTCATCAACCTCGTTTCCCACTAGCTCAGGCACCTCCCATTCCTGGGAGGAGCCAGGAAAGAAGGAAGTTGAGTCAGCCCTCGGTATCCCCAGGTTCCTTATCTGCAGAGTCAAGCAACTACAGGTGGAAAATATTCGGGGAAAAAATTTCCAGAAACGTCCAAAAACTAAAACTTGAATTTGCTGGGCACCCGGGAACTATTTACAAAGTATTTACGTTGTATTACTCTGCCATTTTGTATAAGGACTTGGGAATCTGCAGATATCCTGGGGGCGTGGGGCAGGCAGGTGCGCGAGGATCCTGAAAGCAATCACCTGCAGATACCAAGGGAGGACTGCAGAAAGCACAGAATATTACTTAACTAGTGCTGATGCCATCTGGCTACTCCATGCCCAAATACCGACTGTCATTGGCAGAAAATACCTTCCCCAAAGCTGTCCACATTCTAATCTGTGAAACCTGTGAATACATTACCTTCCATTGAACAAGGGACTTTGTGGATGTGATGAAGTTTAGGACCTTCAGGTGGGAACGATTGGCCTGGATTATCCAGGTGGGCCCAATGTAATCCCAAGTGTCTTTATAACAGGGAGGCAGGAGGGTCAGAATCCGAGAAGGAGGTGTGATGGCGGAAGCAGACGTCAGGTGATATCATTGCTGACTGGGAGCTGGGAGCTGAGGAAGGAGGGCAGCCTCAAAGAGTTGGAAAGTTCAAGGACAGAAATTCTCCACTTGAGCTCCCAGAAGAAACACAAGCCTGCTAGCACCCTGATCTTAGCCCCCCGAGACCCATGTTAGACTTCTGACCTCCAGAGCTATGAGATCACGAATGTGCATTGTTTTAAACCACAAGTTTTTGGTAATCTATCAGAGCAGCAATAAGAAACTAATATGCTGACTCATGGAGAACTTTCCAGACTCCCACAGTGGGTATCTTGGCATGTACTGTATGGCCAGGCTGCTCAAGGCGGCTGTTCTCTTGTTCTCTGTACATCCCCTACTCGACCAGCGCCTGCTTCACCTACACCTACTCACACGACTGACCTTGCCCCTCTGCTAGTTTCCGTGGTAACCGATGAGCCAACCTGACATCAATTCCCCCTTAACTAGCAATCTCTCCCCCTCCGTGGCCACCCCCCTACCTCTACCACCCCCACCCCGGAGGGACGACTGCCACCTTGTCCAGCCTGTGGTCCACCGCACACGGTGGGGTGTGGCTCCAGGACCTTGCCTCCAACATGTAAGATCCCCCATCCATTAAACCACTGACGTCTCTGTTGCTGACTCCGGGCTCTTTCTTCGGTCTTAAAGCTGGGCATGCGCACAGGCCTTGTAGGCCTTCAGGGTACAACACAACACGTACCTTTCTTGAAAGCACTGCTTCTCAACCAGGGGCAATGTTTGCCCCCCACCCCCAGGGGGTATTTGATAAAGTCTGGAAACATTTTCAATTACATTAACTGGCACAGGGGGAGGGGGGCAGTGATTTCTAGTGGGTGGAGGCCAGAGATACAGCTGACCAGCCAACAATGCACAGGACAGACTCCTACAACCATTATTAGGTCCAAAACGTCAGTAGTGTCAAGGCTGAAAAATCCTACTCTAAAGCAAGCAATGAACTCTTTGGCTTCTTAGAAATCTCTCTCCTGTGCAACAGACGGCCCCCCTCCAAGAGGGTCGTTTCAAAATAACTTGAGATTGATTCACTTCTACCACCTGTGCCTGAGGGGCGGGTAATGAGCCTTCCTGGCTCACCAAACATCCCCAATTCATGCAGCCCCTACTGAAGGATCCTCTCTTTTGTAGGTTAGAGGTGGGAGGTTGTATGGCTCTTGTCATAACTGATGCCATCTCGGTTCCATACCGTTGCTCCAGTCCTTACGCTGACCCTACCCAGGGCTGTGTGGCATATCACTCCCCTGTCATCAAGGGCTTTGTAGTTAATAGACATTTTTTTTTTTTGCAGTATGCGGGCCTCTCACTGCCATGGCCTCTCCTGTTGCGGAGCACAGGCTCCGGACACGCAGGCTCAGAGGCCATGGCCCACAGGCCCAGCCGCTCCGCGGCATGTGGGATCTTCCCGGACTGCGGCACGAACCCGTGTCCCCTGCATCGGCAGGCGGACCCTCAACCACTGCGCCACCAGGGAAGCCCTAATAGACATTTTTTAATAATCATTAAGACCAAGTGGCCTTTATGCTCTGTTAGTACCCCAACAATGAAGAACTGTGCTGATGTGTTCCCAACTCCCAAAGACTAGTTACCCATTCATAAATCTTGACTTAGGAATGCACATCCTGCTCCTTTCCAAGCACGTGCCCCCATACCCTCTTATAGGTTAACTATAAAGTTGTCCCAGTGGCCCCTCAGGGTTGTAGAGTGCAGCTTCTAACGCTTCTGGATTGTTGTCTCCTGGTCACACACTGTGAGTAAGTCACCCTATAAGAAATGGATCCAGGGCTTCCCTGGTGGCGCAGTGCTTGAGGGTCCACCTGCCGATGCAGGGGACACGGGATCGTGCCCCGGTCTGGGAGGATCCCACGTGCCGCGAAGCGGCTGGGCCCGTGCGCCATGGCCACGGAGCAACGGGAGAGGCCACAGCAGTGAGAAGCCCACGTAGAACAAAAAAAAAAAAAAAAGAAACTGATCCACTGATTTTATGCAGCTGCCTGCTTTGTTTTTCGGTCTCGAGAGCAGATACAGGGATATATGTACAGCTGATTCCATTTGTTATAAAGCAGAAACTAACACACTATTGTAAAGCAACTATACTCCAATAAAGATGTTTAAAAAAAAAAAGATAACTTCTCAGTTGGTGGGCACTTTTCATTCCCTCCATCCTCCAACAGAGATGAATTAAGAATTCTCTCCAGATTATGTGGCCGCTTATCACCAATTGTATTCCACTTGAATGGTTTAGAAAACATTCAAGAGCCTCATTTAACATCCTGTTAACACACCTTCCTTAAGACAATTAAGGCATTGTTAGAGTTTAGAGATTTTCCTGTTAACCGATTCTGCAGGGAAGCATTGTAAGCAAACATTTCCATGAAATGACGATGATTTTCATTTCCTGAATGTGTCTTTCACACAAATTTGTAGAATTGGAATGGGTAGAGACACACTCTAATATTGTATGTATCAGAGAAAGGACATGTACAAACGAAGGAAAAGTGTATAGAGAGCATGGCGGGGTCTGTGTGCTTCATCTAGTCATTCATGAATTCAACAAATATTCTACTCAAACATGACCTTTCCATCAAAACTCTCCCTGACCAGTGTTTAAAATAACCCACTTACCACCCTATGCCCACTTTCCATCCTCTCACCCTTCTTCTTTCTTTTTTTAATTGAGATGTAACCCCACGCCATAAAATTCACTCTTTTAAGTGTATAATTCAGTGGGTTTTAGTATATTTACAAGATTTGTGCAACCAATCACTGCTATCTAATTCTGGAACATTTTCATCACCCCAGTAAGAAACCCTGTTTCTTTAGCAGTTATTCCCCATTTCCCCTCCCTAGTCCCTGTCAATCACCAACCTACTTTATATCTCTATGAATTGGCCTATGCTGGGCATTTCATATGAATGGAATCAGCCTTTTGTTTCTGGCTTCTTTTACTTAGCATAATGCTTTCAGGGTTTATCCCTGTTGTAGTATACATCTCTACTTCATTCCTTTTTCATGGCAAAATAATATTTCTTTGAAAGGATATACCACATTTTTAAAATTTCTCAGACAATTTGGGTTGTTTTCTCTTCTTCACTATCATGAATAGTGCTGTTACATACGTTCACATTCAAGTTTTTGTGTAGACATATGTTTTCAATTGTCTTGTCCTACCTAGGAATATAATTTCTGAATCATATGGTAACTCGATGTTTAACTTTTTGAAGGACTGCTGAACTGTTTTCCAAAGTGGTTGCACCATTTTACATTCACACTAGCAATGTATGAGGGTTCCAATTTCTCCACATCCTTGCCAACACTTGTAATTGTCTTTTATTTTTGCCATCCGAATGGATGTGAAATGGTAGCTCATTGTGGTTTTGATTTGCATTTCCCTAATGACAAATAGGGCTGAGTGCTTTTTTTCACATACTTATTGGCCATTTGTATATTTTCTTTGGAAAAAATATCTTCAAATCCTTTGCCTGTTTCCTTTTTTTGAAGTACAGTTGATTTACAATGTTGTGCTAATCTCTGCTGCACAACAAAGTGACTCAGCTTTACACACTCATTTTTAATATTCTTTACCATTATGGTAAAGAGACTGGATATAATTCCCTGTGTTATACGGTAGGACCTTGTTTATCCATCCTGAATATAATAGTTTGGCTTTGCCTGTTTTTTAATTGAGCTGTCTTTTTATTGCTGAGGCTGTAAGAGTTCTTTATATATTCTGGGTCCTAGACTCATCATATATACGATTTGCAAATATTTCTTCCCGTTATGTGGGGTGTCTTTTCACTTTCTGGATAGTGTCCTTTGAAGCACAAAGCTTTAATATTTGAAATATTTGAAAATTTTGAAATATTTGAAATATTTGAAATAAATTTTCTTTCATTGCTTGCACTTTATATGTCATATCTAGTAAACCTTTGTGTAATCCAAGATCACAAAAATTTACACTTATATTTTCCTGTAAGAATTCAATAATTTTAGCTCTTACATTTAAGTCTTTGACCCATTTTGAGTTAATTTTTGTACATAGTATGAGATAGAATCTAACTTCATTCTTTCGCATGAGGATATTCAGTTGTTACATCATTTTTGAAAAGACTCTTCTCCCCCCATTAAGCAGTTTTGGCACCCTTGTTGAAAATCAATACTTTATTTTCTTTATGGTGCTTATCACCATCTGAAATTATATCATCTGCCCTTCTCAAACTCCCTCACTCCTCTCCCCCCATATTTTCTCCCCCCACCAACACACACAAACTAAACTAAGTTTCACAAAGACAAAATTGTCTCACTTACTGTTTATATCCAACGTCTGGGATATAGTCAGCAATTAATAAATATTTGTTGAATGAATGAATAAAGGAAACTCCACTTTTTTTTTTAGGAAAAAAAAATGGCCATTGTATGTATCTACACTTCCTGAGTGCAAGAAATCATTTAACTTAGGGCAAAAAAAGATTGTTGTGTGATGGGCCTAAATGAGATTTCATTACCACTTCCTGGACTGGGTGTGAAGAAAGTAAATAGGCAAGTAACTACACACTGATAAAGAGAGAGTCTGCAGAGAACTTCAGTAGAAATCCAAAGGCAAGTGTAAAGGGGCTATCCAAGATGCAGTACTTAATATTCAACAACGTCCTCATCGCCTAACAATGTCTACTTACCTCTGAATGGTGAGCTCGATGTACTAAACCAGCTCTCAGGTCAAGCACAGTGTTTACTGGTATTCTAGTATTCTGATGTTTTGAATTCTTCAGAAACAGCCTCTGTAGTCACCTAAAGTTAGTCTATTTAAGGAATATAGTTTTTATTTGCAATATGTCTTTCAAAAATAAATATTAACCAACATGTTAATTAAAAGATACACTATTAAGAGACAATATAGGGACTTTTCTGATGGTCCAGTGGTTAAGACTCCATGCTTCCATTGCAGGTGGCACAGGTTTGATCCCTGGTCTGGGAACTAAGATCCCACATGCTGCACGATGTAGCCAAAACAAAACAAACAAAAACAACAACAACAACAAAATCTCATATTTAAAAAAAAAAAAGGAGAGACAATATGAATTTTCTTATAAAAGCTTTCTGAAGTATTTCTGACCATGAGTATAAAGATTCAGAGCTCTCCCTAAAAGTGAGTAGATAAAACTCTTGGCCAACCGCCTAAAATAGAAAAGGTTCTCAAAGACTTTCCTGAGTATCTTCTTTGGAGAAATGTCTATTTAGGTCTTCTGCCCATTTTTGGATTGGGTTGTTTGTTTTTTTGATATTGAGCTGCATGAGCTGCTTGTAAATTTTGGAGATTAATCCTTTGTCAGTTGTTTCATTTGGAAATATTTTCTCCCATTCTGAGGGTTGTCTTTTGGTCTTGTTTATGGTTTCCTTTGCTGTGCAAAAGCTTTTAAGTTTCATTAGGTCCCCTTTGTTTATTTTTGTTTTTATTTCCATTTCTCTAGGAGGTGGGTCAAAAAGGATCTTGCTGTGATTTATGTCATAGAGTGTTCTGCCTATGTTTTCCTCTAAGAGTTTTATAGTGTCTGGCCTTACATTTAGGTCTTTAATCCATTTTGAGTTTATTTTTGTGTGTGGTGTTAGGGAGTGTTCTAGTTTCATACTTTTACATGTAGCTGTCCAGTTTTCCCAGCACCACTTATTGAAAAGGCTGTCTTTTCTCCACTGTATATTCTTGCCTCCTTTATCAAAGATAAGGTGACCATATGTGCGTGGGTTTATCTCTGGGCTTTCTGTCCTATGCCATTGATCTATATTTCTGTTTTTGTGCCAGTACCATACTGTCTTGATTACTGTAGCTTTGTAGTATAGTCTGAAGTACAGAAGCCTGATTCCTCCGCTCCGTTTTTCGTTCTCAAGATTGCTTTGGCTATTCGGGGTCTTTTGTGTTTCCACACAAATTGTGAAATTTTTTGTTCTAGTTCTGTGAAAAATGCCAGTGGTAGTTTGATAGGGATTGCATTGAATTTGTAGATTGCTTTGGGTAGTAGAGTCATTTTCACAATGTTGATTCTTCCAATCCAAGAACATGGTATATCTCTCCATCTATAGAGTCATACAGAGTGAAGTAAGTCAGAAAGAGAAAAACAAATACCATATGCCAACATATGGAATCTAAGGAAAAAAAAAAAGTTCATGAAGAACCTAGGGGCAAGACGGGAATAAAGACACAGACCTACTAGAGAATGGACTTGAGGATGTCGGGAGGGGGAAGGGTAAGCTGGGATGAAGTGAGAGAGTGTCATGGACATATATACACTACCAACCGTCAAATAGATAGCTAGTGGGATGCAGCCACATAGCACAGGGAGATCAGCTCGGTAGTTTGTGACCACCTAGAGGGGTGGGATAGGGAGGGTGGGAGGGAGGGAGACGCGAGAGGGAAGAGATATGGGAACATATGTATATGTATAACTGATTCACTTTGTTATAAAGCAGAAACTAACACACCATTGTAAAGCAATTATACTCCAATAAAGATGTTAAAAAAAGACTTTCCTGAGGCTCCTATTTAGAAAGAAAGAGCATGCCCGCCCACTAGTGGAAGAATTAAGTAATTGCTTGATTTTCCAAGAAGGATTCATTGACTTCATCTTATGGTGAAAACTGTTAGCTAAGCTTTAGAGCCACATAATTCATTGCCTGCACGAGAGGTGAATTGAAGAGATCATTGAAAACTCCAGGGACTACAGAAGCCAGGAACATAAAGGTCTATTTTCTGGGTAAGAAAAACAAACCAAGTGCCAGGAAAATAATCAAACTGTATTTTTCTGAACTATGACTGCAACCAAACCACATAATATGTGCATGTGTGATACTGACAATTGTATCTCAAATTCAAAATTGAAAAAAAAAATCAAGATAAAAGGGTTTCCCTGGTGGCACAGTGGTTAAGAATCTGCCTGCCAAGGCAGGGGACACCGGTTCGAGCCCTGGCTGGGGAAGATCCCACATGCCGTGGAGCAACTAAGCCCGTGCACCACAACTACTGAGCCCGTGAGCCACAACTACTGATCCGACGTGCCACAACTACTGAAGTCCATGCGCTTAGAGCCCGTGCTCCGCAACAAGAGAAGCCACCACAATGAAGAAGGCTGCGCACCTCAACAAAGGGTAGCCCCTGCTCGCCGCAACTAGAGAAAGCCCGCACACAGCAACGAAGACCCAACACAGCCATAAATAAATAAATAAAAACCAAGATAAAAATTGGAATATTTTACTTCTAATATTTTCTTTCACAATTTGTTGACTTTTATTTTGGAACCAGAAATCTGCAACTTTTTCTTTGGCAGGAATATTTCATTGTTAAATCTTGTTTTAAGTTTGATATGAACTCAGAATTCAGCCTTGACAGGTAGTCTTGACTAGAAGTGATGTTTGACATTGGAAAAGAGCTGTTGAAAAACGTAGGCATTTTCAAAGATTTTCCAAAAGTCTCTGCACAATTGCTAAGGTATTTGCAGGAGTCTGACTTTCTAGTGTCACTGTACTAAATTTTCCATCCTGTATGACACCATGGACCATCTTCCACATTATAGGTAAGAATTGATAAAGGAGCACAGAGCAGTGGGAGGTTAGTTCCAGAGTTTGAGATCAATAAACCACTTTGGAAAGTCAGTTGTCAGTGTATCCATCATGGAATTCAGGCCATCAGTTACAGTTCGAGAAACTAATTCTAGCACAGAAAAGAGGACCAGGTAACACTGTGCCAGATAACTGTCTCCATCATGCTGTATAACTACTGTGGATGGCTTTGTAGGAAATATTCAAAGTGTCTGTCAACCCAAAGGGCCAAGTATGTGACAACAATCTTTGCTGCTTAACATAAGCAAAGATTTTTCTTTTTCCTCAGATGATGTGAATGAGTTTGTTTCGACAGTTCAATAATACTCCTTAGCTTCAGCCATGACTAAGCCTCTCAACCTACCTGCCGTGAGGAGACTGCTGTGTTACGTGTCCAATTCATCAAACAGCACCTGGAACACTCTGTGGTCCAAACCCTAGGAGGAGATCCAGCTTACAGGTGGTGAACTCTGTGTCTGTGATGCATTCCATTTTTAACTTCCAGCAGAAAGCAATTTCTGCTGAATGATGCAAATGAGTAGATGTAAAAGCTGTGTCCTCATGTAACTTACGACATGAAACTTACATTTAATGGCAAGTCCAATATGAGCATCATCTATCCCAGGAACAACAGCTACATAAAATTGTTTGAAAGTTTCCTCTGTTACAAAAATGAATTTCTTACTCACTTCCTTGTATTGTGCCTGTCATGGGCATGCTGTCCAAAATATTTTCAATCATAAAAATTCTCAGGGCTTCCCTGGTGGCGCAGTGGTTGAGAGTCCGCCTGCCGATGCAGGGGACATGGGTTCGTGCCCCGGTCCGGGAAGATCCCACATGCCGTGGAGCGGCTGGGCCCGTGAGCCATGGCCGCTGAGCCTGCGCGTCCGGAGCCTGTGCTCCGCAATGGGAGAGGCCACAACAGTGAGAGGCCCGCGTACTGCAAAAAAAAAAAAAAAAAATTCTCAAACCCTTGGGGCTTCCCTGGTGGTGCAGTGGTTAAGAATCCGCCTGCCAATGCAGGGGACACCGCAACTAGAGAAAGTCCGCGCGCAGCAACAAAGACCCAACGCAGCCAAAAATAAAAATTTTTTAATTAATTAATTAAAAAAAAACCCTCAAACCCAGAGTGAATAAATAGAGCTAATTATTACATCTAAATACTACTAAATATGTAACCTCATCAGCTGTAATAGCAAACGTCACAATGTTTAAAACTTTTCACACAATTTATCTTTTCGTTTCCTAGCCATATTTCCAGGACATTGAACAACAGCATTTCCAGTTATGCTTACATTTGCCCGGGCTTCCGTCTTTTCAGGACACACAATTTCCGCTACATTCAAAAGATACTCTGTTACAACTTGCGGTCTGTGAAGACTTTGATGTCCCAGGCAGATTTTTCCCTTAAACACATAACTGCTTATTTTTTGAACAACCAGCACAAACCTTGCTGTCACTTCAGTTCTCTTGGGAGCGCATTAGGCTTTGATCACATCGCTTCCACATCCCTGGTCTTTGTTCTTACAGCGGTTTATTTCATAGGGCATCTAGGCTGTTTTCTTTAATTACATTTGTCAACTAAGAAAAAACAAAAGGTACAGCCTAAAGAGTTATGTTTTATTCAGGGACATTACTGAGGACTATGGACTGGGAGACAGCCTCTCATATGGCTCTGAGGAACTGTTCCAAAGAGGTAAGGGAAGAGCCAGGATATATAGTTTTTGTTGGGGAAAAACAAAAAACAAAAAAACATGTAGCTGAACATCAGAAGATTACTGCTAATCACAAAAAAACAGACATGTCAGGTTAATGATTTTAGTGCTTTTCTACATATAGGAAGATGCAAAAGTCTGGGTCCATTGAAATTATTCCTTTGATAAGCATCTTAAATATCTAGGGCCAGATAGTTTTTTTCACCATCCTGAATTTCCTCTCAGGGCACACAGTGGGGTGGCAACAGTGACTGACGGCTCGATGGTGGGCATAATTCATTGTTTACTGTAATGGCAGGCAACACTCTTTGTTTACTAAAATCCAAGCAATATTTTTTTGTCCCCATATCCTTTCCCAAATAAGCACATAGGAATGGTTTTCAGTTTATAAAGAACATTTGACCCTCTAGGCTTATCTTCTTTTTCCTCCTTTTCACAGAGATATGAGAAATATCTTTGCTTTCCTAACACTATGTAGTAGAAGTGATTTTCACAAGCTCAAATCTCAGTTTTTAAAAATATTATAATTTTCAACCTCTGTATCTGGTATCCTTCTACCTGGTGGGAGAGTTGTCCTCTTAGTTTCCTCCAGGAAGTCAGTCAGTCACTTCCACGAAGATGTTGGGTGGCTTGGTTCCTGTTGCCCCAGAATTGACCCTAGAGCCCACACTATAAACCACACAGGAAAGTACCCTTTACCTGTAGTCATTCTCAACCACCCCCTGCTCCAAATCAGACTTGCAATGGGGAGCTTTGGAGATGCCAATGCTTAGATTTTCTCCAGATCGATGGCTCAGAATTTTTGAGGGTGGGAGACCTGGGTGTGGATTTTTTTTTTTAAGCCCTTCAGGTAATTCAGGCAATTCTGGTATGTAGACAGGGTTAAGAAGGACAGATTAAAGAAAGCGGCCAAGAACTAAGGTTACGTACTTACCCTGAAAGTCTACCAAAATGGGGAAATGCCAGCCCTACTGTAACCAGCCAGGATCCCAACAGCAACCCTCCACCTCGGTCATACTTTTAAAAAGGGGAGGGGAGGGAAAGAAAAGGAGGGTGACATGAGTCATGGGCAGCACGCTGGACAGTGCCACAAAGCCCTCTCAAGGAACTCACTTGTGCTCCTCAGGAGATAGCCAGTACAGGGATGCCTGGCCCCCAGAGGCACCATGGCCAGATGGTGTAGGGGAAGCAGCACCCGCAAGACAGCACATTTACCACAGCAGCCAGTAAAATAATGAGACATCCTCCGCCCCCCCCCTCCACACCAGCACCCTGGAGGAAGAGGAAGGAGAGACCGGTGTCTCAGAGCCTACCCCCTTCCCATCCAACCCAAGCAGATGGGTCTCAGCTCAAACTGTGCTTGGGACAAAGGGAGAAGGTAAGGTTTAAACCAAATATGACACTAACTTGGATTGAGTAGTAATAACCAAAAAAGACTAGGAAAGATGCAACCTGCCCAAGATATCACTACGGGATTGAAAGCGAGCAGGACCCTGTGGGGTCCCACCGAGTACAAAAACCTTTCCATGTCTCCTGTTTCTTGTTTGTAGAAAAAGGTTTTAGACTCCTAGACCTTTCCTTGAGTTCCAAAGCGCAGATTCAAACAGTTACAACTAGGGAGGTGAGGGAATGCAGAAACAAAGGAAAAGCAAGCCCAACAAAATCTTTTCCATGATGGTTAGCTTAAACTAATGCCTTGATTTATGACCCCAAACTGTGGAGATAATGTCCTGTGGCTTCAACCAGCTGCCCCAAGTGAACTTAAAATTGATGACACCAGGAGGGCTAATTAAGAAATGAAGCTTCTGAACCACCACAAAAGCTCTGAGTAAATAATGAAATGCTTCAGCCAAGGCTTTTGCTCTCTCCTGGAAAGAAGTTAAGGGATCACAAGGCCATGATTTACTAGTTTGCTTTGCAGGCGCTCACAGATCAATCATAATCACCAAGGACACCCCGAGTCACGTGACGGTGCCAGGAAGTCTGCAACGGAGGCCTTATCGGGAAGGTGAGATCACAAAGACCCCCTCCCCTTTACCTCTTTTGCCTTTAAAAACCTCGCATTCCAGGGCTTCCCTGGTGGCACAGTGGTTGAGAGTCTGCCTGCCGATGCAGGGGACACGGGTTCGTGCCCCGGTCCGGGAAGATCCCACATGCCGCAGAGCGGCTGGGCCCGTGAGCCATGGCCGCTGAACCTGCGCGTCCGGAGCCTGTGCTCCGCAACGGGAGAGGCCACAACAGTGAGAGGCCCGCGTACTGCAAAAAAAATAAACAAAAAAATAAACCTCGCACCCCAGCCAGCCAACAGGTTGGATTTGAGATGAATCTAGGTCTCCATCTTCTGAGTTGGCACCTCCTCTACTAATCAACCTTTCTCTGCTCCAAACTCTGTTTCAGTTTGGGCTCACTGTGCATCGGGCACGTGAACTTGGGTTCGACAACAGGATGGGAATAGATTCCACAGCACAGAGCTGAGCGCTATGACTGAAGGGGAAATCTTGTTCATGTTTATCCCCCTCACTGAGTTGACACTGCTCCCTAAACCAATTATTCTTTCGTGTTTTCTCAGTCATAGTAGGCTTGAACCCTAGGATTACAAGATTTTCTTAGGAGTCCTCCTTCCTATCCTCCCTGAGGTGAGGTATCTGTGTTTGGGGATCAAACAGAGACTTGGAGGGGGCAGGAGGTGGATGTTCCTCTGTCCTTGCACTGGCTTCATCAGAACCCAAGCTGGCAAAGCCTCCTTGGTATGACCGACCACCAGACCCCCTTGGAATCTACTAACTCCATCAGCAAATTTCCAAACCCTTTTTGCGAACACAAGGAAGATACAGGGATTCTCCCAAGGGTGGATGGGCTGTGGGAGACTCGGGAGCGAGTTTGCAAAGCCCCCTCTGCCACTGACACCTCCACGCAGCCATGAGTGATGGGCCAAGACGTAGGGCCCCTTTCAGAGAGATGCTTACCCTCTCCAACTCTTCCCTCCCACTTCTCTCATTCCTCCCTAACTTGGAAAAGCATTTTCTAGTCTGCATGGTGGTGCTTGAGATAGAAGTGAAAGGAAAATGGTTCCCCAATCACATATTCTTCCAAATCTGTTCTATCCTACACCTGGACCAAAGTTTTTGAACTTAATAGCTAAGAATTTCAAACCTTTGGTGTTTGGTTCCACCATGAGAGTCTCCCCAAAATACAGGTGCCTCCATTCTAGCTCCCCAAATGAGAAAGGATCAAAAAATAAACCGGCCCCCCATCCCTATAAATACGGTGCCTGCCCACACGACCCCTATGCTTTCACCTCTTAAAATCAGAGATAGGGCTTCCCTGGTGGCACAGTGGTTGAGAGTCCACCTGCCAATGCAGGGCAAACGGGTTCGTGCCCCGGTCGGAGAGGATCCCACGTGCCGCGGAGCGGCTGGGCCCGTGAGCCATGGCCGCTGCGCCTGCGCGTCCGGAGCCTGTGCTCTGCAAAAAAAAAAAAAAAAAAAAAAAAAAAAATCAGAGATAAACGTGAATGAACACCAATAGAAGATGCTACCAAATCAATGGAAATCAATAATTATGGGCAAGAAATTTGGGGAGATGTTATTTATTACAAACTTGTATAACTTGGGACAAAATAAGAAAGGTGAATTCACTGCTTTGTCATACATGAAAGCTGCTGACCAATGCCATTCTCCTCTATTAGTAGAAGTAACATAAGTAACATGACTCTCTCACTGAAGATGCGGAATTTGTCAAAGAACCTTGTTTTCTGTCTCTGGCGACTATGAATAAAGTCATTCTTGTACCAGTCTTTGTGTTGAATTTTGCCTGAATTTTCATGTCTCTAAACAATGCTTTCTTAACTTGGCAGTATACTGCTTTGTCTGGTGCTATTTTTAAACAAATATGATTTAATAATACAATTTTATAATAAAAATAAATCTCTCACTTAATTTGAAATAAAATTAATGTGCGATTAGGGAAATCCATTTTATCAGCCTTCCATTTATATGATAACAATTATAATAGGGCAAGCACACCGGCACGAGGCCTCAGGGTCAAGAGGAACTGGTGGGTACTATAACACTGAAAAGTGCATATCTACCTGTTTAAAATGGGCAGCCACTATTCTACTTCAAACAATTCACCATGCAGACCCAATATTGCCAAATCTTCTAATTTTTCAAGAGAAGACAGACTTTTGTGTGTACATATATGCAATCTCCTAAATTTAGATGTTAGCCTATAAGATAAAAATTGATCACTGGTGGACTAATGCTGTCCAACATTAGGCAGTACAAGACAAAACACAACGGCTGGCCAGATTTTGCTTTAGGTTTCCAAATGATAAGAGACCAAGTGAGAAGAAAGGGAAGGGAGAACAAAGTAACAAGAGTGACATGTGCGAGAAGCAGAAAATAGAGAGAAAGAGACCAGACCAGCGAATAGTCTCTTTGGCTTCACTCCTGGGTTTGTGACAATGTACGTGACACCCGTGCCTCGGGCTTTTCCAGTTCTGGGTCACCTCTGGGTAACCAGGGGCGTGGGGCAGGGTACCTGGGAGGGGTTGCTTGACAAGGAAACACTCCTTACTGTTCATTGTCACTCTCCAGAATGAGAACGTCAGCAAGGCCTCAGAAGGCTGGTCACAAAGTGAGACACCCCACCTCCCAGACATCTTGGAACTACAAGTTAGGAGATTGGGTTTTCTTGTATTTGGTATTTTTAAAATCAGAATTACGGAGCTAACTGAAAAGAAGGCTGCTGATCATATCAAGCTTAAGGGGCTTGTAACTGGTTGTAAGGTCACCAGCAAAGACTAAATTCTGAGTTCCTGGGTCCTCAAGCACATATTTCAGAGAGTCCCTCACCTCTTAAACGGCAAAAAAATCACACACACACACACACACACACACTCTCTCTCTCTCACTCTCTCTCTCTCTCTCTCTCTCACTCTCCCTCTCTCACATTTGTCCCTTTATAGTTCAGACAACTTGGGACTTACTCAGCTGTAAAGAAAAATGTTTATGAAAACACACTCTTTTGATAGGTTTCCTAAGTGATACCTATTTAGGACTATTTAAGGTTGGCATAACTGTTATAGCAAAACAAATCTGATTTTGAGGTTTCATTTTAATTCCTAAAGAATAGAGAAATATACATTTTTTCCAAATACTACATACATCCATACCCACTGAAAAACAGAAAATTGATTTAAAGTCATCATGTCATTAATATGAACCCTGCCAAGAAAATAAACTGTATAATCTCTCTCCGTGATTATAAAGAAATATTATCTCATTGTTTGCAAAAGCGGAAGGCAGCAGAGCGCTAACAACGGCTTTAAGGATGATAACATCCTCATCAATACTGTATGTTGCCCTACTTTAACCAGATTAAGTTCTCTCCACTCCTCCTTCCCTCCCCCCCCCTTTTTTTTTTCCTTTCTTTCTGTAAAACACACCTAAACTTCCAGAATGGGCCACAATACCCTGTCTTTGAATTGGTTGGACAGAAAACAGAATTCCTAAGGGATCCACTTTGCAAACTCTACACAACACCCTTGTCCCCTGAGAGATGTTGAAAGTTAGTGTGAAGGATTTCTTTACCCGCAAATTCATCCCAGACATCATCCACCACGTGCAGCAGCTAAGGGGATATTGGCTGCCGTGGAAGTCCAGTCTGGAAGGCCCAGTGCAGGGCCAGGTGTCTCAGACCTGGCTGAGTCCTTGCAAATGAGAACTGAACTAGCAGCTGGGGTCAAGCCAAGGGCAGGGATTTGAGAGGCACCAGATCTTCCCACAATCCAGCACCATCTTCCCCTTCTAGTGCCTCAGTGTCTGCTAAATTCCACTGTGGTTCCTGCTTTACTGGGAGAGAATTCCGCTGGAATTCTCTTTCATTATTCTCTCTTTTTACTTTGTTCTCCCTTTCCTTTCTTCTCACTTTGTCTCTTACCATTTGGAAACATAAAGCAAAATGTGGCCCGCAGTTGTGTTTTGTCTTGTACTGCCTAATGTTGGACAGCGTTAGTCCACCAGGGATCAAGTTTTATCTTATAGGCCAACATCTACATTATTTTATTTTTGGGCTCCTAAGCATCTATTGACTAAGAGACAAGACACCATAAGTTCAATCAACCAGTTACAAGTCTTGAGTTGAGAGAGGACAGAAACCAAGGGCAGAAATCTGAAGCCATCGGGGCAGGAAAGGAAAAGACGCTGAGGGGGGAGGGAGCCTTCCACCCAGCTCCTGTTTCCCTCATCCATCTGGAGAGAAGCGGACTCCTTAGAGGAAGGTGGAGGAATGGAAATTTCTTCCACACTCAGTAACATGGGTTTGTGGGAAGAGGAAGGGATAAACAAGCTGGGGGGCCAGTCCCCAACGTGTGAAGGCTGGGGGAGCTCTCTGGACCCCTCCTCTAGACCGGAAGGCAGTGCCTTCTACAGGAGAGGTGAAAGATGGGGGGAAACGCCCATCTCTGGGGTCCTCTGCGGGGAGGTCACAGGTTACAGGCAGTTAGACGTTTCTATCAGTGGAAGGAAGATGGAAGCATTCTGGAGCCTGGGACACAGCTCAGGTGGCCCACACAGGGCAGGCCCAGGCAGAAGACAGCAGCACAGCAGTGAGGGGTGGAGAACAGAGCAGCAGGTACTGGGAAAGGGAAGGTGTGAAGGTGCTGAGCACGGAAGACAAACTTGGCCGGTCTCGTTGGGAGAAGCCTCTGGGGATTATCCCTGCAAGCAAGCAACCAAACAGAACATCTTCCCAGAGCTTTCCAGAGGAACTTTCTGGGTGGGACCCTTCACAGTTTGGGGTGCAGTATGGCAGAGGTGCTCTGTGTCTGCAAAGCTAGCCCGTCAACCAGCCTCACTGAGGGGGAAATGGACTTTTTTTTAAGTTTCTGGTTTATCTCTCGTTTGGTCTTCCTCATTGTTTTCAGTAAAGTGTTTAGAGAATGTTCTGCCCTCTCTCAGTTGCATCAGGAGAAAATAAGAGAAAAGTGGTTCTGAAGACAGTTCAAGGAGAAAAAGAATCAATAATCCCCTGGGCTGGGTTTGGTTCGGTGTGGCAGCAGCAGTGAGAGGGGACCTGAGAAAAGAATTCCAAGGTGGAACATGAATGGAAAAATCTCATGTGGGCGGCAGCTGCGCCCCACTCCCCACCCACACCCCTCGCCCTGCTGCTCTGCAGTCCCCAGAGTCCAGATGACTTAAGCTTGGGGTCCTGGCTCTGTGTGACGCAGGCATGTTAGTGCATGTCTCTGAACCTCAGTTTCTGTATCTGTAAAATGGGAATAACAATAATAACACCTACCTCCTAGGATTATCTATCTCACCCTAAGAAATGAGTGAGATAAAACACTGTCTGGTCCAGAGTAAGCTCTCAATAAACGTTAGCCATTTATAGTCTGAAGGTAAGGGATGTGAGGTTGAGAGGTAGGTGTCTAGAATGAGGACATTCAGAGCAGGTCAGATGTGAAAAGCCAGTGCTCAGGTTGGGCCGGATGCACAGAAAGGGCTAGGCCCATACCAGGGGCTCCGGGAAAACACAGTTCAATCTGCAGCAGCTCAGTCACTCCAGCGGGGAGGAAGGGAGGGAGAGGGGGTGCCCTGAAGTATTCCGCTCCTGCACCCACTCCGGACAACATCAGAAAGACTCCAGGCTTTATAGCCACCTGGAAATTATTCAAGTCCCTATTTTGAACAAAGCAGGGCACTAGGTCAGGGGCAGCAAACTTTCGGTTGCGGGCCATATAGTAACTATTTTAAGCTCTGTGGGCCACATGCAGTCCCTGTCACAAGTACTCAACTCTTCTACGGTAGCACAAAAGCCACCAGAGGCAACATGTAAGTGAATGGGTCTGGCTGTCCTCCAACAACATTTTATTCACTGGCGCTGAAATGTGAATTTCATATAATTTTCACATCATGAAATATTCTCTTGACTTTTTTCAACCATTTAAACATGCAAAAAGCATTCTCAGCTCATAAGCTCTACAAAAACAGGCGGTGGGTCAGATTTGACCCCCAAACCACAGTTTACCAACCCTGCACTTGGTACTTTCTCCAACCCAAGGGGGCATCAAAACCTACCATCAAACCCCACTTATCTTCACCGTAAACCAGAGACACTTATCATGACAGTTTTTGCAATGTTTTGAACATTGCAACTTTCCAAATATTTTTGCCACTTATAATTTCTCCAGGTTTTGTCCACATCTTTGCAATCCCTAAAGCACAACCCTTTAATTTTTTTTATATCTTTACTGGAGTATAATTGCTTTACAATGTTGTGTCAGTTTCTTCTGTACAACAAAGTGAATCAGCTATATGTATACGTATATCCCCATATCCCCTCCCTCTTGCATCTCCCTCCCTCCCTCCCTATCCCACCCCTCTAGGTGGTCACAAAGCACAGAGCTGATCTCCCTGTGCTATGCAGCTGCTTCCCACTAACTATCTATTTTACATTTGGTAGTGTATATATGTCAGTGCTACACTCTCACTTTGTCCCAGCTTCGCCTTCCCCCCTCACCCCCGTGTCCTCAAGTCCATTCTCTACGTCTGTGTCTTTATTCCTGCCCTGCCACTAGATTCATCAGTATGGTTTTTTTTTTTTTTAGATTCCATATATGTGTGTTAGCATCCAGTATTTGTTTTTCTCTTTCTGACTTACTTCACTCTGTACGACAGACTCTAGGTCCATCCACCTCACTACAAATAACTCACTTTCGTTTCTTTTATGGCTGAGTAATATGCCATTGTATATATGTGCCACATCTTCTTTACTCATTCATCTGACGATGGACACTTAGGTTGCTTCCATGTCCTGGCTATTGTAAATAGAGCTTCCATGAACATTGTGGTAGATGACTGGGTTTTTTTTTGTTGTTTTTAAACAGAGAACAGGAGTATTTTTTTTTAAGTTATTTATTTATTTATTTTTGGCTGCATTGGGTCTTCATTTCTGTGCGAGGGCTTTCTCTAGTTGTGGCAAGCGGGGGCCACTCTTCTTCATTGCAGTGCACAGGCCTCTCACTACCGTGGCCTCTCTTGTTGCGGAGCACAGGCTCCAGACGCACAGGCTCAGTAGTTGTGGCTCATGGGCCTAGTTGCTCTGCAGCATATGGGATCCTCCCAGACCAGGGCTCGAACCCGTGTCCCTGCATTAGCAGGCAGATTCTCAACCACTGCGCCACCAGGGAAGCCCCAGATGACTCTTTTTGATTTATGGTTTTCTCAGGGTATATGCCCAGTAGTGGGATTGCTGCGTTGTATGGTATTTCTATTTTTAGTTTTTTAAGGAACTTCCATACTGTTCTCCACATTGGCTGTATCAATTTACATTCCCACCAACAGTGCAGAGAACCCTTTAATTCTTTGTGAAAAACAAACAGACATCTAATGCCCTGGTCCCCTCTCTGCCACCACCACGATTCTGTTAAGGACACACACAGAGTCTCCAAGTGAGTTTTTATCTAAAGCTTTGAGAGATACCACCCTGAAGCTATTCAATCGATAGCAAGGAGTAAAGACTGGCAAACCAGTCCCTACAGGGTCCCTGGGAATGTTTTGTTTTGTTTTGTTTTGTTGCAGTACGCGGGCCTCTCACTGCTGTGGCCTCTCCTGTTGCGGAGCACAGGCTCCAGACGCGCAGGCTCAGCGGCCATGGCTCACGGGCCCAGCCGCTCCGCGGCATGTGGGATCTTCCTGGACCGGGGCACGAACCCGTGTCACCTGCATCGGCAGGCGGACTCTCAACCACTGCGCCACCAGGGAAGCCCCCAATCCCTCTTTTAAAACGCTCTATTCTTGGCTTCAAAATCTGTTCAGCTGCCTGGTTCTTCTCCTGTTTCCTTATCCATCAACACCTTTCAAACACAGAAGTCACTCACAATTTGTACACTTCATCTGCTGCCAACGCTAAAGCGACGAGCCATCCAGATTTCAAAACTGAAATTTCCACATCTCAGAAAAACGTTCGGGTCTGGGCAAACCAGAATGGTTGGTCACCCTATAGCATCACCCAAATGACTGAGGCGATATTCAGATTTCAAGTGTTACCTTCCAACGGCAGTCATGCTATTCTCTCCAGCGCCCTTCCTTTACAAGCAGATATGAACACACTTGAACTTTGCACATGCACATACATGCCACCTTCTTAAAATCCTCCAATGGGTTCCCGTTACCCACAGGTCTTCAGATTGGCACGCAAAGCCCTGCAAACTGCATCTCAGGCCTACTTTTTCTGACAGATCTTGATGCTTTATTTCATTCACTCTACGGAATATAATCACTTACAAGGGCTTGGTTCTCGTTTTAAATCTTAATTATGGAAAATTTCCAACATACAGAAAGGAGAAGAAATATATGAGGATCCTCTATGTATTAAGCCTCAAGTACTGTCAACATTTTGTCAGTACCATCTATTGAAAGTTTTGTTTTGTTTGCGATACGCGGGCCTCTCACTGCTGTGGCCTCCCCCGTTGCGGAGCACAGGCTCCGGACGCGCAGGCTCAGCGGCCATGGCTCACGGGCCCAGCCGCTCCGTGGCATGTAGGATCCTCCCGGACCGGGGCACGAACCTGCGTCCCCCGCATCGGCAGGCAGACTCTCAACCACTGCGCCACCAGGGAAGCCCCATCTATTGAAAGTTTTGAGTAGGGTTATTCTATGATTCAAATATTTCTAGTAGCTTTAGCCCAAAGGATTCTGTGGGTTCTAAAGTCGAAAACTGTAGCAACGTTGTGTCACTTCCCCTAAATGCCGTGACCATCCTCAGTCTGTGATTTGCTTGCCTTCAGATCGCCACACGTGTGTTCTCTGAATTTTCGCTCTTCCAATTCTACTTTGCCTGTTTCAACAATGGTCAAGTAGGCCCCGCTGTATTTAACTTAAGTTCCTCTAAAAATGGTTCTGCTTGTTCTTCCTGACTCCTCTGTCTCTTTGGCCATTTGTGATGCAACACAGACCCTGCAACTATTCTGTTTTCCCTTCTCATAAAGCAGTTGAACAATTTCACATTACTCTTCAATATGTCTGTCGTCATTTGAAGGAGTTCTACATTAGTCATAAACTACCCGTTTCTGTTCTCATATAAAAAATCAAGAAGAAAAGTCTTAAGATCTCTTTATCCCCCCCTGCCCCCGCCAAACTAGGTTTTAATTACTTTCCAAATCTCTTTTCCAGCTTTCTCAAAGAAAGCTTAGTGCTGCAATGTGTGCCTTCTCAGACATTTTCACCTAGGGTGTATAGGCAAATTGGTTCTCGGGAGAAGAAAGAAGGAAAGAAAAGACAGAAAGAAAGAAAGAAGAAAGAAAGAAAGAAAGAGAGACAGAGAGAGAGAGAGAGAGAAAGAGAAAGAAAGAAAGAAAGGAAGGAAGAAAGAAAGAAAAAGAGAAAGAAGGAAAGAAAGAAGGAAAGAAAGAAAGGAAGAAAGAGAAAAAGAGAGAAAGAACGAGAGAGAGAAGAAAGGAAAGAAAGAAAGAAAGAAAAAGAAAAAGGAAGGAAGGAAGAAAGAAAGGGAGAGAGAAAAAGGAAAGAAGGAGGGGAGGGAAGGAGGGAGGGAGGGAGGAGGGAAGGAAGGAAAAGAAAAAGAAAGAAATCCCTAATGTGTAGAATTTTCTGATTTCCATTGGGTAAATTCTCCCACCATGATGGACTTTGAACTACCAAGGAGATGTCAGTGGATGGATCGCGGGGAAGAGATGCACACCACCTACGCCCTCTTGGCGGTAGGAGCCAATTACAGCCCTGCACTCCCTCTTCCTCTCGGGAAAAATAGCAGAAAGATTGTACCTACTGATTCCAGAGCTACACAGTCCAGATATTAACACAGTAGTACCTCTGTGACGTTGGGCAAGGTGCCTAACTCCTCTGAGCCTCAGTTACTTCATCTTTAAAATAAGGATAATAACATGTCTGTCTCATGGGGTTACTGTCGTAACGTGCAAAATTCTTAGAATAGTGCCTAACATACTGCAGCCACTGTACAGTAACGCATTTCCTGTTATTACTTGGGACTGAAAATCAAATGGTGTTGTATAAATTTATTGCCACTAGATGGCACCCTCCTCATTTCTGTAGCAAAAACCCTTTCCGCAGAGGTATTCGCAATTCGATACGAAACAAGTCATTAATTCAATCATAGGAATGAACTGACAAAAATGTTCCCCTTTCATCTCCCAGTTTAAGCTTCATATTTTCCTCTGAAAATCCATTAGGAACCCAGCTATTGACCCTTGAGTGTAGCCACCTCTAAAACTCTAGGCAAGACTTCCCCGGTGGTGCAGTGGTTAAGAATCCGCCTGCCAATGCAGGGTACACGGGTTCGAGCCCTGGTCCGCGAAAATCCCACATGCCGCGGAGCAACTAATCCCGTGCGCCACAACTACTGAGCCTGCGCTCTAGAGCCCGCGAGCCACAACTACTGAAGCCCGAGTGCCTAGAGCCCGTGCTCCGCAACAAGAGAAGCCACTGCAATGAGAAGCCTGCGCACTGAAACGAAGAGTAGCCCCCGCTCTCCGCAACTAGAGAAAGCCCGTGCGCAGCAACAAAGACCCAACGCAGCCAAAAATAATAATAAATAAATTATTTAAATAAATAAATTTATATTAAAAAAACAACTCTAGGCAGAAGCTATTAATATTTTCAATCTTATAAGAAATCAAACCAAAGTTGCAGTTGTCCCTATTACAGAGGGGTCAACTCCCTGCCATTTGCTCTCCTCATCTCTCTCCCCTTGCTCAAAAGAAAACAAGATGGCTTCAAATATGACGTCCATTACCACATCACTCGCTTCCCTGCCCAGCAAGGAGACCTAAATCAATTGAACAATAGTTCAGTTCTATAAATATTTACTTAGCTACTGTATATGTGAGGTACTAGGCCAAGCAGTAAGGATATAAAGGTAAATAAGAATCATACAGAAGCAAGGAACTTACTTATCAACAAATCTACAAGATTTTCCCAGAAATAAAATATTAATTTTTAAATGAACTCAACAACTTATTTCTAAAACTTATATAGAAGAATAGAGGCATCTACTAGATCGTAAGGCATAGTAACCTCAACCATGTATGAAGGCATGCTACTGAGTTATAGTGAGACTAATACACAGGAAAATGAGCATAAAAATGGACTCATTCATCCACGGGAACTTCAGATATGATAACATGTGAACCACATATACGTGGGCAGAGGATAGATCATTCATTAAGTGGTACCATGAATGAGACTCACTGTTTGGAAGAAAATAAAGTTAGATCCCTTCCTCTTACTTTATACAAAGGTAAATCCAAATGGATAAAAGACCTAAATGTGAAAGGTAAAATTAATAGAAGAAAATACAGAATAATTTTGTGACTAAAGGGTGAGGAATGGCAAAATCCCAAAAGCTAAAAAATTGGCTGGAGTTCCATTCAATGAAAGGCACAGATGACAGTCAGGGAGAAAACATTCACAACATAGGAGACCACTAGCTAGACTATACAAGGAAAACTGGGGAACACACACACACACACAGAGGCAGAGGAAACTCAAACGCACAACAGGAGAGGTCCTCATCCTCACCTGTAACCAGAAATATCCAAGTTAAAACAACAATAATATACTACTTCACGTTCATCAGAATGGCCAAAAATTACCAAATGTTGGCGAGGATGTGAAGAAAAGAAAGCTTGGTGCTGCTGGAAGGGGTGTGAAATTGCACCGTCATTCTGGAGAGCAATCCGTCAGGACTTGGTGAAATAAAAGATTCACATATGCTTTGACTCAGAAACTCACTCCCGGGTACATTCCAAAAAAGAAACTGCAGCACAAGTTCATGGGGGACAGAGATAAGGATGGCCCTCACAGCATGATTTGTGGAGGTCAGAGGTGAAGGCACCCCTAGAGAGGAGACGGGTCAGCAAGGTACAGTGGGTGCCCGGTGCAGGATGGCATTGGAGCGGTCACACTCAGTGAGCTAGAGGGACAAACAGCACCGCGGAGAGGGTGTACAGACAAGTGGAAGACGCGAACGAGATCTGTAGCCCGCAGGTGGGCAGCAGGAGGTATTTCGGGCGGTGATGGAACTGTTCCATATCTTCATGGTCAAAATAAACTGTATGCCAAACAAACAAAGAAAAGATCTGTAGCCCAACACCACCTACGCATGTGGAAAACACCTCCCACACAGAACAGCGGTAGGACAGCTGTGGGATGTCATCACCCACAGCAGCGCGTCTGGGAAAAGCACAGAACAGGGCTTCTGGAGCCGGACCACTTGGCTTCAAATTCTGCCTCTGTTGCTTACTTGCTCGGTCACCTTGGGCAAGTCTCTCAACCTCTGTGTTTAATCAGCTTCATCTGAAGAATGAGAGATAATAATAGTAACTAACTACTCAGTGGGGTTCATGAGCAGAGTTAATAAAAACACTTCATGCCTGTCAGCAAGTACTGAGTGGTGATGTTGTTATTAGCCATAATAATATGAGTGGCGGAGCAAGAGTGGAAGAGAAAATTAAATTAAAACAAGTGTGTGGACTTCCCTGGCGGCGAAGTGGTTAAGAATCCGCCTGCCAATGCAGGGGACACGGGTTTGAGCCCTGGTCCGGGAAGATCCCACATGCTGCGGAGCAACTAAGCCCACGAGCCACAACTACTGAGCCCGCATGCCACAACTACTGAAGCCCGCGCGCCTAGAGCCCGTGCTCCGCAACAAGAGAAGCCACTGCAATGAGAATCCTGCGCACCGCAACAAAGAGTAGACCCTGCCTGCCGCAACTAAAGAAAGCCCGCGCGCAGCAACAAAGCCCAACACAGCCAAAAATAAGTTAAAAAAAAAAAAAGTGTGGGGACTTGTATGTATGATCATAGTGAGCTATGAATTGAAGGGAACGATTAACTTAACTTGGTACCTGAAGTTAAAACACACACACACACACATCCACACGCACACACCAACACACATGTCTTCCTCCCTGCAGAAGCTTGCAGTACAATGGGAGAAACTGAAAATTTCAATACACTATGGCAAAGACATGGTAACAGAATGCACAGGGCAGTACAAGAACCCAGAAGAGAGACATTTAGCATAACCTGAAGGTTCACAAAGGGATTCTGGAGGATAGGAGTCTTGATGGGCAGTATGGTTTAGGGCTTAAGATTTGGCACCTGAGTTAGGATCACAGTTGTGCCTCCTACCAGCCTGTATGATTTTTGGCAAGTAAAATTCCCAGAGTAAAGACACCTAGAAAACACCCATCCCTAAGAATATATTATTAGAGCTCAAAGACCCCAGCGGAACCTCACCATAACCTTAACTGTGATCAACACTCTCTCAAGGCAGTTCACATCTCTTTAAGAACAATCCCTAAAAGTGCATATTGTCAAGCATGTGTACAGTAACCTGAAGGCCTAAATATGCATCTCCTCCCTGGTTTGTTTAGAGCATGGAGGGGGGCAGGGCTGTGGCATTCTTTTGCAGTCTTCAGCAAAGGAAGGGAACAGACAGTGGTGATCATATCAAATCTTGGAAGCAGAACGGAGTGATGACTGTGCTGGCCTTTGAAATCAGGAGGCGTAATCAGTCAGCTGCAAAGGGTCTTTTGAGCAACTGGCCCGTGAGTGGCTGCAAGGCGGCCCACACACCATCATTGGCACGTGTACTGTTGGCTACCAGCTGCCGCATTAAAAAAAAAAAAATCCACCAGACACACACATTGAGTCAGTAGCTAGAATGTTATTTTGTCCTAAGGATGTGTTTCTTGGTCCAAGAAAGGGACTCGATCACTGGAGAGTTTACAAATCCCATTTGCAAAACACTCGCTAGTTTTGTTCATTTTTCTCATGGAAGGAACACGAAGACAGAAATACTTGAGTGGCCTGAAATTTGCTTAGGGAATGACCTTGGAAGGAAAGAAGGAAAAGGACATCACAGACATTCTTTCAGGCACAATTCCCATGGACAGAGCTGAATAACATGTTCTCTAGCAGTTTTGAAACCAAAATCTGGTCAGGGAAAGAACACAAGGTGCATTCTTTGAAACTGAGAACAGTTTCCAACCCAGGAAGTGGCCACCAAAGTTTAGGGTCACGTTCACAGAGACCAGCTCCAAATTCCACAGGTTCAATTCCCACCTCCACCATTTATCGGCTCTATGACTTTATGCAAGTTTCTGAATCTCTCCATGCCTCAGTGTCCCCATCAATAAAACAGGGACCAGGGTGATAATAGTACCTACCTGAACAGCCATTTGGGCGGACAGTTTGTCGGTTTCTCAAAGAGTTAAACATAAACTGATTGTTAGACCCAATAATTTCACTGCCAGGTATCTATCCAAGAGAAATAAAAACTTTTTCACATGAAAACTTGTATGCAAATAATCCTGGCAGCGTTGTTCATAATGGTAAACAGCTGCGAATAATCCAAATGCCCATCAACTGGTGAATGGATAAACAGAATGTGGTCCATCCATGCAGTGGGGTGATTCAAACCCTGAGAAGACATCTAGTAATTATATGACCTCAGAGAGTTCCGCTGTGGACTTCTCTGGTGGCGCAGTGGTTAAGAATCCACCTGCCAATGCAGGGGACACGGGAAGATCCCACATGCTGCGGAGCAACTAAGCCCGTGAGCCACAACTACTGAAGTCCACGCGCCAAGAGCCCGTGCTCCACAGGAGAAGCCACCGCAATGAGAAGCCCGCGCACCGCAACAGAGTAGTCCCCGCTCGCCGCAACTAGAGAAAGCCCGCGCCAGCAACAAAGACCCAACGCAGCCAAAAATAAATAAATAAAATAAATAAATAAATAAAATTTTTAAAAAAAGAAAGTTCCGCTGTGCCAATTTTCAGTCAATACCCACTCCTACTCCCAGCCTCAGGAGAAACCAATGATCTGCTTTCTGTCTTCTCTGAGAACTTCATATAAATGAAATCATATGATATGGAGTCCTTTGCATCTGTTTTCTTTCACTTTGCATATATTTTGTCACAACTGGGGTTGGAGCATGCTACTGCCACCTAGTGGGTAGAGGCCAGGGATGCAGCTAAACATCCTACAATGCACAGGACAGCTCCCACAGCAAGAATTACCCAGTCCAAAATGTCAGTAGTGCTGAGGTTGAGAAATCCTGCTCGAGTGGAATGAAAGTGTGAATCGATGAACCAATGAATCGTTTTTTACACTTGAATTTAAGGACTGTCCTCTCAAATTCTAAGAAAAATCTCTAAAAATATTTCAACACCCCTTCCCTTTCCACGATTTGACATTTGTTGCTCTAATAATAATATTTTTAAAGAAGTCCCCAGGATGGGCAAAATGTCAGAATTATTATATCAGGAGCGCTGTGATGCTCTGCACAGATCACCTTTCAGACGTGACCCCCATCTCGTGGGGTGTTGCCAGCTGACAGCCTGTAGGTGGGAAGTCATCTCAGCCAAGGTCAAGCCCTCTTCCCAGGGCAGCTTACATCCTATGCCAGGTTTATTGCGGGAGGGGGGTGGCAGGTAACAGGCCAGCAAGTCACCCAACTCGGGGTAACTCTGAAGGGCCAACTCAGCTTCAGAATTCCTTGGGGGTTGGCTGAGGCCTTTGTTAAGACAGCATCACAGCCCAGCATCTCTCTCCTCCCCTTCTTGTCCCTTCCTTTCCACAGGTGTCAATCATAAAATCAATCCCTAATAGAGCTCCTTCTCTCTAATCTCCAGGAATCAACCTCCCAATCGTGACAACTGGAAACAATGGCTCTGGCTTCTAAAATTTATTTTGGAATATAAGTATTTTTAATGTATAAAAGTCTAATCTAACAGTGACAGAAAGATTCATGCAAACTAACCTCTAGTGACAGAAAGCAGGTCACTGGTTGTTTGGGGTGTGGTTATTGCCAAGGGACACAGGAAACGTGGGGGATGATGGGTATGTTCACATCTTGATTGTGGTGATGCTTTCACAGGTGTATGCATATGTCGAAACTTAGCAAAGTGTACACGTGAAATACGTGCTGTTTATCGTTTGTCAGTTGTACCTCAAAAAAGCTGTTTTAGAAGGGGGAAGAAAAAGAAATTATCAAAGCCTGAAAGGGAGTCTTAGAAATTAAGAAAATTATGTATAATCCCTAATACAGCTATTTTCATTTTTTCCATTGTTTTTTGGTTTTGTCCCTATGTCCAATATGTGCGTATTTTACAAGGGTATAATGACAGCATATATTAGCTGTTCTCAGCTGCGATGTTGTCACACTGGTATGTCCTGATGAGCTACAAGATGTTCCAACTAAATTTGTTATTAATCGTATTTAAAATACCTGGTTTGGGGCTTCCCTGGTGGCGCAGTGGTTGAGAGTCCGCCTGCCGATGCAGGGGACACGGGTTCGTGCCCCGGTCCGGGAAGATCCCACATGCCGCGGAGCGGCTGGGCGCGTGAGCCATGGCCTCTGAACCTGCGCGTCTGGAGCCTGTGCTCCGCGGCGGGAGAGGCCACAACAGTGAGAGGCCCGCGTACCGCAAGAAACAAAAACCTGGTTTGCCAAGGTTTACCTCTTTTAATATAGCACAGCATATTCCAAGATTAGAACCATAATAATGTCAACTTGAGTCTCTTGCATTTTGGGATGGTTTCTTATGTGTGGAAGCTAGCACACAGAATTCCACATCACCCTTGGCATCTCCTTAGGAAAATGTCAGGCGCTGAGAACCAGTGATGTAAATACTCAGTTGTATCTTGGAAAATATTATATCTTAAAACTGTGTCACATGTGTTGCCACATGGCCTTCATAATTGACATTTTCCTTAAATCAAAGTAAAATATACAAAAGCTAATAAATCATATAAGTAAATCTCCTTGAAATCCCCTCCCCCCGCTTTCTGCCAGTACAAATTCCTAAAGGCACCTTCCTTCCTTCCTTTTATAATTTTTCTTCCTTCCTTCCTCTCTTTGTCCTTCTTTCCTGTCTTCCTTTAGTGGGTAGATAATATATTTACCTGGGTCAAAAATCAAAAAGTAGTAAACATGATATACAACAAAAAGTCTCCTTCCTGCCCTGCCCCCAGTCACCTAGCTTCCCTCCTCAAATGCAACTGGTTTTATCAGTTTTTTAGCTCTCCATCAACAGCATCAATGAGCATATATGGGTATGTGTATATCCACACACTTAGAGAGTATTTAAACCCTGCAGAAAGAGATAGCAAATTATTTGCACTGTTTTACACCTTGTCTTTCACTTTTCAATATACAGGCTATTATCCGATATTAACACATAAAGAGCTTCCAAATTCTTTTTAAAGTTGAAAATATTATAAATATTGGTGTATTGAATTAGACCCACATGGGTGAAGCTTTAGGTAGTTTTCCAATCTTTTGTTATGACAAACAACGCTGGAATAACCTCATAGTACATCATGTAGGTAAACATGTTTATAGTATAAATTCTTAAAAAGGGAATTGCTAGGTCAAAGGGTGTGTGCATTTTTAAAACAGAGAGATATTGCTAAACTGCCCTGCTTAGAGGTTGTACTGATTTACACTCCCACCACTTACATAAGACAATGATTTTCCATGGATTCCTGCCAACTACCTGAGTCATAACCCTTTTTGATCTCTGCCAACTTGATAGATGAAAACATATCATAATGTAATTTTAGCTCACAGTTTTCGTAAGTGTATACAAGCAGGTTTGTGTTTTACAGCAATCTATTTGTCCATTTCTGTGAATGTTCTGTTCATATCATTTGCCTGCTTTTCCACCGGGCTTCTGTTCTTTTACTTTATTGATGTTTTAGCTCTTTCTACACTAGGATAACTACCTTTCTGACTGTGAAATGAACCCAAATATTTTTCCCAGTTATTTTTTGACTTGCTGGATTTTGCCAAACAGATTTTTTTTTAATTTTATGTAATTGAATATATAAATTTTTTCTTCTAAGGCTTCTGCATTTGGTACTAGTTAGCAAAGCTGTTTCTACTCCCAGAATTTTTTTTAAAGGTTTTTTTCCCTTAAGTTCCTCAGGTACTTTATTGGTTTCTTTCTCTAACATTAAATATTTGATCCATCTAGAGATGTTCCTTGTGTAAGGTGTGAGGTATGGGCCCGGTTACATTTTGTTTAAAATTACCAGTTGCCCCCTACCATTTAATAATCCATCTTTTACTGATTTTAAAAAGCAACTTATTTAAAGCATTTCTGGTTTCAAATATGTAACTGGAAATCACATGATTAAAGCTGTAGCGGTGTTTTGAACGCAGGCTACTTCACTGACTTGTGTGTGAAAGCTGGGATTTAGTTTCCATACGCTACCCTTTCTCTCCCTCCTCCAAAGCTTGATAAGTACATCATGTTTAGTTCCTCTGTTACTAAGTACTATTAGTTACTTTAGCTACCTTAAATCATTGACTTACACCACTATTTCTAGTTCCAACTAATCAGTACCAAGACACTCTTTTCAGCAAAGTGCAGATCATTCTGCACAGAAGTGTACATATTTTTTGTTGTTGTTCACACTCCATATTACCCACAACAGGGCCCAATCTAATTCATAATAGTCATAATAATAATGGTGCATGAGGCAGGATACAGAGACTCAGATCAATGTTTACCATTCTATGACTCTTAAAATAAATATCCACGAGTCCACAGTGATATAAATAAATCATCAAATGAATGAACGAGTGAATGGGACAATTCTCCTTTCGGAAGAATTCTAATTAATAAATGTAGAAGAAATGAGGGAAATAGAAAATCTCGATTAGAACACCACAGTAATCATTGCTGCAGGCAAGTTCTACTGATAAATGATAAAGCTGGTAGGTGAAACTTTAAGGAGGAACAAGACTTATGCAAGCCTCAAAGTATCTCCCCCCAAAATATGTCTTAATTACTGCGATGGTTTTAACATATGTCCACAAATTCTTTGATGTTCTTCCCTCCAGAAGGTGGGTTTAATCTACCCAACCCCTAACCCCACCCCCCAGAGTGGGCTGCACTTAGTGACTTCCTTCCAAAGAATACAACATGGAAAGGAGGGAAATACTGATCAACAGTGACCAAGTGATCAAAGTTAACATCACTGACAATGAATCATGTTTATGTTGGAAACCCCCTGACTCAAGTGCAGAAGAGCACTTCACCTCTGTGGTATACTTCCCCCAAATCCATAACCCCAGCCTTGGCATGAGAAAACACCAAACCCAAATTGAGGGACACTCTACCAAATACTTGCCCAATACTTCTCAAAAGTGTCAAGATCACGAAACACAAGAAAAGGCCAAAACACTTTCATAGATAAGAGGACTGGTGGCGCAGTGGTTAAGAATCCACCTGCCAGCGCAGGGACATGGGTTAGATCACTGGTCCGGGAAGATCCCGCATGCCAAGGAGCAACTAAGCCCATGCGCCAAGCTACTGAGCCTGTGTGCCGCAACTACTGAAGCCCGTGAGCCACAACTACTGAAGCCCGTGAGCCACAACTACTGAAGCCCACGCCCCTAAGAGCCCATGGTCCTCAACAAGAGAAGCCACCGCAATGAGAAGCCCACACACCGCAAGGAAGAGTAGACCCCGCTTGCTGCAACTAGACAAAGCCCGTGTGCAGCAACGAAGACCCAAAGCAGCCAAAAATAAATAAATAAATAAAAACTTGAAAAAAAAAAAAAAAGAGGAGACTAAAGAGACATGACATCTAAATGCTGTGGGGTACCCTGAACTGGTTCCTGGAGCAGAAAAAGTCATTAGTGTAAAGACGGGTGCAGTATGAAGCCTGTAATCTAGTTAATTTTTAAGTGTTAATTTCTCAGTTTTGATGTTATACCATGGTTATGTAAAATGTTCACATTAGGGGAAGCTGGTTGAAGGATATGCAGAAACTCTTTGTACTACCTTTACAACTCTTCTGTAAGTCTAAAATTATTTCCAAATATAAAGGTATTTTCAAAATAAAATCTTATTACCGGGCTAAATTAGCTCTTGGATACTTTTAAATTAATATCAGTATTACTGGAGGAAAACAAAGTATAATTTTTTTAGTTTCAGTGATCATCAAGAAATTAGTTTAATGTGAAAGTGAGTGAAGATAACCTCATTTCTCATTCCATTTTCTTTGTTTTACTCTATGTAAAGGTTTCCACTGTGTCCTTGTGTTCTGAAGGCCTAGGATTGTTTTTCCAAAGCGTACAAATGAGAAGTGAAATGTTTATTATGTTTTAAAATTCATAAAATTAGTAATATTAAAAATAATTTTAATAAAATTAAATGGAACTTAGAAAGTTCTGTTTCTTTGCATTAAATGTAATCCCAGTATAAGACAACATGACATACTTACCGGTAAAAGTAGGGCAGACCATTCCCATTATCCCTCCAATTATCGTTGCAATAAGGTCTCCTTTCCTTCACTCACTCACAATATGTATTGATTACCAAATATATTCCAGACATCGTCCTAAACTCTTGAGAAATTAAAAACAAAACAAACAAACAAAAGTATCATTGGGGCACTTCTTACTCTGCCCCAGTCCCAGAAAGTTCTTGTAACTGCCAACTAACACTAATAACTAACGTGAATAGGAACTCTTTCACTCCTCACAAGTCTATAGGTAGGGTTACCATTATATATCCCGTATTTTTATGCCTATTTTTACGAGGGACGAGGATACTGTGGTTCAGAGAGGTCAACAGGCTTGCCAGAGGTGCACAGCTAAGCAAGAGGCAAGTGCATCTCAAACCACGCCCCTTTGCCCCAGACTCCACCCCAGGGCAGGGCGGTGACCACGAGGTGAGCGGGTCACCACAGCGGCGCGCTCCCCAGGGGACGCCCCTCACCCTCGCCCTCCACGGCCGCCCTCGGGTGGCCCCCCACACTCCGACCAACCACCTGACTCTGTCCCGGGGGCGGATTTCCCCTGCGAGGCTGCGCGGCCGGGGCGGGGCGGGGCGGTCCTCCGGGGAGGCCGGGCGCCGGGGCGGGGCCGCCGGGCGCCGGGGCGGGGTCGCCGCGCGCAGGAGGAAGGAAGCCGGCGCGCTTCCGGGGCCGTGGTGGCTTCGCCTGCGCCCAGTTGCACCATGGGACCGCTGCCGCGGACTCTCGAACTCTTCTACGATGTGCTGTCCCCCTATTCCTGGCTGGCCTTCGAGGTGACGCCGGGGGAGCCGCTTCGGCCGGGGCTTGGAGGACGAGGGCAGAGGGAAGGGCGAGCGAAGGGCGTAGGGACCGCAATCTCGTGAAAGTCCTGGCGCTGCCCGACGCGGTTTAGGACAAGCAGATAGAGAGCCAGGCTGAAGGTCACTTTGTTGGTAAACCGGATACGATCGCTGGCTCCAGGTCGAACCCTTATAGCCTAAGGCAGGGGCTTCCCCCAGTGGTTAAGAAGATGATCAACTTCAGAGAATCAGGATATAAGCCCTCTTCGTAGCCCTCCGATTTCCGTTTGGTGGGGGTGTGTGTGGAGTGAAGAACAGATTAAAAACTGTCCACAGGAGCAAAGGTCCTGGGGTCGATTTCTAGCAGTGGAGAGGGTTTTGCCCTTTCAAACCAAACAATTTAGGACGTCCTCATAACCCCTTGTCTGCGCCTATAGCTTCTGGCTGATGACTGCCGTGAAGCACCCTTCCCCTCCCTCAGCCATTTTCACTCTCTATCTTCGCCCCCGCCCTGCAGGTCCTGTGCCGGTATAAGAACATCTGGAACGTCAGCCTGCAGCTGCGCCCGACCTTAATTGCAGGAATCATGAAAGACAGCGGTATGAAGGCAGCAGCGTTTCCGGCAGGGATTTGAGGGAAGACTGATTGCAAAGGCCCAGGGGAGTGGCCCTCCACTGGGTCTTCATATTGGCGGCAGCAGCTAGTAACATGCCCTCTACCTGAAGCCCCGGTAGGGGTCCCCCAGTCCTGGGACCCTTAGGTCGTCCCTCGCCAGTGAGCCCAACTTTCTGCTTGCAGGAAACCAGCCGCCAGCTTTGCTTCCCCGCAAAGCCCTATACTTGAAAAATGACGTTAGGCGCCTGGGACGGTATCTCCAGGTTCCCATCCACTTACCCAAGGATTTCTTCTTTGTGATCTTTGAAAAAGGTGAAGAGAGTGGGATGTAGATGGGGCCTCAAGTAGAGAGGAGTGGATTTGGAGATTGCAGGACCAGAAAGGAGGGGTTCGGGTGATTCCATGAAGTGAAACAAGCCTTGGGAAAACTCAGGATCAGAGTTAAGGGAGCAGAAGGTTTGAGGATGTCAGGGGAGGGAGAGCAGGACAAACGGGTTATAAGAAACGTGGGTGGGAGCCTGAGGGCGTTGGAGCACTGGGGGGTGTCAGAAGCAGGAAAGAGCTGGTCTTCCATGGGGAAACAAGCTAGAGGAGCCCTACCTCTGAGTGCCTCTGTCCCACAGGAAGTTTGACAGCCATGCGCTTCCTCACCATCGTGAAACTGGAGCACCCGGAGTTGCTGGAGAAAGTGTCCAGGGAACTGTGGATGCGCGTCTGGTCACGGGTGAGGGCGGGGCTCTGGGAACCCACTTGCAGGGAGACCCTGGATGATTCGATGACCCTGTCCTAGGCTCAGTCCAGGTCCTGCCTTCCCCATCGTTCACTGACCTAGTGTCCTCCATCACGCCCCTCACCTTGTACTGAGTGTCCTCTTTTTTCCAGGACGAAGACATCACGGAGCCCCAGAGCATCCTGGCCGTGAGTGTCCCCACTCCTCCCGTGGGGAGTCTGAGGATAGTTGACCTCCGGGGGCAAAGAGAACATCGTTTTCTTATTGGGTAGAAGAGGTCATAGTTAGGGGAGAAAGGATCTTTGATAGGCGAAATTACTAAAGGGTTGGAAGTAAGAGGACTCGCGAAAGACTATCCCATGGTTGAAAGAGGAAGTGCACCATTCTACATGGGTAGCACGTATTTGATGCAAGAAGCCAGTGGGAGAGAGGTGTTGAATGTTGGCACCTGCAGATGTGAAGTACTGGCAAGTCTTGGCCCCAAAGACTCCAACACAGACCTCACCATCACATCCAGGAGACTTTAAAAACAGGCTTTAAAAAGACAAAAAGAGGGCTTCCCTGGTGGTGCAGTGGTTGAGAGTCCGCCTGCCGATGCAGGGGACACGGGTTCGTGCCCCAGTCCGGGAAGATCCCACATGCCGTGGAGCGGCTGGGCCTGTGAGCCATGGCCGCTGGGCCTGCGTGTCCGGAGCCTGTGCTCCGCAACGGGAGAGGCCACGGGAGTGAGAGGCCCACGTACCGCAAAAAAAAAAAAAAAGACAAAAAGAGATAACTGACTCAAGCCAAAATTACGCAGAAGCCTGAGTGAGAAAAATGGAAATAGCTCAAAACGTTAAAATGTGTGCCAGCCATAGATAGGGCTATGACAAGTAAGTGTTTCTGCAGGATTGAATCGGAAAATTCAACACCATATTTTTTTTTCCCTTAAGTTTACAAAAGACAGTTGAGGCATATTCAAATGTAATAGATAAAACGACAAGTCACAAAAAAGTTAAACATACAAAGCATGCCAATGTATCCTTCATGTTTTTATTCTTGCAAAGTCTATGCCCAGGCTTGCTTTTTCACTTAATATTTAACAGTCCTTTTCCATGCCATTTAAAACTCTCGGAGAGTATAATTGTTAGTTTCCACATAGCATTCCATTCAGTGGATTTGTTTAGTTAACCACTGCCCTATTATTGAACCCTTGGTCAGAACACAATTCCCTCATGTGGTCAAAGACAACGTCATGGATGACTTTGCATTTCCCAGTCCAGGTCGTGGAGGTCAGGTCCCAGTGGTTGTCAACCCTGGCTGTATATTAAAATCACCTGCGCACCACCGCCCAGAAATTCCGACGTACTTGTACTCAGGGATGACATGCAAACTGGGATTTTCAAAAGCTCCGCCAGGAGATTCTCATATGTGCAGCTAAAGTGAAGAGCCACCGATCCCAGCAAACCCCAAACTGAAGCCTTCAACGTTCTCTTGAAGCCAGACACTCATAGCTGTAGCCGTGTGCCTTGTCCAGAGTCCGCAGGAAATTCTATAGGAATTAGAGCCCAGCCCTTGATTCAGGAGTTCTAAGAAGTAGGAAGGCACGAGCCCCAGACTTACTGTCAGGGGACTCAGACTCTAGCATTGGCTCTGCTACTAACAAGCTCTTCAACACTGACCAAGATATGTACGTTTCTGGACTTCAGGCTCATCTGTTGACAAAGTGGTTGGGAAGCTGGTCTCTAAGATGCCCTCTGGCATTAGATTTCTGCAACTCTGCCTCTGCCACCCACTCTTTCCACCCATCTCATGATTTTGAAGGGAAAAACAGCCCCCGTTGGCAAGGATAGACCTCCACTCATGGGTGGGTAAAGGCATTGCCAGGATAACGTGGGGACACAAAATTTAAAAAACCGGTTTTTTCCTGAGATTCCCCTCCCCCACTAATGCAGACACAGTTGTGTTCCCTACCCCATCCCTTCAGGCTGCAGAGAAGGCTGGCATGTCCACGGGACGAGCCCGGGAACTTCTGGAAAGGGTCTCAACACCACAGGTGAAGAACCAGCTCAAGGAGACCACTGATGCAGCCTGCAAATACGGGGTGAGCAACTCTGTGTGTCCCCAGCCTTAGTGCTGAGACAGGGTCCCCATGCTCCTGTCCAAAAGCTGCTCACCAACCGTGAGCCCTCCTGGCTCTCCCAGGCCACCCTCACCCTCTCCCTTCCTTTCCCTGGACCCCAGGAAAGGAAGGGAGGGAGCTAGATGGTGAGAGAGGAGACAGAACTCTCCCTAGAGACCCGGAGCCTCTTATCGGACGCCTCTGGCTGCTTTGTGTCTGTGACCTCAGACCAGTATTGACGTGCAGCCTTCAATGGCAGCCCAATAACCACCTGCTCCATCACCCTCCTTCCTGCACGCCGACTGCTTTCTCCAGGCCTTTGGGCTGCCTGTCACTGTGGCCCACCTGGATGATGAAACCTACATGCTGTTTGGCTCTGACCGGATGGAGCTGCTGGCACACCTTCTGGGTAAGTTGCAGGTTCATGCTGAGCTGCCCTGGACCCCACCGCTGCGTAATATCAGTTGCCCAGAAGGATGGATTCAGAGCACAAAAAAGAATGTTCTAGGCCCTTCCAGTAATGGAGCCTCATACAGACACAGGTGTGCCTGAGGTGGAATGGGGAGGGGGCCACCTTCTCCCACAGGAGAGAAGGAAGCCTCTGTACCTTGAAGCCAGGCGGAGCTCGTCCTAGAGAACCCCCAGGGGCCTATGCGGCCAGCCTCTGGCATGATTTTCTCCATCCAGGAGAGAAGTGGATGGGCCCTGTGCCTCCAGCTGCAACTGCCAGACTCTAAGGAAGCCCAGAAGCAGCAGAGTTACTGGTATAAAAAAGCAGACTATCTCCTACCCCTCCTCCACCGTGGGGCCCTGGGACTCTGGTTTCCTGTCTCACAGAGGTTCCTCTCCGGCCCTGGGGGATGCGGGCGGGGGGCTCTGCAGTACACCGTCTACCGTTAGTCTCACGGCTGCCGTTACTTCTGTGCCTCACGAGTGCCTTTCGAGAGCCCCAAACTCTGCTTCCCACAAAATAAACCTAATGCCATCAGGCATCGTATTTCTGGGTCTGTGACTTCCCTGGTGTTTGTGTGTTCTTGTTCCTGCGATCACACCTGGCCATTCTAGGTGTTTGAGAAGAGCAGCTCACTGTGTGCTCCCAGCCCGCTGCCCACCTTGGGGCAGCTTATGTGGAGGGAGCAGGAAACAGTCCTTCTTTCTCTTCTACAGAAGCTTCCTGAGTCTGTCAGAGACAGAAAACTAAGCCGGATGGATTTTGCCCCTAACCAGTTGGGCACTGTCTTCTGACCAGCCGTGGTGCCTGAGACAGGGCTGGGGCCAGAAGCCCCTGGGGAATGAAGGCTGGAGGGAGCCAGAGCATGACTGAGCTTGCATCCAGATATGTAAACGGGGTCCAGCTACTCTAACCAGGACAAGGCCAGGCAAGGAGACTGGCCGGAGCTGCCATGGCCTGAAGACCTTGCTCGTCCCCTTATGGTTCCTTCCCCTCACCCACAAAGCAGATCCCAAGGAAAACTCAGGCCTTTCTCCCGGCTTATTATGACCCCTGTTCCCTCCCACACAAACCGATAGCTTTCCCACTCCCCCAGTTATTAATCCAAAGTCCCTGCTCTTTCTGTGCCCACTGTACGATCACCAGGATGCCTTGTGTTGCGATAGGGTCTGGACTTCTTTGTCGCCCCCAGACTAACGTGGTATAATCTCTTACTGTAGAGGCAGATTCCCCAGTCCTGGCCACTCTTCCTTTAAAGGCTCTAGCGTCCTATTTTTCTTTTCCTTTTTTTTAAGAGTAGTACTCTTTTTTTTTTTTTTTACAGTTATTCATTCATTCATTCATTCATTTATTTATTGGCTGCGTTGGGTCTTCGCTGCTGCAGGCGGGCTTTCTCTAGTTGCGGCGTACAGGGGCTGCTCTTCGTTGCGGTGCGTGTGCTTCTCTTGTTGAGCACGGGCTCTAGGTGCGTGGGCTTCAGTAGTTGTGGCATGTGGGCTCAGTAGTTGTGGCTCATGGGCTTTAGAGCACAGGCTCAGCAGTTGTGGCGCACGGGCTCAGCTGCTCCGCGGCATGTGGGATCTTCCCGGACCAGGGCTCAAACCCATGTTCCCTGCATTGGCAGGCAGATTCTTAACCACTGCGCCACCAGGGAAGTCCTAGCATCCTATTTTTCTAATCCAATAGAAGAATTTAATCTTCACTGAAGGAATGAGACAATTTCTAGACTAATCCTTAACACGTGTGATCTAGATTTTAATGTCTGAACTTATGCCAAATAGAATAAAAAATGATTATATTAGGGTTTTCCCAAAAAGAATCAATAGGATGTTTATAAATATATAGAAAGATTTATTGTGAGGTATTGGCTCACATGACTGCGGAAGCTGAGGAGTCCCATCATTTGCCATCTGCAAGCTGGAGGCCCAGGAAAGCTGGGGTCAGTTCCAGTCCAAGTTCAAAGGCCTGAGAACCAGGAGAGCCAATGTCCGAGGGAAGGAGAAGATGGCTGTCTCCGTTCAAACAGAGCAAATTCTCCCTTCTGCCTTTTTGTGCTATTCGGGCCCTCAATGGATTGGATGATGAAAACCCGCATTGGTGAGAACCACCTCTTCTACGGATTCAAATGCTAATCTCTTCTGGAAACACCCTCGCAGGCACACCCAGAAATTATGTTTTATCAGCAATTTGGGCATCCGTTAGCACAGTCAACTTGCCACATAAAACTAACCATCACAGCGAGAAAAGGAAAAGCCTCCAAATGCAGCTATATTTTATTTCAGTTAAGGAACACTCTTTTCTATAATTTAAACCGTTTCATGCTTAGTTGCTTCCTCTCCTCTCCTTCTGATCAACAGTTGTAATATAAAATTTGCAATTATGTCAATGCTCAGAATTCAATACTGAACCACTTCCTTGTGTTGTAATTCAAATTCCAAGCTTACCAAATAATATTATGCTTCTAAAACACAACTTTTTAGGTAAAATTCTTTAAAATTATATATATATATATATATATATATATATATATATTTTTTTTTTTTGGCTGCATGTGTCTTTGTTGCAGTGTGCCAGCTTCACGGGCTTCTCTCTAATTGTGGTGTGCGGGCTTCTCTCTAGCTATGGCGTGCGGCCTCCAGGGCGCTGTGGGCTCTGTAGTTTGCAGCACGTGGGCTCTCTCGCTGAGGCACGTGAGCTCAGTAGTTGTGGCACGTGGTCTTAGTTTTCCCACGGCAGGTAGGGTCTTAGTTCCCTGACCAGGGATCAAACCCACGTCCCCTGAATTGGAAGGTGGATTCTTTACCACTGGACCACCAGGGAAGTCCCAAAAGTGATATTTTTTTACAGAACCAAAACACAAGTGGTAATTAAAGACAACAAAGTATTGCATGCGTGTGGTAAAACAAAAACAAAAAACAGAGCAAGGTGTGAAATGAAAAGTGAAGAGTTCTCCCTTTCCCACTCTTCACTTTTTTGTGTATACTTTGAGAAATGCCCTTTTTTTTTTTTTTAACACAAATGTCAGGCATAATACAGAGATTCCATATACCCTTCATCCAGTTTCCCCAATGGTGACATCTTGCGTGTCTGGTACAATAACACAACCAGAAAATTGGCATTGATACAATCCATCAACCTCATTCAGATTTCGTCAGTTTGATATGCACACATTTGTGTGTCTGTGTTTAATTCCGTATAATTTTATAACCTGTAGACTCATGTCACCACAACCACAGTCTAGACACAGAATGCTTCCAGCTTAGGGAACCCTCATACTGCCCTTTTCGTAGCTATAGCCACCTCCCTCCCTCCCTCCCCACTTCCCTAACCCTTGGCAACCACGATCTGTTCACATAGTTGTCATTTTACGAGGGCTGTATGAACGGAATCAGATTGGCTTGTTTTCACTCAGCATAACCCCCTGAGGTCCACCCAAGGTACTATGTGTCTCTGTAGTTTGTAGCTTTTTTCTTTTTGTTGCTGAGTCCTGTTCCTTGGTATGGATGTGCCAGTTTGTTTAACCTGTTGAAGGACATTTAAGTTGTTTCCACTTTGGGGCTGAAAAATTTCAAATTCCAGCGTGAGTGTGTTTGTGTGTTTGTGTGTGTGTAGGCTTTCCCACACCAGCAAGCAATTTTCGGATGCCAGCAGGGTTTTCAAGAATTCAACTCAATTCTGACACTATCTACCCGGAGATAGCATTACATTCCACGTGTAAGACCACCCTCCACTTCCAGGTGCAAGTCCAGGTCATCACCTGTGCTTCTGACAGACTGGTTATAAACCAGAGGTTCCCATGACCCCCTTCTCGGGTTTAATTAATTTGCTAGAACGGCTCACAGAACTCAATAAAACCCATTTACTCACTAGATTACTGATTTATTATAAAAGTATATTAAAGGATATGATTCAAAACCCAGATGAAGAGATACATAGGGTGAGGTCCTGAACAAAGGAGCTTCTGTCCTCATGGAGATGAAGGATACATAGGGTGAGGTCCTGAACAAAGGAGCTTTTGTCCTCTGGAGCTTGGTGACCAGCATGGTGGCACATGGAAGCATCCTGGTCTCCCATTGTGGAAGCTCTCCGAAAATGGGGTTTTTATGGAGACTTCATTACATAGTCATGATTGACTAAATCTCTGGCCAATGGCAATGGATTTAACCTCAAGCTCCTCTCTCCTCCCCAGAAATCAGGGAGTGGAACTGAAAATTCCAACCCTCTAATCACTTGGTTGGTTCTCCTGGCAACCAGCCCCCCCCCCCCCCCGATCTTCAGGTGCTTCTAAAAGTCACTTCATTCACAAAAGACACCCTTATCACTGTCAACGCTTAGGAAATTACAAGGCTTTTGGAAGCTGTGAGCCAGGAACTGTGGACTAAAACCACATATATATGAGAAATATATTTTGGTCATCTGAATATCCAAATATGTGTATATAAATATATATATATATATATATATATATATATCCTATCAATCACAATCTCACAGGGGCTATCCCAGGTAAAGCTGCTATGAACATGCATGTACAGGTTTGTGTGTGCACATGAATTTTCATTTCTCTGGGGTAAATGCCAGGAGTAGTTGCTGAGTCATGTGGTAAGCGAATGTTTAGTGTTGTAAAGAAACTGCCCTACTTTTCCGGAGTAGCCATACCATTTTCCCTTCACACCGGCAATTCATGAGTGATCCAATTTTTCCACATCCTCACCAGCATTTGGTGTTATTACAATTTCTTATTTTACCTTTTCTGATTGGTGTGTAGTGGTATCTCATTGTGATTTGAATTTCCATTTCCCTAATAATATTGAACATCTTTTTGCCTATGGGGTTGAGTGGGAAGGGGAATGATGGAACTTTCTGGGTGATAGTAATGTTTCCTATCTTGATTGGAGTTTGGGTTACACCAATGTAAATTTTATCAGAACTCATGGAATGGTCCAGTTAAAATCTGTGCAATTCACTGCATGCAAATTTTACTTTAAAAAAAAAAGTTAACTGGAAACTAGTATTTAATTCTTGTTACTTTTATGCACGCTGAAGTAGCTAGGTGGAAGTGTGCTGATGTCTGCAGCCTACTTTGAAATGTATCAAAAAATAAGATATATTGATGGATAAAGTGATGGATAGATATGTAATAAAGTATAATGAAATTAGAAGCCCCTCTAATCCTTTTTAACTGTTGAAATGTATACTATGAGTATAGATTATTTTTTTAACTAAAATAATTATCTTTAGTAATCTATATCTTTAAGTTTTATGTTTAAAAAAATTTGTTAATATGGGCTTCCCTGGTGGCGCAGTGGTTGAGAGTCCGCCTGCCGATGCAGGGGACGCGGGTTCGTGCCCCGGTCCGGGAGGATCCCGTGTGCCGCAGAGCAGCTGGGCCCGTGAGCCATGGCCGCTGGGCCTGCGCGTCCAGAGCCTGTGCTCTGCAACGGGAGAGGCCACAACAGTGAGAGGACCGCGTACAGCAAAAAAAAAAAAAAAAAAAAAGTGTTAATATCCACACATTGATACTTTCACACATTGATACTATCTCAGATACTGTGTTTAATCATTAACTCTTGGGCTTCCCTGGCGGCGCAGTGGTTGAGAGTCCGCCTGCCGATGCAGGGGACACGGGTTCGTACCCCGGTCCAGGAAGATCCCACATGCCGCGGAGCGGCTGGGCCTGTGAGCCATGGCCGCTGAGCCTGCGCGTCCGGAGCCTGTGCTCCGCAACGGGAGAGGCCACAACAGTGAGAGGCCCCCGTACCGCAAAACAAAACTAAACTAAGCTAAACTAAATCATTAACTCTTTCATACAGCGTGTCAGGCTGTCATCTTTCTATCCACCTCAGAAAATCCTGGAGACCAAGATCAAAAGTGTTACATTTCCTGCATAGATAACTAGAGATTAGCAGAGGACGATGTACAATGTAAGTTACAAACAAGTGCTCCACAGTGAAATCCAGTCCCTGTGACAGGATGGTGGCCCTGTTGGTGGGTCCCTGGTGTGGCCATTACACTCAGACTTTGGCTGTAGCTCCTGGGTCAGAGCCGGGCTGCAGGAGCGGGGTGGGAAAGGGGTGATAAGCTTGGGCTTATTTTCACCAATTTACAAATTAGAAACTGAAGCCCAGAAAGGTTAAGTACTTACCCAAGGTCACACAGTTAAGTGGTAGAGCTGAGATTTGAAACCTGGCTTGGCCATCTCCAAAAAATATGTGATTAACCACAATACAGCCCTATTTTCTCATGTATGGGGACACAGTTATGTGGGACACTGTTGCCACTATCTGTAGAATTTTCTAATAAAAACAATGCTTTTTGTTACTTGGCAAAAACCACACTCAGTTTCTTAAATTTCAGGGTTGCTTTTTGTGGCATAGTGCTGAATACCTGACAGCACTGAACACCATTGTTCACTCAGTTCATTCCCAGTGAGCTTTGTACAATGTTACAACTAGCTGGTGAGGGTAATATTTATCCTTACATACTTGAGGATTCTTTGAAAGCACTTCCGTCCCCAAAATAGCAATGTTTCTGATTTACTTCCTGTTATATCATTTAACCACCTTCCCTACCCATTTGGAGGAGCTGTAAGGCAACTAACACAGAAGAAAAAACCCTCAACAGAGTTCAAAGATCAAGATTCTGAGTTTGATTCTAACTAAACAAATCATGGGCTTTCTCTGAGCTGGTTTCCTCCTCTGTAACGTGAAAATGATAATCAGATTTACCCCACGATTGTTATTAAGGATCAAATGAGATTGTGGATGTGGACCAAATTGTTTCCCACCAACACTGTGTTAGAAGAAGTCACGTGCACATGAGGCTTCTAAGAGCTGTTCAGTTAAAATGTTACTTTTTATAATCAGTCTTAATTAGCTCATAAAAGATGAGCATCCTGATAGAGACTACAATCTTAATTTCCTAATCTTGCTTTATAGGCCAATAACCTTATTTTATCTTCTGATATTCCCTTTTGCTACCTGAAAATCAGTCTTTTCTTAAGACGACAAACAATGGGGGAAATGGCATCTAACCACTCCTCCAGGGAAGACCAGGGTAACAATCTTAGAATGTCATAGGTGTTGTGTTAAATTAGGCAGCCAAAAAAAAAGTGTTAAGAGTTGGATGACATAGTGGTTAAGAGCCAGTGCTCTGGACTGGGACTGTGGGTTCAAATCTTGACCCACCCTCGATTAGCTATGTATTTTTCTCAAGTCTCTGACCTCACCTACAAAATGATATAATAACTACCCCTTATTACATTATATTTTAAGTTACCTAATTTGTGTAAAGCATTTAGCACAATGAGCAGTACGTACAAAACACTCCACACATGTTGGCTGTAAGTATAAAACAGATCCAGATTCAGAAACACAAAACCACAGAAATCTGGAGACACAGCAGCACACAGCGGTAGACGCCCGTGACCCTTCCCAGGAAGTCTGTGGATTATCTGCACTTCTCCCTTTTCCCCTGACCACCCACTTCCCTGCACCATTATCCTCCAAGATGAGGCAGTGTGGTAGACCAGCCAAGAGGAGAGTTCCAACCTCTAGCCTGGTGCTTTGTGGGAAGCTGGCAAGTAGAAAGCGGAAAGACAATTGAATTAAGTGGTGAATTCATATTCTGCTAAGGATACTAAGTTGATAAAGAAAAAAGGAAAGTAAAAACTTTGGGAAGGAGTTTGGCCACATGCATTCAGGGCAATAAAAACTTTCACCATGCTTGTCTCAGTAATGACATCCTTTAGAATTCAGCTGGAGGAAATAACCCCAAAAGAAGGAAAAATTACACCCAAGAAGATAGAATTATATATATATATATATATATATATATATATATATATATATATATATATATATTTTTTTTGGCTGCTTTGGGTCTTCGTTGCTGCGCACGGGCTTTTCTCTAGTTGTGGCGAGTGGGGGATACTCTTCCACTGTGGTGCGCAGGCTTCTCACTGCGGTGGCTTCTCTTGTTGTGGAGCACCATGAGCTCTAGGCACACGGGCTCAGTAGTTGTGGCACACGGGCTTCAGTAGTTGTGGCTCATGGGCTTAGTTGCTCCGTGGCACGTGGGATCTTCCCAGACCAGGGCTCGAACACGTGTCCCCTGCATTGGTAGGTGGATTCTTAACCACTGTGCCACCAGGGAAGCCCAGAATTGTATTTTTTGTTGTGCGTTTTTTTTTTTCTTTTTTCAGAATTATATTTTTTAAACAGCTTTATAGAGGTACAATTCACCCCTTTAAAGTGTAAAATTCAATGCGTTGTGGGGTATTTTTGGTATATTCACAGAGTTGTACAAGCATCACTACTACCTAATTAGAAAACATTTTCATTAACCCAAAGCAATAAATCCATTCACAGTTACTTCCTATTCCTCCCTCTCTCCAGCCCTTAGCAACCACTAATCTATTTTTTTGTCTCTTAAAGCATTAATTTTGATGACCAAGAGGAAAAAAAAAGAAAAATTGAATAAAATAAACTCAATGTTATTGAATAACATAATAAAAAGGTCTGTTAAATTATGGTATATCCATTCAATAAAATATTATCTTATTGGCTGTTAGAAATTACTACAAGAAAAACTATATCAAAAGGCAATTCTGTTACAATGTTTAAAGTTTTTTTAAAGATAACAAAATGGTGAACATACTCTGATCTCAACTAGAGTATATTCTGGTTTGTGTGAACAGACTGGAAGAAATGTATAGAAATTTTAAGTGGCCATGTTAGGGCAATGAGATTGTGGACAAGTTTTTCTTTAGCTTTTAAATATTTTTTAACATTTTATATTTTTTTAAAAATGGAATTTTTAGAAAATCTATTTAAAGTTATTGAAATAGAGAATATATTGTAGGGCACAGCCAGACAGCAGTCCAGCCCCTATGACTTGGATCCAGTTCGTACTTAACAAATCTCTCTAGTGCAGGCTCCTTCTAGCAACCAAGAGCCTTAAGCTACAAAGGTCCCACCTCACCCAGGCTGCATGACTTTTCACACTGTAGACTTTCAGGCCTTCACCCTTTGGCCCTCTTACCTCTCAGCCGACACTCCCCAAACCCCCCAGAGCTCACTCCTTAACTAAGCCTTCTTAGTTATCATTGCATACCAGTGACTCTTGGCCAATTTCCTTCTATTAATATATTCACTGTAGGTCCTTCTGATCCCAGCCATACTTTCTCCTTATGAGCTGAATAGTAAGAAAATTGGTGGAAACAAGATATTCATCCCTCAGTATTGGTAGGGGATTGGTTCCAGGACCCCCAAATGCGATGAATGTGGAAAAGCCTTCATTCAAAGCTCACATCTCATTGGATATCATAGAGTACACACTGGAGTGAAACCCTACAAATGCTCAAAATCTGAGGATGCTCAAGTCCCTTATATAAAATGGTGTAGTACTTGCATACAACCCAGCACATCCTCCTGTACACTTTAAAACCATCTCTATGGGGCTTCCCTGGTGGCGCAACGGTTGAGTGTCTGCCTGCCAATGCAGGGGACACGGGTTCGAGCCCTGGTCTGGGAGGATCCCACATGCCGCGGAGCAACTAGGCCCGTGAGCCACAACTACTGAGCCTGTGCGTCTGGAGCCTGTGCTCCGCAACAAGAGAGGCTGCGATAGTGAGAGGCCCGCGCACCGCGATGAAGAGTGGTCCCCACTTGCCACAACTAGAGAAAGCCCTCGCACAGAAACGAAGACCCAACACAGCAAAAATAAATTAATTAATAAACTCCTACCCCCCACATCTTCAAAAAAAAAACCATCTCTGTTACTTATAATACCCAACAATGTAAATGATTTGTAATAACTGTAAATACAATATAAATGTTATATAAACAGTTGCCAGCACTCAGCAAATTCAAGTTTCGCTTGTTGGAACTTTCTAGATTTTTTTTTTTTATGAATATTTTCTATGTGAAGTGGGATGAATGTGAGTCAATGCGGAACCCGCAGATTTAAAGGGCCAGCTGCAACTGAAACCATGCCCCTCAGACTGGGACTCGAACCCATGCAGCTGGGACTCAAACCCGGCCAGAACCCACAGTCTTCCAACTGAGATCACACACCTGGTTTCAGGACTTAATGAAGCTCCGTTCTTGATGTCTCATCGCAGAAAGAATTCAGTGAGAGACAAACGGATAGATAAGAAGTGGATTTATTTAGAGAGAAACACACTCCATAGGCTGTGGGCCATCTCAGAAGGTGAGAAAGGCACCGGGTTATGGGGTTGTCAGTTTTTGTAGGGGTGGGTAATTTCCTAGGCTAATGAGTGGGAGGAGTATTCCAGCTATTTTGGGAAGGGGCGGGGATTTCCAGGCATTGGGCCACCGCCCACTTTTTGATCCTTACGGTGGGTCTCGGAACTGTCATGGCGCCTGTGGGTGGTGTCATTTAGCTTGCTGATCTGTTACAGTGAGTGTATTGTGAGGCTCAGGTCTAGTGGAAGTTGACTTGTCCGCCATCTTGGACCCATTTGGTTCTAATCAGTCTATGTCACGTCCTCGGGCTATGTCATGCTTTCAAAGGTTGTGCCCTGACCCCTTCCCTCCGGTTTCATAACAACCAGCTCTCCTCCTCTTACTAAGTGCAAGCTCCCTGTGCTCGCCACACGATGGGCCAACAAATCGGGAGGCAAGGTGTTGAGGCAAGGAACACGACTTTATTCGGAAAGCCGGTAGACCAAGAAGATGGCGGACTAGGGTCCCCCCAAAAAACATCTTATTGGGGTCTGGATGCCAGTTTCTTTTATAGAATCAGAGAGGGAAGTAAAGTAAAAAGGTAGAATAGAGAGAGAGAGGCGGGGAGGAAGTAAAGTAAAAAGGACTATCAGTCTCGCAAAACATCGCTTGGAATGGCCAGCCTCGGGGAGGGGATGTGTTGATTTCTTCTCTCTCGCAGCCATTCACAGGTGGGTAGGGTTCCCAGAGGCAGGCCATTATGTATGATTATAATAACAAAAGCAATGAGAAAGGCTAAAGTCAAAGAAACAGATCCCACACGGAGTCAAAATTGGCTCTCTTCCCTGTTACTCTCCCACCCTGCATTCCCACTTCCGAGAGAGACACGGCTCATTTAGACTATCATAGCCTTCCTGTTACGTCGATCACCTCCCTCTCCGTTGTCTGTCTGGGGCAGAGAATCGACACTGACACCCCACCACTACTTACACACACAACCCCAGGCACACTCACTCTCATCCATGTCATTTCTGTTCTCCTCCTCTCTCTTCCGCACCCCCCCAACTCCACACATCCTCCGCTGCAGTAGCCCTGGCTGTACCCCAGGACTGCTACCCCTTCGGTTTGTCCACTAGTAACATTATGAAGGCACAGAGTCCAGCCCCGTCTCAAGAACAAAGTACGCCTCCAGCACCTGCCTCACCCAGACTTACTACTAGATCTATAACTGAAAAGAGTGGGTTCCAGATCTCCAGTGTTTGGTGAGCCCAGGTGGAACGGGAGCCTTCCAATGAGAGCACTCAGCTGTGTTCAGTGAGCACCTACCACGTGTCAGGAACTGTGTTAGCTTCAAAGATTCAGGATGGTTGACACTGATCACTCATCTTGAGAAGCTCACAACAGAAGTGTTGCCCAACACAGGTTCGCTTGTCGGCTCCACAGTGAGGCCCAAGAAGCCCAAACGTCAGCGTTTGGGGCAGAGAAAAGTTATTGCCAGGGCTGTGCAAGAAGAAAGAGCAGCACTTGCTCAAAAGACCTGAACTCCCCGATGGTTTGGGGGAAGGGTTTTCAAAGGCAAAATATGAGGTGAGGGCTGTGAGGTGTGCGACCTTCCTCTGATTGGTTGGTGGTAAGGTAACAGGGCGGTGCTCCAGGAATTCCGTGCACAGCCTGAAGTTACCATCCTCCACCTGGGAGGAGGCCTTAGCTCCGGTAGAAGAACTCAAGGGTATGATGTCACTATATCCCTTGAGGAGGAACCGGGACTTGGCTTTATCGCAGAACTATTGTTTCCTGACTGTTCCTCCACGGTGTCTACATTGCCTTCCTTCCGTAATTAGAAACTCTTTAAATCTGCCCTTTGAAACTCAGGGAAAGTCTCGGAGGCTAAAGGCTTTTTCCTACCAACAAGAAACAGGGGACCCAGAAAGGCTTTTGTACCCAGGAGGGCTCCTCAGGGTCCTGCTCAGTTTCAGAAGGAAGGTATGTAAACAGAACGTCACTATATAGCAGGAAAAGGTGTGGGCAGGGGAGGAAGGAACGCCGTGCAGACGCAGTGGAGACAGTCTCTGCAGCAGGCGTCACCTCGGAGGTGGCCTGTGAGGAATCAAGAGTTAACTGGGCCAAGAAGCATACACAACACGTCTTACAGGTCTGCAGAAAACAAGGAACTTACAGAAATGGTACTTTGGCAGCAGAAGTAGGACACATCATTCCACGTCCACGGTAGTGCTTACGGTGTGCAAAGCACTGCGTGATCCGCAGAGATCAAATAAACCGTGGCCTCTGCTCCCAGGCACAAAACGTATTACCTAAATATAATGCAAACTGCTCAGAATACCAAGCGCATTGAGAAGAAGGGAGAAGAAATGTGAATTTCACTCTGGTCTGAAGTACAAACATCACTGGGGGTGAGTTTGGGGAGGACTCTCTTTAGGGCGCTGTAGGGGATGGGTGGAGTAAATAAGAGGCAGAAAAATCAAGGTGGGGCAGTAGTAGGAGTTCAGCCTTCAGCAGAAAGGGGGAGGAGGAATCTCGCGCAGGATTGGGGCAGAAAAGTGGGTGGAACCAGTGGGTGCCACCCCATCTCCTCCTCCCAAACCCCCCCTACAACCTACCTACCTTGCAGTCTGGTGAGACAGGTGAGGGAGGAACTCCTAACGCTGGTAAGAGGGGCAGGAGGGTTGTGGCTTTGGGGCTGGCATGTAAGGAGGCGGTCTGGCCCCTTTGTAGAATCGGTGACTCCTTCCTCTGCAGAGCTCAGGGAACTCCTGACAGGCTGGCTGGGGGTAGTGGCTGCCTAGGTGCTGCTGTTGTGTTGCAGGGGAATGAAAAGGCTTCTCCCCACCAGCCTCCCAGCCCCTGTGCTAATAACTCCAGGCAGGAAACTTGAAATCCGAGTTTACCGAGTGAGGGCCGGTAGAGAGCGGGGGACCGTGACAGCCATGGGGCACGGAGAGGTCAAGAATCATCTGGGCCTCTGTCCATTGCCCTAGACCTCTATCGCCTTAGACCTCTGTCTGTAAGATTCTCAGGTAGTTGTGTCCTGTGGCTTTGTTGTGTCTATGTGCACTTTCTCCCTCCAACTGGAGCGTGGGGCTGACGGGAGCAAATGGGAAGACGGGGTCAAACAGGGTAAGTGGCGCCCTACAAGGTCAGACTGAGGGACTCAGACTGGGCAGGTGGGGGGTGGACGTTCGTTGCAAGCAATAATAAAGGGCGAGGCCCGCCTATCACCTGGATTCCAGAGATGCCGTTAGTCCTGAGGCCCCACTAGGACTGGATCCTGGAATGGGTAGAAATACAGAGACGGAAGGGAGACCATAGGGAAGAAGTTAAAAGTAAGGAACGTAGGGCTCTGACATAGTAAACTCACATGAGGGCTGGGAGTCAGAACTTCCGGGCTGGTTCCTGGCTATTCCACACATACTGATACCCTGGGACAACAGTGTGATCCTAGAGAGAATCCCAGAGCTGAAGGGGACCCTGCAGATCACTTCTTTGGGCCCTTTATTTGATTTGAGATAGAAGAAGCAAACCCAAACAAAGGTGTCTGATATGCTTACTTTGAAATCTAACCTAGCGGTGATGCCAATTGCTAGTTTAGACACAACAGCTGTGTGTCTTTTTGCAGGAGCCTGGGGAGGGGCCATGGTGCCAAGCCAATTCTGGGGGACTCTGGAGAAGCCGCTTCTCTTCCTGTGTTGCACCTCCTTCCTCCTGGGGCTGGCTTTGCTGGGGATACGGCCGGACATCGCCCCTGTTGCTTATTTCTTTCTCACCTTGGGTGGCTTCTTTTTGTTGGCCTGCCTCCTGGCCTGTGTTTTGGAATGGGGGTCTCGATCAGTGCAGACCGAGAGCCCAGGGGCCTCAAGCAATGCACGGTGAGTTAAGGGGTGGGCAGGATTGGAGGATTACATGTGGACCCATTCTCCCCGTGTCCCTCTAGACTTTAGGTGGACAGCCTCTGCTTTCCCCCTGTCACTGGTATCAGGGTCAGGGGCTAGTGGAGGGGTCTTTTGCTGGTAGAAGATAGAAAAGGGAAAAAAGGCTTCTTTCAGGAAGCTACTAATGACCTTATTTCTCCCCCGCCCCCTTCAGGGACAATGAAGCCTTTGAGGTGCCAACCTACGAAGAGGCCACAGTGTTGGAATCACAGTGCCACCCCCCAGGGGCGGATCAACCACCCTCCTACACCAGTGTTGTAATCCCCCCAGAACTTGAGGTGAGACAGCCTAGCCATCCAGAGGAGCCCAGGAGAGCCAGACTGGACAGGCGAGTGGGCTCAGAGGGGTCTGTGATCTCAGGAAGCCCTGGAAGACCTCCAGTCAGCCTGCGGCTTCGGGGACCACGAGTTGCGTCCACTGTTCCTGATCTGCAGAGCTTGTGGGCGCCCCCCAAATTGGAACCTCTTACTCCACCCCCTGCCTACGATGTCAGCTTTGGTCACCTCGATGATGATGTTTTCTATGGAAACAACTGGACACCCCCCTAAAGGACTTTCCCAGGATATGTCGTCTTTCTGCACCAGACCCACTCATTCATTCGAACAATGCTTCCCAGTGCCTGTTATGTGTCAGGAACTGCGTCTCCACCTGGATGTCACAAATGATGACTTTAACCCAGAGGGGAGTGAGGCTATGGTGAGCCCTTCCCAGTTTTACAGTGGCACATTCCAGGGATGTAGGCGGCACAATTTGAGTCTTCAGGCAATATTCAGTGACCTACCCCATACCTGGTATTTCCAGAGTTAGACTGAGGGTGAGATGAGGAGATTCCAGAGAATCTAGTGAAGGAAGAAAAGAAACAATATCTGAGTGACAGCTCTGTTGCTTCTGTTCCAGGTGCTTTGCCTCTATTAGATCACAAAAATGAGGTATTATTGTCCTCATTTGAAAAACGAGGATCTTAAGGGTCAGAAAAAATTGATAATTTGCACAGGGGCACACTGCTAATAAATAACACACAAATGTCTTAAATTCTGCTCTTCTGATCCCATAGCCCTTGTGTTTTCAATACAAGGCAACAGAAGCCAGTTCATGCACACATCTGTCAATTTCTGTCTTGGTCAATGGCTGGTGAGGGGTAGAAGACTTCGTGTAGACAGAATGGGGGACCAGCTGTGTCTGCAGACAGGGAGTGCTGAGTGGGACCAGGAGTGTGCCCAGCCTCCTAGGGGAGCAGAGCTGATCAAAACTGTGATGGCCCCTGTTCCAGATGGGAAATTCCTGCCCCGGGGGGCTAGACAGCAGTCCCCAGTGCAGGATCCCATCCTATCTAGAAGCAGTGGAGTAAACTGCCCCAGGGGTAGGGACATCTGATTCTGAGGATGGGTGGATATGACGGTCAGAAAAGAGAAAACCCGAGGTCCTTTGCGAGGGGTGGTGGAGCATCTAAGGATCCCTCTTGCATCATCTATTATGAAGCACTGGAAACACTTGCACTGTCTGCAATAGCTTCAGCCTCACCCCTGCGCCTGACCCCGCTGGGTTTTACCCGAGGACCCCCTGCCCTGCTTCCTCAGATCCAAACAGAACACCAGCTTCTCTAATCATGTGCTGTGCCTGTGATGCAGGTTTGAGCCAACCATCGCTGACCCACGCTCATTCTTTGCGCGGGTATCTGTCTAGCGCCTTCTAGTTCTGTCCTTGTCCTCCTTACCCTGGTCCCAACAGTTAACTTTAATAAAGTGAAAAGCCCGGCCACACCCATCTCCATACAGTTCTTGCAACAGGCGGGTGAGGAGAGGTGGGCGGTTCCGGGGAGGGAGCTGTGATTTCCGCGGGAACCGACGACCAATCGGATGGCCAAGTAGGGCGGGGCGGCTCCTCGCTTCCCCTTCCGCCGAGCGCGCTCGCTCATCCCATTGGACAGCGAGTCCGCCGCGTGGGTTCTGCGCCTGCGCGCGCTCCGGCGACGGCGCGGCCGGCCTCGCGTGGGGGCGGAGCTGGGATAGCAGCGCGCAGGCGCTTTGCGCGCCGGCGGACGTGGGAGGGATGCGGTGGACCAGAGGGCTCGCGGTTTGTTTGGGTTGTGGGCGGTGCGCGCACAGCCCGGGAAAAGCGGGAAATGGCGGCGCCGAGCGCAGGCCCCCGGTCCGCCCTCCAGCAAAAGGGGCTGGTGACCGCTGATAGGGGGCGCAGGTGAGTGGGGAGGGTCCCAGGGGTCCGTAATGGGACCCAGGGAGGGAGACGCGGGTTTCAGGCGTATGGCCCTGGCGCCCCTCCCCTCGGAGCCCCTGGAAGCCGCGGTGTCCAAGCTTCCAGCCAAGGGTGGGAGGCCGGCTGAGCCCCCGAGGGGAGCGCGGGCGGGCGAATCTCTTCTGGGCCTCGTCCCTCTCGAGCAAAGATTCCCCAGCCTCCATTCTTCCAATCCCGGAGGCTCTGAACCAGGCGAGCTCTTTCCAGTCCTGTCAAATCTCGGTTTCTCTTAAAAGATTCTTGATTCTTTCTTTTCCTCGGTTCCCTTTTGAGGAACTAAACTCTGTACTCATAAACACCGATGAGACCTGCAGATCTCGGAATTCTGCCTGATGTGCATTTGTTTCGGATTGAATATATCATGATCCGTATTGCGTTGGGTGTAATGACCAGATTTTCACAGCAGTCAACACAGATTTTGGGGTTTGGGTGTACTCTGAGACAAGGAAGTTCCCGAGGCTCCGAGTGTCTCAGCCTCTGCCCCAGTTAAATCGTATCATGGCAGACATCGCCCAGGATAACATATTTTAATGCCTCCCGGTCCAGACCCAGGTGATGAATTGAGGACTTTGGAACCAGAACCTGCAGAAGGACACAGAATCAAGACTTAAGAATCGTCTTTGTGTCCTTTCCTCCACCCGCTCCCCCCTTTCCCGATGTGTTCTAAAGTTCTAGGTGATTGTGGTTACTTTTGGAAAGTCCACCTTTGAGACTCCCCGTAGTATGGAATCCTGCAAGGAGCAGGTGTGTGTAGAATGGATACTGCTTCAGATTAAACCTAATAAGTTATTGATTGAAAATTCAAGTCTACAACTTAGAGTTAAGAACGGGGAGTCGATTAGTGAATTGTGTGGATGATACTGAGTAGGGAGAGGCTTTTTGAGGGGGCTTCCTAACGGAATGTCAACATTTAAGGGCAGGCCAAAGGTCCTGTGAAGGAAACGGGGACCTAGTAAGCAGAGAGGGAAACTGGAGAGAATGGTGTCATGGAAACCAAGGGAGGAGAAAGTTTTAAGGAGAAAATGCTACTGGTAAATTAAGGGGAAAAAGTCGAGTAAACCCACCCCACCATTGGTGTGTATCCTGAGGAAATACCCAGAATCCAGCTACGATGTTATTTTGCGATTGAACTATTAACACTTTTTTTTTTTTTTTTTTTTTGCGGTACGTGGGCCTCTCACTGTTGTGGCCTCTCCCGCTGCAGAGCACAGGCTCCGGACGCGCAGGCTCAGCGGCCATGGCTCACGGGCCCAGCCGCTCCGCGGCATGTGGGATCTTCCCAGACCGGGGCACGAACCTGTGTCCCCCGCCTCGGCAGGTGGACTCTCAACCACTGCGCCACCAGGGAAGCCCAACACTTATTTTTACCAGAGTTCATACACGTTGTCATTGTTAACTGCTTTGGTATGTTCCAAGGTGATTCTTTTTGTTTTTGTTTTAATTAATTAATTTATTTATTTTTGGCTGCGTTGGGTCTTTGTTGCTATGCAGGCTTTCTCTAGTTGCAGCGAGCGGGGTCTACTCATCGTTTCGGTGCACGGGCTTCTCGCCATGGCTTCTCTTTGCGGAGCACGGGCTCTAGGCGTGCGGGCTTCAGTGGTTGTGGCACATGGGCTCAGTAGTTGTGTCTCGCAGGCTCTAGAGCACGGGCTCAGTAGTTGTGGTGCAGGGACTTAGTTGCTCCGCGGCATGTGGGATCTTCCCAGACCGGGGCTCGAACCCGTGTCCCCTGCATTGGCAGGCGGATTCTTAACTACTGCACCACCAGGGGAACCCCCGGAATGCATTTTAAAATAGGTTTTTTAAGTTATAATCTGAAGCTGGTACCATATTCCTTTCTCACTGCCATCAGGTCTTTACTGTTGTCATGTACTTGGAAACTGTGACTAAGCAGGCTGGCACACCCTGGATTTATATAAATTAGGCACATAGATGTTACACACTGGAAATGGGATTCTTTTATTTTCTTTATAACATCTTTATTGGAGTATAATTGCTTTACAATAGTGTGTTAGTTTCTGCTTTATAACAAAGTGAATCAGCTATACGTATACATATATCCCCATATCTCCTCCCTCTTGTGTCTCCCTCTCACCTGGACATGGGATTCTTTGAGTTCATCAACAGAAGCTGAACTCTTTCCAAATGCATAGCAAAACTAAGGAATCCTTGAAATGAAGACATCCCTCGTAAACTAAATTCCCAAAATAATTTCGCCTTTACATGCTTTAACTCTTTGAGTGATTTCAGGTTATGTTGATTGTTTTCATCATTGGCATTTATCTACTGTGACTTTCCGTCAGATTTTTTACTTTCGGTTCTTATAGGATCCTGGTCATTTCTAGTGTTATTTTGTCACAGGAACTTACCGTTTTAAAAACCATAGTTGTGGGGTTTCCCTGGTGGCGCAGTGGTTGAGAATCCGCCTGCCAGTGTAGGGGACATGGGTTCGAGCCCTGGTCTGGGAAGATCCCACATGCCGCGGAACAGCTAAGCCCGTGTACCACAACTACTGAGCCTGTGCTCTAGAGCCCGCGAGCCACAACTAATGAAGCCCGCATGCCACAACTAATGAAGCCCCTAGAGCCCGTGCTCCACAACGAGAGAAGCCACCGCAATGAGAAGCCCGCACACTGCAGCAAAGAGTAACCCCCGCTCACCGCAACTAGAGAAAGCCCGCACGCAGCAACGAAGACCCAACACAGCCAAAACTAAATAGATAAATAAAATAAATTTATATATATATATAAAAAGGATTATTTTAGACTCATATCACTGTCAGCAGCTTAGATAAGTAGTGTGAAATGTTTTCTGGAATACTCCTTAATGAAAATTGGTCGGTCAGATGGAGGAATGTTCCTTCTTGTGAGTATGTCTACTCGTGTGTGTATTATTTTTGTCACGATAGATATTTCCCCTCGTCAGACCATTCATCTCAGAAGATGGTCTCAGTTGAACATCCTCCATAAAGGATTGTATATCATTTCCTTATGATCAGTGTGTTACTGCTTAACACTTCTATGATTTTAAGCACATTCAATAAAATATGTCTCATTTTAGTTATCGTAAGTCCTGTTCTTTATATTTCTCCTACCCACACCTCTTCTGTTCCACTTCTCTGCCAGATCTTGTACTTGACAGCTTTTCTGTCTTTTATCTGTAGGATACTGGGAGTGTATGGCATGCATCCTGACCATCAGGAAGCTCTCAAAAAGAACCGAGTGGTGCTGGCCAAACAGCTGTTGCTGAGCGAACTGTTAGAACATCTCCTGGAGAAGGACATTATCACCTTGGAAATGAGGGAGCACATTCAGGTATCTGAAGGCAAAAGAGAAAAGCCAAGTGAATATATTAGCGGTAGGAAGAGGAACAGAGCATAGTAAAGTGTGAAAAAATGTAGTGCTTTACTAAGGAAATGAAAATGCTCTTCTACCCTAGAGCATTTAACAGAAAAGACATATAATTCAAGAATAGTGGGGGAAGGGCTTCCCACGTACATATTTTTCTGTAAAAGGAGTTCTTGAGATGGATGATGCTGTTACTAGGAAGCTCATCTGGAGAAACAGAATTACAGCTGGATAAGTAAATGTGATGTCATGTTTTATTCTTGTATCGTAGGCCAGGGTGTGCAGTTTCAGCCAGAATGTGGAACTCCTCAACTTGCTGCCCAAGAGGGGCCCCCAGGCTTTTGATGCCTTCTGTGTGGCCCTGAGGGAGACCAAGCAGGGTCACCTGGAGGACCTGTTGCTCACAACCCTGGCTGGTCTTCAGCACATACCCCCACCGGTATGGAGCCCTAGACACGTGGTATGTTAGGAAGGGTTGGTTTGGTAGGAAGGGCATTTTTGAGACTGGTGAAGTGGGGAACGGGACTAGATTTCTGTATTATTTGGGCTGGACCAGCTCCCTAAGGCCTGGTACGGGGGGTCCTGCTTTCTTACAGTTGCGCTGCGACTACCACTTGCGTCTCCCTTTCCCGGTGTGTGAGTCCTGCCCCCCCCGCAAGCAGCGCCGCCTGTCCCCAGGTGAGAACTGATGGCGTAAAATGGGTCCCGCAGATCGACTTCCGCTTCCTTGACTGGCATCTGACTTTGCCCCAGTGTGAAACCTATTTTTGTTCATATTGGAACGGTTTCCTCAGTGAATTTGTTAGGGACCAGCAGGACAGTTCAGATGGGCTCTGGGTTGGGCCTGTTTTTCTTCTTCCGTCATAGATGGTTTTTTAATGGTGATCGGCCCTTGGAGCAACTTGTGCAGGTAGGAAGTTCCTGCACATAATTGGCCTATCTCCTCTGTAAAGCTTAGTTATTTTACGATGAGGAAAGACTACATCATGGGCCTCTACCCTGCTGACTGAGTATTCTAGTGATTAGAACAAGGGTTTTATCATATACCCCATTCAGTCATTTACTGAGTTGAGCACCTACTACTATACGCAGGCTAAGTGCAGAGGATCCAGTGGTGAACAAAAGCAAACAGGGTCTCTGCCCCCATAGAGCTTACAGACAAGGGACGTGAGCCAGACCAGTAATTACGAAAAGGGTGCCTGAAGTTACAGTGAAGCACTAGGATTGCTGTGTAGGTTGTGTGCTAGCTTTTCTGCTCTCTATGCTGCAGATACAGTGGAACACTCCCTAGACCATGGAGATGGGCCTCCCAGCCTTCAGGTGAAGTCTTGCACTCCTGAGTTTTATCAAGCACACTACCAGCTGGTAAGTCTTGCAAAATGGCAAGAGGAAAAGCGTTGGGAAATGAGATACCCTTCCTGGGCATCTGAACTTAGTTTGTGTATATACATTTCTTTCCTGCCTTTATTAGTCAGAAAATAATTGCTGATTGTGTTTTGTGGGTATTTCTATACTTGACCTGGTGGGATTAAGAAGAAGAACGTGATGTCTGTGTTTTCTTGAAATGCCTCGTCTAGTGGGGGAGGCATAGTTTCTGTCCTCAAGAAGCTCACGGTCTAATCGGCCTCCCCTCCCCAGGCCTATAGGTTGCAGTCTCGGCCTCGTGGCCTGGCACTGGTGCTGAGCAACGTGCACTTCACTGGCGAGAAAGACTTGGAATTCCGCTCTGGAGGGGATGTGGACCACAGCACTCTAGTCACCCTCTTCAAGCTCTTGGGCTACAAAGTTCATGTTCTTCTTGACCAGACTGCACAGGTACCCGAGGCAGGACATGCTGACGTGTGCATTAGAGAACGGGACAACACTTGGGGGCCAGAAACGTCCATGCTCCTCTGCCTGCTGGGTTGTGCCTTACTAGAGTTATGTTCTCTCCCTACCTTTTACTTGCTGTGTTCTGCCGCCCATCTTGCAATCTAGTTTTTTTTTTAAAAAAAAAAAAAAAAAAAAGGGCTTCCCTGGTGGCACAATGGTTGAGAATCCGCCTGCCAGTGCAGGGGACATCCCACATGCAGTGGAGCAACTGAGCCCATGCGCCACAGCTACTGAGCCTGTGCTCTAGAGCCCACGAGCCACAACTACTGAGCCCGCCTGCCACAACTACTGAAGCCTCTGTGCCTAGAGCCCATGCTCCGCAACAAGAGAAGCCACTGCAATGAGAAGCCCGCATACCGCAACGAAGAGTAGCCCCCGCTCGCCGCAACTAGAGAAACCCCATGCGCAGCAACGACGACCCAACACAGCCAAAAAATAAATAATAAAAAGAAAACAAAAGAAAAGAGAGAAAGGATTCAGGCCAGCCAGCTGCCTGGGTGTTGACTTCTCAGGGTGGCTGTGCGCTCCCTGAGTAAGAATAGTCCAGGGTCGGGTTCTCACTTTTACATGCTCAGCAACTTGATTCCCAGTCCCTCAGGAGGTGAGATACTGATATGCACCCAACCAACTAAGAAAAGATATTTATAAGTCAGGGTTACACAGGACAGTGACTTCTTGGTTGACGTTGCTGCCTAGGAGTCCAGTTCTCAAGATTACGTTGGCAGATAAAATTCTTACAAATGAAAGTTTGCTAGAATTGTCCTTGTAAATACTGTTTTGTGGTCATTTCATGAATTAACCTATTCTGTTTTTTTCTTTGGGCTGTGTTGGGTCTTTGTTGCTGCGCGCGGGCTTTCTCTAGTTGCAGCGAGCGGGAGCTACTCTTCGTTGCGGTGCGTGGGCTTCTCATTGCGGTGGCTTCTCTTGCTGCAGAGCACGGGCTCTAGGTGCGCGGGATTCGGTAGTTGTGGCTCACGGGCTTAGTTGCTCCGCGGCACGTGGGGTCTTCCCAGACCAGGGCTCAAACCCATGTCCCCTGCATTGGCAGGCGGATTCTTAACCACTACGCCACCAGGGAAGTCCCTAACATAACCTATTCTCATCAGTTGTGTGGCCACAAGACAGAGCTTAGCGTAGATTACTTCTGAGCTAGGTTCCTGCAGGTCCTAAGCATTCTTGTTAGGAGTTAGTCCCCTTCAGCCTCAGTTACCGGGCTGTACCACTGACTTTGTTACCTTTAGGTAGTTCTGTTTTGAAATTGAAAATAGTCCATTGGTAAATTAATACTAATTCTTTATTTTGATTCAGAATAATAGTGCTTTCCTAAACTTGCCTTTGGGAATATCCATGGTAAAATTAAGGTTTCTAGAAGATTCTCTTTGGTCTGTTGAGGTAGGGTGGTCAGCATTGTCTGTGGTCTTCATTTCTATTTCTCAGCTGTCTTGCTTCTGTGAGAATAATTGTGTATTTGCTAAATTTGGGATAAGGCCAGATTCATTGGTAGGGACCTGAATGTTGTTCTTTACATGCTATTACCAGCTTCCCAATAATAGCTCAGGCAAAGAAGTAAACCCACCCTTGCTTCAAAGCCATGGCTGGAACAGCTCCTTTCTACATCAAGTATTCACGTAGGTTATATGCTTTCCTGAGAGATCTGCTGGGCATGAAGGGAATAAACGTGGGACAACAGCTGTAATTCTTACAGAGGGAATCCTATTAGAAGGTCACTTAACAAAATGAATGCGATTTACATTTCTTTACAGCTTTTGGTCTAGTCATTTTTTTTACTAGGAATTTATTATGTCACGGTTTTCCAAATTTTATGCAGTTGATAAGGGATTTTATGTGCTTGATAGTTAAAGATGCATCACTAAGCAGCAGGTCAGCTGTGTACTACTGATTCTTATCTTAGAGACAGTAGCTTGGATGGGCCTACGGGCCCACTTCACAAATGCCATTCCCTGATGCAGATTCCAGGACCTGTCGGATTCTGATTCTCTGGTTACGTTGTTCTATAACTTGAATCGCAGTGGAGTTCAATTTTGAGCACCTTATAACAGGGGGCAACTATGTTAGCTGCCAGAGATTTTTTTTAATGTGGACCTTGAGTTCAAGGGACCTCATTTAGATGAGGGAGTCTTGACATCAGTTTAAAAAAAAAAAAAAGAGGCACATCCCCTTATTTCCTAAGGACAACAAAAGACTAGAGACAGTGTCTTCTACAGTAGTTAAGAGGAAGAAACCATCACCTGGGTAGATGTGGTCAGAAGGATAAGTGGAGGATGTGAGACTTAAGCTGCCCGTGAAGGATGGAAGCTACTGAGGCAAGAGAGGAGGAGTGAAGGGGTCCTACACAAGGAGAACAGCATACAGATTAGAAATGTGTGTGTTAGGGACCTTGTGGGTGAACCAAATGTCTAGGGCACAGGAGTTCCAACAACAAGATTGGGGAAAAAGGGACCAGAATGCACAGGGCCTTGAATGTCTTCCCAAAGGAATTGGACTTCCTTGTGTTGACATTAGCACATCGTTAGTGGTTTTTGAATAGAAAGGTAACGCATTCACAGTGATGATTCAGGAAGATTAATATGACAGTAATGAATGAGGTAGAGACCAGTGGCAGGGAATACAGTTTGGAGTTAATATCATAATGCCAGTATGAGATGGTGGGGGCCTGGACGGGATAGTGGACCAAAAGGAAAAGAATATATGTGAAAAATAGTATAATGGCATGATTGTACTGTCAGTGCTTTGTGATTAAATAACTACCTATGGAAGAAGATGGAGAACGTAAGGAATTGAGGGCCTCAGAGGAAGTCAGGGCCAAAGATGTAAATTTGGGGACTACTTGTATAGGAAAAAGACTTCAAGTAATGAGAGATCATGATCCTTGAGAAAAAGCAAAAGGGCTAGGACTGAACCTTCGGGATATCACCCTCCATGTACGCTAGTCCTCAGCTCTGGAGATTCAGAAGCAGGAGGAGGACATTGCAGGACCAGTTTCTGACAGTGGCCAATCGAACTTTCAGATGCAGTTAAAACCAGGTAGTGACAGTGGGTGTGATAATTTGGTGCGCTAGGCATCTGTACAGGATACTATTTTTCTGATAGAACATCTCAAGGGGCTCAATTCTTTTTTTTTTTTTTTAAACTTTTTGGCCATGCCACAAGGCATGCAGGATCTTAGTTCCCCGACCAGGGATTGAACCTGTGCTCCCTGCAGTGGAAGCGTTGAGTCTTAACCACTGGACCTCAGGGGAAGTCCCTCAAGTCTTTTATATAATTATTTGGTGAGCAAAGAGACAGAACCAAGAAAATTTAGATCCTCTTTTTCTCCCCATATTATTCCTTTTTGCTTTAGAGATAATTCCATTGAAAAATTGGAGACAGTGTAGTCTCAGAGAACCATTTCGCCTGACAGTGCTGGAGAGCACGCTATTATCCTCACCGCTCATGTAGGTGTTCAGTGCTTCTGTTCATCATCAGAGTCTTTTCTTCTTGCACTACCTCATGAGTTTTACTAGTTCTAGAATTACAGTTTATTGTATATTAGGAAATGAGATACACTTTAAAGTGGCAGGTTTCCTTTCACCATGTCGTGGTATTGGTTTGTAACTTGCATTTGGTCACAGACGGATTTGAGGGTATAGGGGCAAGCTGTGGGTCATCTCTGGAAAATACAGCTGCCAGTAAAATTTGGGGTATCATTTCAGGGAGTTCACAGGTTATTCTTTTCTTCTGTGTCCCCCAGCCAAAAACACTTGGAAGTGTTAAGAGCCCTGCTATTTATAGAAGTTCTGTAATTTTATCAGAAATAGATCTAGAGATCCTATTTTAAGCTACGCTACTTTCGGAAAAATTTCCCCAAATGACTAACCCCCATTGATTGAATGGTTTAATCTTATTAAATTCAGTTACAAAGCCCATGTGTTCTTAACTTCGGGCTTTGTTGTCTTCTATTTACTGACCTAGTAATCTCACTTAAGTGCAAAATGCTCCTGAGTGCCTAACCTGTATATTCCCTCCTTGGAGCAAAATGAACTTCACCTATTACACGTTAAATTCTGTTACAGTCAACTCCAGAGGGGCAGTAGGCTCTTGAGATGATATATTCTTAAAATGAATGAATTTTGGATATCTTTTATTACCTTAAGATCTCCAGTATTATGGTTGGGTTCTGTTTGCTCAGAAAATACACATGCTCTTTCAGCACAGCCAGTTTCTCCATTCCCAGTGAAACTGCAGACTTTCAAGTCTCTTATTAAGTCTCAATTATGTGCAAACAGAACTATTCCAAACAGATAAGCAGTTCTCAAACGTTAGCACATCAGAATTACCTGGAGGGCTTGTGAAAACAGTTTGCTGGGGGCCAAGACTCTGCAGTTCTTACAGGTTCCCCTGTGACGCTGATGCTGCTGTTTTAGGGGCCGCACTTGGAGAACCACCGCAATGTATTACACAAGTGTGTGTTTTACTGGGGGCTGTGTATGGACTGTTAGATATATGTGTACTGTAACTGTTCTGCCTAGATAGCATATTCTTCATTATATTTTGATCAAGTTCATAGTAAAATGAGCCTGTTTTCTCTCTGCTCATCTCAGAGACAATCCAGACATCTAGAGTTGTAGAGGGAGACATAGGTTTAAAAGTTGGTATCATATTATTGTACTGTTAGGTATAATGCTTCAGTTAGAGTGTTATTCATATATGTCAGTCTAGTGCAAGATCAAAAAGATTCTTAAGTTAGACTACACGGTTTCTTTGAAAAAATAATATTGTTACCCTTCATTAGACAAGTACATTGCAATGGCAGATCTTTGCAGTATGTGCCAGACACAGTGATAAGTCCTTTCTGTGCCATATCTCATTTAATCTGTACAAACTTGGAGGAAATGTACGCTTAATTGTCTTACAAAATGGGTACTAGAGCTTTGAGGGGCTAAATAACTTGTTCTAATTTATGAACCTAGGGATCCAGCTGAGGTCTCTCTGATCCCTTGGCCCATATATGTAGTCATGACCCTGTACAGAATCCTCCATAGAGTGTGTTCTTCCATGGACAAAGCGTTTTATACAGACATCATCACTGTCTCCGGGAACTTAAATTCTCGGACAGACAACAGCAAAGGAGTACTGCTGTTCTCTACTCTCACGATCCTGTGAGCCCTCTGTCACACAGCAGTTCTTGTAGCTGTTACAGTTTACCTGGCGGTCCCCCTTGTGCCATTTATATACAAGGGCATATGCTCTGAAGAAGGATCGGGTTGATGATTGGAGAATGGATAAAGTTAGCTAGCTCCTTCATTAATAACTTGCTTTAATCCAGGAGTTCTTAACATACCTCAGTGAGCCTGTGAATTGTAAAATTATATTCAGAATTTTGTCTGAAGTCATGCAGTTTTCTGGTGCATCTCTGACTTCACTTACCATCGACCACAGGAATGTAGGGAACACACTGTACCTTCTAATAGCTTAGGGTTTCAGACACTGAAGAAAAGCTTACATTGGTGCTGACTAGTGAACAACGCTGAAAGGTGTCTTTCTTCTAGGAAATGCAAGAGAAGCTCCGGGACTTTGCCCAGCTACCCGCTCACCGTGTCATGGACTCCTGCATAGTGGCGCTCCTCTCCCACGGCATGGAGGGCGGTGTCTATGGCGTGGACGGCATGCTGCTTCAGGTGCGTGCCGTCCCGTGGCCGCAGCTCTGCAAGCTGGGCCGCTTCACCTCCCGCCTGCCCCTCTCTCCAGTGACGGCTGCTGTTGCGTGTAGGACTCAGGAGGTCCCACTGACCACCAACCTCCCTTCTCCCTTGTTTGTTTCTGGCAGCTACAAGAGGTTTTCCGGCTGTTTGACAATGCCAACTGCCCGAGCCTACAGAACAAACCGAAAATGTTCTTCATCCAGGCCTGCCGTGGAGGTGAGTGCCCTGGCAGACCAGCACCTGGGTGTGGCTCCTGGGCAGCCTCCCACCAGCTCTCACTTTCCTGTTTGCTCCTCTCAGGTGCTATCGGATCCCTTGGGCACCTCCTTCTGTTCACTGCTGCCACCGCCTCTCTTGCTCTGTAAGTGTCTCCCAATGCATGGGGTGTGCTGGGACTTGGGCAGCCCCTGGCTCTCAGGTTGGTCAGCCCTGTGCACCTGCCACATCCTGTCCTGCCAGACGCTCTCTGCCAGTGTCTTCGCCTTCTTTCCTGAGGACGCTTCCTTCTTTCTGTGCTTATTAACGCTGATGCACTTTTTTGGTTACTTATTCCAGTTAAGGATTTTCCGGCTGTCTCTGCTTCCTAGCCCTCTCACTTTATGCTCTTCCTCTTTTTTTTCTCCACCTCTCCTCCCCCTTTCCACCTTCTCCTTTTACTTCTCGTCTCAGCTACACTGCGTTCTCGTCTCCTCCCTTCTCTGTGTCACTCACGTGTCACACAGGAAAGCAGCGCAGAAGCCCCGTGTCAGCCTCTGGCTCGTGCTCTTCCGTGAGCTGCTGCCGCCCCTCTTCTTTCTTGCACGCAGTCTCTTTTACCCCTTGAAGAGCCAGGACTCCCCGACTAGGCTCAGAAGACATGGAGGCCTGCCTCTCATCTTGGAGGAAAACAGTAATAACTAAAAGCTCTAAATGTGGAGTCCAATTCTGCCTCTACCACTGACTAGTTATGTCAGGTTAGAGAAGTTGCTCGATGTCCCTGCACCTGAGTTTCCTCAGTATAAAATGTAGATAATCGTCAGACCTACTTCATAAGGTCAGGCTGTTGTGATGCTTAAGTGAAATGGTTCGTATGAAGGACTTACTTAGCACAGTACCTGGCCCATAGGAGATCCGCAGAAAGTACCAGCTCTGACTGTTAGGACATGATCCGTGCCCCTAAGGGGTTGTAGTTTGATTTAAAGGTCACTTTGTCCAAGCATTCACATAATACATTTTTTACATGGGTGTGGAGTAACAGATAGATCCTTTCAGGGAAAAGGGGGGAATGCAATGACACGCATACCAAGATTAAAAAGATATCCCCTTCCCCCCGCCAAAGAAAGGGTGTGCTGAGCCAGAGGTATGCCCGAATCTAATTTAAAAACTGCGCGTCTGCATCAGTCATATGTAGTGGGATGTGGCTGACCACGTGATCATAGACCTTTAGCTACAGCTCAGATTTTGGACTTCGGACTTTGACAGATAATAGTACAGAGCTATTGGGAGCTTAAGTAAGAAATAATGCGATAAATTTTTTTTTCAGGACGATTACCATGGCAGGGAAAAGTGCTAAGAAAAGAGTATGTGCAGGCAGGAGCTTGCTTTTTTATGCACCTGCTGTATCCCCAGTCTCAGAGCACTACCTGATATGTAGTAGCACTTCATAAATATTGAACGAATGGATGGAAATTAATCTGCCTAAAAAGCGTAGCAATGATATAAAAAACATATATGGGGATACTGTGAAAAAAACATTTATTGATTAACAGATCTGAGACACAAAGACAAGGGAGGAGGCTCCTTTCTCTTGAGGGACACATTCAGCTTGGCCGATTTCCTTTAGGAGGTGTCACTAGCAAAGTAAAAGGAAATAAACATGTTCATGATCATTTTCTCCTCCTGTGTTCAGAGATTATATACAAATACTAGACCTGGATAGGGGAGAATTGCGCTCTTCTGGGCTAACGTGAATCTTCTCTCTACAATTAAATCCTTCAAGGCATGACCAGTAGCCAGCTCTTCCTTTGAAAGCCTGAGCTCAACTGTCTTCCGCTCTATTCAGTTAACATAATTGATGCCTGTTAGAAGGACCGCCCCACCCCGGATGACTGGCTCCTAAACTGGAGTGTAAGCTCCAGAAGGGCAGGGACTTTTCACTATATCCCTAGGGCCTCAAACAAAAACAGTGCCTGGCATATGGAAGTTGCTCAGTACATTTTTATTGGATCAGTGAACCTTGGTCATTTTCTGCACAGACCTTCAAGCCTCACTCCCGTTTCAGGCTGTCTTGGGGGTCCTATGGAGAGGGAGGTATAAGAAAGCATACTTACTCCTTCACCTTCGGCGTGACAGCCGTGTGTCCTGTGTCTCTCCTACCACCCCCACGACAACAGCATCAGAAAGAGAACATGTCTTGGGGTAGATAAGGCCTAGGTCAGGAGGTTGGACATGTGCTCAGGGTATGTTGAGAATCTACTGCTAATATTGAATAATAGTGTTCTTTTTACATTGTGTAGGAGAAAATAGTCAAATTATCCCAATTTTAAGTTTCTTTAAATTTCTCAAATTTTGCACGCCAGCTACAACTTGGCTTATGAAATTAATAAACAATAAATGATTTAAAAATACCCAGAACACCCTGAAAACAGCTGATCATGCTTAGTTTTATAATTTGTTTATTGATAGATTTGAGGTTGTAGTTTTCATATGGCATAAATGTAGTAATCATATTTTTGGTTTCTTGGTTTTTTTTACATAATAAAACGAAATATATCAATATTTTATTGTGTATTGCAATAAGGAGCACTTTGACTTCCAGGAATATTGACAATTGAACAAGTGAATCATGGACACAGATGGCTTTTCACTCTGTTTACGAGGAGTATTTGATTCAGCACTTGCCCTGTCTTACACGGCGTGGACAGAGCTCGGACTGTGTGTATGTGCGTGTGCTTGGGCGTGGTGTCCGGCCTGTCATGGGCGCCCTCTGTGTGATCGGTGTACTCTGGCGGAGGAATGGGAGTAATGGTGTTCGTTTGTTTGTTTGTTTGTTTTTTAATTCATCAGCCACAGGTTGGAGGCAACAGCTGGAAATGGTTCTTCCCAGTCAAGGTTGCAGGGAACTCGGGCTTGCCTGTGACAGGCCCAAGAGAGGAAATAACATCTCTGTCCACTCTGTCTGCCTTTGTACAGATGAGACGGATCGTGGGGTCGACCAGCAAGACGGGAAGAACCATGAGCGATCCCTCGAGTGCGAGGAGAGCGATGCCAGTAAAGAGGAGGGGCTGAAGATGCGACTGCCCACTCGCTCGGACATGATTTGTGGCTACGCCTGCCTCAGAGGTATCGTGAGTCCCAAAGGAGAGATCCCAAAGGTGGTGTCTCTCTCTGACTGCGGAGGGAGCGGGTGTCGGCGAGGTCCGTCCAGCTGTGTGAGGGTGCCCGGGACCTTCCCTGTGTGCTCACTGCTGTCCTGGTTGCAGGGACCGCTGCCATGCGCAACACCAAGCGGGGCTCCTGGTACGTGGAGGCCCTCACTCAGGTGTTCTGTGAGAGGGCCTGTGACAAGCATGTGGCCGACATGCTCGTGGAGGTAAGTCGGCTCAGTGGTGCCAGGAACCTTCTACGTCCCCACGCTGTTCTACCTTCCTCCGCCCTTGCCCTGTTTTTCACAGTCTCCCTACCCTTCCTCTTCTGGGATCATGGAAACACCTGATTCTCAAACCATGGGCCCTGGGTTTCTGCCTTTGCAGGTGAACGCGCTCATCAAGGAGCGTGAAGGCTACGCCCCGGGCACGGAGTTCCACCGATGCAAGGAGATGTCCGAGTACTGTAGCACTCTGTGCCGCCACCTCTATCTCTTCCCGGGACACCCTCCCACGTGATGCCACCTCCCATCACCTGGGCCACGTGGAGGCCGCTGGACCACGGGAGGTGTGATAGAGCCTCCTGTCTCCAGGACGCACGGTTTCTGTCCCTCCCCCTCAGGGATTGGGAATATCCCAGGCTCATTTCACACGCCCATCGTCTCCATCTTTGACCTGGGACTACAGGCCGGCTACTCCCATGGGAGGCTCTCTCCCTGTGGAACCAGCTCCGGCTGGACTTGTTGCCTGGAGCGTTTGGCCTCAGTTGAGGGACCTGGCAAGTGATGTTACGAACATAGTGTCTCGATGGGTGGGGAGAGGGCATGTGGGTTTCCTCCATGTTCGTGTTCAGTTTCTGCCCCCAGGGCTCTTGTAGGAAGCGTTTGGTGATTGCTTTTATTACTTTAGTTGAGATGTCTCAGAGGTCATCTCCCATCTTTTCTGTCACATCCCAGCCCCATTTGTCTCAGAGTGAGTTTGGAAGGTGTCCTGGTTTAACATAGACCTTTTTCATTTGGTTTCAAAAGGCCAAGCAGGACAGGAGTCACTCTCTGCTGCTGTGGGTGGGCCCGTACCTGTGCATTCATTCCCTTCGGTTCCAGAATGTCACCCCCCGGAAGGACTGTCTTCTCAACTCCACTCTTGGCTCCTTGGGGCTCAGGGAATCCAGCGTTCAGCAGAGGTTAGGGTTTGGATGCCTTGTATCTGTTGCCTGTTGATCTTTGCCCACGGAAGTTTCAAAGATCTTTTAATTGGTTGTCCTTTCTCCGAGCTTTGTACCTGAAATGAGCCCTGCAGGGAGTGTCAGCAGAGGCAGATAAGAGTGGTACGCTTGTTCATACTCTGTAATCTGTCACCTTATCCTCGTTTTTCTTCCTATGAAGTGTCCCCTCTATAAAAGCTTCCTAGTTATCTCCCTGCTTCCTGTTTCTCCCCTCTTCACCTTCGTCTCATCCTGTTTACTGCTGCCACCAGCTCTGTCTAAAATACTGCTTAATTGGATCATTTGGCTGCTCAAGGATGTGATGTAGTACCTTGTTCCCTCTTTCTGCTTCAGTATTAAATCCCTTCTTGATTTTATGTGGCCAATTTCCCCTTCCTGTTATGACTTTCCATTTCAGGGAGACCACTGCTGTATATGTTATTTGTTCACCCTAGAAGCCATCTTTATCTGTGCTTTTATGAAACTTCCCTATTCTTTTTTTTTTTTTTTGCGGTATGTGGGCCTCTCACTGCTGTGGCCTCTCCCGTTGTGGAGCACAGGCTCCGGACGCGCAGGCTCAGCAGCCATGGCTCACGGGCCCAGCCACTCCGCGGCATGTGGGATCTTCCCGGACCGGGGCACGAACCCGTGTCCCCCGCATCGGCAGGCGGACTCTCAACCACTGCGCCACCAGGGAAGCCCATTGGTTTGGGTTTTTAAGTATAAATCTGATGCTGTTACTCCCCTGCTTGGAATCCTCTGGTTTCCTATCACACCTCAAATAAAATCCAGACTCTTTACCTTGGCCTGCAGGGCCTCACTAAGTGCTGATTTCCCCGTAACCCACTGCTGTCCTCAGTTTCTCAGACATTCTGAGGCCTTTCCTGCCCAAGGCCATCAGACACTCCTGGGTCCACTGAGTCCACTCTTGTCTCTGGTGGCTTCTTTCTTTATCCTTCAAGTCTGAGCTTAAATGCCACCTTGTTGTGGAGGCCTTCCCAGGCCATTCTGTCTCTAAGAATCATGTTTCTTTATTACTGTGTCCTGTTTAATCCCCCTTATTGCACTTATCACAGTGCGTAATCATCAATTAGCGTGCTTCACTTGTTCATTCCCGTCTCCACTTTAAGCTCCATGAGAGCAGAAACCTTGTCTCTTTTGTTCACTAACATGTACCCAGTGCCTGACATGTCTTGGATCTTCAATAAATGTTTGCGGAAGGAAGGAAGCGACCCTAGCTAGACTCCTACTTTTTGACAAAATTTCCCTTTTGGCAAAATACCCAGTTTAGTACTTGTACTCTGTATTTTCCCACATGTTTTGTTTCCTCCACTCGTATTATTAGCTCCTGAAGACAGAAGTCGCACGTAGGACAACCTTTTCCACACCTCGTGTGGTTCTGGGCACACTGCTCAGCCTCTCGTGGTTCAGGTGCTCGGTGAATACTTGTTCTGCAGGGCGTCGGAGACTTGGTGCCAGGTCCTGCCCTGGGCTCGGTATCGTATGGAAGTGTTTGGGTGACAGAACCTTTCCTCCTCCCACTGCCAGGATTTTGTATTGCCATCTGGTGCCAAATAAACGCTCATGTTTATTACCGATGTGCGCCTGACGTCTCTGTAGCTGTAGATAATCTGTGTCTAAAGCCCACTTACTTCCATTGCCTTAGCTTACAGCGTTTCTCACCACCTCACAAGGCATACCCAGAGCCGAACACCTCTTGTTTTGCTGCCAGATCTTTTTTATTTTTATTTTTTTGCAGTACACGGGCCTCTCACTGTTGTGGCCTCTCCCGTTGCGGAGCACAGGCTCCGGACGCGCAGGCTCAGCGGCCATGGCTCACGGGCCCAGCCGCTCCACGGCATGCGGGATCCTCCCGGACCGGGGCACGAACCCGTGTCCCCTGCATTGGCAGGCGGACTCTCAACCATTGCGCCACCAGGGAAGCCCTGCCACATCTTTTTTATACAACCAGATCCACACCTTGGATGAGCCCATCTCCATTGTCATGGCCACAGGCAACCCCAAAATATGGCTACCAGCACTGGGACTCCTCATGGTCAGAAGAGATGGAAGAGTCACTGGCAAGCAGTGTTAGTTCTGGATTGCTTAGATTATGGGATGGAGGCTGGAGAAACAGGTTGAGCTAGAATAGGATGAGGATCCTAGAATTTCCGATCTCACGTGATCCGATTTGGATTTAAGGTTTTCCAGGGTGGGCATAGGTCGTAAGAGAATTCTCGGGCAGCATGGAAGAGGTCTAAGTAGTGGGCTGTGTAACCTGGGAGTTCTTGGTGTGTGGTGTGTCTACGCCCAGAGAGGTGGGTGTACGCATGCAGATGGGCTACGGGGGGCTAACACGTCCTGTTGGAGCATTGTGGTAGGAAGCTGCCGTGGACCTTGGGGGAAGGAAGCTTGTCCAGGAATCCAGAGGAGGAAGGGTTAACAGGGATGAAGCTGAGCTGAAACACCACTGGGTGGAGGAGGGGCACTGACCTGCGGAGCGGGCTGGACCCAGGGACCTTCTCCAGGGGTGGGAGGTGGAGACACAGCCCCAGGGAGGGGCACTGGAATAGTGGGAGGAAACAGTTTGGGAGGCCGGTGTGTTGGGGATTAGAGAGCAGCATATGCTGAGCCGGATTCCACGTCCGTCCTGCCCCACCCTTGAATAAGGGTATCAGGTTGAATTTCAGAGCTCTGTCCCCTCTGCCAGGGGATTTTCTAAAATTATACCCCATCCCTGAGCTGGGGGTGGCCGTTTGCTGCCCTCCCCCATCCTGTTTCCTGTAATAGGGAAGAGGAAAACAGGAAGAAATGGGGCAGATGGGATATGAGCAGAGGGGGAAAGTGGTCTGAGGCAAAGAGGTTCCTAACAGCTCTAGTTGCCCGAGCGCTCAGTGCATCTCCCAGGCGCTGTGCAGCTCTACACCATCCTCCCACAGGCCAGGAGGGCGTCATCTCCCTGGTTCTCTTTCAGAAGTGGAAAATGAGGCTCAGAGACTTCAATTATCCAAAAAAAAAAAAAAAAAAGATGTAGCTTTAAGGACATGGACTCTAGAATTAAATAGATGGCAAATGGTGGCTTGGCCTTTTAAGGTATCAGAGACCGTGGCTAAGGTACCTAATCTCACCCTTATCTAAACACAGGGAAATCATTGCTACCTTAAAAGGATGAAGGATGCTACCCTATGAGGATGCATGGTGGATCCCACAGGGTTAGCACATTACACATCTGTTAACCATCTGTTAACCCCATAGCCCACCTGCATGTGTACACCTACCTCTCTGGACATCTGAGATGGCTGTTAACCATCTCACAGAATAAACTTCAGTTTAATGACACAAGTTAACATTTGGGGCAGGCACTATGACTTTCACGTGCGTTCTTTTCTCTCTGTAACCCCGTTAAGTTACTGCCTCTCTGAGGAAACGGAGGCCAGGATGGGAAACAATCTGGCAACTTGAGTTCATGCTCTCAGCTAACAATATTGCTTCTGTGACTTTTTTCTTAGCATGAGATTTTCTCCCTCCTCACTTTTTGGGGCCAGAGATTTTTCCCACTGAGCTGGGAGAAGGAGCCTGAGACCAAAGACTTTATTCCATCTTAGCCCTTTTGGGGTAGAGAATAGGGAAAAAGTGTACTGTATCGTGTTCAAAAATACAGAAGGGGAGAAAGAAAGAGCCCTGTCCAGCGCTCTCGGGAAGGCCTCATATGCAAGGTATGGGAAGGGACCAGGGATTTTTGAAGGATCTGGAAGGCAAGGTCCAAGAAGCAGTAGAGGAGAAATGACTGCCAGTGAGGACAACTGTAAAGGGAAAGTGTGTTCAGAGGAAGTTGCAGTTGCCTAGGTGAAGTTTCAGCAAGTAGGTGGTCATGGGTTCCATGCTAGACTGGATGTGCAGAGGGGAAGTCATGACCGAAAGCGCCTTAGAGAGAATGTAATGGTGTATCATGCAATGGTTGGAGAGGCCAGACTTGAAGAGGTGGGAGTCTGAAAACAAGGGTTTAACCCAGGGAGAAAGTTCCTGCTTAAATTGATGTGGGGATGCCAAGGGGCTGGCTTGTTCATGACCACCTATACCCTAACACACGTTCCCTTGCACCTGTGACCCAGATGGTCATTTCAACAACATTTCTTCAAATAGAAATTCTATAAGCCTATAGGTTTTAACCTTCTAGTCTCATGGACCTCAAGAAAGTCTACTTAAAACCCCAAAAGAATACATATACGGTATACATATCTCATAGATAAATGCATGCTTATGAATTTGTTTCCAAATTTAGGAGCTTTTCAAAGAACTCCCCAGAAACCCATCTTTGGCCTTCCAACTAAGAGCCTAAGCGCTGTCACCCATGGGGTGTTGGCATGGAGGGGGGCACCGTTTACATTTTATTTTCCTCTCTTGCAGGCTGATAGCCCATGAGATTTTAACTAGCTGTAATCTCAGACTCAAGATCATTCCTCTCAAATCCTTGCCCTCCAGCACGAGCGGCTACAGACTTCCTCGACCCTCGTGATTTCAGAATCTGGTTTTTAGAATTGCTGCTCGTTCTTCTAGGTGGCTTGGTGGAGTATGAGGGTTTTCTCAGTGCCAACAAACCCTGCCTTCAAATTTTGGAATCCACAACCAGGACCTGATTTTCTCAGGAACGGTGAAGAAATTGCAATTGCCCTAGATACTTGTTTCTTAGGATTATGACGCCCCTACAGAAACTGGCTACCTTCAGGGGAGCCATACTCCACAAAGGCGTGGAAACCTTTTCTGTTTCTGAAGCCCCCCGCAAAGAATATAATTGCACTTCGGCATTCTATCTTCTTTATGAAGAAAGTATTTCTTTCATCTCACGCCATCCCCTTAGATCTCTTTTCTTACATTCTGCCTGCAGAGGAGTGAGATATTACAGAACCTCCAGGCCCTCAAATCACACATTTTTAATCTTCGTGGGTAGATTATAGGCCTTCAGATTTATGTTAGAAAAGGTACTTTTAATGGAATTCATTTTCTCACCTGCTTTGGACAGTCCCATTCAGCCTAGAACAAAATGTAATTGCAGCCCAGATGTTTGGTGTGCCTACCCTGCAGCCCCTGAACGTTGGCTGTCCTGGGACAGACCTCACTTGGGGATGAATCCTAAACCACACATTGGCTCACGTTTATCAATTTTTTTCTATAGTGAAGAGCTCAGAGGGGAAGGACTGTACTAGGAAAACTGGTTTAAAAAAAAGTGTGATGCCAGATAGAGTAGTTTGGCCTTGGCCAAAAATTATTTATTGACCTGAAAAGGGAAGAATATCAGAGTACTTCCCTGTCATCTTTTACGTGTGTCGGGCTCATCGCGAGAAACGCCCTTTCCCTTCCCTCCTCGGCCTCCCTCGTTCCCCTGGCCCACTTCCCCTTCTCCCCCGTTATCTAACCTGCCCTGATAGACCTCCGAGGGATGCTCCACGGTCTAAACGGAGGCTCAGTCCCTCCCTGTACATCCAGGCTGCTGGTGTGGCTGACGTGTACCAGTCTGGGACGTGGGAGAAATGCCAGAACGCGAGGCTATTACCCCTGTGTCCCACACCCAGGGGGTGATGAAGGTGTGGTCAAGGGGATGACCCCAAAGCATCACCAGCAGCCTCTGGCAGACAGAAAAGGCAGAGCTGGAGGAGAAAGCCGAACACTGGCTGGGTTGGGGGAGAGCTGGTTCCACAGATGAGAACTAAACCTCAGGAAGACACAGAGCCGGGAACAAGCCCGCAGGGAAAGATGGCAGAGAGGCGCCGGTTACTCTGCCAGGTGAGCTGCCCCCCGGTGCTTCGGGACCCTAGGACCACTCCATCCAGCTCCTCAGCCCTCATGTCCCCACAGACTGAAGAAAAGAGGTGGGTTGCTTAGAGGAGGCAGACCCGGGGCAGCACACAGGTCTGAGAGCATGCGAAGCCGTTTTCCATCCTGGTCTGGGCAGTGTTTACAGCCGGACCAGTGGCTTGGGGCTGGGAGCCTCCTAGTGACTAAGGAGGGGGACAGTGCTGGCCCTGCTGAGGGAATTCCCTGCGGGGCTGTCCCACAGGTTCTCATCCCAACCCCTCCCCCACACGGCTCTCACACCTGCTTCGACCCCAAGCAGATCAAATGTGGCTGGGGGGGGGGGGGTGTCATGTGACGGAGAGATGGCTATAAATAGCTGGGGGTGGGCACGCTGCCCCAGACGCCTTGGGGACAGGCAGGAGGGCAGGCTTAAGGAGCTGTACTGGGGGGAGGGCAGGGACAAGCAGGCAGAGGTCTGGCTGGGGGAGGGAGCATGGAGCCATCTGGGTCCCAGAGGCATGGGGCCGAGCCCAGCTGGTGGGGTAGCGCCCCCCAGTACCAGTACATGCCCTTTGAACACTGCACCAGCTACGGACTGCCCTCCAAGAGTGGCGGCCTGCAGCACAGGCTCCGGAGGGATGCAGGCTCCCGTCCCAACGCCCGCCCCACACAGGTAAAGTCCTAAGGGGAGGGGGCGGTGGATTCGAGGAGACGGTGGTACCATGGACTGGGGGCAAAGAGGAATCAGGTGAAAAGAGGGAGCACTGTGATCTTTTTAACTTGAAAAAGTACACAGTCATGTGTTCAAAATATGAACATTCTTCAAAAGTCTGGGTTCAGCCTTGTGAGCTCCTTATACAGAGATACACGGGTACTTTAACACAAGCTTTACTAACAGAACCCCCGAATCCTGGGGGGAGAGGGCAGAGCCACACATGCATGACGAGCTCGTGCTTACGTAACCCACACGAGGTGAGTGGCAGAGGGGACCACACCTCTGTGTGCGTGAGCTGTCCTTACACCCTCACCCGCACGCAGACACCACCGGATTTCTCCCTCCCCACCCTCGGCAGGACACACACAAATCAGCACTTCTGCAGAAGGCAGAAGAGTTGGGATGAGTGGAGAAAATGGACTGAATTGCATATCAGTGATCAAAGGTAGACCAGTGTCAAACGAGCAGAAGAAATATAATCAAACTTTCAGGTGGGAGGATTAATTAAGAACCAATGAAATGGCAGGCACCTGGACAGGTACAGAGATCTGTACCCAGAGAGAGGGGCTTGTGAACTAATTAGGGATGTCCAGGGATAGATATCCCCCAGGGCTTCTAGACATCTAGGAATGGGCAATGGGATGAGCACCGCTGAAAGACAGGCTGGGAGCTTGTCGCAGATAAATACACAGGTTAGGATTAGCGAGTGGCTGTGCATGCAGAGAGCGACAGGATGGAACCTGTCAGGAGGACCAGGAAATCAAGATTTAACAGTGTTTTAGCCAACGAGGGGGTGGACCGTGGTTCCTCTAGTTTACGGGGTCTAGACAGGACGGGGAAACTGAGGGCTGGCCTGGGCTGGTGATCTCAGCGCCGGGGTCAAGAGGATCCGCGTCTCAGCCCGGATCCATCCCGAGGGTGGTGGGTAAGGGCAGCCCCGGAGAATCAGGTGGGGACCGGGACACAAAAGCCAGCAGAGGCTCCAATGGTGAGTCAGAGAGGGCTTCCTGGAGGAGGGGACCCTGGAACACTGTGTGGGGTTGGACAGAAAGACCTCTGCTCGTGGCCCTGGGCTCACTGTCACCGTGTAGGCGGTCTGGGTGGGATGACGACTTGCGTAAAGGTGCAGTTATGGGATCTTCTGGTGACAGTGAGGAAACCAGGTACACTAGCGCGAAGCTTCCTGTTGCAACGGAATGCTGAGGTGACTTGGGAAGTAGGGTTCCAAAGGGCCCTGAAAGCAAAGAAGGGGAGTTTGGACTTAAGTTTTCCTCTGTTTAAATTTTATTATGGAAATTTCACACTCATACAAAAACAGAAAGAGCGGCGTAATGAATGCCCAAGTACCCCTTGCCCGACGGTCAGTCATCAGTATTTTGTCAGCATCGCTTCACCCATCCTCCCAGCCCCAGCCCCAGCCCCCCACACACGGGTGTTTTTGTTAAGGAATCTGGACGCTGCGAATGCTTTCAGGCTTGCCTTCTCCCTGCCCCCCCAGCCCTGCTCGACTGGTGCACACTGGTCCAGCCAGCACAGATCCGGCTCTTTCAGTGTTTCCCAGCCCAGTTTGGCATGGAGCACCCTCTTCTCGTCTCCGCCAGCCTGGGAACCAAGGGGGCTGAGGCAGCCCGTGTGCTGGCCCCCCGTGGGTAATGTCTTCTCTCGGGGGCCAGGTAGGGCACAGAGGGAAACACGGCTTCTCTCAGTCACATCCCAGAAGACGAAAGAGCCATGAGCCGGGTATTAGTGCGTGCCTGTCCAGGACTCAGGCATAAACTCTACTTCTTGTATTGTGAAATCAGATCTCTTCCACCCAGGCTCTCCCAGAACCAGCAACATGGCCTGGCCTGACCCTGGCTCCAGAGGACGTAGTTAGTGCAGTGGAGGTGGGGCAGTTAGAGACCTTGCACACATACACACACACACACACGCACACCCCAAACACGCAAGCTCTACTTCAGGAGGAAGCGGACTGCCTTGCTTTATCCGGGCTGAGTCCAGTTTGTGCATTTGAGCACAGGAAGGGGAGGTAGATGGGCTTTCTCTAAGCCTGGCAGGGCAACTGAGGGGCCTCATTGAAGCTAGACACAGCAAGGCCAAGAGCAACGAAGAGTCACCTGCTGGTCTTTCCTTACCCCGTCCACATCAGTGTGAGGGGTCTGGGGAAACAAGAGAGAGGCTGAGACACAGGAAGCAGTGACACAAAAACATGTAATTGATGCAGATGCCCAGTATCAGCAGTTTTTTAAAAAAATACATTTATGTATATAAGTATGTATGTATGTATTTCTGGCTACATCGGGTGTTCATTGCTGTGCACGGGCTTTCTCCAGTTGTGGCGAGCAGGGGCTACTCTTCGTCGTGGTGCCGGCTTCTCATTGCGGTGGCTTCTCTTGTTGTGGAGCACGGGCTCTAGGCGCGCAGGCTTCAGTAGTAGCGGCTCGCGGGCTGTAGAGCGCAGGCTCAGTAGCTGTGGCGCATGGGCTTAGTTGCTCCGCGGCATGTGGGATCTTCCCGGACCAGGGCTCGAACCTGTGTCCCCTGCACTGGCAGGTGGATTCTTAACCACTGCGCCACCAGGAAAGCCCTCAGCACAGTTTTTGTATCCCTACTTCAGAGTAGAAATTGGTCCCCTTGATGAAGGCTGCTGTTGACCAAGATGACTACAGATGTGCAAAGGTGTGGATGGATAGACAAGGGTGAGGAGTGGGAAAAGTGCAGGCGGAGAATGGGGAGTGGAGGGCACGGATAACCACAAAGTGACCCTGCCCAAGGCCCTCAACACCCAGGATTTTATTTTATTTTTATTTATTTATTTTTTTTGCGGCACGCGGGCCTCTCGCTGTTGTGGCCTCTCCCGTTGCGGAGCACAGGCTCCAGACGCGCAGGCTCAGCGGCCATGGCTCACGGGCCCAGCCGCTCCGCGGCGTGTGTTATCTTCCCGGACCGGGGCTCGAACCCGTGTCCCCCGCATCGGCAGGTGGACTCTCAACCACTGCGCCACCAGGGAAGCCCAACACCCAGGATTTTTAAAAGCTGTTTGTTTGTTTTATCTGTGGATCTATATGCTTCCCTCTATTTCTTTTAACTCTTCAACAAGACAGACCTTTCCCATCTCCCTCTGTCCAGATCTATGGCCATCACAAAGCGCAGTTCTCAGACAACGAGCAGGACACGGGGATGCCCAAGACGATGGACTCCAGTGCTTCCATGGACAGCACGGAAGAGGATCACTATTCTAAATGTCAAGGTGATGGGGACCGGGGGATAAAGGAATGTGCAATGCAAGGAGGTACAGGGATTAGGACACTAGCTCAGAAGACGTGCTGCATATTTCTGGCTCGCCATCCCCACACGCACACCAAAGCCCTCCTCCAGGTATTAAGGAGAAGACATGGCTCCCATGTCCTTCTCACTCTGCCTTCCTACTATCCCTTCCACGCAGCCCCAAGAAACTAGGGTTTAGAAAGGAATCAAGTAGCCAATGGGGAATTGGACTTTGGTGCCTTCTGAAGGGCAGAGCAGTGAGAAGAAACTCAGGGAATGAGACATAGAGACAAGACCCCGAGGGCCCTGCACGTCCCGTCCTCAGCCACACACACACAGTAGTGACTGGTTACCTGCTCCCCTTTACTTTCTTTTCCTAGGTTGTATCCACCGTCTGGGACTCGTGATGAGAAGAAAATTAGGGGAAGACTGGATCTTTCTGCTGCTTCTGGGGCTGCTTATGGCTCTGGTTAGCTGGTGCATGGATTATGTCAGTGCCAAAACCCTTCAGGGTAGGTTTAACCTGGCCCTTTGCCCTCAGCCCTCCCCATACTGCAGTTGTTCTAGAGTTTCGACCTAGGGTAAGCTGGGGGGGCTTTGGGAGGAGGATGGGGCACAGAGGAGATCAGGTGTAGCTCTGGCCCAGGATGAGACCAGACCCAGACCCAGATCCATTTTTTCTGCCCCTCCCACCTGCTACCAGCCAAGCTGTGGGGACCCCTCTCACAGGGTGACCAACTTGTCCTAGCTCTCCTAGGACTTTTCAGTTCAGGCAACTGGAAACACCTGGAGTCCCAGGAGCCGCTCAGTGCCAGGTTAACCGGGGTGGTTGGGTGAGCCACAGCCTCCAATGACGTGCCCACAGAGTGTGGTTTGCTGCACTGGCGCCCACTTGACCTCCTACAAGTGGTGGGAACTTGAACGGGTCACGTCTCATCCCCCAGCTTAGACCCCCCCCCACTGTGTCAGATGAGAACAGTGCCATCTCTGAGGTCGAACGGGACAGCCATGGCGGGAGCACGCTCCTAGCACGCTGTTCCATGCCGCGAGGGTGGGATGGCAGCAACATGCCATCCACATAGGACTAAGCCCAGACGCCTGTCTCTGCAGCCTACAAGTGGACCTACTACCAGATGCAGCCCAACCTGCCTCTGCAGTTCCTGGTCTGGGTCAGCTTCCCACTCGTCCTCATCCTCTTCAGTGCCCTCTTCTGCCACCTCATCTCTCCCCAGGCTGTCGGTGAGAACTTCCCCATCATGCCATCAACATAATCCAGCAGAATCTCATTGGCCTGTAGACCTCGCGCTCCCCTCCCTCCCTCCCCCACCCCCCTGCCAGTCCTTTTGCCGCTTTGCTACTGTCCTCCCCCCATAGACCTCTCGCCCCACCCCCATGTCCACTATCTGGATGTCCGTCTACCCTTAACCTCCAGCTTGAACCTGCACACAATCGTTTTTTTAAAAACCCTTTTAGGCTCTGGAATCCCTGAAATGAAGACAATACTTCGCGGGGTTGTCCTGAAGGAATATCTCACCCTCAAGGCCTTCGTGGCCAAGGTTGTGGCCCTGACTGCGGGGCTGGGCAGTGGCATCCCTGTGGGGAAAGAGGTAGGACTCCAGTTACTGTGGGGTGAGCTAGGCAGGTCCTCAGGCAGAGGGCGGCACTGAGTCTAGAGGGAGCTCCGGGGGCAGCCGTGGACCATGGGGATTCCGGAGGAGAGATACATGGGAAGGTCCTCATCAGCGCTGGGAGCACCTTAGAGCAGAATCTCGCATCCTGGGCACAGTGGGCATTTGGGGCTGAGTAAGTCTTGGTTCTGGGGGGCCGTCCCGTACATTGTAGGACGACTAGCAGCCTCCCTGGCCTCTACCCCCTACATGCCAGCAGCCGTCCTCTCCCCGCCCCCAACCCCCGCTGTGACAATCAGAATGTCTCCAGACATTGCCAAAGGTCCCCTGGGGGCAAAATCTCCCCCAGTTGAGAACCACTGCCTTAGAGACAATCCAGACACATTCTGTGAAAACTGAGACCTAAAAGAGGCTGTTTTTTTCCAAGGTTATGCTCCTGTACCTTCTCGCCCCCCCCTGCAGCCAGAGTTATCTTTTCAAAATGGAATCAGGAATGTCTGCCCTCTGGTCAGGAACTTGAATGGCTTTCCATTCCTCTTCAAATGAGGTCCACACTTATTCCTGGGGCCTAGGGGGGCTGTGGGGATCAGGCTGCCCCTCTTCCCCCGAACTTGAGTGACAGGCACTTCCTGCCACTCAACTGCTCGAGCCTGCCCCCCCCCCCCCCGTGGGGCTCCTGCACTTGCTGTCCCCTCAGCCTGGAACATTCTCCTTCCCGGTGCCCAAGCGGCTCATGCCTCATTTCCATCAAGGCCTTACTCAGTTGTGACCTTCCCCATCCCACCCTCAGTTTTCCTGTCTCTGTCTCTCTCCTCTGACCCTCCCTCAATTTCTTCTTAGCCCCTAGCATTTCCTTTTTCTCCCTTTTTTTTTGAAACAAATGTATGTATGTATGTATATATGTATTTATGGCTGCGTTGGGTCTTCGTTGCTGAGCGGGGGCTTTCTCTCGTGGCGAGCGGGGGACATCTTCTGAAATGATAATATGCTGGTGTATCACCCCCCTTCCTCCCTGGGATGAAGCTCTGCGAAGGCAGAACCTCTATCTTGCTCACGTCTGTATTTCCAGCCCCTGGTACAGTGCCTGGAGCAACCAATGTCTGTCCAAGAATGCCGCCAAGCCCCCCATCCGGCCCCCTGCCCCTGACCCCTCGTCCCCCTCCTCTCTCTCAGGGCCCTTTTGTCCACATTGCCAGCATCTGCGCCGCTGTCCTCAGCAAGTTCATGTCCGTGCTCTGTGGGGTGTACGAGGTAAGGCTGAGAAGGCAAAAGGAGCTGGGGCTGTGCGCGCTGGCGGGTGGGGCAGGGCTGCCTTGGCCGTGATGCTGAGCCGGGCACTGCGCTAACCCACGCTCCCTCGTCCCCACACACGTGGCGCCACCCGCCTACTGCAGCCACGCGATGCCGCTGTTTAGCCTGTACCCGTTCCTTGACGCCCCCCACCCCCACCCCGATCCCTGCCCCCGCATCGGGGCTCGGCACGTGGTCCGCTCCTCAGCCGCCCGGGTGTCAGTTCCCCTCCGGTGCCGCCCCGTCCCTTTGTTGTTTCTGCCCCTCCACCCCGTCTCGTGCGCGCTCCCCCGCCCTGGCCGCGAGCTTCTCTGTTGCAGACTGTGCCTGGGCAGCTTGATCTCCTGGTGTCGGCCTGCGCGGTGGGCGTGGGATGCTGCTTTGCAGCCCCTGTCGGAGGCAAGTCCCACTTCCTCCCTACCCCGGTGGCCCGAGGGGTTGGAGCGGTTGCCACAAGCTTTGGGGTGGAGAGGGGTGCTCGCGGAAGGGACTGGTGGGTGGGCCTTCAGGGTGTGACCCTGGATCACAGGCCCTGGACTCCAGGCACCCGCGCTTTTTTTTTTTTTTTTACCAGAGAGCTGTCTGTTCTTTTGAGGCTGGTGGCTGTTTCTTGCCGGCCTTATTGGTGCTGTTTGTCTGAAGTCCTTTCCTGTCTCTCTTGCTATTGACACTTCTTGCCGTGATTGTCCCCATCTCCAGCCCCTCTCTGGTGACCATTGATTGGCTGACCTTCCTTCCATATATTTGCCTAACATTTATTTCATTTTCTATGTTTGACCTTGTGCTAGGAGATCACTTCCTGTTTGCCAAACTAACTTGAGTTTCTCTTGGCCTGGGATCGCAGGGGGGAGACGGGGCCACTGTGATTCCCTGTGACTTAAGCCGCTCCTTCTTTATTCCCCACCTTGCCTGTTGTCCTTTCCTCTTCTGCCCCCCTGCCCATCCTTCCCATCTGGCTCTTTGTCTGTGTCTCCCCCAGTAGCAGCCATACTATTACACTGACATGCTGACCGTGGGCTGTGCAGTAGGAGTCGGCTGTTGCTTTGGGACACCGCTTGGAGGCAAGTGATTTACCCCCGCCTGCGTCTGTCCACTTGCCTGGTCTTACTCCCAAAACAGTTTTCGTCAGCATCCCCAAGTTCTATTATGAGCAGTGAAAACAAGAGTAAAGCAAGAATAGCTTTTAGTGAGCATTTACTATGCGCGGGCAGTGTTCTAAGGACTTTACATCCCTTCCTGTCCAAAGCTGGATGAGATCTACATTAAGGAAGAGAGGGAGAGTTAGTGACTTGAGCAAGGTCATCCTGTTAATAAGTGGTAGAGCCAGGAAGGAAAAACGAGGCAGCCTTTATGGGTCCCGTACTTATATTAAAACCCTTCGTATTGTTGGATATTTTTGCCTTTCACTTATTACATCTTCTAACAGGGGACTCCTGTGGATGTTCCTCTTGGTTTTTTGCTCTTGAATAATTCATTTTTGTCATTGTTTTTAATTGAAGTATAATTGACACCTCTGTGTATTTTCTTCTCCAAGGGAAGACTTACCTTTGGTTGTATGTTGTTAATGACACAGAAGTTTAGGCGGACCTTACTTAGATTAATGGTCAGCTTTATTTTTATTTTTTGGCCGCGCTTTGGGGCATGCGGGATCTTAGTCCCCCGACCAGGGATCAAACCTGTGCCCCCTTCATTGGGAACGTGGAGTCTTAACCACTGGACCGCCAGGGAAGTCCCAATAATCAGCTTTAAATGAGGACTACAGGTGGAAGTAAAGTGTCGTTTTTCCTTGCCAGCAATTTAAGATTGAGTTTAGCTCTTTCTACTAATGTTAGACATAGGGTAACCTTTCAGATTATTTTCCTTGTCTTGAATAACTAACAAGTGGGCATGGTCAGAGAAAGCTGTTGTATCTGTTTATTTACTCATTGATAACAGTTATAACCAGATTAACAGAGCAAGGATTATAAAGATCATTCATTGGATTCATTGGTGATAAAAAAGACATCATGTTGACAATCTGAGAAGCAAAACTGCAGGAAAGGCATATGCTTCTTAAACGCACCAGCTGTTAGAGGTGTCTTTCAATTATGAACACGTAATCAGTCCTTGCACAGAGGAGTCTTCAGGAAACTAAGATGACTTGGCTCAGGAACGATATATGGATAAACGTGTACAGTTAATGAAAACGTACCATGCTCACTTGAACTGACACTGAACCAATGTCAGCGAACACGTCAGCTGGCATCCTGTTTGCACTTTTGTTGTCAGCTCTTGTCATTAAAGTCATAGTCATCAGCCAGTGAAGGGTCGTGTGTTTGAATTTCTGCACACGTTAAATGTTCACACTTGCATTTATACCCGCTTTCACCTTTATTTGGTCTTTTGTCTTACAAATCCAGAAGGTCTGAAGAACGTTTTTAGAAAGGTAGCATTTTGTTTTGTTTTTGTTTCTAATCAGATTCTTTTAAAGTGAAGAGAATATGAATTGTTTGCATAAAACTAGAATTTCTGGGGTGAATGAGGAAGGTTCTTCATGATCCCGTGTAGAGAACGGGAGAGGCAAATAGAAAAGTTACAGATAAAACGTGGCTCCTGAGAAAATGTGAAGCATTGAAAAGTCAAAATGCTGTTTTCAGGATGTTTGTAATAAGTGGCAAATATTAAATGAATTTGCAGATAACATTACTTGATTGCCTTTATTTTATGAACATAGACTAATTCTAAAATTTAAAAATTAGAATAATTTATTCACTATATGTTCAACTCTTAATTCCTTACACCGATGAAAGAAATTTGCTTCACTGTTTGGCTAAAATGGCAAATATGTTTTAGCTTCCATATGTGCCCTCTGCCGTGAGCCCTCTGGGCGCTGTGCTGGTTCCTGTGCTCTCAGGTACCCACGGCTGAAAGGGTGGACAGAAAGGCAAGCAGACCATCACACTTCACTCAAGAAGCGTCCCAGTGGCAGCCTGGGCAAAGTGCGAGGAAGATATTCTGGAGAGAGAGGAGACAGCATTGCAAAGTCAAGATGTAAGGGACTAAAATTAACATATATGTGCATTTCTAGAGGATACAGGGGAAGGAATGACAGGAAATGAGTCTGGATAGGTACCTGGGGGCCGAATCATGAAGGTCCTCCTAGGAAATGCACAAGAATGTCAATTTCATTCTCTAGGCTAGAATTAGCCCCAATGTGTTTTATGGAACACAGTTCATGGTGTTAACAGACATAACCCTTAAACAGTGTTCCAAGATAAGATAAGTTGAAAAATACTGGGTTCAAAAGGTAGTTTTTTTGTTTTTGCAGTACGCGGGCCTCTCACTGTTGTGGCCTCTCCCGTTGCGGAGCACAGGCTCGGGACGCGCAGGCTCAGCGGCCATGGCTCACGGGCCCAGCCGCTCCGCTGCATGTGGGATCTTCCTGGACTGGGAAACGAACCTGTGCCCCCTGCATCGGCAGGCGGACTCCCAACCACTGCGCCACCAGGGAAACCCCAAAGGGTAGTTTTTTAAACTGGAAGAGTTATCAGAACGTTTGATATGCTGACATGTATTGTGAATATCCCAAGTGTAGCATTTCCCACAGAATTCTTTTTGCAAGGACCTTCTTATGGAACTCATAGTATCTCATGGACCTGACTTTGGGGAACGCTGTCACAGGTGAAGGGGAGCCATGGAAGAATTTCAAATAAGGAAGTGACGTGGCCAACTCTGGCAAATCTGTGCAGGATAGAACTGGCCTGTGGATTAACAGGATTTATCCAAGATTAACAAGAAGACTATTGTCATAGTCCTGATGCTAGATAATGAGAGACTGAACTGGGCAGAGGCAGAAGAGACAGAGAACAGGATGATATATATGGGTGATAGAAAATAAAATCGATGGGACCTGGTGGCTGATTTATGTGAGGATGTGAAAGGTAAGAAAGGAGGAGGAATCTACGCTAACTTCCAATTTTACAACGAGGGAAATGGTGTGGATAGTGATGCTGCAAGCAAGATAGGGAATATAGGGGGCTTCCCTGGTGGCGCAGTGGTTGAGAGTCCGCCTGCCGATGCAGGGGACGCGGGTTCGAGCCCCGGTCCGGGAAGATCCCACATGCCGCGTAGCGGCTGGGCCCGTGAGCCATGGCCGCTGAGCCTGCGCGTCCGGAGCCTGTGCTCCACAACGGGAGAGGCCACAGCAGTGAGAGGCCCGCGTACCGCAAAAAAAAAAAAAAAAGATAGGGAATATAGGAAGTGAAACAGGTCTGGGGGAGCTGATACATTTCACTTTGAATACGTTGCATTTGAAGTTCCCGTGGTGTCTCCAAGTGATACCAAATAGGCAGCTGGCTTGATGAGTCTGAGGTTCAGGAACTGAGCTGAAAGCATTGCTTTGTTAACCAGTAGGTTAGCATGGAGGTGGTAGTTGAAGCCATGGGCATGAATGAAATCGAGAAAGTGTGTCTATGAGTAGCAATTGTTGGAGACCAAGGACAAGGCGCTGGCTGGGCAGAGGCAAAGGCGCCAGGGAGAAGGCAGAGAGGAGCCTTCAGGGTGGGAAAGAGAGCAATATTACAGAACCTAGGAGACTAGAGAGTTTCCAAATGCTGTTTGTGTTTTTAATGCTTTGTTTCCTCTTAGCAGCACATTTTCTGTCTGGCTCAGGCGAATATGAAAATGAGCTCTCGCTCCGAAGTACACAGTGACAGACTGTTAGAGAAGGTGTCCCAGAACCACATCGCAGGAAAGAAAATCTAGCCTAGGATTTCAAAAACTGGTCGTAAACCATTCATGAGTTGGATAGTTTACATCTGACAAATCAAAGCCGACTTTGGTTTTGTTACTGGTAAAGAAAAGGAGAGGGGCTTCCCTGGTGGCGCAGTGGTTGGGAGTCCGCCTGCCGATGCAGGGGACGCGGGTTCGTGCCCCGGCCCGGGAGGATCCCACATGCCGCGGAGCGGCTGGGCCCGTGAGCCATGGCCGCTGAGCCTGCGCGTCCGGAGCCTGTGCTCCGCAACGGGAGAGGCCACAGCAGTGAGAGGCCCGCGTACCGCAAAAAAAAAAAAAAAAGAAAGAAAAGAAAAGGAGAGACTTGCTCTACCTGACTCCCCACTGTGTCAAGTCCTTTTAGGCCAAGGAAACAGCTGCCTTACCGGATAAGATTTGGGGAGCAGGGGCAAGAGGTGGTTAGCAAAGCTCTGTCCCTCAGATTCCCTGCTTTCTGAAATGCCCCCCATCTATTCTCTTCTGCTCTCTTTCTTCCTTTCCCGTCCCCCTCTCCCCTCTCCTTTCTGTGCATCCGTAGAACAGGCCTCGAGCCCTGATTATGTACCAGGCACTGTGTTAGGTGTTGGGTTCCAAGGAACTTTCAATCCTGGGGGAACTCAGAGATGTAAATAAATAACTATACCTGAAAGTGCTAAGTGCTCTGATAGTCCAGAATTCCGAGAGAACAAGGGAAGGGAAGGACTGTTTTTACCTGCGGAGGGGGATGGGGGATACCTTCCCAGAGAAGGCGCCATTGAGCTAACCATGAGGGATCCCTGTCCAGATGCAGCAGCTCCTCCACGAGGAAGTAACCACACTCCCTTGGCATAAATGACTTCCTATCATCGCTGACTGTCACCTACGGAGGAGAGGGCTGGGGGTCTTGGGCTGGCCAGCAGCCATTCTCGCAGAGAGCAAGGGGAGACGAACCTTATCTAGTTCACGGGCTTTCCTAGGTCTGGGCCTCTTCTCCATTCATCGAATTATGGGCTGCATTTCCTTGTTTTCCTTCTTCATTTCCGATAAAAATGAGGCTTAGCCAGGTGTTAGGTAATTCTCTTGTAAGTTTTTTCTTTGCATCTAATCACAGTCTATTCCCTGATTCTTGGTATGTTTAAAGACTATTTTCTTTGCATCTTTTTTTTTCCTTTACTTATTTTTGGCTGCTTTGTGTCTTCGTTGCTGCACGCGGGCTTTCTCTAGTTGCAGCGAGCTGGGGCTACTCTTCATTGCAGTGCGCGGGTTTCTCATTGCGGTGGCTTCTCTTGCTGTGGAGCATGGGCTCTAGGCCCGCGGGCTTCAGTAGTTGTGGCATGTGGACTCAGTAGTTGTGGCTCATGGGCTGTAGAGCACAGGCTCAGTAGTTGTGGCGCACGGGCTTAGTTGCTTCACGGCATGTGGGATCTTCCCAGACCAGGGCTTGAACCTCTGTCCCCTGCATTGGCAGGCGGATTCTTAACCACTGTGCCACCAGGGAAGCCCTCTTTGCATGTTTTAAGTCTATCTTTTATACCCTTATTAGCTTCCTTACTTTGTCTCCACCAACTCTTGCTATTTTTCTATCTATTTACCTTCTCATTTGTGTTCCAGCAACTACTCTCAGAAACAGTACAACTTAGGACTCTTAATTAGGTTTCCTTCTACCTCACCCACCTTTCTTTTTTTCTTAAAAAAAATTTATTTATTTGGTTGCATCAGGTCTTAGTTGTGGCCCGCGAACTCTTAGTTGCGGCACGCATGTGGGATCTAGTTCCCTGACCGGGGATCATCACCCACCTTTCTTAAGCATAATTGTTTATAGCTTCTTCTGGCCTCTTGGTTTTCCCCCTGGATTTGGTCCTTTTCAGTCAGGTTTTTAATATTAATTTTTTAAAAAAATGTGGATGAATCCTCTTTCCTTTCTTGCAATATTGAGTATTGTCAGCTCTCACAAAGCCCTTTCCTATTCATTTTTCTCATTTCTTCCCTAAAAGTTGCATGGTACGTGGTGCATGGGAGAAGGCAGGAGAGATTGAGGGGGGTGTTAAGGAGAGTCCCTGTAAATCTTGGCACTCCGGTGAGCACCTGCCCTGGAAGCTTTCTCTTCTGTAACTTTTCTTGCAGAAATTTTTCAAATCCCTGTGGATACCAGACAACTGTGAATCCCACCCAACCTTGCTTTCTAAGGGATGGAAAGGGCACGACCACCTGACCCTCAGGTTTCGTGGGTTAAACCCCCTCCTTTCCCATCCTCTCTGTATCTTGTTGAACCACATCCCTGGCCTGCAGAAAACTGCTAGCATGAGCAGGTATATGGTTTAGAGCATGGTGCACTCTAAGAGATCATCACTTCCCAGTTCTGCTCCCCCTGTCATTGAAGTTTCAGCAAAAGCTCCTTGGGTCCACGGGGTGGGAGCGCGGGAGACAGCCTCGCACTTTTGTCTGCACCTGACCCTACCTCCTGGCCCCTACAGGAGTGCTGTTTAGCATCGAGGTCACCTCTACCTACTTCGCCGTGAGGAACTACTGGCGAGGGTTCTTTGCGGCCACGTTCAGCGCCTTTGTTTTCCGAGTGCTAGCCGTGTGGAACAAGGATGCTGGTAACAGGGGAGCCCTGGGGTGGAGGCGGAGTGAAATAGGGAGGCTGGTAATGGGGCGTGGAGGGAAGTTCTGTGGGGCAGTGCAGAAAAAGAGTGGATGGCATCATCTGGGAAGTGAGACCAAGGCCCAAGCGTATATATAGGGCAAGGATACAGGTCATGGAATAGGGGAGAGTGTCTCAGCCAGGAGTGTTAGAAAAAGGAAATCAAATAGAAGAGGAGACATTGGGATGGGAGGAAGCTTTAATCCTTAAAACCTGTGACCCTGGTTCCTTCTCGGTGCGTTTCTGTGATGCTCCCACCGTAATCCTTGGCCTTTCCATCCTATAGTCACCATCACAGCTCTCTTCAGAACCAATTTCCGAATGGATTTCCCCTTTGACCTGCAGGAGCTCCCAGCCTTTGCAGCCATCGGGTCAGTGGGTTTGTCTGCTCGGAGGACAGTGGGGAACCAGGGCTGGGGCGTGGCTTTGCATTGGAAGGGACCCAATTGGGAAGGTGGGGGTTGGTGTGGGTGAAGTGTAAACTGTTGGGAGGAGGTGGGTAGAAAGGGAAGGTGTGTGCCTGGTATTTGTTTCCCTGCGGTAGCCAGGTCCGAGGGATGACGGTATCATTTCTGCATAACTTACACCCTCAGGATTTGCTGTGGTTTCCTGGGAGCTGTATTTGTGTACCTGCATCGCCAAGTCATGCTCGGTGTCCGAAAGCACAAGGCCCTCAGCCAGTTTCTGGCGAAGCAGTGAGTCACCGCCCGTCTTCTGCCCTACCTGTTTACCTTGTGGTTTCTCCAAGAGTTCCTCCCTTTTAATCTTTGTGGAAGGCGTTAAATGCCTTTAGGTGGCTTGTGATACAATATAGAAGCCCTGATACTGTACAAGGACAAATGATGTAGTTTCCCCTTTAAAGATTGCTTGTTGGTGGAGAGAATTCTCTGTCTAATGGCCTGAGACTACAGTAGACTCCAGTTTTACTGTAGTAGACGACAGTAAAACTTTGGCTTACCAGAGTCCAGAGAGCTGTCCACTATGGCCTGACTAAATTAGGGTGAGGATTAATTGTTTCTTTTTCAGCCGCCTGCTCTATCCTGGAATTGTTACCTTTGTCATCGCCTCCTTCACCTTCCCACCAGGAATGGGACAATTCATGGCTGGAGAGGTCAGCTCCAAGGGTGACCTCTGAGGGTGGGAGTCAGGTCACTGAGCACATGACTGGGACAAAGCCAGGACGGGGCCACATGGAAAGGAGGAAAGAGCACAGGTGTCCCTCAGGCTTCTGAGCATATGTGCTTTTGCCCAAGGATAGACTCTCTCCCTGAGAAAAAAGCAAAAGGGTCCCGTGAAAAATGAAACTGGGGAATTGGTTCTCTTAAGAAAATGGAAGTACCGAACATCCCTGGAGAACTGCTCCCTTTTGCTTCCTCCTCTCACAGTTGATGCCTCGCGAAGCCATCAGTACCCTGTTTGACAACAACACGTGGGTAAAGCATGAAGGGGACCCTGAAAGCCTGGGCCAGTCAGCTGTGTGGATCCACCCAAAAGTCAATGTCGTCATCATCATCATCCTCTTCTTCATCATGAAGGTACCTCTCCCTACATTCCTGGCTCCCTGGGCTTCTGTTTTCAACCTAGGAACCGGGGTGTGCATAGGGTAGGGAACGGCAAAACTTCATTTGGTCTTCGTCCAACCTAATAAAAAAAAAACAGTTTGGAAACCAGAACGTAAGTAAGTTGCTCATCTAGAGAAGTGAACCAATATCTGGGTTAATGTTCCATTCATGTCAGCTTAGTGATGTTGCCATAATTATTATAACCCTTCTAAAGGTTCCGCTTTCTAAATTATTGAGACAGCAGCCAAGGAAGTAAGGACAAGAGCTTAGCGATACAGAGCTTAGCAATACAGATAGCTGTGCAAAGACCTCAGATAAATTAACCAAATCCCCCCACATGTTAGATAATTAGGTACTTCATTCTCCATGCATCTGATTATCCATTTTCAGATGATTTGCATATCCATTTTTTCCCCAGTCTAGTGGATGATCTCTTTTCTAGAATTACAAAAGGGATAAAATATTTAAATCCACTTTATTAGTGACTATAAATAATTTTTATAAATGTTATTATTCTCTATTTAGGTAGTGAGGCTGTGAGGATTTTGCCATTCTTAAACCATTTTCTTCTAACTTCAATTAGGAAACAAAAGCTGATCTCTTTTATAACAGTTCTTTTTCATATTTGCCCATTAAGGATCACGTGTTTATAGACTTCTCAATTACTGCCTTATACAAGTATATTTTTATTTCCATCACTGGTTGTGACATCTGTTATAATTGCTGATTGCCTTTTTTTTCTCTTTTTTGATGATTGCCTGATTATTCATAGTATGTCTTGCTTGAATAACCCAACATTTTCCTCTATATATTAGGGCCTTCATTTGAAAGTCTGTCCACATTAATCTTTCATGTTTTTTCATACCTTGCTATTAACTTATTCTTGATATTTATTGTGAATCTATATTTCCCCAGGATATGAGTCACTAAGTTATATTTATATTGTAATAGCTGTAGTGGGTTCATTTATTCAATAAATGTTCTCATGAACCTACTGTGTGCCAAATATGTAATACTTGATTATTGATCTTTGGTGAATCTAACGCTTATGGTTGAAAAAAATTATTTTAAAATTTCCTTCATGGTTTTTTGCTGCTCATTTAATGTGCTTGTCAATGGTCTTATCCTTAGAGATACCAGGTGCTTGACATACCAGGTTCCAATTCTGTCACTTACGTTCTCAGGATTTGCTGTGGGGTTTCTGGAGGCTGTATTTATGTATGTTCTTTTTCATTCCATTCCAGGGGGATTAATTGGGTCTGTGGCTTCCATATTTTGCACACCCACTTTATTAATTAGATCATTTTCATTTCTTCCTTCAAAAGATTTGATATTTTTATCATAAAGAAGTTCTCAGTGTCTTGTTAGGGGTCTGATTTTGGGACTTTCGTTATAGAGCTTATCGTCTCTAATTTATAAACCCCGGCTTCCTGTAATTGGTTGTTGAGCATACAAACCCATCTGCAGTAACCAAGTCCAAGTTTTGATGGCATCTCAGAATTTCTTGTTCAATGATAACAATGGTGTTTTTCTGATACTCCTCTAGACTGAGCTGTATGGTTACTTTGGGATCATATATACTTTTGAAATGTTAAGCGTTTGAAAATTTTTGGAGAAACAAAATTCTGTATGTATTTTCAACATTTCCTTCCCACCTGACCTCATTTCCTCAGATTCCCAAGTATATCTCTGGATTTCACCGTACAGATTAAAATTTATTCTGAGAAACCTACTTGGATTATATAGCAGGACTCAACTCTATGTCATTCTTATTAATTTCTCACTGAATCACATCCTCAACAATGTCTACATAATAAGTGAATCGAGAAGAAACTCACATTTCTTGGGCTGTATTTCAAGCCCAACAGATTGAAGCAGGCCTATGCTATTCTATAATATTTTAAATGTGAAACCATTCACTGCTATAAATCCATGATATTACCTAGTAATCACTGTTTCCAGCATTTTCACTGTCTTCTCATTGGACGCATAACCATACCCTTGTTATTTCCAAAGTGTGGACAATAGGGTGCGTAGGCACATTAAAACATACAAGTGACTTAGAACTATTTGTCCACAGTTTGATTTGAAATTTAGCTTATGTGGTCTTCTGGCAGTCTCAGTGCTCACGGATAAGATTCTCAGTTCAGCTCTTTATAACATTGATGAAGGGAACTTCCATCTTCTCAATTTTAAGACATGGAAGGCATCACCATGTTGTAACTCTGGAGTGTTTCTAATGAGTATGAATATAATTACAACATCTCAGTTTCCTTTTTAATAAGTCTAACATTATTACCTAGATCCCTGAGTTCTCAGTACTGCCTGAGGCTCTGTAGCATTCTTGCCTAATCTTCCTATGGTTCCTTCCTGTGAAGGGTTTAAATAAAGTAGAATCTGTGATAAGGGGTCTCTAGTTTCCCAGTTCTCTAGAACTGGCTGTCTAAAATCTTGGGACTTATTGGTATTCCAGATCACTTACCCTGCTTCTGGATCTTCCCTTTCATGTGCTAACAGCTCAAAAAGAATGCTAGTCTCGGGTCATTCTCTGTGCTATAGGAGTTGATAACTTCAGTGTCCCCTGATCCTGTTGCTATTCTTACACTTATCTTGGAGGATAATCTGAAGTTCATCCTCTGAAATCAGACCAGTCAGCCACCTATTGTCTTTATTACTGGAGCTTTCAGATTAACCTGAGCCTACAAAAACCCTATGGCTTTCATGTACTTATTCCTAAGAGACAGTACAGAATCGTTCAAGGGGTCTCAAAATGTTGTATGTCAGGATCACTTAAGAAACGCCTCCAAGCGCCTAGAACTCTGTCTCCAGACAGTCTGATGGGGTAGCTTCCAGTGGTGTCTGGTCATCCGCAGTTTAAACAAGTTCCCCTGAAAGCATTACTGTTGGATGTTTTAAGCAAATATTAGCTCTACATGTTTCTGCTTTGCATGAATACTGTTTGACCAAACTCTCTTCTTTCCTTCCATCCTTCCTTCCTTCCTACCTACTTACTTAACTTACCTACCTACATCCTGCCTGCATTTACTGAGCACTGTGCCAGTGCTGAGAGAAGGCAAACACAACAAGATACACTGTTGTTACACACTCGAAGAATTTGCAATCTGTATCCTCTTCAATTGTACGTTTAACTTTGCTGCTCTCCACTGTTTTAAACAGTCCTATTCTGAAATGGTGACATATGTATTTTGCCTCTTCTCAGAGATTGTCTCTTGAGGACAGCCCTGGCTCAAAAGACTCTCTCTCTAAGGTTCAGAAAATTAGGAAACTTATTTCTCATTAGTTTACAATAAAGTTCGTGCAGTGTTTAAATTGTAAATATTTTGAGCCTGGGAATTTTTTTTTGACCTTTAGCTGTTGTCATCTTTCACCAGATTAGTTTGAGACCATTTTCTAAGATCGGCTTACTTATTTGGGAAATGATATGTAAACCTGTTGCTTAATTTTCATATCATGTCTCATATGTTTATTTCTTTTACAGATATTTCAAAAGGTCAACCACTCCTCCTTTTTCCATTCGGTTTCTCAGTTCCTTTGCGTTCTTTGCTGCAGAATGTACATATTGCTTTTGCTCAAATCATCCCAATTCCTGTTGGAATACTACCTTGGCCTTGGAGGTCCTTTCTATCACGCTGGCTGGTTTAGCTGGCTCTCTCAATGGGCTCTTGCAGGTTGGTCAGGACAGATCTGATTTTCTGATCCTTTGTTGAAGGTGATTTGATGTTAAAGGAAATGCTCAGGCAGGACTCTCTTCACTCCGGGTTCCCTTGTGAGGCTTGCCATATAGATGGCTTTGTAAATGTTCATAGTGAACTAAAGCAATCATGCAGTAAGTCACTATGACTTTAAGGTGTCTGCCACTTAGAGCTGGGGCTTTTTTTTCAGAAACAGTCTGGCCAGGAAAAGGTATCCTCCACGTTCAAGAGCTCAGGCTGCTTAGCTGAGGTGACCTTTGTGGGCTAAGAGGATACAGTAGGCTAGGGCCCTTTTGGGGGCAGTGACAGAGGAGTCCTCTGGGGCCTCACTCCTTGTTTTTATTGCCTAAAGGCAAATATTGTCACTCCAGGTAGGAACAATTTGGGTTGAACCTTCTTATAGTGTTGTCTTTGGTGAGCTCTTAGCCTGAGCGCCCCATGTGGTTTTGGTTCTGGAGGAAGGGTGACAGACAGGATGGCTTCCAGAAGGATTAGCTATCCCAGGATGTCTGTAACTCTTGAAGCAAGAAGGAGGAGGATAGGGGGAAGGAGGTTGAGAGTGTGTGTGTGTGTATGTGTGTGTGTGTGTGTGTGTGTGTGTATTGGGCAGAGTTGAGAGGGTGTCCTGACGCCTCTTTTTACCCCAGTTCTGGATGTCCATCGTGGCCACCACTATGCCCATACCCTGCGGAGGCTTCATGCCTGTGTTTGTGCTCGGTAAGTTCTGATGGGAAACCTGGGATCTTACTGATGGCTGCAATCTAGTGTACTGAGAAAATAAGGAAAGGCCTGGAAGGCTGGGGGTTTGTATTTAGTCTTAACGCCCAAGGAGGTATGGCTCTGAAGAAAGAGGATAAAGACCTTGAATCTCTCAACACCTTCCTTCCTTTTGTCTCTCCCTAGGAGCTGCATTTGGAAGGCTGGTAGGAGAGATCATGGCCATTCTTTTCCCAGATGGTATCTTATTTGATGACATCATCTACAAGATCCTACCTGGGGGCTATGCAGTAATTGGTGAGACACATTCCACCCTCCTGTCACCCCAAATACCCACACTCGAACTCTCCCATGATATCTGTATTCCAGGCTACACAATATGGTTTTAATTTAATGCTGTTTAATTCAACTTTTATTCACATAATCAACCCTTGGCTCTGACTCTCATTAGCTCTTATTAAACATCTCTGAGCCTTAGTTTTTTGTTTTTTTGTTTTTTTTTTCAGTACGCGGGCCTCTCACTGTCGTGGCCTCTCCCGTTGCGGAGCACAGGCTCCGGACACGCAGGCTCAGCAGCCGTGGCTTACGGGCCCAGCCGCTCTGCGGCATGTGGGATCTTCCCGGACTGGGGCACGAACCCATGTCCCCTGCATCGGCAGGCGGACTCTCAACCACTGCGCCACCAGGGAAGCCCAAGAGCCTTAGTTTCTTCATGTAGAAAAGGGATTATGGGGATTAAATGAGATAACAAGGGTGAGAGCACCTAGGACCACCTCTGAATGCTTGGTAAGGGCTTTTTTTTTCCCCAAAGAATCGTGGAAACAACAGTGCAGGTGACTGGCTTGAATACTCTTAACCTGCAGATGTGCTCTTGTTAATGGGACTTAAGAGCACATGACTAAGAGCTAAGAAACATGGGCTCTGGACTCATCCCTGTCTTTTGTCACTGGATAACCATGGGGCAAGTTAGTGGCCTTTCTGCACCTTAGTTTCTTTATTCTAAAATGACTTCTGAGGTGTCTTACAGCCCTAACATTTTGAGAGTCTGAGATAATCTTTTTCCGTTAAATCTATAGTCCCTTCCAACCAAAAGCCATGTCTAACAAAATGACCAGTGTATGCTCCAGAATTATTATGCTTCCTCCCTCCCTCCCCTCCTCACTGAAATCCTGTAACATCTACGGCCATGCCTCCCTTTGATTTAGAACTAACCAGCTTTATAGTGCATACAGGGACCTTACTCCCCCGTCATAGTTCTTTACAAAAACCTCCTTCATCAATAAGAGTCATCTGCTCTTATTCCCCATCTTCATGCCTCTCAGGTATCCCCCCAATCTCCCTGGTGGACCTTTGCCAGTATAGCTCCTGTGTTAGTTTATGTTCTGAAGGATACTGGGTATACCATCCAGGAGAATCATTCCTCCCAATATTTCCCTTTTGTGACTTTTTCTTGTTCCATTTTGATGTATGGCTTCCCCAGCATCTTTTCTCATAGAATATCTTCCCATGTTTATTTTTTTATTTTATTTTATTTTTTTTGCGGTACGCGGGGCTCTCACTGTTGTGGCCTCTCCCGTTGCGGAGCACAGGCTCCGGACGCGCAGGCTCAGCGGCCATGGCTCACGGGCCCAGCCGCTCCGCGGCATGTGGGATCTTCCCGGACCGGGGCACGAACCCGTGTCCCCTGCATCGGCAGGCGGACTCTCAACCACTGTGCCGCTAGGGAAGCCCTCTTCCCATATTTAAATAACAAATATAGTTAATGCACTAGGGACTATTTTGGTTGGTGGGAAAACATAACCAAAAACAAGTAAGACAGATTCTATTGTCTAAGAGCTTATGGAATCATAATGATTTAGATCTGCAAGGGCCTTAGAACTTATCTAATGACCCCTTTCACCTTAGAGATGAGAGCATAGGATTCCAGAAGAATTAAGTTCTATTCATACAATTGAGAAATAGTAGAATCAGGATCTCATTGATCCAAGTCTACAGCATGATTCCTGAATTTTGACTCTATCCACTCATAAATTGTTGGCATCAAAACCTGAGGTCTGGGCTTCCCTGGTGGTGCAGTGGTTAAGAACCTGCCTGCCAACGCAGGGGACACGGGTTTGACCCCTGGTCCGGGAAGATCCCACGTGCCGCAGAGCAACTAAGCCCGCCGCGTGCCACAGCTACTGAAGCCTGTGCGCCTAGAGCCCATGCTCCGCAACAAGAGAAGCCACCGCAGTGAGATGCCCGCGAATCACAGCGAAGAGTAGCTCTCTCGCCGCAACTAGAGAAAGCCCGCGCAGCAACAAAGGCCCAACGCAGCCAAAATAAATAAATAAACTTATAAACAAAACAGAACAAAACCTGAGGTCCAAGGGAAAACACTGTAAATGGGTTTTTAAATGCTCAGTTAAGAGTGATCCAAACTTTTCAAAGCAAGGAATAGATGCCACATCACCATCTTTATTTTATAAATGAAACTTTGGCCACACACAAAATTTTTGTAAATTGCCGAAGGTCATAGAATGAGATCAAAACGACGAGTTTCTAACAGTTCAGCATTCTAACCCTTTACTCCTGACAAATGGTTATCTCAGGAGTGTTGGCACTGCCCAGGATCATGTGTCCCCACCCTGTGTCACTCCCGTCGCATCCCCATGAAGCCCCCATGACAAGAAAGGGAGCCCTAACCCACCGGTACGCTCCTGTGTCTCATTCTAGGAGCAGCAGCGCTGACTGGTGCAGTATCCCACACAGTCTCCACAGCCGTGATTTGCTTCGAACTAACGGGTCAGATCGCTCACATCCTACCCATGATGGTGGCTGTTATCTTGGCCAACATGGTGGCTCAGAGCCTGCAGCCCTCCCTTTATGACAGCATCATCCAGGTCAAGAAGCTACCCTACTTGCCTGACCTTGGTTGGAACCAGCTCAGGTCAGAGGCACCAGCTGGAATTAGTTCAGATTTGATGGGGTTGGTGTGGGAGGTTCTGAGATTGAGCATGAGGTTAAGGTCAACGTCTGGAAGCACTGCTTTTTACTTATTTTTATATTCCCACGCACTTCATAAATATTATGAGTGATCAAATGCATGGCAGACCTGACAGGAGGAGTGGAAGGGACAGGCATGGGGTAAGGCTAACCCTGCCTGTGCTTTCTCCCTCTGCAGCAAATTTACAGTCTTTGTTGAGGACATCATGGTACGGGACGTGAAGTTTGTTTCAGCTTCTTGCACTTATGGGGAGTTGCGAAACTTGCTCCAGACCACCACAGTCAAGACTTTACCACTGGTCGATTCAAAAGGTCAGTGGGAGGGAAGGAAGCAGATTCCTGAGCTAGTGACCTGAACAAGGGCTCCACAGAAGTGGAGGCGGCACTGTGGTGTGGGCTTGTCTAAGGGGCCACCCAGGCTGCTGCAGAACGCTCAGCCTTAGGGAACATGGTCGTCTTCAAGGAAGGAAAAACACAGCCATAACACAAGCACAAGAAGACAGTTAAAAAAGCCAATGAAAGAAATACAGTTGATTCTCATTAGTCCTTGTAGTTATGTTCTATAAAGTTTCCAAGAACACTGAATTAGGGACACTATACTGAACCATTGCTCCTAGAGGAAATTGAGGGTGAGGTTCCTGCAAGCCTCTGGTCACAACACTTACTTCAAGTAATCAAAGCATACACTTGTCTTAGGTGTGTTTCTCCTTAAAGACACCTTATTTAATTCATCAGCATTGAACTCACCATGACCAACAGAAGGTTAGCTCATGGCTGAACAAAGCTTTTATCTAACACACTTCTTTTCTCCATAAGGCACAGCACAGCCTTCCTGCTTAGGGGCTATTTTAAACAGCCAAATTGGGCTTCCCTGGTGGCGCAGTCATTAAGAATCTGCCTGCCAATGCAGGAGACACGGGTTCGAGCCCTGGTCCGGGAAGATCCCACATGCCGCTGGGCAACAAAGCCCTGTGTGCCCCAACTACTGAGCCTGTACTCTAGAGCCCATGAGCCACAACTACTGAGCCCATGTGCCACAACTACTGAGCCTGCACTCTAGAGCCCATGCTCCGCAACACCACAATGAGAAGCCTGCGCACCGCAATGAAGACCCAATGCAGCCAAAAATAAATAAATAAAATAAATAAATTTAAAAAACAAAAACCCTTAAAAAACAGCAAAATCACCAACACAAAAAATGCAAAAAACATGGCATTCAATGGACCACGAAAGAACATTTTTTACAATATGAAAGCTGGAAAAAAAAAGGGCAGAGCATCACTTTGTTCAGACTCAGCTTGGAATGTGTGCATGGGGTAACTCAAATTTTTGCTGCTCTGCACATGTCTATGAATGATGGGAAAAGTACTGCAAATATTGATTTTGGGTTACAAAGATATTTAAGCCCGTAGGTGAATTCACAAATAGGGAATCCGAGAATAATGAGGCTTGGCTAGAAATCTTACGGCCCCTTATGTGGTTCTCATTGCTACCTAGCTAAGTGATAGCTGTTCTTTAATGCCCAATTTGAGGAGCAGATGTTCCATATGAAGGAGTGAACGTGTTTAATGAGCAGTGATTTCACCTCCTTCACCATCCTTTCTGCCCACCTTTGGCACTTAATCTTGCTTTGTATTATTTCTTATTGTGGTTTCTATATCTGTGTCTTATCTTCCTCAGTAGATTGTGTATCCCTTGAGGGCAGAGACTATAACACCTGTCTCACTCAGACTGTCTCCTTATAGGTATTTACTGGATATTAAATAAATACGTGTCTAATGATTGTATTAGTGTAATAGAATCATTTAGGGGTATTTGGAGCCATTTAACTTGTTAGCTCTGAGTTCAGATCATCAGAGTATCCAAACTACTCAAATTAGCTTAGTTTTAATATTTTCCCAAATCCCAAACACCTTTCAGTGGCCTCTAACGCAGTGGTTTCTCACTGGAATAGGGGTACAGCCGACGGGCTGCAGGGTTTTCATAATAATGACTAAGACCTCATGGTAAGATTTGTCTCAGTAACACTGCTGCGATCTTATGGCCTCAAAACTTAATGAAAATGTTAATTATAGTAGCAGAATTCTGATAAATACATAAAAGACCTTCCCAGGAAAAGTAGGCATTCTGTTTATACCTACAAGGACCCAGAGTCTTTAAGTGATTAAACATCAGATATCCTTGTAGACTTCTTTCAAAGTATATTCGTTCATCTCAGTATGAATGGCTTTTAATGTGTCTTCTTTTGGAGACAGTATTGATTAGCCTATTTTAATACCAGGTTCACCTATTTACAAACAATCTATGTAAGGGCTGCATCAAAATAAGTACAAATTAGCACCAATTAGTGTACTACCAGTTGGGGCTCTAAGTGCTAAATGGGTGAAATAATAGGGATTGAGTGAGATCAATCCTGGAAGACTTTTGAAATGAGTTTTTAGGAAGAGAGGGTAAGAGCTGAAAAAAGATTGGTGCTGGGCTTCTGTCCCTGACTCCATCCTGCCGAGCAGGGTGGGGGTGGAGGGTAATTGAGCGGGCCCTCAGGCTGAGCTTGGATCTCCCCCAGATTCGATGATCCTGCTGGGCTCCGTGGAGCGTTCAGAACTGCAGTCCCTTCTGCAGCATCACCTGTGTCCTGAACGGAGGCTGCAGTTAGCCCAGGACATGGCAAGGAAGTTGTCAGAGCTGCCCTTCGACGGGAAGGTGCGGCAGGTTGGGGAGGGGCGCCGTGGCGTCCAGGGTCGACCTGAGTCTTTTGCCTTTGTGGATGAGGATGAAGATGAGGACCTCTATGGGAAGCCCGAGGTGAGTGGGCTGGGAGGGGCCGGGTGAACAGGATAGATGGGGCAAAGGGAAAATAGGAAGAGAGAGGGAAGATGCTGATTATTGACAAAGTCAAAGAGACAAGTGCCCCTGGGTCCAGGGACTGAAGGAGATAAATTTGCAACTGATGGTACCGTGAGAATTCAAAGTGCTATAAGGACTTCTGAACTGAATAGAGGTAGATGGGTTTCCCAGGACACCACCTGGTAAAGACAGGAAAAGGTAGCCTCTTCTCTGGGACTGAGAACTTTTTCTATTCTTTACAGCTGCCTCCTCTTCCTCCTCCTCACTCCTTTCCTACTGCTCCACTGCCCCCCGAAGAGCCCAACGGGCCCCTGCCCGGCCACAAACAGCAGTTGGAAGCACCGGAGCTTGAAGGTAAAGATTCTCCCATCATGCACCTCACCCTTGAGACTGCAGGTAAAGATTCTCCCATCATGCACCTCACCCTTGAGACTGCAGGTAAAGATTCTCCCATCATGCACCTCACCCTTGCCTCATGCCTTGTGGTTGTGTCTGGGCACTCCTCAACCTAAGGGCTCCTACTATGAGGAGGGGTGAGGCCTGAGGATGGTGGGAGGGGGTTTCTATTCTTCGAGTCTCCGTGTTACCATCCCAAGGCATGGGGGCAAGGGCTGGATTAGGAGGATGGAAGGGGAGAGTTCCTGTGGAGGTGAAGCACCTAGAAGTATGGACCTTTTGTGGTGAAGTGTCAGGACCACTTGAAGCCCCTGACCATTTCCTCCCAGGATGGATATTGCTTTCTTTCCATTTCCATTCACTCACCACTCCTCTCAGGTCAAAGACCCTCCATCTTTCAGTCCCTGCTACGCTGCTTGCTGGGCAGAGCTCGCCCCACAAAGAAAATGACCCAGGTGAGAGGAGATGTGTTGGGGGCGGGGGACATGGGACAGGGAGCTTGTCTTTGAGGAGCAAGAAACCCATGATCCTTAAATCAGGAGAGAAGAGGTCCCACCAAGAAGAAGCTTCATCATATGGAAGGGATGATGGGTTGGAAAGAGGCATCTGTGGCTTGGCCAGGGAGAGATGGCTGTGGTTCCACTTGGAAGAAAAGGGAAGGAACTTGGACCTATGTCTTTCTTCTCTAGGATTCAGAGGATTTAGTGGATAACATGTCACCTGAAGAGGTAAGTAAAGGAAACAGGAACCTGGGGTGGGTTGTTTTGTCACATGAACACATTGCTCACTTTTTTCGACCTTCTTCATTGTGTTGTTGTAAGAGTAACATGTGAGTCTAGGCAGGAAAGCGTTCTGAGAGGTTGGAAATGAGGTGTGACCATGGAGACAGTACTGAGCACGTTGCTCGGAGGTAGGGGAACATGGCGGTGTCCTCATGGGGACCGGCGTCATTTCAGGAGAGGGAAGTTTTGAACCTCTGTGTGTAGATGCGCCCGTGGTGCTAGGATGACCCTTAGAGCTTTTAGACATTAGGGAAGTTCTAGACCAGGCAGAGGCTATGCGGGATGGGTGAGATTTACCTGCAGGAAAATGGCGCCTGGCTGCCAGCACTTACGCAAACCAATGTGGAAGAACAGCATTGAAACTAAGATGGGGCATTCCGTGTCTGGTGAGGTTACTCTGCTGGATTGACCAGGGTCCTGAGACAGTGGACAATGAGAAGATTCCAGGAAGCGAGACTGGGAAGAACCACAAACTGAGGGCAGATTTTGACAGTGGCGCCTCATTGGGACAAATCACTATCCCCTATAGAATCCATGAGAGGGAAAATCAAGCACTGAGTGGGTTTGGTTGTGCCGAGTGAACAGAACGTGGCACAGTGAGTGGGAGCAGGTGGCTGAGCTGTGCCCATCAGAACTACCCCGGCGTGTGGAGAGACACCGACAGCATCCATTAGCAACTATTCCACTTAGTAAAGGAATGCAGCTTGCTTCGAAGGCTGAAAGGTAGAGCTTTAAAAGTATGTAGCTGAGCTTTCCTGGTGGCGCAGTGGTTGAGAGTCCGCCTGCCGATGCAGGGGACATGGGTTCGTGACCCGGTCCGGGAAGATCCCGCATGCTGCGGAGCGGCTGGGCCCGTGAGCCATGGCCGCTGAGCCTGCGTGTCCGGAGCCTGTGCTCCGCAGTGGGAGAGGCCGCAGCAGTGAGAGGCCCGCGTACTGCAAAAAAAGAAAAAAAGTATGTAGCTGACAAAATACCATAATGTGTATTATCTTTAAATAAACATCCACTGGATATCCAGAATATATATGTGCTAAGAATTAAAAGTACTCAGGGTTGGAGGAGGGGGTGGTGAGTGACAAGAGAGAAAGGCAGTCTTCCCCTTCTCCCCTTGACACCCCTCGAGACACACACATTTTTGATAAATGACCTAAAAAATCAAATGGATGATCACAGAAGGAAAAAATCGAACTATTCCTTCTGCCCACAAGCAGGAATCAGATAGGCCATAACTACAATTAAGGAGTGCCTTACTAGGGTGCTCAAACCAATAATACTTTTTTTTTTTTTTTTGCGGTACGCGGGTCTCTCACTGTTGTGGCCTCTCCCGTTGCGGAGCACAGGCTCCGGACGCGCAGGCTCAGCGGCCATGGCTCACGGGCCCAGCCGCTCTGCGGCATGTGGGATCTTCCCAGACCGGGGCACGAACCCGTGTCCCCTGCATCAGCAGGCGGACTCTCAACCACTGTGCCACCAGGGAAGCCCAATACTTTTTATTTTTAATACACTGAAGAAAGCCAACTAGCTGATCAGTGAGCTTATTTAATGACCGCTGGAAATAAAATGCAACTAGGGATCAAAAGAAGATAGATCATACATTTTTAGGTGATATCTTTCTCAAGGAAGATTTTAAGCAGCTCTCAACTCCCATGGGAACCACCAAGACTTTTTGAAAGGATAAGATTCAGTAGGAGTCAAACTTCAGGATATTTTAACACAGTTTTCAGGCTAGATCAAGATGACACCCTTGACAACATCAAGATGATACCTTGGGGAATAGTCAAAGAATTCCGTTCTAGGTTGCCAGAAGTCCTTGCTATGGCTTTTTTTTTTTTTAATTTATTTTTGGTTGTGTTGGGTCTTCGTTGCTGCACGCGGGTGTTCTCCAGTTGCGGCGAGTGGGGTCTACTCTTCGTTGTGGTGCATGGGCTTCTCATCGCGGTGGTTTCTCTTGTTGCAGAGCACAGGCTCTAGGCGCCCGGGCTTCAGTAGTTGCGGCATGCAGGCTCAGTAGCTGTGGCACACGGGCTTAGTTGCTCCGCGGCATGTGGGATCTTCTCAGACCAGGGCTCGAACCCGTGTCCCCTGCATTGGCAGGCAGATTCTTAACTACTGAGCCACCAGGGAAGTCCTCTGTCTTGTTTAATTCTGCTGCTCTGTTAGGGATACACACAGTTAGAGCCCTGGTTTGTATTTGATGCTGAGAGTTTTCAAGTCATGGAACACATCAGACAAAGAGCAGAAAACAGCTGGGGGTCCCAGGAACACGATCAGCAGTCAAGGTCAGAAGCCCACCTCTGTGTAATCTTGGGCAGACACTTAAGCACTCCATGCCTCTGTTTTCTCATCTGTAGAATGGGGATAATGATAGGGTTGTTGCAGAGGATTCAATGAGTGAAGCAATTAGAATAATGCTTGGCACCGAGGAAGGGCTTGGTGCATATGCACTGGAAATGGTTCTGTTAGTGTTGTTCCCTAAGGGCAGGCAAAAAAGGAACCAGGGAGGCCAGAAATGATCATAGAATGCTCCAGGAAGACAGGACAAGCCAAACCCGGGTTGGCAAGGGGCTGCCCCCCGTCCTATAAGTAAATCCTTTCTGCAACATACCTGCTAAGTGGTCATCCATCCTGTGAGAATTTTGTGTGAACCTATAGTCAGGGAAGGTGAGAGTTTAGAGGAGGTGTGATTGCAGTCCAGAAAGAGCAGGACGGGACAGATGGAAAGCACAGCACTGTGGACCAAACACGGGACACGAGAACTAGGGGATGGCCTTCGGTGACGTCCTCTGAAGCTTGAAACGTATAGATTTGGGCAAACAGGAAAACAAAGTAGTACCTCATTCGGAAGGGACTGCCTGAAAAGAGATTACGGAAAATTTAAACGTCATTTATGAGAACCAGAGCGATACTGGATTATTCAGAACCTTGGGGATTTTTGACGTGCACACCTAAAATCCAGAGGAAAGTTCAACTTTTGCCTTAACGCTTCGGTCATAGACAAAACAATGTAAACCAAACCAAACACACAGAAACGGCTTGTTTCAGTCAACAAAGTGCCACGTGACCCAGGACAGCTCTTCCAATCCAACAAATCTTTGCCATGATCTGCTGTGTAAAAGGTCAGTGTACTGGTTTCTCCATGACACACAGCAACTGATAGCACACAGCACACAGGAGTTCCGCCCAGGGGGCAGAATTAAGACAAACGCCAGCTAAGATGAAAAGGAGAGCCTGGCAGAGCACGTCTGACCCGGAGTGTCAGGCGTAGGGTATGGGCGCAGGGTGGGGTTCTTGGGGAAACCCAGAACAGCAGTCGCAGAAGCAGAAGCACATCTGGCTTCACTGGAGCTGTGGGTGTTACAGGAGTAGTGGAAAATAAGGCTGGAAAGATGGGTTGGAAATAAGTGTTTGGGGCACCAGGAAGAAGGAGCGTGTTCTGAGCACCTTGAGGGTGAAGGTTGATTTGGGGCTGGAGGAGGGAAGAGAGCAGTGCGGCTCCCTGGGGGAAAGGGAAGAGGGCTAGTGGTCTGGAGGAGCTGTGACGGTTCACTGTATATTTCAGGCTTCTGGGCCAGGGCGAGGAGGGCTGTTTGGGGTCAAGATCTGAGGTTTGAGGGGGCTCTGATACTGGGTGACGGCCCTCCTCTCCGGCAGATTGAGGCCTGGGAACGAGAGCAGCTGAGCCAGCCTGTCTGTTTTGACTCTTGCTGTATTGACCAGTCCCCCTTCCAGCTGGTGGAGCAGACGTCGCTGCACAAGGCGAGTCCTTGCCCGATGCCCACCGCCCGCCGAGCAGGGCTGCTGGGAGGGCCGGGACGTGCGGGGCCTCTGCGTGCTGACCTGCCGCCCTTTCCTCGCAGACTCACACGCTCTTCTCCCTGCTCGGCCTCCACCTTGCGTATGTGACCAGCATGGGGAAGCTCACGGGGGTGCTGGCCTTGGAGGAGGTAAGAGCGATGGTCCCATTTGAGCAGTGAGGAAGAGTGGGGCACAGGATACAGGGTGGGGGGGGGGGCAGGGGTGGCCTTAACATCCGGGAAGTTCCTCCAGATTCCCCTCCTGTTTTTCATGCAGAGACTGGAGGGGGGCGGAAGTGCAGCCCTGTGCCCTTCTAAGGACGGCATGGGCTTGGGATGGGGGTTCAGGGCCCGAGTCATGGTTTCATAGGGGTGCGCTGTGGTGGTGCATGGAAGGGGGAGGAGATGGGAAGTGGCTGAAGAAGGCCTGAGCGTTGCTAGGAAGGGGCTGAAGGAGGTCCTGTGTCAGGGGTCTTGAGATTCACTGCTCTGTAGGTGGGGCTTTTTGTCCATCATGCCCCTTTTTTCCTTTTTCTGTCTCCTTTTGATCCATCCTCGCCGTGCACCTTGCTTTCCCATGCTTTTTCCTTTTATCGTCTGCTCCTCTCTCGTGTCTGTTTCTCTCACTGCCCCTTTCTTCTTTTCCTCCCCATGTTGTACCCTCTCTCCCCTTCCCTCTGCCCCGCAGCTGCAGAAGGCCATTGAGGGGCACACCAAGTCTGGGGTGCAGCTCCGCCCTCCCCTTGCCAGCTTCCGGAGTGCAACTTCGACTCGAAAGACTCCTGGGGGCCCACTCCCTGCTGCAGAGGCCTGGAGCCTGCCTCAGGATGGAAGTGGGGCCACTGGGGCAGGGGATGTGGCCCCTGCCTCCCCAGAGACCCCTGTGCCATCCGCCTCCCCAGAGCCCCCTCTCTCCTGGGCTCCGGCCAAGGCAGAGAGTGAGCTGGAGGAACTGGAGCTGGCGGGGGCTCCGGGGCCGGAGGGGGAGCTGGCCGACATCCTGCAGGGCCCCAGTCTGCGATCCACCGATGATGAGGATGAAGATGAAATGGTCCTCTGAGCGCCTCCCAGACCGCCGCATAAAGACCAGCCAGAGACCCAGGCTAGAGGGTGGACCTGTGTGGAAGAGGGTATTTCCTGAAGCCGGAGAGATCGCACCAATATCCGGCCTTTGCTAGGAATTTTTAAATGTCATCCTGATCGTGTTGGAGAAGGAGCCAGGATCTGGGCAGGAGTAGCCTTGGTCAATCATTTGGGCGTGTCCCCCCGTCCCCAGACAGGCGGTGGTTGTAACCCCTGCGAAGGGCCCCTGGTAGTCCACGGGCTTCTTGAGTTTGCCTGTGTGCGGGTGGGGAATGCCTGCCTCTGCCTGGCCCCCCTCACTCCCCCACACTCCCCAGTGTTCTTGTCCCAGTGTCTTCCTGGCCTTGCCCATCCCCCATCAGTTTCCCGGGGGGCGGGTGGGGTTAACGCAGGCCCAGGATGACTGGTGGGAGGAGGAGACGGGGTCACCTCATGGCCTCATGGACTGATGACACCAGAGTGTACCTGCGAACTGTCCACAGCCCCTTCTCTCAGAGCCCCCCACCCCGTCCTCCACTTGCCCACAGCCATTCCCTGAAATTTGCCTCCAGACTCCATCCTGGCTCCCACTATCTGTCCCCGGGCAGAGGCATTACCAGGGCGGGAAAAGGCCAGTCCCACTTGCCCCTCCTTTGTCCTCCATTTAAGCAGTGAGGCATGGATAAAGAGCCTGTGGGGAACAGCCTGGAAGAGGAAAGGTCGCAGGAAGGCTCTGTGTGAAAGGGGCAGTACCCAACCGTCCTGCGGCCAATGGATTTACTTAACTCCCTCTGGCAGAAATTCCTCCCATCTCACATCACAGCTTCCAGTTTCCAGGTCACTCCCTCTCTGCTGTAGTCCTTGATCTGTCCTGCCCAAGGGTCAGCTCTGCCCTTGAGGTGCTCTAGCTGGGGCTTCTCCTTCCAAGAGTGGGAGCTCAGGGCAGCTGGGCCGCTGGTTCACCCAGAGACTATACCTTCTTAGGGACTGGTTCTTTGTGTTTCTCTTCTAGGGGTTCAGCGTCAAGATGGCAGACCTTTTTCATGCTTCCCACACCTGGGAAGTCAGATCCTTATCGTCCCCAAGCCAGCGACAGGGAGACTGCCATCACCCTGCCTTTTCTATAAGTGGTCCCAGGTGCTCTGAGCGGCCAGAGACCCTTGCTCCCACCCCCAGGGCTTTTGTCCATCCCTTCTTTTATGCCTCGTTTAGTTCTGCAGTTGTGCCCCCTCCCCAGCATTCTCCTCCTTCCCCACCCTGTGCCCGGCCTCCATCATCCCCCAAATAAGACACTCATAGCCGAAGGTGCCACCACGTCGTTTAGTGCCATTGAACACAGCCCGGAGCCCTCTCCAGCAATACAGCCCTTCCGCCTCCCCAGGCCAAGAGAGAGAGGCTGTAGCCTGGGGAGGGGGGCTGGCAGTGGGCCTTCGAGCCCAAGCCCATGTGTATATAATCTATAATATTTATATATATATTTATATATAATTCTCTCTGTAATATATGTCATAGAATCTCTCTTGGGCTTGGGGTGGAAATGTCACATTAAGAAAACATGCTAAGACTGGCCATAAAAATGGATATTCCCTAGACCTGGAAGACGGAGTATGGGATGTACAGGTGGGGGTGAGAAGAGGTAATAAACTCATTCACGAAGATTCCCTCCTTGACACAAGGATAAGAAGGAAGGTGTGGGTGGGGGGGGGGGGCGGGGGTGGGGGGAGGGGAGGGATGGAAGATTTGGATTTTCCTTTAATAAAGTGAACTCAAAATGAAAGGGCACCCCCCCCACACACCAGAAGAAAATCATTTAGCAAGAGAAGTTTCATTCACCATGATATGAAAACAGCCCCGTTCTGGGACTGCTGTAAAACGTGCGGCACAGCCTTTAACCCCAAGGGAAAAGCAACCCTCCCCCATCCCCCAACAGCCTCTTCCTGCACATGCCCCTCCCCTCCCCCTAAAATAGGCTATAAGCAAACCCCATGCACCCTGGCCCCCCCCAGCACCAGAGAGGCAGTTCCTCCCTCCAGAAGAGTCCTGAGAGGGTCTCAGGCCAGCTCCTCAGGTTTTCTCCCTCTTCAGAGTGGAGACGCCTCCCCCTACCACCCCCGCCCGACCTCTGGTCAGCAGCGATGCCAGCACCCAGGGATGCTGGGCCACGCTCACGCTCACGTCCGAACTCTGCTAGAACCCTTGAGTTTTAGTCGTCTTTTGGCAGGGACCAGCAGGGACCGTTTGGCTTCCGCAGTGAAGGTGGGAGGAAAGAACACTGCTTTAGATGACCTTTCCTAACTCCACAGAGCCCTGAGCGAAAGAGGAACCGTGCTGCGTGAACCCGCTCCCTGGACTGGACGTCCGCTGTGGTCCGGGGGCGGAATATGGGACACGAAGGGGGTGAGATTAAGAGAAAAGGATGATGCCTTAGAGAGGGCAGTTTGCACAAGATAAGGAAACGGAGACCCCGTGAGAGGAGGGAACTGTGACATGCAAAACCCCAAGGACCTGCAGCAGGAGTGCAGGGCGAGGCCAGCAGCGAGGGCCTGAGTGAGGCCACGTGAGCACGCACAACCCTTTAACAGTTTTAAATGAGGTGACTTCAGCTACCTGTGCTCGCCATGCCTAGTTCTGTTTCCTCCAAGAACCAACTTCAGGTAGCCATCCTCCCCCTCCCCAGAAGATGTGGACCTGGCCTCGGTTGCGTTTCAGGGGCGCAAGTGTACGACACTGTGGGCTTGATGGAAGCGGGGTCACAGATGGACAGAAGCACCCCAACTCTCAACCTCCTCATTCTGGGACACCACTGCAGCAGGGGAGGGGCAGGGTGCTGCCGTCTCTTCACTCTACCCTTCGACCCTGTTCTCTGCCCTCAGGACGTCTTACAGGAGTGCTGGGGCTCCAGGGCTGCGCAGAAGTCCCCACCAGGATGGAGAGTGGGTGCGGAGGGCAAGCAGTTTCAGGGGCTTATGCCTCATTGTACAACATCCTGGAAGGAAGAATACCCAGATCCTCCTCTCCTTCTCCTCAGGAGGCCTGGGGAGGGCGGCGGGGGTGGGGGGACACCTGTGAGGCCCTCCTGGGAGTCCTGGGAGGAGGTGAAGAGGGGCCAAGGGAGCCCAGAGCCCACGCTCCTCCTTGGCAGACACCCTGCCCCGGCTGGGGGCCTGACAGCACCGGACCCCTCCCTCCACCCTACTCACCCCTGAGTCCCCAAGAAGTTATAAAAATGTAGAAAAGGCAGAGAGAAAAGTGTAAACAGCTCCAGAGAATTAGGGGTAGATGGAGGGAGACACAGCCTCATGCTTCCCCATCTAGCCAAGACACCTGCATCCTGTGTCACCCCCCTCCCCCCCCACCGCCTCGGGGCCCCGGGGCTCCCAGAGCAGGAGACAGAAGAAGGCAGAAAAAGGAAGCAAGAGCTGGAGTCGCCAGCCCTGGCGGGGTCCTTTCCCATATCCTTAGGGTCCTCCTTCCAGCCACAGGATAGTCAAGATCCCAGAACAAGTGGCCATGTTTGTCCTCGGTCTCACCAGTGACCGCCTGGTCTCTGGACAGGCCTTGTGCCCCTGTGCATCCCGGCGGCCACGTCCACCTCCTCCGTGACTCCTGGTCTCAGAAGCCAAGTTACCTCTGAGGGCAGAGCCACCTCACTCTGAGGAGACGGGGTCTGTACGTTGCTTCCCCTGTGCCCATCGAACCATGTCCCACAGCCCCTGAGGTCTGTTCCTCATAGGAGGGATGAGCTTGGGCCACAGCCAAGAAAACAGAGTTGGGAAAAGCAAGAGTGACGTGGACAAAGGAGGCCTTCAGGCAGCTACAGTCAAGGCTCCTGGAAGACGAGATCAGGGAGCAAAGAACTGAGATCCAGGGGCCGGCCACGGGCCGCTCTGCGCTCCTGTGCTCAGGACACACACTGGAGCTCCACCACCACAGACCCAGAAGCCCGCAGCCAAGCGAAGTTCATGGCCATCTGCTTGCCTGGGCCTCAGTTCCTGGACCTGTGGTCTCTACAGTGCAAGCCTGGATAAAATCCTACCCCGGCCCTCCGTTTTGCTGGCCAGGACTCCTGGGCTCGTGAGAGTCTTCTGCCCAGGTTTCGGCCGTACTGCTGGGGGAAGGGAGGGTGTGGTTGCAGCCGTGCCCCTCAGGTGGGAGTGGAAGGTGGGGCATTCAGTGGGAGGAAGCTAGTTGTTGGCCTCTCCCTCCTCCTCATCAAAGGACTGCACACCTGAGGATGTGACGTCAGACACCTTCCGACTGAGAGCGGTGGGCATCTCGGGGTCTTCTCGTGGGGAAAGCGACTCCAGGTCCCGGCATCCCGCATCCTCTTCCTCCTCGGGCGCCAATGGCCTCTTCTCCTCCTCGGCGGGGCCCCTGGCCAGGTCCACCCCGCCCACCCCTGGAGCCCAGTCAGTGTCTCCCCCCAGCAAGGCTGGAGGCTCCTGAGCAGCGTATCCCGAAGCAGGTTGGGAAGGTCCCATTTCGTGCAAGCTAGGCTGTGAGTCATCAAATGCGGGGCCGAGATAGGATCCTGTGGCCGGAGAGGCAATGAGGGACTGGTCGCTTGCTTCCCAGGCATCCGATGACCCCAGACAGTACATGCCCTGGGACACGTAGGAGTGAGGCCATCCATCCATTGGGGCTTGAGCAAGGGCATCTGTAAAGAGAATCACGGCGGTTGGTGGGGTCACAAATATCAAAGGCAGTAACAACAGCACAGAGAATTGAGGGTGAGGTGTGGGGCGGTGGGTGGGGGGGGGAGTAGGAAAGCCTATATGAACAGAAAGTCTTAGAACAGAGGTGCATGGAGGTAGCCTGGATAGTTGAGGAGGCCTCTTAGGCCTCTGGGGTCGGATTCTGGAACCATCCCTCACCCTGACTCTCCATCAATTCCTGGTAGTTGTCACTGTAATTGCAGCCCAATGGCTCCTGGGCGGAGTTGACACTCATGTCCTCACCATCCATGGAGGACCAGGCCATGAGAGTGGCCTCGGAGATAGCAAACTGTTCCATGACGCCTGGGAGAAGAAACGTAGTTAGCACGAGATACCTCGGGGAAGCCTGAGACACATGCATGGGGCAGGGGGACGTCAGTGCAGCGCTGTTCAATAGAGATATAACGCAAGCTACTTATGCAATTTTAAATTTTCTAGTAGCCGTATTAAAAAAAAATGAAAAGACATAGGTGAAATTAATTTTAACAATACATCTTATTTAACCTAATCTATATAAAACATTATCATTTCAATGTAGAATCCATATAAAACTATTGAGGTATTTTACATTCTTTTATTCATACGAAATCTTTGAAATCCAGTCGATATTTTACACTTACAGCACATCTCCATTCGGACTAGCCACATTTCAAGTTCTCAATGGCCACATGTGGCCAGTGGCTACTGTATTGGACAGCACAGCCTTGGTATATGCCCCGAAACAAGGCAAAATCGTGGGGGACTTCCCAGAAGGTCAGATTTAGGATTCCTAGGGGAAAGAGTTGGGGGGGTCTTCTGGTGAGATATCCTAAGGGATTGAAATTGGGGATTTCCAGAAGTTTAGCTTTGGAATTTTTTAGGAATGGTAGCTAGTGCTAGGTAGTCAAGGCCAGAGGAGTCTAAATGGGAGGGATTGTAGGTCCACAGTGGTATCAAGTTCAAGGTCTGGGAAGGACAAGGGAGGAAGGATAGAATAATGAAGATGGGTAGACTTGGGGTTCCCATGTTGGTCAAAGCCATGAGTAAGTTGAAGCTTACATTGCTAGCTGCCCTACACTACCCACTACATGTTTGTCTCCCCTCCCCACTGATATTTCTTCCACCACCCACACCACCAACCAAAGAACCCTCTTGTCTATTCCAGATCTATCATTTTTCCTAGGTATCTTATCGAGATCTGCCACTAGGGCTCAGGCAGGGTTGTAGGTACACCGTATGCCTGTCTCGTACCTATACTGAATTTTAAAAGCTCTTCTGTACACACCCTCTCCTCACCCAGGTCCCTTGATCTGGTGGTTGTCACGAGTAATGTGACCTGTAATTGCATTCATGACTGCAGTGTGCTGATGGGCAAAGGCGAGAAGAGAACCCCAAGGCTTTTCTTTCATTTTCATCATAAAACATGAGTAGAAGCACAGACTTTTGAAGCCTAAGATACCTGCCTTTTTTTTTTTTTCCTCCTGTACTGAGGGAACCCAGGGTTTGGACAGTCCCACCATGTAGGAGAGAAGGCATCAGGTGGACCCACAATCCCGTGTTAACTCCCCTCAACTTCTGAGGCGATAATAAAAATAAGTTTGAGGGTACTTAGAATAAACAAGTCAGAGTCCTTGAAATTAGAGCTAGTTGGGAAATTAAGTCTGATGGTATCACATGAACAGAGCCAATCCTGCCATAGGGGATCAGGCTGAAGGGTCAGTCTCTGGCCATCCTGAACATGTGTCTCTTGAGGGGCTGGGGAACAAGTACCTGCTAGGAAACGTGCCTCCTTCTCGCCATCGCTGAGGTCGGAGTAGGCATCTGTATCCCTGCGCACGGCCTCGTGGCTGTGTTGCGGCTGAATGGCTGGTGCCTTCCCCCAGCCCTGCCACTCGATCATGTGAGCCACCCGGCCCTGCCCCATGGCTGTGGGCTTTGTCACATGGTCCTTCATGCTTCGCGAAATCCCTGAGGGGCCAGACATTCCCCAGGTGCTCCAGAACATCACACAATACCTGCACCAGATCTGTCCCTCCCCCGCCCCCGCCATCACCCCCACCCTAGTCCCCGTGGGACTCCACCCCATGAAGGGGGCAGGTATGTCCTAAGACTCTGTCTATGAGGGGCCGCCTGGAGGATGGGAGAGGCTTGACAGAAAGGGCAAATAGGTCCGGGGTCTGGGGATGAGGGTCTTCTTCAGGCCTGAAGGGGCAGGGACACTGAAAGCATGAGCCCCTAGGGAGTCTCCTGTCTGCACGCATCCCCAGGTCGGAGTCTCACCTGAGAACGATGACTTGGCCAGGGCCCCAATGCCATAGGCGTTAGAGTTTCGCTTAAGCTTCGGAAGAATGGAAGTGGTGTCCTCCATGGAGAGCTGGGACAGGGAATGTGGGAGGAGGGGCAGAGGAATAAGAGGCTATGAGGTGCTTTATATGTGGAGGACAGTCCACGGTTTCCAGGAGTAAGGATATGAGCCAGGGCGGGCGATCAGGCTACCATTGTACCCGGGGGGTCCCTAGGAGGCCTATCCCCCAACCACCCTTGAGAGTTTGGGGGTGGCTAAAGAATGTGAGGGCTCCCAGTGCCCGCTGGAGGAAGGGGGCGCTGTGTGCTACGGCAGCAGGTGGGAGAGGCCAAGGAAGAGGAGGTAGGGTGGGCTGCAGAGGCCTGGGGGGAGCTGCACTCACATTGATGCCATCCCAGGAGAAGTCAGTCCGGGTTTGCTGTGAGGAAAGAGGAGAGGGAGTGGGTACCCGGGGCACTTCCTCAGAGGGGCTTCCAGAAGAGCGTGAGGTAGAGAGGGCTTTCCTGAGATTAACACAGGGAACTGGGATCTCCGCGTGGAGCGTTTGGCTTGTGTTTGAGGAAAGGAGGAGAAATGTTCTGTGAGGGCGTCAGTCTGAAGGTGTGTCTGGGAGGTTGTCCTGGAATTTAGGAAGGTGGCCGAAGGACTAGGCTTATGCATGGTGGTTCTGGGGGTGTTTTCGAGGTCCTCTGGGAGGGGGGCTGAGCACGGAGGGCCTCACCTCAGTGGATGGCCGGTGGAGGCTGCTCCCGTGCAGCGAGCTGGTGCTGTCCATGTTGATTTGGTCCACATCCTTCAGGCCCTTCCAGTCCACGGCTATCACTTCATTTCCTGAGATGGACAGATGGTTAGCTGCTTCCCTTTCACCTCCCTATGCCCAACACGAAGGCCCGTCCTCGTCCTTTTCCTTCACAACGCTGAGGCCACAGATGGGGGCCAGGCCCTCCAGACCCCTCCCTGCCCTCGCACTACCACTCCCTCTTCTGATTGCCTATTTTCACTTACATCCCCACTCGCCCCAAATTTTTGTTAGGAGAGATAATAATCTGAGCTCAGTCAGGAATAGCACACTCGGAAAAAGTGTTCTATGGCCTCATTTGTTGTTGTTTAAATGGAAGGGTCAGTGGCTGGGTTTTAGAAGGAAAACAGGTCTCCATTCTATCCTGAGGAATCTCTGAGGCTTTCTGTATGGGAGTGCACGGGAGCTGTGCTTTTCCTCTATTATGTTCCTACAAATAAGGGCAGAACTTTTCCAGGGGCAAGCTTCCCTAAGTGTTGGCCTTATTATTTGTGAGGTGCAAGGACTGCATCTTCCCTAGTGGATCCCCCAGAGGAGTTGGTGGATTCGTCTGACAGGAAGGAGGTTTGGTGGGGATAGAGGCAAGAGCTGGGTGTGTACACCTAGAAGCAATGAAAGCAGAGAAAGCAAAGAGTGAGATGGAATCATTTTACCTGACTCTTGGGAGACAAGTGATGGATTAAAGAGGAGAGAAGGGGGACAGCAGGAGGAGAGCAGGGGACTTTTTAAAATAGGAACTAAAAGAATAGGAATTCGAGTCAGAGAGAAGACAAAAGACAATGGGAGAGGGTGGACAGGGTTTGAGGGCTGACTGGCAAACTGGAGGACCTAGGAAGATGGTAATTCTGCAGCCGAGGCCACAGCTCCTCATAAAGGGGGGCTGCTGCCGTGAGGGGTGGGTATGCCAGCTGGAAGCCTTGGGGAAGAATCACTTGGGTGGTAGACCCAAGTGAACCACCTGACCTTATAGATCTTTTCTACACATAAAGTTTTTTGATTCTGAATTTAGGATTAGGCGTCCACTCTTGAGGAGGGGTGAAGTGAATGGGGTCTTGGGCACCAGGAGGCATTCGGCATGCAACAGCATAGCTGCTGCAAGAGGAAGGGGTTGTGCTTGACAGGTCTGAGAGAGGTAAGGCCCCTCCGAAGCGGGCACACTCTCCCTTGGGGCTACAGGGGAATGGTGAGATGGGTCAGACCAGTGGCTGGAAGGGAAGAGGAAAGATGGACATCTGGGCGGACAGAGCAGGAATGGGCAGGCAGAGGACAACCTCTGAGGGGAAGGGAGATGGCGAGGGCAGAGTGGGAGAGAGGGGTGAGGGGAGGTGGCCTTTGTAGAAGAGGGAGAGCTGAGTCAGAGCCATGGGGGGCAGGGAGGGGGAGGGAAAGAACCCAGAGAAGAGGTGAAAGCAGAGGAGGAAGTGGGGGTATCCATGGAAATAAATCGGGTCTCAGAGACATCAGGCTTCCGGAGAGTGAGTTTGTTTGTGATAATAATACGAATTATTCTCTCCGCCTGAGGTCACTGGGGCATGTAGGCGGGAGAAATTGGGAGTCGGAATGGGAAAAATTGGGGGTTATGGGAGAGGGTTGAATCAATCTGCTGAGCTGTGAGAGCGGAGTGGGTGTACGGGGTGCAGGAGAAGGCACTGGGTAGCAAGGCAAATGCTGAGGGGAGAAGAATTCCGAGGCGCCTCTCTTCCTTCCCCCCGTCAAAGGTAAATAAAGAGCTGGCCCCGCCCCGCCAGCCCCCGCCGACAGGTGCAGCCAGGTCCCCGGGTTCCCTCGCTCGGCCAGCCCCACCCTCCTGGGAGCGGGCTCCCGACCCCTCTCCAGCCCGCGAACCCCCGGCCTCCCCCCGGCGTCCCCGGCTCTTCCACCCCAACCCAGCCCGGACCCATTGCCTCCGGCCGTGGAACCCCTTCCCCTCCCCGAGGCACCAGGCTCACCCCGCCCCCGCCCCGGAGGGAAAATGCACGTGAACAAAGCAAATCGGGGGAGGCAGAAACGACCGAAAAAGGCAACGGAGAGGGAAAGAGATGGGGGCAAAACACCCAAGCCAGATGGAGGCGGAGCGGGGGCGGGGGCGTGCGAAAGGGACTCGGGGCTGAGACTGAGACTGGGGGTCCTTAAAACGGGGGCTGCTCCAGAAATGGAGGGGGGGCGAGGAGGCGCTGGGGAAGGCAAAGTCGAGGCCGATGGCCTGGAGATGGAGGGTGTGGGAACGGGAGAGTCGGGGAGGGCGACGGAGGAGAGAGAAGGTTGGCGGGGAGATGATGGAGAGGGACCGCGCCTGGGCAAGGGCAATGGAAGGAAGCCGGAGGGAGACGGAGAGAACTGAGTCCAGAGGGATGCGAGGCCCGGAGGCGCGAGGGGAGAACGGGGAGGAGAGAGGAAGGCAGGGACCGCGAGGGCACAGAGGGAAAGTGAGGGAGCGCGGCGGGGCCGGGCGGTGCGGAGAGAGGGACCCGGAGGGGCGCGGGGATTGGTGGGGGAGGGGCCGGAGGACCGGACCCCGCCGAGTCCTGCCTCCGCCCGCGCCCGCGCCGCCGCGGTACCCACCCACGGTCCGGGAGCCGATGCAGCCCATGGCTCCGGGCCTCCAGGCCGGGCCCTCACCGACGCGGGGCGGGCGCCGGGGGGAGCACCGGGAGCCGCGCCGCCGCCCCAGCCGCTCTGCAGCGCCGCGGCTGTCTCCGCTCGGCTCCGCTCCCCCCTCCCCTCTCCATCCCTCCCCACGGCAGCCTCCGTCGTCGCCGCCGCCGCCGCCGCCGCCTGGCTCCCCCGCCCCGGCTCGGCTCGCGGCGGCGTGGAGGGGGCGGCCCGGGGATTGGTTGCGCCGGCGCCTCCCCGCCCTGCCCCTGACCCCGCCGCGGCGCTCCCTCGGGGAGCCGGGCTGTCTGGGGGCCTTGACGCCGCTTGCCTCTCTCGCCCTTCCCCAGAGACGCTCGGGGGCTGCTCGCCGGGTCCCCGCTGGGCTCGCGCCCGGGGGCTGCTGGAGACCCGGAGGATGCCCGCCTTGGGTCTCAGGAGCCGGGTAAAGAACCCCGGGCCCACCCTTCGGATCTGGGGGATTGATTTTGAGGCTCGGGGTTGGGGATGTCTAGAGAGAAAGTGGGGCAGGAGTGAGAATAAAGCCTGGATGAAGGGCCTTGGCCGCTAAATTCCGCAAACACTTGTTTTCTTCCTGGGGCTGCATCTGGGACCCAAACGGGAGCGTGATTGGATGCAGCTCCGGTTGCTCTGCGTTTCCTGTGCGCTGTTTTATCCACCCAAACAGATCGCGAAGTCTTCGCAAGTGGATCGTGTTTTAGACTTGCCGGTGCTCGGCGCTCGCGGGAAAATCGGGCATGGGTGTGGGGATGGTGCAGATAATCTTACTCCAGTTCTGATCGGGGATGGGGATAGAAGATAATTCGATCCCATCTCGAGGGAAATAAAAATGTCAGGGCCCGAGGCTGGCTAGGAGACAGTTTTATATCCAGTGTAACTTTTCTGAGCCTTGACCTTCTCTGACAAATGAGCGCAAGGATGTCAGAGGCGGGCAAGAGCGGGGTGGATTGCCCTCAGGCTAGTGGGGTCGGATGGGGTAGGTACCAAGGGCCCCCTGGGTAAGAGACGGAGAGACATCTAAGTGGCAAGGGTTAGGTGGGCACTACAGTTACAGCAGGCAAGAAGTGGAATCCAGAAAAGTCGCATGAGAAAAGGAGACCCTTTTATCTAAGCAGTACCCCAAAGGTCGAGGGAGCCTACCTGGTGAGCACCAATGTCAGAAGCAAATGCTAATCTAGGATCTGTTTGCTGCCCACCTGATCTTATGTCCCTCCTGAGGTTGGACAGGGAGTAGTAGGGCAGTGGGCCAGGGGGCCCTGGTGAGGACCTGGAACAGGGAGAGAGACCAAGTCTTAACGGATGAAATTTTTTGATCTTTAGATTATGAATAGGAAGCTAAACTTTAGGGTGGTAACCACTGCCTTCTGTGGAATCCCAGATGAGAGATACTAATAATTTAATTGCAGATCTAGGAGATAGGATGATGGAAAGGGAACTAATCTTTGGTCTCTGTGCATGAAGAAACAAACCAAGTCTACATCTATAGAACCATGAGAGAGAAGAGAGAAAGGTCAGTGGCGGGTGGGCTTAGATTTTAATTGTCCAGTACACTTTGTGGCAGGATCTGCTCTCTTATTTTGACAGTGGAGGGAATTAGAAAGTATTTTCCACCCCCCAGATCAGCTTTTGTTGGCTATACAAAAGAGGTACTAAGTGGTTTCTGCCCTCCTGGAATATAGCGTCTAGCTGCAAAAGAAAGAAAATGGAAAGATGGTTAAAAAAAAAAAAGATAAAAGGAAGAAACAGCCTCCATTACTATAGTAATGCTCCCAAACCCCTACTGTGTGAGCAGAGAAGGCGCTGACTCTCCAGGTCAGCAGTAATGGACCAGGTGGCCAGCTCTGCTCATGCCTTCTCACCTGAAACTGCTCTTCCCTTGGGGTGCTTTCTTTCTTTCTTTTTTTTTGCAGTATGCAGGCCTCTCACTGTTGTGGCCTCTCCCGTTGCGGAGCACAGGCTCCGGACGCGCAGGCTCAGCGGCCACGGCTCACGGGCCCAGCCGCTCTGCGGCATGTGGGATCTTCCCGGACCGGGGCACGAACCCGTGTCCCCTGCATCGGCAGGCGGACTCTCAACTACTGCGCCACCAGGGAAGCCCTTGGGGTGCTTTCTGATTCCACTATTCTCAGTATTAATCTGGTCCAAACATGGATACAAACCCTTCCTTGGGTCCCCTTAGCACAGCTGTATAAGGCTGGATTTATCCAAATGGTTTAAATCAAGTCAACACAAGGGATCCCAGGTCTGGAAGACTCAGTCCCATCCCATATTCTGTCTTAAAGGTATTTCCAGCATCAGAGAAAAGGAGACTATCATAGGCACAACACTGGCATGCTTCCTTCCTGCTTCTTGTACTGAATCTTCTTACTTCTCACCATTTAGAGAGATTCTTCCAGTCTCTTTGCTGTGTTGTGAGCCAAGGTCAAAGATTCTAGTTCTGTTATGAACAGGAACAACCTTTCTGGAGGACAATTTGACACTACAGATCAAAAAATCTTCAAAACATGCATTACTATTGTTACTAAATTGTGACACAGCAATTCCATTTATAGAAATAGTCTAAGAAAATAAAAATAGAATGTGGACGAAGATGAAATCTACAGCATCCATCAGAGTACAATTTCATAATAATTATAAAGATTATTATGAACACAGATTATTTGAACACAGCCCACATGTTCAAACCTGGGGCTTAATTAAATAAATTATGCTATATGCCTATAATAGAATATTTTGCAGCCATTAATACTATCTTATAACTGTATTTGTTGAAAATTATTCATGATACATTGTGATATTATAAAAAAGCAGGCTATAAGAATTACAGTGTATCAATTTTTGTTTGAAAATCACACACACACGAACACACACACATAGATTCTTCTCCTGCCTTTTGTCAGGCTTTCCATCCCAAATAATTTATGGGATTCCTTGAAGAAAGCTTATATTTTACAAACGTCCAGTTCCACTCATCAGTTACAGATTGACTCTCAATGAAATTACAATATTAATCAGTCCATTTCCAAAGTCTAAAAATATAGGACTTTGGCAGAGTGCCCCAGCATGACACTGGCATCTTCCTTATTGGCTCTCTTTGGGACACAACACCAAGGTGAAATTATGCTTCCATCCTCTCTGTGGTTGCTGCTTCGTGCTCCTAATCTCCTGTGGACAGGTCTTGGACAGAAGGACAAACCAAGCTGAGAGCCAGTACTGCCTAAAATGGGGACTCTTGTCCCAGGATTCATGGACGGAATCCAGAATCCATAACCTTGGATGGGAAAAAAAATTACGTTCACTAACTTGTAACCGAAATTCCCCATCCACTTAAATTAGGCACGTAGGCAGCAAACCACAGTTGTATCAGAGGTATTGTACTGTGTCTTTATCAGCCATGAAAATTGCAGATGTTTCTATTATACAACAGTTGTGGCAGATTTTTTACAACATTCTTTATGTTCATCACTACTTTGAAATTATAGTAGTATTGAACCTGCCTCTACGTTTACTTATTTAATGCTTTTATAAAGAAGCAGATATACTACTATACCACAATTTTATAACTATTTTTATATAATTGGTACCCTTTGTAATCTGTATTTTGTTTTATGCATTTAATATTATTCTGAGAGGGAAACCATGGATTTTCCAGATTGACAAGGGATCCAGGGCACAAAAAATTTAAGAACCCCTGGCCTCTAAGTACATATTTGGTGGTGATAGTGGTGGTGGAAGTCTCTAATTCTGCAAGAGCTTAATAGTCTGGTTAATAGTGCCAACTTAAAGGACCAAGCAAGATACTCATCATCCCATTTTGAAGACTGGGTCCCCAAGAACAAAGATATGTCCCTTTTTATCTGCAGGACTGAAAGAGACACACCAAAGGCAGGCCTGCCCCCCAAAACTGGAGAGGCAGCTCTAAAACATGACAGCAAAGACCTGTACTATCACAGAAACATCTGTGTATCGTATCTGGGTCTGTATCTCGACGCAACAAGCAGGTGATTCAGGCTGCTTCCAAATTTAGTCAGCTTGTGGGAAGCCCTTAGTGGCTCATGGGAGGCCCTATTTGCTTAAGACACCAGAAGTGGGTGTGCTGATACTAGAGGAGCTCTGTAACAGGGCTGGGGTAGATTGTTTGGCACTGAGTTGCCTGGAATAGCATGGGGTCTGGGTGGAAATCAGAAGAGTCTAAGAAAGGTGATGGAAGTCTGTATTCTTTTAAAAGGGATTAATTTCCTCAATACCCGGTGAACAGGAAGACGAAGAATGGGGCTTGGGCGTTGGGTTGCTGACACATCAAGGAAGACTCAGACTTAAGTCACGGATGGGTCCACGGTGGGAATGTTGGTAGTGTGTAAGTTGTATTTCCACAGAGTAGGAAGTGGCCACAGAAGCTGTGCTGGTGGTCTGTGGAGCTCTCTTTCCCACACCCACCGTCCTCTGGATTTCCAATGTAATTAGTAGATGAGGTTCCTGGCTGTTATGCTGGGGCAGGGGGTTTCCTGAGCAGAACAAGTTTACTGAGGAAGGAAGGACTTCTCAGGGCAGCTAGTTATGCAGAATGACATGTTCCATAGCAGAAATTCTCTGGTTTCCAATGAGCCTAAAGGTCTCATTTGATCAATCTGATCAATCAATTTGATCAATCAATCAATCAAGGAAGATAAAACCTTTTACACCAGCACAGGTTATTGTGCGTTTGACTTTTTAGATGAGGTTTGAAACCTTTGCAAAATATTAGGGATTTAAGGTGAGCTCATTCCAGTGTGGAGTACGAAAAGGAAGCTTAGTAACGTGGGCAGTGGTGGCTCCCCACTCACCCCTGCCCACCTTGGTTCTGTCCCCAGATATACACCTCCACGCATGAGCTAAAGCTTCCATGGGCGGGTCAGCATGCCTGAGTACACATTTCGAAGGAAGGATCCTAAGATTCCCATTCAGCAGAGAAGAATGCTTGAACAAATGTTTCCCCGGTGACTCTAACAGTCTATTCTTTAGATTATCAAGGGAATGCATTTGCCCTGTCTTTTCTTGGAGAAACAGGACTGTGGGAAAGTCTGGAACAGAATCACTTCATATTTGGGGGTATTATCCAAACATTCTGATGAGAAAAGCCTGGGTTCTGGGCTGATGGGCTCCTACGTCTCTCTCAGAGAAGGGGAGGGTTTAACCCAGAGGACCTGGAACGGTGTCAGTGCTTTACTGCTTCCTGCCCCAAAGCATATGCAGGGGCTCAGGGTACCATCATCACGTCCTGGTCATAGGCAGCAGCAGACCAGGCAGGATGCCAGGACCAAGGAAGCAGGCCTAGAGTTTGGGCAACCATAAGTCAGAGGCCAGGTAGGCAATCAACACTGGAGTTCATCAATCCCAGAGAGCTGGACCAGATGGGATCTTTGGAGATCAAGTGAGTTCTCAGCACTCATACATCCCAGAGCCACTGACAGAGCAAGGAAGAATCAAATAGGTAACATCAGGCAGTCGCTTCTTCTAGCCACAGTGACCAGAAAACTGGGTTTAGGGAAGGAGTAGGAGTAATTTCTGCATTCTGAGGTAAGAGCTGGAATTTGCCACTTGATCTTTCTCTCCCTGTATCTCTCAAGTTTCCTCCACAGCCAACGTTCTTGAAAGAGCTGCTGACATTCATCTTCAATTTCTCACCTGCATTCAGTCCTCATCCCACTCCAGTCTGGCGTCTTCACTCTCCTGAAACAGCTCGCACAGGGGTCGGCTCTATCCTCTATGTCAGTAGATTTTGTTCATTTCTAATCTTTGCACACCAGGAGCATTCCACACTCCCTTGTCCCCACTCTTTCCTGGTTTTCTACCTGCCTTTCTGACTGCTCATTAGTTCATTCCATCCATTCATTCATTCTATATTACAGGTATTTATTGAGCTTCTACTATATACCAGTACTATTCTAGGTGGTGGAGGCTGAAACTCATACCTTTATGGGGCTTAGGGTCTAGTGAGAAGTAGTGGAAAGGAGACAGCAATAAACAAATTAGATAAGTGATGTAGTGGGTTTTGGTGCTGAAACCCAGGACTGAATAATATATTTAAGGTGATAAATGATATGAAGAAAAGTGAAGGAAAGGAGGATAACCAGTAAAGCGTGTTGGTATATGTAGTTCTAAATACAGTGGTCAGGGATGGCCTCACCGAGAAGGTGGCATTTGAAGAAAGACAAGAAGGAGATAATAGAATGATCAAGGAGATACTAGAGTGATCAAGGCAGATGTCTGGGGAAGAGCCTTCCAAGCAGAGGGAACAGCAAGTGCAAAGCTCAGAGGTGGGAGTGTGCTTTGCACATTGGAAGGAGAGCAGAGAGAACAATGTGGCTGAAGCAGAATGAGTCATAGGAGATGAGCTCAGAGAATAGGTGGGGCCAGTCTGGGGAGAGCCTTGTACTCTGCTGTAACTTTGCTCCCTGACAAAGGAGCTAAGAATATACAGTGGGGAAAGGACAGTCTTCAATAAATAGTGGTGAGAAAACCGAGCAGTGACATGCAAAAGTATGAAACTCGACCACTGTCTTACACCATACACAAAAGTTAACTCAAAATGGATTAAAGACTTGAATGTAAGAGCTAAAACCATAAAACTCCTTGAAGAAAACACAGGTCTTAAGTTCCTTGACATTGGTCTTGGAGATGATTTTTTGAATCTGACAGCAAAAGCAACAAAAGCAAAAATAAATAAGTGGGACTACTGACAAGTAGTCAACTTCAGTCAATCAAACTGAAAAGCTTCTGCACAGCAAAGGAAACAGACAGCAAAATGAAAAGGCAACTTCTGGAATGGGAGAGAATATCTGAAAATCATATATCTGATAAGGTCTAATACCCAGAATATATAAAGAACTCCTACGACTCAATAGCAAAGAAAACAAAAAACTCGATTGAAAAATGGGCAGAAGATCTGAATAGAGATTTTTCCAAAGAAGACATACAGATGGCCAATAGGTACATGAACAGATGATCAACGTTATTAATTACCAGGGAAATGCAAATCCAAACCACAATGAAATATCACCTTATACCTGTTAGAATGGCTATTATCAAAAAGATAAGAAATAACAAGTGTTGGCAAGCATGTGGATAAAAGGAAACCCCTGAGCACTGTAAACTGGTGTAGCCACCATGGAAAACAGTATGGAGATTCCTCAAAAAATTCAAAATAGAACAACCATATGACCCAACAATTCCACTTCGGGGTATTTATCCTAAGAAAATGAAAACACTAGCTCAAAAAGATATCTGCACCCCCATATTCATTGCAGCATTATTTACAGTTGCCAAGATATGGAAACAACCTAAGTGTCCATCAATAGATAACTGGATAAAGAATTGTGGTATGTGTATATATATATATATATATAAAATGGAATATTATTCAGCCAAAAAAAAGGAAATCTTGCCAATTTGTGGAAACATAGGTGGATCTTGAGGGCATTATGCTAAGTTAAATTTGTCAGACAGAGAAAGGCAAACACCATATGAACTCTCTTATATGTGGACTCTAAAAAGAAAAACCCAAAACAAAAAACAAGCTCACAGATGCAGAGAACAGACTGGTGGTTGCCAGAGGTGGGGGGTAAGGAGTGGGAGAAAAGGGTGAAGGAGGTCAAAAGGCAAAGAAAAAAATTGCAGTCAATTTAAAACAGACATTGAAAATTTGAATCATACTTAAAATATTTACTTCATATATATACACACATATATATGTTTATATATATGCTAATATATATGACATAGGTATATTATAGAAAATATACATCAAAGCACTTATGCATACCTATTATTTCCAAAATAATGAAAATGAAAAAAGACATGATGTTAAAAAAAACAACTGTGGTTTTCATTCTGAGTGAAATAGGGAAGAAGAGTTTTGATCAGAATAACATGCTCTTAAGTAAGATGAAAGGATAACACTGGCTGCTATACTGAGAGTAGATTGTAGGGATGTGAGCTATTGCAGTAAATCAGAAGAAATGATGGAGTCTTTGACCAAAAAGGCAGTGGTGGAAATGGTGAGAAGTGGTCAGTTTCTGGAAATGTTTTGAAGACAGAATCAACAGGATGGGATGGATTTGGAGCGCCAAAGAAAGAGCGATGTTGATGATGACTCCAAAGTTTTTGGCCTGAGCCAAAGAATAGAATTTCTAGTAGTGACACGAAGAAGATTATGGGTAGAACAAGTTTTAGGGGGAAAGAGTAGGAATTAAGTTTTGGACATATTTCATTTGAAATGTCTATTCAATAATCAAGTGGGAGGGACTTCCCTGGTGGAGCAGTTGTTTAAGACTCCGTGCTCCCAATGCAGGGGGCCCGGGTTCGATCCCTGGTCAGGGAACTAGATCCCACATGCATGCCACAACTAAGAGTTTGCATGCCACAAATAAGGAGCCCATGTGCCACAACTAAGGAGCCAGTGAGCCGCAACTAAGGAGCCAGTAAGCCACAAATAAGACCCGGTGCAACCAAATAAATAAATAAAATAAATATTAAAAAAAATAATCAAGTGGGAATTGTGAGTAAGAGTTTGGATATATGTGTTGTTAGGTCATAGGAAAGGTCCAACACAGAGATATAAATTTGGGAATTATTAGCATATAGATGGCATTTAGGGGCTTAAGACTGGGTATAATCAGTAAAGAAAGAGTAAAAGAAGAGAAGAGGTACCAAGACTCAACCCTGGGGCACCCCAACATTTACAGGCTTAGCAGAGAAGTTGTGGACAAACAAGGAGACTGAGAAACATGGACCAGTGAGGTTGACGGAAAAGTAGGAGTATGTGATGTGCAGAAAATGAGGCAACCAACGACTGTTTCACAAAGGAGAGAGCAAACAACTGAATCAAATATAGTTGATATGTCAAGAAAAGTGGGAACCAAGCGTTTATTGTGTTTAGCAACATGGAGGTCATTGCTGACCTTGAGAAGAGTAATTTCGGTGAAGTGGTAGGGGTAAAAGATAATTGCAGGACTTCCCTGGTGGCACAGTGGTTAAGAATCCACCTGCCAATGCAGGGGACACGGGTTTGAGCCCTGGTCCAGGAAGATCCCACATGCCGCAGAGCGACTAAGCCCATGCACCACAGCTACTGAGCCTGCGCACCACAACCACTGAAGCCCGCAAGCCTAGAGCCTGTGCTCCGCAACAAGAGAAGCCACTGCTATGAGAAGCCTGCACACTGCAACGAAGAGTAGCCCCCAGTCGCCACAACTAGAGAAAGCCCATGCACAGCAACGAAGACCCAACACAGCCAAAAATGAATAAATTTATATAAAAAAAGATAATTGCAGCAAGTTAAGAGAAAATGAGAGAAGAGAAACCAGAGATAGCGAGTATAGAAAACTCAAGTTTTGTGCAAAAATGAGCAGAGAAATGGAGTGGCAGGGAGGGGAAAAAAATTTTTTTTAAGGTGGGGCAAACAATAGCCTATCAGTATACTGATGAGAAGGAACAAGTAGAGAGGGAAAGGCTGACTGACAAATCGGGGTTAAGGGGCTTAATGTAATTAGTTCTGGTGGTCTCGGAGCAGGGCACATGGAGGCAAGGCAGTGAGTGTAAGAGGATTAGAGGGAAAGAGGGGTCCTTTCTTCACTCCTGTTGGAGGAGACACGGAGGCTTGGAGAGCGTAGTCTGTGGAGTCTGCGGAAGGGCTTCCTTACTGTGAGAGTCAGGCCTACCTCTTCCAGCTATCCATCAAACACTATCATCCATCAGAGCCCATCCTAAGCTTTCTCAGCTTCGCAGGTAATACTCGCTAGGCGACTTTGTCATCCAATAACAGATTCGAACAACTACTTGGAGGCCGATGACTCATAAATGTGGATTCTCAGCACAGTCCTGTTTTCTCTGCTCTAGACCTGGATATCCCACTGCTTACCATACACCCTCTTTTTCTCAGCACGTCCACAGCCAAACACACAGTCTTCCTCTCAGACCTGCTCCTCTCAGCAGAGAGCACCACCTTCTGAGCCAGCAGCTGCGCTGGATCCCTGACGTCTCTTTCTCCCCGCCTACCAACCCCCAGCCGCGAACTCAATCCATCACTCGGTTCCGTCGACGATTTCATGTCCTCTATAGCCCTCTAATCTATCCACCTCCACAAGCCTCCCCATTGCACCTAGAGCTCTACCATCGCCTCTGAACTGGTCTGTCCACATCTGTACTGGACCTTTCTGTTATTCTCCACACTGTCCCAAGATTGGAAATCCTGGGAGATTTTCAAAGCTCTCAAGCCTTTTCATGCCATTCTTTTCAACCTGAAACTCTGCAGCAACTCCTCCCTGTTCTCAGGACAAAGTCAAAATGCTTTAACGCGATCAGCATCTGCACAACCACCTGTCCAGCTCTGCTGCAGCCTGTGTCTACACCTCGCTCTCAGACACCCCAGTCATGCCTGCCTCCTTCAGTGCAAGCAAGGGACAGGCTGTGCTCATCGCCATCCCAGGGCTTTGCAAATGCTGCTCCCTCCGCGTGGAATGCTTCCCCTCCCACTTTGCCTGGTTAAGGCCTCCTAATCTTTCAGATCTCAGCTTGCACATCCCTCCCTGGAGCTCCCCAGCCAGGACATATCTCCCAGTTAGTTATGTGCTCAAGCACTTGCATCATCAATCTTTCTCCTGAGGTTCTGGTAACAGTGGCAGTTTTACATTTTGTTTGTGATTATTTGATTAATATCTCCCCTGGCCGACTCCCTGAGGGCACGGACCCTCCGTGAGAGCTTGAGATCACGTCTGGTTTTGCTCAATATTACATTTCCAGCACCTACCAAAGTGTCCCACACCTAGTAGATCCTCAATAAATACCTGTTGAGTAAACGAATGATCGAAGATGTTATAGAAAGCCTTTAAGCTTTCTCAAACGCAGGATCTCCCTTGATCTAGTACGAGATTTCGATGGTTCTGGAACTCTATTTCAGTCAGTAAGTGTATCTGAGGTCCTGGCTTGGTGGCAGGCCTCCTCTGCTGTGCTGGAAATGGGTAGGCTGCTCTGTGGCCTGAGTGTCCTCCGGGAGCGTCTCACACATGGGAACAGAAGGCCCGTCTCCAGCTCTCTCAAGCATGCTGAGAAGCCTCGTCATGAAGCCACCCGCTGTTCGGGGTGGGTCCCCGTCCCTTTATCTGAGACTGGGCACCCATTGGCCACGTTCTGAAGCAGCATATATCTGGATGGCGAGGTCAACAACAACTAAATGGGTGGCAGGAAGGCACTTGAGGAACCTTGAGTGAGCGCTGAGGGTTGGCTCAGGGGCACTCAGTTCCTGCGTCAGGCTAGCCTGGTGGGTTTCTTTACATTAGGACCACCTTATTAAAGGGACCGGGGTGGGGAGGCAACTAGGTTATTTATCTGTATTTAACGTCCCCACTCCCTGACATGTCTACTTCCTGTAGTGACTTAGTCGGCTATTTTCAGTGACAAACAATCTAGCTTCTAGCCCTGGCTCTCTCTGATGTTTTGGCTTCCCCTGGGTTCAGGGGGAAGGGAAGCAGCAGATGCTCCGCTAGCGGTGGCCTCAGCGCCAGCAACCTGCCTGTGCTACTGTTGGTACCCTGGGCCTCTTTTCCTGTCTGCCCTTCCCAGCTCCCCTGGCTGCTGACTCTTTGCCATCTGACCATCTGCCTCGTTCTGCCCCTGTAACCACCACACATCTCTGCCTGACTGATGCTGGCAGGCTCTTTGGGTGCCCATCTGGCTCAGACCTTGGGGTGTATGGAGACTTCTGTGCCTCTTCTTCTCTTTTTAAAAATGTATTTTCTTTATTTATTTTTGGCTGCGTTGGGTCTTCGTTGCTGCGCGCGGGCTCTCTCTAGCTGCGGCGAGCGGGGGCTACTCTTCCTTGCGGTGCGCGGGCTTCTGCAGTGTCTTCTCTTGTTGTGGAGCACGGGCTCTAGGCGCGCGGGCTTCAGTAGTTGTAGCATGCAGCCTCAGTAGTTGTGGCTCATGGGCTCTAGAGCGCAGCCTCAGTAGTTGTGGCCCGTGGGCTTAGTTGCTCCACAGCATGTGCGATCTTCCCGGACCAGGGGTCGAACCCGTGTCCCCTGCATTGGCAGGCGGATTCTTAACCACTGCGCCACCAGGGTAGCCCCCGTGTCTCTTTGGACCTCTGTTCCCTAAACGCCCTATGCAGGCTTTGCTCCCCTAGTCCTGGAATCCTCACTGCTGCTTCAGACCTGGTGAGGTATAATAATGAGGTTTAAATAATGAGAAGTCCACCCAGCTATTGTAGCTAGTGTAGCCACACCAAGCCAGCACTACTGGGTGGGTGAAAACTTTGTTATCTCATCTTAGCACTTACTTGATTATACTAAAAATACCTGCTCAAGTGTTTTTACTCTAGATCGAGTACCTTGAAGGAAAGAACTGGGCTTATTTATCTCTATATCCCGGGTGCCTATAACATAGACGTTATTGGTAAATATTGGTTAAACTGAGGTTGGGGAATGGAAGAGAAAGTGCACAGACGATGATGTTCTGATGTCAGGAAGAAAGGAGGAAAAGGGGGGTTATTTGTGGCTTTAAGTTCATCCCTTCCATTGTGGAGGTGGGCGTAGGGAGGGGGATGAGGGGTAGACTGGAGGGGTGGGGCGCGGGGTGTGGGTGCCCCTGGGCAGAGCAGGGAGCTGCTCTTCCTTGGCTTTGCCACAAACATCCCTGGGCCTTGCTGGGACTTCACCCACCCCCACCTCCATTCCCACCCTACCCTCCATCATGCCTGCAGTCCCATGGATGAGAGATTCTTTTGTCCTGACAAGCAGATGCAAGTGGGACTAAGAGAGGAGTAAATCTGGGAAAGCTGTAGACCACTTGCACCCAGTATTCAGTGCAAGAAAACACTCTGATATAAGGAAAAAGAGATGATGTCTCTGTCATTTCTCTCCTTTCTTTTCCTTTTTTTTAAATGATAAGAGTAATACATATTCATGGAGAAAAAGACAGTTATAAAAGACCTCTGCATTCCCCCAATTCTATGTCCTAACACCAACCACTGTTAACAATTCTTAGAGAAGCCTCTGGAAATGTTCTATTACACAAATATATAATACATATATATATCTCACATACACAAAACGTGTGTGTGTATACACATATGCAGATGGACAGACAGACAGAATTTGATGATACGATGTAATGGAAGAAGAAAATGGTGGCCCAAGGACTTAAAGTGGGGGATGGAGTTGGAGGCTGACCTGAAGAGGCTGTAGATGCACCAGCGGGGGCTCCTGAGGGAGCAAGTGATGCACTGCAAGGACGTAAGTAGGGGGCAGGGCTGTATTCAAATAATAAAATACTTGCATTGCAAGAAACTTTCTGCAGTTTAGGAGGTGGAAAATCTAACACCCAGTTGGCCTCAGTTTTCTTAACTGAAAAATGGGATAATAATGTACATTCCTCACAGGTTTATTGTGAAGATTAAGTGGGGTAATAGGTATTGTGCTTAGCACCCCATGCTGAGCTTTATCTAAGTGCGTGCTGTTATTGTTGTGGTTGTTACGGTGGTTGCTGTCCTTGCTGTTGTTTGTGTGCCTAGCACAGCACCTGGCACATAATTGACCCTCAGTCCGTCTGCAGCCAGCATATGGAAAGAACCTCGTGATCGCATCCCTCTTCTCATTTCAGAATTTTTTTTTTTGCCATTGCCCTTGTTCCTTCCTTTTTTTTTCTTTCTTCTTTTTCTTTACTACTTTCTAACTTCTTACTTTATGTTGTGCGCCCTTGAAGAAGACTTTCTGGCACCTGGTGGATATAAATCCTTGGAGGTGTGTAGAGATGTTTTAAGTAGCAAAGGTCACTGCCCATTTTCTTCCTCTCTCTTGTCTGGCCTCAAGCTGTTGGAAACGATTAGGCAGAACGTGTACTTATGCACTACACTTTACACACACTACCTGAGGAGATCAATTAGAATTGCTTACTTAAGAAAAATAACTAAAAAAAAAAACAAAAAAACAAAAAACAAAAAAAAGAAAAATAACTAAAAATCATCAGGACTGCTCTTATTCATTGTGTGCACTTAATTAAATTAATTAATTTATTTTGGTCGTGTGCATTTTAAAAGCATTGACCTTGCAACTCCACTTGAGACATCCTGGCCTAGTGAATCTGTCCTTCTGGGACACTCTGTGTGTTTCTACCTGTATTTAGAATGCCTGGCTTAAAACTCTTAGCTTCCCGAATAGCATTCTGCGTCCCGAATGCTCTTAGTTGTCAGTCAAACTGCGCTTGCCTATGCACTCGTCTATTCTTGATTTATAAATAGGTTCAGCTGCCTAACAATTAAATATACTATATTTTGCACATGCACATTCCTTAAGGAGACATTGAGAGGGCAGATGGCTTTTACTGTTGTGATGCTTTCTGGAAACCATCTTCCTAACTTTCCTAAGTGGGTATGTTTTGAAGGATTGGCGATGAGACTTTTGGTCTCACAGGAAATCTAGTATCGAATTTCTAGCAGATCTTCACAGGGACAGGCCCAGGACCAGCTTATACGTGTCAGAGAAGGTCTGCACTGCATGCTTTATGTTACACATGGCTACACATGCTTGTGGCTGTGAGAAATACCGGTGACAAAGGCAATAAGACACCAGAGAAAAGAAAGATCAGTGGGGTCTGAGAAGGAGACAAAGAGGTAGTCTTAGGTGTGATTAAATATTTGATCAAGTTGAAGGAAGGAGATGGCATGCATAAACCAGGGCCCATGAGAGACGTGCCTGGAAACCTGGAAGGGGACATATGGGGAAAATGGCCTTAGGTTAACCTGTCAGAACTGCGAATTGAATAATAATACTGGGTATTACACAGCATTTTCAGATATGATATTGCATTTATTTCTTTATATAATTCAATAAGGTACGTGGATTAAATATCATCACTCTTTTATCCATGGAGAAAATGATGTGGAGAGAACAAAGAGACTTGTCCCTTAGTTTGGGCACTCCGGCTGCCTCACGTTGCTCTCCTGTACCCAGGGTTGCTTCACCTGACACCAGGGTGGAGAGGAATGAGCTCTGACATCAGAGCCCTCAAAGAGACACAGTTCTAGTCTAGATCCTGCAGCTTACTGGGCGTGACCCTGGGCCCACCTCTTAAGTTCCCAGCCTGTTTTCTCATGGGAAATGTAAGGAGTGAGTCTGGACAATCTCTAGAGCGTAGCACAGATGCTCGTTGACCGTAGGGTGTAGCCAATTTGGAAGGAAACACTGAGTAGAGTGTGCACGAGGGGACTGCCTTAGATGGCAGTGCAGTCTGGCAGTACAGTGAGAGAAAAGGAAGCGTCTGAGGGTGATACGCTGGACTTACAAGCCAAAAGGCCATGTGAATTCATAGTTTGTAGGTAGTGAGTGTGGAAGGATTCAGGAGGCAATTCGGTAAGTTTCCATGTTCAATTAAAAAAAAGACAAGAGAAAGAAAGAACGAACCCAGGTTTGTCCCTTTCCTGTGACCTAGGACACAAGAAGGCTGAGGAATCCGGTCGGACCAATGGGGGGCTCCACCGAGCGCAGTCTCCGAATCCCCCGAGGGCCGCCCGGCCGCGCACCGCCTCCTCGAGGGGTGGGTCACGGTGGGCGAAAAAGGACGGGCGCAGACTTGCAGCCCGCGCCCACGTCGGTTCTCCCCCGCCCCAAGCGCGCTGGCCGCGCTCGCCTCCGCCCCGCCCTCCCACCTTCATTGCCCGGCCCCACCCGCCGCGACTCTCCCTCCTGCAATGTTTAACCGATCCGCAGGCGGGTCGCGGGTGATGCGAATTCCTCGAAGCCTTAAGTAGCTGCCCAGGATTTGGTTAGGATCCCCCAAAGGATCCTTGAGGTTCGTGCCCACACCGCCCACCCCTGCCCCAGGGCACAGAGGGCCTAGGGGGCCGTGGGCGGGGAGGACGCCCCCCACTCACCATCCCCGTCCACCTAGGAGCCCAGTTCCATCCCAGTCCCGCCTGTCTGGGCTGACCCGGAGGGGATTTGGGGCGCGGGGCTGGCCGCTGGCTGGGAAGGCGGAGGAGCCGCTGGAGGTGGCGGAGGCAGGTAACTGCAGGCCCGGAGAGGAGGGGGCTGGGCCGGGGCGGAGGCGCCACCGGGCTGCTTGGGCACCTCTGGGGCCCCCGCCCGACCTCCGCCGGCGTAGCCCGGAGTGGGGACAGTGAGTCAGATCTCGGGCACCCGCGGGAGTGTGGAGGGGGTCAAGTCAGGAAATGACATCAGAGGCCTGTGTTTGGGGAGGGGCGGTCCGTGCCCGGCCGGGGCGGCGGGGGCGGGGGGGGGTGGCGGGGGCGGGAGGACCTTGCTGAAGCCTCCGGCCCCGGGGCAGGATCAGGGCCCCTTCCTGGGGGAGTTTCCTGCCCCGTCCGCCCTCCCCGCCTCTCCCCGCCCCCTCCCCGGGCCGCTCCTTGTATGGTCTCGGCGCCGCTCTCTCCCCGCCCTCTCCCTCCCTCCCTCTTCCCGCGTCCCTCCCCGCCGGGCTGGAGGCGGCTCGGGACCGGGACGCAGAGTCCGCGGACCCGGCTGCGAGGCGGCCACCCGAGACGCGGCGCGCACGCTCCGACCCGCGGTGAGGCGCGGGGAGCCGCTCCGCGGCCGCCCACGGGGTCGGGAGACGGGGGAGCAGAGGGGAGCCGGGCCGGCGAGGGGGTCCTCTGCCCGGCTCGGCGCTGCGTAACCCGGCCACCCACCCCCCGCAGCACGGCCTGGCCATGGCGGCCCCCCGCCCGCCTCGCGCGATCTCCGTCTCGGCTCCAGTTTTTTACGCCCCGCAGAAGAAGTTCGGCCCGGTGGTGGCCCCAAAGCCCAAAGTGAATCCTTTCCGGCCCGGGGACGGCGAGCCTTCCTCGGCCGCTGGGGCCCAACGCGCACAGATGGGCCGCGTGGGCGAGATTCCCCCGCCGCCCCCGGAAGGTATGTGGTCGAGCTTGGGGGCTGGACCTCGGCGGGCGCCGGCCTGGGGGGAGTGGTTTCGGGAATTTGGGGATGTCTGGAGAGGTCGCAGCGGAGGGGGCTGGGCGCAGCCACCGAGTCCCGAGCAGATGTTCTTACCTCATCGTGGAGCTCATGGCTGGGGGCCAGGGCTCCTGGGACTGTTCCAGGTCCCCCGCCTAGGGGTGGGAGGCGGGAATGTGGGGCACGAATCTTCCCCTCTGGGTCCGTTTTCCGAAGTGTAATGGGAGATGTACCACTCCTCGGCTGAGCCCCGGCCTTTCCTGACCCAGTGCTCCCAGGGCGTCCTGCGCCCAGCCCCCCACCCCGTTAACTTCCCGTACGCTCCAGGACCCTCGAGAGAGTTATTGGGTTGGGGGTTAGAGCTGCTACTTCAAGGAAGGGAACTTGAAGGAAGCGTAGAGGGGTCCCTGCTGACTGTCCTCTCTCTCCTTCCAACACCAGACTTTCCCTTACCGCCTCCTCCTGTGCTTGGGGAGGCCGACGACGCCGAGGGCGCTCTGGGAGGTGCCTTCCCCCCTCCCCCTCCCCCGATCGAGGAACCGTTTCCCCCTGCGCCTTTGGAGGAGGAGATCTTCCCTTCCCCACCGCCTCCGCTAGTGGAGGAGGGAGGGCCTGAGGCCCCCATACAGCTCCCACCACAGGTATGGAGGCCTGGGAGAGGCAGCTACAGTGGACACCCCAAGGAAAGGAGAGGAGGATCCTCTCCGCTGACCTCCCCGCATCTCTGCCCTCATGGGGGGTGGGGTGGCAGTGGAGAACTGGGATGGGTGCTCTGACCCCTGACCCTCTAGCCCAGGGAGAAGGTGAGCAGTATTGATCTGGAGATCGACTCTCTGTCTTCATTGCTGGATGACATGACCAAGAATGATCCCTTCAAAGCCCGGGTAAGGGGCAGGAGAGTAGGAAAGGCAGGGCAGGGAGGAAGGGCATGGGGATGGAGTTATGGAGGGCAGAAGCCTCTCTAAGGCACTCCTCTCTCCCCTCTGCCTTCCCTTGCAGGTGTCATCTGGATATGTACTCCCACCGGTCACCACTCCATTCGTTTCCAAGTCCAGTTCTAAGCCTGCAACTGGGGGCACAGCTCCCCTGCCTCCCTGGAAGTCCCCTGCTAGCTCCCAGCCTCTGTCGCAGGCTCAGCCTCAGAGCCAGACACATATTCACGTGCAGTCCCAGCCCCAGGCCCAGGCCCAGGCCCAGCCTCAGGTCCAGATGCATGTCCAGCCCCAGCCGCAGCCTGTGCCTTTGGCTAACACCCAGCCCCGAGGTCCCCCTGCCCCATCTCCAACTCCTAAGTTTTCTCCAGTGACTCCCAAGTTTACTCCTGTGGCTTCCAAGTTCAGCGCTGGAGCTCCAGGTGGACCCGGGTCACAGCCCACTCAGAAGTTGGGGCCCCCTGAAGCTCCCTCTTCCACTGGCACAGGCTCCCCTCAGCCCCCCAGCTTCACCTATGCTCAGCAGAAGGAGAAGCCCCAAGTGCAGGAGAAGCAGCACGCAGTGCCCCCACCGGCTCAAAACCAAAACCAGGTGAGGGAGGGTGGGAAGACCAGGCTGACACCAGGGGGCTGGGGGCATGGCTAAGCCAGGAGCCCGAGAATGAGGAGGGAGGTGGTCCTGGAAAGTGGGGTGGATGTGGGGTGGTGGGATAGGAGTTTTCAGCCTCTGCGGTTGGAATGGTGGGACAATGGCAAGAGAAAGCGCTTCTGGAGGAGAGCCTGGCAGGGTCTGGGGCTGGGTGGGGCCCGACTGGGAGTCAGGGGGAGCACACAGGCTCTGAGTTAGGAGGAGGATTTGGTCGACCTTCCCTTGCGCCCTGCCCCAGAAAGTTGAAGAGGAGGGATGAGATCATCAGCAGTCCAACTTCAGATCTTCCCCCTTCTTGGAGTCTTGAGTTAATCTCTGCTCCTCTGAGTGCTTTCACTGCCTGAGGGCCCATCTGGTGATAAGAGCCACTGGTAAACACTGGCTGAGCCAGCCAGCTTCTGCTCAGTGCCAGGCACTGTGCTCTGTACTCGGGAGGGAAGAGATGGCAAAGAGGTTGAGCCCGAGGGCGTCAGTGGACCTGGAATAGAATTGTGGCTCCCAAGACCCCAGGCAAGTTAGGTGAACTTTGAGCCTCAGTTCACTATCCATCCTTACGATGGTTGGGAAGGTTAAGTGAGCTACAGTGTGGAAAGTGCTGTGGGTCTGTATCCAGCACAGGAACGCCCAGCGCAGAACAGTTATCACTCCTGCCTGACCATTCCTGCCTTCCAGTTCAGGAGGCTGATCTTCTGGGTTGAAGGGACCCTGCCAGTCATCTATCTAGTCCAGCCAGCCACGGAGTTAACTGACCGCATGGATGTCTGTGTGTGTACAGGCACAGGGTAGGAAGAGATGCTAAGTGCCAATGAGTTGTGCAGAATCCTACGTTACAGGAACTCCACACAGGGAGCCACTGTTGAGGCTGGGAAGTTAGGAAGAGGCATCATGGTGCTACTGTGCCTCGAAGGCTGGTGGGACTTAAGAATCCAGAGAGGAGAGGGACAGGCATTCGGGTGGGAGCAGCATGAACAAAACTCAAGGGCACAGATGCACCAGGGGTGTCTGGAGGATAGAAAGTGGAAGGTCCCTGTGGGGAAATTACAGAGCCATGCTTAGAGAGGTGGGAGGGCGCTTAGTGGGAAGGAGATGAAATAGCGCACCCAGGGAGCCTGTGGGTCCTGGAGAGGCAGTAATGATTTTTGAGGTGGTGTGTGTCTGGGTGGGGAGGTCTGGTGACAGCCGTGCTTTTGGAAAAGTTTTTCCAGCAGAGGTGTGGCCTAGACGCAGGAGGTCAGCGACGTGTGGGGATTCACTCCTGGGCGGCAGTAACATTAGTGGAAATGAAAAATAAGGCCCGGAGAGGAGGAAGAGCCTCCAGGCTCAGTAACTGACACAGTTGCCAGAGGAGGGGGAGGGGTTAAAAAAAAAAGCCCTGGTGTTTTGGGGAATGACAGTGTTGCTGACAAAATAGAGAAGTCCAGAAGGGGAAATGGTGTGGACCGGAAGAGGTGGGTCCAGCTGTCAGCATGTTGAGCAACAGGTTCCAGGAGGACCTTCTTTCAGCTGGAACTGTCATTCAGTTAGCAATGGGGGATGGGTGGCAGGAGAGGGCCTGGGCTTGAGGTGCGCATATGTGCGTTGGTTGTATGTGGTGATACTGAAGGCCCGGGGACACTTACACAGGAGGGGCCGGGTCCCTGGGAAGAACCTTGGACCAGGGGGAAGAATGGCAGGAGGAGGAGAGTCACAGATCAGGGTGGCATCTCAGAGAAGAGGATGATGGCCGAGGAGCTCTTCAGTGGGGGTCTGAGAAGCATGATGACTAAAATAAGGCCGGAGATAGAGTGGCCTGTTCTCAGAGGTTGGCAGGGAGGGGAAGGCGTGTGTGTGTGTGGGGGGGGGGGGGAACCAGGGGGAAGAAGCCCGTGGAAGAGGGGTTCTTCTGCCTGAGAGCGGGGAGCAGAGCGCTGCTGGTGACCGCCCCGCCCCCAGGGCTTTCCCAGCCCAGAGACCCTGGACTGTGTGGCCGCAGTCTTGGGCAGAGAGGAGCGAGAGGGAGCTCGAGCCGGCCAGCTCCCAGTTCCTCGCTCACGTAGGAGGTGAGGTCATCCGTGAGAGCCAGGGCGCGACGACGCAGTTGGGGGCTGGAGGAGATGCAAGGGTTTGGAACAGCTGCCATGGGGAAGGCGACTGGGAACCCATAGGAGCCAGATACCAGACAGCCGAGCTGAGGCTGGAGGGCCGGAGGGCGCTGCCGTGTTTGGTGAACTCCCTCTGCAGCATTCAGGGATCTCTCCACCTACTTTCTGCAGTTGGGAGGCAGAAGCAGGAAGCGGATGGTGGCGTGACCCAGGGTTGAGATTGGATCAGATAAGTGGTGGTGGCTGAAGGTGGCAAGAGTGGCCACGAGAGCCTTGTAGGAGTCGATTGTTGAGGGGCTGGGCTTCAGGGGAGGCAAGCCAGAATGGCTGGATGTAGAAGGCGCGTGGAGAGGGTTGCGAGGCAGAGGAACCAAAGCCTTTCTGAGCAGGTTCGTTCAGTAGATGTGGATGGGAAAAGGGGGAGGAGGTGATGGTTGGGAGGTCACGCCCAGGGTCTTGGAGGCAGAGACCAAGAAATCTCAGGTCCAGGGTGTCCCATGGTGGAAGGTGCCTGAGCTGGAGGGACGTTGGGAGCTGTTGGAGTTGCAGAGGTCTGAGTGCCATGCATGTTGAAGCTGGGACACCGGTGCTCGCAGGCAGAGAGGGAAAACAGTGGCCAGACTGGTGTGTCGTGGGGGAGCGTGGGTACCCAAGGAGGGCTGATGCTTGAATGGTTCATATTTCCAAAGAATGGAAGAGGCATTTAAGTGGCACCAGAGAGAAAGGGCTGGCTGTGTCCTCTTTGTCTGTCCCCGAGAAGGGATGACCGGGAGAGGAAAAGGGGAAGCTTACATAGAAGCGGGGGCTTACAGGGGACTTACACAGTCAGCTACAGGCAGGAGGTAGCAGGAGTCCGCGGGGCAAATGGCTGAGAGCCGGAGCATCGATGGATCTGTGCTTCCCCGGGCGGATGCAACTCTCCACGCAGACAGGTGTGAGGGTGGTAGAGCCAGGGCTGAGGGGAAGGTGGCCACGGGAGGAGGGGGCTGGGAGGCTTTGAGTTCCGGGTGTTAGGGGGGTGAAGGCATGGGCAGGTAGAGCATTCAGTATCGGGGGCCTCGGTCCCGGGTGGACTTAGTAATGGAGACCCACCCAGCATTCCCGTGGGACCATGTCCTGGAAATGCTGCTACAGGCCGGACAGCCCCTGCAGCGCCTCCTCCCGGGAGATCTCAGGGTTCCTGGCACTGCCCCCCTAACCTCACCCCCACCCCCAGTCTCCAGCTGTCTCAGGATCCCCTAACAGGAGGGCTAGGCTGGCCTAGAGAGTGGCCCTTCTCTGAGGCCTACTGGGGAGGGACCCCCTCTAAGGAGGGACCCCAGGACCTCTTCGTGGGAGCTGCGGGCTGGGCTCCTGCAGACAGCCCTGCGGTTTAACCTGACTCCCGCCTGTGTTGTATCCTCACGCTGACAGGGGCTGCTCGGCAGCCGGCGGGACGGGTAGGTGTGTGCGCGCGTGTGGGTGCACACGCCCTCGCGTGCCGGTCTCTTCACGGGGGCCATGTCCCAGCATGCTCTGTGGAGTTGACGCGTGGCCTGGTGTGTTCAGTGCTTCGGTGACCTGCGCTGCTGTGTGCGTGGCCTGCGTCCGCTCCGTCCTTCTGGCCTGCCTGTGACTGCCCAGGGGCTCCGGGCAAAGCGGGTGGAAGTCTCGTCCTCTTCCCCTTCCTTGTGTGGTGCTGGGCCTTGGGGAGGGAGGACGAGCAGCCTTTTGGGTCCAGCCAACTTGAGTATCTGGGAAATGGGAGGGGAGCTGGTCCTTTTTGGAAGGAAGTGGGTAAGGCCGCTGGGGCGGGTCCCTGGAGGGCATGACCCGTCAGAGAGTGTGAGGAAAGTGTTGGGCTTGCAGGTGCGCTCCTCTGGGGCCCCAGGAGCCTTGACTCTGAAAGAGGTAGAGGAGCTGGAGCAGCTGACGCAGCAGCTGATGCAGGACATGGAGCATCCTCAGAGGCAGAACGTGGCCGCCAGCGGTGAGCCCCCGCCCGCCCGCAGGGACATCTCCTCCGTTCCCGTGCTTTCCGCTGTCTGTGGTTCCACTCCCTGCCCAGGCCAGCTCAGCCCCTGCAAGCTTCACGCCCTTCGTCCCATTCACTTCCGTCTCTGCGGCTTTCCCAGAGTCCTGTGGCCGGTGTCACCAGCCCCTGGCACGTGCTCAACCCGCGGTGCGCGCTCTGGGGCAGCTGTTCCACATCGCCTGCTTTACCTGCCATCAGTGTGAGCAGCGGCTGCAGGGACAGCAGTTCTACAGCCTGGAGGGGGCGCCGTACTGTGAGGGCTGCTATACTGTGAGTCAGGGTCGGGCTGGGGACCCCCGGGGCTCAGCCCGGGGTGGGGGTGGGGGTGGGGTGGGGGGCGAGCGTGGGGCAGCCGTGCCCTGGCAGCCGGCCCGTGGGTGCCGGCTCCCGGCCAGCCTCCTGCTGCTGCCTCCTCAGGACACCCTGGAGAAGTGCAGCGCCTGCGGGCAGCCCATCACTGACCGCATGCTGAGGGCCACGGGCAGGGCCTACCACCCGCAGTGCTTCACCTGTGTCGTCTGCGCCTGCCCCCTCGAGGGCACGGCCTTCATCGTGGACCCGGCCAGCCGGCCCCACTGCGTCCCCGACTACCACAGGTGGGGATCCTCCGCCCCCCGCCGGGCTCTTCTCTGGGCGCCAGCTCCCATATTTCTGGGAGCCAGGCTGCCCCCTGACCCCAAGACGGCTCCAAACGCCTGGACTTGCTTTCTGTCCCCACGTCCTGTCTGTAGACAGCAGACACCAGTTCTTTTGGACTGAGCTGTCCGGCGGCCTTTGGCCTGGATGGCGAGCCTTGCAGCTGGCTCGTTCCCTTCCCCCGGCCCGTCCCCTTCCCCCGGCTCGTCCCCTTCCCCCGGCCCAGCTCTTTATGTTGGGTGTGGTCTTGCATTCAGCACTGTGTGCTGCAGTGACTTCACCTCGCACACAGGCTGGATTCTGAAAGTTCCTTTGGAGATCAGCTGTTTGGAACTCGGGTTTCCCCTTAGAAACGGTGTTTACAAGGTGGCGACTTGCTCAGGCCACTGGCAGGATCCCGTGACGTAGCTAAAGGGCGGGAGCAGGGACGCTGCAGACTCGGATTCCCACCTCTGAGTGTGTGGGAGGTGTACGTTTCGGGGCTCCACCTTGGGTGGCCAGCACGTCACACCCCTCTGTGCCCCTCAGCAGTTGGGCAGAGGCAGCCACGTGGTGCGGGGTAGGCGAGGGGCAGGGTTCCAGGTGTGGGGTCCCAGGTATGGGGTGCTTTCTGCAGGAGCGGCAGGGTGGGTGTGGCAGGAGGTAAGGACCAGTCTGCCATTTCATTTCCCTGCACTCTTGGGGGCAGCGCCGGTGCCCCTCGCCCCCATTCTGACTCGCACCCGGCTCTCTGCCCCGCAGGCAGTATGCCCCCAGGTGCTCCGTCTGCACAGAGCCCATCATGCCCGAGCCTGGCCGAGAGGAGACCGTGCGTGTGGTCGCTCTGGACAAGAACTTCCATATGAAGTGCTACAAGTGTGAGGTCGGCCATCACCCCGGCCCCCTGGGGATGGGAGGTGGTGGGACGCTGCTCACCAACTGAGCGATGGACAGCACCGGGCGCTGGAGTAAATCAGTGCTGCAATTTTGAGGGTCGACAGAGACGGCATCCACGCCCACCCAGCAGAGATGCTTCCCCGTCACTCCAGGACTGCAGGGTGTGGGTCCTCTGGTCCCACAGGTGTGAGGTCACTGAGTTGCCGATAAACTAAGAAAGGGGACGGAACGATGGGAGGGAAGCGTGTTGTTTTGTTTTGGTAGGGCTGGGGGTCTCAGTGAGGTTAAAGGAGAGTCAGAATAGAGGTGAGACAGGTGGGAGAGGCCGCACATCCTTTATTGGGGCGGGCGCCTCGGAAGCGGCTCTACCCACTGCCCGTCCTCCTGGGGAGAGTCCTAGGGGACAACAGTGAAAGTGTGGTGATGGAGGCGGGGATAGGAGTGGAGGCGGCTGTGATCTGGGGGACACAGACAATGAGGGCATGGCTGAGCCATGAAGCATCCGGCCTTCCTAATTTAAAGAGGGGAGGTGGGGTGCTTAGGGGGCCTCCCCGCCAGTGCACTCTTTTTCCTTCTCCCAGGACTGTGGGAAGCCACTGTCCATCGAGGCGGACGACAACGGCTGCTTCCCCTTGGATGGCCACGTGCTCTGCCGGAAATGCCACACCACCAGAGCCCAGACCTGAGTGAGGACTGGCTCCCTTCTTGACTGCAAATCCATTCCCCATTAGCAGACCACCCACAATGAGAACACCTCCCCCCTTCACCCTCCCCACAGTTAATTTTTGATGTCGAGCCCCTCCCTCCATGCCGGACCCCACCCCAGTATCCCTTGTGCCCTGATCCAGGGCCCCACCCAACATGGCCTAGGGCTGCAGAGTCCCAGCCCTGGGGTCCAGTCCTCCCCGATCCTGCAGGGACCACCCACCATCGTCTAGGTACCCCACCTGAGGGGGCACCAGACTGAGCGCTGCTGCTTTCACTGCTGCACCGATGCCCTCAGCTGGCCCTCGAGCAGCCTCTTACTCTGCTTGCTGAGGGCCAGGAAACGCCCTGACCTGCTGGGAGGCTGGGCTGGGCTCACCAGCCTGGACGTTCCCACCCACCCCTGTGCTGCCAGGTTGTGGCTACAGCTACAAATAAAAGGTGTTTTCCAGAATTCTTAGCAGTTGACTCTTTTGTGCCTACAGCCCTTGAGGGTGAGATGGAGGAGAGAGAGGGATAAAAACCCTGGGGTAAAGTTGAAAATTCAGCTTCTGTTTATTTACAAAAATATATATGTATATGTATATAATATATATTAAACCCTCCCCCAGCTCCCACAATTATCTTTTTACTTCTACCCGCCCCCCCACCCCAGCCTTTTTAAAACAATAGGCTTCCTGGCTCCAGAGGCAGTTCCTCAGGGAAGGGTGGACAGCAGCGGCACCAAAGTCCTACAGGTCGAGGGTCCCTCCGTGCTCCCTGAGGACAGGGTGGGTGAGGGGAAGGCTCAGTCCTTGAACCCCTGAATACTGCAGAGAATGCGCTTCTGGTGTGCGGGCTGTGTGATCCCCATCTGCGCCAGGTCCCTGTGGGCAAGGAGGGGGAATCGGTGAGTCTTGGGCCTCAAGCCCCAGCAGGCGTCCCCCGCCCGGGCCCCCAGGGTCCTCACTCGGCCGTCAGATCCAGCACACACTGCATGGTGTCCAGCCCGGCGGAGTGGAAGTGCAGGATGTAGCGTTTCATTCGGATGGACTCCAGCCATTCAGCCACGCTCCGGTAGGGGATCCCATCTGAGCCACTCAAGCTGGGCAAGCGAAGGGTCACCCTGTGGGACATGGGCTGCCTCAGTCCCATGCAGGGGGATGCAGGGCTTTCCTGAACCCGGGGCTCTGCCTCTGTGCATCTGCAGGCAGCATTCAAGTTGGCTGTCTGAGCACAGAGATTATCTAGACTTTGTGGATTAGCCCGGCCATTGTCAGTGAACCCACTTCCTGGCCGGTTTCCTGGCAACAGCAACGGGCAGGCTGACAGTCCCGCTGCGCTGACAGACCTGGGGCAAGCGGCAGCCTCGCAGGTCCAAACGGAAGGTACCACCAGCCCACGTGCACTGCAGTGGCCAGCTTTGGGCAACCGATGGGGGCCAATAAAGACATGAAGTATCGACTATCCCAGCTGAGAGGAAGCAGGGAGACGAGGTGAGCAGAGGCCCTGGAAGGCCAGCGTGGTCTCGGCTTTTTTCAGGGTGGCCCCCCGAGTTCTGGGAGCAGCCCCCTGCTCGCCACCTCCAACCCTGGCTGTTATTCTTGCTCTCTGACACCGACAATACAATGAGTGTTCCTGTCCTAAAGCCAGCCAGAGCCAGAAACCATTAGTAAAGTAAATCTGCTGGGGGAAAATATCCAGCATTCCAGAAAGATTAGCACATGCGGTCTCCAGTGGATAAGGGAGTTGTGCTCCAAAAGATAGTTCCAAAAGTTGGAACTCGGAGCACATTTTCTCCCAGAAACAAGGTTATATATGGTGGTTTCATACAGAGGCCAGCACGCCAGGGCTGCTTTACCCGATAAAGCATTTGAAGCCTTGCCCGTCTCTCCCATCTTACCCCCCCCCCGCAAACAGTTGATTCTCCATATTCTGGCAATGTTTTTGGTAAAACACAATGATCATGTCCCTCCCATGGACAGTTTTAAAACATTGGTCAGTAGTTCTCTAGGCTCAGGATAAAGTCCAGACTTCTCTGCACCCTGCGCTATTTGCAATTGGCATGCCCTCAGTTCCCCAACCCTTGATGGCTACGGCATCTGGGCGCCTTCCCAGATCCCACAAGGTTGCCCTTTCTCAGTCACGACGCGCACCCCCCGTCTGCCTCCTGTTGGTTTCTCTGTCTTCCCCACCCCATTCTAAGTGGCCAAGCTCACTGGAGCGGGTATCAGGTTGGTAGCTCTTATATGTACTTTGCATCTTAGCGTGTTTGCTTCCCATCTTCCATCAAACCAGAGCTCTCGAGGGCGAGACACTGCATCTCCTCCATCAGAGCGCTGTCTTCCCAAAGGTGCAGATTTGGGGCTGCCTCCTATGCCTGACTCTGTTGGGAGCTCCACAGGCCCAGCGCTCGGTGGATGTGGCCTAATGTCCGTTTCCGTTCTCCTAGATCTGCCCTCCCCGGGGTGGTTACCTGGGATCGAAGTTGGCAATGGTTCGCAGGGAGTGGGGGTTGGCATGCAGATGCTCCAGCTGTGCCTTCAGCTGGTGGAAGGGGGGCCGATGGGCACAGTCATAGGCCCAGCAGTCCTTCATGAGTTCATAGAGGCGGGCAGGGCAGTCCACGGGCGGGGGCAGCCGGTACCCATCCTCGATGCTCTTCATTACCTGCAGCGAGGAAGAGGGTAAGAAGCTAACCCGGCAGGCCACGAGGAAGCTCTGTTCACACGAGATCATCGTAGTGGAGCCTCTAGACCCCCTGACCAGGATGGCCATAGTCAAGACAACAGGGCATGAGGTGAAGGGGACGAGAGTGGATAGGAATGCAGACAGACTGTGGGTCAGAAAGAAGAAATGAGGCCATTGGCAGGAAAGGGCCGTGGAGGATTTGGGCAGGGAAACACCTGGGCTCACCTCCTGATTGCTCATCTCCCCGTAGGGCTTGTCCCCAAAGCTGAGCACCTCCCACATCACGATTCCAAAGCTCCACACGTCGCTGGCTGCGGTGAAGATCCGGTGGGCAATGGCTTCGGGGGCGGTCCAACGGATGGGGATCTTCCCTCCCTAATAGGGCACGTGGGGCAGAAGGCTGATGTGTTTCAGGGCACAGAAGGGCATGGGAAGTTATTGTGTCCACGTGAGCATGCATCATGTACTGTGCACACACTGACCGTATGTACGGCGTGTGTGTGTGTGTGTGTGTGTGTGTGTGTGTGTGTATGTGATTAGTACAAGGCTCTAACCTGGGTTTCATAGGTGCCGTCAAAGTTGTCCAGGAGGCGGGTCAGGCCAAAGTCAGACACCTTGCAGCACAGGTTCTGACTCACCAAGATGTTCCTGGCGGCCAGGTCCCGGTGGACATAACTGTGGTCACTGAGGTAGTTCATGCCAGATGCTATGCCCTGCAGCATGGCCACCAGCTGCCCAGGGACCAGCTGGTCCTCCCGTTCCTGCAGCAGGGAGTGGGCAAGTGAGGGGATGGGCTGGGTCTCCTCTTCCTGGACCCAGAGCCAATGCCCAGGGCTCCGTGGCTCATCCCCCTTCCAAGCTGGTCCTCCGCCCTCCTTACCCTCAGGAAGGCATCCAGGGCTCCGTTCTGCATAAACTCCGTGATGATCATGATGGGCTTTCCTGAGACACAAAGCACACATCACACGGCAGCCTCCACCCCGTCTCCACCCAGAACCACACTTCCTGCCTCTGACAGCATGTCTCCCTCCACTTCCGGTGGCCTCACCCCTCCTCTACCACTCCCTCCCCGCACGCTCTTGGACACCACCCCTCGTCGTACTCTTTGTGACAACGCCTTCCAGGTGCAGAATGTGCGGGTGGTTGAACTGGCCCATGATAGTTGCCTCTCGAAGGAAGTTCCACCACTGGCCATCGGGAGATGTGTCTTTCAAGGTCTTAATGGCCACAGTCTTGGAACCCTGGCTGGGGGTTCTCAGGGACCCTCGATATACCTCCCCAAACTCTCCTGGGTGGAAAGAAAACAGGGTCATGGCCAGATGCATGGTCAGGCTCCCCAGGGGGAGAGGCAGCGATATCTCCAGTCCTCCAGTTCCCTTTTCTTCTCTGGACCAGAGGATCAGAAACATGGTGTACCTTCCTCCCTGAGACAAGGGCTTGGCTGTACTTCCCAGGGCCAGGGGCCGGGAGTCTGGAACAGGAGTGCAGCTTTGCAAACTGTTCAGCACTGTCTCCCCAGCTAGCAGAGCCCTGATACTCAGGAGGTGCTGGGTGAGTGGGGGTCATGCAGTGGGGCTAGGTTCTGTTCGCGAAGGGCAGGCTGGTCAGGGCCAGTACACAAGTGGCCGGGGAGGCTGACCACTGCCGCCTCTCTTCCGCAAGCTCCTCCGGTCACTTGGCCACACAATCGGCAAAGACACTGCTGAGCTTTGTTCTCTGTTCAGATCCATTTTCCCTGGTGACCCAAGGGATCGGGGCAGCCCAAGGACACTGGGCCCCTGGTGGGGTGGAATGTGGGGCTAGGGAGGCTCTGAGTCCCTCCCATGTTTGGGAACCATCTGAGAACAGCCTGAGCCTGGGCACAGCGACCCCCTCTCCTGACAAAGATGATGTGTTTAACGCTCTTTATCAGAAATTCCATAACCACAAAAGCAGATGGTGCAGGAGGCGGGAGCTGCTCCAGGACACCTGATAAGGGGGTTAAAACATGAACACAGTGGTTGCAGGACACGGGGTAGAGCAGGGAGGAAACTCATCTGGGAGCTCTTGGGCCAGAGGAGAGGCCGGCTGGGCTCCACTGGGAAGGGCCGGAAGGAAGGGGCCTGCTGGCCGCTCTGCGCTGCCACACAGGCAGAGGGGACCACAGGGCTCACCTTCCCCTATGACGGTGTCCACAACCAGCCAGGCCGGGTTGAGCTCCTGGGTGAAGTCCAGGGCTCCCTGGGCAGGGTCCTCATATGCCTGGAGGTCCACGTAAGGCTTCAGCCACAGCTTGTCCTCTGCGGGGAGAACAGAGAGGGCTCAGCCCAACTCCAGGGCTCAGGAGTACTGGGGGGAGGGGGAGGGAGGGGCCGGCAGACCCCGGTGCTCATTCTTCTGTTCCCCGAGGAGTCCTGTCCTGGCTGAAGTGAAAGACAGTCTCTATCCTCAGCAACGACGTCTGCATAGCGCAGTCATTCCTCCTGCCGTCTACATGCAAAGCTCGTGTGTCCTCACCATCCAGGGCCCAGAGCTGGGGCCCGGAACCCAGACCCGAAAGTGTTCACAGCCTCAAGTTACCCAATCGTCCCATGGCTCATTGACCCTAATTCCTCGCCTCCCTCCCCCCCGCTGCTCACCATACTCCTCCGGTCACTCCCTCCGGTCACTCACAGCTCGGTCACTCACAGCTCGTTCGCATTCCAGACAAGCCTCGCTCCCGCTCTGTTACTTGGACGGCCCCTAGACTCCCCCTTTTGTGGGGCACCTAAGAGGTGACCAGCAGGAAGCCCACATGCCTGGGAGGGCTTCAGGGAGCCTGCGGGCAGTCACCCTCCCAGCCAGCCTCAGCCCACAGACCCAGCCAGGGAGGATGAGGAAGGCTTGCCCGGAGCCCGGGTGCCGGTGCAGTGGCACCAACAGCTAACGGGCGATTGCACAGAGCCTCCGGGGGACTGTCAGTACGAAGTTAATTAACCAAAGTTAATTAAGTAGCAAAACACAAGAGCCCTGGGGACGAGAGAGCCCACCTGTGCCCCCAGAGTTGTCCTAGCAAATGTGGGTCCCTTGGTCCCGTCCCAGTGGTGCCTCCCAACACACACACGTGTGCACACACAGGTGCTCCTGACTCACCTCTGTCCCCATCAGCGACACAATCACGCTGCCTCTGCCGCCTCTGGTGCCGTCGCCGCTGAGCTTTCCTGTGAGGGTTGGGGACCAGGTTTTTCAGGGGCCCAGGACCACCTCCGGGGCCCAGACGTGCTGCAGCTGAGATTTCCCCAGAAACGGCAGGGGGTGGGGAGCGGGTGGTGCGGGGACACTTTGGTACTAGGGGTGGGAGGGCTGCTGGGCAGCATTCAGCAGCTTCTGCCAGGGCAAAGGGACCCAGGGTGGTGGAAGCAGGGGGTGGGGTGGGGGGGCAGGAACAGCACCTGGAACGGAAGACAAGCATTCCGAGAAGCAGAGCTACACCCAGCAGCAGCCCAAAGATGATGGCCACGATCTCTCCTCCAGTCACGACCCTGGAAACTATAGGCACGTGGGGTGAAGAAGTCTGGAGGTGCTCAGAGCCCCCAGGGATGATGGAGGCTGGCAGGGCACACGGGGTGTGTGTGTGTGTGTGTGTGTGTGTGTGTGTGAGGCGGTCTCTCGGTGGCTTTGGGTGTGCATTCCCCAACCAGGGAGATGGGTGTGAGCGTGGGTGAGAGAGCCCGCGGAAAGGGCCCCACCCAGGGAGCACCAACCTGCTCTGTCTGTCAATGGACACTAACCTGAGGGGTTAGGAGATGGGACAGGATGCTGGCTGGCGGTATAGGCATCAGAATGTGCGTCTGAGGAGGAGGTGTGGTGTGACTGCACGGGGCCATCCGCCCAGGCAGCGTCTACGTGTGTGTGTGCCTGCGTGCGTGTGTGCGCGTGTGTGCGTGTGCGTGTGTGTGTGTGTGCGTGGACGAGGAAGGAAGATCACTGACTGGAACAGGGTCTGAGAAACCTCAGGGGGATGACAGTCGTATGTGTGTTTGGGACAGAACACGGAGTAACCCACCCACCTGGTGGGCTGGTCCGAAACTCATGGTCAGGGGAGAAGGGGCCAGGGCCCAGAGGGGTCATCATCCGGACTCTGACGGTGTACGTGGTGTCTGGCTGCAGTTCAGTCAGCAAGACCCGGGGCTCTAGAACCATCTGGTACCGTTCTTCATCCTGTGGATGGGGACTCGTGTTACCTGGGCCGCGCCAAACCAGACCTGGTGGAGGAGAAGGGCAGCCCTGGGAACACGTGGGAGGGGTGGGCTGCGGAGTGATCGGGGTGGGCTGCGGAGTGATTGGGGTGGGCTGCGGAGTGATCGGGGTAGGGCTCCTCAGAGGGCTCTGTCCTGAGAAAGCCACACGGTTCACTGCGGGAAGCTTTCTCCCATCCGGCGCCCCAGGAGAGGAACGCTGGAGGTGCTCCGCCGTGAGCTCACCTGGTTCAGCACGTGCAGCTCGTAGCTGAGGTTCCCCCCGGGGCTGCGAGGCCGGGACGCCGCCCAGGTCAGCTCCAGCTGCCGTGGCGCCTTCTTCACCAGCCTCAGGGACAAGCCTGACAGGGTCACTACGAGTCCAGAGGGAGGAAATCACTTAAGAAGCCTCTCCTTGCTTCCTGCTGGTCAGTGTGTTCCTGGGGTCCTATGCCCTCTGGCCTCCTCCAGGCCCTGCTGGCCCCCCAGACCCCTCACCTGCACGCCCCATGCTGATGCTGAGTGAGGCGCTGGCGGGCTTGGAGGTACCCAGCTCCGACACTCCGTTCTGGGCTTCAACGTTAAAGGTGTAGTTGGCGTCGGGCTCGAGGCCATCCACGCACACGGCGGCCGTGGTGAGCCCGCTGGGCCCCGGGGAGAAGCGCACGCTTTCCCCGCAGGGCTGGCAGGGCTCCCCGTCCGGCGCTGCTTCCCGACACTGAGAACACCCCACATCGTATCTGACATCCTCGCGTCCCCCCAGGTCTACTGGGGGCTCCCAGCGCAGGGAGAGCTGAGTCCCCGAAATAGAGAAGCTCAGGTTTCGGGGGACTGAGGGGGGGCCTGTGGGAGAAGACAGGCCATCAGTAGGAAGCAGCACGGCCCTCACCGGAGCTGCTGGCCCCTAGCCTTCTCCCAACCCCGATTCTCCAAGTCCTCCGCGGCCTTTGCCCGGAGATTCGATTCCTAGTGGGGAAAAGGTAGCTTAACCGCATCTCTGCGTTCCTCCAGGGAGAGCAGTGGTGCGTGTTTGGGGCCTTTAAGTGGCCGGCACCTTGGATGGTCCCCGATATCTGATAGGCTCTGGAAAGTTCGGACCCCAACACAGGTTTAGCCAAGGTCCTGCACCTCGTCACGGGCGGCCAGGTCCCGGCCCCGGACTCACGCGTGCATGCTTTGGCGGGGCCCTCCCCAGGAACGCGGTAGTGCCCGCTCTC